>NC_067409.1:74028934-75278934 GCF_009764475.1 Pristis pectinata | reverse complement strand
AGATATATCAAAATCAATACAAGAATAACTTATGAGGCTATAAGAAGAAAGAATGAACAGACCCCCTTGAATAGTGTTAACAGTGATATTATAAATGAATAAGGATATGGAGGAAATGATGAATAATCAATTAAAGATAATATTTACAATAGAGAAATTCCAGACATTTCAAGGAAGTTAATATTGATAAGGAAAAGGGACACACTAAAACTAATATAAACAGATAACGATACTAAAAACAATACAGGCTTTAGAGAGTGAGAAGTCACCAGGAGATGGTTTCAAGCTGTGGATAATTACAAAAGTAGGTGAGAACATTGTCAGGGTCCTAAATATAATGTTTCAAAATGATCTGCAAGCCATTTGCTTAGATTAGAAAACTGTAGATGCCACTTGGCCATTGATAAAGGAAGCCTGAGAATTATAACCCTAATATTACTTGTCAGAAAATTTCTGGAGTCTATGGTTAAGAATACAGTGACTGAACACCCTGAAACTTTTAAGCTGATCAGCAACAGCCAGCATGAATTTATAGAGTTAGGCCCTACCTGAAAAAAACTAATCAAATTTTAATAGATGTAATTTATAAAGAGGTGAATCTTGTGGGGAATTGGAGGCAGTAGGCCTAACATTGGGAACTTTGCCCGATGCTTACTCTCAAAACCAGTCTTGAGAATCTGTGCCAAGTCACGACTATTCCATTGATTTGATAGTGATGTGGTAGAAATTTGGAGCAAACAGCAATTGATTTTGAATAAATTGTTAATTTAAATCTGAGATTCTCAGATTTTTGTTAACCCATATATTAGAGGATATGACACAAAGGCAATTATATGAAATTAGGCAACAGAACAGCCACAATCTCATTAAATAGCAAAATGGGTTCAAAAGGCCAAATTGATTCTATGTTCCCATGAAAAATAAAAAAAATATTTAAAAAAGTGAAGAGCATTGTAGAAATCTTTTGACAGCAAAGTGAAATTAAAGTAGGGCTAGCAGTATCAAAACTGATCCAACAGTTCAGATAAAAAGCTCAAAGATAGCTTGGAAACCATGGGGTGAATTTAACAAATAGTGCTCCCAGTCCAGAGTTTCACATAAAAGGGCCTGCATCAGGAATCTGGGGCCTTAAATCAGTGAACCCAGTTCATGGCCCAAGTGATTATTTTTTGATTAAAAAGAGTGGAAGGAGATAAGAGTCAGGTGAATGACTGACTGACCGCTCAATATATTGCATAAAGCTGCTTCCTGTCTGAGTTAAATGACAAAGTTTACTTCCATATGTACAAAACTCCTTTCAAAGAATTAGGTAAACAGAGTCAAAGAGTCATTAAAGTTATACAGCATGGAAACAGGTCCCTCAGGCCAACTTGACAACGCCGACCAAGGTGTCTACCTGAGCTAGTCCCATATCCTCTAAACCTTTCCTACCCACGTACCTGTCCAAACCACCTGGAATTTTATGTTTAATTATCTGAATAGAAGAATATTGTTTGATCCTTTTATAAACTGCATTTACTTTTAAATACACTTTAATTAAATAAACACTATATTTGTTAATCAGTAGTTGTACATAATACAGATTTTCAAATGATACAAAAGTATTTAATCATAAATAAATTATTTATAATGTCCCAGAATAGTTTGCTCCAACATCTATGATTAAAAAGAGATTGTTGGTAAAGATCTCAATAATAGTCACTTTCCATTGAGTTATGACTATGATTCATCTATTCCAGGCTACTGCAGACACTTATGAGTGGCAAAATAATGCAGGACTTTTAACAAATTCATGTCATACTTCTGTCACTGTTAACCAACTCCCTTCCCATCCAAGCAACAAAAACCCACAAGATTTGCTGTGAGATCTTATGTGTAACTTTTATTCTTTCTTAATTTACATGAAATGTAGAATGACTCTAATTTCAGGTCAGCTGCAATTTACATTTCATTGCTTCAGTGGAGTTAAGTCATCAATGTCCTCTGAAGCTTTCTTGTTTGAATTGTTATTTAGCAACAGTTAATTGTAAATGTTTGATTCTTAAGAGCATGGAATAATAATGCGTATGTGATTCTATCTGATGCATTACACACAATGGAGAGCCGTGTTTCTTGTCAGTCACATTAATAGAGTTGATCTTAATGTAAAACTAGCACTTTTACCACACTATTTCCACCAGGGGAGTATACATCCAATCATAATGGGGCACAAAAACACATATTGTAAATGGCTAAACATAGCAGCAATGATTTTAAAATTCATTTATGGGATGTGGGCAGTACTAGGAAGGTCAGCATTTATTGCCCATCCTTAATTTTCCTTGTTTTTTTTACCTGAGCTTTCCATAAGATCTGCAATAGGAAATCCACACGACGTCCCCCAAAAGAGCAGACATGTATAGCAGAGATTCTCATTTTCTTTGTGTTTTACATTGTTCCAGTTCCCTATTTCCTACCTTCCACCAAACTAAGCATTTCTCACTTTCTGAATGACAATTTTAGCAGATAATTCTTAGTGTTATGCCATACTTCTTTCAGAGATTATCTATCCATAGATCATAGTTTCTGCGGGAGAATATAATAATGTATAGTGGCTTTTATGGGATGCAAGAAGGATAGTGGCAGGGTACTCCAAGGTGCATAAGACGAATGACTTCTTCATTGTGCTTGCATCTCATTTATGTTTTCTTTGCTTTTTCAGTTAAACCTGAAAATAAACAGATATAGGTGCTTGATTGTTCTGCAGGAACATAGGAATATAAGAACTGGGGTAGTCCATTCCCGCTTTAACCTCTGCTCCTCAGTCAATTAGATCATAACTGCAATTCCAGATCTATTTACTCAGTATGATTCCATCAGCCTTAAAACTATTAGAAATTGTCGAACAATCTAGATTCAACAACTTTTCAGAGGGAGAGTCGTCCATGTCTCTACTCTTAATATGAACAAGTAGATGTAGACACAAGAGACTGCAGATGTTGGAATCTGGAGCAACAAACATGAAGATATGAAGAAATAGATGCTGGGTTTGCCTCTGAAATGAGTGGTTCTAATTTTATCTCCTTTTTCTTGGACTAACCAGTCAGATGAAATAACTTCCGTGTCTTTTCCAACACGTTTTTCAAAATACGGGCATCGCTGACATCTATTGCTCTTTACTAATTGCCCTTGAGAAAGTGGTGGAAATCCACCATCTTGAATTACTGCAGTTCTTCTCATGGAAGTCCTCCATTGAGTTGTTGAGTTGGGGGGGGGGGGGGGCGTCCCTGGATTAAGATCCAGTAATAATGAAGGGTATTTCTAAGCCAGGGTGGTAAATGACCTGGAGAAGAATTTGTAGCTGGTGGCATTCCCAAGTGTCTGCTGTCTTGTCCCTCTAGGAGTTGGAGATAAAAGATTTGGGAAATGCTGTTGAAGGAGCCTTGATAACTGTTGCAATGGTTTACTTTTGATAGTAAACACTGCAACAATGGTGCACCAAAAATGGAGGAAATTAATATTCAGGGTAGTGAATGATGAGGTATCAAATGATAAGCAAATTACTTTATCCTGGATGGTGTTGAGCTCTGTGTAGTCAGAGCTGCACACACCCAGGCTAGTGGAGAGTACTCTATCCCACTCCCAGTCCCATTGTGCCTTGTTGATGGCAGAAAGGCTTGAGGTGTCAGGATGAGTCATTTGCCACAGGATACACAGCCTCTGACCTCCTCTTGCAGTGTAAGTATTTGTGTGCTGGTCCTACTAAGTTTCTGGTCAATGGCGATCCCCAGGTTGTTGGTCGTTGGGGATTCAATTATGGTAATACTACTGAAGAGGAGTATGTCATGGTGGAAATGGACTTTGCCTGGCACATTTATGGTTCAAATAATTTTTGTCACTTAACAACCTGTGCCTGAATGTTGTAGAGTTCTTGTTGCATGCTGTTAATTTAGGAAACATATACCAATTTAAGAACGTAGACTAGCAAACATCCCTATTTCTAACCTTATGATGGAAGGAAAGTCATTGATGAAGCAGTTGAATATGGTTGGGCCTAGGACACTGCCCTGAGGAACTCCTGCAGCAACATCTAGGGGTGGATATAGTTGATCTCCAACAACCCCATCTATCATCCTTTGAGCAGGATATGACTCCAACCATTGAAGTTTTTTTCCCTCAATTCCTCTTGACTTCTCACACCCGGTCAAGTGCTGCCTTGATATTAAGGGCAATCATTTTCACTTCATCCCTGGAATCCAGCTTTTTGATCTTGTTTAGAAAAGATTCTAATGAGAACTGGAGTCAAGAAGTCTTGGTGGAAACTTACTGCACATCAGAGAGCAGTTGATTAAATAGCTAATCAAGATCATAGATGGAAAATTATTTTAGATGGTAATGATCCATTTGCCAATTTACAACAAGAGAACTGAATTAAGACAGCATTTATATCCCCCAAAGTTTTGCTTAAAGACGTATTATACAGATTCAAAAAAAACATTTGGTCTTTCTGGCATCGGGTAAAAGAGAAGACTTGAAGGTTTGGCTTCATTTTGCCAGGAAGCTATCTGCTGATAAACAGGTTTACGTCTTACACACTAAATGTTAATGTTCAGCTATCCCTTTATACATACCAAAAGCATGCTTGAAAAGAAATGCAAAGTTTCAGCTCCAGATTGTTCAGCCATTAAAGTTAAAAAATGAAAAAAAAGCTAGGTTTGAATGATTTTTACTGTTAGCACATTTTTTAAAAAAAATGTCCTGTTTGTCCTTCTGCGTTATAAATATTGTGTTCACAGTCATCTTTGTGCTGTTTTGTTTATGTTAGTGGTCATCTTATGTTAGTTTTCTCGGCTAATATGCAGGTTCTCACATCATTAGTGAAGTGCAACTAGTCAAGATCTAAAGCTTGTTAATTATCTCTATTTTTGCATAGCAGATGAATATTTACTCACCCCATACTAAAAAGGTGAGCTGTTCTCCCAGGAGGTACAAAAGCATGACCAACAGTAGACTCACTGAGAAAAATAACACCAGGCCTATTTGATTAAAAAGGCCCAACAAGGGATAGACCCAGGCTCCAGCCACGTAGTAAATCCACAGAACCCTACATTAAAGAGAATACATTTTATCAGAGTAATGAATCAAATCATCAGAGGGTTGGAATTTCTCTGTAACAAAGGCTAATTAGAATAGAGCAGTATGCTTAGATTAGGATTTCATCCTATGGATTCCACTACATTATTTTGGGTATGCATTATTTTTAAGTTTATTCATGATTCTGGATCAGGGGAGGAAAGGGCACAAACTAGTAAAAAGTAAGCTTGGAACTACTACCAGATCTAAGAGTTCATGAAACCTGGAGAGGTTGCTGGTTAGGAAAATGGACTCCAAATGGAGTCACTTGAAAGCGAGTGGTAATCTGTGGGTTTATAGAAAGATGAACTGGATGGGCTGAAGAATGTTCATATATATTTATACTGATATTTAAAACAAATGGAACTGCTGGTTAGGAAAGGATTAGATGGGCCATCAGAACTGTTCCACACCAATGGTGCCTTGGTCATTTCGACTAGAAGCTTCTTACTGATTGAAAATAAAAGCAGAGCTTTGTTTTCATACAAATCTACTGTCTGATGTTTCAATTTCATGAATGTGCTCCTAGTACAATAGCCCCACTATCAACAGTCCTTATCAGCAAACTAAGTTTAGATAGCCCTTATATTTCCATTCACTACAGCGTAGAATTCAAACTTCATGGACATGTCCACCTATTATCCCATCCCAGAGGGAAAGTGATCATTCTCAATGGCAGGAAGTGTGTAATTTTATTAAATTAAAACAAGAAGGAAGCACCATATTAAACTAAGACAAGAAATCAGTGCCTTCAGTCAAAAGTGCCTTCATGCAGTGAAGATGTTGCTTTTGGTAATGAAAATGATTATATGTGTGCAGGAATGGCAGTGATTGAAGTTTATAAATCAGTCTGGAAATGAACTAGACTCTTTCTCCTTTTCTTCATTTTCACCTGCCTTCATGCAGTCCTTACCAAAGCAGGTAAGAAATGGAAACAATTCCTAGGATGAGAAGCCCAGTTCTTCGTTTTGGATATTGGTGTGGTGTGATGAAGAGCTCCAGTAGGACCAATGGCAGTACAATAGTGTGCTGTAATTAGAAGCAAGCAAAGATCACAATTATATGTTGCATTTCACATCTTCAGGAGGTTCCAAACCACATTATAAGGAATACTGTACATTTGGAGTGTAACCACTGTTAGTCATAGAAACACACAGAATGAAAACAAGCTGTTTGACCCATCGAGTCTGTGTCAACTATTAACCACCCATTTACACTAACCCTACCTTAATCCCATTTTATTCTCCCCACATGCCCATCTACTCCCGCAGTTTCTACCACTTCCCTTCAGGCGACTGCTTTGCCAAGCATCTGTGCTCCATCCACCATAGCTTTCAGGAGCTCCCAGATGCTAGCCATTTTGTCACCTCCACCTATCTCCTCCCAGTCTCTGTTGCTATTTCCACTCTCTCCTCCTCCATGTGCCTACCACCCCTCCTCAGCTGGATCCACCTATCACTTGCCAGCTCTTGCCCCACCCCTTCCGCTCACCTCTTTATACTGGCTATCTCCCATCTATCTTTTAGTCCAGATGAAGGGTCTCGACCTGAAAAGTAGACTGTCTATTGCCCTCCACAAATTGTTGCTCCAGGTTCCAGCATCTGCAGTCTCTTGTGTCTCCATTTTGCAGAAAGGAAAATGGGTGAGAATGTTGGAGGCCAGTCAAGTGACCCCCAGAATATCACCGCAGGAATTGCTCAGCACACTGCTGTAGACCTAACCGTCTTTAGTTACTTCATCATAGACCTTCCCTTCATGATATCAGGTGGAGATTTCCTCTGATAATTGCACAATGTTCAATTCCATTCCCAATTTCTCAATTTTTCAAAATTACTTTTCTTGACTTTTTTATCACTGAGTCATCCACCTTCAACTTCCTGTGGGGTACCATTGACAATTAACTTAAATGGACCAGCCACATAAATACTGTGGCTACAAGAGCAGAGACTGACTCATCCCCTGACATCCCAAGGTCAGTCTACCATCAACAAGACACAAGTCAGCAAATTGGTGGAATATTCTCCCTTTGCCTGGGTGAGTAATGTCCAACAAGACAAAAGAAGTTCAACACCAACCTCCTTGTTTGGCATCCCATTTGCCACCCTGGACATTCAATCTTTCCCCCGCAGAAGTACTGTGGCTGCAATGTGTAACATTGACAATATACGTTCTAGTAACCCATCGTGGCTTCTTAATAAACAGCTCCTGAATCCAAGCCAGAAGAACAAGGACAGCAGGCCAATGGGGAACACCGCTACCTACTAGATCCACTCCAAGTCGTGCGCCACCCTGGCTTAAAAAAATACTTTCCCTCTTGCCTCTGAGTCCAGAGAATGCTCTCCAATTGTCTCTTTGAATGTGGCGCAGTTGCCAGATTTTCATCCCTCTGTAATTGATCATCGTGGTGTCCCTTCTATGCAAACCACAAAAGCCAGAACAATCAAATAAACATGCTAAAGAGCTTTATCTGTCTGATCAAAATTGTGTGATCACTAACCAATAGTCCATTCCCTTGGTGGTTGCACTCCTTCGACCTTTGCCTTCCCTTTTCCTTCTACTGCCAAAGAGGTATTGCTGCAAACAATATGACATATTTTGCATGAATCAAAGACTACTCAAAAAGTAGTTCCCTGCTCTGCACAACTCTCATGACACCAGTATCAGAGTTGAAACTGTGGTATCAGGAGAAAATAAGTCAGGTCTGCCTCACCACCTCCTCTGTGCAATGCTGCTCCTCTCAGGCTGGAGGGGGGGTACTGATCAGTTAATAACTCCCGTGATTTTGCAATGATAATGCCAAAAAGCAGACCCTGCTATAATGGTGAGTGCTCAGTGCACGTACAGAAACAGACACCATTCATTGCTATCAGGGAAGGCAAAGGTCCAATACATATTTGCGTGATTCACATTTCAGGCACATCCTCAGGTGTAGTATAGTAACCCCAATGTCGTTACAGAGGAGAATCTATGTCTTTTATCTGAATACACTTGAGTCTAGGAGGGATCCTTCCAGTTTGATGGGACAATAAACAGTTTTGGGATTTATTCTGTGAGACAGAGCTGAAATTTTAAGAGCTGAAATGACATTGTTGCCATAGTTCAACTGTGCTTGTGGTGGGCGCTTTGAGCTGTGTGAGTTGCTGAGGAGGATAGAGATAGGGAGGAGTATGAGAGGGCAGCTGGAGAAATGGCTGCTGTGCTTTAGTTTTGTGTGTGTGTGTGCATGTGCGTGCGTGTGTGCATGTGTGTGCGTGTGAAAAAGAGAGAGTAAGCTCCAGTCTATGGACTGTGAGTGAGTGTTTGCTTGTAGACAGTGGAAGTAAAAGTACAGTTCAAAACATCCAGGTATTTATCTTGACATATCTTGTAAGGTCATGGAAGTTATTCCAACCTGCACTGAGGTGTGGGGAGATTGACTCCTGGTGGTGATCTCTGTGCTCACCTCCTATCATTTGCATTTCACCTCTGCACCAGAGGCCTTCTTGGTGCAAAGGACATTCACCAGGATGTGAAGATCTGAGTCCATAAAGTGAGTGTCCATGCTACCTCCCATGCTGAGCCTCCTCAGCAACCAGTGCAGCAGTGAGAATGCATTTGAGCACTGCAATAACTTAGTGGAGAGGACTGTGGAGTTTTGAGGTCAGGAATGGATTGGCAGGTGTAAAGTATGGGGCCACTAACCATGATGGCCCACACATAAACAACTTAAAGGCAGTGTTACTCATTCAAAACACATGTTGATTTTTTCACCAGGATCGTGAGCGAGACCTATATGAAAAGGCACAGGTTAATCCTGCAGTGCAGTAGCATTCTCCTACTTAGGAACGATCCAACTTCTATACATAAAGCCTTGCTGGTTGGGAACATGAGTGAGAAATCATAGTGACTCCACCCAATACATTCTCACATGTGATACTCTGTGCTGAGTGAACATTCTTAAAAGTAAGTTAAAATACTTTATCAAGCCTTGTTCCTCTAAGATGAACTACCTCCATTTCTTAAAACCTGTGGTAAATCTCCTAATGAATTTCTAAATAATTAGTGTAAACTGGTTGCTCCATGTACCAACTAGGAGGCAATGAGGATTAATTTTCCTGGGACCTGCATCTGGAACCCAAGTCAGCTGGAGACAAATATCTGAAAACTAGGTGGATGGATGGGAAGGGATGCTTATAAAGAAATCTGACAGATTTTTATATCATTAAACTAAGCCAAAGGAAAATGAAGCAAGTTACTTTACAGGTGTGTGCTCTGACTTGCTCAGTCCGGTCCCTGAGTGCTGACTCAGCAAAGAGCCATTTTCTCTTCCGTCCACCAGGTGCATGCCAGTGAAAAATGGATGTGAAATATAAATGGCTACAGCCTTGTGTTAAAAAAGGCAATCTGCTTAATTACCAGCCTACAAATCACTGGGTTCATCATGGAGATACAAGAAACTGCAGATGCTGGAATCTGGAGCAATGATGAGCTGCTGGAGGAATTCAGCGGGTCAGGCAGCATCTGTGCAGGGGAAATGTACAGTTGATGTTTCGGGTCAAGACCCTTCATCTGGACTCGAAACATCGACTGTCCATTTCCCTCCACAGATGCTGCATGACCCATCGAGTTCCTCCGGCAGCTCATCTTTTTTCACTGTATTCATCATGTTTGCATCCAGCTAAACTCAGCCCTCCAATCTCTTGCAACTTTCAAAGTGTTGGAAGAACTCAGTCTCTTGTGCCTCCATTCTCTTTGCGCGTTCCATCTCAGTTTTAAAAGTGTGGAGGGGTACATTGGTGAACTGCTGAAAAGAAGTGTGGGGATTATGATGTGCAGTGAACCCCTGCCATCCATGACCCTGCTTGCAGCATTTAATTGGCAGCAAGTATCAGCAGATGGCACTAGACATTGCCTGCAAGGACTGCTTAGAAAATAAAACAAAAGGTCAATGATGAAAATCTTAAAGAAAAGCAGAAAATGCTGAAAACACACAGCAAGTCAGGCAGCATCTGTGGAAAGAGAGGCAGTGTTTCAGGTCCAAAACCATTCATGAGAACTGGGAAAGAGAGGTAAAAAGGGTAATTCTAATTGGGAGAGAAGGTGGTGAAAAGGCTGGGCAGAACAAGGGGAATATTTGTTGAGGGGCGAGACCAGGTCAAATGTGTTAAGAGGGCAATTATGTGCTAATTATGCTTCTCTGAATGTGTCATGTGTGGCCAATAGCAGGGCTGTGGCAGGTGCCCTGCAGGAAACGAAAGACATGGAATAATCCTACTTGGGTCCTTTCCCTCAACTCTTTCTTCGATACATCAACGAGTGTGTTGGTGCTGCTTCTTGCACTCATACAGAACTCAAAAATTTCATTCCTTTTGTTGCCAATTTCTACCCTGCTCTCACCTTCACGTGTCCACCTCTGACTTTTCATCCTCCTTTCTGGATCTCTCCGTCTCAATTCAGTGAATAGGCTCACCAACGACATCCATTAAAACCCCACAGAGTCCCACAGCTATCTTTGGCTATACATTTTCCTGCCTCCTATATAGATTCCATTCCATTCTCCCATTTCCTCCATCTCCATTGCACTTGCTCTGATGATGAGACTTTCCATTCAAGTGCCTCTGAAATGGCTTCCTTCTTTCTGTCAAATGGCTTCCCCTCTATAATACTGGACAGAGACCATGACTGTATCTCATCTATTTCAATATCACTACTCTCACCCTTTCTTTCCTTCGATAGAGCAAGGACAGAGTTTTCCTGGTCCTCACCTTCCTCCTCACCAGCCTCTGCATTCAATGGTTCATCCTTTGCAACTCCTGCTAGCTCCAACAAGATTCCACCACCTAACATATACTCCTCTCCCCTCCCCTTTCAGCATTTTGGAAGGATTGCTCGCTTCATGACTGGTCCACTTTTCCGTTCCCTGTCAGCCACTCCCTGTCTTATAGCACTTTCCCATGCAATCACAGGAAACATAACAGTTCCTTTCACCTCTTCCCTTCTCACTATCCAGGCACCCAAACAGTCTTTCCAGTGATGCAGCAATTCACTTGCACTTCTCCCAATTTGGAGCACTGCATTCAGAGTTCACAGTGTGGTCTCTATATTGGTGAAACAATGTTCTGTTCAGTCTACAGGAGTGACCCTGAGCTTCCTGTTACCTGCCACTTTAATTCTCCATCCCACTCCCACTCTAATCTCTGTGACTGTGGCCTTCTGCATTGCGACAATGAGGCCCAATGCAATCTTGAGGAACAGCACCTCATCTTTTGTCGGGGCACACTGCAGCCTTCCAAACTCAATATCAAATTCTCCAAGATCAGATAACTTGTTCTTCTGTTGGTATCAGAACTGACTATTTCTACTATAAGTCATCCATCTGTGGTTCTGGTTTAGCTTTTCCTTCTCCAATAGTACAGACTGATTAGCTAGGCATGACTGGCAATAGGAAACACATAGGTAAAGAAGCATGATGAACCCCTTACTGCCCCATTAACCCACCTTATCTAGTCTTATCTCACCACAGACATTCACTGTGTCCTATCCATTCCTCACGCCAGTCTCTCTGTAGCATAAAATTAGCTTTCTTATCTCTCTTTCCCAGTTGTGATCAAGGATCTCAGACCTGAAATGTTCATTTTGTTTCTCTTTCCACAGAAGCTGCCTGACCTGTTGGGTGTTTCCAGCATTTTCTGCCTTAAACTAGCCTGTTCCTCTCAACAGGAGGTGGATTAGTGCAGGAGCAACTGGTGGGATTACTCTGTGAGCTATTAACAACTTGAGAATGAAAGAAGAGTGGCTGGACACAAGAGCACATGGACACTCAGCTAACTCTGTTCTGGAGAACTTGATCACAGGAAAAGAAAGTAGGAACAGGAGTAGACTACCAGGCCCCTCATATATACTCAATATGATCGTGGCTGATCTATGCTGGCCTCAACTCCTCCTCTATGCTAGTTCCCCATAACTCTCAATTCCTCAATCTTTCAAATTTTTATCAGTCTCCTCTTTAAATGCAGCTAATGTCTGACCTCCACCACTCTCTGGGGCAGAGAAGTCCTGAGATTCACTACTCTCTGAGAGAAGAAATTTCTAAGCACTTATGTTTTAAGTGACCAGCCCCTTATTATGTAGCTATGTCCCCTTGTTCATGGCTCTCCCATTAGTGAAAACATTTCAACATCTACCCTGTCAAGTCTGCTTAGGATCTTATATATTATATGAGGTCACCCCATGGTGCTGGAAAGGGCCAGGAGGTTCTGAGTCACAGTAAACAATCAGTAAGAGCAGAAAATGCAGGAGTGGTACCTTGAGCTCTTGGACCCCAAATCTCTACCAGCACAGTGGGAGAATCTTCGTCATGTCTGGTGCTTCAAGAAGGTAGCACACCATCATATTCTCAAGGAAAATAAGGGAGGGGTTATAAACATGGGTCTAACCAGTGATGCTGATGTCCTATGAATTAATTTTCTTTAATATTTAATGTTCCTGTGAGAACAGACAAGATTTGTGACCACCTCTAAAATTGCTGCATCCTTCCATCTATATCACTAGTCTCTGTCACTGGTCAATTCATCGTACTCTCATCATTCCTCTGCCAACAGTTTCTATCAATCAGGACTCATGTCCAACACTCTGTTACACTATCCCATCCTCATATACAGGCCACTGTGGCAAGCCTCAGTCCTGCATCTCACAACTTGCACATCCTGTGAGCCATTCAAACTTGGCAGCTGCATCACCTTTACATAGTGTGTCACATTTACAAATACACTACCCTCTCTCTTGTGGGGCAAAATGAGGCATTGGGGGAAGGGACAGGAATTAACGAATGGTAAGAGGGATGCCTACATATTTCAGCCCAGATGTGAATCAGCAGCAAATCTGTGAGCAGTTGATGATATATTGAACAGTACTGGTGGGAAATACCCCCTGCTCCTTAACATTTGTTTAGTCTTGTAATCTTGGACCCAGCAGGCTCATGAATTCCAAAATGGGAGTGCAGCCAACAAACCATCATCATGGCTGACACTGCATTCTAGTCAAAGAGACCCTCAAGGCTTGACAATGGATGTTGGTGATAGTAAAAGATACTTAATGTCAAGGAGAGACAGAGGAAGGTGGAGATAGTCACTGCATGGCCCTTATGCAGGCATGAATGTTACTGCTGCTTAGAAGATCAAAACTTGTTCTGTGTCACATTTCATTATGTGAGAGTTGCAAATGGGACTGAGCACGGAACAAACATGAACAAAAGTCTGGGCTTCATCTTATGATGAAGAGAAGGTCATTGATGATGAAGCAGCTGAAGATGGCTCAGCAGAGACACTGCCTTGAGGAAGTCCTGTAGAAAAGTCATGGGCTGGGATAATTGACTTTCCAGCACACCCATGAATTCTACAGCTTTCTACAATTTGCATCAGTCTTAATTCCTAAAGGGTCTGATAATACCAGCAGAGGCGAAAAATGGCACCTAAACTCTCCTACAGGCTGCTTGTTGTGGAGCTCCTTCCCCACTTCTGGATTCCTCATGGTTATATTTTCCATTGACGCCAGGCAGCATGTAAGACGATCTGCAGACTCTCTGTCGTCTGTTTTCTCAAGGGGCTAATTCATCCCTGATTTTTGACTTCTTATTAAGTTAAATATGTTTTCATGTTCTGACCAAATATTACAAGTAAAATGCATGATTAAAAGCTAATGGTCCATCAAAGAGATCACAGTTTTAGAGCTTATCTTTGTTGTGTTTCTGTGTGGAACAACATTGGAAAGAACAGGCAATTAGACAGGGTAAAGAACTCTTTGAACATATTTTATGCAAGACTGCATCTGGCATTAAGTGTGTAAGGGCACAAATGCCTGATTTCCTAAGGCTGATGTCCTGGAATTAATTCACTATAGAACAGAACAGTACAGCACAGGAACAGGCCCTTCAGCCATGATGTTGTGCCGAGCTAATTAAGCTAATGACGCCTAATTAAACTAATCCCTTCTGCCTGCACATGGCCCATACCCCTCCATTCTCGGCATATTCATGTGACTGCATAAGAGCCTCTTAAACACCTCTATCGTATCCGCCTCCACCACCACCCCTGGCAGTGCATTCCAGGCACCCACCACCCTCTGTGTAAAAAACTTACCCCACACATCTCCTTTGAACTTTCCCTCTCTCATTTTAAATACATGCCCTCTAGTATCAGACATTTCAACCCTGGGAAAAAGTTATTGGCTGGCTACTCTATCTATGTCTCTCATAATTTCCAAATCAGAACCAGGTTTATTATCACTGACATATGTCGTGAAATTTGTTGTTTTGCAGCAGCAGTACAGTGCAAGACATAAAAACTACTATAAGTTACAAAAATAAATAAATAGTGCAAAAGAAGAATAATGAGGTAGTGTTCATGGATTCATGGACCATAATTCATGGATTCATAACTTTATAAACCCCGATCAGGTCTCCCCTCAGCCTCTACCACTTCAGAGAAAATAACCCAAGTTTATCCAGCCTCTCCTTGTAGTACATGCCCTCTAATCCAGGCAGAATCCTGGCAGACCTCTTCTACACCCCCTCCAAAGCCTCCACTTCCTTCTGATAATGGGGTGACCAGAATTGAATGCAATACTTCAGATGTGACCTAACCAGAGTTTTATACAGCAAAAAGCATCATTTACACCTTTGACAAAAGGAATCTCAGGTAAAACATTTTTCAGTGCAATATCAGCCTAGATTACTTGCAGAAGCCCTTGGAAAGGGTGTTGAAGAGTTTTGCAAGAATTAAGAACAGAGAAAATATAAATGCAGGACTGGGTCACAAGAACTGTTGAGCTTACTCTGTTGTTTAATAAAATCATGACATATACAGTAAATGATAGGACACAAAGGAATACTGATGGACCTTGGGGTTCAAGTTCATAATTCCCTTAAAATGACAACACAGGTAGATAGGGTGATGAAGAAGGCACATGGCATGTTTTCCTTCATTGGTTGAGGCATAGAATGTAAATGTTGGGACAGTTTGTTGCAACTTCATAAAATATTGGTTGGACCACACATGGGGTATTGTGTGTGGTTCTGGTCACCACTATAGGAAGGACATGGTTGCACTGGAGAGATTAAAGGAGGCTGAGAGGAGACATGATAAAAGTATATAAAATATAAGAGGTATAGATAGGGTAAATTGTCATAACCTTTTTCACACGGTAGGGGTGTCAAAAACAAGAGGGCATAGGTTTAAGGTGAAAGGAAGGAGTTTTAAAGGGAATTTGAGGGTTGTGTTTTCTTACACAGAGTGTGGTTGATATCTGGAACGTTGCCAGAGGAGGTGGTGGAATCAGATCCAATCACTATGTTTAAGAGACATTTATAGAGGCACTTAAATAAGCAAGGCATAGAAAGATACAGTCCTAAAATGGGCAAATAGGATTAGTGTAGATGGGGAAAAAAGTCAGCATGGATGTGGTGGGCCGAAGGGCTCATTTCTGTGCTGTACAAACCTGTGATTCCGTGACTGATCATTTATGTTTCATCTAATTTACCTATCACTCACCATATCCCTGGCTTAACTTAGTGTCCTGATATTTATGCACCTGTCTTGGATATGCACAACATAGAATCCCAGGGTAGAGAATTACAAAGAGTTACAACTTCTGACTGAGGAAAATTCTTCTTATCTCAATCATAAATAGGCAATCCTTATCTGGAGTCTTTGCCTGTCTGGTTCTAGACTGCAGCTAGAGGAAACAACCTCTAAATCCCTCTCGAACCTTCTACGTCTAAATGAAATCACCTCCCATTTTACTAAACTCTTGTGAGTACTGGCCAATTTTCCTCGAGCTCTTCTCAAAGGACAAACTCTTCACTTCAGAAGTCAATTTAAGATTTCATTGTGCTAGGTTACTAGAAGGATTATCAAGGCACCTGTTCTAAGACACCAGAGGCAGAGCACAGTCAGTGGGGCATTTACTTTGCTTTTAAGTTTAAATGAAATGGGAATTAAATAACTGGTATTAGTAATAGTGACAATAGAATTACTGCATGCATTTAAAAACCATCCTGGTTCAATAATGTCCTTCATGGGAGAAAATCTGCTAAGTTTTCCTAGCCTGGCCTGGACATGACCACAGACCCACAGAGGAATGATTCCCAACTGTCCATTTGGAAATGACCCAATAAGCAACCCAGTTTAAAGCCAATTAGTGGTAAGATTTAAATGTTTTCTTTGCCTGCAATGCCCATATCTTATGAACAAATAAAAAAAATCTATGTTCCAGCACACCATGTAGACCAAGACGGCACAGTCTTCCAGTTGTGGACTCACTAAAAGCAACCCCAGTTTCATACTTGAACCCCTTGAAAAACAAACCACATCCCTTCCTAATTTCTTACAGTATTAACTTTCTGTGTTTAATGAGTCAGCACACCAGGATCCCTCTTTGCCGTGACATATATTCGTCTCTCACCATTTATAAAATTTTCTATTTTTTTCTGTTCTTTCTACCAAAGAGAATAGCTTCATTCATCTACTCCTCTGTTGCCTTCTTGCCCATTCATTTAACATATATATCCTTTTAAAGATTCTGTGCCCTACTTTCCCACAAAGATTTGTTGTCAACAATCTTGGATACATTCATCTGGCATTCAGATATATGGTAAATAGCTCAGGGCATAGTACTGATCCTTGTGACACCCCCATTAGGTAAAGCTTTCCAAGTTGAAAACATTCATTTACTTTTTTTCAGCTTTCTGGCCTTTGGGCAATTCTCTATCCATGCTAGTACATTACCCCAACCCCATGAGTCCCAATTTTATGCATCGACATTCCTCGTGGTATCTTATAAAATACATTATAAAATTCCAGATATACCACAGCCAACAGTTCCTTCTTATCTACCCTACTGGTTATCTTATCAAAAACTCTATTTGTCAAACATGATTCCCCTTTCATAAGATCATGGTGACTCTGCCTAATCATATTATGATTTTAGTTAAATGATGGTTACCACGTACTTTCTAGATTCCAGCTGTTCCCCAACAATTGACAGCAGATTAATTGGTCCATGATTCCCAATTTTAAATCCCCTTTATCGATCAACAGAACTATATCTGTCAACTTCTAACCTGCTGGAACTTATCCAAATCTCGAGAATTTTGTAATGTGCCCATTATCTCTGAAACCATTCCTTTAAGATGCAGGCTACCACGTCTAGGAGATTTGTTAAGTTTTTGTCACTTAATTATTACAGCACTTTCTTTTACCAATGTTAATTACTTTAATTTCCTCACTATCATCAGACCCTTAGTTCAATGTTATTTCTGAAGCATTTATTGGGCCATCTGCAGTGAGCTGTGACTTGGAATGACTGAAAGACTCCATGATGTGTCCAATATTGGATCACGGATGAAGAAATACAGATGAACACTTGTCATCAAGGTCAGGACTTCTGAGTTTACACATGCATGCATGGAATCTTGAATCAGTTGGCCCTTAACAACAGACCTGCCAGAATTTCCCCAGAAAATCATGGCCAATAAATTCATTTGATATCGGCAGGTAATTTTACAAAGTGAGTTTCAGTCCACTTGCAATAATCATTCTGTGTCCTCCCTTTGCCTTTAGCTCTGCACAAAATATAAAGTTCTAGATCTTTATTTGTGCAACCTGGGTTCATATTTGTTCTTGCACTCTCTTCTGGTACTTTTTATTTCATTTTCTCTCTCTTTCATATCGCAACAAATAAGCAATAATTCTACTGAGACAAAGACTTGAAAATTGCAGTGCCAATGGAGAGCCAGTGCAATTTGAAGTAACTTACAATATTTCTGCAGAATAATGTAACTTTTAAATAGGCTGTACAAACTTAAACTTCCATGGGAACTCTGGGAATGTGCTTGTGCCTAGAACAAAGTGTAGACAACAATGCTGGCTCTCAAGAAGTGTGTGTGGTAAAATATATCACTGGGGTTGGATTTAAATTCCCCAAATGCAATATTTCATGGTTGAAAGACAGAAAAACATTTGGACCTTGCTAATCAGCCTAAGAATAGGCACCAGAATGGAACTTCAGAATCAGAGTGTACTTGTGTGAACTCTGAATTCACCATTTTGAGGAAGTAATAATACTTCTAAAAGTTCCACATACATGCAGAGCTGGAGTAGAGATTACATTACAAATGGAAGTTCAAACTGGAACAGTTGCCATTTTTGGAAGCTGTAAAAGTGAGCCAGTTGTCAATAATATTAAAAAAAATTCTATAATGCCCACTCTCACCCCAAACTGAAAAAAATGGCATCAACTTTGCTTCCAGTTCCTCATCTTCATGTGACTGAGCTTCGAATTTTCCTTTCACATGTTTGAATACCTCCATTTTTGTGCACAGACACAGTGCCCATTGACTTGCTCAGCTACAATAATGCAACTCCCTTCCTACCTACTTCCCTTGCTGACTCTGATTCATCATCATTGTTTCTGTTTCTGTTGCAACAGCTCTGATGATGCCACCTTTCAAACCAATGACCCTTTCTTTTTCAGCTGTGCAGTTCCCCCCACACTTCCTTCCCCCAGCACTGCTGTGGCCAGGACTCTGAACCATTATCTGCTCCTTTCCCTTCCTCATTCTCATGGGGCAGTGATTGATTCTATTTTCCATACCCCGGCTTCCATATTCAAGGGATCCAGCTGCCAGACCCTTTCTCCTCCTCTTTCAACATTCTGAAGAAGCTGTTTACTCCACAACAATCGGGTTCAATCCTAATCCCAGAGCACCTTGACTAGAAATGCAGAAGGTGCAGTGCATACCTTTTTACGTCTTCTCTTCCCACCATCCAGGACCTCCAAATACTCATTCCAAATTGCCCCTATATTTCCTGAACATGAAAAGTAGAACAAATCCGATCTGGCTAATTACCACCCAATCAGTGTACCCTCAATCATCAGTATAGTGATGGAAACTGTTGTCAATAGTGCTATCAAATGACACTTACTCACCGATAATCTATTCACCTTTGCATAGCTTGGGCTTCATTAGCCTTCATTACAGCCTTGGCCCATAAACCAATGAGTGATTAGTGTATGTTAATGGTTAATCCTTGTCTCCCAGAGAGTTGCATGCAAGATGGCCAATTTGCTTGAGGTACTGCAGACAATGGGTTGGAAATGGCTCTCTGAAGTGTTTGCATTTTTATCAGTTTTAACGGAAGCACGTGCTGTTCCCAACTAAAATTTCCACCTACAGTTCAGAAAAAATTATTGGCTGTGAAGCATCCTGGGGTGACCTGGACTCATGAAAGATACAAGTCTTTTAAAGCAAAAGAAATCCGGGGATAAAAAAGTTAACTGAGCAAAGAGATAGAAAAAGATGAGTATCCTTGGATTCATGTCTTGAGTATGATGGGAAGAATGCCATTAGGTTGTAAGGTTTAGTTAATCCCATTAAACCAAATGGAGGGAAATGATAATTTAGAGTTCAAAGAATCAAGAATGATTTCGGATGTTAGAAATCTAAAATAAAAACAGAACACAAGCTGGAAGTGCTCGGCAGGGCAGGCAGTAGAAGAAAAGGTTGGAATACAGTAAACATTTGTGTCCTTTCATGATTGTTGGAGAACATTAGAGGTAGAATAAACTTTAAGCAAGTACGAAGCTCAGGAAGAAAAAATGAAGGAAGGGTAATGGTTTGAGCAAAAGGTGTTAGTAACAATACCCCATGTTAAAAAACAAAAGCTGGCTTTTGCAGATGGTGCCACTGCTGCCACTGGTGAGATGATTGAAAATCTAGAGTGGAGGAGTGGATGTCAATCATCTTCTAGATGGTGCTGAGCTTCCTGTGCGCTATTGGATATGATCTTATTCAGGCTAGCAGAGTGCATTCCATCACACTCTGGTCTGTGCTCTGTAGAAGATGAAGTTTTAGGGAGAGAGAATGTAAATCACTCACCACAGCATAGTCAGCCTCTTGGAGCAACAGTAGTTATGTGACCTGTCCAGTGAAGTATCTGTTCAATGACTTTGATGGTGAGAATTCAGCCTTTGAAATGTCAAGGGCAGGAGGTTACTCCTTCTGCTTTTGGAGATACTTATTGCTTGGCACTTGTGTGCCATAAATGTTATTGCCACTTTTCATTCCAGACCTGAATGTTCTCCAAGTATTGCTATAGATGGCCAAGAACTGCTTAATCTCTAGAGTTACAAATGGAATTGAATATTAATGATAGTCATAAATATGAAACCAGGCCCTTCGTCCCATGCACCACACTGACCATAAAGCACCCACCTACACCAATCCTACACAAATTCTGTTTTGTTTCTCTCTCACATCCCCAACCCTACTGTCAACCCTGACCCACTTCACCTGCCACTCATTTACACTTTGGTCAATTGACAATAGGAATTAATTTACCACCCAGCACAACAACCGGGGCATCTGAGGGAAATCTAGTGGTCAAAGGGAGAACATACAAACTCCACACAGACACTACCCAACAACATGATTGATGAAGAATTGGAGATTCTAAAATACTGTCCTGAGGAACAATAGTCTGAGGATGAAATGATTGATCTCTACAAATACAACTATCTTCCTGTAAGAACACAAGAAACAGAACCAAAGATAGGCCTTTTTGCCTCTCTTGCTGGTTCTGCCATTCAATAAGATCACAGCTGATATTTTATCTTAGCATCTCTTTTCTGCACCAACTCCACTTCCCTTAATTGTTGACTTTTGTCTTGAATATACTCAGCAACTAAATCTCTACAGCCATGCTGGGTAGATAATTCCTAAAATTTACTACCTTTTCATTGAAGAGATGTTTCTCATCTCTGTTCTGAATGACCAACCCCTTATTTTGAGACTCCGACCCCTGCTTCTAGGCACAGTAGCCAGAGGAAACATTCAAGTCTAGTAAGAATGTTATATGCTTCAATGAAATCATCTCTCATTTTTCTAAACTCTCAAGAGTATAGGCCTAGTTTACTTTATTTCTCATACAACATATGTGCCATCCCAGGAATCATCCCAGATCACAGTTTCTCCTTCCTTAGGTTGGGAAACCAGACCTGTAAACAATTTTCCAGACGCAGTCTCAGTGGGGTGCTAAATATTTATGGCAAGATATCTTTATTCCTATACTCAAATTCTCCTGCAATGAAGGACAACATACATTTGCATTCCTAATTGCTTGCTGTAGTACATCAATACCTGTACAAGGACTCTCAATAGAACACTAACCTCCTTCATTCTCTCACCATTTAAAATGTGCATTTTTATTTTTTGCACCAAAGTGGATGGAGTTACATTTTTCCTCATTATATTCCCTCTACCATGTCCCTATCTATTCATTTAACCTGTCTATATCCCTTGCCAATATCCTTGCCCCTTCACTTAACCTGTCTATATCCCTCTGAAGCCTCTTGGCAAGCTCTTCACAACCAACATAAGCACCCAGCTTTGTATCTGCAGCAAACTTGGATATATGGCACTTGTCCCCTCAACCAATCATTGATATAGATTGGGAACAGCTCAGGTCTCAACAGCAGTCCTTGTGCAATGTCATTAACTGCAGTGCTATTGCAAATGCTGGAAAGAAATCTAGCAATGTCTCTTAATTTCCATTGAAATCGATCTTAATGGGATTCTAGATGCCACACTCATCAAATGCTACCTTGATAATGAGGACAGCCACCTGTGGAATTCTGCTCTTGGACCAAAATTATAATGAGACCAGGAGCCAAGCATGGAACCTAAAGTGAGCATCAGTGAGCAGGTTATTAGTGAATGAATGGCAATTAATGGCAATGTCAATGAAAACTTTATTAATTTGTTGATTATTGAGAAAAGAATGCTGAAGCCTTAATAAATAGATTGTATTTATCCTGCTTTTTTGTGTACTTCCACATTTTCAGATAGATTTCAATGCTGTAACTACATTGGAACAGCTTGGCTAAAGGAAGGCTATCTCCAAAGCGCAAGTCTTTAACACTACAGGTGGGCTGTTCTAAGGCTCCTTCAACCTTGCTGTATCCTGTACTTTGCATGATACTTTGATATTACATGAAGCAATATGAATGGGCTGAAGGCCAGTTTCTATCAGGGTGGATACCCCAGAATGAAGTCAAGTTGAATCATTATTTGGCACTTTTGCATTCAGATTATTGCAAATATGCAAATACTTCTTGGATTTTGCCATCAGTGAGGATGGGCCCTTTAAACACTGAGTTTAGATGGGATCATGTTCGCCCTCTTTGGATTCACTGCTGTGCAATGTATGCCAGTCTTGACAGCAACATGTTAATGATCTGGCTGAGCCAAAAGGCTCTTGACAGGTGCATTGAATTTTCTTCTGAGCTTCCCAAGGGATGTCATAACCCTTCCCTCAACCTTCATACCACCCACATCCATCACAGTTGATGTAAGTACACTTGTCACAATTTTAACGTAGGAGAAGCAATAGTCAATTTTTGCACAATATGTCCACCAGTTACAACTATAAAATAAATGACATATCATCTATTTTAGCATTGACACATAGACTTGGGCACTTGCCAGCCATCCCTGTTCAGTACCATTTTGTGCCATGGATTATAAATGAGTTTTATGTATATACCTGAAGCATCTGGAAAGTTGTTTTTTCCGATGTTCAAGTATCTGGAATAATAACTTGCTGATTCACAATCTAGTATTCCACCATTGTGCCACATCATAGATCATAGAGTGATACAGCACGGAAACAGGCCCTTCAGCCTAACTTATCCATGCCAACCAAGATGCCTACCTGAGCTAGTCCCATTTGTCTGGATTTGGCCGTATCCCTCTAAACCTTTCCTATCCATCTACCTGTCCAAATGTCTTTTAAACATTGTAATTGTACCCACCTCTATCACTTCCTCTAGCAGCTTGTTCCATATTCCCACTATCATCTTGTGGAAAACTTGCCCCTTAGGTCCCCTTTAAATTATTCCCCTCTCAACTTAATTCTATGCCCTCTAACTTTAGACTCCCCTACCCTGGGAAAAAGACTGTGACCATATGCCTGATCTAAACCCCTCATGATTTTGTGAACCTCCATAAGGTTACCCCTCAGCCTCCTTCGCTCCAGAGAAAAAGTCCTAGCTGATCCAGTCTCTCCTTATAATGCAAGCTCTCCAGTTCAAGCAACATCCTTACAAGTTTTTTCTGCACCCTCTCTAGCTTACTGATATCCTTCCTATAGCATGTTGACGAGAACTACAGACAATACTCCAAGTACAGTCGCAACAACATCTTGTACAGCTGCAACACAACATCCCAAGCCCTGTACTCAACCCATAAAGGCAAGCATGCCATACACCTTCTTTACCACTCTGTCCGCCTGTGTCGCCACTTTTGCGAAATATATACTTGTACCCCTAGGTCTCCCTGTTCTACAACACTCCCTACGTCCCTGCCATTCATGGTGTATGTATTGCCCTGGTTTAACTTCCCAAAATGCATCACTTTGCATTTGTCTCAGTTAAATTCCATCTGCTTCTCCTTTGCCCACTTTCCCAGTTGATCCTGATGGAACCTTAGACAACCTTCTTCTGGCACTTGAGATGAAACCGTTAAAGTTGATTAGTCCATTTGACTTAAAATCAGATCAGATGGTTCATCCAAACACAATTACTAATTCTAAGATTTAAACACATTGATTACTATAAATCCATATTAATTTACTTTATGAAAACAATTGAAACAGTTTTTTTAGTCTTCCATTGACTTGGCAAATATTGTACTTAATATGTTGCTCTTTAACTAAGGCACTTACTTTCTTTTTACTGATATTTATCCCATCTTTAATTGCTCACACTTACCACAGCATGGTTTACCCATAAAGGAATGAACTTATCAAGGTCTTCAGGATACACCAATGCTCTATCAAATGTGAATAAAAGCCAAAAGGCTGTGACAACGAACTGAAAAGGATAACATCAAAAAAAATTAATAAATCAGCGTGGACGTTGTAATGACGTCTAATACCATTCAAACAGACATTGTATTGGTTTGAAATTGTAAACCATTTATTTAAACACTGCCACTCAATGTTCACTTGGACTTGTTTGGGCTGCAAATTAAAAGTTCGAAAAGTGGTGGAAAACACCATATTGAAGTGAAACTAGGCATATATTAAATTGAACTCTGCTGGGGTTTATTTGTAATAAACATTTACAGTAGGTTATTGTGTAGTATGAAGGAGTAGAGATTTTATCATTATTGCTGAAACAAAGGTGCATTAAAGTCATTAAGGGAGCAGAAGGCCGCATGCTTTCAGAGAGGGGCAAGTTCACTTCCAGGTAGTGAGGCAGAAAAATCGTCTTAATCTGTCATGCAGCATTGTAAAGGTCACAAAAGAGAGTCACGCAGAAATCTGTGGGGAGATGGACAGTGAGTCATTATTGAATCAATAAAGTGTGAATGAGACAACTCAACCATCTACAGGGCTTGGAGAACACAGGAACAAGTTCACTGTCTTACTAAGTCAACCAAGGTAACTAGAATCAACCAAACTTACAAACAACCTGTATAGAAAGCATCACTGACACTTAAAATGGCCACACTACACAATGGTAAGATGGCAAAACACTTGAGGTGGTGCATCCAGGGGCATTCCTCCATGTACATCCCCATAAAAATAACTATTTAATATGGGAAGAAAAAAACAATGGTGAAAGTGAGAGAAAAATAACATTGGTTTTGTATATGACGTCACCATTGTATTACCTTGCCTATCTGAAATATCAAGAAAACAGACCAAGGGCCAAAGTGGGCAGACTGTCGGTGAAGTGGAACATTGACCCATTTTCTGGCATACGCTTTCTAAATTAAACCATTAAAATTGACCTTTTAGGTCTGAACATTGAGGCTTGAGGCCCGCAGTTAGTAGAATAACATGGTCTTGTTTCTGGATGGTTGGTTATTTCCTGAGTGCAGCAGGAAACAAAAAACTGGGTGATACAATAGGTTAGAGATGTAAGAGCTGAAAGATTGCTTTCTTTCCTGGCTCTAACAGTCCTGCAGGATATATAAGGGAAAATCTCATTGATAATGGTAGCTGATGTGTAAGTCTTGAATATGTGCGCAGAAATGTTATTTGGAACAACAAGTTGATCTAGAAGTAAAAAAAAAGAACTTAAAGTGAATTCTAAAATGTTGATTAAATCACCAGCTCAATTCATTTGAACTCCAAATATAATATGACTTTGATTCCACATGAGCAACTAACTAGATTAGATTTGGGAACTTACATGTAGAATTATTGATTGGAGGCAAATGCATGTAGAGTTAGAGGACAGATGACAGGACAGTTAATTCAGTTACACTCTTTCCAGATTTGAAGTGTTAACTGTAAAAATAAAACCACCTTGTTCCACATGTTCTGTAGACCCATGGCCATTTCCAGAACAATATAAATAGTTTATACTTACAGTACCAACAGGGAAAACCAGGACTGAGAAGAAGAGGTCTCTTAGTGACAGGATCCATACTGCCCGTTTCTGTACATCTGCCAGGATGCACAACCCATTGAAAATCATCTGCAGAAACTATAAAAATAATTAGAGGAATATTGTGATTTCCATGTATAAGCAGAAAAGTTACATAATTTAAAAGCAGGTTGTTAGACCAACTTAGTCAAAGTTCCTAGGTGTCAAGGTGTTAAAACCTAATTTGGCTCAACCAGGGTGGAAAGAAGGGGAAGGAAAAGTGAAGAGAGGCAGAGACGGTACTTCAGAGAAAGAATTGAGGAGTAAGAAGAGGACAAGTGAAGGGAAGCAGCAACTGTAAAGTAAGGCATCAGGGAATGAGAAGGGAGGAAAGGAGGATATTGGGGAAAGGTTATAGAAGAGGAATGGAGGATCAGAATGATAGACTTAAATGATTATATTACAAAGAAAGCAAATGATGTTAAGGCTGTACTAAAAGAGAATGAAGTTAAGCAATGAATATTACTAGATAAAGAAGATGTACTTAAAAGATCAGTACCACTCAAGTCACATAAGTCAGTTGTTCCAGATGGAAGGAACACTAAATTTCTGAAAGAAGCAAAGGTAGACATTGCAGAGGCATTGGACAGAATAGTAGTGCAGAATGGCTGAAGGGTTGCTAAAGTTATAGCATGATTCAAGTAAGTGGAGAGGGATGGGCCAAGAAGCAGCAAGCTGGTCAGCTGAATGTCAGCAGTTATGGAACAGTTATCATGGAGAAAATAAAATTAACTTGGTAAGGCATGAGATAATTGAGGGTAGCATGAATTTGTTAAACACTAATTAAGTCTGACCAATTTAATTAAATGCTTTGATGAGATAACAAAGAACATTGAGTTATGTAATGTAGTAGAAAGTATTTATAAGCTTTTGGAAGAAAATTGAAATTGTGCCATGTAGTAGGCTTGTAAAGAGGATTGAATACATTCAAGGAAAAGTGTTGATGTGAATATAAAATTGGCTTAGTGAAAAAATGAAGTATGTTCATGGATGGAAGTCTTCAGACTGGGAGGTTTCCTGATAAGGTGTCCACCAAGGTTTGATTTTGGATTCATGCATCTTTTTATTTGCAAAAATGATCTAGATTCAGGTGTAGGAGGCACATTACAAACATTTACAAAAGTTGGCAAAGTAGTGGATAGTGACGAAGGAAGATGGTGAAATGAGCCAAACTTGGCAGAGGCATATAAAGCAGAGAAATTTGAAGGGAAACACTTTGCATCGCATGAGGACAAGAGGGGGAGAGGAGTGGCAAGCAGGGATGCGGGCTCTCTCCTTCCCCCATCACCCCTCTCCCACCAATAAACATCCAAGAACAATATGTATATATGAGATTATGGACATTTTTTTGTACCATAACATTAAGGACAGGTATACATACTTTCCAAAAGTTAATAAATTTAAAATCCTGGACACACACCTGACATTTCCTATACTGTACAGAAGTGAGAATGTGAATCCTTTCCCAGGTAAATTACTGAAAAATTGGCTTGTGCTTTATCACTACACACAGTGGATACATTTTTTTTACATTATATTCCAGTCTGAAATTCCTTTATATTCCTAGATGGGCAACAGCATTTCTGCTTGTGTTTTTATTTAGAATTATTAGAAAAACTAGATTTACAGTATAGTGCGATTTTATAGCGAGTCCTGCAAGTTACAGAATATATATGACAAATATTCTTGGTGGTGGATACAAGTTGTTGCTAAGTCGAATCTTCCTCCTCCATTTAGTTCTCAATGTACTATTGAGATAATTATATTTCATGGAGATTCATTTCATCAAATGGAAAATTTTGAGAGTATGAAAATGAGTATCAATCTGTTTACATTAATCCTTTCTCCTCACCCAAACAAAGGCAGCACTGAAGTATGGCAGTAAACATTTTAGCAAAAAAGTAGGACACTCCTACATTTTCAAAATTTTCCAAATGTGTGTGCAGTTTCTATTCCAGTGTGACCAAATTGTTGGTTTTCCATCACCTCTGAATGAATGGAAGCATCTGACTCACCTGGAAATCAAATGCAACAATATGAATTAACACACCTTCAATAACAAATGCAGTCTAGGGCATGGGAAAGGAAGGTGGAATCCTGGTATACAACATACAGTTCTGGCCTCTGCTTTATCAGAAAGTTCTCTGGGCATTGTAGAGAATACAGAGAAAGGTAGCAACATTGCTAACAGTTCTTTCTCTTCAATTACTGAATGACTTCCTTCAAATCTGTCATCCTTACCTACTGCTCAAAGAAAGTGTTCAAACCCTGTTAAATCAGCCAGGATCTGTCATTGTCTCCCACCTATTTCTCAGTTACACGCTGCCCCTTTTGATATCACAAAAGAAAATATGTCAGTTTCTACATATAAGGTTATAGAATTACAGAGAGGTACATCTTAGAAACATGCCCTTTGGCTCACTGAGTCTGCACCAACCATCAACCACCCATTTTACGCTAATCCTATATTAAACCAAATTTTATTCTCTCCACTTCTTCTTAACCTCCTCCTACCCACACCCCAGATTCTACCACTCACCTACACACCAGGAGCAATTTACAGCAGTCAATTGACCTACAAACCTGCATGACTTTGGGATGTGGGAGGAAACCAGAATGCCAGGAAGAAACCCACATGGTCACAGGGAGAATGTGTAAAAGCCACACAGACAGCACCTGAGGGCAGGATTGAACCCAGGTCTCCAGCGCTGCGAGGCAGCGGCTCTACTAGCTGCCTAATATAAACTGATCTCACTACTGCTTCTCTCAACTCCTCTATGCTTGGCCAATATCCAACATTGTATTGGCAGAAATTCCTCCAGTTTTATTTTGAAAAGGTTGAAATCATTATCTTGTTACACCACAGCAAACTCAGATGTATCATACTAACCAATTCCATTCCTTTCTGTGTCAACAATTTGAGGTTAAACCGGATTGTTCACAATCTTTGTGTTATATTTGACCCCAAGATGAGTTTCAGATCACATATCAATTCCACCTCTGAACATTCAGCCTTCTCCGGCCCTATCTCAGCTGCTGCTGAAACCCTCAACAATATTCTGCATCTCACAGTGGATGTGCTGTTTATTGATTTCTCTCTTTTGTTCTCATTCATTCATCTCCTTCTGTTTACACCTCCTCCAGGCAGATCATAAATCAATAACAAGCTTTTGCCACCTCTCTCAGAAGGCAATAACCCCATCTTGTGTCATTTGTATTTTCTTGGCATCCGCCCTATCGCAAACATTCCCTTTATCCTTTCCAAGCCTCTACCTCTCTGCAACTTAAAACACACTGGGTTTTTCATTTTTCCCAGTAAGCGAAGAAAGGTCATTGATCTAAAAGATGAACTGCTTCCCTCTCTACAGATGCTGCCTGACCTGCCGAATATTTCTATTACTTTCTGTGTTTATTTCAGATTTCCAACATCTGCAGTTTCTTGCTATCATTTTTTCTATTATGTAGCTGCTATCTTCATTCAGTAATCATTTTTTAATGGTAAGTCTCAGTCCATTTGGTTTCCCATAAGTAATCAGCCAGAATGTGACTTTAAGACATTAAAGTAATCCAACAGATATGGGGCTGATGTTGGAAAATGGCACTGAACTGGTGCCATTATCCTATTGAAAAGCAGACCAGGAATGAGGGTCCAAATGGCCTATTCCTGCTTCTGTAATGTCTCTGTGCCCTAGTGACTTGAAGATTCAAAATACTCTTAGTGTCACACATCTTCTTCCATCCTCTGGAAATTTAAGGTGAACTAAAATTCCTACTTCATGGGGTCCCATTCACCATCAATCTCTTTCCTTGTTAACTTGTGCTTGATTTTAAAATGTTTGTTTTCAAATCCGTCTATGACTTCATTGCTCCCTCTCGTTCTCGGCTTTTTCAGTCTTTCTGTGCACCTCCGATTCTGACCTTTTGTTCTGTTTAAAATTCTGCACAACTGCTGACTGGGCTTTAACTGCCTGGGCACTAGGGTCTGATCTCCCTCACTGCGTCTCTCCATTTCTTTCTCCTCCTTCGTGATATCCCATAATACACCATGTTGACCATGTTTTAGTTTATAGCCTTAACATTTCATCATGTGGGTCTGTCAAATTTTGCTTGATAACACACCAGTGCAGCATCTTAGAGTGTTAAAGCTGTTATATAAATGGAAGCTGTTAATGTGGAGGATAGTATTTTACTGACAGGGAAAGGCCACAAACGCTGGTACGTTTGAGTAGAGGTGATCTTAATGATGGAATAAAAACTTTCACCTGAGATTTAATCCAATCCCTTGCTGTAAGGCAGGTGGTGTTGTGAACAATGTAATATTAATTGTGAACAATATAACAATCTAATTATTGAATTTCCTAGTTGACTATGTCTGAGATTTAAAGGACGGTGATGCTAAGGTCAGCAATTCTGTGAGTACCCATATTGTTGATTCATCATAACCTCAAATAGAGCCAGTCAGTCACTGGTTTTAATCCTTTGTGACAAAAGACATCCAATGCGATGTCTTTTCATTCTCATTCCAATATTCCTCTACCATGTTTTCCTTCCACTACATACCTTCATTTTTTGGCAGTAGTGACATGGAGAAGAAGTTATCAGAGGCAATTCCCACCTTTATAGAATTACCCGATGTTCATTTCATTGCTGGCATAGCTTGACAGACTCAACATGTCATGTGAAATGTGAGAATACATGTAAAATATGAGTGTCATCTTTATTGTCCTGTGAAACTGAACTCCCAACTCTCTCTCTGTTCTCTCACTTCAACCAACATTGCCTGATTCAAAATACAAGCATTATTTTTGTACTTTTAACCTAAATATAACAATTCTGCATATACAATTAATTCCCAAAGCATTTCCATTAAAAAAATAATAATATGACAGAAATAGATAGCTTAGTGGCTTCTCACACTCAGAATGTTTAAAGAAAGACATAACTTGCATTTAGAAATGCTTTATCACATTGTGAGGAAGTACTGCACCTGCTGATTCTCATGTGGTGAGAGGTAGGAAGGTTCCACAGACAAACAACATGTGAGCATACAACCACAGGTTTGGATATTTGGTGTATGTGTTAGGTCGAGGGGCCAACGGTGCAAAGCTATTGGGATTATGACTGAATGCCCCTAAATCAGAATACTGCCTAACTGTAATTTGTTTTTGTGATTCTTAGCTGAGAAATAAATAATAGCCAGGGAACCGAAAGAATCAACATCCACTCTCCAAGATCAACAGCCATTAAGGACAGACAAATGTTTAGACCTTTATTTCACTCTCAGTTGCTCATTTGACTAAACTGTGTTGAGTTAAGGGGTGCAACATTGACTTTGGACAAGAGGACAATGTTTACATCAGATATATGGGACTGACTATCTGATTTTGTCCTTTACCCAAAATCAACATTGTCCCTAATCTGATTAGTTGGTGAGGGCAAGAAGTTATAGACTTTACCATCACTAGGGCACCAATAGTTTTGATGAAAGGAAAAGTTAAGAGATTTAAAGTCTGGGCCAAGTCAGGATTCATAACTGGGAGAATATTTAGCCTGAAGCAACATAAAAGGGACCAGCATTTATGACAATTGATGTGAGATGCAGATATATTGGAGAGAGAAGTAGAACAATTGCTAGAAATAAATTTAGAAAAGATGGTAACGCGGCATAATTTTCAATCCTTGATAAAGAAGTTGAACAAAAGTAAACAGAATATGACAGAAGTTCATGTTGAATTGCAAAATGACACAATTAACTTAGAAACTACTGAAGAGTTTTGAATTTAAATTGATAGAACACAGCCAATTACATAGATGTGAGGACAGAATCAGCTTCCAGACTGGGAAATCAGATTAAAGGTTTAACTGCTAAATGACGAACATCTAAAAAATACTTTGCCATTCTCCACAAATATACACTGTTCGCAGCAAATTCCATTTGAGGTAAAAACTCCAATGAAATTAATGCATATGTTGCTAACTAAAGGGATTTCTGTACTGCACCAAATTACAAAGGAGGTGTTATAATGGGTTTTGATCATGCTGATGGCCAGTTGGCAGCTCCATAAAGAACAACAAACTGGCCACAGGGGGCATATAGGCAGGTTCCAGATTTCTATGTGTAGAAGTATGGAATACACCATAGGTCAGATATCACATTATCCCATCTCACTCCACTGCTGGATTCACCATTGAGTCCAGGAAATTTCTGAAAGTTTCTGAGCCAAGGGCTCAGATACACTTCTTATCCTGCCTCTCAATTTTATGCCAGCTATAGCCTGCACCTATAGCATGGCTCCATGTATTGGAATGTTTTGGCCCAGTGTCATTAAGTTTAGCTAAGTTATTTTGTTTATTTTTCTTGATTTCACTCTATATTTATGTTTTCAATTAATTAACAATATTTTGATAAGTTCTTTGGTTATTTTTCTTTAATTCACTGTATACTCATGTTTTTAATTAATTAACAGCAGTTTAGCTAAGTTTTTGTTTTTTTTATTTCACTGTATATTTATGTTTTTAATTAATTAATAGTAACTTAACTAAGTTCTTAGGTTATATTTATTTCTTTCACTATATATACATATACATATGTTTTAATTCATTAACAATAGTTTAATCAACTTCCAGATAAAACTATTTTTAAACATATTTCAAAATTTTAAATACTTTCAAAGTAATTCATAAAACAATGATGAGAAAGGCCTTTGGCATGAGCTGTAAAAGAAGAAATATTTTCACCCCCAGAGGTTTTCTCCTGGGTTCTCTGGTTTCCTCCCACATTCCAAAGATGTGGCAGTAAGTTAATAGGCCACTGTAAATTACCCATTAGTGTAGATAGATGGTAAAAGAATTAAGGGAAAATTGATAAGCACATGAGAGAAAGTAAAATCGTGAGGCTACAGGGAAATAAGGAAAAGAAGTAATAGAATTGATGGGATTGCTTTGCTGGGAACTGACACGGAGCTGATAGGGCTGAAAGCATACTTTGCAGTGAGTAAATAAATATTACACAAGATGCAGGGCTTGGCACTTGTGCTTTACTTGTCTACAAATTGTGGACCTCGCACTTCCTCCCTTCTGTGTCAGCGCTGGCCTCTCTGTACCGTTGCCCCCCTGTACAAAAGATCAGAACTGAAAGAACTTAGAAATTTCTTTACAAGTCTCTCTAGAGAGCAACTGTCTCTGTTTTTAAAGAGCTGGAACTGGTCCAACGAACCTCAGCCGAAAAGTTAAATCATTCCAGACATTCTCGGATTCTCATCACATTTTAATGGGGAGTTTCAACTGAGCAACCTTGCCCAACGCTCAAGGATGGAATTCACCTCCCTGAGGTATTCCAGAGTTTTGAGCATAAAGTCTATTTTAGGCAAGGCCCCATTTTGTTGATTAACGGCTGGGATTTAGGATTGCTTCTAAATAAACAATCATCCATTAAACCAATAATTAAAATGTAACTAGTTCCCAACTAACATATCAAAACAGTGCAGAACTGCAGTCACAACTTAACTGAAGCAGTAGCATTTGCACACAGCAGGTTATAATGAGCAGACAAAGTTGAAATGCTTATTGATAAACTACTTGTTTTGGCAGCAGCAGGATTACAAAGGACGATAGCTCCACAATCAGAATGAGATAAAGCTTCTGTGACTGCATCCCTGTAACGTAACTAACAAGCAAGGAAGTCACCAAAGAAATAATTTTATAATTGATGCAGACAAGTGAATGTATAATGTACAGTAGGAAAATGGCATGTAAATGAGGAATTTAAATCCAAGTGAGCATCGAAAAGAGGAAAATACATTTTCAATTACAAGCTCAGAAGGATGTTTCTAAGGGCCCCGTCAATAAACTGTCCTTGGGATAACCTGTGGAATCAGCTCACCCCCTGTGCAGAGAATAAGTTCCATCATAAATATCCACCCTATTTATAACAAAGCTGTACATTTTAAAGTGAAGTTGCATTCCGTACTTTCATTCATCACATTGTTCTGCTTATGAAGTGCTGCAAGTGCTTGGAAGATACTCTCCAGTGGCCAGGAAGAGCAAAAATGCTGTATCATGATTCCCTAATGTTTCCCAGGCAGTTCAGGAGAGGAAGAGAGGGGGGAGGGAAGAATGCTCCGTGAGCTCCAACAGCGCCTGCAAGGCCTGGATGAAACAACTGTAAATTTTGTGGTTTAAAGTGTCAAAGCATCACCTTCCCCAAAGATCTGGCTTCGGGGAGGAGTATGTTCATGGTTTCACTTGAAAGCGAGTGTTCAAACACACCTCATAATTTTCCTGGCTCTCTCAATAGCACTGTTTTCACATCCTGTCTCATCCCTCTGTAATTCCCTCATGTTGTGTCTAGTAGGCTGTTTTGCATTGCTATTTGCATAACCAAATAAACAGAAGTGGTGCTAGAAACATTATATCCTTTACTGAAGGAAGTACCTCTCGAATGAAGCTTCAGTATCTGCTACAACAATAGGTCATGAGCAGCAGGTGATAGAAACTGATATGTACATATATGCCACTACAGGTCCTTCCCAGGTTATGAACACCCAATTTATGTCCCTCCCGTACATATGAGCGAGTGTTTGGGAGACCCGTGGGATGGATTTACTGGCTACTGTGGGGCTGCAGTCATCGTCTGCTGTGTGGAAACTTGGTTCATGGCAATATCATTGCATCTTGCAGAGAAATCTGAATGGTTGAGTTAAACGCCCTGGTTTAACTACACTTGCCTTTAGTTGGCCTATGTTGTTATTTAAGTATATTGCCAGGAGGCTGCATTTCTGACTTGCAAACTGTTCAGGTTATGAACAGTTATCAGGAACAGAACCCTGTTGGAACAGGGGCAGAACCTATACATGGAAGTTCTGCTTTCAAAAGGAAATAAACCTCTTCAATCAATTAAACTATGTACACACTAAAAAATATACAACTGGTTAAACAAATTAATATGCCATTGTAAATTCAACCAGTTTTGAATCCACTCGATCTTTTGATCTCCTTGCAAATTGAGCTCATCACAGTAGTATGCATTTGACATCTCTGATGTGTCCATTCCAGGCACTAGTGATTCCAGCAGATCATTTCCCCAGGTAGGACTCATGTGCATCTGATCTCACATCCTGTTCTGCAATTGTTGCTTCAACATTACATTAGTTTGGTAAATTGGTTTATTATTGTCACATGTACTGAGGTACAGTGAAAAACTTTGTTTTGCATGCCATCCATACAGATCATTTCATTACAACAGTGCATTGAGGTTCTACAAAGGAAAACAGTAACAGAATGCCAAATAAAGTGTTACAGTACAGAGAAAGTGCAGTGCAGGCAAACACTAAGGGTCAAGACTATTACGAGGTAGATTGTGAGCTCAAGAATCCACCTTATCATACTAGGGGACAACTCAATAATTTTAAAACAGTGGGACAGAAGTTGTCCTTGAGCCTGGTGGTACATGCTTTCAGGCTTTTGTGTCTTCTGCCCGATGGGAGGGAGGAGAAGAGAAAATGTCCAGGGTGGGTGAGGTCTTTGATTATGTTGACTGCTTTATGGAGGCAGTGAGGTGTAGACAGAATCCACGGAGGGGAGGCTGGTTTCTGTGATGTGCTGAGCTGTGTCTACAACTCTCTCTAGTTTCTTGTGGTCACGGACAGTAGAGTTGCCATACCAAACTGTGATGCATCCAGAAAGGACGCTTTCTATGGTGCATCAATAAAAAATGGTGGGGGCAAAGGGGACGTGCCAAATTTCTTTAGCCTCCTGAGGAAGTGGAGGCGCTGATAAGCTTTCTTGGCCGTGGCATCTATGTGGTTGGACCAGGACAGGCTATTGGTGATGTTCACTCCTAGGAACTTGAAGCTTGCAACCTTCTCGACTTTAGCCCCATTGATGTCAATAGAACAACAGAACTTAATTGTTAACACAATTGTCTTCCTAGCTTTTAACATCGTACAATTGTTTTCTTGTCATCTGTAAGCACTAAACTGTCCACATGAAATAATACGGAGAATAATAACTCTTAGTAGTAAATACATTGGTTATAAATACACATTGTGTTTAGCGCATACTGGATACTATGATCTCAATCACAACAATCTCTTATTGTTCCTTAAGGTTCTCCATTTTCTGTGCACATGCTTACACTCCATCCTATCTCTTGACTCCCACTCTGACCCAATGCAGACACCAGAGTCTTTCTTGTTGTCATTTTTTAAGTCACAGTCATTTCCTTTAACCTTTCCTTTCTGGATTGTCTCCAACACTTTCAACTCTGCCGTGACTGTTTTTCAGTTGTCCAATTACACTCTGACTATGCTGGTACTGGATTGATGTGAATAAGCTCATGTCTCCTGTAACATCCTTCAGCAGACCTTCAGACCTTCGGAATGGTCCCCACACTGCAATGGTCTTTCAAAGCATCCAACTCACTGAACAGCCATGTCTGACAACAGAGGGCCAATCAATCCCCAACCACGAATATTCAGCTCAGGAACTCAATTGTACCAGCCACATTCATGAATTTGCTGTTCTTATCCCTCCAGGTAACAGCAACTATAAATTTGTTAAGTTCTGCTAATTAAGCCTTTGGTAATTGCTGCATTTTTTCCTATTGATGACACAGTTTTTGTTTGTCCTGGATAGTGTTGAGCTTGAATGTCGTGGAGCTAAGTGGAGAGTATTCTATCACAAACCTGACTGGTGCCTTGTAGTTAGGAGGTGAGTTTGTTGCTATAGACTATCTGGTCTCTGAGTACCTCTCTCTGATCATCTGGACCAATGATAGTGTACAATATAATCATACCTGATAAATTCACCAATATCTCAAAGATCTTCACTTCGGGTCGTGTTGACTTTTGGCAATGTAAAATGGGAGATATAAGATTGGTTATCGAGTACTCACTTATGTGAAATCAATGTTAAGGAAAGCGAGGAGATCTGTATAAATTGGTAGGTTGGTTTATTATTGTCACATGTACCAAAGTGCAGTGAAAAGCTTTGTTTTGCATGCCATCCATACAGATCATTTCATCACGTCAGTGCATCGAGGTAGTACAAGGGAAAAGCAATAGCAGAATGCAGAATAAAGTGTTACAGTTAGAGAGAAAGTGCACTGAAGACAGACAATAAGGTGCAAGGCCATGACGAGGTAGATTGTGAGGTCAAGTGTTCATCTTATTGAACAAGAGGTCCATTCAATAGTCTTATAACAGTGAAATAGAAGCTGTCCCTGAGCCTGGTGGTACATGCTTTCAGGGTTTTGTATCTTCAATCGGCAGTTAATCCAAGGTTGGCATTTTATACATTTGCCAAATGTTAAAATTATCACCAGTGAATTGGTTTGATGTGCACTAAACTGTTGGATACTATGAAACTCTGTAGCATGTTTATTATTATAGCCATATGCTGACAAGAACTGCTTGAAAAACATTGGTTGTTATTACAACTGCATTGTAAGCCATGATCCAAACATGGACGAAAGAGTTTAATTCCAAAGGTGAGGTGAGGTGATGTGAGAGTGACTGCCCTTGACATCGAAGCAGCATTTGACTGAGTCTGGCATCAAAGTGCCTTGGTAAAACTGAAACTAAAGGGAAAATAGTCCAGTGATTATAATCATACAAAGGAAGGTGGTTGTGGTCGTCAGAGGTCAATCGTTCCAATGTCAGACGTCACTGCAGCAGGTCCCCAGGGCCGATCCAAGATCTAAACATCTTCAGCTGTTTTATCAATTACCTTCCTTCCATCGTAAGGTCAAATGTGAAGATGTTGGCTGTTGAATGCACAATATTCAGTTCCATTCACAACTTCTCAGTAAATGAAATACTGCATGCTTGCAGTGACAAGTAACATTTGTGCCAGGTAATAACCATCTCCAACACGAAAGAGTAACCATCCAAGCTTGACATTCAATATTACCATCACCAAGTCCCTCACCATCAACATCCTGGGGTCACCGCTGACCAGAAGCTCAACTGGACCAGCCACATAAATGCAGTTATTAGAGCAGGTCAAAGGCATGGTAACCTGTAGTGAGTGGCTCACTATATCCAAACTACAACTGAGTTTCCTGATGGTACAAAGCTGGTTACCAATGTGGGTTGAGCAGAGGATGCAGAAGGGATTCATGGGAAAGGCAATGTAAATGGACAAGCAGATGGAACATTATGTGGGAAAATGTAAGACCATCCATTTGTTGAAAAAAATAGAAAAGTGAAGTATTTTTTAAATGATGCCAGATTGAAACTTGTTTGTGTTCAGAGAGACCTGTGTATCCTTGTAAATGAACCATTGGAAGGTAACAGGCAGGTACAGTGGACAGTTAGGAACGTAAACAGTAATATTGTCTTTTATTGCAACAGGATTTGAATAGACGAGTAAAGATATCTTACTGTAATCTTTTTGAGACCTAGTGAGACCATACAGGAACTATTGTGTACAGGATGAGTCTCCCTACCTAAGCAAGGATATACTTGCAGTTAATTTCTGAAATGTGAGATTTGTCAGATATAGTAAGATTAAGGAGACCACACCCTATTTATAAGAATGAGAAGTAATGTCATTGAAACATTCAAAATTCTTTTAGGACTTGACAGAGTAGATGCAGAGTTAATGTTTGACCTAACTGAGGTATCTAGAACCAAGGAATATAGTCTTAAACTAAAGGGTGAGCCATTCAGGACAGTGATGAAAGCGATTTCTTCACTTGGAGCATTGCAAATCTTTGGCATTCTTGGCTGAAGAGGCTGTAGAGACTCAGTCGCAGAGTGCATTCAAGACAAAGACTGATACATTTTTTGGACACTAAGGGATATGGGGTTCGTGCAACAAAGTAACAATTTAGAGACATGAGACTGCAGGTGCTGGAATCTGGAGCAAAAAGACAAAATGCTGGAGGAACTCAGGCAGCATCTGTGGAGGGAAATGGGACAGTCGGCGTTTCAGTTTGAGATGCTTCATCTGGACTGATAAAGTGACAATTTAATAAGGTCAGCCATGAGTGGGGACAAATGGCCTACTACTGCTTCAATTTCATATATTTGTATGTTTAGAACATAAAAGCTTATTAAGTGAAAATATTTTTGCCAGCTATTTTAAATCTGATTATTGACAATCCCAGCATTAGAAACAGTTTTGCATTACTTACTCCATTAAAATACTTCAGACTTTGAACACACACATTAAATATCCATTTAATCTGCTCTGCTCCTAAGGGAATAGTCCCAGCCTCCTGACTCCCCATATCCTTGATATCATCTGCTCTGCAAACCCTCTAATGCTTAATATTTTTCCTAAAACTTGGTGCCCAAAATTGGGCAAAATATTCCAGCTGAGATCTAACCAATGATTTAAAATGATTTGTCATAATTTCAATGCTCTTCAACAGTGGATATCTATTTATGAACACTCTGATTACTCTTTATTGAACTCAAGCTTCTTAGCATGTTGTGCCTTTTTATGAGGAATACTAAAGGGAGATTCTTGGGTCTCACTGCTCTTACACCCTCTTTGAAAGTTATACCATTTAGTCTATATCGTCTCTCCTCATACTTCCTTCCAATAAGGCTTTACCTACCTGCATTAAATATCACCTACTATGCACACGCATTTCAGCAATCTACCAATGCCCTCCTAAAGTATACTGCACTCCATCTTATTATAGGCTACTTTACCAAGCTGCTTCATCTGACCTGCACATCTAGGTCATTCATATATATTAAAACCATTAAAAAAAATCAAAACAGGCAGGGGAATGGAACGAGAGGTGAATGGATGTGACTGGGCCAAAAACAATAGCCACATGATTTGATTGTATAACCTTCAGAAGGATAAGCGTAGGAAGTAAAGTGAGAAGTGCAGCTTGTAAATCAGAATAGATCATGAACTGATGTAAGATGAGGTGGAGAATTAGACAAGCACATGCCTCCGAGGTATCAGCCCCACCACCCCTTCTCCACAGTATCCATTATAATTATAACTGGTTCTGTCTCCTCCAGTAGGCAAGACATTGCAGTCACCCATGCTCCCATGCTGACTGGTCTGGTTGGTCTGGCACTAGTTTTATACAACCGACCATCCTGCCCCCAATCTCCCTTTCCTCTGTTGGAGAAAGGTAATGCACATTGAGTTGGTGTTGAATAGCTGGCAGTGTGTGCAAACTGTGGACTTGGAGAAAGCTGGTGAACAGGCATAGCTGAGTGTCTTCAGGTGACACGTAGAAGCTGACGTTCTGCTTCCTCTTTTGTGGCTCCCCGTCAAAATCATAATTCTCTCCTATCGTGAGGACATTTCAACTGTTCCAGGTCAGCCCCAGGTCTTGCATCTGGCAGGGCCGTGCCTGCTCTTGACTTGTGGACCAAGGCTGTGGAAGCAATTTAGGTCCTCCAGGTAGTTGGTCCTCCTCTGCCCATTTGCCCTGATACCTATGTTGACCTCAGTACCAAGGTCCCCCAACATCTGGCATATCACCAGTGTGGTGTTCACTGCCTCTAGGGTTGTGAGAAAAGACCCTTCCTGACATGCACTGATCCTATATGTGTGAATCAGCCAGGGAGCAGGATGTAGATGAAGAAGAGAAGAGGACTATGTATTACTCCTCAGGAACCCCAGTACAGAAACAGGAAATTAGACACCATTGATGGATAATCTTTGGCTGCAATTCAACAGGCAAGATGAAAGGACAGTCCCAAATGTTACGCTGACCAGTAGGATAAAGGTTTTATATGATTTAGTATACCATATCAAAGACTGCAAGGAGGTTGAGAAGGATGAGGAGGAAGATATGATTTGTGGTTAGAAACCTGATTGGAGAGAATAGAACATGGAGTTGTGGTAAAACTGGGCATAGATTTGGGAGACAGGAACATGTTCATACACTCTGGAAGTTTCAGAGGGACTAGTATTGTGCGAAAATAAGGGCTGTACTTTTGAAGAGAAACATACTAATAGTGATTTTCAGAATGATATAATCTGAGGAGAGGAAGCCCTTTACAATGACAACTAGGAATGATGATCAGCATGACAAGTAGATGGTCATTGGTTTAGTAAGAATGGGGTCAGCAGACTAGGACCTGGGCTTCATTGGACAAGGGCATGCACTGTGGCATGAGATATCAATAATAATCATAAAAATGTTTAAATTTATGGGGGTGCATGTACTTTGTGAGAACACATTTTCCCACACCCCACACCAAAATTAAAGGTGAATGCATAAGCCTATTCAATAGCAGTCAAATATAAATTTCTGCCCAGATCTCCGGTCATGGATAAAACAAGAAATTAGCAGTTAGATGTCAGCATTCTGTATTAAGCCTTGGGGAGGTTGGATTTGTTGGGCAAGGCAAAATGTGGATTGGCCTGAGAAAGCAGCATTAATTGTGCAGTAACAAAGCAGCTTATGTGTTCCTGTGCTTGATGAAAGTGAGGACAGAAGGAACAAGGTGTTTTAGAGATGATTGGTAGTGTATAAAGAATTATCTTTGCAGTCTAGAATGATTCTGAATTAGTGAATAATTTTGAAAGGGGAAAGAAAAACCTGATAGTACCTGAGCAGACACCAGATCAATTAGATAGTCCCACACCACCACATTCAAGAACAGTTACTTCCCTTCAATCATTCATTCTTGAACCAACCTGCACAACCTTAATCATTACCTCAGTATAGCAACACTGTGACCAACTTGACCACTTTGCACTACAACGGACTTCTTTGTTCTTGCTCGTGTTCTTTCTTGTAAAATCTGTGTGTAATTTATGTTTAATTGATGTTTTTTTGTGAATGTTGTGTATCTGATGTTATGTACCTGTGATGCTACTGCAAGTAAGTTTTTCACTGCACTTATGCATACATGTACTTGTGCATATGACAATAAACTCAAATTTGACTTTGACTTTAGTTAAAGAAATTGCTGCGTGAGATAAGACTTTCATCCCAGCAGACTAGGTTGTATCTGAACCTCTTCCCTAGCAATAAATGTAGCTCTAATCCATAGCACCACTCAGCTCCTGGGGTAATGATACTTCACACAGAGAAAGAACCACCAGATCTCACTCTGACATTACACTGTGGCTGTACAGAATTTACAAACCTAATGAAACATTTAGTATAAATTGTTGCTAAATATCAAGAGTTCTAGCTGCAATAAATGGAAGAATGTGAAGGTGATGCTATACCTCATTAGCTTCCATCATTTTCCTCTCCATAGAAACTCCTGGACTCTACCTGAAAAACTAGAAAGAAATTCCAACTTGGATCCACGCTTTCCCTGCTCCCAGCTTATGCCAGAAACTTACAGAGTTCTGTTACTTTTGCCCTGCTCAGTTACACTTCCCACTTTTCTGGAAGACTAAATTAAAATAAAACACTTATGTTAATGTAGCGCCTTTCACAACCTCAGGACAGCTCTTTACAACAAATGTGGAACCTTTGAAGTGTATAATCATTGTTGTAATGTAGGATCACAGTAACCAAACTGACCACGGCAAGGTCCCAAAAGCAGTATTGAAATAAATGTACAGACCATGAGATTTAGGTGCTGGTTGAGCCATAAGCATGGTCCAGGTCATAATGCCTTTTTGAATTCTGCCATGGAACTATCAGTATCCATTTAAAAAGGCAATGGGGCCTTAGTTTAATGTCCTATTGCTGCTTACCATCTCCAGTGATCAGGTCTCATTTAGCACCAATCTGGATTATGTGCTCAAGACTGAATTAGGACTTGATGCCCCAGCCTTATTGTGAGACAAGGCTCACAAACTCATGCTCAACCAATAAGTCTTTCTAGCTGGCTGCTGTAAATTACCCCTTGATGTAGGTGGATGGCAAAATGGAGTTGATGGGCATGTGAGAGAACAAGGTGCAGAGATACATGGAAATATGGACAATGGGGACTGGCCTGATGGGATTGTTCTTCTGGGGTCTGGCATGGACATGAGGAGCCTCCTCTGTGGTATTTCTCACTATTTTTCTCCTTGCCCTGCTTCTAAGAAGTAAGATACTTTGAGATTACCGCACTCAGAGGGTTTCTAAAATGTGTCATTGTAAGCCATGGAGATGCTGGGCCATTTTAACTCACTCTGCACAGATCTCAGTTTTAAATGCAGCAGGTTTTACCTTTGTATCATACAAGGCCATGATTAAACTTGATCCATTCCCTAACTGTTGCTAAAATTGGAAGATTTAAACAATATGTAGAATTTTCCCAGCACAGAAAGATGGAAACTGTGAGTTCCAGAACTAGGAATTCTGACCCCTTCCAATATCCTGCCAGCAATTAAATTATCAATCATTGTTCCACTACCTGATGCCTGGAATGATGCCTTCCATAACAACCACCACTCCACCCTCGCAACCCAACGATCATGCATATTCCTATTGGCATGACTTGCCTCTCAAGTTGTTCTAAATTCATTGCCCTTATGTTCACCAGATGCTTTTGAATAGTTTCCTTTGCAATAAATGCCCACTTTTCCCAATAAAAAACATTATGTTTGCAGACCTACAGGTCCTGAATGAAACTGCTAATCCATTTATATGCTTAGGAGTGCCTTAACTAAATTATAGAACTGTAATTTCTGACCTTAAGCCAATTAACTTTGAACAATTTCCACCACCTCTACCTCTAACCCAATGTCATTCTGTAACGTTAAAGCCAGTAACCAAGAAAACTCCACTTATTACAACTTATGCATATAAAGCTATCCAACAGCTTTTACATACCCCTTATCTGACATTCTATAAATATCGTGTCCCCCTAATTTTCCTTACACACCCGAGGACCAAACTGATGCCCTTTTTGTTTATTTAGATAAGTTCATAAATATGCCCTGCTTTCACATAGATCCCTCACTAAATATAGCCTGGATATTGCTATCTACACTTGGAAAACAAATAACTTGTATAATTTTACAACATGTATGACAGTGTTACCTAAAGGCATATCATGTGAGGAAATAAGCTTACTGGAGTCAGTGGAGACACATGATGGTTAGTCATTCTTTCATGAGCTGGTCGACTTGGACAACAAGTTCTAAGTTCATTATTTATATCTCCTGGGAATTCCTTGAGGAGTTTTATTTGACTGAATGCTTTTTTTTCTGCCTGTTCACCTGATATAAGCAGTTTCCTTCATCCTTCAAGTGCCCTGGAAAGTTTAATAAATCTGTATTTGTAATGTACCAACAATGCTAACTGGCTGCCATTTAGAAGTTTGTTTTGTATTCCTCAAAATAAACTTTTACAGACAAGGATCACTGTTGATGTTCATGTGAGAAGATACTCCATTCCCTTCTCAGAGCTATTAGCATTTAAAATAGATTTCAGTTACAGGAATAGGCCACTCAAGTCTCTGACATTTAATAAGATCATGACTGATCTCTCTGTATTCCTATCTACGGGAAAACTCTGATCATCTGCTATCTGATCATTCAGAGATCCCAATAATTTGTCGTCTTGCTCAGCAGGTAATGATTGCATGCTCCCTTTCCACTGAGTGGGACTCTGGTTCTTGCACTCCCTTTCCACTCATTAGGGTCCCGGTTCCTAGGTTCCCTTCCCACTTACCAGGACACCCGGCTCCCATATTCCATTCTGACTCACCAGGACATTGGTCCTGCAATCCCAGTCAATGTACAGGGGCCCAAGTTCTCACACTCTTTAAAATAACCTGAGTCTCATTTGCTGTGCTCCCTCTAAATTTACCCACTTTAATGGAAAACTTATTATAATACTGCGTAACATTTTTAAAAAAAGGTGAATTAAAAATGTATCCGGTATAATGCAAAGTCAAAGCGGGCTGGATTATTGAAGATTTCCTGTAACCACCCATAACTTTCATCCACTTCCTTTTGAAGAATTCATCTATCTCTGCTTTAAAAATATTCAAAGACTGTTTCCACTGACTTTTGGCGAAGAGAATTCCAAATACTCATGGCCCTCTGAAAGATGAAGTTTTGTCTTATCTTTGCCTTAAATGGGTGAGCCCTTATTTTAAAACACTGACACCTACTTCCAAATTCTCCCATGAGAGAAAACATCCTCTCTGCATCTAGCCTGTCAAGACCCCTTAGAATCATTTATGTTTCAATCAAGTCCCCTTTCACTCTTCTAAACTCCAGTGGATACAAGCCTAGCCTGTCCAACCTTTCCTCATAAGGCAACCTGCCCATTTCTAGTAATAATCCAATAAATCTTCCCTGAGCCACATTAATATCTTTCCTTAAATAAGGAGATGAATACTGTATGCAGTCCTCCAGAAGAGGTCTCACCCATAATATCTATTATTGAGTCACAACCTCTTTACATTTATATTCAATTCCACTCACAATAAGTAATATCATTCCGTTAACTTTCCCAATATTTTACCGTACCTTGATCTTTTGTGAATGATACCCAGATCCCTCTGTATCTCAGAGCTCTACAATTTCTAACCATTTAGATAATATGCTCATTTTTCATTTTTCCTGCCAAGATTTCTTCCATTATGCTCTATCCGCCAGATCTTTTCTCATTTACTTAGCCTATCTATATCCCAATGTAGCCTCCTATGTCCTTCTCACAGCCGACCTATCTTTATGTCATCGCCAAATTTAGCAGTCACACTTTAAGTGCCTTCATCCAGGTCAATGATATAAAATGTACTAAGTTGAGACCAGAGCACTGATCCCCAAAGACCATTCATGCATACTCTTTGCTGCTGGACAGCCAGTCTTACAATCCAATATGTTGCCTTCTGCATTATGAGCTTATATTTTACACAATAACCCTTCATGTAGCACACTATCAAATTCCTTTTGGAAATCTAAGCATAGTACATCCACTAGTTCCCCTATATCCAAAACCCAAGAAACTTCATCAAAGCTCTTCAATGAATTGGTCAAACATTATTTCCTTTCCACAATGTCTTTGCCTTTAATTGTTCTAAGTGGCCGACTGTAGCATCTTTAATAGTAGTATCTAACATTTTCTCTATGACAGTTATTAAATTAACTGACCCCTGGTTTCCTGCTTTATGTTTCCCTACCTTTTTGAATAAAAGAATTACATTTGCCACTTTCCAATCAAATGAAACCTTCCATGAACCTAGGGATTTTGAAACATCAAAGTCAATGCATCAATTATATTGTTAGCTATTTCTCTTAAGTCCCTAGGATGAAGTCCATCAGGACCTAGAGACTTGTCAGCCCACAACTCCAACAGTTTGCTCAGTGCCACTGCCCTGGTGATAGTAATTTTTTGGAGTTCCTCCTCCCTTTACAATTCTCAATTTACAGCTGTGTTATGTTACTTGTATCCCCTGTAGTGACGAAAAATGAAGTATAATGAGGGAAGATATGCAACTATCCAATATTGATACCAGATAGTGGCAATGCAGTCATTAAGTTACCAAACTACTAACCCAGAGGCCTGAATGAGTAATCCAGATACGTGAGTTCAAACCCCACCGTATCACTTGTATGTTTTGAATTTAGTTGATAATCTAGAACTTTCACGGACCTCTGAGGGAAAAAAATCAATTTCATCTCTGCTTTATTTTAAAACAGTGACCAATAATTCTAGATCCTCCCATAAAAAGAAATACCCTCTCCTATCCACCCTGTCAAGATCCCTCAGCATCATACATGTTTCAATCAAGTCTCTCTCATTCTTCTAAACTTCAACACTACAAGTCTAGCCTGCTTAACCTTTCCTTGTCAGACAAACTGTCCCTTTCATCTTGAGACTGCTTAATGTCAGAAATCTGCCAAAGTATGATCTTGATTTTGTCAAAATATGACTCTAGATCCCCCAACATGGTTAGCTCTTAACTGCACTTTGAAACAGCCTAGAAAGCCACAGGTCAAGAGATGGGCAATAAAAATGATTATTTCCAATCATAACTGTTTCTCTATTAGTATCACTTATTTGTAGCTTTATAATTTGTCAAATTAGTGCAAATGGCATTTCTATCTACCTGTTCTGCAAAATCACAACTTTCAATATATTTTCTGCTCTCGCCTACCTACACAAAATACAAAGACAAAGCACGTGCCTCAATCAACTGACTTATTTTTAATGATTAGGGAGCTTATAGTAGAGCCTATATAAATACTCACAAAAAAATTGGCACCTGCAGAAGAACAGACATAGACCCAGATTTCTTAAATAGGGTGCTTTGAAATTATGAACACTCACAAATTATTAACCAGGCACAGCCTTCAATGCACTGTTACAACATAGCCCCTTTACAACAGAAAGCACAGGACATGCAGTTTAGCACGTGGTGACCATGAGTTTAGTAAGACAGCTCTTGTGGACCATTCAATATTCATTATTCAATCTTCATAGCAGCAGTGCAGCCACATACATCTTAACTAAGGATAGGGTGGTTTCATTTCTGATTTTGTTGCTGGGTGAAGAACTCTTCGTTCAACAAAAATGCTTCCTTCACAAAAGCTGGTGCTGTCTCATGCTGTCCACGCACATTCTTCAGCAACTGCCCAAAGTAAGGAGAACATCTGGAATCAATACAACCAGCTGGACTTTCAGGCCCAGCACTCATCATTCTTGCCATTTCTGGAAACTCCTGACCCTGTGACTGTCCTAACGTCAGTAGATAGAAGTGAGGTTCAGTTAATTACTTAATTCATACTAGTTTAAAATTTAATTATTCATGGGATGCAAATGCTTTTGGCAATGCCAATATTTATTGTCCACCTCTAATTGCCCCCAGACTGGGAAGACAGTTAAGAGTCAACCACGTGAGCAGGTCTGGAGTGACATATAAACTTATCTGTGTACGGACAGCAGATTTCCTTCTCTGTAGAATATCAGTGAACCAGATTTTTTTTTGTTATAAACATAAGGTGATTTCATGGTTACTTTTACTGGCATATTGTGTTTAAATTATAGATTTATTTAAGTACTTGAATTTAAATTTCCTAGCTGCTGTGGGGGCATTCAAACTCATGTCTCTGGATCAATGGTCGCTAATCCAGTAACTCGACCACCATGCTACCACATCTCCCTCCGCTCTAAATAAGGGAGCTGTAAAAGAAACAGGAACTCAGCCAGAAATCAAAAAAAAGTTTGGTGAGCAGAGCAGTATGTGTGGGAGGAAGTTATTTGTTTGTTGATTAGGTCTGATCGTAATCCCAGCTAGTCCTTTAAGTCAATAGAAATCATATAAATAATACACAAATGTTAAGACTGAGGTTAACTGCAAAAGAAGACAGCTGATGATATTTCCTAAAGTATTCATAATTTACACATAACACTGTTGTTCCTGGCACTGCAGGTGCATTTGATAAAACATTTTGTGATAAAACATGTAGGAAAGAATGAGGAAAGGTTGCTTTCTTGAAAATTGGCCTACAATTTTCCTACCTGTCTTTTTTTACCTAAAACCTGATACATCCCACACCACAATGATTCTAACTCAGTTAGGTTATAGAACCTGAAGCATTGTCTGTGTTTCTCTTTCCACAAATGCTGCTTGATCTGCTGAGTGTTTCTAGCATTTCCAAGTTTTAATTTCCGATTTCCTGCATCTACATTTCTTTTGATTTTCATCTATCAATATTTACATGGGATTAATTTCTAGTAAAGCCTTTTTATAAAATGTTGGAAGGACTCCATCAAATGTCTCGTCTGAAAGACAGTTTCTCAGATAACACCACACTCATTACGGACTGCACTACTGTGTCAGTTTAGTTAGTGGTAGGAATGATGTTGCAACTAACAGCCCTCACTATTATTATGAACTGATCTGGACAGTAGCTTCTGGTGCCACATATGCAGTTAAACATGAAAGTCTACAAGTGATCAAATGCTTCTATGCAGCATCCTTTGCAACATTCTTTACTGATAGACTTGGCATTCAAATCAATGCAATCCTATGAAGTTACACTACATACACATTAGTTTCTCACAAAAGATGTCAGAAAAAAGTTAGGGCCAGTGCATTCAGATGTAAATGCATTCTTCATTGTGTGATATGTGGCACTCACTGTCAGACAATGTCTTTGACCTTGAAACTTTATTTTTATAAATACGGAGGTTATTTTGTTTGGGGGATTTTGAAAAAAAAGGTATCTTTTCTGTCTTTGTCATCTCTCTTACTCTTAATCTTATTGGTCTCTCACAACCTTTAATTTGCTCTCCATTCATGATTTAAATGTAGTTTATAATTCCTGCCTTATACGTCTGTTTCTGTGTAACATAGTGAGAAGTCCTTAATATAAGATAATAATAAGATAAGGTATCTTTATTAGTCACATGTATATTGAACCACACAGTGAAATACATCTTTTGCGTAGAGTGTTCTGGGGGCAGCCCGCAAGTGTCGCCATGCTTCAGCGCCAACATAGCATGCCCACAGCTCCTAACCTGTTTGTCTTTGGAATGTGGGAGGAAACCGGAGCACCTGGAGGAAACCCACGCAGACATGGGGAGAACATACAAACTCCTTACAGACAGCGGCAGGAATTGAACCCAGGTCGCTGGCGCTGTAATAGCGTTACGCTAACCGCTATACTACTGGTTGAGGAGCCTGGCTGCATCTTTTCTTACTCACAGACACCACTGATGCCTTGTAGAGAGCAGCATCTTAAAATCGGGCAGCCTTCTACTCAGAAGACCAAGAAAAAATTTCATCGGCAGCTACCAGTGTTAAAAGCGGCAAATATCGTTCTTTCTCTGGTGGCTGCAAACCCAAGTCATTATGTTCAAATCTTAAGAGCAGAGCTCATCTCCAAAACATACCAACTGACAGGCATAAGAGCTATTACTGTTAAAAAAGACCCAACAATATTACACAATTCTCAAAAGATTGCTCTATTTTTTGGAATTTTGTATTTGTCATGTTCCATTTACTCTGTACATTTTTCTGATAAATGAAATCCATCCTTCATGGAACATAGACCATAGAACAGTACAGCACAGGAACGGGCCTTTGGCCCACCATGTCTGCCCTGATCATGATACCAAATTAACCTAATTCCATCTGCCTGCACATGGTTTGTACCCCTCTATTCCCTACCTATTCATGTGCCTGTCTAAATGCTTCTACCATCTTCCCTGGCAGCACGTTCCAGGCATCTATCACTCTCTGTATAAAAACTTTGCCTCACAAATCCCCTTTAAACTTTCCCCCTCTCATCTTAAACCTATGCCCTCTTGTATTTGACATTTTCCACCCCGGGGAAAAGACTCTGACTTTCTACCCTATGTATGCCTCTCAATTTTATATTGGCCCTTAGCCTCCAATGCTTCAGAGAAAACAATTCAAATGTGTCCATCCTCTCCTTATAGTTGACACACGTGAATCCAGGCAATATCCAGGTGAACCTCTTCTGCACCCTCTCCAAAGACTCCACATCCTTCCTACAGCATGGCAACCAGAACTGCATACAATACTCTAAATGTGGCTTAACCAAAGCTTTATACAGCTGCAAAATGACTTCCTTTTAAATTCAGTGCTCCGACTAATGAAGGCATACGTTCCGTATGCCTCTTTTACCATCCTATCCATTTGTGTTGCCATTTTCAGGGAGCTGTGGACTTTCACCCCAAGTTCTCTCTGTACATGGATGCTCCCAAGAGTCCTGCCATTTACTGTATACTTCTCTTGCATTTGACCTCCCAAAATCTTAATATTAACTAGTTTAAGTACCAATTATATAAAAATGCTTAATCCCTTCTAGTATGACAAATTTAACAGATGTAAAATCCTGGGACCCTCTGCCTAAATTCTCAACAGGACTCTTTGGCAGGCAAAGATTCACATGCTAGTAATGTACTCCTGCACAATGTTTATCCATGTCACTTAGAACCTGGAAACTACCTACATTCTTCCCTTGCTTATTTCATGAGCATTTGCTTAATACAAACATGTAAAGCCAAAGAATCACTTACTAAATTTAGGAATGTGAGGTACTTCCATTGACCAGCGTATAAGAACACTCCTGCAGGTGCATGGTCGTACTGCGTGTTAAGAAGCAAGTAAATGAGAAGAAGATACCACACAAAAGAGGTGATATGATAGACTGCAGACATAATTGTTGAAGCCATGCTTGTCTCTGTGGCTGAGGTTATAGTAGGAAGCTTTACGCTAATCATATAATCTCATTGGATGGTACCACTTCCCATGAGGAATGGGGTGAATCACACATGGCAATTAAAACAAAACAAAATCAAATGGTTTATACAATTTTCAAGAACCTTATTATCTCCTTTTCAACACTTTTGATTTCCCTGTTTGTCTGAGTAGTTACTAAATAAAAGCAGAGTAGTTAACTATCTGCCAACCCACAAAGAATGAACATGATTGCATCACAAACATAAATAGACCAGTCAATAGCATTTAAATTCAGTACTTGTGCAATGTAAAGTGGATGTAATATTCAAAGAGTTCATTGTTTGCTAATAGTGGATACAATACACAAAGCACTCATTGTTTGCTAATAATCATTCAGTGCCATTTATGCAATGTTTCCAAACACAAAGTAATACTTTTTCTAACATTGTCGCTGTACTGTGGAAATTGAATAACAATTACTTAACACTTGGTATTTAACACAAAATCAAACTACACAATGTTTTCACAGTGAAACATAATTTTGTCCATTTAAAATCCCCAATGGGACCAATGACTCACTGTTCTGATTGCAACTTCTTGTATGTTAAAACAGATCACTGAAAAGCTTAGCCATGACTGTCCACAGAGAATGGGATAAATTAGAAGTCAGTGCTCTGTAAATGGGTGAGAAGACTAGAGCATTAGGAATAATTCCCGTTTGTTCTGTCATTAAAGCCAGCTAGTGATAACTCAGAAGACTGAAAACCAGGGTGTAGATCATGCTTGGTCGTACAGTAACAGTAGTTCTACAGCAGGATCATTACTAGACATTACACTCATAATTTTGCCTATCCATCTATTTATTACCTAACCATCTACCTATCTCTTTAAAACAATATAAGACACTAGAGAGGATGCAAAGAAGACTTACAACAATGATGGCAGAGAAGTGGGGGTGTATGCATCAGGGAAGCATGAATGGACGGGGTCTCTTTCCTCTTGAGGAAGGAAAGCTGAGAAGTGACCTAATAGAGATCTTTAAAACGGTCAAAGGTTTTAATAGAGAGGATGCGGAGAGAATGTTTCCTCTCGTTACGGGGAGACCATAACTAGATGCCATCGAGGTAAGGGAGTAATCTAGAAATGAGAAATCAGATGAGACTTCTTTACCCAATGACCAGTGAGAATATGGAACTCCCTACGACAGAGGGATGAAACGAGTGGTGTTGATATTTAAAGGGAGATTGGACAAGAACATGAAGAAGAGAATAGAGGCTTACACAAATAGATTTAGATGAAGAAAGACAGGAGGAGGCTTGAGTGGAGCTTAAATAGTAGTGTGGACTGGATGGGAGAAATGGCCTGTTCCTGTTCTATAATCCAATGTGATTGATCAATCTACCAAATGATCTATGTATCAGTTCCATACAGCTATCTACCAATGTATTAATATGCTTGTCTTTTGTCTTTCCATCCATTCATCAATGTATCTGAAGATACATAATAATAAAATTAACCCAAAAATATGGAGCAATTCAAAGTTCAAGGAGACATCAATATTTCGCCCCAATTTTAGTTGGAGTGGGAGAGATCAGTTGGAGAGTAAAGTTGCAAAAAGGTCTGCGTGGTGATGGCCAAGGAGGGAGATTGAAAGTAGGTGGAGATGGGGGTGGGGAAAGGCCTCAGAATTTAGGATATAATTGAACTTTGGGAGAGATAGGAATACAGGCCTCAGTGAGGGAGAAACTGAAGCCCTAATGGAGTAGCTAAAGAATTAGAAGAGGAAGACAGCAAGTCTCTGGAGGTGGAGACTGTAGGCTTTCCTTGAGGAGGGGGAGGTCTGAGAGAGGCCAGTGACCAAAGTAGAGGGGTAGTTGCTGCAACAGATAGGGAGTGGAATAGTGGCAGCCAGTGGGGTTCTTGTGAACTCAGTACGGACTGCTCCTGCACCTCCCATTTCCACATGTTAATACCTGCTGAATGAAGTGCTGGTGGATCTGAAAAGAGGTCATGCAAAACACGCAGGTCCCTCAATGAAATAAATTAACTAGAGATAAGTATCTTCCTAATATGTGCTCTTGCAGTGAGCATATATGTATGGTGCAGGCCAGCCTTCCAGTATGTGTTATATTTGATGTTCAAGAGTTTGTTTTTCACCCAAAAAACAGAAGGTGCTTGTCTCTCTTGTTATGATAGGACTAAAGCAATGAAGGCCTTTTTCAACCAATTGCCAATGCATATATGAATCATGTCATTTTCAGATGAAAGCTGTAAAGCATGCAATACATGTTACCTCATGCACTAAGAGAACATTCAACTTTAGTGGGAAATGTTATGGCCTGCTCAAAATTATTCAACCAGTTTGAGTCAGACATGACTTACCCTTCAGAAATCCACAACCTCCTCTTAATTGTCCAGTTGCTCAGTCACTGCCACTTGATATGTTACAGCTTCAGCATGTGTTATGTTAAACTAGGTAGTCTGTGTTTTCCTGGTTTTCTCTCTCTCCTCTGAAATAATGGATGGAATCATTCGATTGGTTGTTTGCCTCTGACTCTCTGATAGCTTGCAGATGCAACGGATGCCATTTAACGTTCAATGACAAGTCTATCAAACGTCCAGAGTAAAAAGAGTGCTAGAAACACTCAGCAGGTTAGGCTGCATCTAAGGAAACAGAAACAGAATTCATGTTTCAGGTCAATCACCTTTCATTAGCCATTCCTGGAAGAGATGTGGCAGTGAATTTAACAATTACTGAAAAGTACAATAATCTTCAGCGTAAGGGGAGGTTGATCACCCCTGCAAATGTTGATGAGGTTACCTCCTTCATTTCATTTCATGGGTGGTGACGGCTCTTGGTTGTGTCCTTTTGTGGGGTGGGGTGTGGCCCCGCACCCAAACCCTACCTCAAATAAGGACGTAACTGGGAATCCTGTGTTTCCATACCTGTTATTTTGGGCAAACAATTATATGGGCAATGTTCACCAATTCCACTTCAGCCCCTCTACTCCAGGAGTCTCATGCTGAATGAGAAAACCATGAAAACGAGATGATCCCATTCAATTGGATACCTTCTCACACTGAGCCACACAGTTATGCTGAAAAATCTCAGCGGAGCTGGATCATTGAATGCTGGGCAAAGTGAGCCACCGTAAGGCTGGGAACTTCCATCTGCCAGTATCACGGCATGGTGAATGGGGATCATAAGGTGGCCAGCATGATGAATGGCAGGCCACTTCTTTGATCTTGGTACTGTCTGACCAGTAACAAAGGTAAGCGCTTGCTCCATAATTGGTAGGATCAGACCACCCACTCCAATGGAGGAAAACTTGAAATTTTCAAATTTAAGAACAAAATTGCTGAATCTAGAGAATCATGAATAATATCTCTGCAATTTTTTCAACTTTTATTTAATATATATGGATAGAAATCATCAGATCCAATAGGTTGAATTTATTTAAGCTTTTCTTTCATATTAAATCCATTCAATTACTCCTCATGACTTAATCTTAGATCCCCTCAACCACCGATATTTTGTTCTCATCTTTCATTGTGAAGACTGACACTACTAACTCATCCAACAGATTGGCTCACTCCATATTATTAATTATTCTCTTCAAGCATTGAAAGAAATCAGGAATTTCCCTCAGACCTGCAATGAAATTCATGCAAAGCTGCAGTTGACCAGCTTTGAGACCGTTTCTATCAATAAAATGCCAGTCATTAGAGGGTTTTTTTGGTACAAAATTTTGTGCACATTAGCACAATTTTTCTGGCATCCAATTCACTCAAATGACATCCACATTAGTGCAATGCCCAAAATTCATTTTTAATAAGACATCAAACTACATCAGGCCTGTGCACTCATGGAAGAACCAGCCTCTAATAACACTGAAGGCTCAAACTGAATGGTCAGATGTATCTCGACGCAGTCATTAGCACAGTGCTGTACAAAGAAACCTAAGTAAACTTGCCCAAAGTGGGATCCTAGTCATTATACCTTCAGACAGTTTCAGATAACCTTGTAGCAATCAAATACAACTGATCTCAAAATCAAAACCAAAAAATCACTGATCTGAGTCAAAACCCGGGGGGCACGCTTACTCTCGAAAACCTTGCCTCAGGCTGACTCAGTTGATGGATGTCAGTTATGACATATGATAGCTCACTACTGCATTGCAGAAGTCAGCGAAAGCTTGACTGGCAAAGTGGATAACCTTTGATTTTTGATGTGAAACTTTTCCATTTCCTGGAAAGGGCATTTGGCTGCATTGTCAGAGTCCCAAAATTGCACAGTGTTCACGGTGAGGACTTGTGCCTTTATGGATACCTCCTTGGCAAAAGTGCTCTCTTGCACAAGGAGGCAGCTTCCTACACATATTGTTCAACTCTTTCTGCAGGGTCCTCTTCTCCCCTGGGAGGATTCTACCATCCCTATCCCATTCTTAGCATGCAGTCATTCATTGGCAACACATGCCCTTGGCTGAGAAAACATGCTGGTTGTATGCTAGTGAGATCCTATAAGGGCTATTTCCTGAGGTTAGGCCTGTGAGGAAAGGGATTACTAATGTGGGAAATTCAACCCCTGTTGTCCCTGAACCAGAGTAGTGTCACATGGAAGAGCCTACTGCTGCAGTTCTGGGGCTGGCACTTACAAATTTTGTGACTATTTTTTAAAAGAGGTTTTCAATGCAGCTCAATGATTCAAGGTGACCTTGTAGAATGGGCACATAATTGGAAATAAAGTTCAACACAATTAAGTGTGAGGTGGCAAAAAATAAACTGCTGGAAGAACTCAGCAGGTCAAGCAGCATCTGTGGAGGCAGAGGGATGCTCAACGTTTCAGGTTGAGACCCTACATCAGGACATATGAGGTTGTACATATTGGTTGCAAAAAGGGAGATGTCACATATTGAAACATGTGAATATAGATAGGATAGAAGAGTAAATGATCTCAGAGTACAAATATCACTAAAAGTTGCAGCAGAAATTGTCAAGGACTATTAAAAATAAAACTTCACTTGCGTTCCTTCTAGGTTAACAGGACTGAAAACAAGGAAGTCATGCAAAACTCATATCAATTTTGATTAGACTAAATAAAAGACTAAATGGGCATGCCTTAAGGCCATCATTGTATGATGGTCATCAATAGGGAATTCAGAGGAAACCTCTTTACCAAAAGAGTTTTACAGTAAAATTCTGATAATCGGCACATTTTAGTGGTGCCAGACTGGCAACACTCTCTTCATCCACTTTTTTATATATGTTACACAGTACCATAATATGTTTCCAGTTTAAAGGGAGCACTGGAACCAGTGGAATAGTCAGCTGAAAGGGAGTGCAGGAACCAGGGCCTTGGTCATTTGAAGGGATTCTGGGAATCAGGGCCCCAGTTAGTTGAAAGGGAGCAAGGGAACCGGAGTCCTGGTGAGTTTAAGGGTATGTGAGAATCAAGGCTCTGGTAAGTTCAGCGAAGTATGGGAAGTGGGGCCCTGGTAAATTGGAAAGGAGTGTGGGAACCAGAGCCCCAGTGAATGAACGGATATGTGGGAATCAGGGCACTGGTGAGTTCAAAGGAAATGCAGCAAACACTACCCAGTGCGACAGATGCTGAAACATCAGGATTTCCAAACACTCAGATAGTGGATTATAAGAATTTTACTGTAAGGTGTGCAGGAAAGAAAGCAGTAGAGAGTTACTCTGATGGATGAGGAAAGGAGAGAAAAGACTAGAGTGGAGCATAGACTGGTTTGGGCCAAATAGCCTGTCTCTGTGCCACATATCCTATGTAACCCTGTGTAAACCATTTTCTGTTCCTATTTGAGCTTACTATAAATGGTTTCAAGATGAGATTGTTGATCAGTCTCCCACAGTGATGCTTTTGCAGTTTGAAAGATCACCAGCTGATATGCCCAGCACCAACGCAGGCAAGCAAGTTTCACACAAGAAGAAGATCACTTTGTCATGACAGCTGTAATGTCTTGGCATTCAACTTGCCATGGCTCTGGTAAAAGATTATATCTTTAAAGCAGCAATTGGTAGAGACTTTCTCTTGTGTTGGTAATGGAAGGATGGATTTTCCACAACATCTTGACGTTCTGGAGTATGGAGGCACTCCGTCCAGCCACAGGGTGAAAGGTGACCCGCAATGACAGGACAGGTAGCCTCATGAAGTAGCAGTTAAGTCTGTAGACTGGTGTCAATTTTCTTTCTGGTGTTAGTGGTATTTAAATGTGTTTCTATCCATTTACTTCCTGATGTGAGCAGCATTCAAAGAGGCAGATGCAGGGCTTCAGTCAGCCTCTTTTATTTTTGTTGAGACATGTGGTGGATTCCAAACCTAAGCTCTCTGATGGAGAAATAGATTGGCTGGGTAGAGTGTGACACAATCAGAGCTGCATTGACAATCTTCAATAGGCAGCTGCAGAATCCAGAATTCTATGCTCTGTGGATGTTAATACCAATGTTTTTACACAATTCTATTCCAAAATATCTACACAGTTCAGACTGGGGTATGGCTCATACATTTGCAATTGATGTGGACACTCAGGGACAGATATTCTAGTTACCATCCTATTTTGTCACTGTACAGAACCCGTCTCATGGTAAGGTCTGGCATCATTGCCTGAGCTCATGCTCTGCCTGGGTAAGAAGCCAGCTGAGTGGTGTTTTCAAGAAAATACCTGGACCTCTGCCAGCTAGAGATGTCTTTAATGGCAGCAAAAACGTTCCTCCACCTCTTTTTCTAATGGTTTAATTTAATTTAATGGTTTAATTTAATTTAATGGTTAAATTGCTCTTCCTGTTACCGGTTATCAGTTTGCACCTTTATTATTGTGATTCATCCAACAATGACAAAATGTGTGACCCTTCCAGTATCTTGTTGACCAGAAACACACAAGTTAAAGAGCCAAGGAAGGAGGGGATAGGCTTTTTTTCGTATAGTAGTTGGGGCCACGTTGAAGGTGACAGTCATCTGAGTTTCCCCAGTGCACGGCAATAACTATTGGAAAATTCATCTCATGCTCACACAAGAGCTGGATAATCATGTGGAGGTTTGAATTGACATGGGGAGCCCAGAGTGCCACAGGCTTATCATTTCTGGAACCTGCAGGAAGTTCACAATCTTTGCAAGTCCGTGTGCCCATGGATGAAACACAATTTAATTTTGACATGGACTGGCTATTGCTGCCTAGGATGACCTTGAAGTTGAGGGTGATAATGATCTTCACCTCTACAGGCAGGACAGTGCACGGACTGGCTGTCCTTTTGGGATTGAAAGAGTACCCTCTCGTTTGCTCCAATGGGTAGTTATTGCATGGCAAAGACAAAGGGGAAAATTAATATCTATGTGCTGTGAGGTCATGATCAGCGTACTTCAAACTCTTCAATTGACTTGACTGTGCATTTTGTGAACTGAGCTGTGTGAGGTGTTGAGAAAAAAACAGAAAGACCTGTAAGAGGGAAGATGGAAAAATAGGTGGCATTACTGGCTGCCTCAAAGCTCTAGAGACCCAGGTTCAATCCTGACCTTGGGTGCTGTCTGTATATTCTCCCTAAGACCATATGGATTTCCTCTGGGTGCTCTGGTTCCTCCCACATCCCAAAGATGTCCATGTAGTAGGTTAATTGGCCACTGTAAATTGCCCCTGGTATGTAGGTGAACGGTACAATCAGGGAAGAGTTGATGGGAATGCGGGGAGAATGAAAATGATATTAGTATTGGATTAGTGTGAAATGGGTGCTTGATGGTTGGTGTGGACTCGATGGGCCAAAGGGCCTGTTTCCATGCTGTACAACTATGATTCTAATGTCTGTCCAGGCATAATAACACAAGTTCAGTTGTATACGTGTCAAGGTTGCATTTGTAAGATACAGTCTGAAGTGTCAGAGCACCAATATTGACATATCTAGAAAAAACATGGAATTTCTTTCTGCAGATCCCAGGGATGGAGTCCACACAGCATCTTCTGTGGGAAATTCCAGCATCCTGTTCGCTCTGCTACACGTAGAACAGAGGACATGTCCCTTGCCCACAACCATATGAAGCTCTGTGTATATAAATCAGAGGGCCATCTCCTGCAATGCTTCTTTTGCAATGATTTGAAATGAGACAGTAGTATAACCATTTCCAGCAATGCTGTGACTTGGTTGGGAGGTGCCCTTTAATGGTTGGAGTCTGGCATTGTTTAATGCAGGATAGGATCAGCAGATACATGTACTGAGCCAGCAGTCACTGTGAACTGCTCATCAACAGGAGAAAGGAAAAGTTGTATGTTGAAATAGCAATATAATATTTAAGGTGGTGCAGGTCCAAACATGCAGCAAAGGTTTCATGTCAATATGTAGGATTTCCAGACTGGTATACTTTTAAGAAACCCTCAAGATCTTCAGCAATGATCTGCTTACTCTTCATGAGCAAGCCACTGTCAGATATGGAGTTTGCTCAAATGATATCCACCAAAATGCCTTGTAACCTCCTAAGGAGCACAAGCAAGCAATTTAACCAGCAATCAATCCCTTAATGAATTACCATATGGCCATTTCCAGTATACATTTCAACAGAACACAAGAAAATATGAGCAGGAGCAGGAGCATTATACACAGTACTCCAGCCTCAGCAACATCCTGTGTTATTGCCACAGTGCATTTCTATTTTTAAACTCCAATCCTCCAGTAATAAAAGCTGATGTGCCATTTAATTATTTGCTGTATCTGCATGCTAAGATTTTGCATTTTGTGCACAAGACCTAAATCCCTCTGTACTGCACCCCCTCTGTACTCCACTCTGTACTCCAGTCTTCTCCAGTTGGATAATTGTCGCCTTTCTTTCTCCTATTGAAGTACATGACCTCACACTTTCCTTTATTATACTCTATTTGCCAAAGTTTTGCCCATTCACTCAACCTATTGCAGAATCTTAATATCTTTCCAATCTATTTATGGAGAGAGTTGCAAACAAAAATTAAAATTGTAAAATCTAGAGCCTTAAAATTGGTCTAAGATGGCTCTAAGAAGGTGCTGTAATGGGATCCAGACCAGTTTGACCTGCTGCTGTGGGAGAGTGATTTTTGCCAGCACACATTGTGCAAAGCATCGTAGAAGTAAGTGAAAACATTTCTGATCTTTTGCACAGTTACACACATTAACAATATACAAGTTTGGGAGAAGCATGTGAACTGCATACTAACTGGCATCATTTCTCATAATTAGTCGAAGCTAAACCCCACTTGCCCATTGGTAGCAATGTCATGGTCACAGCCATTTTGGGAAGAGCAGCTTGAAGCTGGAATGGTTGACCAGAAGCTTTGCTACCAATAGGATGGGTGTTTATTAGCAGTGGGCAAGGATAAGGCCTGAAGTGTACACACAACTTTTAGTAATGGATATCCATGGCTGTTTTCTCATTGTTATAGTTTCATCCAAATTGGGCTGACTCTGTGCCAGTGAGGCATTAAAAAAGAGTACTTGGGTGACTGTCAAACAGAATGTAGAAGCGTCTCTTTATTCCAAGTGTGTGGCACCATAAGCACACCATCAGCTGCTTGTCCTAACTTATCTTAATAGAAATGTTCAGCAGGTTTTCCTGAACCATACCCAGGGGTTTTTGGATCTGTTTCTGGCTTGTATCATTTTTATTTTGTTTACTGGATGTTAGACCTGTTCAGGACTGGCAAGGTTACCACTATCTGTTCCTAGCTGTCCTGAGAAAGTGGTGATAGATCTTTTTGGACTGCCTCTTATGGTAATGATGTTTGTATTCATGAAAGGAGTTCCAGGATTTTCTCTTGTTGACCCATTAATGTACCTGCCTCCACCACCACCCCAGGCAGCGCATTCCATGTCCCAACCACTCTTTGGGTAAAAAACCTTCCTCTGATATCTCCCTTGAACTTCCCACCCATTACTTTAAAGCCATGCCCTCTTGTATTGAGCATTGGTATCCTGGGAAAGAGGTGCTGGCTGTCTACTCTATCTATTCCTCTTAATATTTTGTATACCTCTATCATGTCCCCACTCATCCTCCTTCTCTCCAAAGAGTAAAGCCCTAGCTCCCTAGTCTCTCCTCATAATGCACACTCTCTAAACCAGGCAGCATCCTGGTAAATCTCCTCTGCACCCTTTCCAATGCTTCCACATCCTTCCTATAATGAGGCGACCAGAACTGGACACAGTACTCTAAGTGTGGTCTAACCAGAGTTTTGTAGAGCTGCATCATTACCTCATGGCTCCTAAACTCGATCCGATGACTTATGAATGCTAACATTCCATAAGCTTTCTTAACTACCCTATCCACCTGCAAGGCAACTTTCAGTGATCTATGGATATGAACCCCCAGATCCCTCTGCTCCTCCACACTCCCCAGAATCCTGTCATTAACTTTGTACTCTGCCTTTGAGTTTGTCCTTCCAAAGTGTACCACCTCACACTTCTCCGGATTGAACTCCATCTGCCACTTCTCAGCCCAGCTCTGCATCCTATCAATGTCCCTCTGCAAGCTTCGACAATCCTCCACACTATCCACAACACCACCAACCTCTGTGTCATCTGCAAACGTGCCAACCCACCCTTCTACCCTCTCATCCAAGTCATTAATAAAAATCACGAAAAGCAGAGGTCCCAGAACCAATCCTTGTGGGACACCGCTAGTCACAGCCCTCCAATCTGAATGCACTCCCTCCACCACAACCCTCTGATTTCTATAGGCGAGCCAATTCTGAATCCACACGGCCAAGCCTCCCTGGATCCCATGCCCTCTGACCTTCTGAAGAAGCCTAACATGTGGAACCTTGTCAAATACCTTACTAAAATCCATGTAGACCACATCTACTACATTACCCTCATCAATCTTCCTTGTCACCTCCTCAAAGAACCCTATCAGGCTTGTAAAACATGATCTGCCCTTCACAAAGCCATGCTGGCTGTCCCTTATCAGACCATGATTGTCTAAATGCCCATAGATCCTATCTCTAAGAATTTTTTCCATCAGCTTGCCCACCACAGACGTAAGGATCACTAGTCTATAATTGCCAGAACTATCCCTACATCCTTTTTTGAATATGGGGACGACATTTGCCACCCTCCAATCCTCTGGTACCATTCCTGTGGACAACGAGGACTCAAAGATCCTAGCCAAAGGTTCAGCAATCTCCTCCCTCACCTCACGGAGCAGCCTGGGGAATATTCTGTCAGGCCCCGGGGACTTATCTGTCCTAATATTTTCTAACAGCTCCAACACATCCTCTCTCTTGATATCAACATGCTCTAGAACATCAACCTTACCAACACTGTCCTCAGCGTCATCAAGGCCCCTCTCCTTAGTGAATGCTGAAGAGAAGTATTCATTGAGATAAGCATATGGAGGAATTTAAAATCGAAGGATATGGGGGAGGTAGAGGTTAGATAGTCTTAGGCGAGGTTTAAAGGTCGGCACAACATTGTGGGCTGAAGGGCTTGTATTGTGCTGTACTGTTCTATGATTTTAATCCAACAGCAGGGAAAAACTTATATTGAATGAGTGATTTGGATTGGAGCATGAAGATATTGATGTTCCCTTGATCTTGATTTTGTCCCTCAGTGTGAAGATTTCACAGGGGGCTGTAATTTGATCTCAAAGAGAAATTTCTTTTCTTCTTTTTTTAATCCTTACATGGGATATAGGCAAGGCTAGTGTTTACTGCCATTTTTAATTGCCCATGAGGGTGGTGGTTAACTGCTTTCTTGCATTGGCATGGCCCATGTATGAAGATCCCCCCGTTGTGGGGTTAGCTCCAATGATGATGGAGGAATGCCAATCTATTTCTATAGGTCAGGTGTGATGTAACACAGAGGGAAACGTAGCTGGGGTGTTTGCATGTATCTGTTGCCTTGTTTTTCTTGATATTAGAGGTCCAGGGTTTGGGAAGTGCTGTCAAAGAAACCTTGGTAAGTCGCTTCAGTATAGTTTGCAGATGGTACACATTGAAAGTGGGAGACAACAGGAATATTTTAGGTTCACAAAATACCAATCAAGAAGGTGTTTAATCCTGAGTGATGTCAAGCATCTCGATTGTTGCTGGAAATACACTTATACAAGCAAGTGTGAGTATCTGGTCATAGATGGTGGAAAAGCTTTGGGGTGTGAGGGAGCAAATCAGTAACAGATGAATACTCAACATCTACCCTACCTTCTAGCAACAGTTGCCCAGATGATATTGATCAGGACCTAACATCCCTGAAAGTGGTGCAGTGAATCCTGAAAGAAGATCGCACTGGAACAGACAGTTTTGAGTTGAGTGACAAGACTGAGCTGTGACAGGACTTTGAATCATGTAACATTTTAAATTATTAATTTTCAGAATATACACATTACCGGCAATACTTAGTGTTAATTGTCCATCCCTAACTGTGCTTGAGAATGCGGTGGTAAACATTCTTCTTGAATGTGCTACCGTTCATATGATGAGGGTACTCCCAATGCTGTTGGGGAGGGATTTCCAGGATTTAGACCCAGTAACGATAAAGACCAATGATATTTTTTCAAGTCAGGGTGGTGTATGACTTAGAGGGGAACCTACAGGATGACAGTGACCCATACACCTGCTGTCTTTGTTTCTGTTGGATGTAGAGGTGGTGGATTCAGACTTTGTTGGAGGATCCAACTGGAGCGCAAAAGGAGAAACTGCAATGGGTTTTGTAGGTGGTACACCCTGCAGCCGCTGTACGCTGGTGGAGTAGGGAATGAACATTTAAGGTGATGAATAGGGTGCCAATCAAACGGACAGCTCAGTGCTGAATGGTATTGAGATTTCCTTGAGAATTGTGGGAGCTGTCCTCAACCAGACAAGTGGAGGGTATTCCGCCACACTCATGACGTGTGCCTTAAAGATGGTGGAAAGGCTTTGGGGCATCAGGAAGTGGGTCACTTGCTGCAAGACATCTAGCCTCTGACCTGTTCATGTAGGATGCTATTTATGTGGTATGCCTGATTGTGTTTCTGGCCAATGATGATCTGCAAGTTGACGGTGGAAGATTCAATGATGGCAATGCTATTGAATGTCAAAGGTAGTGGTTAAGCTCTTTCCTGAGCTTCGCCATTGGACTCCATATGGAAAATGTGGGGCAGTGTATTTTGACGGAACGTGCTGGATCTTGACCCCAGTGCCAGAAGCCACTTCGAGCAGACTTCTCCCTTGATAGCGTCAAACTTCTTAACTTATTTTTGTACCTACATCTGCTTCGCTTTTCATCACCTTAGCTATTCACACATTCTTCTCTTCTTTTACTTCTGACTTTTCATTACCTCATTGAGGTAAGAGTTTATACCATTTGTATGGTTTCTCCTTTTCTAACAAGTAATTTTAAAGCCATTAACTTCCTCTGTGTGATTCGAGAATCCACAATTGATGCTTATTTCCTTCACTTTTATCCTCTACTTCTGCATCATATGAGCAATCTTAATTTTCTGACCCCCTTTTATAAATATAAGGGGAAAGGGACAAAATCTGAAAGTGGTGGAATATTTAGTTGCTAAATGGTGACTTAAGTAAAAGAGTCAAGGCCAACACCAACAGGTTCACAGCTGGTCTAGAGCAGGTGATCTGCTCCAAATAGAACTGTGCTGTGCCTCAGGGATCATCCTGGGCCAAAAAGCCTTTAATATAAATATCTAACACATACTGTACATAGTCTCCAAAATGGGTTCAGGGAGGGAGTCTGTCATTGGATCTAACTGTTCTGCAGCCTTAATCAATGGGTGGGAATCAGAAGGTTTTTCAATTAGATTGGGAGTAAGACAGGATTGCCTTATTTGCTGGCTGCATTGAATATCCATACATATGAATTAGGGGCAGGAGGAGGTTACTCAACCCCTTAAGCCCGCTCTGCCATTTAAAAAGAACACGGCTAATCTGATTGTAACAACTCCACATTTCTGCTTACCACCTGTAATCCTTCACTTCTTGCATGTCAAGGATCTATCTACTTCTGCCTTAAAGATATTCAAAGGCTCTGCTTTAACTGACTTTTGAGGAAGAGAATTCTAAAGACTCATACCCTCTGAGAAGAAAGTCTCATCCCTATCTTAAATAAGCAACACCTTATTTTTAAGCAGATTGACCCTAAAGAGGAAACATCCTCTCCTTATCCAACTCTTAAGATCTTACATGTTTCAATCAAGTCCCCTCTCACTCTTCAAAACGCGAGTGAACATCAGTCTAGCCTGTCCAACATTTCCTCAAAAGATAATCCTCCCTTTCCAGGTACGTTTAGTAAACCCTCTCTGAACTGCTTCTGATGTATTTACATCCTTCCTTAATTAAGGAGACCAATACGGTAAAAAGCACACCAGATGTAGTTTCAACCATGTCCTATACGGCTGAAGCATAACTTCCCTACTTTTATATTCAATTCCCCTCACAATAAATGATAACATTCTGTTAGCTTTCTTAATTATTTGCTGCACCTGCGTGCTATCTTTTTGTGCATCATGCGCCAGAACATCATATCCCTGGGTTTTTATTTTTGCAATAACCTTCAATGTGCCATCTTGTTGAATGCCTAATCTAAGCAGTGTATAGTACATCCATCGGTTTCCCTTTAATCATATGTTACATGATTTTGCAAAACCATGTTAACTGTGCTTGATTACACTGATGTTTTTCTAAGTGATATGTATAACATTTATCATAATAGCTTCTAATATTTTCTTATGACAGATGATAGGCTAATTGGCCTGTTGTTTCCTGCTTTATGTCTCCCTCTCTTTTCGAATAAAGGAGTTACATTTGCTATTTTCCCATCTAATGGAATTTCCCTGAACCTAGGGAATTTGGCAAAATTAAAGTGATCACATAAACTATCCCACTGGCCACTTCTTTTAAGATCTGAGGTGAAGATCATTAGGGCCCAGAGTCTTGTCAGCCTGTAGTTCCAATAATTTGCTCCATCCCACTGTCCTGGTGATAGCAATTTTCCTGAGTTACCTCCTTCCTTCCAATTCTGATTGACAGCTATTTCCAAGATATTTCTTAGATCCTTTATTGTGAGAATTGATGCAAAATACCTGTTTAATTCACATGCCTTATCCTTATTTTCCATGATTAGTTCAGCAGACTCACTTTCTGTAGGATCAATACTTTGATGGTTTTTCTTTTTCAAATATTTATAGAAACTTTCACTATCTACTTTTACATGTCTGGCTAGCTTTATCTTGTACACTAATTTTTCCTTCATTAATAATCTTTTAGTCATTCTTTTCTGTTTTAATTTTCTGTCCAATTTTTCTGACCTGCTATAAAAACAGAAACTGCTGGAAATACTCAGGTCAGGCAGCATCTGTGAAAAAAGAAACAGGTCATTTACTTCTGAGTTCTACATTGTAGAAACCAAATGCAGATTGCTTTCCAGAACACCTCTGTCCAATATGTACGATCCACAGCCACAGTTTCCACTCACCTGTCATTTTAATTCTCTACCCCACTCCCTCTCTGACCTTTCTATCTTTGGTCTCCTACATTCTTCCAACAACACCCAATGTAAGCTTGAGGAACAGATTCCAAATAAGCATATTACAGCTATTAGTACTTAGTAATAAATTTAACAATTTCAGGTAACTATTGTTTTTCTCTACATACACTAGGCAGTACTTTTCTGTTTTAGTTTGTTACTTGCAGGCATGGTAGTGTAGCGGTTAGCGTAATGCTTTACAGCGCCAGCGACCAGGGTTCAAATCCGGCCACTGTCTGTAAGGAGTTTGTATGTTCTCCCTGTGTCTGCATGGATTTCCTCCGGGTGCTCCAGTTTCCTCCCACATTCCAAAGACGTACGGGTTAGGAAGTTGTAGGCAAGCTATGTTGGCGCCAGAAGTGTGGCGACACTTGCGGCTTCCCCCCCAAATCACTACGCAAAAGATGTATTTCACTGTGTGTTTCGATGTACATGTGACTAATATAGATATTTTATCTCTTATTCTTTATGTAATTCATAATTTGATAATTTTAATCTGCAACATTTCACACATTCCGTTTACTCCACCACAAACCAACCTGCAACTAGCATGCTCGTTTTCTCACTTTTCCAGTTCTGATTAAGGGTCCTTGACCCAAAAGGTTGACTATTTCTCTCTCCACTGATACTACTTGATCTGCTGAGTGCTTCCATCATTATGTTTTTTTTTGTTTCGGGTTTCTAGCATTTGCAGTCTTTTTGTGCCAATACCTTGGAGCCTGTGTTCCCTCAACAAAGCTTTGCTGAAAGTGTGAATTTTGTTTGACATCTTGCTCTGCATGATTTTTCTCAAAACTATGCTTCATTCATAAAAAAATTGCAATTATATAATACAATATTCAAAGAAGTCATTATTCACAGTGCAATGTGGAATATTTATTTACGTAATCCGTGATCTGTTGCTTTATTCGAGTTTTCCCAATAACTCAGCTAGTAAATGGTGTGAGGCCTGGTGTAGTACTGGGGCTCGGACTAGATTAAGACGTGTTGTTTTTTTGCTGATTATTAACCGGTGGGTGGGATCCGAATAGTATCCGATTAGCCCACAGTGATTCAAGTGGGAAAGTATCCGTGCAAATTTTGGCACAAGTGGGAACTTTGAAGTGTTTGTGTACCCTACATAAGTTTAAGAAGCAGGCGAGAACTTTGATTGGTTTCACTCCTCTCGGAAGCTGACGTGTAAACTGGAAAATTCTCAAAAATTTGCAACCGTTGAGTAAACAATCCGAAGGAAACCACCCACCCAACTAAAAAAAATGCACGGCTAGACTGTGCAAAAAAACACACTCCCGCCCTGCAAAGAATTGCTCTGCAATCTTAGCGCGTTCCCACTAATTAACCCCGGGACGGTGCCCTGGGTTTGTGCCGAGGCTGGACACCAAGGGCTGGGACCCGACTGCAGTGTCTGGGTCCAGGAGCCGTGCGCTGCGGAAGGTCGCGGCGGCCACCGCCTGATTGCTTCCGGATCGAAGGCGCTGGCAGGGCAACAGCGGGCTTGACCAGGCGGCGAGCGAACGCCGCCTTTATTGGCCACTGGCCCGGAGGGTGAGGGGAGGGCTGCTGCACCTTCCCCTTCTGCTCGCAAAGATGGGAACAACCGGCGGGGCCTTCGCTCGTCGCTGAGGCGGACGGGGGTTCAAGTGCGCCGCCCGTTGATTGACGAGGAGGGTAAATGCCCGGGATTTTGAGGGCGGCGGTGGACGCTGGTTGTGAGGAGGGGGTGGTTCCCGGGAGCCATGGGAAAGCCCAGTGTGTGTGTATGTGCGCGAAGGACACGACGTGACCTGACAGCGAGGAACCTCCGGGATATCCGTCACTCCGAGGTATGCGTGCGGGCCCTCCTCCGGGGGGGACTCGGGCGCCATCCCGTCCCGCCCCGCCCGGGCTTCCCCTCTCGCGCCTGCGCTGCCTCGACTCTCGCGGCCCCCCCTCGCGCCACCCCCGCTCGGGCCGGCCGGGCGAGCGCGCGCGCGCGCGCGGGCGGGGGGAGGCGTGGCGGGAGCTCCGCTGACGTCATGGGGCAGCCTGGCAGCAGCTGCGGCTCCGAGACAAGAGGAGGTGAGAGCGGAGGGAGGGAGGAAGGAAGGAGACAGAGAGAGAGAGAGGTTGGGGGAGGACGGGCCGGGCAGACCCGGCGGCGGGAGGAGGCGGCGGCGGTGGCCGGCGGGCCTCACAGGATTCCCCACCAGATACCCGTCCGTAATCTCGCCCCTTCCTCCCCGTGCGATCCCCCCCCACCTCCTCCCCGCTGTCCCACACACTGCGATCGGCAGCTCTCCTTTGTGATCCCCCCTCCCCGCCCTGTACCCCACTCCCTCTATTACCCCGCCCTCTACCCCACTCCTATCCCTGCCCTCTATTTCCCCTTCCCCTCCCAGCCTTCTATGCCCCCTCCCTCTATCCCTTGTCCCTCTGATCCCCCCTTACTCCCCCGCCCTCTGATCCCCCCTTACTCCCCCGCCCTCTGATCCCCCTTACCCCGCCCTCTGATCCCCCTTCCCCTCCCAGCCTTCTATGCCCCCTCCCTCTATCCCTTGTCCCTCTGATCCCCCCTTACTCCCCCGCCCTCTGATCCCCCTTACCCCGCCCTCTGATCCCCCTCACCCCGCCCTCTGATCCCCCTTCCCCTCCCAGCCTTCTATGCCCCCTCCCTCTATCCCTTGTCCCTCTGATCCCCCCCTTACCCCCCACCCCTCTGATCCCCCCTTACCCCCCACCCCTCTGATCCCCCCTTACCCCCCGCCCCTCTGATCCCCCCTTACCCCCCGCCCCTCTGATCCCCCCTTACCCCCCGCCCCTCTGATCCCCCCTTACTCCCCCGCCCCTCTGATCCCCCCTTACTCCCCCGCCCCTCTGATCCCCCCTTACCCTCCGCCCCTCTGATCCCCCCTTACTCCCCCGCCCCTCTGATCCCCCCCTTACCCCCCCGCCCTCTGATCCCCCCTTACTCCCCCGCCCTCTGATCCCCCCTTACTCCCCCCGCCCTCTGATCCCCCCTTACTCCCCGCCCTCTGATCCCCCCTTACTCCCCCGCCCTCTGATCCCCCCTTACTCCCCCGCCCTCTGATCCCCCCTTACTCCCCCGCCCTCTGATCCCCCCCTTACTCCCCGCCCTCTGATCCCCCCTTATCCCCCCGCCCTTCTGATCCCCCCTTATCCCCCCGCCCCTCTTGATCCCCCCTTATCCCCCCGCCCCTCTTGATCCCCCCTTATCCCCCCGCCCCTCTTGATCCCCCCTTATCCCCCGCCCCTCTTGATCCCCCCTTATCCCCCCGCCCCTCTTGATCCCCCCTTACCCCCGCCCTCTTGATCCCCCCGTCCTCTTGATCCCCCCACCCCCGCTGCCTGATCCCCCCCACCCCCTCTACCTCCGTCCTCTGATCCCCTGCCCTCAGATTCCCACTTCCCTCCTGCCCCCTTCCTTGCCCTCCTCTCAGTCCTGTCCCTGTAATCTCCCTCTCTCTGATTCCCCCTTCCCTGTGATCCCCCTCTTTCCCCACCCTGACCTTCTCCTGCCCCCTGACCCCCTTCCCTCCCTGCCCTCTGATCCCTCTTCCTCCCCTCCAAGCTATCGCCCTGCTGCACCATGACTCCTCCCCCCAGCTGACCTCCCTGCCTTTGATTTGCCCCCAGCCCTGCCTATGACCCCCTCTTCCTATGATCTCCATACTTTAAAATCCCTGTCCATCTGTGCAATTGCTGCCCCACCTCCTTTCTGTGATCTCCACACTCTCCCTCTTCTCTCTGTGAATCCCTGACCCCCTCCTCTCACACCCTTGAAGCAGATCATTATGGGAAGGGATCACTTCCTGAATAATTCCTCTGTCTTTGATATTTTCTCTTTTGCCACCTCCCATTGTGCTAATTTTCTTTTCCCTTGTGCGATCTCCCAACTTGTAATCTGAGTTATTTTTGTCCCCTTATGTGTGGGCCACTTTCCCCAGCTGTAATTTCCCTCCCCTTGATGATTCCACCTCCCTCTCTCCGGTGTGATTTCCCGCATCCCCTCTTGGTTTCCTGGCGGTCCTTGTGATTTCCCTCAATTCATCCTGAGACCTGCTTTCACCCCAGAGTGACCTTCTCCCTTTTCCTCAGACAAATAATGTTTTTGTGATTAAAATCTCATTCTCCATGTGATATTCCCCCCTCTCTGCATTCTGTAAGATCATTCATCCTCTCCATAATGTTCACCATACCCTGTCCTGTGTGATCTTTCCTTGACTGAAACTCCAAGCATTGCTCATTGTGGGAGGTTGCTGCTTTACCCTACCCTTTCTGTGAGCTCCTCCTCGCTCTCCCATGTAATCTCTCCCATCTCTGCTTGGTCACCTCCCCTCCCTCTCTTAAATGATTTTCCTCTTCTCTTGTGATTCCCCAAGTGTCTTCCTGAGGGATCTAACTTTCTCTCTTGAGAGTTCTCCCTTCAGCTGCATGATTCAGCCTCGTGTGTTCCCTCTTCCTATCAGAGAACCGCTTGCCTCTCTCTGATCCACCCTGCAAACAACACACTTATACCTCATGTATGATCCTTGCCCAGTCTTGTGTCACTCCCCATTCACAGTGTTTTTTATCCCCCTTTTGCATGTGGTTTACACTTCTATTACCTGTGAACCCTTCTCCCCCGTCCCCTTGTATGACCCCACCCCGCAACTGAATGATTGCTTCTATCTGAGTGAATTTTTTTTCCCCCCACTTTGTGTCATTCTTCTGCTCCTTATCATACAGGATTTTCCCCCTCTCTCCTCCTGTGGGATCTCCCCCTCCTCTTCATGATTTCTCCAATCTCATCATGTGATTGCCCTCCCCTTCCCTCATTCTGTGATTCCTTCTATTTTCCTTTGATTCCCCCCTCATCCTATTGTGTGAATTTTTTGTTAATTTTTTTTCCCCCCTTTCTGCCAGATCCCATCTCCCCATCCGTCCGATCTCACCTTCCCCTCCTGGATGATTTCCTCCCTCCCCCACCGGCAATTTCTTCTTTCCCCCACCTGTGCATCCTCTCCCCTCAAGTGTGATCTCTTCCTTCTGAGCCATCTCATTCTCTCCCTTATGTGATCTCCACTTCCATTCCCTGTTATGCAATCTCTTCTATTTCCTGCATGAATCCCCTCCACTGTGACCTTCCCCCTCTCCTGTCGTCTACAGCTCCACTGTGGTCTCCCTTTGGCTTGATATCCTTTACTCCTACTTGATCTTCTCTTCCTCCTGTGTGATCTCTCTCCTTTTCTCTCTGCAATCTTGTCTGCCTCCTCCGACGTGATTCCCCTTCTGTGTGATCTGCCTCTCGTCACCCGTAATTAATACCTCCCAGCATCTTCTTTTAAAATTTATTCATTCACAGGACATTAACATGCCAAATTAATTCATTCACATGCCAAATTAAACTGAAATGTTGATAGCATTTTAGTTTAATTTGGCATCGTGTTCGGCACAGACATGTGGGCCGAAGGGCTTGTTCCTGTTCTATACTGTTCCATGTTCTACTTATCTTTTATCCCTAATTGCCCCTGAACTGAGGGACAACCACATTCCTCGTTCTGCCCACCCCACCTATTTTTGTTGTTGGCATCCTTCTCCCTTCACCTCCCAATTTGTGATCTGCAACTCCAATATCTTCCCCCCTCACCTTTTCATGTTTTTTTTTGTGTGTATTTCCCCTCATGCCCATTTTTTGTTTTGTAGTTTACTCCCTCTACATTGTCTTCAATATAGTCTGTGTCCTACCTTGCCTTGTCTTAACCACATCACCTGATTTCTGCTGGCACTTTCTCTTTCTTCTGCTTCTCCAATCCTTGTGTTGAAACTGCTAATTCTTTTGCAAGAGGTGCTCATGATGTGAAAAGGGAAATATCTGGTTCACCAGCTCATAAGTGTCTCCCCCTGTTAAAGAGGCAACAATATTAGTAGCAATTTCAGCACTATCCCTTTCAGACCCCTTTACTTTGATCTCCATTTAGTATTGGTACAGTGAAAAACTTATCTTGCATACTGTTCATGCAGATCAATTCATTACAACAATGCATTGAGGTAGTACAAAGTAAAACAATAACAGAGTGCAGAATAAAATGTTACATTTACAGAGAAAGTGCAATGCAGGTAGACAATAAGGTGTAAGGTCATAACAAAGTCAAGAGTCCATCTTATTGTCATAACGAACCATTCAATAGTGTTATAACAGCAGGATAGAAGCTGTCCTTGAGCCTGGTGGTACGTGCTTTCAGGCTTTTGTATCTCCTGCTTGAAGGGAGGGGGGAGAAGAGAGGATGTCCGGCATGGGTGGTACCTCTGATTATGTTGGCTGCTTTACCAAGGCAGCGAGAGGTATAGACAAAGTTCATGGAGGGGAGGCTGGTTTCCGTGATGTGCTGAGCTATGTCCACAACTTACTGCAGTTTCTTGCGGTCACAGGCAGAGCAGTTGCCATACCAAGCCGTGATACATCCAGATAGGATGCTTTCTATGGTGCATCGATTAAAAATTGGTGATGGTCAAACGGGACATGCCAAATTTCTTTAGCCTTTGAGGAAGTGGAGGTGCTGGTGAGCTTTCTTGGCTGTGGCATCTACGTGGTTGGACCAGGACAGGCTATTGGTGATGTTCGCTCATAGGGACTTGAAGCTCTCAACCCTCTCGACCTCAGCACTGTTGATGTAGACAGGAACATGTGCATTGCCCTGCTTCCTGAAGTTAATGACCAGATCTGTTGTTTTGCAGACATTGATGCAAAGTTATTCATAGGACATTTAACTCTGTTGTGAAGGCTCAGATTAATTATGCTAGCAAATAACATTTCTCCCCTCAGAAGGTTGTGGGTTCACATATCAGTCCTAAGACTTGAGCAGAAAAATCTATGCTGATACTCTAGTATGTTACTGAGGAAATGCAACATAGCCAGAGTTTGCTGGCTTTCTGATGAAATATTGAAGCAGAGCCCCATCTCGTCATTAGGTGGATATGAAAATCTCTTAGCATTGTTTGGGAAAGTTATCTTGGATGTCCTGATCCTCAGAGCATTAGAAGTGATTATTTGGTTGCATTATACTGCTCTTAGTGGGAGCTTGCAATGCACAAGAAAGCTGCTAAGTATTCTGCAGTATTTCGTTCTCTATTATGTTCTTTGGGAGTGTCTGTGGTTATGAAATGTGTGATCTGAATGCAATTTTTTTTCTTATTGGAAGTCAAGAAGTAGCAATGGCTAATCTTTGCATCAGGCCATTCTTTGAAACAGTTGGGGTGAGAGTTTGTGTTTGGAGACAGAAGAATGATTGAGGGTGAGGAAAAATGTGGTGAAGGAACAGTTGTCAGGCATATGAAGAGGACACAGGCCCTTGGCGTCAAAATTCATCAGTGAACCTTGAGACTTTATTGTGCCTCTGAGAAGAAAATATTACAATAAGGTTAGCTCTTTTTTTCTTTGGAACAGAGGAAGCTGAGGGTAGATTTGAATGGGGATATAAAACTCACGAGATACCAAGACAGGAATGACCTATTCCTCTTGGCAGGGATAAGTACATATCAGTTAATTAATAGAAGGATTAGAGGGGAGTTGAGCTAATAGTTTTTCCACAGAAAGGGTTCTTAGGGCCTGGAACCCACTGTCTGAATGCAGGTGGTGGATGCAGAAATCTCATCACATTTAAAGCATACCTGGATAAGGACTTGATGAATGACAACCTACAAGGCTAAGGACTGAGAACTGGTTAGCGGAAGTAATCTTAGTAGCTTAGTCTTTGGTTGGCATGGCCCAAAATGTCCTTAATCTCATAGAATCATAGTATTATAGCCATACAACACAGAAACAGGCCCTACGCCCACTATGTCCATGCCGACCATCAAGTACACCTCTGCACTAATCTACATATATACTTGTACTAAGCTTGATTGAATGTAGGCTTCTTACATGTATGGCTCCGGACTCCAAGTGGCTCTTCAGTCACAATAGGGTGTGTCAGTGCCTTGATAATTTAAGCACTATCTCGCTCTCCAAGTCACATTGATTCTGTTTTGTGCTGCTTTCAAGTAAATATGCCACATCTGAGACCTGTTCTTTATCTGTGCCGTACATTTCTGATTCTGTCATTTGATCCTATTCTTTGTAAGGCTTGGAGTCCAAGTTGAAATTCAGAAGTACAACTTTTATTTCAGTAACATCATTTTAATCTGATCCTCCTACTCTTGATTGGCAAGAGAGAAATTACTTTTGAAATGTCGTTGATTTTAACTTGTGCAAAAAAAAATATCTTCACTTAGTTGTTCAATATGGACGTTATATTGAAACAAGATTTTTTTCTGTTACATGGTAGGGTGCATAAGAATGATTGTAATGAATATTCATGAATAGATTTGGAATGGGACGAGGAAGAAAAACATTTTTTACATGTATATTTTGCACCAAAGTATGCAGGAAGGTATGAGATTCAAAGATTTTTTGTTACCTAACATATCAGAAGCCTTTTAAAGTTTTCATTTCAATTACTCCAGTATGCATTTACTTATGGTAATTGTAGAGGAAGTTGTCTTTCCCCACTTTTTTAAAAAAAAGACACAGTTTTAAACTCCATTTTTTAATTGGAGGTGAGATAAAGGAATTGCTCAATTTTTTGTATTAACAGAATGCTGGAGATACTGAAGAGTTCAGGCAGCATCTTTGTAGAGGGAACTAGAGTTGTTGTTTCAGGTTGATAATTATTTTCCAGAATGGTGTTTTTGCCTCCATAAATGCTGCCTGACCTGATTATTTCTGGCATATTCTTTGTAATTATAAATTGTCATCGTCTACAGTAATTTGCCTTTGGCTCATTTTATCTAACTTCTTGTAATTTTCTTTCTCTTCCAGTTGTTTTGATGGTGTTTGGTCGGTACCTGGCGGACTCTCCGCCATCTCTGTCTCTCTCTGACCTTCTCTTGGATGAGGCTGAACATGCCACGTCGGAAACAGGTTAATCCCAAACCTTTGAGAGGTGAGAACTTCTGAGATCTTCAAGGATTTTAAATACAGGGGCTTCCCGGGTTACGAATGACCTGACTTACAGAAATCTGTCTTTACGCAAATTCTCCCATACACTTCAAAGCACTTTCAAGCTAGTAATAACAATAATAAAGTGTTTCATGGTATTCATTAATGACAGGATATTCCATTAGTTTAATTGTGGGTAGCGTTGGGTGATTATTCAATGAAATGAAAGAATTATAGCAAGTGCATGTAGAACAATACAATATAGATCACTACAGAAAATGGATTTTTCGGACTTACGGAGAAATTGTCTTACAGACAGTTTTCAATAATGGAACCTTTGCGTAACCTGGGGATTGCTTATACAATTTTGGTTAGATTTCTAATTTTCAATACATGCTGAGCACTATTGAGGAGTCCAATGTCTTAAATCTGACCCTATTGTGTTTCTTGACTTTCAGCTATCACTTAAAAACAAAAACCTTGGGCTGCAAAATTCAGCAGAACATTACCTGTTGCTTGGGCACCATGTGTGCTGATTGGTTTCTAAAAATGCATGCACATATTTAGCAGGAGCTGCAGAATCTGCCACATAGGGATGGGCATCAACATGTGTGACACATCAGGATAAACAGGTCGTGACATGAATCAGCATTCAAGTTTGATTTGACCTAATAGTGTTAAATTGAAGCTCAATAATGCAAATTGAGGGGTAGTGGTTGGTAATAATAGGGATCTGGAGGTTGGTTTTACTTAGAATTGGGTATGATGTTGGTATGAATGGCATTCTGAATGATTGATTGCACGTAATATTGGCACTTTGATTGGTGCACTAGCTTGAGAGGTGAGGGTTAGCTGGTTTGAGGTGGCTTCTTAGGGCCAGTCAGCTAAATTTATTGGTTTATTCATTTATTATTGTCATATGTACCAAGGTACAGTGAAAAACCTGTCTTGCATGCCGTTCATAGAGATCAATTCACTACAACAGTGCATTGAGGTAGTACAAAGTAAGACAATAACTGAGTGCAGAATAAACTTACAGTTACAGAGAGAGTGCAGTGCAGGTAGAGAATAAGGTGCAAGGTCATAACGAGGTGGGTTGTGAGGTCAAGAGTCCATCTTATCCTAGGAGGGGACCGTTCAATAGTCCTATAACAGTGGAACAGAAGCTGTCCTTGAGCCTGATGGTGTGTGCTTTCATGCTTTTCTATCTTCTGCCCAATGGGAGGCTGGAGAAGAGAGAATTTCTGGGTTGGGTGGGGTCTTTGATTATGTTGGCTGCTTTATTGAGGCAGCAGGAAGTGTAGACAGAGTCTATGGAGGGAAGGCTAGTTTTCGTGATGTGCTGAGCTGTGTCCACAACTCTCTGCAGTTTCTTGCGGTCATTGGCAGAGCAGTTGCCATACCAAGCAGTGGTACATCAGGATAGGATGCTTTCTATGGTGCATCGATTAAAAATTGGTGAGAGTCAAAGGGGACATGCCAAATTTTTTTAGCCTCCTGAGGAAGTAGATGCTGCAGAGATGAGTATAGAGCCAGGGAGATGGCATCCGCTGTAGACCCATTTTGATGGTAGGCGAATTGCAGTGGATTGAGGTTGTCTGGGAGACTGGAGTTAATGCGTGCCATGACCAGTCTTTTGAAGCACTTCATGGTGGTGGATATCAGAGCCCACTGGGTGGTAGTCATTAAGGCACATTACCTTGTTTTTCTTGGGTACCAGGGTGATAGTGGTCTTCTTAAAGTGGGTGGGAACCTCAGATTGAAGCAGGGAGAGGTTAAAAATGTCTGCAAATGCTCCCACCAGCTGATCTGCATAGGATTTAAGGACTCAGCCAGGGACATCCTCCAGGCCAGATGCTTTCTGCAGGTTCACTCTCCGGAAGACTGATCTTATGTCCGAAATGGTGACCATGGGTTCGGGTGCTTTGGAGGTTGTTGGGGTGGATGGTGACATTTTAATCCCTTTCTGTTCAAAACGTGCATAGAATGCATTAAGCTCATCAGGAGGGGATGCGCTGTTGTGGGCAATGCTGTCTGACTTCGTTTTGTAGCTCATTATATGCCCTGCCATAACTGATGGCTGAGAGAGAATCAGTGGCCAGTTGGAGTTTGGATCTGTCAAATGTGGTATGTCAAACTTGGGATCAGGAATTAAGAGCCACAGAGTTTGGGGCACTGATTGGTCACAGGGTTGAGATAGGATGGTTGGTCAGTTGGACATACGATTGGGAGCACCAGAGACAACAAGAGGATGTGGGCATAAATGAAAGCTATTTAAAGGAGGATCCAACTGGAAAGTGAGGGACATGGATTCCTCAGGCATTGACCAAGCAAGTTGGGACCCTTTTAACCAGTGCCAAAGCAGACTTCAGTCCTCCACTTAAAGGTTAATGTGAGTGTGAGGGATGATCTTGTACTGATGTGAATGGCCTGTGCCATCAGCAGGCCATGAGAATTTTATGCGAATGATGTCAAAAAGTTCATTTACAATAAAGGAACTCTGGTGTCGGTAGCTTTTAGAATAAACCTATTCTTCATCTTTCTTACTGAAAGGTTTCTTATCCCATTAAAATGATGTTATCGAAATATAGCGAAATGGTATGATTGGCTAAAGGAACTATTAATCATTTGTTACCATCAGTTTTATTTAAATGCACCAATAAAGAAAGCGTGGCAATAATCAGCACAGCAGTCAAATATTTTAAATTTGTTAATCAACGGGATTTTTCTGATTTTTTTAAATTTATTTCTGGGATATGACTGTCACTATCAAGGTAAGTATTTATAACCCATAGAACATAGAACCCCCGGTGTTAGCCATTGTCGCCCTGGGAAAAAGTCTCTGACTGTCCACTTGACCTATGCCTCTTATCATCTTGTACACCTCTATCAAGTCACCTCTCATCCTCCTCTCCAAAGAGAAGAGCCCTAGCTCGCTCAACCTATCCTCATAAGACATGCTCTCCAGTCCAGGCAACATCCTGGTAAATCTCCTCTGCACCCTCTCTAAAGCTTCCACATCCTTCCTATACTGAGGTGACTAGAACTGGACACAATACTCCAAGTGTGGTCTGACCAGAGTTCTGTAGAGCTGCAACATCACCTCGTGGCTCTTGAACTCAATGAAGGCCAACACACCATACGCCTTCTTAACAACCTGTGTGGCAACCATGAGGGATCTATGGACGTGGACCCCAAGGTCCCTCTGTTCCTCCACACTGCTAAGAGTCCTGCCATTAACCTTGTATTCTACCTTCAAATTCGATCTCTCGAAGTGTATCACTGCACACTTATCTGGGTTGAACTCCATCTGCCACTTCTCAGCCCAGGTCTGCATTCTATCAATTTTCTGTTGTAATCTACAGCAACCTTCTACACTATCCACAACACCACCAACCTTTGTCTCATCAGCAAACTTACTAACCCACTCTTCCACATCCTCATCCAAGTCATTTATAAAAATCACAAAGAGCAGGGGTCCCAGAACAAATCCCTGCAGAACACCGCTGGTCACCGACCTCCAGGCAGAATACGCTCCATCTACCACCACCCTCTGTCTTCCATGGGCGAGCCAATTCTGAATCCACACTGCCAAGTTTCCCTGGATCCCATGCCTCCTGACTTTCTGAATAAGCCTTCCATGAGGAACCTTATCAAACACCTTAGTGAAATCCATGTACACCACACCCACTGCTCTATCTTCATCAATGTGCTTTGTCACATCCTCAAAGAATTCAGTCAGACTCGTGAGGCATGACCTGCCCCTCACAAAGCCATACTGACTGTCCCTAATCAGGCTGTACTTCTCCAAATGCCCACAAATCCTGTCTCTAAGAATCTTCTCCAGTAATTTGCCCACCACTGAAGTAAGACTCACTGGTCTGTAATTCCCAGGGTTATCCCTACTCATTTTCTTAAACAAAGGAACGACACTTGCCACCCTCCAATCATCTGGCACTACTCCTGTGGCTAGTGAGGACGCAAAGATCGTCGCCAAAGGTGCAGCAATCTCTTCCCTTGCTTCCCTTAATAACCTTGGATACATCCCATTCGGCTCCGGTGACTTATCTATCCTGATGTTTTTCAAAAGTTCCAGCACATCCTCTTTCCTCACATCAACATGACCTAGCATATCAGCCTGTTATACGCTATCCTCACAAATGTCAAGGTCTCTCTCTTTGGTGAATACTGAAGCAAAGTATTCATTAAGGACCTCCCCTACCTCTTCTGACTCCAGGCACATGTTTCCTCTTTTATTCTGATCGGTCCTACTCTCACTCTAGTCCTCCTCTTATTCTTCACATATGTGTAGAATGCCTTGGGGTTTTCCTTGATCCTACTCACCAAGGACTTCTCATGATCCCTTCTAGCTCTCCTAAGTCCATTCTTAAGCTCCCTCCTGGCTACCTTGTAACTCTCCAGAGTCCTGTCTGATCCATGCTTTCTGAACCTCAGGTAAGCTTCTTTCTTCCTCTTGACAAGATATTATACATCTCTTGTCAACCACAGTTCCTTCACTCTACCATCCTTACCCTGCCTCAATGGGACTAACCTATCCAGAACCCCATGCAAGTATTCCTTAAACAACCTCCACATTTCTGCTGTGCACTTCCCCAAGAACATCTGTTCCCAATTTACACTCCCAAGTTCCTGCCTAATAGCGTCATAATTCCCCCTCCCCCCAGTTAAATACTTTCCCATATCGTCTGCTCCTATCCCTCTCCAAGGCAATGGTAAAGGTCAAGGAGATATGGTCACTATCTCCAAAATGCTCTCCCACTGAGGATCTGAAACCTGATCAGACTCATTGCCTAGTACCAGGTCCAGTATGGCCTCTCCTCTAGTTGGCCTGTCCACATACTGTGTCAGGAATCCTTCCTGTACACACCTAACAAACTCTGCCCCATCTATCCCTTTTACACTAAGGAGGTGCCAATCAATATTAGGGAAGTTGAAATCACCCATGACAACAACCCTGTTACTTTTGCACCTCTCCAAAATCTGCCTCCCGATCTGCTCCTCAGCATCTCTGCTGCTATTGCGGGGGTCTGTAGAATACTTCCAATAGAGTGATCGCTCCCCTCCTATTTCTAACTTCCACCCACACTGACTCAGTGGACAATCCTTCCAGGACATCCTCCCTTTGTACAGCTGTGATACTGTCCCTGATCAGCAAAGCCACTCCCCCACCTCTTTTACCTCCATCCCTGTCCCTTTTGAAACATCTAAACCCCGGAAATATCCAGCAGCCATTCCTGCCCTTGCAATAGCCAAGTCTCTGTAATGGCCACCACGTCATAGTTCCACGTACTTCCCCATGCTCTAAGTTCATCAGCCTTGTTCCTGATACTTCTCGCATTAAAATAGACACACTTTAGCCCATCCAACTGACTGCAATTTTGCCCTTTCAACTGCCTATCCTTCATCACAGTCTTTCCACACTCTACATCTACTTGTACACTAAATGAACCAATCTGACCTATCACTCTGGTTCTGATCCCCCTGCCAAACTAGTTTAAACCCTCCCCAAACCTGTTCTAACAAATCTGCCCGCAAGGATATTGGTCCCCCTCCAGTTCAGGTGTAACCCGTCCCTTTTGTATAGGTCGCACCTTCCCCAGAAGGGATCCCAATGATCGATAAATCTGAAACCCTGCCCCCTGCACCATTTTCTCAGCCATGCATTCATCTGCCAAATCATCCTATTCTTACCCTCACTGGTGCGTGGCACAGGCAGCAATCCAGAGATTACTACCTTCGGGGTCCTCTGCTTTTCAGCTTCCCACCTAACTCCCTATATTCCCTCTTCAGGACCTCATCTCTTTTCCTACCTATGTCATTGGTACCAATATGTACCACGACCTCTGGCTGTTCATCCTCCCCCCTTCAGAATTCTTCTCGGGTGGATGTGTTGAGCTGTCTTGAACCACTGCAGTCATAGTGACCCCAACATGCTGTAAGGTTTTAGGTTAGGGACTTTCGTGATTTTTATTCAGTGACAGTGAGGGTACAATGATGTGTTTCCAAGTCAGGATAATATGGAACTTGGAGGTGTTGGTGGCTGCATATACCCACCTGTTAATTGACAAGTTTTTAGATATTTCATATATTAAATAGTGTCAATTTGAAATATGTATCCCTGGTGCATGATGTCACTCGAGTAAAATTAAGGAATGCATCATTAGTTTCCCAGAGAAAATAAATCCTGATGACTCCTTCTGAAAACACTGCCACAGCCAAGCTACAGTTTCATTCAGAAAACGGTACAATTTTAATTTCCAAAGCAACATAGCAGTGTTTATGGTGAGTCAGAAAACAGGCTGTCTTGAAACTACAAGGTCATTATCAACAGTCCAGTGATATAGAGTTACAGGAAGGATTGTGCTTACTGGAAATGGATTCTAGTTACAGGCCATAGGGATTGTTTGTGATGCTGAAATCATGGTTCTTACCTTGATGATTCGCTGATCTTATTATTCCTCCCTGTGATATGGTTGAACAAATGAGCTCATGAAGAGATGTTCAATGTGTGAGCTTAGAAGTGCTTGGCATGTCATATAGTTTGGGTGAAATCATGGCTGAGTTTGGTCACATATTCTCGACACTGCATTTCTAACAGATTTTTGACCATACAGTGATCAGCAGCTCTTTCCTTTCTGGGTTAGATATGATGAAGCCAGCTATTATTCTTAAAGAATCCTTGGTGTGATTAACTAAATATAGCACAGACCAAAGCAAATTGCTTCCCAGTCACTTGTTTCTCTGTGCTGAAGTGAGATGGGCACTTCGTATTGTCTGCATGGTTTGTTAATTAGTATGAGCTCTTACCTTCCAACAATTGTTTAAATGCAATTCCTTGACTGATTTATGCAGAATATTTTTTTTTTCTAAATCCAGAAACTTATCTCGAGTGCAGTATTGTGAAATGCAAACACGAGGTTTTAAATTTACTTCCTATCTATTGCACAGAAAAAGGGCAGATATGCTCTGGTGTGAATTGTCTATGTTTTGGCAGAAGCACTTATAGGGGTTGGGCTTGTTCTCTCGGGCTGCACCTTTCTGCGCAACATGGTTGGTTAAATCCTCTCACACAAGCGGGAAGTGGTCTCCCTGGTTTCAAAACTAGTCATTGGATTACGTTTAGGTACTTTCCAGATATTGTGTAATGTTGCTTGTGGCAGCCAATGTGAGATCTATATCCTCAGTGACAGCTGTTCCTGCTGTGAAACTCTGGGTGTAGTAGGAAGCGTGCAAGCCTGTTGAGTTCTTACGTACTTATTATTGATTGCTGGCAGAAACAATATCAACTTTACTTGCGATTTAATGTGAGGACTGTCTGTTTTTAAATGTGGTCACATTTAAGCCCTATGTATTGTGGTAAGTACATAAGAGCTTTTACTTTTCTATTTGCGATCTCATTCAGGATAGAGGAACTAAATTTGGAAAGTCTTTGGAGGCTGTTGGGGTGTTTCTTTGTTACATTGAGAAGAAATGTAACATAAAAATGGTGGGACACCATTCCGAAAAATCACTTGAATTTTCCCTTTTTTTATGTCTTATTCAATTTTTCAGTAGACTTACTGATATCCAGGTATGTAGTATCTTCTTAGAAAATATTAATATTCTGATGCATGTGATTATTGGATATTCTGCCTATTTCTAAATATACCATGTTCCTTTTTTTTTGTGTCGGCTGACTATAAGATACTTCACTGAGTATGCAGTATGTGCTTGATTTTACCAGTTAACCTCTTGCCTTTTAGGGGTGTTATCAACAAAGTGTGACAGGGAAGGTATGCCACAGGAAGTTTATGGTGCACAGAAGACTTAACTTATTATGCTTGATTTCTATGCTATCACACAGTGATGTGTTCACTCTGTTTGCCTGCTGTCTTAAGTAGCTTGCTCTCTCTCTCTTTCTCTCTTCCTTTGCTACCCCTCTCTCTCCTTTTTTTGACCACTTATCTCTCCTTCCTTCTCTCCAGTTTCTTTCAGTCCTTCTTGTGCCCAGTTTTTAGAATATGAAACAAAACCCATAATGGCTAACTTAACTAATAGTTGATCCATTGACTTTGGTGGAGGGAAATGGACAGCCCCCATTTTGCTCCTGGGACCTTCTGCTATTTTTGTCTGGCAAACTTTTTGCAATTCTGGACTTATTCTTCAAACTACTTGTTGATATTTCCTAGTTCCCAGCTTGGTTCTTCTATCGTGTACTGGATATGTAGGGAAATGGGGTTAGTGTTGGAATGTGGTGCTGAGGTAAAAGATCAGCCATGATCCTATTGAGCATCAGAACAAGTGCAAGTGGTTGAATACCTGATTCCTGTTATCTCTTATGTTCTTGAGCAAGTACACCAAGTCATACATTTTCCCATTTCCCAATCAGCCAACTCTTGCTCTGCCTCTGACTGACTTCTGAATTGAACATTTAATCCACTTTACAGAAGTAACCATTGCTCAACAATGCTTGCTTTAATTGTGCTTAATTGGTTGCAGGAGGCTAGTGCTAAGAAGCCAAAACTCAGTTTGGCCCTAAACATATGCAATGTGATTGGTGGAAGCATCAAGGAAACAGTGGAGGGTTCCGCAGAAATTAGAGCTTGATGAAGTGTTCCAGAATCAGCATGAAACACTAAGCTGAGCAGGGGAGGAAAGGTTAAAGAGCAGAGCAATAGAGAATGATATGTCAGAATCAGATGTCAATCCATATCTTCTGATGTGGGCCACTGTGGTCACACGGCCCACCTCAACTGTTCAGATAGGACAGATAGCCTGCAACTTTACAAGCTCAATCACCTAATGAAGAAAACTCTCCAATCCATTGTTGCATGCTGATTGAGTTTTTTAGTCTTAATTTTAATCATGCTTATTCATCAAAACCTATTTAGTTCATTATGTTCAGCCATCTACAGGAAATTTACAAAATTTTACCAACACCTTCAACCAGCAACATCAGTGAAGTTCTTTTAGTTTCTTTGACTAACCTTTAAACTTTGTAAAAGTTATTTGCACAGTTACCACGTTTCTATTGGTGGAAGTGGAATGTGTTCAGAGTTTATTATTTCAGCCTTTTGTTGGATAATGCTCTTGTGAAGCAACTTGGGATGCTTTTGCTACAGTGAAAACACTGTATAAATGGAGATTGTTGTTGTGAGCCCCATCGATATATCCAAAGCTGACAGATGGAGAGTGGTGTGTATGAGGGTTGGACCTGTGTTCTGAGAAATATTTATTTTACATTGCTGATACTAACAGATCATGGCTTTTGGATTTAAGTTTCATTCATCAATAAGGCAACCGGGCAAATAATTTTGATAGCACTCTTAGGACCTTGCCCAGTGCAGAAGTTCTACATTTGCTAGCCAAGCTTACACCAGCGATCTCCCAGCTAGTCTGCTGCTGGACTCTACATGGAGCCTAGTGGTGGAATAGGGCCCAGCTGACATCCCCCATCAATAAAGAACAGAACAGTACATGTTGCTATTGTGTCTATATTAGATATACATCCACAACTTCCCACATGCTGGTCACGTGTACTGCCTTGACTGGCACTGTTACTTGGCACAGGCTGGGAAACAAACCTGGGACTTGTCATGCATTTAAGCCAGAACCATAAGATCTTGCCCCAGGTTAGACCTGGCGTGGGATCTGCATGCCTATTCTTCTGATTATGAATTTTATTGCTATAAGATTAGGATAAGGTAAGTAACATCAATTACTGACATACTTAGTTTCCATTGTTCTCAGTGATTTTGTTTTGCACTTTATTAACAATTTAAAATTATTTATTACATTTGTAATAGATTTCAAATGCAACTGAATATCAGGAGCATATAGCAGCAGGAAAAGAAAAGGTTAACAGCTTTGATAGGTAGCATCACTGGGCATAGCTTTGCTGTCAGTTTTTCTGAGCTGGTTTTGGACAGGGCTTGTTCTGGCCTCCCTGCCTGTCTTAGTTATGACATGCTGGGTCCTGCTGCCATCCACTGCCTCACTGCATAGCTCAAGGATGGTCCCGGCTAGCTAGAATACCTTGTTGGGTGCTGACAAGTTAAGTGCATGATATCGATGTTGTTCAGCAGCAACTGTTTAGAACGAACCCTACTCAGTAAATTCCAGGCTATTACCATAAAATAGCTCCAGGGCTATGAATTTTCAAATGAGTTGTACCAATGAACAAGGAATGTATTTTCAAGGAAAACTGAATTGTTCCGTCTTCAATGCTTGGATTACTAAACTTTTTAAAACAGTTGGATCTCAAATTACCTGAGAACAGTGGATCTGAGTTTGGATACCCTTGCAGTGAGAAACTAAACATTACGTGATGAAGCTGGTGATTTGCATTTTGAATGTAAATTAATTTAGATGAAAAAAACAATATTTTCAACCATTCCATGAATAGATGGATGCAAGTTTAATGCAGAGCAGCTTTGAGATTATTTTCAGTCACTTTTTAACATTTTGTTTATGATAGCTGATAATATTCCAGATGCAAGTTAGCTGACATAGTTTTGTCAATCCTGGCCAGATTTCCTGGTTTACTCTCTATGCTATATAGAATTCTGCAGATGTTCAGCATAGAAACCATGCACTCAGCTCAGTTGGTCCATCTTGGTTTTTGCACTTCATTCAAGCTTCCTTCAACACTTCATTGATTTAACCTGATTAGAGTAACCTACTATTTCCTTTCCTGCAGTCAAAAAAAAACTGCTGGAGGAACTCAGTGGGTCAAGCAGCATCTGAGGAGGCAAAGGGATGGTCAATGTTTTGGGTTGGGTCCCTGCATCACCTTTGCCACCACAGATGCTGCATGACCTGCTGAGTTCTCTAGCTGTTTGTTTTTTTTTCTCCAGATTTAATGTATCTGCAGCCTCTAGTGTCTCTATTCCTCCATTTAAATATCTCAGTTCCCCTAAGATGCACCTGTCCCATTTGCCGCAACAACTGCTTCTGGTGAATTCCATAATAGGTAGTAAGGTCATCAAGAAGTCTGATGTCTTCATTCTCGGAACATAGCTTAGTTCAAATACTTCTCTATCTGTCTGTGTACGGGGATCCTCTGCATTAGGTATCATTTTAATCTAAAATTTGTATGTCTTCTACCTGATTTCCATGAAGAACAGGTGACTGCTTGCAGGAGCTCTGGGGATACTAGTTAGTTTTGCTCTTCTGAGTATTGACCAAGTGTATTGTGTTTGTTGCGCTGTGTGTATGATGTGGATGTCACCATTTTAGCCAAGAAATTTGCAAGCTACATGTTATTAACGAGGTCCTGTCAATGTAAGTGAGCAAATACTAAGTGTATTTATATTTGTTCCTTGGTGTACTTCTTACATACAGATCCTGGAGTTGAAAAAATGAAAAGGTATACTGCAGTGTCTTAGACATTTATACCTGAACCCTATCGATTTCTGAAATGTTTGTCCACATATGAATCTTATGATATCTTTGATTCACGGATTTTCTATCCTGCATTCTGGAAGGCTGAAAGAGTTAACCAAACAGATAAAATTAAAATATTTGAATTACAATATGTAAATGGAGGGCTTATAACAATTATCAATCTTTTGTAATGTAAATGATTTCCATGGTTGAGTTGGAAATCTGGTGTGGATTTATCCAAGCAGTCAGTGGAGGGTGTCCCTGGAATGTTTGGCAGCATAAGTTGTACAAAATCCTAACCTCAAAAAAATACCAAAGGAGAAGGGGTGGGCCATTTCATCCTTTGAGCTTGTTTGTCATGGCTGACTTGTGACTGAAATTCATACTTGGTGCCATGCAACCATCTCTCCCTGTTATTTAACCCTTGGAATCCTGGTATCATTCTAGTAACTTTGTATTGCTTTCCTCCCAAGGCCAGTATATCCTTCCTATGCTTTTGCGCCCACATTTGCTCAGGCTACTGTCTATGTACTCTAAAGCAACTTCACATAATTGTAACTTTGATCCATTTTTAGATCAAAAGTGCAGCATTCTGTTGGTATTTGGATTACTTTCTGTATCCATTATTTTCTGTTTCCATTACTTTGATTGCCTGTCCCACTCCCACGCTGATCTTTCAGTCTGTGCCTTTTGCACTGTTCCAGTGAGGCCCATGAGGCTCAATGCAAGGTAGAGGAAAAGCACCCCATCTTCTGTCTGGGCACATTGCATCCTTCTGACTCAGTATTTAATTTTACGCATTTTCAGGTAACTTGTTTTCTCTGTCTGTATCAGTCGTCCACCTGTGATATTGGCTCAGCTTGTTTTGAGTTTTTCCTTTATTTCTTTTCTCTCTGGGAGTAGAGGACATGTCCAGCCTGACCTGCCAATCGTGCCTTCCTGCTTTGCATTTTGTAATTCCCACATTCTTTTGTCTAAGTTCTCTCTAACTGCTCCCATTCACTCTTTGTCCATTTAACCTTGTTACAGCTTTTCTGCATGGTCACCTTGGTTTTATCCCATCAGACATATCTGCCCTCGCCCCACCCTCCCTGCAGCTTAACAAGCTTTTTTGGTCTCCTTCCCAGTTCTGATGAAGGGTCTTTGACCTGAAATTTTAACTTTGTTTCTCTTCCCACAAATAGGAAGGATGTGATTGTGCTGCAGAGGAGATTTACCAGAATCCTGCCTGGATTAGATGACGACAGATATAGGGAGAGATTGGATAGGCTGGTCTTGTTTCTCTGGAGCAAAGGAGGCTGAGGAGATGGTCTGATAGAGGTATATGATTATGAAAGGCATAGATAGGGTAGATAGTCAAAATCATTTTTCTCATAGTAAGGATATCAAAGAGGGAGGTAGGTTTAAGGTGAGAGAAAGGAGTTTTAAAGGGGATTTGTGGGGAAAGTTTTTTACACAGAGAGTGGTTGATATCTGGAATGTACTACCAGAGGAGGTGGTGGGAATCAGATACAATCACTACATTTAAAAGTCATATAGGCAGACACTTAAATAGGCAAGGCATAGAAGGGTATGGTCCTCATATGGGCGAATGGGATTAGTGTAGATGGGCAAAAAATTGTCGCTGGATGTGGTAAGCTGAAGGACCCGTTTCTGTACCATACAACTGTTTGACTCTGAGATGCAGCCTGACCTACTGATTATTTCCCAACATGTTTTGTTTTTATTTTAGATTTACAGCATCTTCAGTTCTTTTGATTTTCATGCTGTTGCTTTTGTTTAGTATGTATGAAGTTCTGTGTTGAAACTCCAATAGTTTAATACCTGATTTTAAGATAAACCTGGTGCTTCTTCTGTCATGTTCTTCTCAACCCCCAGCTGAGCCTGGATTGGTTTCTTGGGATCATGGTAATGGTAGATTGAGGGATATACTGGGTTGTGAGGTTACAGATTACAGTGGAATACCGTACTGCTGTTATAGTACCTCACCAGTTAAATTTGCATTCAATCCTTCCCTCATATACAACTGTATGAAAAATCCAGCCTCATGGAGAGATAACAGGCTGAGGGAACGTTTATATTTTTAATAACAGTAAACATTTCTAAACTTAATTTAACAGTCCTTGGAAATGTTCATTTAATAGCTTTTATCATTTAACAGATTTTTTATTAACATGTATTTCTTGTGGAATCACTGGTCTAGTGAATTTATTATTAATGATTGAAACTAATCCTCGGAGAAGCCCTTGGATCTAGGCCACAGTTGTCCAAGATAGAATTAATGCCTACCTCACCTGGAGTCTCTGCCTATTGTGAAGAAGCTGTCTGTAAGAGTACAGTTTGTAGTAGACATTTTTGGTCTTGAAATGGGAACCATAAACATCGCGTTCCCTGTGCTGATGTTCCACAACTTTGCCTAAAATATTCCCAGACCAAATTGAATTGAAAACTATTGAGGTGTCCTTGGTGATAGTTTAAAATAGAGATTTGTTCATGTAGCTTTATTTGAAAATGCATTAGCAATGATCGATTGACAACTCAGTGGTCAAATCAGCAGTCTGTCAAGAATTGCTGGAGGCCACCACTAAAAAGGTATTTTTTTTCATTTGAACTTGATATGGATAAGAAAGTATGGTGGTGTGGAAACACATTTATAGTGTTACAACAACTATTGCAGGTCCATGCTAGCCCTCTTCCATTTTCTTCAACCCCAGATCCACAGAGCCTGCATGGAGATGACTGCTGTTATGACAGCTGGGGTGAATTGATCATCACTGCTTTGAAAGTCTTACTGGCATGTTGGCACATTTTGCTGCTTTGGACATGAAAGCTTTTGGAATAATTTTGTAGTAAGCTTTGAGAAAGTTAAGCTTCAAAATAGTTAGGAAGTTGTTAAAACTACTGATGAATAAAATAAATACTTATTGCAATAAATGTAATATTTGACGAGTACAAATTACAGTAAAATGTGACTTGTTGTTTAAGATAAATAAACCAAAGGAAGAAGATGGGGTAAGGTCAACAAAATTGTACTCCTCAATCAATGCTGAGTGAGGAGTACAAAATGGAGAGTAAGCAAACTTACAAGGCAAACAAGGATTAAAAAGAGGAAAGATTAAAACCAAACTTATGCTCTACTTTTTTTGCAGTTGTAATGGATTCTAGTGTGGTGAATATGATTTGCATATTTAAGCATCCCCTGCTCCCTGCTTGAATAAGGCAAGCCTTAAACTTCCAGCATACACCCAAGTCTTCCCCCTGTTTCTCTATTTGCAAGTGAGGGACTGACCAGAAAAATTGACAGACACAAGATACCGCAGGTGCTGGAAACTTAAACAACACACAATCTGCTGTTTTGCAGTGGTTTTGGGTAATGATTTAAGCATGGATATTCCCATGAGTTTTTTTTTACCCAAAGAGGTAGTTATTTCAATATCAGATCTAATTGTCTCACAGCAACTTTGTTTAAATTCTGCATCATGCGTATATTTACCAATGAGGAGGCCCATATTTGGGAAATGGTGTTGTCTGATGATTGGGTGATGCTATGGGCTCAAGCCATCCTTTTAAGCTTAACATTGTATTTTTGGATCGGGCTTGGATAAGTGAGAATACTTTAGGGGAGGGGAAATCTTGACAGTGTCCAAAATAAGCTGGTGGAGTAGCCATGTCATTCTCCCATTTTCTGGGCTGAGTAAAATTTGAGTTTGGACTGAGTTGTGGTGCTAACTGGGCCCTGTGGTACTGAATGTGTGTGGTAGGGTGGTACATCATCCAGCTCCTATGCTAAGCTGGCTGGCAGGTCAAGCTTGAGTGGGCAGAGGGTTGGTGGTTGGTGGTAAGCATGGACAGGCATGCAGGCCACAGTTTTAAGGATCTTGATTCTCCATCTGCCAGCTGTACAGCACTGGATGGGTGGCTCAGGACCTCAAGGCTCAGGACCCTGCCGTCTTCAATGTTGAATGATGATGAATCTAATTTACATATTGAAACAATATCGTCTGAAAAGGGCAAGAATCAAGCTGCCAGCAGGCATCCAAAGAGTAACCCCTTGCCTCTTTCCACTTGCGAGTGGGGACTGAGCAGCCTTTACCTCTGGCTTTTCGACAGTTTCGGCCAGGTGCATTTGAGACCATTTACTGACGTCGCTTGGAATTTAGTACCTAGAGCCACAGAGAGTTGCAGCACGGAAACACGGCCTTTCAGCCCATGAAGCTTGCACCAACCAATAAACACCCATTTTACACAAATATTCAATGATTGATCGTTCGCAGAAACAGATTCTTCTCTGACCTCCCAGGTCATTGTGGTTCATTTCTCCCTTATCAGCACAGTCTAGTACTTTTTCTTCCACATTTCTCAGTTCCAGCCTATGCTCTGTCCACTCCTCTGTTAAGTTGTCAATTTTCTTTCTCTCTACACTCAACCTTAAACACCTCTAGCCTACGCACTGTCCCACTCGGTCCCAGTTTTTTCCGAGCTAATATGAAGTGATGGAATCTCAGCATGATGGACTGAGCCCTTTGAATATTGACGATAGGCAGGAATTTCTGCACATGTGAACAATTGGTTAAAGGATATAGAGGCCACAAAACTCTGCCACTGTCACTGGGAGTGGAAGCAAGAGGAGAGCAGGCAAGCCAGAACAGAAAAGAATGGGGAGAATGGTACAGTTGGGTGAGTGGGTGTGTGGTGTTTTTCAGGAACCCCTTAGGAAAATGGCTATTTGAACTTGGCAGCTAGCATATGCTGCAAGGGTACAATAATATAATCACTTAACTATTACTTGACTTGGATCTGGATGGTTTGTCAGCACTGGATATATTACAATAGAGTGCATTAGAGTGAACTGAGAAATGTGGAAGAAAAAGTACTAGACTCCCTTGTTAGTGTAGTTTTAATTCCAAAATGTCTTTGAATATTATGATATTAAGTAATGAACTGAGATCTCTGAATAATGTTGTGTAAAGCTTGCAGGTGTAATCATTGAATTGAATGTCCAAAGTATTGAGTTCAAAACAAATTGGAAAAAAATGAAACAGTTAAGACTTTTAGTCTTGCAGCATAAATGGGCCAATTATAATTGTTTACAAGAAAACTTTGTTTGCTTATTTTGTAGTTTATCTCACAACTGGATTAGAGCTGCCTTTTATTTAATAAGCAATTTTTTCTCCCAGGGAGCCCAGCTTTGGGACCTCCATTTGAATCCACTGGCAGTCCTCATGAATAGATTATATCAATGGCCTTGAATGGCTTCTTTATTGGAAATGATGGATTGTTTTTCAGGGCAGGAAGCTGATCCATACATACAAAAATCATGCAAATAGGAATGTCAACAGAACATCCAATACTACGAATGAATTTCACAATCAGGCCACCTCTTTCCCCACTTTCTTTCCCACTCACTTGTTCTCTCTCTCGCTTGTGCTCTTTTTTTTCTCTCATAAGTGCCAGGCAATAATTAGGGAGGGGGAATGTGAGGCAACTATCTAGAGGTCTGATGGGTATTGGGAGGGGTCAAGGTGCGGTTATTGAAGACTGTGGCGACACCACAAGGGGCCCAGACGTGACTCTTGGGAGGTGTTTCTTCTGAGTTCATTTTTTAAAATTGCTTTTTTTGTCAATTACTGTGTGGATAATACATTTAGAAATGCCACTATTAATGTTCATTAATTGACACAATGCTACTTTATTCATATTTAAATACTTTTCTTAAGACATTTTTCTTTAAAAGTTTGCTGTGAATATACCTCTTTAGTCCAGTGTTTGTGGGTTCGAGTCTGATTATTACAATCATGAACATAATTAACTAGGCTGACAATTTCTTTCAGTACCAAGCAGTGCAGCATTCCTTGAGGTTCAATAACTCAGAGGGAATGTCCACTGCTCTTTTAAGTGGAAGCAACATTATTTCAAGGAGGAGCAGGCAAGATATTCCTGGGCTTTTGACCCCTCAGTCAGTACCATGAGAAGCGATTATCTGGTCATTATATTATATATTGTTGTTTGTGGGAACTTGCTGTGTGCAACTTGTCTGCCAAATTTTTCACAGCACCCGAGTAACTAAACTTCAGAAGGACTTTATTTGCTGAAAAACCCAATAAGCAAACCAGGTCACAACTGATGTCATACATGCCTTGCTTTGCATATGATTGATTGGAAATGAGATGGGGAAATGCCACTGGGGTGGATTCTGCATCCTTAAAATTGGAAAGCCAGGAAGGAAAGAGAAATCTGTTTGCTACAGACATTTGTAGCTTGCTGCGGAAGGGGTTTTATTCTGCTTGCTTGAGCAAGACTGCTTTTAACTGTAGATACTGTTGCCATGGGAAAAATGGGTGGATTCCATGGCTCTCTAAACCTCTGACAGATTACATCTGAGAACCACAGAATGAATATAATCTGATGTGGCAGGGTAATTCAGGTGTGCTGTGGCATAGAGGCTGGTGTTGACCTGTCAACTGGCTGCTATCATGGCCAATTGAAAGATTGGTTAGAAAATGTTGCAGCTGAAATAAGGCATGCTTGTTATGTTTGCATGGAACTAATGTTGGAGCTGATCGGTTTGCACATTTTGTTTTGAATCATTTTACTATTACTGAACAAAATTCATATTTGCTTTTCATAGTTTCAATGCTGAATGATGCTGTTCAACATCATGATGGGTGGATCACAGCTATGAGATATTTTTACTCTAATATTGAACTGCTTGATCAAATGTGTTGGTGTTTAAATATATTGGGATTTCTGTTACAGCTGTGTCTACAAGTTATTGTTTGATGTGAATGATTTGCATGCTAATTAGAAAGATTTTTGTGTCTATTTCTGTGCTTCTCTGCTTTCTTATATGTGCCTTGATTTGTGTGTCCTCCCCATTTTGTGTTATTCTACTGGAATGTGTATGTTTCCACCTCCATCTCTAATATTCACTCTGTATGTCTGTCACTGTTTCTATCTCTTTGTTTCTGTGGTTCTGTGTCTACATCTGTCAATCTACTTTACATGTGTATGCATGTAGGTATCTGCACAGTCCTGGAAAACATTTACCACTTGATTTATGTTCTCTCAATCGTTGTGAATATAAGTAATGATAAAAGTATTTTAGTTGAACCCAGAGATGCAGATTGCTAATAGCAGATGACTTTATAACAAGCAGCATTCCCATGAGGTAAGTGTAAATTTTAGATCGCTGCACTTCTTTCTTAAGCCCTGCTTAAGCTCAAGATATACCCTAAATTATTCCAAGAGGCTTTTGGATCTGTATAAGGTCCTTCTTAAATGAATATTTCACGTTACTTTTTTTTGTGATAATGTATACATTTGGCAATTTTCCCCTAAGCCTTCCGTCCCCTTTATATATTTTTTAACCATTATAAATCAGCACAATATTGACTTTAACATCTGTCAACATAAACGAGTACAACACTGCCTAGAATTGGATTGGATCCCATTGAGGGTGTAGCACTGAATGTGATTGTGTGCAATGCTAGCGACAGTTTGGATCCCCCTTAATAATTGCTAAATTGGATGAAAAGTTCTTTGAAAGTGCTTTATTGTACTTCCTGCCCTAAAAGAAACGTTTGGTCCTGAGCAATGTGATTCCCCATGGCTACTACATGAAAAACTTACAACAGCCATGTTGTTGCTATGCTAATCATAGGAAAGGCTGCCAGACCTTTAAGGAACACTTTTCCCCCAGCAGCTGCAGGTCCAGGCTGCTATTGGAGGTAAATAAAACATTGGAGAAGTGGGGGTGGGGTTGGGTGGTGAAACATATACTTTGTAGCCACCCACCACATGATCCTCTACCCTGAAGTGAATGCCCCCATGACCAAAGTGAATTGGAGGATAATCAGTGACGCAAGAGTGGCAGCATCTTGCAAATGGGTGATATCAGTGATGGACCAAGTGAAACTAAGTTTGCAAATACCTTTGAGCATTACAAAAGGAGGCTTGTTGATATTGTATGCAATAAATCAACGTCAGAGAGGAGAGTCTGTTTAATTCTCATCCAGTTTTGCAAAGACCACGATTTCACTTGGAAATGACTGCTAATGAAATTGACAACTGGGAAAACCATTGTGTAGTGCTGAAAAAACAAGCGCTTGTGTAGTCCAGTTTTGTGGCATTGTGTGTAGGTATGTCAACACATTTCAGAAAAACTCTTCTTCCCCACTCCAATGACAGGAGTTCCATATATGATAACATTTAAACTCACAAGGGAATTTTAGTTCTGAATATCTGTTCTACAGGACATGAAACATTTCGTTTTAATCTTGTGGGGGAGAATACAAGCAAATTCATCATTGTGAGCAGAATGTTTTGCCATCAGATTAACGTCAGTAAACCACTGTTTTGCATTATGACTCAGATGGCTGCTCATGTTTTCATTCCTAACCTGTATTAGATATGATCTTCAGTATTATAAAGATAGATAAAGTACATTTCCAAAATGATTTTTTGTTAGAATGATCTGAAGCAGAGAATCTGGTTGTATTGACACCAGCCTAGTGATTTGGCTCAATCAATTGTAGAACTATATACGCAGGTTTTTCACAAAATAATTACTTACTTAGTGCAGTAGAATTTCTTTGCGCTTTGCTGGTAATGATTTTAATGATTTATTTAATACAAGCTTTATAGGATTATGTACAGGAAACTATCAGAATATCATCATAGATGGCATGAATTTTACTATATTGCTTCCTTATGAACTAGTACAGTAGTACAGTACAGTCATACCAGTATCCCTCTCCTTTGCTCCTCCCTTCCTTACCCGTCTTGAGTCTATAGTCACTGATTGCCAGCATGATTGCTGGCAGCGTAGACTTCCCTCTGCGTGATACTTAGTGCCAGGAAGTGCTAATGAGATCTAGGAATTAAGATATCTAGGCCTCCCCAGGCGGAACAACTGTGGCCTACTTTGAACCCACAATACCCACCAGAATGAAAATTGGAATCTATTGAGTGCCCCAGCTAAAAATGATGGTCTTGGAAGAAGGCCAGCAAAGATGCTTCAGTAAAATGACTGAGTTATAATCAGAAACTGAGTGAACTTGATCAGCATAATTTGAAAGTTAAAGAATAAGTCTTATAGGTGGTTGTGAAAATGGAGACAATCAGTCGCATTCATTTAGGAATGACTCCTCTGTCTAGTAGGATAGCTTAGAGAAAGGGTGCCATGTTCTAAAAATCTAAACCAAGAAATCTAGGGGAAAAAAATAACTGTTTTGAGAATAGAGAGTGAGGGAACATTATGTGGGGAGAGTAGTGGTAGAACAAGGCATTGGGAGTTAAAATATGAATGTATGAATGCCTGCCAAAGTGACAGAGTGGATTTAATAGGCTGCATGGCCAACTTGTTTCTCCCTGGTTCAGCAAATGAGTTGTGTGACAGAATAATTTAAATGTAATCTTTACATGAATAGTTGAAGCTTTTTTTCATTCCCTGTGACTGATTTTTGCTCTCCCTGTTGCTAATGATATAATAAAACTTGTTCTTCAGAAAGTGAAAAGTCTCTGCATAGCAGTACAGTTTAGGTTGCTAATTCAGTGAGCAGCTTGGCTAAAATCTTACAGCAAGTTGAGAGTTAGTTATTATTAGATGCACCTAAATGCATTTGTGGCTTGAGAATCATGGCATGAGAATTTGACTCCTCTGTAGTGCCTAAGCCTTACTTAAGATACATCTAGGTTTTATTGGGAAAATAAGAAAAATAAAGAAGACTACAGATGTTGGAAATCTGAAATAAAAACAGAAAATGCTGGGCAAAATCTCAGCAGGATAGGCAGCATCTGTGGAAAGAGAAACAATCAATGTTTCAGGTCAAATGCCCTTCATCAAAACTGGGAAAGAAAGCAAGTTTGTCTAGGTAGCAGAGAAGCCTGGGGGGAGGGGGCAACTGATGGAACAAAAGGAATGTCTGTAATAAGGTGAAATAATGGAGCAGTTAATCTCCTTTGTCCCTGTAATATGTTGCTCACATTGTGAACTCTGGTTGATATTATGTAGTCTGGCCCACAGGGATATGCTCAGCACATCAGAATATACAAATGAAAGAGAAAAAGAGAGGAATAGCAGGCACAAATAGCCAGTATACAAACAGAAAGAAAGAATGAGTTATCTAAAGTTGGAGAATTCAATATCGAGTCCTGCAGGCTGCAACATGTCCATACAGAAGATGAGGAGTTATTCCTTCAACTTGTATAGGTCCTCGTAACAGCACAGGAGGCCACAAACAGAAAAGTCAGAGTGGGAGTGGGATGGCGAATTAAAGTGGCAAGGTCACTCCTGTGGACTGAATGCGGGTGCTCCGTAAGTTGATCTCCCAGTTTGCATTTGGTTCCTCTAATGTTTAAGAGACTGCATTCTGTATACCTACTGCAGGACACTAGATTGGAAAAAGTGCAGAAGAATCGCTGCCTTACCTGGAAGACTGTTTGGGTCTCCAGATGGTAGGAAGGGAAAAGGTGAACGGAGAGGTATTGCATCTCTTCCAGTTGCATGGGAAAGTATTGTATGATGGGGAGTTGTAGGCAGGGGCAGAAGAGTGGACCAGGGAGTTGAGCAAGATGAGGGGAGGGGAATATGTGTTTGGTAGTGAATCTAGTTGGAGCTGGCAGATCGGTTGAATCTGGAGGCCAGTGGGTGGAAGTTGAGAACCAGGGGAACTCTATTCTGCTGTGCCTTGGAGAAGGGGTAACAGCTGAGCTGCAGGAAGTAGATGAGATCTGGTTAAGGGCTCTGTCCACTGTAGTAGAGGGGAGGCCACAGTTCTGAAAGAAGGAAGACATTTCAGAGACACCTGTGCAAAATATCTCATCATTGGAGCAAATTGCCACGGAGACAGAAGGACTGAGAGAATGTAATGAAATACTTACAAGAAGTGGAGTGGAAGGAAGCTATAGGAGTCTGTGGACTTGTACTGGATGTTGGTGACTGGCTTATTGCCTGAGATAGAGATGGAGAGATCCAGAAAGGGAAGAAAATAGTCCAAGATGGACCAAGTAAAGGCAAGAGCAGGGTGGAAATTGGCCGCAAAAGCGATAAAATTTTTGAGTTCGGCATGAGTGGAGGAAGTAGCGCCAATACAGTTGCCGATGTACTGGAGAAAGAGTTGGGGAGCTTTTATTTTTAGAAGCTACACCTGCTAACATGCAGGATCTTTAAGTTGAACTTGGCTTATTTATCTCTCAGAAAGGCAGCTGGCAAGTGTTCAGTCTCCAGATGAACTCTGTATTTAATAAGTACATTTTTCAATGGCTCATTTCTAGCAGGCTTTGTTAATGTGAAGGTATAGAAATTGGAGGATTGCAAACACACGCTTTCCCCACGTGCTTCTTATTGCTTGCTTCTGGTGCAACGTCGGTGGACAATTTGCACCAGAAGCAAACAATAAGAAGATTTAACCTTCAATTGGAAGTCTTCCTATGATTGTTGTGGTTTTTAGAAGTCATTCTTAACATAGAGGCATGGGTTCAGTTTAAGATTCATTTCAGAATTTGCATATCCTATTAGTACCTAGGGAATCATCAAATTTTGCAAGTGAGATGTTACCCTGAAGCTTTGTTTAAAAATTGCACTAAAATACAAAGTGATAATAAAATTGAGGAAGTGGATATAAACAGTTAAGGAGCTGCTGTGGAATCTTAGAAGTGTGTAAATTGAGACATTGTGATCATAATTACTCATTCTAAAAACACATCAACTTCAGAAATGTCCTCCTTCTTCGGTAAATGGGGTTTCCCTTCCACCACCATCAATGCTGCCCTCAGGGCCCAAGGCAGTGCTTCACCTGTGAATCCGAGGGTGTCATTTATTGCATCCGGTGCTCCTGGTGCAGTCTCCTCTGCATCGGTGAGATCCAACGCAGATTGGGTGACCGCTTTGTCGAGCATCTTCGTTCCGTCCGCCACAAAAGCAAGGATCTCCTGGTGGCCAGCCATTTCAATTCCACATCCCACTCCCATACTGACATGTCTATCCATGGCCTCTACTGCCATGTTGAGGCCAGACATAGGTTGGGGGAACAACACTCCCCTCTTCTCCCCCCTGTTTTTTTTCCTCCCATTGGAGGGATCCCGTTGGAGGTGGCAGAAGTTGAGGAGAATGATGTGGCTCCCTTCCCCCTCCTCTTTCCCCTCCCCCGCCCTCATGACCTGCTTATCTATTCCCTATCTCCTTCCTTTTATTCCATGGTGCACTGCCCTCTCTTACCAGATTCCCTCTTCTTCAACCCTTTGCCTCTTCTACCTATCACCTCCCAGCTTCCTGCTTCTCCCCTCCCGTCCCACCGCCCCCTTCTACCTTCCCCTTCTCAACTGGATTTGCATATCACCTGAACTCATCTATCACCTGCCCTTCTTATTCCAGCTTCTGCCCTCTTCCTTTCCAGTCCTGATGAAGGGTCTCGACTCGAAACGTCAACTGTTTATTTCTCTCATTAGATGCTGCCTGACCTGCTGAGTTCCTCCAGCATTTTGTGTGTGTTGCTCCAGATTCCAGCATCTGCAGAATCTCTTGTAACTTGTCTTTCAGCGGGTTTGTTTACATAAGTTGAATTTTAACACAGGTAACCTGTTTCATCATGTTATTTCTGCTTGGGCTTTACTTAAGGTGTGTCTTTGGGTGTTCCTTAAGGTATGTCTGTTGTGAGATGAGTGATGGGGGCACTGGGAGAGGGAGGAATGGTTATCATTGGAAAACTTACACACAGGATGTTAAATTGAACAACATTGTAATGGTTATTTTAACATTAGAAACGTTTTCAAATTTGAATTGTGACTCAGTCATTGACTGTAAACAGATATCCTGTTCAAACAGCTTTTCTGGACTACCCCAGCTACCATTTCCCCATCTCTTTTCTGAGAGAATCAGTTGAAGCATAATTGAAAGTATAAAAGTTTATTTTTACAAATTCTATTTTGTTTTTCCAACATGAGAGATTGAGCAAATGGGTCTTTATTCTCGGGAATCTGGAAGAGTTAGGGGAATTGAATTGAAATATATAAGATTTTGAGATGACTATAGAGTAAATACTGGCAGGTAATTTCATGTAGCTAGGGAATTTAGAATGGGAGATGCAGTCTTCGGATAAGGAATCTGCCATTTAGGTCTGAAATAAGGAGAAATTTCTCTTTGTAGAGGGTATAAATAATTCTGCAAAGGGATGTGAAGGCTGAATTTGATAAGACTTTTTAGATTTTAAGGGAAACAAGGAAATAGAGTTTGCGATAAAGGACTAACCGTGATGTTGTTGGAGGTTGGAGCAGTCTGGGAGAAGCTGATCCCTGCCCTTATTTTAGATGTTCTTAGGTTCTCTGATATGTTAATTTTGTTATAAGAAAGAGATTCCAGTGTTATTCTTTCCATTATCCTGGCATCTTATTTTACCAAACTCTCAAGGCTGTGAAAGGGAATGACATCTCTACTCTGAGAAACCCATTTAGGTCCAAAGAGAGAGGTTTTCATTGGGGAATGCTGCATTTTTAAAGTTCAAAGTATATTGCTTGCATACTATATAAATTCCTTATTTTGAATGTCATTGTGTTTGTCCATGGATGTGCAATTTCTGTATGGGTAAGGCTGATAGAGGGGACAGCTGCTGAATTTTGGGATTGCAACGTCTCTTATTTGAATATTGTTCTAGTTACAATGTAATAAGATGTATAATACAAGAGGAGATCCCTTAGTTTAACACAACCATGTCATTTCCTGAAGAACTTTTCACTGAGGTTCCTATGCTTGTGGCCTCTAGTATATAAATGAATCCACTTCCCTTTTATGAAGGCTGTTATGATGACTTCTGCTTTCATCACTGTATTTTTAAAGAGCATTCGGTGTTCTGGAGTCTTCTGTGTGAAATGTTTTGCTTCTCCCTAGTTCTTTTATTTATTTGATGATACATTTAATGATAATACTTCTGGTACAAGATCACAGAAAATACCTTTTTCTCTATTTACTTTATCTAAGCATGTCATTATCATTTAGTTTTTAACTTTTTCCAAGGGGCTGATAATTTATGAAAATACTGGTTTAAACAGTTTACTGTTGAACTTTAGACTTGAAAAATCACTCAAGAGCTTATTGAATGGTGGAGCAGGCTTGAGGAGATGAGCTCTACTCCAGTTTATATGTTTGTATGGGACTTAGCAGTTATGTTTTTAATATTTAATTAATATTAACTGCTTCTATTGTATGGTTTGTACACTACTAATAAATACTTTTTAGATATGTTAAGTATTTTCAAATGAAGTAAAGGACAAACTGCCAAGTTATTTGCAGTCAGTGCAAATTAAGAATGTTTTCAGAATGGACCATACTGGAAGCAGTTAAACTCTTGTGATATAATGCAGATGTAATGTACATAGAACTGTTCCTAAGGCTCTTTATTCTGGATGTACCAAATAAAGCTACAGAAGAGGAGTTATAATCTGTTGGGGCAATTACCTGAATTATACTGTATTGCAGAAAATGTGTATAGATTAGATACACATCTTTCATCTCATTTGCAATCCAGACTGATGGAGCTATAAGTGCTACAAGATGGAGAGATTTTACCATAGCATGATCTTTATGGATAAACCTTCTACTAAGGGTCACGAGTCACCTGCACCTTGAACTGGCTCTTATTTAGCATTAAATTCACAGCCTCATTCCAAAGATTCACAACCATCTGAGAGAAAACAATCCTTAACATCTCAATCTTAAGTTATCAGCCCCTTATCCTGAAATTATGACTGCTGGTTCTCGACTTCCACCAGAGGAAATGTCCTCGTAGCCCTGTCAAGAATTCTATATATTTCAGTCACTCATTCTTCGCAACTCTAGATAGTATTGACTTTTCTGTTCAATCTTTCCCCAGTATCCCAGAACCTGAACTGCATTGCCTCTTTCACAAGTATTAGGAGAGAAAACAACATGCAGTTCTCCAGATGTGGTTTCACCAAAGCCCTGTACAGTTCTAGCAGGAGTTCCTTACTTTTGCACACCATCTATTAATGATTGTACAGAAATCTTGTGGTGGAATTTGGAATGAAATCCTGGTGTGAAGATTTTTTTCAAAATCTGTGAATCATTACCTTAAATTAAAGCAGTTTACACTTTTTGGCCCAGGTTGGATATGTGGCATGGGTGTGACCTTGGCCCTAGGCAGTCACTTCTTTATAACCTTTGCCTCCAAGTTTCTTTTCTTTAACTTCAATTCAATTTCCTTTTTCCTGAAATTTGCATGTGCCATGGCAGCTTTTGAATAATTGATCCTTGGCATCTCATTTTGTACCACTCAGTCTTCTGCTTAGCTGTGGCATCCACCTGATAACCAGGATTTAAAAGCAGATGAATGAAATAACCTGATGAAAGAAGTAATACCTGTGATATATAACAGAGAGAGACTTGCAGAAAGAATCGTTCGAAGAGTCTGACAATAACGGCAGAAAAAAGCCAGAAAAGTAGGAGATAAAAAACAGGAAACCATACATGATGTTAAGTAACAGAAAAAAAATCTCTTAATATATATGTATGCGCAGTATTTGAGATGGCCAACTATTTCTATAAGGACTTCACTTCAATTTATCTAGCTAACTGTGCTCCTGAGTTCATTGCCCTTCTATCTTCATGTAATCTCTCCTACTATGTAAGCTGACAGATTTATCAAAGTTATCCCTCCTGAACATGCTATTTACTGTGGCCTCTCTACTCCTATCATTCCCAAACATAAGACCATTTCTGATCACTTCCTTGTATTGTTCTCCTTTCACACCCCCTGCCAGCCATAGTTCTTCCTCTGAATGCTCCCGAGATAAAAAGTGGCACAGCTGGTAGAGCTGTTGTCTCACCACTCCAGCGACCTGGGTTCAATCCTGACCTCTGATGCTGCCTGTGTAGAGTTTGCACGTCCTCCTTTGACCATGTGGGTTTCCTCTCGGTATTCCAGTTTCTTCCCACATCCCAAAGATGTGTGAATTGGTAGGTTAATTGGCCACTGTAAGTTGCCTCTGGTCTGTAGGTGAATGGTAGAATCTGGGAAGGAGTTGATAGGAATATGGGAGAATAAAATAGGCTAAGTATAGGATTAGTGTAAATAGGCACTTGATGGTTGGTGCAGACTTGATTGGCATCTGAATTTTCAGAATCTAAGTTACTTAATATTAGCTCTCCATTTGCCATAACACACCTCTAGCTTTCAAACTGCTCAACAAAACCCTAGCCTTATAACCTATTGACTTGGCCATTCTAGTGCATTCCTGGCTGGGCTCGCTCTTTCCATTCTTTGTAAATTTGATGCTACCCAAAACTCAGTTGTCTTTGCCTTACGGTCGAGGTTGAGTCCTGCTCATCCATTACCTTATGCTCGTTAACCTACATTGGTTCTTGGTTAAGCGATAACTTTTTTCTCATCCTTGTTTTCATATCTCCTTATGGTCACAACACTGCCTGTTTCCATGATCACCTTTGGTCCTATGAACTTCCCAAGTCTTTTGCTCCTCCAATTCTGGCCCCTCAATCCTATCCAAGTGTAACTGCTGTACTATTGAAGGCTATGCAATTTCTTATCCAGTCTATTGTGTCTCTACCTCGCCTTTCTTCTTCAATACATTTCTTAGTTCCCTTTTCAACACCTAATGTGGATCTGCATTAGCATTTGTTTCATAACACACCTGTGAATGCCTTGTGATGTTTTTGTTGAGTTAAATACTGTTATTTAAATGAAAGTCATAGTTACAGTAATACAGGAAATGTGGCATCCAATTTGCAAAGAGCAAGTTTCTGGAAACAGCAATCAAATAGTGATTTGATCACCCATTGTAGGCATTGGCTTAAGGATAAATATTGCTGTTGGCGTTGTAGAGATCTACCTTGCCCTTCTACAGATTAATGCTACAGGATCTTCTCTGGCCACCTGATTCAAGAGTTTGATTTAACTTCTCATCTAAAAGATGTCGCCCAGTGTTACAGCACTTCATTGAAAATGGACTGAAATATTATCCTAGATCTTATACTTGCCTTCAGAGTAGGACATAAATTTCCTTCATTGGCAAGAGTGTCACACTGAACCAAGCATTAGAACCAAGTAATGTGGCTTAAGTAATCTCAAGTTTCCATTTGCTTGTAAAACAACAATGTATGTTAGGTATGTCACCTATGTGTACTTTTGAATGGCAGAATCAATTATAGAGTTTGGATAAGTTGCCTACATGTCTCTGGAGTACCTGAACAGAAATGATTTTGTATTGATTCAACTTCATCCTCATTTTCTATCTTGCTGTCTTAATTCACTGAACTTCATATATGAATCAATAGATTGATTTACTGTGCTTTTGTACTTCTTTACTTTTTTTTGGGAGGATGGCTTTGTGTTGGCCTCACCAGATAAAACTGGTGTCTATGGGGGTTGGGCTAATGTGTTGAAATATGGGATTGATTAAAGGACAGAAAACAAAGAATGGAAATTAACTGGCCTTTTTCAAATTGGTGAGGTGCCATCAGGGACCATTATTAGGCCTCAGTTATTCACAATTTACAATAAATGATAGAAGGTTCATATCCATGTTTGCTGATGGTACAAGGCTCATTGGGGAAGTGAGATGTAAGAGTGAAGCAAAGGGTCTATAAACCAACATGTACCAGTTGAGCAAGTGGACAAGGAAATGCCAGGGAGTTCAGTGTGGCAAAATGAAGGGAGTTTAGTAAGCAATTATATTTAGAGAGACCTGGCCTTGCTGGGTGTTTTCCTTCAGTCATTGAGGAGGTGAGGCTGGATAACGTGGTAGAGTTCTGAAAATGCACAATGAAACGTGTTTCTGCGCCACTGGACATAGAAAGTTGATTAGTTACTGGCAGCAAGAGAATTGCGTGTTAGCCATTCGCTTGCAGCATCTGAGACCAACAACCTCTGTCCACCCACTCCCACCCCCTGCTCCCCGCCAGCCCACTCTGCTAACTGTATTGCTGCCGTCAAGATAGAGAGACAGCATCATCTATTTGTCATGTATGACATCAGTCACAGAAGGTGTAAATGTTAAGTGCAGCAGTTATTTTTCCAAAACAATTTTTGTCTGTAGGTAGAATTTCAGTGGCGTATTCATTGGCCAACTATGACAGCAGGTATTTCTGCATTACATATTAAACTGCATTTGTGGTAAATGTGACGCTTTGTTTATCTGTGATACATATCATTGTTGATTTGGAGTTTTAAAATGATGCATCATTTTGATGTTTAGCATTGTAAATATTCATCATAATACTGTAATGTACATATGATGACAGTATTTTTACTTAAGAATTTGAATGGCAAACATTTATGCAATTCTAAACCAATACTGTAAAACTGTTATAGTCTCTGATTTGTAGTTTTTGAGGCTGAGACAGTATAAACAGCAGATATATATTATTTTCAGTACCTGAGCCTAATATTGTGAATTGAATTTTGTCCCTGGTGAATACAAATGAAGCATAGAGGCTAATGCCTTGGGCATTTTGCCTTTTCATCAAGATCTATATAAATCTGAACTGAAGTTTGATGACAGTGTGGAAAATGATGATACGTTATGCTGTGGGAGCTGCTGTTTCCATTATGCTCTCTATTGATAGATATCTTGTACTGCAGTAGTATGGCACTATTGCATTTTTACTTGAAGTATGTACAGCCAAAAGTATGCTCAGAATATTTCAGACTTTTCCCAGCATTGCTTCAACTTGGATAACTTGCATGACTCCACGAGTATTACAGATTTCTTAAATGTCACCTTTAGTTCTCTGACCAGTGGTTCAGCTCTATGCTAGTTGGTGAGTGCACTTGAAGGTGATGGTGAGCTGTCATCTTGAACCTTGCAGTCCTTCTGGTGAAGGTGCTCCCACATTTCTATTGGGGAAGGTGTTCCAGGATTTAGATCCAGTGACAATGAAGGAACTGAATGACGTGTGATTTGTTGGGGGTGGGCAAGTTTGGGGGAAGGCACCTACTGGTCATGGTGCTCACATGCGAGTGAACCCTTTTTCCTTCTTGGTGTCAGAGGTCGCAGATTTGGGAAGTACAGTAGGAACAGCCTAGCTCACTAAGTCAGTGCATTTTATAGATGGTACACACTTCAACCACTGTGGAGAGAATAAATCTTACCAGTAAGGGTTCAGCATTGTCTTGGTATTGAGTTTTTTGAGATTTGCTGGAGCTATACTTGTCCAGGCAAGAGTATTCCATCATACTTCTGACTTATGCCTTGTAGATAGTGGAAAGGGTTTGGAATGTCAGGAAGTGAGTCACTCACCACAGGAGACGCAGCCTCTGACCTTCTCTTGAAGCCACAGCAGTTATGTGGTTGCTCCAGTTGAACTTTGAGTCACTCGTGACTTCCAGGATATTGATGGAGAGGATCTGGTGATGAGTATCAAGTGGTTAGACTCTGTCTGGTTGAAGATGGTCATTGCCCAGCACTTCTATGTGGCTTGCCACTTATCAGCCCATGCCTGAGTGTCATCTGGGACTTGCTACATGCAGCCATGGACTACTTCATTTGGTGAGAAGTTGCAAAAAGAATTGAACATTGTGCAATCATCAGCAAATGCCCCTCTTCTAACCTTTATGTCGGAAAGAAAGCGATTAAGGAAGCAACTGAATATGGTTTGCATCCATCTGAAGAGGTGAACAGAGCCCTGAGTTTAAAGTATCTCATGTCAAAGTTGACACTTTTGACCACCTAATGCTTGCTTAAAACAGCACTGAATTTCGATTGAATGGTTGGGCCTTAAAGAGCACCTGCAGTGATACCGTGAGGCTGGGATGATTGGTCTCCAACAACCACTTTCATCTGTTCTGTGAGGTATGACTCCTGTTGCTGGAGTGTATTTCCTTTGCTGCCCATCGACTTCAGTTTTACAAGGGCTTTGATGCCACATTCTGTCAAGCTTTGATGTTATTCTCACCTCACCTCTGAAACCAGTTCCTTGGTCCAGGTTTGGAGCTGATTGGTCCTGATGAAACCCAAGCTGGGCAACATTGAACAAGAGATTGGTGAGTGTTGTTTAATAGCACTGTCAACAACAGCTTCCGTTACTTTGCTGATGATTGAGAACAGACTGATTGGGTGGAAATTAGCTGGATTGGATTTGTCCTGTACTTTTTGTGAGCAGGGTATACCTGGGTGATTTTCCAGGGTAGATGCCAATGTTGTAACTGTCCTGGAACAGCTTGGCTAGAGGCGTGGCTAGTAGTGGAGTTCAGTACTACAGGTGAGGATGATGTCTGATCCTATAGCCATTGCTGATCCAGTGCTCTCTGCTATTTGTTGATATTACGTGGAGTGAATCGCAGTGGCTGAAGTCCAACTTCTGTGACCACAGAGATCTCAGGAGAGAGATGAGATGGATCATCCACTCAGTACTTGTGATTGAGCACTGTCTTTAGCACTCGTATACTGGGCCTGCCACCATTGACAGTGGGAATGCATTTGGAGACTCCTCCTTCCATTAGCGATTTAATTGTCTCCCACTGGTTTGAGTTTGATTGCCCCCTGGGTTTGCTTGTAATAAGGGATATGCAGGGCTACGAGGTTACAGATTTGTAGTGGTGTACATTGATGCTGCTGATGGTTCACAGAGGCTCAGCTTTCAGATGCCTGATCTGTTCTGAGTCCACTCGTATAGCATGGTTGTAGTACTACATGATGGACAGTGTCCTTGATGTGAAGATGAGACTTTCTCCACAAGAACTTTTCAGTGGTCATATAAACACAGACGAATGCATCTGCCATGGATAGATTGGTGAAGATGAGATCAAATGGGTTTATCCCTCATGTTGGTTCACTCACTACCTCTGCAGACCCAGTCTGGCAACTCTGTCCTTCAGGACTTAGCCAGCTTGGTCCCTGGTAGTGTTACCAAGCTGGTATTGATGTTGAACATTTAAATCCCCTGAAAGTAGTGCATTCTACTTTCAGTGCTTCTTCCAAGTGTCGAACATGAAGGAACATTGGTTCATCAGCTGATGGAGGACATCAGGTGGTAATCAGGAGGAGGTTTCCTTGCCCACATTTGACCTGATGTCTTGACCTCTACAGCCAATGTTGAGGTCCCCAACCCACACTGCACCCTGCTCCCCCCACCCCCCACCCCCCCCATCCCCCATCTGGTTCTGGTTCCATCTGGCATTCACCCCGCCCCTAATGATTCCCATTATCACTCCCTTACTTTATCAAATTCCAGCACTAGTAGCCTTTGTGTTCCTGCTTATCACCCTCTAGCCGATGTCTCCACCTTCGCCCTCCCCTCCTCTCACCTCACTCCATCTGCCTTTTTTTTGCTTTTTTTCTCTGCTTCCATCTATCATCCACCTGCCTCTGTCTCTCAGCTCCACACCTCGCCACCCCCTACCTGGTTCAACCTGCCCATCATCCTTAACTCCTCCTCAATCCACCAATCACCTCTGGATCCCATTCTCATCACTCGCCCTCTCCTTTTTATACTCGCTATCTCTCCTCTCCACAGGGTTTTGACCCGAAACATCCACAATCCCCCCCCCCCCACAGATGCTGCTCAACCCGTTGAGTTCCTCTAGAAAATTGTTTATTGCTCCACATTCCAGCATCTGCAGCTTCTTGTGTCTCCATTGTTTTAATCATCATCAAAATGATGTTATCCATTTTATTTTTCAAGAATCACTTTGTTAAATTGGGGAATTGATCTTTACGAAAGTTACCTTTTGCTGAAAGAAGTTTTGTTGAAAACTACTTCACTTGAAAATTTGCAGTGTTGTAGAGATGGGTTGGAGAAATTTTGTGGCTGAAGCAATAGTAGTCTGAAGTTTAAAAACCTGACAAATACATGCCTGTTTCCAGGAAAACGTAGTGGCATCACAGTCTTTATATTGGACAGAAGTAGACCTGATGATCTTGCAAGGCAGGAATGAGTTTAAGATCAGTTCCCCAATCAAAAGGAAATGGCAGTGAAATTTCTGGACTTTGCAACGAATGAAGCAATGAGTTGAGTTAAGCTGCTCCTTGTTGTTTTGCAAGAATGTTTGCAAGTACCAGATTACTAAGGACACTGTGACAAAAGCATACTGTGGCTCCCAAATTCTGAATGAACCAGGGGCTGTATTTGACCTGTTGCAATCCTTGGCCTGGCCCACATGTTGAAATGGATCGCAATAGGTAATTGAAGGAGAGGACCAGTTTAGGGGATGGGGGAGAGTGTGGTTGGAGAGACCGTCATTGTGGTGTGGTGTGACGGAGAGGATTGTGAGGTGGGATGAGGTGTTGGAGCGAGGGTGGGGAGTTGGTGAGATGAACTGGGGTTGGTTGGAGAAAGGACATGCAGATGATCTGGTAGGATCAGGCTAATCTTCTGGGGAGTCAGGCAGATGATTTGGGATGGATTCCAACTGCTGTGTAGGGGTGTGGTCGGGCAGATGTTTTGGGGTGAGTGGGTTGGTGATCAGCCATCAAATCAAATGGAACAATGGTGGCAAAGGAGGTCATGGAGATGACGTGACAATAGAAAGGGGGACTTGGAGGAAGGGAGACAGCAGGGTCGTAAAGCCAAAACAGGGCCTTAGTTCTCAGGTTTAGACCTGCATCATTGTTTGGATTTAAATGTCTCTCCAAGCACACATGTTTTGCACTCTATGTAGAACAATAAAGAAATTGGGAAATGACGTTCCATCCTTTAGAATTAGCTTCCTTTAAGCTTCAACACCTTCTCGAGATGTGTTTGATTTCATTTAACTAAAATTTTGTTTCAGCCACTGCAGTTTGTTGTATTCTTGGGGAAGATCTGCTGTGGTGTGGTCAACTTGGTTCACTTGTAGTTGGATGGTTCTTTATGAGTACAAGCACAGCTCTAGAAATGTGTTTGTGATTCCACAGAATTTGCACACAAGGAAAATCTTTCTTAATTCTGACCAATGAAGCTGTTGGTAAATGCTGTGCCTGCCAATTACAGCAAACTTTTATAGGAATTGATACAACCAGAAATTCTTATTAGACTGTTGTTAGTTGTAAAGTTACTACCCTGAATTCCTTCTTCACTATATGGCAATTAAGATTTTTGGCTGTGATTATTATATAAATTACTCTACATGTGTATTTATATTTTGTTCATTCTGCTGTGCCTTATCCTGCATCCTAATTTCCTGTGGACACTTTCTAAAACTTGTGCTTTTATTAGGGATTATTTAGCTGTAATGGGTAGAAAAAAATGATTGTTGCAGAAAAACCTGATCTTGTCTGTATCTGATACACATTTAGCAACAACGGTGGTGGTTGTTGGATGATTATCAGGAACAAGTAACGTTCTCTCTTTCTCCCTTGGCTCAATCCTCAACCAGCACGGAAAACTCAGCAGAGAACCTAGATCAAACTGTAGCGGTTGCTACCGCGGAATAAAACACGACTCTACTCGGAGGATTTCCAAACAGAACTGGTTTATTTTCCCGCCTTGTGCGGGCCCTTTAAGGGAGAATGTTCCCGCCCAAAATAACCGGCAATGACGTAAGTCCTACGTCATCAGGACTTTCCCGCGCGCGGGTTCTCCCCGTCGCTCGGAAAGACAAGGCCCGCCGCCATCTTGGGCCTCGTCGCTCCGACGCCGCGCGACCCGACTGCCGAGCCGGTTCGCCCGACTAGACGGTGAGTCGCCACACAACCCCCCCCAGAACCGGCGAGACAGTCCCCAAGATCCGTGGGCTGTGCCAGCTGCCGCTTAGGGGGGCGGCCTCTGCGTCGCGGCATGGCAACCTCGACAGGCTGTTGCAGATCCAAATGGGCCGGTTTGAGGCGGTCCGCCGTGAAAACCTGTTCCCTGCCTCCAATGTCCAAAATAAAAGTGGATCCGTTATTCCGTATGACTCGGAACGGTCCCTCATATGGTCGTTGCAATGGCGCCCGAGGTGTGCCCCTGCGAACGAAAACAAACTTACAGTCCCGTAGTTCCTTGGGCTGGCAGGATGGGGCTTGACTGTGCCGTGAGGTGGGAATCAGGGCCAAGGCGCCAAGCTTCTAGCGCAGTCTTTGTAGGACTGCTGGGGGTTGTTCCCCTTGGTCCCGAAGGGCAGGTATGAAATCCCCGGGGACAACTAGTGGCGCCCCGTATAAAAGCTCAGCTGACTAAGTGCGGAGGTCTTCTTTGGGGGCAGTGCGTATGCCGAGCAGGACCCAAGGCAGCTCGTCAACCCAGTTAGGACCCTTCAGGCGGGCCATCAAGGCCGATTTCAGATGGCGGTGAAAACGTTCCACCAACCCGTTTGATTGAGGATGGTAGGCCGTGGTGGTGTGCAGCTGCGTCCCTAGCAGGTTCGCTAATGCAGCCCAGAGACTGGAAGTGAATTGGGTGCCTCTGTCTGAAGTGATGTGGGCCGGAACGCCAAAACATGAGACCCAAGTTGTGAGCAGCGCCCGGGCGCAGGAATCAGTTGTGATGTCAGTCAGGGGGGTTGCCTCAGGCCACCTCGTGAACCGGTCCACGATGGTAAGGAGGTACCGGGCTCCTCTTGAAACCGGCAGAGGGCCCACGAGGTCGACGTGTATGTGGTCGAACCTCCTACGGGTAGGCTCGAACTGCTGTGGTGGGACCTTGGTGTGTCGCTGAATTTTTGACGTCTGGCAGTGCGGACAAGTCCTGGCCCACTCACTGACCTGTTTGCGCAGGCCATGCCAGACAAACTTGCTGGCGACCAGTCGGACAGTAGATCTGATGGACGGGTGCGCCAACCCATGTACCGAGTCAAAAACGCGTCTCCGCCAGGCTGCAGGGACTATAGGGCGGGGCTGACCAGTCGCAACGTCGCAAAGTAGGGTCCGCTGACCTGGACCAACCAAGAAATCTCGGAGCTGCAGACCCGAGACTGCGGTTCTGTAGCTGGGCAGTTCGTCGTTGGCTTGCTGTGCGTCAGCTAGGGCCGTGTAGTCGACACCCAAAGATAGGTTGTGGATGGTTGGTCTGGAAAGTGCATCAGCAACGACATTATCCTTTCCGGAGTCAGTTGTGAACTCGGAAATGTAGGATAAATGTCTCTGCTGACGAGCTGATGGCCTGCCGCCATCTTGGGCCTTGTCGCTCCGACGCCGTGCGACCCGACTGCCGAGCCGGTTCGCCCGACTAGACGGTGAGTCGCCACAAAACTAATTTTTCTGGTTGCCATGGTTAAGGAGCACAAAATGCTGCACTTAATACAGAGGACACAGAAGGAAGGGTTCACTAATGTACAATAAGGTGCAGATGAATGTGTTTTTAATCAATAGGATAACCTATTTAGAATTATTTTGGTTAAATTGATATTTTTGGCTTGTGGCTCTCCCTCCTGCATGATGTTATTTTGATGAAGTAGCTTTCTGTACAGTATCTCCACTAAGATGTTTACAAAAATACTTTTCACTCATTAACAGTAGGGTATTGTCTGTCCTAACTATTGCTCACAGTAGGAAAGAAAATTTTGTCTGATGTTGCAAATTGCTGGATATTAAGTTGTATAGTAAATTTATTGGCTGCTTGTAATGACGGCACTATTTGAATCGGGAAGATTAGCTAATTTCACTGACAACCAATGAAAGGGCACTGTTATAAATGGTTGGGATTGATCTAATGCACACTATTTGTTTTTTATGACTATGCTCCACTCACTGGATTCTTGTTGAGAAGTATTACCACACTTCTCGTGAGGCTCTGCTGCAGTTTAGGTCACGGTATTGTTTGTTATAGTTCTTGGAGTCTGTATGGATGCAGTTTGCTGAAAAATTGGATTGCAGTAAATCTTGGAAATCAGTGACTGATGAAGTGGTAAGAAAATGAATTTCTAAATGTATCCCTATATTTGACAATAAGCAGTAGACTACCTACACTGGTGTAGCTACTAGTCCGCTAGAGTTTGAGAATCAAACATCATTTTGGAAAGTGATACAATTTTGTGCTGAGTTGATCTGGTAATTTTTTGGTCTGACAGTGGAAAATCTGCCCATGAAAGTTTATGAATTGTCACAAAGCCAAGTGGTTCATTTTTACTCCTCAGGTAAGGGAACTTGCATGTCTTAAGTCCACTTGCTCCATTCCCCTTATCCTAGTCGTGCTATTTAATTGACTCTCATTTTTTCTGGGATGCCTTGGAAAACCACTTGATTCTTGTCCCTGTAACCTTCCTGAATAATCAGTGATAAGCAGTAAAAATGGACACGCTGGTGTCACACACATCTTGAGAACTGATTTTTTTTAAGTGATTTGAAATATCTTAATGCAGTGTCCTGCTGAAAGGGTGCAATCAACTACTATAGCCTCAACCACAACTATTTATGATTGCAAAACAACTTAACACAAAACATATCAAGGCTTGTCACAGAAGCATTGTTAAATTTATTTTGAAACTGAGCCATAAAACGAAACAATGGGAATTCATCACAAAATAGATTTTCATGTGCACTTTTAAGCAGGAGAGAGAGATAGTGAGACTTAGGGAGGAAATTAGGACCTTGGCAACAAAAAGTGGGGTGACTTGATTCGGAGCTGATCAAGAAGTCACCTGATAGAAATTTATAAAATTATCAGAGGCATAGAGAGGGTAGACAGTCAGAATCTTTTACCCAAAAATATCAAATACTAGAGGACATGCATTTAAAGTGAGAGGGGTAAAGTTTAAAGGAGATGTATGGGGCAAATTTCTTTTTACACAGAGTGTTAGATGTCTGGAACGGGCTGCCAGGGCTAGTGGTGGAAGCAGATACGATAGTGGCATTGAAGATGCTTGTAGATAGGCACATGAATATGCAGGTAGTGGAGGAATATGGATCATCTGCAGACAGAAGAGATTTAGTTTAATTTGGCATCATGTTCCGCACAGATGATGTGGGCTGAAGGGCCTGTTCCTGTGCTGTACTGTTCTGTGTTCTAGTTAGAGGAATAGGAGGGTTGAAGGGTGAAGACTTATCATGGGATAAGAAATGGCATGGTCATGGAGGAAATGGAAAAGCATGAATATTTCAAAATCAAGGCATCACTTACAGGCAGCCAATACAAATAAGCAAGCCTGGGTAGGACATGATTAAAATTGTGGCATCCTCAGGGAATTTTGAAGAATAAAACATGGAATCATCTTATTTAGAGATACCCAAAGTGTAGAATAGTTGTGTTGCTGCTTTTCATGAGTTGAGGCATTCAGTTGCTACCATGGTGTGAGAGCACAGCAAGAAGACTGAATATTACAGGGGCAAGAGATTGAGGATTGAGATGAGGAGAAATGACTTCACTCTGGATGGGTGGACCTGTGGAATTCTCCATCACAAAGAGCTGTGGAGGTCAGGTTGCTGAATATATTTACAAAGGGGATAGGTACATTTTTAAGGACAAAGAGCAGCAAGGGGAATGGAGCTCGAACATTATTATGGCATTGAGACCGATTATCAGCCATGATCGTGTTAAGTGGTGGAGCAGACTTGCAGGGCCGAATGGCCGACTCCTGTTCCTGTTTCTGTTATGTTTGCCATTAGAAATCCAACTGTTTCTCTGAAGTCATTCAGACAAGGGAAATTGCATCTCCCAATTCCACCAACACCAGCCCCTGTCCCCCCAACCCTCCCACTTGTCCTGGTTAAGGTTGGCAGACATTATGCCAAGAGACAATACCAGTTCAAGATAGAGCCCGAGACCAGCTGTCAGTTGTGGCAGGGCTTACTGTACATGCTATAACAGGCTACAAAGTGAAGTTGGGCAGTGTAGTCAACAACAGCGCATCACTTCCTGATGAGCTTAACGCATTCTATGCACGTTTTGAACAGTAGGAGATTGGTCTGTCACCACCCACCTTGACAGCCTCCAATGCAATGAACCCGTGGTCACCGTCAAGGACATAAGATCAGTCTGCCGGAGAGTGAACCTGAGGAAAGCATTTGGCCCAAATGGTGTCCCTGGCCATGTCCTCAGATATTGTGCTGATCAGCTGGCGGGGGTATTTGCAGACATATTTAACCTCTCCCTGCTTCAATCTGAGGTTCCCACCTGTTTGAAGAAGGCCATTATCATTCCGGTACTGAAGAAACAAGGTAACATGCCTTAATGACTTCCGACCTGTGGCTCTGACATCCACCATCATGAAGTGCTTTGAGAGGCTGGTCGTGGCACACATTAACTCCAGCCTCCTGGAAAACCTCAACCCACTGCAATTCGCCTCCCACTGAAACAGGTCTATAGTGGACGCCATCTCCCTGGCCCTACACTCAGCTCTGGAGCATCTGGACAGTAAAGACACCTATTTTAGACTATAGTTTATTGACTGCAGCTCCATCTTCAATACTATAATTCCAAGCAAACTCATCACCAAACTCCGAGACCTGGGACTCAACACCTCCCCCTGCAACTGGATCCTTGACTTTCTGACCAACAGACCGCAATCAGTGAGGATAGGCAGCAACACCTCCAGCACGATTATTCTCAGCACTGATGCCCCGCAACGCCTCGTCCTCAGCCCTCTACTCCCTATATACTCATGACTGTGTGGGCAGATTCTGCTCTAACTCCATCTACAAGTTTGCAGATGATACCACCATAGTAGGCTGTATCTCAAATAACGATGAGTCAGAATGCAGGAAGGAGATAGAGAGCTTAGTGACATAGTGTCATGACAACAATCTTCCCCTCAATGTCAGCAAAACAAAAGAGCTGGTCATTAACTTCAGCAAAGGGGGCGGTGTACGTGCACCTGTCTACGTCAATGGTGCTGAGTTTGAGAGGGTTGAAAGCTTCAAGTTCCTAGGAGTGTACATCACCAATAGCCTGTCCTGGTCCAACCACGTAGACACCACGGCCAAGAAAGCTCACCAGCACCTCTCCTTCCTCAGGAGGCTAAAGATATTTGGCATGTCCCCTTTGACCCTCACCAACTTTTATCTATGCTCGATAGAAAGCATCCTATCTGGATGCATTACAGCTTGGTATGCAACTGCTCTGCCCAGGACCGCAAGAAACTGCAGAGAGTTGTGGACACAGCCCAGCACGTCACAGAAGCCAGCCTCCCCTCCATGGACTCTGTCTATACCTCTCGCTGCCTTGGTGAAGCAGCCAGCATAATCAAAGACCCCACCCACCTGGGTCATTCTCTCTTCTCCCCTCTCCAATCAGGCATAAGATACAGGAGCCTGAGGGCACATACCACCAGGCTTAAGGACAGTTTCTATCCCACTGTGATAAGACTATTGAACGGTTCCCTTATACGATGAGATGGACTCTTGACCTCACAATCTACCTTGCTGTGACCTTGCACCTTATTGTCTGCCTGCACTGCACTTCCTCTGTAGCTGTGACACTTTACTCTGTATTCTGTTATTGTTTTTACCCTGTACTACCTCAATACACTGTGTAATGAATTGATCTGTACGAATGGTATACAAGACAAGTTTTTCACTGTACCTGGGTAAAAGTGACAATAATAAACCAATTCCTTGGCTTGTTTGGGAGTTTTCCAGGACTAAATAAAATCTCCTGGAGATTGCTAAAAGCAACCTAAGAGATAAATCCCTCTCTCAGTAAGTGAGAGGTTGTGCACATCCAGGATGTATATTGAACCACAGATTAAACCAGCCAGACCAATGAAGTTGAGGAAGTCGGACCTTCCTGTCCAGTGCATGTGATGATGCAGTGGCATGGTTGTGCCTGCAGAAAGATAACTTTCCCTGTTTCTGGATTGAGGCAGGAAAGTTGGCAGAAGTTATCTGGTGGTCCCAACAAGAGAGCTGGGATCGGGCAAGGTGCCTAGTGCAGTCGCAGAGTGCTGAGGAGAGACAGCTCTCACCCTTAGCGAGGCCTGAAATCAAGGCATGAAGCCGTGCCCGGTTCAAGTGGAAGACCAGGTCGGAATCCTCTCTTGGCTCACCCTGAACTGCATGGTTGTTAAATGAAGATCAGTCATTGGTGTAGTTTCATCACATGACATCTGATGCAATAGGTTTCGTGAAGAAACCTCCTGGAACAGACCCAAATAGAGCTGACAACCCTAATCCTTGTCTACACTATGTGATTTTCTGTGGAATGGTTCCTCTGGTATTATTTTCAAATTAATTGTAAGCTGATGTTTTTTCAGGTATGTGTTGCTAGATCTTTTAAAAAGAATTATATCCTTGAAAAACCATTTAACCTTTTATTTTCCTGAGATGGTATATTCTGAAAATCAATGTGTTGTCTTTAACTTTAGTGTTTACCAAACCTCCACCGACCACTGAAACCACTTCAGATGGAGAGAGAAGTGTGTTTGACAGGCATGTTGCAACAAGTAAAATGGCAGGATGAGGGTGTGACCTTATTCTCATAGTTTATTCTCATAGCTTCATGTAAAAGAGGGGATGGCTGCATTGTGCTGTAATGTATTACGATGCCATCTGCTGGAGCATGTACATCTGAAGTCAATGTGTTTCAGTTTTACATCTTGAGTTGATGTTTCGGGTAAATATTGTGGTTCAAAGCAGAGTAGACACCAGAAATGAATTTGCTAACTGAACTACAGGTTTTTAAACATTATATTGTTTTGTTTTTTGGCGTAAAATTTCTTGTACTTCAACTGGAAGCTGCAGTATTGATGATCCTCCAACATGAACTTTGTCTTGAATTTGAGTGAACTGTCCTCATATAATTTTGGACCTAATCTAATTCCTTATTTGGACTACTTCTTTATAATACCTTCTTTAATTTTGGACTATCTCTAATTCCTGTTCCCCTTTGCTTTTCAGTTTAGATCACCCTCCGTGAATTGCTTTATCATTATTTTGTTGTTGAGAGAAAAATTGATGGAAAGAGAATGCAGGCATTTTGTTTGATCTCCTACGTGTGGATGTAATCCCATTGTCCATATGAAGACCAACAAACTCCCAAGTTCAATTGCAACAAGGAGGCTGAATTATTAAGCAAACAACAAAGTGCTGGAGGAACTCAGAGGGTCAAGCAGAAACTGGGGGGGGGAGAGGAATTGTCAATGTTTTGGATCAAGACCCTGCATCAGGGTGCATGTCTCCACTGAATTATTAACATTGCCACGATCTATAATTGTAGATATGAGCCCCAAATAAATGGCAGAGAAGGGTAGATGTGCTTGCTTTTACCATCGGATTTCCCTATAAACAAATTATTTGATAACGAACATAGCTGGGGTATTTTCTCTTGTTCCAGTCCAGTTACTTGATATTTCTGAGAAACCTCTAAGTCTTGGCTAGCTGCCTCCTCAAGATGGCAACTGTTAGATATCTTTGGCAAAGTGGTGGCCCTCGGACAGAGGGTGATGTCAATTTGTCAACTGCTTTTATGCTGTGAGTAACCTAGAAGATATAAGAAGGATGTTAAAGGGATCCATATGGCACCAGTGCAGTCCGTTCAGAAATAGGTGATGTGGTCTATAGTTCCCAATCCTAGTCATTGCAATCATTGACAATCTGAACTAAGGCTTGTTGTGATACAGGAGGAGGCCATTGAGCACATCGGTCCATGCAAAGCAATCCCATTAATCCCATTCCCCTCTTATTTTCCTGCAGCTTATTCTCTTCCATCTGCTCGTCAACTTCCCTCTGATTCCCTTTGTCAGTTACCCAAACTAGGATTAATTTCTAGTTGCCAGTTAACCTACCAGCACATCTTTGGGATGTGGGAGGAAATTGGAACACCTGCAAGAAACCCATGCGGTCACACAGAGAAAGTCCAAATTCCAACATACAGTACCTGCCGTCAGGAAGGAGCTATCTACAAGGGGGATGGTTAAATTGAAATTGAAGGAAGTCACTGGATTGAAATAGATTCTGTTCCATTCCTAACTAATTACTAGAGTTGTTGGTGTGAATTGCATTTATTGTAAACTCCTACATAAGTATTCTCAGAAGGAAAGGAATGGTAATTAAGAGCAATACTTGGAATTATAATTTCATTGTGAAGTTGGGTGTATGATTATCCTACTGACCCATGTATGCCCTTGCTGCTCCATGGCACAAAAATAGTTTCTCTGCACAAAAGTTGAGATGCTTTGAAGCCTGAATAGTTTTTGAAGATGGTTCATAAGGTTGGCACAAAGGTTCATTAGATTTATTTTTGGATGATAACCAAATAGTTAAAAAAGAAAGGAAATATCTAGCTATAGGATGTAAGGTGTAAGGTAAGTTGACAACTTAGGGAGCCCACCTATACTTCTTTGGATCTTCACTTGGCTTTTAACTTGAAAATGAATTTCTCAGTGCAACTGAAAATTATGGGAATTGAGGTAAATTTTTGAATTTTATGTATATCCTACACAATATTTCTGATAGCTATGTGGGACAGATGGTACCCTCTCAATAACAAAGCTGAAGAGCTATTTAGAAAAAAAGGTTTGCAGAGGATTCCCTCATACTATTCAGGTTATTGGGAGAGATTCTGTGTTGCTTCATACTTAAATATGTGGTTTTATTTATTTTTTTGGGTTCTGGATATGCCAAATTTACCTTGAAAGATCCACCTTTTTGAACCATTGCAGTCGTTCTGAGAAAGAGAGTTCCAGGATTTAGACTCCGTGATGATGAAGGACCAGCATTATATTTCCAAATCACGCTGGTGTAGGACTTTGAAATAAAAGCAGAAAATGTTGGAAAAATTCAGCTAGTCAGTCAACATCTGTGAAAAGAGAAACATTTAACGTTTCAGGCCTGGGACTCGTCATCAGAACTAAGTAAGAAAGTACCAAGTTAGTCGAGATAGCAGAGAAGGTGGAGGAGGGCAGTGGGTGGAACAAAGGGAATTTCTCAGGGTGCATAAACGTGGCAGTTAGAATCCAGTTAAGCTCCTTCATCTTTGTAATGTGTTGCTAATGTTTGTATTGTTAGATAGTCTGGCCTCTGAAAGAAAAAGGAAAAAGCAAAAATGGCCAATTCTGATACAAACAGAAAGATAGTGTGAGTTCTCTAAAGTTGGAGAATTCGATTTTCAGTCATGCAGGTTGCATTGTTCCCATATGGAAGATGAAATGTTTTTCCTTGAGCTTCCTTTGTGCCTCAGTGTAACAGCACAAGAGGCCACGGACAGAGAGGTCGGAGTGGGATGGTGAATTAAAGTGACAGGCAACTAGAACTCAGTGTCACTTCTAAGGACCGAGGATCTGGATGTGAACTTGAAGATGGTGGTGTTTCCATATACCAGCTGTCATTATCTTTACCATTGCAGTCCTGCTGCAGGGTTTTGACCCAAAATACTGACTTTTCCTTTCTCCCCACAGATGTTACTCGACCTGCTGAGTTCTTCCAACAGATTGTTTGTTGCTCCAGATTCCAGTATCTGCAGTCTCTTGTGTCTCCATTATCTTTCTTGGTGGTAGAGGTCACAGGTTTGGGAGGTGCTGTCAGAGCAGTTTAGAGGAGTAATTGCTGTGCATTTTGTGATATAAATGTAACAGCAGAATAACAAACATGCACTTAATCAGTACTTTTGTGTGTTTGCAGCTAAATGAATTTCATGTTCGTAATATCCACGCTATATCATTTAATTTCCAATTATGCACATCCTATGGTTCTTTTAAGCTTCAGTATATTTCTTGTTAGAGGAACAGGCTGCTAAAAACCTTATAGCCAGATTGTACTGAATAGCAGCTGGGTGTTCATATAGAACCCCAGCTAACAACACTGAGCAGGTCAACATATTCTTGACTTCCGTGCCTACATATTGTCACACAGAGGTCTGACAGGAGTCTGTGGCTGGACTATGTAGCACTAATCAGGACTGAAAATCAGTTAAAAGTGTTTTTAAGTCAATTTTTTTTGTCCCTCTAAAATATTTTTTGTTCTTTTTAAACTATTTTAATCCTTTTAAAATGTTTATAAATAACATGGACATCAGAGGCTACTGAACTGCTTTTAAATGAAGCTGGTAATTGGAGTCTTATAAAAGCAGTTCATGGACTTTGGCAGCAGAATGGTCTAGGAGTTGGGGCCTGGAAACTAGTTGCTGCTCACAGACTACTCCACTTGTGGGATGGCCACAGCAGCAAGGCCTGCAGAGCATTTTGACAAATGAAGTTGCGGAAGATAAGTATGGCCATTGAGATTAGACGGGGTGAGTGCCAAGTGTGGACTGAATTATTGCGATCTGACCCAATAAACTTATTATCTTTAACATGTTATAGATAGAACCTAAATGGAATTTTGCACTTCTCAGGATAATGTTTGTTTCTTTTACAAAAAAAATAGTTGCAATGCCGAGATGGCGTGCGCCACTTCTCACTAGTTTCTAATCCGCACAACAAGATAGCTAGCCAGTGATAGAAAATTTTTTTAAAAATTGCCGATGCTAGAAATCAAAAACAAAAGTAGAGACTGCTGGAAACACTCAGCAGGTCAGGCAGCATCTGTGAAAAGAGAAAGAGTTAACATTTCAACTCAAAGACACTTCAAGAGCGTAATAGATTCTGTGTTATTAAAAAAAATCATTGGTTAAGTCCTGGTGCAGACTTTTGATCCGAAACATTGACAGTTCCTTTCCCCCACAGATGCTGTACGATCTGCTGAGTTCCTCCAGCAGATTGTGTGTTGCTCCAGATTCCAGCATATGCAGTGTCTCCATTGGTAAAGGCTTAATTTTTCCACAGTCTAATAGCATGTAACTGAACTAAGCAAAACTGATTGTCAATTGTGACCTATTCCTTGTGTGAGTCTAGCCTCACTTGATCTAAGATGGATTCCTGTGATGTCTCTCCTCAATGTACACCTGAGCTCGCAGAGTGTTTATTGATGAGTTTGCTGGTCCTCAGGTTGCAGGCAGTGTTATAACTTAACAAGTGGTTGATTTACACAGTGAGCATTGTTTCCCATTTCCTAGTCATTAAAGTTGAGTGATGCAGATTATAGAAGGTGCAACTGGATGAAGATGTGCGCCATCTTTGAAAAATAAATAGCCTGAAATTGTTGTTGTAATGATGCCAAAACAGTCATGTTTGCTGCCATGCCATGAAGCTGACAGCAATATCTGGCATATCCAAAGCGCAAATAAATGAGAAATCTAGAAATTGCTGAGAATGAGTCAGTGCTGCTCCTCAGCTGTGCTGTTGTAGTCTTCTCCTGGGAAGTCTGCACAGCATACAATGACGGATTTGATGTCAATTTATTGCGGTTTAAAAAACATTGAAAATTTTAGACCTTTTTGAATAATGTGTAATAAAGTATCAATGACATAGTAACAACAGGCATTTTTAATGAATAACTCCTCTGATCCTGAAAGACTAATTTTATTTATGGAGAGTCTAAGTTCCTTAGAATAAAGCTAATATTAAATTTAATAACATAGATAATTGCAATCTTTAATGGTTTTTAATTTTCTATTCTATTTCAGCTTCTGCTTTAAACCATGTCAGATGTTCATGTTTTTCTCAGTAAAAGTTACAAATATTAGACTTTTTAACTTCCTGGTTTTCTGTCTGTCAGAATTCTAGTCTGATTGGCTGTTCAGCCAAATAGATGACATTATACTTGCTGGATTCCTTACAGAAGATGCCTGGCAGTAACTGAAAGTTGGGAAAGGGGAGATCTGGAACTGCATGTCATTGATGAGACAAATCTTTGTGGAAGGATTTCTTGAAGGTCAGAAATGAGATTGCTAACAAAGTTCAGAGCCTACAATTTATATCCAATTCAAAGTACATTAATTTAACAGGGCAGATGTTAAATTTAAAGCTAATGGCTTGTCTTAATTTTTTATTTTCCCTTTTATTTGTTGCACGATCTCTCATTTAAAAAGGCATTGCACATTCAAGTGATGTAAGAAAGTATATTAACAGTGTAAGCACATAGTTGAAGCAAGCTTACTAAAACTACATCTGAATGAAAATTGAAAACTTAATAGATATTCCATGCTACCTGAATGCATATGAAATGTACAGGCTTCTCCCACGTTATGGCCATTTGGGTTTAGGAAATTCGCCCTTAGAGTTCACAAATCGCTACTGAAAGATTTGAGATATGGAATAAAATTTGCTCTCACAGAACTTATGTGGGGGAGAAAAAAAGAAAATATATCAACACAATATTCACTTTTTTTTTCAACTTGCGTTTTTTGACATATGCACAAGTGAAATGGTTTCGCATGGCGGAAAATCATGACGCAGCCTGTTTTCCCTAATTCCTCCATAAAGTCAGGGTGGTCTATACTTGGAAATATGTTTTAAACATTATAGCCTGTGTCAATGGATTTGGCACTGTGTTTAATAGGTATGCGGAGGTTATGGATGATGATACCAATCAGAAGGCAGTGCTGATTTGATGCCAGTTTGGAGCTTAATGCTCTACAAAATGCCACCTCCCAATTAAGTGTGCTTTTAGCAGCAGGTAGGATTACCCATACCCATTTAATGAAATCAGCTACTTTCAAGTTAGTTGTTATTGGCTCTTGCTATAAATCAACCTGTATTTGAACCTTTCTGGAGGATTGTTTTCTAAAAGGACCTAAAATCTATACTCACTGGTTCACTGCAGGTGCCATGTATTAACTCTGAGATATGTCACAAATATATCTGGTCACTCAATACCTTATTTATGTTTGACAATGGGCAGCAAAATATGTTGGTCAAAGTCTGATGTAGCAGTCTGCTGTGCTGTCCACATCTGTGCCAAAATGGAGTTACTACGTGACAAGGATTTTGGTATCCTCATTCTGTTTCTCACATCTCACTTGTGCCTCATGGCACAATGTCCTCTGATTTACTGTCTACAGGCTGTGTAAGTCTGCATATCTTTTCACAATGTTATCTTTCTGCTTTTCATCTGAAAGCAAGCCAAGAATTGAAATTTGACAGAGAGTGTAAGAAGATGATGAAGGCAATGATGACAAAAATATATTGCCACTAATTACTCAATTTAACACCTGCAGTCATCATCTCATAATCTGACATTGTGGTTAACTGAGAATTTTTGATAGTTGTACTTGGTGAAATGTTGGGTATAGGGCAGGGCTAAAGGCAATGAAGGTGACAGCTTCCCATTTACATTAAACCTTAGTCTAATCCCATTTTATTCTCCCCACCTTCCCATCAACTCCCCTCAATTTCTACTACTCACCTACACATCAGGGACAGTTTGCAGTGGTCAACTAATCTATCAACCTACACATCTTTGGGATGTGGGAGGAAACTGGAGCACTTGGACGAAACCCACACGGCCACGTGGAGAACATGTGAACTCCACATAGATTGCTGCTGAGGTCATGATTGAACTTGGGTCAGTGGTGCTGTGTGGCAGCAGCTCTACTAGCTCAACCACAGGAGACTGTATATCTTTTGGAGACATTGCATATCTCCTCCTCTCCACTTTTAGAGCTTGTGTTCTCGGTGAATCCTACATTAGACAGTAGCAGAATTCCTACAACATTTTCTTCAGCTGCAGTTTATCTCCCCTTTAAAAAGTGCAGGTGGGTTTAAATATGGAAGATGAGATGTAAGGTCACATTTCATTGGCCTCTGTCTGAGGGGAGCAGCCATTGAGCACTGATGATGGTACAAGATGCAAGTAGTAAACACGCAAATGAACGATGATATACTGGTTACTGCCTGTGTCAGAAGCAATAGGTGACAGTCAAGCATTTTGATCCTTTGCCTATTTTTGTAGGCGGTTGAATGTAGCCCTCTAAATTCCTAGCATTTCTCTTTTCATTTTAAAAGTCTATAAAAATGCTTTCTTAATTTAATTGATGCAGATTCTCACTGAATCATAACAAATGTTTTAATCCAAAATGTTATTTGGTTTTCTTAATTCATAATCTATGCAAAACAAAAGTCCTAAATTTCAAATTTGAAAGCTTGGACGATTTTCAAAATAAGCCTTGAAGGTGGGTGTGGGTATACTATATTGGCTTTAAACATGGAGACAATTCGACAAAGAAATCTTATTAATAATGATTTTTTTTCTGTAGTCACTAAAAGGATTTTTTAGGATTTAAAAAAAAGGCTTGATTGATGGTGACATTCAAAAGTATCCACATCATTCTGGAAAAGCTTCGTAGTACTCCATTAGCAACTGCAGGTTTTTGGCAGCTTTCATTCTCATTCTAGAAATGCATTTAGCCAGTATCATATTCATTCGCTTGAATGAGCACAACATTCATGAATAAAGATTTTCAGTGTGACTTTGTATTACTGCACAAAAAGTTTGACCCATGGTGTGGGCTGAATCACATTGCTTATACAGTAAGTGACACTTTGGGCAGACTGTTACAGTATTCAGAAATCACTTCAGCTGCTCTGCTCACAAAGAGATATTTTTCCCCACTTCGATTTCTTTTTAATCTCTGTCTGATAAGATGTTCAACATGAGTGACGTTGGGACTTACATCTTTCAACCCATGTCAGGGATTTTGTTAACAACTGTGGACTTATTTTAATTGATTGTGTTTCTATATCGTGCCTATTCTCACTTTTATTTCACTCTCCCTGCACCCTCACTTCATATTGTGCCATTCAAAAACATTGCTCTTGAGCAAGCATTACAATTTCTTCGTTTGATGAGAAACCAAGTCAGCTGATGAGATTTATTTATTGTAATATTTGCTTTCACATGTTGTAGGAAGAGTCTCATAAAATCTTGACGGTGGTTTAGCGATGTTTGTCACGATTTATTTACTTTGTGTGGCAGTGCAGACAGCCAAAGAAATGCTGCAGATTAATCTTATTTAACTTTGAGTGGCTTGCTTGCATTAAAGATCCATTTGTTTGTTTGTTCCCTGCTATTACAAATCCTGCTTGGAGTGTGAGTATTGGCAGGGACTACAATGCTGGACAATCAATGTGAATAAAATTTGTCAGTGTCATGAAGCTGGTCAATTTGTGTTATTCAAGGAGGGGAGTCTGACCCCAGACCCTAAAGCCTTCTCAAGGTCATTAGCAAGACACTGTCGTAAAATTCTATGGCCCAGAAAGACCAGTCCCAGTGCCTGGAAAGACATGTTAATCAGTTAGTCCACAGTGGGCTAGCAAATTCAGTTTCACAAGCAACCTAAAGAAATCAGTCAAGTCTGGGCCTGGGACTAGGTGTGTGAGGGGCCACAGGGGAGTGAGGCCCAGCAATGGCAGGGGGAGTAGGGAATTGGACATAAAATAGAACGATCAGCTACCAAGGATCAGTGGCAGTGCAGTAGTGGGGTGCAGTAGATAGTGGAGGGTGAGGATTGTGGAGGCAGTGAGTATGACCTTCATTCTAAAGTGGATGTAGTACTGAGAGAGGGTAGGGAGTATCAGCCTAGGAGTGCAGGTTGCTGTCAGGTGATAAGATTGAAGTCGGATGCAGGGATGTAGAATTGGGGATGAGAGTTGTTGCGATCTTTGGGGGATGGGGAAAAGAAACCTGGGCTAAGGGTCAGTCGTCAGGGTTGCAGTCATTGAGGAAGTGGATGAGGGATTGAGTGTCAGTAAGGTGGGTGGTCATTGAGAAATGCAAGCTAAGTTGAGGTGGATTTGAGGGTCACCAGTCAGGGCGGTGCAATTGTTGGGTGGATAGGGGTGAAGGTCACTAAAGTGTGTCTGTGCATTTGTTGGAGAAGTGCAGGGAAGAAGTGTTGGGGCTGAACATTGGCAGTCAGAGGGTCCGATCATTAGGGCAGTGGGGTGGATGTAGATGGTCAGTTGGGGTCGTTGGTCAGTAGTTGGCATGTGTTTGTTGGCTGATCGTGAGATGAGTGAGGCAGGTTATCATGCAGGGTGATTAGCAAGCGTTGGGTTGTTGGGCACAAGTCGGAAGATTGGGAAGTGTTGGTTGATGGTGCCGTAGGGTAAGGTGGGAATCTGAGGGAATACCAGAAAAGTAAATTATTTAAAGGACAACTACCCAAATGATGATCCCTGGGCAGGCCTTAGGACCTTTTCAGGGAGATCTTTTTAAGTCGTAAAGTATGTTATAGGACAGCATAGTGGCACAGCTAGTCAAGTCACTGCCTCAACAGCACCAGAGATCCAGGTTCAATCCTGACCTCGGGCCCTGTCTGTGTGGAATTTGCATGCTCTCCATGCGACTTTGTGGGTTTCCTCCCACATCCCAAAAACGTGCGGATTGGTAGGTTGATTACCCTCTGTTAATTGCTCCTTATGTGTAAGTGAGTAGTAGAATCTGGGGGAGTTGATGAGAATGTGGGAAGAATAAAAAAATTGGATTAAATTGGGATTAGTGTAGATGAGTGGTTGACAGTTGGCATGGACTCATTGGACCGAAGAGCCTGTTTTGGTGCTGCTTGACTCGATGACTCATATGTTCTACTGAAGCAGGCTTCATAAATGCTGTGAAAGGCTGCTTCTGCAGATGAGGCCTGTGGACAGTGCTGGCCACATGCGTTCAACTGAATGTTAATTAGTCATAGAGTTGTACAACACAGAAACAGGGTCTCCAGCCCACCAGGTCAGTGCTGACCATTAAGTGCCCGTCTATACTAATCCCGTGCACTAGCACTTGCTCCATAGCCTTCTATGCCTTGGCAATTCAAGGGTGCATCCAGATATTTTCTTAATATTGCGAGAGTACCTGCCTCCACCACCTTGTCAGGCAGTGTGTTCCAGATTGCAACTATCTCTCTAGCTCAACAATCTGCTAGAGGAACTCAGTGGGCTGAGCAGCATCTGTGGGAGGAAAATGAATTGTTAACATTTTGGATCAAAGCCCTGCAGCAGGTCCTTTCCCCCACAGATTCTGCTCGACTCACTGAGTTCTTCCAGCAGATTATTTTTTGCTCCAGATTCCAGCATCTGCAGTCTCTTGTGTCACCTACCCCTCTAAGTGATTTTTTTTTTCTCAGATCCCCTGTAACCCTCTTACTCCTCACCTTAGACCTATGCCCTCTGGTTTTAGACATCTCCATTATGGGGATAAATTTCTCACCATCAACTCTATCTATGGGCATACAGATATGCCTTGTATATTGTGAAATGGCACTGTGCATGTCTGGGGTCCTCGTTTCTGTTATGAGTTAGGTGCTCAGAAGAACCATCACAAAAAATGTAGACGTCAGTCAATTTGCATGAAGTCCCCAATTTTCTGTTACGTTTTATTTTACATGGAAATTGAATTGAGCAGTGCAATTTTGGAAGTTATGAATGCAGCCTATCACCACCTCCTCAGCAATTAGAAAGGCGCATTATATGTTATCTTACCAGGGCATCTCATTACAAGAATAATTTTACTTTAAATTCATGCATAATAGATTTAACTTCACAATTATTTATTCTGTTGTAATTTGCAGCATTGAATAAAATGGCTGTGACTGGCTTGAGATCCTGAGCTCAGTAGTCAAAATCATTCTGTGTATTCATTATAATCTGATACAAAATTCATGAATTTATATCTTACCTTTCAGGACCTCATGGTTACCAAACCCCTTTACTGCTCAGGAAGTTCTTTTTAATTATAGTCCCTTTTGGAATGTTGTAGACCTTGCAGCCAGTTTGTATATGGCAAGATGTGCTGGTCCAAATTATCTGTATTAACAAGATAAGAATCAGAAGCAGGAGTAGATCATGTGGCTCTGCAAACCTGTTTTGGCAGTCATTGAGATATGGTTAATCTTAATTGTCATCCACTTTCTTATCTAATTCTCATATCCTTTGTTTCCCCTAGTATCCTTAGCCCTCTAAGTAGGGAATTCCAAAGATCTTCAACCCTCTTATCTTAGTCTTGAATGGCTGATAGCCCTTCACCAATGAGACTTCTGTTTCTGAACTTTCCAACCATAGAAAATCTCGTGGTATCTACCCTATCAATTCCTCTCAGAATCTTGTGTGTTTCAATGAGATCACCTCTCCTCCTAAACTCCATTGAGTATAAACCAGTTCCTGAATCCTTAAATCAATCTAGTGAATCAATGCTACGTGACTTCAAGGCATATCAGAATCAGGTTTATTATCACTGTCTTACGTGATGTGAAATTTGTTGTTTTGAAGTGATTTTACAGTTCAAAGACATGAAATCACTATAAATTACAAAATAAATAAATAAATAAATAGTACAAATAAAAGGAATAACAAGGTAGTGTTCATGGTTTCGTGAAATCTGATGGTGGAGTGGAAGAAGCTGTTCATAAATTGCAGAGTGTGGGTCTTCAGGCTCCTGTACCTCCTCTTCGATGATAGTAGTGAGAAGAGGGCATGTCCCAGATAGTGAGGGTCCTTAGTAACGGATGCCGCCGACTTGAGGCACCACTGATTGAAGATGTCCTCGATGGTGGGGAGGGTTGTGCCCATGATGGAGCTGGCTGAGTCTACAACCCTCTGCAGCCTCTTGTGATCCTGTGCATTGGACCCTCCATACCAGGTGGTGATGCGACCAGTCAGAATGCTCTCCACTGTACATCTAGAGTCTTTGGTGACATATGCGTATATATCCTTCTCTAGGTAAGGAGGCCTGAACCTGCAATCATTGCTCCAAATATGATCTCAAATATGCTAAGTTCAGTCTCAGTAAGACATCACTGCTTTTGCACTCCAGCCCTTTCAATAAAAGCCAATGTGCCATTTGCCTTCCCAGTTGTTTGCTGTAGGTGCACATTTATATTCTGCATTTCATGTACCAACATCAACACTTACTAGTTTCTCACTATTTTAAAAGATTGCTGTTTTTCTCTGCTTGCTACCAAAAAGCTTAAACTCCTCTTTACACATTACACTCCTCTTGGCAGTCACTTAATCTGTTAATAATCTCTTTGCATCCTTCTCACAGTTCACTTCCCCCCCAGTTCTGCGTCCTCAGTGGAGTTGGTTATATTGCATTCTTTCTTTTCATCTTGCCTATCAACACAAGTTGTGAATATATAACATCACCAGCTACTGTCTGGGAGGAGCTGGGTTCAGAGACGTTAAGGCTCACCGTAACTTTAACCCACTGCAGTTCAAACAGTGCAGCTGTAGCTCTGAGGCATCAACTTTGTCTCAGCCCCTGGCTTATGGCACAGCACCTTAGAAAACCTCAGTCTGCTTCGGCATTGCTTCTTCCCTAGAGTACTCTGACAGGGTGAGCCCTCTTGACAAAAGCCTTTCCTTCATGCTCGTTTTTCTCTATTGGATAACTTGGTCTAGTTACCGGGTTCTCCTTTACTCCTCTCTCTCATGCTGGAGGCCAAGGGATATGGCTACATTTCCAGGAGAAATGGATTCCTTGAACTTCAACAACACCCTTCTCAGACATTGATGTGTTTTCAAAAATAACAATTACCAAAGTTCTCTCCCACAAACTGTACTCCCAAGTCAGTCCCCCAACAAGCCCATAAGGATTGAGATCCCTTTGAGGGTGATTCCTCCCATGCTTTGTGAACACTTGGTGTTAGCTGGATCATTGAGGCCCAGCTTGCCAGGGCCTGACATCAGAATCACTGTTGCACAAGGACTGAGGTCACTAGCACAATGTATACGTTATTTTACTATCCAATTTGCCAGGTGTCAAGGGTCTTGCAAAGAATATGCATTAACAATTCACAGTTGATGTTGGATGCTCATGTGGCACCAAAGTAACGTGTGTTATATGGCCCGTTTCCTGCTAGAATTTAGATTATGTTCTTCAGTGTCACAAGCCTTCTCTTAAAGCCATAAAAGAACTTCCTTATCTTTTTATAACTGGTGTTTCATCATCTCTTCTTTGCTGAAGGTGGCTCCGCAGTAGCAAGTCTCCCTCCAGTATACGATTCAAAAAAAGTGACTTGTCTTGGATGTTATTTAGTCTTTGTTGTTTTTTGTTTTTGTAGTTCAGACTAAATCTGCTGCACTCAGTGCCATGTATAATTTTTAGCAGACATTATTGCACAGGTACTAAGAGTGGAGTCCCTTGATATTTTTCTTTTATTTCCTATTTGATTATCTTGAGTATGTCTGTGAGGAACCATTGCGCAATGCTATTGACCCTGAATAGGCTTTTTTTGATTGTCTCCATAAAAATATACACTGAAGAATGGCACATCATGGGTAGTCCTATGGTGGTTTATAGCTGCCCATATGCTCCATGGCTTAGTAACATCTTTGTGATGTGCTGTTTGATAAAGACATCATTTCAGTCTAAGTAGTCCTTCCATTGGATCTTTTCATTAAATGCTGGTGGCTTGATGATATTGCCAGCATTGATTTTCTTGATTTGACTTGGTTATGATGGGTTGTTGAGAATTTGGTGGAGTTTGCATACTTTTTTTTACTGATGTGAGCTACGTGTTTGCAAATGCCACTGTTTTTAGTCTTGTTCCTGCATAGCCTTAAAAGTCAGGGATCAATTATGGTAAAGGTCATGCTTCTTTATTTTGAATGAGTGTGGACTTGGACTTCTTGTGTGCATAAGTTGATCTTCAGTTTTTCATTTGTGGCATGATTGATAAAGTGGAATGCATGACATGCATCTTGCTGGGGATTGGATAGAGCTGCTAGTGCTGGAAGTAATCTGGAAGCCTCATGAAGTTACCCATGAGTGTCGAGCAATGGCCTTGAGCAGAGAGATCAATGCTGTCAGCACATGTGTGCTTGGATGATTAGTGACAGAGAAAAGGTGGAAGTGTTCACTGTTTGTGAATAAGTAATTGATATACACTCAGATGTATTTTTCTATGGACAGTTTGGGCAGAGGTGGGCTTTCTATGTTGCCTTTTCCTCCTCCTTCTCTCTGCTCAAGCTCTTCAGCTTATCTTCATGTGATTTTTGGCAAGGGCTGCCCCTTGGATGGTAAGGTTATGCAACATGCAGCAGGCTCCCATGTACCTTGATGCTTTCTCTGCCACAACTTGCAGGTCTTCTCCGGAATAGCTAAGGCAGTAAGATCATTATTTCAGTACACACATGACCTGCTCTGTGTGTCAGCATCGCATGCATATTTTGCCTAGATAGATGGGTTGTCAACTGGAGTCCTCAGCCATATTGTTAGAAAATAGTTCCTATGTCACAGTACCTAAAGATTGGTTCATCTTGCTGGCTCAGATGCACTCAGCATGATGGACCACCACAGAATGAAGGCATCATAACTGCTTCTGGAAGCTGACATTGATCTTCAACTGTCCTGTGACCATACTTCTGGTAAATCATGATGAGGAAATCAAATCTATTTATGTTTCAGTCCATTTCAGAGTTTGCAGACAGTACCTGCAAAATGATATACAGTGAAGGACTTCCTGCAACATGGGGAAGTCCACATGAAGCCCATTTGCTTAGAACCCTTCTCCCCTTCTTTCTCTCTCTCAGCAGTGTGTCCACTTCTGCTCAGCCTCTGCTCATTCTCTCAGTCTTGGTTTATTCTAAGGGGAATACCTACTAGTGCACCCACACTTGGAATTAGCAGAATGTTCGAGGTCAGGAAAAATTCCAGCTACTTACTAGCCCTTTACTATTTAAAAAAAACAGTAAAGAAACCTAGCATGCATAGAACTATCACAACAGCCACAAAAAATCGACCAGGAATTAACCTTGTACACAGGAGAATTTGCATTCAGCAGAAGGAAAACCTCCCGCACCACCACAGCAGTGCAAGGAAAGATTATCAAACATACATCAGTCAAGAGAGATTGTTAGCTGGGATGTGAACCTGCAAGTGACAGTGTTGGCATCAAATAAGATTGTATTTCAACACTGGCCTGCAGATTTCACTGAGCATTAACTATGAGCATGCTGGCACCCTCACCAATATAATCAATGCTTCAATAATGCTGCAAATGTGCATGCATAATGTAGATACCATTTTGGAGCCCCGAGTGCAAATATTAAACCCAAAGAATAAGCAGAAGTTGTATCAGTTTTTCACTGGTATGTTCTAGATCTATCTTGTGCTGTGGGAACTTTCCCTAATCATTGCTGAAAAACTTTTCTGGTCTCATGGCATTTTGTTTGTGTAATACCATCTGAATTATTATACAGAATGTCATGCTATAATGAGAGTACTGGCCTATTTTTGCATATTTTTTTAAAGAAGTATGCTTTGTTCTGCATGTTTTTCTCCCATCCCAGTGTAACAGTAATGTGACTATTATTCAATGGAAGCTTTCTGCACCCTGTTGTTGCTTCGCACGTCAACATTGCTGTCTGTCAAACTGTTTGGAAATGTTTTTTGTACATTAAACATTATCTGCACATTCTGTGCTGGTAGAATTGCATTTTTTTTCTTAAATCTTATCCATGAAGGAAAGAAAGCCTTTGGTGTTTATCCTTCTATATTCCCTTAAGTCTCATGATGCAGTTTGGTATATCATTTACAGCAGCAAGTTCTCTGCAGGCTTAATTGTTCATTTCCATGCGTATTAAGGAAGAGCATGAGGCAGCTTGCAATGGTTTTCTCCCACGCAGCGTTTGCCACTCATCTCAATACTGGTGGAGGAGAATTCCAAATAGAGACTGATGAATCATATGCTCAGTATGTTTGTTCTACAGTACTCAAACTGCTGCTTTTTTTGTCTTAATTTGAATTAGTTTTGAAAAAGCTTTCAATTTTAAATTACAAACACAGTGGAAAGTGAACGAGCTAGTCTCATTCTACTTTGGTATGTAAAGTTTACAACAGCGAGGCTGTTTTTGTGATGTTATTACCATTCTTTCATTAATTTGCTGAAGTTAATTTCCTTCCACTGTTTCATTGTGTTGGCTTTTGATTATGATTTCTCTTTACACCATCCATCTTTCAATCTGTTTCTGATTGTTAGACCTAATATTCTCGATTGAAAATTGCTGAATTCAAATTGTAGGTTGATTCAGTTTTGAAACACTAGATTCCATTTTTAATTTATTTTTTTTATCTCCCTCAACATAAGTTAGGCCAAGGAGCACACTGAGCAATACTGAACTCTTTATAAAAACAGAAAATGCTGGAAATACTCGGCAAGTCAGGTTGCATCTGTGGGAAGAGAAACAGGTTGAAGACCTTTTGTCAGATCTGGAAAGGAGTGAAAAGAAGCTTGTTAAGCTGCAGGGACAATTGGAGGGGGGTGGGGGTGATACCCGAGTGATCATGAGGATAACCTGTGAACAAGGTTATCTGGTATATGAGTAAATGGAAGCAGCTAGAAGGTGAGGACGTAGATAAAAGAACATACACAAAAAAAAGTAGGAGTTGCGAAACGCAGGACAGTAAGATATTAGGAGACAAGATATTTGGAGATATTAGGAATTGGGATGTTATGTTGCATTTGTACAGGACATTGGTGAGACCGCACTTGGAGTATTGTGTACAGTTTTGGTCATCCTGTTATAGGAAAGACATCATTAACCTGGAAAGAATGCAGAAAAGATTTACAAAGATGCTGCCAGGACTCGAGGGCCTGAGTTATAGGGAGAGTTTGGGCAAGCTAGGACTTTATTCCTTGGACTGTAGGAGATTGAGGGGTGACTTTATAGAGGTGTGTACAACTGTGAGGGGCATGGATGGTGTAGACACACATAGTTTTTTTCCCGGGGAAGGGAAACTAAAAACTAGAGGGCATAGGTTTAAGGTGAGACGTGAAAGACTTAAAAGGACCTGAGGTGCAACTTCTTCACGCAGAGGTGGTACATATATGGAATAAGCTGCCAAAGGGCCTGTTTCTGTATTACTCGGTGACTCTATATCACAGATGGATGACTGATACAGAAAGAGAAATTAAGTTACCTGAATTTATGGAATTCAACTTGTAGAGGTAGAATTTGGACTCAGTGTTGGTCAATCGGTCATCCATCTGTGATGTTAGATCAGCTTGTTTTTTTCTTGCTCATTTTTTTCTCCCGCTGGGAGTGGAAGACATGCCCAGACAGGAAAGTTTTGCTTGATCAACCTTATTCAAAAAAATTCAATAAGTAACAGAGAGACAATGATAATGAAGTAGATATAATTCATCAAGATTTTCAAAAGGCATTAGATAATGTAGACTAATGAATAAGGACAGAGTATGTGAAGCAAAGGGGCATGTAGAAGAATGTTTTGCTAGCAGGCTTCAGTACAGAAAGCAGAAGGTGGGAATGAAGGATAGCCATTCATAGTGGAAGAAGCAGTTGGGGTGTTCTACAAGATCAGTGCTGTAACCACTGCTATTCACTGTTTACATTAACAATTTAGTCTTTGAAATCAAAAGTACAATTTCTAAATCCAAACTTGATAACAAATTGAAGAGCCAAATAGTCAACGCTGAGGGAAAACTGCTACAAGTTACAGGCCTGAACTTCTCCTCTGTGCCTGTTCCACATAGCTGTCAACTCCCCGATCTTTCAAAAATTTATCTATCTCCCCTTTAGTTTACTCCAGTAATTTACCCTTAACAAGAAGAAACTTGTACGAACTTCATTCTCCTGATCTTGTAACTATGCCCCCTCTTTTAAGACTCTTCCATTAATGGAAACACCTTCACATCTACTTTGTCAAACCCCATCAGGATCATGTGTGTTTCAATAAGGTCACCCCTCCTCATCTAAACTCCAAAGAATACAGATCCAATTTCCTTAGCTACTCATGTTAAGACAACCATCTCATCCCAGGAATTAGCCTTGTGAATCTCTTTTGGATGCCTCCAGTGTTAGAATACCCTTCCTGAAATAAGAGGCCCAAAAGTGCTCAGGTGTGACCTCCCCAAAACCCTGTACAATTGTAACAACACTTTCCTATTTCTAAACTCCAATCCCCTTACAATAATGAACAATATGCCATTTGCCTTCCTAACTACTTGCTGCATCTGCCTCCCAACCTTTTGTGATGAATTCACAAGACACTTGGATCCTTCTGTACTCCATTCATTTGTAGTCTTTCTCCATTTAGATAATCTGCCTTTTGATTCCTCTCACCAAAGTGCATCATCTCACACTTTCCCACGTTAAACACCATTTGCCAAATTTTTGCTCAATCACCCAACCTATCAATATCCTTTTGCAGGGTCCAAACATCCTCATTGTAATCTTCCACCTATTTTGATGTCACTGGAAGTTTGGACACCTTACACTTTGCCCCCTCCTCCGGTTCATTAATTGATTGAAGACTAAGAACTGATCCTTGGGTCACTCCACTAGTTATGTTCTTCCAGTCTGAAAATGATCAGTTTATCCCAAATCTGTCTTCCATGTGATAACCAGTCTTCATTTGGTGGTAATGCACTTCCCCTAATACCTTGAGCTTTTATATTTGTGCCCCAGCATTTTATGTAGTACTTTGTCAAATGCTGTCTGGAAATCTTAAATACATTAACTCTACAGATTCCCCTCTATTGAGTATGCTTGTTACATTCCCAAAGAAATCTAGCAAATTTGTCAAAAGTAATTTACCTTTTGTAAAAACTTATTGACATAGTTTGATTACATTAATTTTTTCTAAATGACCAGCTATTTCTTCCTTGATTACAGATTTCAGGATGTTGCCAACAACAGACGTTAAGCTGTTTCTTCTCGTAGAGGGTGGTGATTCTCAGATCTCTGGTTTCCCTCTTTTTGTTCCCTCTCATCTTGAACAAGAGAGTCATATTTGTGGTTTTTCAATTGGTATTTGCGCAAAGCTCAGTGCATTTTGAAAAACTTCAACTCCTGGCTCTCTCTGCAGTCACTTCCCTTAATACCCTTGCGTGCAGGCCATCGGATCCTGGTGACTTGTCTGCCTTTAATCCCATGAGGTTTTTGAATACCTTGTCCCTTGTGATAGGGCTTGTTACAAGTTATTCTGTGCTATTTGAAGCTAGCCCATCTGTGATTTTTGTTATCTCCACTTGAACACTCATACAAAGTATTGGTTTAACTTATCTGCCATTACTTTCTTTTTCATTATTAATTCCCCAGTCACACCTTCCAGGGGACCCATACTTAGCTATTCTTTACCTTTTTACATAACCTTAGAAGCTCTAGCTGTTTGTTTTGATATTACTTGCCAGTTTTTCCTGGTCATTCTCTCTTCTCCCCTCTTCCATCGGGCAGAAGATACAAAAGCTTGAGAGCACATACCACCAGCTTCAAAGACAGCTTCTATCCCACTGTTATCAGGCTCTTGAAGGGACCTCTCATACGCTAAAAGATGAACTCTTGAACTTCCAACCTACCTCGTTGTGGCCCTTGCACTTTATTTGTCTACCTGCACTGCACTTTATCTGTAACTGTAACACTATATTCTGCATTCTGTTTTCTTTTTAGCACCTCAGTGTAATTATGTATGTCATGATCTGTCTGGAGGGCATGCAAAACAAAACCTTTTCACTGTATCTCAGTACATGTGACAATAATAAACCAATACCAATAATCAATTTTCTTCGACCTTATTAGCTTTTTTGTCTATCACTGTTGGTTCCTGAAAAAATTCCCAGGCCTCTGCTCTATCACTAGCCCTTGCTATTTTGTAGTCTGATTTAATATTTTCCAAAATCTCTTTGGTTAACCACTTCATCTTTCTCTTCAAAAACAAATGTGCTAATTACTAAACATTACACCTCATCAAGGCCATTTTAAAAAAAAAGCAACAACGAGGATTTATTTCTAGAGGGATGGAATTACAAATCTGAAAACTATTTTTAATTTATATCAGGCTTGGTAGACCATATCTGGGGTATTGTCTGCTTGCTTAAGGAAGGAAGTTAATGTATTGGAAACAGCTCTCAGAAGGTTTACTAGACTAATACCTGGAATGGACAAGATACGTAATAAAGAAAGGTTGGGCAGGTTGGGCTTGGACTTCAGAAGAAAGGGAGGTGGTCTTCATTGAATATATAAATACAGAGGCCACCAGGGTTTGTGTTGAGAGGGTGTTTCATCTTATGGAAGAATCAAAAATTAGTCATCATTGTATAAAACTAAGGGGTTGCCAATTTAAGGCAGAGATGAGGATGTTTTTTTCTCAGAGGGTTGTAAGCCTTTGGAACTCTTCCTCAAAGCAGAATCTTTGAATATTTATAATACTTATTAGGCAAGAGTAGATAAGTTCTTAATAAGAATGGAGGTGGGCAGAAATGTGGAAATGAAATTACAATCAGATCAGCTAAACCTGTATTGACCCTGGGTTAGTAAACCATACTTAAATGCACTGGTCATCATGTTATAAAAAGGACACAGAGGCACTGAACAGAATGCAGAGATTTGTAAGGCTCAAATAAGAAATGCGAGGTTATTTACATCAGTAAGGAATGAACAGAACTGCATCTCTCCTGAGATAGAAAGGCTGAGAGGTGACATAATATTAAATTTTTTAAAAAAATTTTATTTACAGTGTGGTAGCAGGCCCTTCTGGCCCAACGAGTCTGTGCTGCCCATTTTAAACCCAAATTAACCTACCCGTATGTCTTTGCAATGTAGGAGGAAACCAGAGCACCCAGAGGAAACCCATGCAGACACGGGAGAACATACAAACTCCTTACAGACAGTGACGGGAATTGAACCCCGATTGCTGGCGCTGTAATACCGTCGCGCTAACCGCTACGCTACCGTGCCGCCTCTAATAATATGTCTTTAAAATTATGAAGGCCTTCGATAGAGTGCATACAGAGTGTTTCTGCTCATGGAGGAGAACAAAACTAGAGGCCATCAATATAAGGTGGTTCCTAAGAAATCCAATAAGGAATTCAGAAGAAACTTCTTTACCCAATGAGTGGCGAGAAAGTGGAACTCTCTCTCACAGGGGGTGATTGAAGCAAATAATACACGAGTTTAGGGGAAGCATGTGAGAGAGAAGGGAATAGAGAGTTACACTGAGAGATTTAGATGAGGAAGGAAGGAAGAATGTTGGAGAAGAACATAGACACTGGCATGCTGAATAGTCTGTTTTTGTGCAGTACATTCTATGTAGTCCTACAGACTCAGCCACAGAGTTGAAAATGCTACCAACTGATTCACAGCTGTGTTGAGAGGGAAGAATTCAGCACTGCTCCCATGGGGTTCTGACTAGGGTTCCTTCTTGAGTTTTCTTCATGATCTGGAATGGAAGGTATGATTTCCATGTTTGGAAATATTACCAAACTCAGGATATTAACAGTCATCAGACGGATCTCAAGATACTTGTGAAATGAACAGACACATGAAATTTAATAACTTTTATAAATAAAGTGTGAAGCAATTCACTTTGATGGGAAGAATTGAGGAAAATATTAAGTTAATTAGTATTGTTTGAAAGTGGTTCAGGAAGACAGAGACCTAGTAGGGTTTGTACCCAAATCTTGAATACAGCAGGATAAATTGGTATTTAGGAAAAAAAGCATGGCATCCTTCATTTTCTTAATTATAGGACAGAGGTCAGTCTAAGTGTTTCTAGGACAATGGTTAGTCCTGAAGTGGAGGATCTAGATCTTAGGAAGCTTGGAGAGGATGTAGCAGAGTTTTGCAAAAATGGTCTGTGGATGAGGGACTTTGCAGAGACCAAAGAAATTTTCAGCAGTGATAATTAAGAGGAAATTTGATACAGTAGGTCAAGTTCACAGGTGGCTTTGGAAAATTAATAAGAAACTTATCCCAGTGCCAGACTGTAACCAGAGAATTCAATTTAAGGTAACTGACAAAAGGATCAGAAATGACAAAACATTTTTTTTAAATGCTGAATTTTTTCTTTTGATTTGGAATGTACTGCACTGCCTGAAATGGTGGTGGAAGCAGATTCAGTGGTACCATGTAAAAGAGAATTTCATTTTAACTGGAGATACATGCAGGATCATGGGAAAAGAGAGTAGGAGAGTGGGCTTGGGTAGATACTGTAGCTCTACCAAAGATGGGATGAATGCCTTTCTATGGTGTATCATTCGATCGTAAGCACCAGCTGGGCTGGGAGTTTCAATTAAGACTTGCAATCATGACCAAGCCAAACAATAAGAAAGAAATTTCCATTTTTTGTGCCCCATTGCAGATCAAATTAATCAACACAGTGAATTTTCTCTGATTGTAATTCCCACTAAAGGCTCTTAAAAAATTAACTTTTTCTCCATGTGAAGGTGACTCTTGGAAGCTTTTTTAAAAATTTGCTAAAAATCAGAGCATGTACACCAACATATCTAGCAAATTTTTCAGTATAATTTCTTGACGTTATTTTTAGTTAATTAAAGTCAGGTTTGTCTTGGATGGTGAACCACGCATTCTGATTAAAATGAAAGGCATTTTACTGTGAAAACGTTCATTTTCAGCTGTATTAATTCAAATACACCCACTTATCACTCAGTAGAACAAATGAAATTATAATGCATTTTTTTAAGAATTATTTTCCTGTTGCATTGTACATTGAGGACTTTAGAACCATAGAACACCACAGCACAGAAAACAGGCCATTCGGCCCTTCTAGTATGTGCCAAAACTTTATTCCGCTAGTCCCATTGACCTGCACCCAGTCCCATAACCCTCCAGACCTCTCCCATCCATGTATCTATCCAATTTATTCTTAAAACTTAAGAGTGAGCCCGCATTTACCACGTCAGATGGCAGCTCGTTCCACACTCCCACCACTCTCTGAGTGAAGGAGTTCCCCTTAATGTTCCCCCTAAATCTTTCCCCTTTCACCCTAAAGTCATGTCCTCTCGTACTTATCTCTCCTAATCTAGGTGGAAAGAGCCTACTTGCATTTACTCTGTCTATACCCCTCATAATTTTGTAAACCTCTATCAAATCTCCCCTCATTCTTCTGCGCTCCAAGGAATAAAGTCCTAACCTGTTCAATCTTTCCCTGTAACTCAACTCTTGAAGACCCAGCAACATTCTAGTAAATCTTCTCTGCACTCTCTCAATCTTACTGATATCCTTACTATAGTTAGGTGACCAGAACTGCATACAATACTCCCAATTTGGCCTCACCGATGTCTTATACAACCTCACCATAACATCCCAACTCCTATACTCAGTACTTTGATTTATGAATGCCAGGATGCTGAAAGCCTTCTTTACAACCCTGTCTACCTGTGACACCACTACCAGGGAATTATGTATCTGAACTCCCAGATCCCTTTGTTCCTCCGCACTTCTCAGTGCCCTACCATTTACTGTGTATGTCCTACCTTGATTTGTCCTTCCAAAATGCAACACCTCACACTTGTCTGCATTAAATTCCATCTGCCATTTTCTGGCCCATTTTTCCATTTGGTCCAGATCCCTCTGCAAGCTTTGAAAGCCTTCCTTGCTGTCCACAATGCCTCCAATCTTAGTGTCATCAGCAAACTTGCTGATCCAATTTACCACATTATCATCCAGATCATTGATACAGACAACAAACAACAATGGACCCAGCACAGATCCCTGAGGCACACCACTAGTCACAGGCCTCCAGTCTGAGAAACAGTCATCCACTACCACTCTCTGTCTTCTCCCACAAAGCCAATTTCGAATCCAGTTTACAACCTATCCATGGATACCTAGTGTATGAACCTTCTGAATTAACCTCCCATGTGGGACCTTGTCAAAGGCCGTACTGAAGTCCATGTATACAACATCCACAGCCTTCATCTACTTTCTTGGTAACATCCTCGAAAAACTCTACAAGATTCGTTAAACATGATCTACCATGCACAAAGCCATGCTGACTATCCTTAATCAACCCTTGGCTGTCCAAATACTTGTATACCCGATCTCTCAGAACCCCTTACAGTAATTTACCTACTACTGATGTCAGGCTCACCGGCCTGTAATTACCTGGTTTACTTTTAGAGCCTTTTTTAAACAATGGAACAACATGAGCTACCCTCCAGTCCTCCGGCACTGCATCCGTGGCTAAGGACATTTTAAATGTATCTGCTAGGGCCCCTGCAATTCCTTCACTAGTTTCTCCCAAGGTCTGAGGAAATATCATGTCAGGCCCAGGGGATTTATCTACCTTTATTCGCTGTAAGGCAGCAAGCACCTCCTCCTCTTTAATCTCTATATGTTTCATGACACTACTGCTTGTTTCCCTTCCTTCCATATCCACTATGCCAGCTTCCTGAGTAAGTACTGATGCATAAAAACTGTTTAAGATCTCCCCCATCACCTGAGGCTCCACACATAGCTGACCACTCTGATCTTCTAGGGGACCAATTTTGTCCCTTACTATCTTTTTACTCTTAATATACTTGTAGAAACCCTTTGGGTTTAGTGACATCAAATGAGCTTGCAGGTAAACCTGAGCAATTAAAATGCTTCTGAAAAGTAACACATCTCACATCGGGATTTGTGATTCTGCCTGAAATAAAATCTCTTGGCCATGTTGTACAAAGCAATTTGGTGAAAGCTAAGTTGCATTTGAATGTTATTTGAGCAGAGAAAATGGTAGGTTTTCTGAGGGAACCTGCTGCAGTTAAACCCTTTGTTTTCCCCAATTTTAATAAATTGTTTCCTAACTGCCTATATTTGGTTCCCTTAAATTAGTAAATTTCCATATTTCCTTAAAATATAGGAGACCATCTTAGCCCATTAAGTCTGTGGTGGCTCACAAAGCAATAGCATTCCATGCTAATTTACCCTGTAACCTATTCTCTCCATGTACCCATCAACTGTCCCCATATTCTTTCAGTGGCCCATACACTACAGGTAATTTACAACCACTTGTCTTTGGGTTATGGGAGGAAACTGGAGCACCTAGAGGAAATCCAGGCAGTCATATGGAGAACATGCAAATTCCACACAACACCAAATGTCAGGACTGAACCCAGATCTCTGGAGCAACACTACTCACTGTACCACTGTGCCCAGTCATTGAAACCTACCAGATACTGAAAGGCTCGGATAGAGTGGACGTGGAGAGGATGTTTCCATTAGCAGGAGAGTCTAGGATCTGAGGGCACAGCCTCAGAATAAAGGGATGTCCCTTTAAAACTGAGATGAGTAAGAATTTCTTCAGTCAGAAGGTGGTGAATCTGTGGAATTTGTTGCCACAGAGGGTTGTGGAGGCTAAGTCATTGGGTGTATTTAAGGCAGAGATTGATAGGTTCTTGATTGGTAAGGGGGTTAAGGGTTACAGGGAGAATGGTGTTTAAAAAAAATCAGCCATGATTGAATGGCAGAACAGACTTGATGGGCTGAATGGCCTTTCCTACTATATCTTATGGTTTTATGGATAGAAGAGGGCATTTTAAAGGCATTTAAGCTAATTCAGCCAAATTGTCAAGAAAAAAGGAAATTATAAAGTTAGTTTTTAATCATTTGAAGCTCATCATTTCTAAAACTAAATCTAAAATGCAAGTTAACATGCTTGTTTACTAGCCAGTTTAATAAACTATTATCAATGGTTTCAGAAAGTCCTACCTATGCCATGCCTGGATTCAAGATGTTTTCTCATTATAAAAGAATATACGTGATTTTTACTATGTTCAGAAACTGCAGTGAATGACCTCAGTTAGCAAAAGATGATCTGCCTTTTTTTAAATAGATGTGCATTCTATTGAACTTACTAGTTAATGAGGAATAGATTTTATTGATGCAGCAGTTCTGTGAACATGACTGTCGACCTAAAGAAAAGGAAAGTTTTAAACTACCTTGAGTTTGCTATAATTATCCAATTTTCTGCATGGAAAATTAATTGGCCACCCAAAGGGGAATTTAGTTAATTAGACGGACACTGTATCCTAGGGAAACTTTTTTATGGGTTTTGTTGATTGTTTGAATCTGCTAAATAACAGGATACACTGAAATCCTGTGATACTTGTGCTTTGCATCCGGAACACATAGAGTGCATGTAATTGTCTTCCTAAAGAACAAATCTTGTTAATGGTATTTTTCCTGTCTGGCTGCAAAATATTATTCTTCCAACCACTAGGAGTCTGAGCATTCAACTATTATATTAAAATGGTTTCCTTTATTTCTTACCACCAGCTACACCATGTGTTACTATCAACGTTTAGTGGTAATAAGAAATCTTGGATGAGAGATTGGGCTCAGTTAGAGATTGGGCTCGATTGTTTTTTTTCTGGCACTGAGAGCTTACTTAAGATTCCCAAATAGCACCTCAGGCATGCAGACACATTTATGATATTAGTTATGCCAGATGACACCTTGAAAATGTCATTTATGTGCAGACATTTATGTCCATCAGAACTATATTGTTCAATCAACATTGCTGGGTCAAAATCTTGGAACTCCCAACTTTTACCATGTGGGTAGCAGCTCACAATGTCAATTAATCATCAACTTTGAAGTCAACTAGGAATGGACAAGAAATGGCGATCTTGTAATTGAAACTTACATTCTGTGAATAAATTTTAAACTTTGTATTTCACTTCATGGATGCAGCCTGACCCACTGGGTATTTACAGCGTTTTCAGATTTTGTTTTGTATATTCAGCGTCTGTAGTTTATGCCTTTTGCTGCCTGATAGCTCCCTGACATGGTAAATCCACAGGAACTGTTGCCAAATTATACAGACTGTTCTCTCTAAATGTAGCTCCTGGTATGCACACAATATACAAATGACATCAAATTATTAATCCAGTCAATAACCATGTCAAAAATTGTGCTCTGCAGTAGCGGTAGATATATCTAAAAATATTCACATTTTAACAATAGTACACTCTTTTTCAACCAAAACTATTTTTAGGAAGTAGTCAGACATATTAAAAATCCCTCTGTATGAGACTTTTATAAATTTTGTGCAGTTTGGAATGTTTGTGTACCTCTGTTAATAGATCTGGTGCAAAATGATGCATTATGTCAATAGTTATGACTCTATAGCTAATTTTCTGGATTTCTATGACAGTGTGCTAGACTGAGCATTGTAATGCAATGTTGCAGGTCATCTGATTTGCACAAAAAGTCCAAAAGGCTGCATTTTGTAGGCCATTACACATAAGAATGTCACATTTTGTCAGGAATGGGAAAGAATAGGGGAATTGTTTTAATTGGAATCACACTATGAGAGAACAGGCAAGGTTTGATAGACTGAGTGAACTTCTGTGCTGTTATATGAGAAGCATAAAGAAATAACTTGCATATATGCAATAAAAGTAGTAAATTCTGGAAAAACACATTCTGTTTCTCTTTCCTCAAATGCTGCCTGCTCTGCTGAGTTTTTTCAGCCATTTCCATTTTTATTTCCGATTTCCAGTGTCTGCAGTTTTTTTTTATTTTTGCATTAATGCAATGCCATTCATGGCTTTTGATATCATTAAGGTCAAATTATTGTTGAGATCCACAAGTATCTCGGCTTTTAGGATTCTGCACTCATTAACTGCCCCTGCCATTGATGCCTATACCAGGTAAAATATGGATGTTTATAGAAAAGAACATTATGCTTTGGACTCTCCAGCTATGTTTTAGACTCCCTAGATCGCTCTCTGACTTTGTATTTTTGAAACTTTTGTTGTGTTTTATTGAAAATATTTACCAGCATTCTTTTATTTTACTTTCAGACAAAATTCAAGAAGCACAAAAAGAATTGCAGGTTCCTGAAAGTGTTCAAAAAAGTTTGCAAGTCGCTGAAGGCACAAAAAAAGGTTGGTTTAAGTTCAATATGGACAAGTTAAAGAAAGAGTGGTGGGAATTCTTGCAATATTCATCTCCAAAATTTGAATGCTGTATTCTTAATTGCTATCTGCTGATTTTTTTTTTTGTTAATGAACAAGAAAGCATTTTATGACCATTCGGCAGAATAAAAGCATACTTGCTTAGTTTACAAATCTTCAGATCTTCATGGTTTGTAATGAACTCCACATGAGTCATTTATCAGGTTCATCAGCATCTGTTGCTTCAATAACCTGTGTCTTTCAGAAATTTTACATTACTTAGCCATGAAGGTATAGCATTATTAATAAGGGATGTTTCTAGTTTCCAGAGGAGCACGTTTCATGTGGATATTAAGGTGTACCTAGAGTATATTATTAAGATGCCATTGAAATTTCAACAAATTCCAAGCTATTACCTTCTGGCTAAAGAATAATATAAATAATTTTTAAAATGAATGGAAGGTTAGAAGTTATGTATTGAGTATCATATTTATTCCAGTTAAAAGGAGCAAGGAAAGATATAAAGTAATTAAATCAAAAGAGAGATAAGAAATGTCTGATAAAACATTATAGAAAGAGAGGTTGGGCAGTGTGTCACAAATAACTGTCTGTCATAAAAACACAAAGGCTGTAAGGAACAAACTGAGAGAAGTAGAGTCAGAAAATCAACTTGGAGAAGGTGACATGGTAGCAATTGCTGAGACACAGCTGCAAGATGGTCAGGATTTGGAAATTAATACACAAAGATTTATGGTGCAGAAAGAATGGGAAAATTAGCAGAGAGTGAGGAGCAACCTAAATGATTAAGCATGGAATTAAATATAAAGTCGGGATACACTATATATTCAGTAACAAGAAATGATTTCTGAATTGTGTAGAGGTGCCCTGAATGTAACTGAAGGGCAAAATGTATATATGTAGATATTGGACAAGCATGTAGGAAAGGCATTGTGGTTTTTGTGGGGAGTTTAACTAATAATTAAATATCAAATGGAATAAACAGACAAGTTCATGTTTGAAATGTAATAGATGTTTTGTGTTGAGAATAGTTTATGCAGTGCAGTTGAACTCTGATAATCTCCCGTCTGACTATCTGGAAATCCTGATGGTTTGGCATCTGGCTGAGTGCTGATTCCACCACTCCCTTTAACATACCGGGGCCCCAGTTCCCACGCACTCTTTGATTTACCGGGGCCTCGTTCTCATGCACTTTAACGTACTGGGGCCCTGGTTACCAGACTCCCTATAACTCACTGGGGTTTCGGGTCCCACACTCCCTTTATATACCAGGGCGACACTCTAGCACACTCTTTAACAAACTGGGACCCTGGTTCCTGTGCTCTTTTTCACACACTGGGGCCCCAATAAAGATGTAAGTATCTCCATCAGTGCCCTAGCAATCTCCTCCTTTGCCTGGGTTAGATCTCAGCAGGCCTTGGGGATTTATCCGCCTTAATGCCTGGTAAGACATCTAATACCTCCTCATTTTTAATCTTAACAAGCTCTGGAATTTCACAGTCCCAAATGAAATCTCCAGTTACAATGTCTTTCCCCTTAGTGAATACTAATGAAAAGTACTCATTTAAGACTTTGCACATGTCCTCTGGCTCCATTGTACGGATTGCCTCTTGGCTCCCAAAGGGATCCGCTCTTTCCCTGTTACCATCTTAGTTTTAATAAACAAAAAATGCCTTGGGATTCTCCTTAATCTTATCTGCCAGTGATATTTCATGAGCCTCCTATGTCCTCCTAATGTCTTTTTTTTAAGCTTCCCTCCTTTCAGACTCCTGAAGGGTCTTCCCTGCTTCCAGTGCTCTCTCCTTACCATATGATCCCTTTTTGCTTATTTGTCAAACCCTCAATATCCCTTGACATTCATGATCCCCTTGACCTACCATCCTTGCCCTTCACCCTTATGCGAACATGTTGGCCCTGAACTTTCATTATTTCATGAAAAATTTAAAAAAACTGTAGATGCTGGAAGTCCAAAATAAAAACAGAAAATTCTGGAAATACTCAGCAGGTCAGGCCACATCTATGGAAAGAGAAACAGAGTTAACATTTCAGTTCGAAGACCCTTTGTCAGAACAGGGAATGAGAACAAAGAAGCTTGTTAAGCTCTAGGGGAAGGAGGGATGGCTCTGATGGGGTAAAACAGGGGTGACTATGGGGATAAGCTGTAAACAGGGTTATCTGATCAATGAGTGAATGCGAGCAGTTAGAGAGTGAGAACATAGATAAAGGACTGCAGGAGTTGCAAGATGCAGAACAGGAAGCTATGCTCAGCAGGTCAGGCTGGGCATGTCCCCTACTTGCCAAGGGGGAAAAGAAGTAAAAAGGGAAGAAAAACAAACAGGCTGAGCCAATATCACAGATGGATGACTGAAACAGACAGAGAAATCAAGTTACTTGACGATATATAATTCAATATTAAGTCCAGAGGGCTACACCGTGCCCAGACAGAAGATGAGATGTTGTTTTTCAAGCTTACACTGGACCTCAATGTCACAGTGCCGAAGGCCATGAACCGACAAGTCAGAGTGGGAGTGGGATGGAGAATTAAAGTGACGGGTAACAGGAAACTCAGGGTCGCCACTGCAGATTGAACGCCAGTGTTCCGCAAAGTGGTCACCTAGTCTACATTTGGTTTCTCCAGTGTAGAGGAGACGACACTGTGAACACCGAATGCAGTACACTAGATTGGAAGAGGTGCAAGTGAATCACTGCTTCACCTGGAAAGACTGTTTGGGTCCATGGATGATGGGAAAAGCAGGGTGAAAGGACAAGTGTGGCATCACCTGCAGTTGCAAGGGAAAGTGCCGTATGAATGTGGGGGGTTGGTGAGAATGGAAAGGTGGACCTGGGAGTCACGAAGCGAATGGTCCCTGCAAAATGCTGAAAGGGGAGGAGAGGGGAAAATGTGTCTCATAGTGGAATCTCTTCTTTGCTCCCAGTTTTTCCATCTCCCTGTTATTTGCTCCAGTGATGAGATTTTCCATACAGTTGCCTCTGAAATGTCTTCTTTCTTCCTGAACCTTGGTTTCCCCTCAGCCATTATTAACAAAGCCCTCAACCTCATCTCGTTCATTTCCTGCGCCTCTGCTCTCACAACCTCTCCACCAGGACAGAATAAAGTTCCCCTGGTCCTCAGCTTCCACCCCACTAGCCTCCACGTTCAACAGGTCACTCTTTGCAATTTCTGCCACCTTCAAAGAAATTTCACTATTAGACACATCTTACCCTCTCCTTCCCTTTTTAAGCATTTTGCAGGGGCCATTCCCATCATGACTCACTGGTCCACTTTATCATTCCCATCGACCATCCCCCTTCATATGGTACTTTCCCATGCCAACCACAAGCGAAGCAACACTTGTCCTTTCACCTCTTCCCTTCCCATCATCCAGGATCCAGATAGTCTTTTCGGGTGAACTAGTGATTCACTTGCACATCTTCCAATCTAGTGTACTGCCTTCAGTGTTCACAATGTGGGCTCCTCTACATTGGAAAAACCAAACGCAGATTGGGTGACTGCGTTGTGGAGTGCCTGTGTTCAGTCCACAGGGACAACCCTGAGCTTCCCGTTACCTGCCACTTTAATCCCTCATCCCACTCCCACTCTGGCCTATCAGTCTGTGGCCTCCAGCACTGTCACAATGAGGCCCAATGCAAGCTTGAGGAACCTCATCTTCTGTCAGGGTATGGTGCAGCCTTTTGGTTTCAATATTGAATTCTGCAACTTTAGGCAACTTGATTTCTTGTCCTCCAGCTCTGCATTTCGCAACTCCCACATTCTTTCATCTTTGTTCTTTTTTCTACGTTCTCATCCTAACTGCTTCCATTCACTAATCGACTGGATAACCTTTACAATCTATTCCCATGGTCACACCAGTTTTACCCTATCCTCACCCACCCTCTCTGCAGCTTAACAAGCTTTTTTTTCTTTCCTTCACAGTTCTGGCAAAGTGTCTGAAACATTCACTCTATTTCACTTCCCACAGATGCAGCCTGACTTGCTGAGTATTTTCAACATTTTCTGCTTTCATTGTTTCATTTTTAAAAGACTCCCAGTTGTTTTCAAAATTGCATTTCAATTCCTGAACTGATCAGGAGTCGCCCTGCAGTACTCACTTGATAGGATCTCACATTATTGAGTTGTGCACGCTCCACAATCTTCCCGTGTGAGCTGCAGCAGGAGACGGAGATGAAGGAAAAAGAAGAGGAGGAGGAGCATGTCAGGTGACTGTGATGAAGAGATGCCTCTGGGCTTGCTGTCACGGTGGACCCATAGCCCAGAGGTTCCCTTGAGCATTCCAGTCCAACCTCTAACCCAAACTCTAACTCTGCATTGAGGCAGAGAGATAATAACTGGCTGAGGAAATAAATGACAGTTCATGGTTCTGGGATTTCTAAGGACAAGGTACATAGTGGACCTTCAATCTTTGGCTGTGAGCATCCCCATCAAGTGAAGTTGCCATCACCACACTTGATTGTCAATGATATGAACAAAGCTTAGATTCCATTGTATACCATTTGGAGGAATCATCTTTCCACCATCATGCTGTCCTGATCGTGAAAATAGATTAAAAAATTGATTATGTACTGGATCATTGATGCAGTGTGCTGGCAAAGGCTCGATGGGCCAACTGGCCCCTTTCCATGCTGTAATGTTCCTTTGATTGTAATAACATCCACCAGGCAGAGATTTATAGCTTCACCAACCACATAGTAATGGATAGTCCTATTGCCCTCACAGAGAGAACTCACCTCCTTGTGGACACCTTCAAGCACAGCCAGTTAATAAAATGATCCAGACAGTGACTCATTTCACACAATTATGAGCTACTCAGGGTGTACATGGCTCAGAGGAGACTGCACTAGATCGCGTGAGTAGTAACAGTGTGGACTAACTGTCTGTGGGACAAAATCAAAGGCATTGTCAGAACGCCAACAGTGAGAGTGCAAATGTCACCACACTTTATTAATACAACAGAGCAGATTCTTGCTCCACAGATCCCCTAGTACTTCTCTGAGCCTTGCAGCAGTAAATTCTAAGCATCCACAACAATATGCAGATTTTGAAGGTATTAACCAATGCTACCTTGAGCTTCTAGCATCCAGGACCACAGGACTCTTGACCTCACAATCTACCTCAATTTAAGGCTCTTGCACCTTATTGCCTGCCTGCAATGTACTTTTTCTGTAACAGTAACACTTTATTCTGCATTCTGTTATTGTTTTACCTTGTGCTACCTCAATGCACTGTTGTAGTGAAATGATCTGTGTGGAAGCATGTAAGACAAATTTTTCACTGTACCTCGGTACATGTGACAATAATAAACCAATTTACATGCCTGCATAAAGGTAACCACTGCTTCCCAACAGGCAAGGAAGGGCTCCACTCTCCGCTTGATCTGCAATGAGTGAGGCAGTCATATCCATGATCATCAACATCTCCAGCAGGCCAGACTGTGCACTAAGCATGTACCTATGCAACTACATCAATGTAGCCTGTCCTATCATGATCTTCATTTGAGGATTTCTGGAAATAGAATTAGTTGTTTCCTTATCTGCCGGTCAATTGACAATTCCTAGCACTATGACATGGTTGCTGTCCACTAGTGACAAGAGTCCAACCATATGAAATACATGCCCTTGCGATAGCCTTTATGTTGCATGGGATTTCTGGGTCAGAGCTGGTACATGGAAGTGTCAAGTATGACGGTGTAGTGCGTCCTTTTCCTCCTCGAGGGGAGTATTGAATGGGGGTGGTTGTCCACGTGTGATTCTGCAAAGATAAAGGCAAACAAACGTGTTATGGTAAGGAATGATATGGAACAAAGGGTCACTCACCACACTGTAATGTACAATAGAGGAGAGAAGACATTTGAAAGGACAGATTAGTTCAGTGCATTTCATTCACTGTGAATTTGGACCCTTCTAATTCTGATCTGTGTCATGTGAGCCCAAAATTGCCAGCAGCCTATGCTCTTGGAATGGACCCACTCCTGTTTATTGAGCTGTGAGGTATGTGTATGTTGCAGCAGGCTGTGTGTGATTGCTGGTATTGTTAAGTGGTATTTGCCCAAATGAGTGAGATCATGGAATTTTGTTTCTGAACTTGGCCCATACCTTCAATGACTCACACTTGGCATATATCTCCATCCATCTCTTCTCAATGAAGATTCATTTCTACACCACAATAGGGGTGGATACACTGGCACCAGAGTCTAAGCAGTACCTCACTGCACCTCTCAACTTCATCAGCTAGGATAAATAAAGCTGCTGCTTTCTCAGCTCAAGCTCAATAGCAGGAATGACTCCTAGCAATGTGTGCTTTAGTAGTCAGACCCCCTTTAAGGGCTGAAGCCTTGACGTCACTTAGTGCAGGACCAATTTAACGAGTCCCCAATGTTTCACATTCATTGTGCTGGTAGGTACAAACTTCACCTGAGTAATGCAGAGGCTTGACTAGATGTCGTTGTTGTTGATTCCTGACTATGAAGGTAAGTCTCTCAATGCTTGGTGATTGGAGATGGTGGTTATTTTATACTAGCAATGATATCATACTCTCTCATCAGTTTTTTTTAGGGAAACGTGCATACAGTACATATAAAAACATCTCTCCCCTTTTTTTTAAAAAAAGAGTTGAAATGTACTATTATTTACAGTGTAATTTCAAATTAAATATATGCAAGTCCTTGGACTAGTTTCTGCCATCTGTCAGATCTTCTTAAAGGTACTAATATTTGAGGAGTTCTTGGGATCTCCAGCTGCCCACTTGACATGTCTTTGTGACTCAGTGTGCTGTTACTCCTTTGTTCTGGTTCAACCTTCTACTTGCCATCAGTATTGGTTTCTGCATAACTCATGTCAGATTCAGCCTCTATATCTGGTGTCTGTAGCTGCTATAAAATGATCCCCATGCACTTTGTGATCATTATCTTTAGTACTGCCAATGATTCTAACAATATCTCTATGTTGATCTTGGCGACGAGGAAGTGTACAGGAGTGAGATAGATTGGCTGGTTGAGTGGTGTCGCAACAACAACCTCGCACTCAATGTCAGCAAGACCAAGGGATTGATTGTGCTCTTAAGGAAGGGCAAGTGGGGAGAAAACACACCCGTCTTCATTGAGGGGTCAGTGGTGGAAAGGGTGAGCAGCTTCAAGTTCTTGGGCATAAACTTCTCAGAGGATCTACCTTGGACCCAACACATTGATGCAATCACGAAGAAGGCACCCCAACGGCTCTACTTCATTAGGAGTTTGAGGAGATTTGGTATGTCACCAAAGACTTTTGCAAATTTCTAGATCTATGGTGGAGAGCATTCTGACTGATTGCATCACTGCCTGGTAAGGAGGCTCCAATGTGCAGGATCGAAAGAGGCTGTAGAGGGTTGTAGACTCAACCAGTTCCATCATGGGCACAACCCTCCCTGCCATCGAGGACATCTTCAAGAGGTAGTGCCTCAAGAAAGCGACATCCATCATTAAGGACCCTTACTGCCAGGGACATGCCCTGTTCTTGTTACTACCATTAGGGAGGAGGTACATGAGCCTGAAGATCCACACTCAACATTTCAGGAACAGCTTCTTCCCCTCCGCCATCAGATTTCTGAACTGTCCATGAACGCTACCTCGTTATTCCTCTTTGGCACTATTTATTTAGTTTTGTAACTTACAGTAATTTTTATGTCTTTATGTCTTGCAATGTAATGCTGCCGCAAAACAACAATTTTCACTACATATGTCAGTGATAATAAACCTGATTCTGATTCTGCTGCTTAATAGTGGTCTTGGTACTTTTAAAGTTGTGGCCTTATTTAAACCTTGTAACTTTCTGCCCTTCCTTTCTTGCTGTTTGCAGTGGCTCTTCCTCCTAATATGCGTGCCAACCTGGTTTCTGGATGAGTTTGTCTCAATTTGTTTTTTTTTACAGCTATCTCTTCTAAATATATGCCAACTAAGCTGAGTATAGTTTCAAATCTCCTGTGCATTGAGAACCGAGACTTCAGTCAAGTGTGGAATTGTTTTATATTTGCGCAAAAAAAAATGGCTAACTTGCAGTTCAGCATACAGCTCATTGTCATGGAACGTGGGCCTTGGCTTTTTTAATGCTCCTTTAATACTCTGTCCGCCCTTTCAGCTGCTCCAGTTGTTATAGTGGGTGATATTGTGGGTGAGAGCAATACCAAATGCTATTACATTTATGGCAGTGTTCAAATTCATATGATACCAACTGTGGGTTGTTATGAGACACCAAGTTTTCTAGAATGCCATGGATGGCAAATAGAGCTTGAAACTTATTTGACTTTTGGAATGGGAGTCTATCTTGACTAAAAATACTTCCCATGCCTTTTTGGCAATAACTGATATGTACTCATTCAAGTGGTCTGGTTGACCATTTCCAGGATTAAATTGCTGACGTATTGTGCACCTGGCTGCTAATTCTTACAACTGGCAGTCTGTGTAAGACCAGCACACAAAACCACTGGTTATGACCTTCATGTTCACAATTCTGGTGTAACTGAAAGAATTCATCCATGATTTTGTGTCTTATTTCAGCAGGGATTAGAATTTGATGGCCCTATGTCGAAATACTCTTCATGTGCTGAAAGCTGAAATTGCTTATGGAGAAATAGCTGTAATTCTGGATGACAGCAATGATCACTTGTCATCCAGCCTTGCAAGGTGTATTCATACACTTTCTTAAGTTCTGTCTTCTTGTGCTGGAAAATCTTAGTCAGTGAGGAGAATGTTGAATACTTGAGCTTTCTGAGCTTATGTCTGTCTGATCTCTCACATGGCAAGAATGATAACACATCTGCCTTGGCACTCCATTTAGAGGTCTTGTATACAATGGTGGAAGCATCCCAACACAATAAAATTGCCAACTCTGCATTCTGGAAACAGCCATTATTACTACAGATAATCTCTGCCTTGAAATAGCTTGAAGAAGCTGGTGATCCACCTCTAAAATGAACAATCTGCTTAGCAGGCATTGGTGGAATTTCTTGATCCCAAAGATTAAAGCCTGAGTCCCTTTTTCAATGTGAGCATAATTCTTTTTGTTTTCGTTCAGCATTTGTGAGTTGCAGGGCATAGATTTTTCAGCCCCTGTACATGTCTAAAAATTGGACCGATTCCATAATTTGAAGCATAGCATGGCAATTTCAGTATTCTGTTGATAAGCATTTAGCCACTACTGAGACATTTCCTGCAGATCTCAAAGACTTTCTGCTGGTTCTTGATCCACATAGAGTCAGAGAGCTACACAGCATGGAGAACAAGTCCATTAGGCAAACTCGTCCATGCCGATCTAGATGCCTACCTGACTCCAGCTAAACTGAGACAAACAGGTTTGGGTTCCTTGCATAGTACCTCCTGTCTTGCATTTAATAAATTGCAAAATCATTGGTAAAATATGGATTAAATTTTGTTTACAGGCTATCTGCTGCACTTAGTTTATTGTGAAGCAATGTGCTGTGAAGGAGCAATGGGGGGATGGAAATGAGTTCAAAATAAATAGGTTAATGCACACTGCTGAGAATATTTGCAAGAGCCTGTTGTTCATTTTCATCATCCCATAATTTATCTTTAGGGTCATAGAGTCATTGAGTAATACAGGTTGGAAACAGGTCCTTTGACCCAACTCATCCATGATGCCTACTGAACTAGTCCCATTTGCCCATGTTTGGCCTGTATCCCTCTAAACCACTCCTATCCATATACTTATCCAAATTTCTTTTGAGTGTTGTTATTGTACCTGCCTCAACCACCTTCTCGGTAACTCATTCCATGTACGCACCACCCTCTGTGTGAAGAAGTTGCCCCTCAGGTCCCTTTCACCTCTCATCTTAAATCTGTGCCCTCTAGTTTCTAGTTCCCCTTCTCTGGGAAGACTGTGTGCGTTCACCCTATCTATACCCCTCGTGATTTTATACATTTGATTTAATGTGCCTGGAAATTGAATTCCTCCAATAAAGGAGCATAAGTGGGGTCATGCACAGCAGGCCAAGGAGCTTTCTGTTTAATGGTCTGCTGTTGCAGAGTTCAGTGGGGCATTACAGAATAGGCTTCCATGTTCAAAGACACCCTGGTCTTTTGTGTGTTCTGCCAGTTCTGGGATCGGGTTTTGGATTGGTGAAGTGAAGGATTAGGTGAGGGATCGGTGGGGGAGTGGATAGGCTTCATGATCAGGGTAAGATTGAGTGTGGAGAGTCAGGGATGTTACTGGGGTGTACAGCCACAAACTCAAGGGGGATCCACCGTGATAGATTAGCATCTTAGAGGACTAACGTGATGTGGTTTCTAGGCCCAGCCTCCAGGAGTTGGGCCTGCTCAGGCGGATTAATCACTTTAAGTGATGCCAACACAGGCCTCGCAAGCTCTGTGGTATGTAGTTCACGTGTATTGTCCAAAGATATGGAAGTGCCATCCAGGCATGTGTGCTGGACATTATCAAACACATCTGTCTCCACCATGCCTTTTTGCACCTACCTCACTGAGAATCTGGAAGGCAAATCATGGGAGCTTTCATTGTGATCAATATTTTTATTGAAATTGATTTAAGTAGCATACAAAAATGTGGCACAAAATGATAGAATTTCTTCACAATGATATTTGTGAAGCAGCTTACCCTTAAATCCAAACGATTTTAATTCTTTACTTTTCACGATGCTGTCTTCCTTTCTTTTAAAATATTTTACAATGAATTATAAAAATTGCAAACAATTGATAGATCTGCACATGAAAACAAAACAACAAAGCTATCGCTGAGGTATTCCAAATTAAGATTGGAGCAAAGCTCACAACTCAAGTAATCAAAACACACGAGGCCAAATGAATGGCTGTCCACACTCAATGTCCACAGAGGTGTATACTTTGCAAGTAAAGCATAACCTAAATCAGACAAGGGTGGGTTTAGATAGTTTATCCTCTTTTAAAAAATAGTCTCTGGACATGTGAAGAATTGGAAGTGTATTGTAGCTATACAAGGCTTTTTGTGTGAGAGGAGGAGAACCAGCATTGGAAGGGAAGAGGGCCAGAAAGCACAAGAAGTAAGTTGAAAGGAAATTGCTCAAAGACCTTGTGTGCACATTCAAATCACAAACTTGATAGGGATGTGTTTTTCTCTCCCAAGGTGAAGCCCATAGAATGTGATGTTTCTAATAAGTTGCTTTTAATTAATTTTTTTAACATCCTATTTGTGCAGTACCTCAGGACGTATCAAAATACATCATCACCAGTGAACTGCACTTGAATATAATCATTGTTGTCATCTATGAAATGTGACAGCCAATTTCACATTGTGAGGCTGCCAGAAAAGCAATTGAATACATGAGCAGTTAATTTACAGTGTAAGTTAGATTACAGTGAGATCTGCATCCAAATAAATATCGTACAGCACTTTGCAACATTTTGATTAAACATGTTGGAGATTTACTCACTTGTGCACAATAAGCTCAACCTCTTTTATAATCGTCTCAAAAATGTGGAAAGTGAACTGATTGCAGAATGAATCACTCATGAGAGCATTGCAATAATCCATTGAGAGAAATCTAGCTCTAATGGTAAAGAGCAATGCCTTTAATTCCATTAAAAATTACAGTGCATGAGCTTTGTCATTAGCTTCCTTTAAACTATGCTTAATGTAGCAGCACTTAATTTTTTAAAAATCTTTTATATTAATAATGACTAGCAGTACAAAGTGAATTAAATTATTATTATGAAAACACAATTCACGTCTGCAGAAGTACATCACAGTGAAACTAAGAGATATTTGTCATTTTAGGTGATTAATGTGGACTAAATGCTACATAGTTAGAAGTACCATTAATAATTTTTGTATTATTACTTTATGGGATACAGTTGTTATGGCAAATCCAGGCATATTGGGTTTCAGAAGTTGATGATCTATCACCATCTTGAACCGCTGTAGTCCATGTATAGTGCTGTTAGGATTTTGGCTCAGCGACGATGAAAGAATGACGATAATGTTTTCAAATCAAATTGGAATCCAGCTTGAAGGGAAGTTGGGAAATGATGGTATTACATTGCACCTGCTGCCCAGAATTTTGATCACAATCTTGACTTCCAATTCATAGAAGGTGGAAAAGCTGCCATGAGTGATTCATCTTGCTATTAGTTCAGTTTCCACATTTTTCAAAAGAGGTTGAGATTCTGGTACATTACTGATTCAATCTGAATCAAGTCTAAGTGCAGTCATGATTTTGTCAAATATTGTTGGAATGTCTTTGTTGGTATCCAAGGCAGCCATGGGCCTCTTTTGCGGTCACACTATTTGTATGACTGATCCATTCCTGGTCAGTGACGACAGCCATGATATTGATTGGGGATTCAAAGATAGTAGACCTACACAGAGTGATGAATTTTATAAATGACAGACTGGAGTCACAGGGGAAAGAAATTGTGCTACAGCTATGCAATCCTTTTGTGAGACCGCGCCTAACCCTGCTGTGGACTCCCTGCTCTCCTGTCCATGGGGACTCGCTGGTCTCCTATCACTCTTGAGTTTTCTGTTCTCCTAACCAGATGGACTCACTGGTCATACAGTCATATAGCACAGAAGCAGAGCCTTTGGCCCCCAAACTCGCTGATGTCATGTCCATGTGGACTCACTGGTCTGTTTTCAGAATTTTGTTGCATATGTTGCTGGGTTTGCCACAAAATCATCATGACTGGTCTTGGATGTAATTGAATACATTTAAAGTACATCAGGTCACCCTCACATTCTGAGAGATGTGTTAAAGGTAATGTTTTGTTCAGAATATTTTTTGGAGATTAATAAATATGTCGCATAAATGGAAATCTCGCTCATTGGCCCTGCTTAATGGAGAGATTATGAAGGGCACATTTGTGCATTTACACTGTGCACAGCCAAGTCCTTTGATATTGGATTACAAGTATTTGTAAAATCGGCTGGTGTATATCATCTTCCTGCACATCCTTTTCAAGGGCGTTCAATTATACACTCAGCAGTCTAATAATGTTCATAAGGTAGTAATTTTGCTTAACAGCTGTCATATCAACTATTTTTGTGAAAATGATAAAATACTTTCTTTTTTTTCAATCTTTTTATTAGTTTTCAAATTAATACAGATTGATATATAGCATCAATATTTATACATGTAATACAAAGAGATCAGGATAACAATCATAGCATAGATAATCATAAAGAACAATAAAATATGAAAAAAAACTGTAGATCCAACGATCTCTTAGTAAATGAATATAATATAAAAGGAAAGAAAAAGATTCATTATATAAATTAAAGAAAGAAAGAAAAAAAACCCAAATCAATACGAAAAATTGTAAACAATATAAACTAAACTAAACAAAAAAATTTCAAAACAAAAACAAACAACAAAAAAAAGAAAAAAAAACTGGGCTAAAGTTTCTCAGTAGAAGCAGAGCAATATTATGTCGTCAACTCCGTTCCTCTAAGATAAAATACTTTCTATTGTGCCACCTCTGTTTTGTTGCACCGAAAGCACTCTTAGAAAGGTTTTTCAGATTGGTTCAAGAACATCCCAGCAGTTTACCACAAGGGAATTTGACAATTTGTGTCTACTAATTATATATTTGTTGTCTGCCATTTCACCGCCACCGTCTGCACTTTGAGAGCAACATTTACATGTTTGCTGCAATGTTCAAATGCAAATATATGGGACAGTAAGGACTGTCCATGGGAACTTCCTGGTCTCCTGCCCATGCTGTATACAGACTATTATGAAGATTTGCAGCATTCTTTTAAAGAGAGAGAACACATAGTTTAATTTTAAGTTATTTCAATTATGAGATACTTTCAGTACCATTTTACTCTGAGTTGAATTTTGGTCTCAGTAACTGCATATATTTACACACATAAATTTGAGCTGTTATACAACTGCTGTTATGAGCATTACATTGTCATAACAGCAGTTGTGCACTATTGTCTGTGGTCATGAGAAATTTTACTAATATTCAGAAGTGTAAAGCACATGTTTACATTTATATAGACCCATGATAATAGGAATTCCTGTCCAATGTGTCCTCCATCCACAGGTCCAATAGCATGTACAAGGATCTCATGGGCTTCTTTGTCATTAAGGTTGAGAACATCCAGCAATAACCTTAGTCTCTTCCCTACCTTGCCTTAGCCCACTGGGTCAAATTAATTCTCCCCCATCCCTAACCCCAGACTGCATTTTCTCTCCTATTTCCTCTCCCACTCAAGATTCATCCCATTCGTAATTCCCATCTACTGCGCCGTTGAGCTTCCAATAAACTGATGATTACCCATCATTTCCTAGTTCCTATATTCGCAGAAGTTGTTTGTGTTTCTCTCTCCTCAGGCATTGTTCCTGGCTCCTCATCTGCTGTCATCATCTGTCATTTCAGTAATCCAATCCTCACTCCCACTGTCCTCGCAAACTACCATCTCATATCTAAAGCCATTTTCCTATCCATAGTATACACCAGTACGTTGTTCCCTGACAATATGTATTCCAGGCTGCTAGGGGAGACAAGGGAAGAGGTGGCTGGGACCATGGGTGAGGAGCCAGATAACTGAAGGGCAGCAGGAATAAGCAAGGTAATTACAGGGCTGTAATTCTAATGTCAGTGTTAGATTTAGTTAATAGAAAAATTCTGAGGGACAGGATTACTCGACACTTGGAGAAGCAGTGATTTATCAAAGATAATATGATTTAGTTTGGGGGAATTTTGACTAATCTAATTGATTTTTTTTCAAAGACGTAACAAAATGTATTGATGAGGGCAATATGGTTGATGTAGTACATGGACTTCAGTAAGACCTTTTACAAGGCCCCACATAGGAGAGTGGTCCCAAAGGTTAGAGCCCATGTCGTCCAAGCCAAATTGGCAAATTGGAGCCAAAATTGACTTTTCAGAGGATGATGATGGAAGCTTGTTTTTGTGATTGGAAACTTGTGACCTGTGGTGTACCACAGGAATCAGTACTGGGACAATTATAATACATATATGAACAATTTGGATATGAATGTATGAGGTATGATTTGTAAATTTGCACATGACATAAAAATTAGACAATTATTAATAGAACAAAGAACATTACAGCAGTTGAACAGGCCCTTCGGCCCACGATGTTGTGGTGAACTAATTAAACTAATGACGCCTAATTAACTTAATCTCTTCTACCTACACATGGTCCATATCCCTCCATATCTTTGCATATTCCCGTGCGTATCTAAGAGCCTCTTAAACACCTCTATCATATCTTGTTTCCGCCACACCACCGCACCCCCCCACCCCACCACCCCCCCACCCCCCATCCCCAGCAGCGCATTCCAGGCACCCACCACTCTCTGTGTAAAAAAAACAAAACCTGTCCGCATATCTCCTTTGAACTCTCCCCCCCCCCCCCCCCTCACCTTAAATTCATGCCCTCTAGTATTAGGCATCTCGACTGGAAAAAGATACCGGCTATCTACTATATGCCTCTCATAATTTTTTAAACTTTTATCAGGTCTCCCCTCAGCCTCCACCACTCCAGAGAGAACAACCCTAGTTTGTCTAACCTTTTTTTATGTAGCACCTGCCCTGTAATCCAGGCAGTATCCTGGTAAACCTCTTCTGGACCCTCTCCAAAGTCTCCACATCCTTCCTATAATGGGTGACCAGAATTGAGGAGGATAGTCGTAAGCCACAGGAATTTGTTGATGGTGATATCAGTAGTACTGTTGATAGTGAGGAGGATAGTCATAGGCTACAGGATCAGTTGGTAAGATGGGCAGAGCAATGCCAGATGGAATGTAATCTTGATAAGTGTGAGGCGATGCACTTGGGGAGGACTAATAAAGGGTAAACAAGAATACATACACAATGAATGGTGGAGCCCTGGGCAGTATTGAGCAGTAGAGTGACTTCGGTGTGCAAGACCAAGCATGCTGAAGGTGGCAGCACAAGTAGAGGGGGTGGTGAAGAAGGCAGACAGGATAAAGCTTTCATTAGTGCAGCATAGACAATAAGAGAAGAGAAGTTATGATATGACTTTGTAAAACATTGGTTGAGCAACAGCTGAAGTACTGTATGCAGTTCTCATTGCCACACTAGAGAAAGGACATGGCTGCACTGCAGAGAATGCAGGGGAGATTTATGATGATGTCTTGGGGATGGAGTATTTCAGTTACGAGGAGGGACGGAATAGGCTGAGTTTGTTTCCCTTGGAGCTGAGGAGGGACCTGATAAAGGTATACACAATTTTGAGGGCAAAGATAGAGTAGATTATAGGAAACTTTTCCCTATAGCAGAAGTATCTTATACTAGAGGCCATAGGTTTAGGGTAAGGGGTAACAGGTTTAGAGGGGATTGGAGGAAGAACTTTTTCACCCAGATGGTGGTTAGAATCAGAATGCACTGAGAAGGTGGTGGAGGCAGGTATTCTCACTATTTTTAAGAAGTATCTAGACAAGCACTTGAAGCACCAGTGCATAGAAGGCTATGGGCCAAGTGCTGGTAAATGGGATTAGTATAGATGGGTACTTGAATGGTTGGCATAGACTTGGTAATCAAAGAGCCTGTTCAGTGCTGTATGACTCTGCCATTGGATCCTCACAAATCTATGCTCTAATGAAGAAAACATTGCGGTTGTCATATCCTAAAAGCACAAGCACTGAAGTGTGTATATTGGAAATCATACTCCAGTGGCACCAAGATACACTGGTACAGATTTTCAGTGTGGTACCATTTCATTCAAATGTTTCATTCAAATGCATTTTTTCCATTTAAAAATAAATCTCTAGGACCCTGTAACAAAGCCAAGTCTAACCAGAGGAATGTTAATAATTCCATCACATCTTTTCAAAGAGCAGGGGCCAGCACTCATTCCTCAACCAGTATTAAAAAAAAAGACTGATCCTTTACCATATTACGATATACAAATTGCTTTAGGATGTCCAAAGTAAAATAAATATAATTTCATCCTTATGTGCAGGATGTTTTCAGCGGGGCTGAAATTATTCTGTGATAGTGCTCAATGAGCTGCAAACGAAAGTGGTTTTCACAAGTTGTACAGCTGTGGATTTGAAACAAAACAGGCAACAACATCCTTGTTTGGATCCCTCGAAAGAGGCTTTTTCCGTGTCACAGGAGCATAAGAGCTTTCATCAGCTAAGGATGACATCCTTTGATATTCTAGCAAAGGTAACCTATCTGTCTGTCTTTCTCAAAATGGTTGACCACAACATCTTTCTCTGACTTCTCCCATCCATCAACTAGCCAGATGTAACCTCATTCATCTTGTTTCATTTTTACCAATCTCTATGTACCTGGAGAATCAACTGAAATGCCTTCTCTTCCCGGTACTGGTATTCTTCAAGGATCTATCACTTGCCCGCCACCCCCCCCCCCCCCCCTTTTCTCACTGATGCACTGACTCTTTATCCTTCATTATCATTATCCACTACATTATCCATTGGCATCCATTTTCACATGTACACTGACAGCACCTAGATTTACCTCACCAAGACGCTTCTAGATCCTTTTGCTATCTCTATCATACATCTTGTCTGACATTCTGTACTAGGTGAGCAGAACTACCTTCAGTTAAGAATTGCAAGCATCCAAGCCATTGTCTTCTGTCCCCTTCACAAGTGTGTTCCACAGCCACCAACTACATCCGTCTTTCCGTTAAGTGCATGGCTCTGAACCAAACTTTTCACAAGCTCATTGTCATACCCTATCCTAAAATGAATTTCATAACATAAACTTGTGTTCCCACCTTGGGATGTTTGGCACCATGAGAGGGGAAGCTGTAGCTATGTACTTATTGAGCCTAAGGAGCAAGAGGGTAGCTAGGGAAAAAGTGGGTCTCCTTAAGGACCAAAGGGGTAATTTATGTGTGGAGCCAGGGGATGTGAGCAAGCTCCTAAATGAATACTCCTCATCTATATTCAACAAGGAGAAGGACATGGAAGATCTATAGACCCTATCTATGCCCCATATGATTTTATACACCTCTATAACATCACCCCTCAGTCCACTACACTCCAAGGAATAATGTCCTACCCTGCCCAACCTCTCCGTATAACTCAGGCCCCTTAGTCCTGACAACACTCTCCTAAATCTTCTTTGTACTCTTTCCAGCTTGTTAGTACAGGAAATAGGGTTTGTAAATGTATAGTTTACTGAGGAAGGCCATATGATGTACATCATGATGTTTACTGAATACTCTTCCTCATTGGGCCATACAAATAAAAAGTTTGGCTCTGGGCCAATTAGCAAGAAGGCTCAAGTATGGGAAAATTTGGTGCACAATATAAGTCTATACACCAGAGGCAGCGAGGGAGGACAGTTGACCAGAGATGGAGAGGAGAGAGGGAGGACCAGAGACATTGAGGAGAGAGGGAAGAATCACCAGAGATATTGAGGACCAATGTCTGAGGAGAAAATAACCATGAGAACCAGTGAGGTCTGAGAAGAGTTTAAAAACAAGTGTGGGAGAGGGAGAGGTGTTTGAGATAAAGGGGTTAGAAAGTGATAATCAGTGTTGGAGATTCTGGTAGTCTGTGATGAGAAAATACTGCTTTATTAAAATAGAACATTTCACATAAGTGGCCCTCAGAAGTGTTCTTCTGTAAATCTGGCCTTTGCCTCAAAATTGCTGAGTAGCACTCTTCTTAGTCAACAGAATACTTAACAAAATGTAACCACACTTCTGCAACACTGCTGTGTTTATAAAATATCGTGGACTTGGCCTGACTGTTACTTTTAGCCAGTATTCCGAAACGTAGTTCATTTGTCGTCTCACGCCACCAGCAAAGAATGACTTTGGGCTGAATTGTGTGGCTATGTACGGTGCTTCCAAGGGGAGTAGCTGGCATTCAGCCACTCACTGGTGAATATATCTGGCTGTGTGTGGACCCACCAGAAGCCCGGGACAAGCTCAGTGACAGATTCCGGCACATCTGTCTCTCTGCTCCTTTGCTGCACTCAACCTGTAATCTGATGGCAGAGCCCAGGTGTGCTGGGATACCTCAGGATTATACTGGATATATGCCTCTGTGATCCAGTGCCAGCACAGAATCTGAGTGAGGACTCCTGACCTGGAGGGTGAGAAGGGAAAGGTTAGTTCAGATATTTATTTTTTTACATATTTAACTTTTTACTTTATAGTAATAATTTTAGGTATAAGTATTCATTCCCTCCATCACTGGGGCATAGAGGCTGCTGTATATACCATTTACAAACTGCACTGCAGTTACATGCCAAGATGCTCAGACAGCATCTCCAAAACCCATGAGTTCTACCAGCAAGAAGGTCTGGGGCAGCAGGTGCAGGGAATCACCACTATCTGCAGGTTCCCCTGCAAGACACACACCAATCTGATTTGGAAATATATCACTATTCTTTCTTTGTCTGTCGTACAGCACAGAACAGGCCCTTTGGGCTACGGCATCCGGACTGACCATCAAGCACCCATTTACAGTAATCTTAATTTCATTCTCTTCAGATTCTATCAGTCACCAACACACTAGGGACAATTTACAGTGGCCAGTTAACCTACCAACCTGCACATCTTTGGGATGTAGGAGGAAACCCACACAGTCACGGGGAGAACTTCCAAACCCACAATGCTGGGATTGAACCCTGGACACTGGAGCTGTGAGGCAGCTGCTCTATTAGTGGCATCTCTATGTCCTGGAACTCCCTCCCTGACAGCACTGAGGGAGTTCCTTCACTGGAAGGACTACAGTGCTTCAAGAAGGCTCCTCACCACCCACCTTCTCAAGGGCAGTAGGAATGGACAATCAGTTAAAATAATGTTTAAAAAGCTCTGTTTTAAAGTGTTTTTAATAAATGTTCTTCCTTTAATTTTTCTAAAATAATCATACATATTTTTAAAGAGTTGTAGCAATTTTAATAGTTCTAAAATATCTTTGAATATTGGATACATTTAAAAGCGGCTAGAAAGCCTCACGGACTTGGACGGGAAGTGAGGCACTCCCCTGGCCTTGCTTCACATCAGGGTGTTCTGAAGGGTGGGTGGGGCTTCAGCAGTGCACTTGTTGAGGCCTATTTACCACTGAGGCCTTGACACCCAGCTGCAGTTTTGGGTGGGCCAGCATGATTGGACTCAGACATCTGCACCAATTAGTACGTCAGTAGGGAGAGCAGTGCGAGTCCAGGCAGCTGGCTGAATCGAGCACGATTCACCCCATCAAGCTGGGGAAAATAAAAGGAAGCTGCTCACATAGAACCAAGAACTGTCTTTTGTTAAAATAGAAAATAAAAGTAGAAGCTGTTTTGAATACTCCATTATAGCAGGGTCTCTGAGGACGCAACCAGCCATTTAGGGGAAACCCTACAGAGTGAATGTCTGTACCATTTGGACTGTTGACTCCTTCTGTGGATTGCTTCCGTTTGCAGCAGCATCTTAACTGACTCTATGCTCTCTTTCTTTAAGAAATCTCTGCCCTTAGTCTGATAATATCTAGTGTGACTATCCAGCAATGCAATTTGCAAAATATTCATCCCCTCCCCCCCCCCCCCCCCGAAAAAAACTACATTGAAAAATCAGTGGTTTTCCTGCTGTGGATTTTCATCACAAATCCCACAGTATTGTGTTAGACAATCACTGACATCCCAGACTAGCTCATAGCTTTATTAAACAGATAGGAGGAAATGCTGTAATAAAGCGTGGGTTTGAGTACATTTTGGAGAGGCTGCTGAGAGAATTGTTCCAAACAAAATCAAATGCTCGGTCAAGCCATGATCTAGGCTCGCAGTGGATCAGGAGGCACTAAAAAGGTATGGAATCTAAAAATTGTTATTGAAACTAAATGACTAGCTAACAGTTCAAATTTCAATGTATTTAATAGAATAACATATACTTACTTATTATAGTTTGCCATGATTCAACTGAGGGGGTTGAGGGCGAACATATTATGTTCGCTTTAATTGTAATACAGAACATTTACTTTTGAAATGAAACGTTGCATTATTTTTTATGTATATTACAGACATATTCCTCTGAATGTTAATTTGATTAAAAGCAAAGAATGTCAAATTTAAAGGCATTTTGTTCGCTCTCAATTTATTTCTAAATGATGTGGATGCTGTGGGCGTTTGCCTTGTGCTATTTTCATAAAATCACAGCTTTAAATCCTGCTTTCGCTGCATATGCTGCTTGTGTTGGTAATATTCAATGCAGAAGAAAGATCTTTTTACACAAATATAAAACGGTCTTCCTCACTATTATTGTTAAGCAATGTTTCATTATACAGATTATGGCAGAGCAGGTGACATTACAAAAAAAAACAATTTAGCATGTTCATTGTTTGCCAACTAGCTGAAATAATTATTCATTATGAAGAATATTTTTATTATAATCAAAATTAGTTGTAGCATTAAATTGATTTCAAATTTCTGAAATAAAAAAGGAACTTAGAAATGCTGTAGCCAGCAGTAAACATTATGGTACACTGTTGTGACTTACTTTGTTTCATGTGTTAATCATTATTAGGATTTTGTTTCATGTACATCATTCCACTATCATTTCCAAATAAACAAGGGCAGGACCTTGATGTATTGAAACAATCTTTTGAATGCATGCTCCTGGTGCAGTTCTGGTCCTTCTACAATGTAGGCATGCTCCGTGAGACTTTCCATCAATGGATTTCCTTGCATGCAATCCAGTGGGTGAGGCTCCCCATTGAAAATAAAATTTCATGCAACTGGTCCTCAATAATGTTTATAATAAATGAAACCTATTTCTGTACTGGTAGATTTCAACAGCAGTACAAATATTTGCATCTTTCTGACATTCTCTGGAGGGACTGAAATGACAGTATATTTTCAGCTCTGTGCTAATCAACTGTTTCATTATCCAGAGTGAGATATTGTCTGTAGAATGGATAGGTTCACATAAAGCATTTGGAAACTTAAAAGGATTTAAAAGATAGGGGGAAGAAACTTACAAATTCAGGAATAGATTTCATTTTGTGGGTTGAGATAAATAATTTTTGTAGGAAAGAATATACTGGGCTCTAGGTTCCTGGATGCTTGAAAATGCAAGCTAAGATAGGAATGTGGCTGGCCTGTTGCAGATTTAAAGTCATAGAGTCATAAAGCAGAAAAAAAAGCCCTTCGGCCCACCACATCTATGCCGCCTGTCTTGCCATCTACATTAATTCATTTGCCTGCATTAGGTTTATACCCCCTAAGCCATGCCTATTCAAGTGCCTGTCTAATAGGAAAGGGTTAGATAGTGTGAGGGTGGTTTGATGGATGGTACAACATGGTGGGCCGAAGGGCCTGTTTTGTGCTGTATGGTTCTATGGTTAAATGGTTGAGACAGATACAATCATCATGTTTGGTGATGGTATCTGCCTCCACCACCTCCTCTGGCAACACATTCCAACTATCAATCACTCTCTGTGTTTACCCTCCTGATTTCCTTTTAAAACTCTTACCTCTCACCTTCACCCTCTGCTTTATTCGCTCCATGGAATAAAGGCCAGTTTATCCAATCTCTCCCTATAGTTAGTCTTCCAATCCAGATGATATCCTGGTGAACCACCTCTGCACCCTCTCCAGTGCAATCACATTCTTCCTACTGTGTTGCAATCAGAACGGCACGCAATGCTCCCAAGTGGGCCTAGCCAGTGTTTTGTGGAGTTGCAACATGATATCCCAACTTTTATATTCTATGCCCAACCTATGAAGGCAAGCAGGTGATATGCCTTCTTCACCAGCCTATCTACTTGTGTTGCCACTTTCAGGGTACCGTGGACTTGTATCTCAAGGTCTCTCTGTTCATCAACATTCTGCGGTATCCTACCATTTATTGTACATGCCCTACCTTTATTTGACTTCTCAAAATGCATCACCTCAGACTTGTCAGGATTAACTTCCATCTGCCAGTGCTCCACCCAACTTTCCATCTGATCTGTATGCTGCTGTAACCTTTGACAACTTTCCTCACTATTCACAGTACAATTTTTGTGTCATCCACAACCTTACTAATCATTCCTTCTACGTTCAAAGCCAAGTCGTTAATATTTGTCAAAAACAACAAGGGTCCCAGCACCGAACCCTGCAGAACACAGCTGGTAGCAGACTTCCAATCAGAAAAGCATCCCTCCATTACTACCCTCAGCCTCCTATCACCAAGCAATTTTGGGTCCAATTAGCTAGCTTGCCTTGGATCCTATATACCTTAACCTTTTGGATCAGCTTACCATGCAGGACCTTGTCAAACGTCTTACTAAAGTCCACGTAAACAACAATCTTCTTGGTTACTTCCTCAAAAAACTCAGTCAAATTAGTGAGGTGGGATTTTCCCCTCACAAAGCCATGCTGACTATCCCAGATCTGTACCTGCCTTTCCATGTACATAAATCCTATTCCTTAGAATTTTCTTCAATAATTTCCCTATCATTGATCTGAGGCTCACCAGTTTACCTGGCTTATCCTCGCTGCTCTTCTTAAATAAAGATATAACATTAGCTATATTCCAGTCTTCTGGTACCTCAGCTGTGGCTAATGAAGATGTAAAAACCTCCTCACTTGCTTCCCATAGCATTCTGGAATAGATCTCGTCTGACCCTTATGCATTCCAAGACATTTAACACTTCCACCTTCTTAACACATTAGAGTCCTTGGGTTACGTTAAGGTTCTGTTCCTGGGAACTGCCTGTAAGTTGATTTCTCCATGAGCCAGAATGTCTGTTTATAACCCCAGGAAAGTGATCTCCCCTCTCTTATTCCTAAATTCTATTCATATGACCTCATTGGATGATCCCTCTAGGATTTCTTCTGTTAACTACTGCCATGACCGCTAATCAATAGTGCGACTACCCCTAATCTTTTGCATTCCGCTCTGTCACATCTGAAACTTCTATACCTTGGAACATTAAGCTGCCAGTCCTGCCCTTCCCTCAACCATGTTTCCATGATTGCAATCATATTATAATTCCAAATGCTGATCCGTGCTCTAAGCTCATCTGTTTTACCTGTTGGGGTCCTTGCATTAAAGTAAATGCAGCTGAATCTACCAGTCCTTCCATGCTCCCCTAACCTGCCTCAGTCTGCTCTGCCCAATGAACTTGCTTGATTTATCCTCTACATTTAATTCCATCTACTCACCTGCTGCACTGCTACTATGCTTCCCAGTCCCTGCTAAATTAGTTCAAATCCCTGATTAGGGTGAGCAAACCTCCCTGCAAGGATATTGGTCTCCCTTCAGTTCAGGTGCAACCCTTTCTTCGTGTTCAAGCCCCACCTACCCCAGATGGCGATTCCGATGATCCAAGTACCTAACACCTTCCACCACCACCCCCTCCCCCCCCCAATACCAGCTCTTTAGCCATGTGTTCACCTCCTATTTCTACCCTCACTAGCACATGAAAAGGGAGTAATCCTGAGATTATAACCCTTAGGTTCTGCTTTTTAACTTCCTGCTTAAGTCCCTAAATGCACTTGGAAGAACCTCATCTTTTTTTAATCCATGTCATTGGTACCATTGTGTACTGTAACCTCTGGCTGTTCTCCCTCCTCTTTCAGAATGTTTTGTACCCACTCCAAGACACTTCTGACCCTGGCACCAGGGAGGCAACATACCATTCTGAGTCTCACTCTCGGCCACAGAAGTGCCAGTCTGTTCCCTTCAATAACGAATCCCTCAGCACTACTACTCGCATACACTTTTCCCTCCCCTGCTGTGCATCAGAGCTGATCATTGTGCTACAAACCTGGCAGCTGCCACTTTCCTCTGAGAGGCAGCCCCCTCCTACAGTATCCAAATCACTATACTGTTTGAGAGGGGAATGACCACAGGGGATTCCTGCACTACCTGCCTGCATTTACTGCACTTCCTGGTGATCACCCATCTCCTTTTTGAATGAGCAGATTTGAGGATGATTTTCTTGCACAAACAAGATGCAATTTGTTGACTGCATAACTACTGCAGCCCCCCCCCCCCCCCCGCCCCCTCTGACCAGGAGCACAACAGCCATGCTAGAAATGCAAGCTATAAAATGTGATTTCCAGACATAGTAGGAGCTCCTATGCTCCTAGGCGGCTCTCAATGGTGTGGTCAGCATCCCACTCTCTCAACTGCACCCCCATGCCCCAAGGAAAGAAATCCTTACTAATAACATCAAAGACATTGCGACCAATGGTAAGGATTCCACAGCATGCCTCAGCGGAAGTAGGCTTTCTCTTTCCTTTCAAGGGCTGCTTCTGCATCAAGGCCCTCACGGTTCCTTCGGGGAATGCAAACACTAACAGAGTTGCAGGTACAATGTCGAATGTGCCCTGCAGGTCAATTGACACCATTACTGTACACCCAGCAGCCCCTGGCAAACATGCATCACATGTGCATAGAACTGCTATTAAAATTCCCCTCTGGCAAACGCTTAAGCACCGACTTTTGCAGGGATCAATTTTTCACTCCAAAACTAATGCATGACACACAAAAACCATGAACTACGCGATAACATGTGGCCTGCTTTTTCTTCTGAGTTTTAAACGTAGATTGCTTCTACAGATTGGTATATTTCATTTCTTTAGAAACACTTAGTTGGTAAGGCAGCATCTGTGGAAAGAGAAACAGTTGACAACAGTAAACATTTCCAGCATTTCCTTTTTTTAATTTCAGATTTCCAGCATCTGCAGTTTTTTTCTTTCCTCGTTTTATGGAATTTGGCATCAATGAGGAGGTTAGCAGCTGTTGCCTTCCCAAATGTCCCTTCTTGAACTACTGCAGTCCCTCTGGTCATCGCGTAAGGAATTCCAGGATGATAAGGGACCAGCAATATATTTCCAAATTAGACATGTAACTTGAATGACCTGCAGGGGAATGGTGATCCCATATACCTGCTGCCCTCATCACTCCTTGTAGTAAAGATCAAATCCTCTTTCACGTCCCTTTCCTGGAGGTGCTGCCACATTCTTGAACCCTTGATCTTCCGTTATTGTCACTTTAGCATTCTTTTTGCACTATTGTACTTTGCACCATTCCATTGTCATTATGTTGTTACTTTGCACTTGTCACTGTATTTATTGTTGTATTCAATTCCACCTGCTGTCTGTAAGGAGTTTGTACGTTCTCCCTGTGTCTGTGTGGGTTTCCTCCCACATTCCAAAGATATACAGGTTAGGAAGTTGTGGGCATGCTATGTTGGCCCTGGAAGCATGACGACACCTGCGGGCTGCCCCCAGAACACTGCATTTCACTGTGTGTTTTGATGTACATGTGAGTAATAAAGATATCTTATTCATTATTACTGCATATTCTGTTTACTCTGTGATCTTCATGCGAGCAAGGAATTTCATTGCATCCTAGTGTATATGACAATAAACTGATCTGAATCTGAGGTTTAAGAGGTGCTGTAAGAATAGCCAAGGCTAATAACTGCAGTGCATTTTGTAGGTGGCACACACTAATAATTTCCCTCCAAGGGAAAGAAAGTTTAGGGCAATGGATAGGATACCTATCAAGTGGGCTGTTTTGCCAATGTATCATGTAGAGCTTCTTAATTGTTGTTGGAAATATACTCATCCAGGCAAGTGGAGAGTATTCCATCACATTTCTGATGTGCCTTGTTGATGGTGGATAGGCTTTAGGATACCCAGCCTCCAAACTATCGTTGTGTTTTTATGACTGGCCCAGTTGCACTTTTCGTCAATGGTGATCTTCCGGATGCTGACGGTTGGGGACTCGGCAGTGATCGACTATCAAGACTAGAATGCTAGACTCTGGCTTGTTGATGTTAGTCATTGTCTGGCACTTTTATAGCATGTATATTACCAGCCCTTGTCTGAATATTGTCTATGTCTTACAGTATACAGGGGTGAACTGTTCTTTTTTCTTTGAACTTCTCAGTCAGCTAATGTCCCCACGTTTACAGGCATTAAAGGTATAGGCGTTGAGAGCAATGACGTGCTGGTGTAGATTGCAGAGAGGAATTTGTATTTCACATTGTAATTGGTACTCTGACAAAAACTGTGGGTGAAGGATGAATCCTGTTCGAAATAAGATAAGATATTTATTTATTAGTCACATGTACATCGAAACACACAGTGAAATGCCACACAGCTCCTAACCTATATGTCTTTGGAAAGTGGGAGGAAACCAGAGCACCCAGCAGAAACCCACGCAGACATAGGGAGAACGTACAAGCTCCTTACAGACAGCAGCGGAATTGAAGCCCTTGCAAATAGGTGCCTTCAGTCTCTGGTGGAAATCATCAAGCCACCCACATGTCAAGCTCTGCAGTAAACAGATCTGAGTGTTGCTATGATTAGGAAATGATTAATATTTCTTGAATTAAACAGACTAGAAGCAGAGTACTTGATTGCTGCAGGACTGCTCCATCTGTTGGTGATAGTTGGCATTTCTTTCTCTACAGGCTTGAACATGCTGCTGTACCAGCACCTTTTTACTACCTAGGTTTATGAATCTTAAATGCATTTAACCTCATAGCTGAGGATAATGATTATGATTAAACCTCCTAAGTACTTGTTTTTGTTTGTTTGCCTTTAATCATGGCAGTGTTCATCTCCCAAACTAATTCCTTTACCTACCCCCAACCTTAATTTCTTTCCTACTAGCTTCAGGCAGGAGATTCTGATGTAAAATATTAAAATTGAGGCCACCAGTTAAATCAGCCCATCACTCTTCCAATTCTGCATCCAATAATAAAAACAGCGGATGCTTTAGATACTCAGCTAGTCAGGTAGCATCTGTGAAAAGAGAAACAGAGTTAACATTTCAGCTCAAGGCCCCTCCCTCATCAGATGTGGGGAAGGGAAAAACAAGTTAACTTCACAATTTGTAACACCTGCAGTTTTTTGATCTTCGTTTCCAACTCCAGGTTCATCAGCTGCCTTGAGACTCCCTCACTGCAACGCCAGCCTGACTTACAAGAGTCCCCAAACATGAAAATGCTTATCCAGCCGGCTACTAATAATTTTTAAATTGAATAATCCCTTTCTATTAACCAGCATATTCAATATTTGATAATCCATTCAGATAAATTCTGATTCTGATTTCCATGGAGAGTAAAAAGGTAATCTAAAATTTTAAAAAAACTTCAGATGCTGGCTATCTGAAATAAATGCTGGGGAAACTCAGCACATCAGGCAGTATCTGTGAAGAGGGAAACAAGACTTACTTTCCATAAGAGTACTTTAGGCTGACTATAAAAGCAGTTGACATAAACTTTCATGTAATTTTTTTATCCATGGAAAGCTTGCACATACACCTGGAATTTTTTAATTTGTGATCTGGTGGACTTAATTTTTATAAAATCAGTTTGTGCATTTGATTTTGGGTACACTGCGGGTTTGCATTACAAACATTATAAAGAAAATGGGGACTAAATTTGATAGACCACAAAAATGGGCATGGGAGTAGGGGTAGGCACCAACTTTGTGTTGCCTCCTCATAATAATGATTTAAGCCTTCAGCCAGTGCTAGGCATGTTGTTCACTTTCCACATCAGTGGAGGCCAATAACATGAGTGGCCAGTGGCCTGTTGAAAATAGCATGCACTGCCTAAAGCAGTCTATATCTCTTAAGGATGAGGTTCTTTTATGGATAGAGCATGTTCAGCATCCAATCTGAGAAAGTGAAAAATGGGAGAACCTCAGAAAGAGCATGCGTTTAGATTCCACTGGAGACGGAGACCAAGAGAAATGTTTTGTGCTCACAGGGCATCAGGCATAGCTTCAAAAGCTAGTGAGAGTAGATAACCAGCCCCTGAAAACTTGCATGTTTACTGACCTCACTAAAATGGCCATGATCAATGAATACATCTTCAAATGCCATATCCTACCAACCACACCATTTGTCTCAGTCACTGCTCAGTTAATAATGCCATCACTCAGCTACCAATAATCTCCATCATCTCGGACTCGTAGCTCACAGTTATATTACTCACCTCCAGTCTTTAGCACTACTTCATGCCAGACAACCACCTCTCAAGCCTGCAAAAATGGTCTTGGCGGTAACATTGTCCTAATACATTGTCTCCTACTCTGAAACATTTTCCTCCCTCCAGCAGCTCAAGGTGGTTCACTTTCTGAGATAGCAGAAACAAAACGAACATGGGGAGAGCACCTGTCTCCATAAGCCCTGTGAAGAAGCCAGTGGTGGCCATTATTGGTGTACCTATTGCCATGACTGTGGCCAACTGCATGACCAAAGCCTTCACAGATTGCATTGCCATCATAACTAGTTCTTTTCAGTTCCCACTTCCCCTCACGTCACACAATCTCTTCTCATTTATGAGATGTAGGTGCTGTAAACATGCAAGCCTTACTCTTCAGCACCATCTTTGTCCTTGTTTCTATCTCCTCCCAGATACTCAAGGACTATAACGTAGCCAACAATTTAGAAACGAAAAAAGGAGACAGTGAAAATGAAGGCATTCAACTTTACACATGCCCTCACAAGTTCAGTTTACGAGGATAAGTTGACTGAGCTGGGGCTTTTCTCTTTGGAGAGAAGGAGGATGAGAGGTGACTTGATAGATGTGTACAAGATGATAAGAGGCATAGATCAAGTGGACAGTCAGAGACGTTTTCCCAGTGTGACAGTGGCTAACATGAGGGGACATAATTTTAAGGTGATTGGAGGAAGGTATAAGTGGGATGTCAAGGGTAAGTTTTTTACACAGAGAGTGGCGGGTGCGTGGAACGCACTGCCAGCAGAGTCTGTGGGGGCAGATACATTAGGGACATTTAAGAGACTCTTAGATAGACACATGAATGATTAAAAAAAATAGGGGGCTATGTGGGTTAGAAGGGTTAGATAGATCCTAGAGCAGGATAAAATGTTGGCACAACATTGTGGACCGATAGGTCCTGTACTGTGCTGTAGTGTTCTATGTACTGATGTGGCTCATAATTTAGAGGATAGCATAGAAGCTGGGTTAGTACATGGTGAGATTTTAGGCAGAAGTGGCCTGTGGCCTGCAACCAGAGCAGGGGGTGAGGATGCCAGCTCAGCTCACCAGATGACAAAGTTATTCCTTCTGAAGAAGACGCGGGCAAGGATTTTGGTGGAGCAGGTTACAGGAGAAGACTGCTAGGATGCCCATTGAACTGGTTAGTTCACCAGCAAGCCTGGCAATGGTCTTAAATGTTAAGGAGCTGGAATAGTTCAGGATCAACTTATCTCGTGTTTGTGCAGAGACCAAAGCCCACCAATGTATTTTGCAGGCTACTTGTGCTTGGTGCAGAAGCTTTCAAGTCAGCAAGGAGTCCTTTACTGCCTGACACACTTTGCTTAGTAAGTTATTGCAACTTGAAGCAATAGTGAAAATAACAAGCACTTGTAGCATCTAGCTGATAGGTCAGAATAATTCAATATGGGACTAGCTCGGATAGACATCTTGATCAGTATGGATGAGTTAGGTTGAAGGGCCTGTTTCCATGCTGTGTAATTCTATCAACAACTAACTTGGATATAGTCGATTGTTTCCTTAAATATGACCCATGGTAGCATTTTGCATGATAGAGTTGGAAGCAAGGGAAGCAACAGTGGGATGGGGGTTCCATTTTTGCAAATAAACAAGTGTCCGACTGTGTGTTGGCTGAAGTATTGAGTTCCAAAATGGAAGCACTGGTGTTAAACCAATGTTCTGTACTGATAAATGTTGTGATTTACCTGCTCTGCATACTTTCTGTGGAAGTCCATTGTGTGCACCCTAATCCCATTAGCATCTGACATGATTTCTTGGACAGAGATGCATGCATGCTGTAGACAACATTCTAGAGCTCCGCACACATTGATGGAGCCTAAAATATGGGTGTACTGACTCGATAGGTGCCCTTTGTCTTGAAAGCATATAAATTTTGTGCACTAATAATCATGTAAATATGAGTTGCTGTATGACGTCGTTACTGTTACTGGTATTGCAGTGATAACAAAAAAAAGATTGATTTCTTTATTTTGTTTTAGTAGAATCCCAAGAGTCCAGACGAAAAGGAAAAACAAATACAGCTAAAGGTGTAAAGCGGAAGAAAGTTGTGGCCGAAAACGTGACAAAGAAAATCCCCAAATCACCTGTGAAAACTCTGTTAAAGTTAAGTAACGATGGACAAAGTGCAGAGGCAGCCATTTCTGTCGATGGTGTTCCAACTGCTGCTTCACCATTAAAAAAGGAACCCTTGCTTGACCAAAATGGAGGACTGGAGAGAGAAGGAGAAATTGGGCAAGAATATTCAGAGGACCTAAACTTCGTTGGTGAGACAACTGAAGCCAGAGCTGGCAAATCACTGCAGAAAAAGATTGTGGGATCACAGCATTCAGTTGAGTCGTGCAACAGGTCCCCAAATTGGAGTGCTCACCAACTAGAAACTGATGCAACATTGAAATTGCTAGTTGCAGAGAAGTCTCCCTCACTATCCTACGAGCACCCACAGCATCCAATTCAACGTCTGTCTTTACTGCGTAAACATTGGATCATTAAGGCCGAGAGTAAAAGTTGCAGTACAAATGGGAGCACTCCTTATGCAAGTTCTGCTTTTGATGTCTTATTGAAAGCTATGGAGCCGGAACTGAAAACTTTGTCAAAGGTAAAATTTTCTTCAGCTGACTCGGAGTCAAGAAAATCAGATGTCAGTGTTGTATCCCAGGAAGTGTCAAGTGGAATATCAACAGTTACTGCCCAAAGTCTAGGTCAACCTTCTGTATGTAAATCTGAATTTGCCACAGATCCACAGTACTATTCAAATGTTGCTCAAATTGTGCCCAAATCAGGGAATAGACAGCAAGGACAAGGTCAGCCTACATCTCATTTACACTACCAGCAAACTCAACACATTTTGCATGCTAAACAAGATGAACATCATGCCTTATCTCAGAGGTTTAATGGATCACCAACACACCAGCAGAATCAAGGAAAACACCATTTCCAACCAACATACAATTTAACCATGACTTCTTTAGGGCAGTCTCAGACCACTGTCATGCCATATAAGCTGCATCAAGGTCAGCTTCTGGTCAATTCAAACCAGTCAATGGCAGCTAATCCACCTAATTGTGATCAAATGGGATCTGGTTACAAGCAGCTCCAAATGCCGTCAGTTGTCAACTCTGGGATGGACCAAGCGTCCAATATTTCGCTTAAGGAGCAGAAGCCTAAAAAGCAGGGGAAGTATATTTGCGAGTACTGTAACCGAGCATGTGCAAAACCAAGCGTTCTCCAAAAGCATATTCGATCACATACTGGGGAACGGCCCTATCCTTGTGTTACATGTGGATTTTCATTTAAGACCAAAAGTAACTTGTATAAGCACAAAAAGTCCCACGCTCATGCTATCAAACTTGGTCTTGTTCTGAGATCAGAGAGCAGCAGTACATCAGTATCTCAGGAATCTGACCGAGGGCTAAGTATTCAGTCAGATGTAGAGGAAAGCGGTGAAAGTGAGGCTGATTCGACATCGGAGGAAAAATATTTTGATCAAAAGCACTTTGAACAGGAAGCTGCACAAGGAGCTGGCAATGTGTCCTATTCTGAAGCAGCTACAACCTTCCCCAGGAGTCTCTCGTCATCCAACAAGTCAGTAAATAAAGTCTCTGGTTATGACACTTATGAGTCTATGAGCATGCATGAGGGCGCTGAGCCAAAAGTTACAGCTGCTTTGCCAAAAGTGGTGGTTTACCCAGTGAATGTCTCTCCTGTAAGGGCTGATAGTCCACAGGTAACAGGTGCAGCTCCAGAACCAGTCAATCCACAGCAGCAGACAAATCCACAGGCTGCTAAAATGGAGTCAACTTCAACTTGGATGGCTTGGATGAAGCAAGACACCGGATGCAAGCAGCAGCTGGAAATGAGCCCACAAGAGGAAGAAAAGGCTCAGTCAGTGACTTCGCATGCACAGCTCCAAAGACAGCAAGCCACTGAACAAGGGAAGCATCATTTGAGCCCACGAAGTTTAGGGAGCACAGATTCCGGGTATTTCTCCCGTTCTGAAAGTGCGGATCAACAGATGAGTCCACTCAGTCCCTTCGTTAAGTCATTGCCCACTACTGAAGTTGATGCAAACAAGGGCAGTTTTCCTTGTCCTCACAGCAATCAAATTATGGCCACTGTTTTGCAGATGAATTCGGTTTCAGTCGAAAAGCAGTCCAAATCAATAGCTCCTGTTCGTGCCCAGATTGCAACCAAAACGCTCGAAGAACGCATTTCCAAGTTGATATCGGACAATGAAGCAGTAGTGGATGATAAGCAGCTGGATAGTGTAAAACCACGAAGAACATCCCTTTCTAGGAGAGGAAGCATAGACTCACCGAAACCATACACATTTAAAGATTCATTCCAGTTTGATCTACGGCCTCTTCATTCTGGAAGGAGAACAAGCTCCAGTTCTGATATCCCCAAGTCCCCCTTTACACCTACTGACAAGTCAAAGCAAGTGTTTCTTCTGTCAGTTCCTCCTCCATTCCCTTCTCTTGATTGTTTGCCGATTACTAGAAGTAATTCGATGCCTGCTACTCCAGCAAATTCTGCCATACCTACAAATACAACGCCAGCTGCGCACCCACTAAGAGGGAGTCAGTCATTTGATGAGAAAATTGGTGGTTCATTTAGCGATGACGTCTTTATACCTGGACCACAGACACCGATCCAACTTGCCCATCCCCGAACCCTTGTCAGACAGACTGCAGTAGAGGACTCATCAGCCAGTGAGGGGCAGAGTTTTGCTTCCACACGTTCTATGGATGAGGGTTTCCAGAGGAGCGGCATGGCTGCAGGGGTTTTGATGCCAAGAAGCAAATCATTTGAGCACAGCTTGCGTACGCAAGAAAAAGTGAAGAAGTCACAAGGTCGGGGGTCCATGTATGAATGTGAAACGTGCAGAAATAGATATAGGAAGCTGGAGAACTTTGAAAACCACAAGAAGTTCTACTGTTCAGAGCTTCATGGGCCAAAGGTCAAACCAATAGTCACAAAAGATTCTGAACACGAAGCAATATCACGCAGCATGTCACCACAGTTGTTACATTATAGGATCATAGGAGCAGCAGGTGTGCTCCAGCAACCACCTAAGATGAGGAAAAGGAGGAAAATTAAAAGTATTGGTGATGATGACGAGCTTTTACCTGGTATAAGTACTGGGACAAACACCACAAATAAAGAATCTGTATCAGATCATTTAAGTGCTACATCTCATTGGAACAATTTAGGTGGCAGCAGCCAACCCGCGAGTGTTAGTGTGAAAAGTCTACCCGGGGAGCACCTTCAATCTGGCAGCAAGGAACATTCCCTGGAGGATCCAGTGTCTTTTAGCAATGAAATCCAAACTAAACCATTACCCTCACCATCGCAAGAACGAGAGTTAAGTAGGACCAGCAGTGGCGTGTCTGTAATCCAACACACAAATTCGTTGAGCAGGCCCAGTTCATTTGAACAGTCTGAATCGGTAGATAGAAGTTCTCCTGCTCCTGTGCAAGAAAAAGAAACCCATAATGAAGCTATGCAGCTTTCTATATTTATAAGTGGTAAAGAAGATGCTTGCAGCCAATCCTCTTCCCAACAGCAACCCAATCCTGGCATATTGAGGGCAGCAACGTGTGAACTTTCGAGATCTTCATCCGCTGATTGTACTCCGCTGCAGCAGCTAAGACTGGTGCGCCAACATAACATCCAGGTTCCAGAGATTTTGGTCACAGAGGAACCAGACCAGGAGCAGGACGTGCAAGGAAATGAGCAGGCAGAGAAATTTCATTGGCCTCAGAGGAGTGAGACACTCTCAAACCTACCAACAGAGAAGCTACCACCAAAAAAGAAGCGAATCCGCTTGGCTGAGATGGAGCATTCGTCTGGTGAATCCAGCTTTGATTCAACGCTTTCAAGGAGTTTCAGTCAGGAGAGCAACCTGTCTTGTTCCAGTCTCTCAGCCTCTTTTGATAGGGAGGATGTTCCAAGGACTGAAAGTCCTTCCAAGCTGGAAGCACTTATTAAATCATCTGAATTGGCTCTGGTTAGTCGTTCAAATACACTTGGTGTTCCCAATCCACATTACAGAGAAATGAGGCGTGCTGCATCTGAACAGACTACTAGTGTGCCACCACCTACAGAGGTTGCTGCAGGAATTCGTAGCAAGTCATTTGATTGTAGTATCATATCCACATCAATATCTACACCACCAGAAGTTTCAATGGAAATGATTTCAACAGTGGCTTCTGAATTAATAGCTTCTGGCTCTGTCTCACTTATTGAAAGGAGAAGAGGTCCTCTTATACGACAGATGTCTTTGAGTATTGGCCCAGATATTCCTCAACCTCAGGTTTTGCCTTCCAGTTTATTCCAGCAAAATCTAACTCTGCAGGTAGCTGCCCTGCCACAACTCAAAAGATCCTTATCGAATAGGTTATCTCCTGTGTCCTTCTTAACTTCACAGCATCAGTTGTCATGTGTGACACAACTTCGACACATAGTTCACCGTGAGCCACAGTCTTCAATACAAGAAGTAAACTTAAACAACCAAATCCAAATTAAACAACCCTTAGTTCAAACATCTCTTGCTCAGAAATCTGAGACATGTTCAGTTACACAAGGAAACCTAAAGGTACTGCCTGCAAAAATAGCAGCAGATCAACAGAAATTATGTCCAATTATATCTCTTCCTCCTGCAACTGAAGAAAATATATATGCTCCTAAATACCAGCTTCAAATTGTTCAAAAACAATCCTGCCAGCCATGTATACTTCCTAACATTACATCCCACCTGCCAGTCATTCCCCTGTCTATTCCTTTCACTCTAGGATCAACTGGGGTAACTTCGAATATTTCAAACGAGTCACTGGAGATTATCTCAAACTTGTACTTGGTCCCTCCGGTCCCACATATCCACCCTGGCCAGGTATCCAACCAACTACAGCCTGGAGCTTCTCTGGTCATCCAGAGTGGGAAACCCACTTATAACACTGCTATCCATACAACATTGCCTCAGATTCTGGTCACACAAGATCAAACAAACCAGCAAGCTCTGGTGATTTGTAAATTTGATGATCCAATAAATTCAAACACTGCCGAGGAAATACCTTCAGGATCAAAGGATTATCTGGAAGCCCGAAAAAATAAAACTAAGATGTCTGCTGTTTCTGAAAATTCTCATGCCCATAATGAGAGCAGAACTGCCCTTGTAGCGAGTGGATCAAAAATGCCACCCGACTGTCTACTTGCACAAGAACCTACTGGTACTAGTAAACGCATGCTATCACCGGCAAATAGTTTAGATATTGCAATGGAGAAACATCAGAAACGGGTTAAGGATGAAAGTGGATCTGCAAGTTCTGGTAAAGTGACACCAGTGGTGTTACAAAGCACCAAATCTGCTGAAATGACTAAGCTAAAGAAGCCCATGTTAGTGAGACAGCACTGCACAACCGATCAGGTGGAGGGCACACTGCCTGTTGAGCAAGAAGGTACTTTGAAAAATAACTCTCAAATCTTAGACCTTAACAGCTCACCAACAAAGCCGGTTCTTTCAAGAGAAGCTCTAGAATATGAAGGTTCTTCCTCTTCTTCAGGGACTGTTATTCAAAAATCACCTATAATCATATTCTCTGGTTCCCCACAACCAAATACTACTCTGTTGAAGTCACTCACTAATGCTCAGGGTGATATATCTGCATCAAGTAATGACCAAATACAACCAGCAAGCAATCAAGCCCAAATAAAAGTGAGAGCTTCCTTTCCAATCACAAGTACACGAGATGTACAATGTGCAACACTTCCAACTCTGAAGACTTCAACAAGTTTTAGTTGGTGTTATCTGAAAAATTGCAAGCCCCTACATACCCAGCAAGTAGAGAAAAATTTCTCTGCATATTCAACTTGGCACGTCAGCCCTCACAATCCCAATCCACTGGGTTTACCAACTAAAGTCGTACTTGGTCTTCTCAATCCAAAGCAGAAGATAAAAAAAATGATGTACACACAAGCGAAAAGCACACTGCTTCATTCTGGCATATTGGTATCTTCAAGCAAGTGGAAAGCTGATAAGTCCAAGGTATTAACAATTTTTGCTTGACCAATCTCTTTTGGCTTTGCTAACAATTTGACAGAGAAAGCTGTATGACTTGGAGGCCAATATAGCACAGGCTTAGATACTCAAGCCATCAGTTCAGAGAGGATTTGATGGAGGTATTAGTGTCACTTAAAATGACTACTTACAATTTCCTCATGTTAAATATCAGGAAGGCCATTACCACTGTTTCCAGGCTCCACGTTAAAACTCCAATACTTGGCCACTGGCTGTATCCCTCTCTATGGGAACCATTTGAGACTGAATCTTGATGTCCTATTGGACACTGAAATGAGCTTCCAACCGTATTTGTGTCATCATTGAGCCTGCCTATTTCTGCCTCCATAATATTGCCCAACTGTGGTCTGATCTCAGCTCATCTGCTGCTGAAACCCTCATATGTGCTTTTATTACCACTAGACTTGCTTGTTCTATTGGCCAACCTCTCTTTTCGTGAGGTCATTCCAAACTCTGCCAATGGTTGTAACTCATACTGTCCTGTTCAGGACCTAAATTGGCTCCCCATTAAGCACATTTGAAAATTCTGATCCTTGTTTCTAACTTCCTCCATTTCATCACTCCTCTCATCTCTAAGGTACATAAGAGTTCTTGTGCATTCCGATACTAATCACTCCATCACTGGCAGCCATGCTTTCAGTTGCCAGGTTCTCGAGTTCCTCCATAAATCTACCCACTTCTTACCTCTCATCCATTCAAGATGTTTCTTAAAATTGACTTATTTAACCAAGTTCTTGCTCTCCTGCTCTTCATCTTCCTCAGTGCTGAATTCATTAATAATACTTCATTGAAATGCCCTATGACATTTTACCATGTTAAATGCATTATAAATTCAAGTTTCTTGTTACTAATTGAAGCAGCTATAACTGTTATACTACACATTTTCACTTGGCATTACAGTAATAACAGGCAGAATAAATAAGACATCTGAAAACTGTATGAATTAATTTAGTTGGTCTCCTGTGGCACAGTTCAAGGTGACAATCTGTTGTCTAATAACCCTACATTGATAAACATTTATGGGATGTAGGAATAATATCAGAGCTAAAAATCAACAGCAACTCAAGTCAAATTTAATTTTTCCTAAAATTATATTTTTATTTAAATAGTATTTAGAAGTGTATTTAGAAGGATTTTTACCATTGCTTCAGAGGTGGGAAACCACTTTTCATCTCTTATTCTGTAAAGTGTAAACAAGGGCTTTTATATTTTTATTTACCTAATTTTAATTCCTTTTTCTTTGAGAACCCAGGACAGACAGCAAAATAGCATGCAGTTGAAGCAGTTATCTGGTAAACATAAATATTTGGAAGGGGAATTAGTTTTAGCTGTACTTGCTGGGCAATCCTGGGCTCTGGCAGAAGTAACTGGATTATACTGAGATACAGTGAAAAGCTTTTGTTTGCATGCCATCCAGACAGATCATTCGATACATAAGTACATTAAGGTAGTACCAAAGGAAAACAATAACAGAATATAATGTTACAGTTACATAGAAAGTACAATGCAGATAGACAAATTAGATGCAATGGCCATGACAAGGTAGATTAGGAGAGCAAGAGTTCATCTTTATAGAGTACTACAGCATAGAAACAGGCCCTTCAGCCCATCTAGTCCATGCCAATCTGATCTTCTGCCTAGTCCCATTTACCTGCACCCGAACCATATTCCCCCAAACCCCTCCCATCCATGGACCTATCCAAACCTCTCTTAAACGTACAATTGAACCCACATCTACCACTTCTGCTGGCAGGTCATTCCACACTCACACCGCCCACTGAGTGAAGAAGATCCCCCTCAGATTCCTCTTCACCCTAAACCTAAACCTATGTCTTAAACCTAAACCTTAACCTTTCATCCTGTCTATGCCCCTCATAATTTTGTATACCTCTCTAAGATCTCCCCTCATTCTCCTGCGCTCCAGGGAATAAAGTCCTAACCTATTCAACCTTTCCCTATAACTCAGGTCCTCAAGTCCCAGCAACATTCGTGTAAATTTTCTCTGCACTCTTTCAAGCTTATCTTTCCTGTAGGTAGGTGACCAGAACTGCACACAATACTCTAAATTCAGCCTCACCAATGTCATGTACAACTTCAATATGACATCCCAACTCCTGTACTTAGTGTCCTGATTTATGAAGGCCAAAGTGCCAGAAGTTCTCTTTACCACCCTACCTACCTGTGATGCCACCTTCAAGGAACTATGGATCTCTATTCCCAGGTTCCTTTGTTCTACTGTTATTAAAGGGTTTGGGGAATGAGGAAAGAGTGGAATTAAGCAGGATGGAATATTAAAAGGGAGGTAAAAATCAACCAGTGTTCCCAATCCCTAGAGATCCATTGATGGCAGTGAGGTAGAAGCTGTCCTTGAGCCTGGTGGTACATGTTCTCAAGCTTTTGTATGCAGTGCCCGATGGAAGGGAGGAGAAGGGAGAATGACCAGGGTGGATGGGATCCTTGGTTATGTTGGAAGTGGGTTACTGCAGCTGGATTGCTGGATTTTGGGAACACTTTGGATCTTTTGATTTGGCATCATTGTGAAGGCGAAACCTGAGATTTGAAAGAAGGAAAGAAAATACATTTATGTTGTATGTTTTTGACCTTTGGATGTGTCAAAGAACTTAGCAGACAACAGATTGCTTTTGAAGCAAAAAATAAATAGCTGGAAGGTCTTAGTGGGTCAAACAGCGGACATAGGAATGGTCAAGGTTTTGGGTCAAGACCCTCCATAAGGGCTGAGAGTGTAGAGGGAAGATGGCCTGTATACAGATGTGAGAGGAAGGGAAGAGACAGAGGCTGATGGATGATAGGTGGAACCAGATGGGGAAATGGGAGGCGGGGTGGCAGATGGGGCAAGGGAGATCATTGAGACGAAGACTCGTAGGTGATAGATGGAAACATAAGGAAACGAAAAAAATAGGCAGGTGGAACCAGGTGGGGGAGAGGTTGGGAAACATGAACCAAGGGAGAAGGTGGATGGGTATGTGGGTGACAGGCAGATGGAACCAGGTGGGGGAGAGTGATGAGGCTAAATAACAAGGAGGAGGGGAATGGGAAAGGTGAACAAAGGGGGAGAGACCCTGGGTGGATTGGTGGGAGTGGGAAAGGACCACAAGGGAATGGGTTACCTGAAACTGGAAAGTTCAATGTTCACACCATTGGGCTGTAGGCTACCCAAGTGGAATATGAGGTGCTGTTCTTCTAGTTTGAGTTTGGTCTCACTGTGGTAGCAGAAAGGGCAGAGGACAGACAGGTCAGTGTGGGAATGGGAAAGGGTGTTGAAATGATTGCTTTGAAAATCTGACTATAGTTGTAATGCATGAAAATCTCATTAACAATGTGCAGCAAAATCCCACAAGCAGCAAAGAGATGCATAATCATGTGATCATAGTGAAGTTGGTTGAAGGATAAACATTGGCTGGAAGACCAGCAGAGCTCCACTATAAACAGTGCTGTGGAATCTTTGGCTCCCACCTGGATTCAGTACCTGATAGTACAGTAATCTGTCAATGCTCATTGAAGGGGCAATCCAGATTATATACTCAACAAATCAATCTCTTCAAATGCACTTTAAAAACTCCTGAGAGAGTTGTGAAAGCAGATAATATTGATTCATTCAAATGCAAATCAGGTTTGGAATACCGTGTGGGCAAATTAAGAAAGGACACAATAAATATAGCACAATTGAGAACAACAGGTAACCTTGAATCAACATTCCCAAAGGCATTTGGGTATTTCTCACCTCATTAAATGTCACTATTAGTTAACAATTCAGTGATTGTGGGATCACGTAACCAGCAGAATGGTAGCAGGCAAATTTGGTCTTTTTTGGTCTATTTTTGTTCTGACACGGAAATTAGCCTCCAGCTGCATTATCATTAATTTTACAAATTCTCGTTATAAATTCCAAAGTGAGGTTATTTGATATTCAATATTATAACTATATCACATTACAATGAAGTGCTCTTAACTGAGGCATTTTTCTACCCTAATCTTGCTTTTCCCTTTTTACAATTTTGCTTCATATTACCTCCTAACTGGAATAAGGGATTCTTATTGGCTCAGTACTATAACTGCTTGCCGGAAATTCCTAAAGGCATTTTAGATTATCCTAATGAAATTGCTGGCCACCTGATGTTTAGTTATTGGGCTTTTACCTCTCTTGAAAATTGAATAAAGCAACTAAGGTTCTGAAAAAGAGGATGTGATTATAATATTCAAATGCTGAGTTTGTTGATAAAAGAGTCACAGTACTGAGTTCACCAATCACTAAAGGGGTTGTCGGCAATTGTGGTCATTCTGGATAATGACCTGTTCTTGTAGGCAAATGTGTAAGAGATTACATAGAAGATTGGGTACACAAAAACTGTTCACTTTGAGGCTTTAAATGTAAAATCAATATCAGTGTAGATACTTGAAAGTATTGATTGTGTGGATAATATTACGCAAGAGGAAAGTATGTTAACATAAAATCTGTGAAAGTATTTCAGATTATGCAATTATTTTTTTGTCTTGGGTTGCCTCATTATAAATTACATCACTTTAGTAATCGTTAATGGTGAGAAGCCTCCCGATCCACCCATTGAATTTGACCCATTTAGCTCCACTCTGTCCATTCTCACCCTACCAGTTGCACAGTTACCTTCAATTCCCTGCATTTTTGTTTTTGCTAATAAATTATTTGTGCAGGACCTGGAGTCAGAGAGAGAGGATCCCAATACTGTGGCCTTTAAACATAGAACTAGGAATGACCAAACTAATGGTCAATTAACATGCACAACCCTAGGGATAGTAATCTCAGGATTATTAGCAACATTTGAGTATATAATCTGGACAGCCCCTTCAATGAGCATTGAGGGATTACTGTACTATCATACACTGAATCCACATCTGGCCCCTTAGGTGGGAATTAAAGATTCCACAGCACTATTAAGAGTGAAGCTCTCCTTCCAGCCAATGTTTATCCTTCAATCAACTTCATGACAATCATATGATCGTGCATCTCTTTGCTGTCTGTGGGACTTCGTTGCACGCTGTTAGCTACATTTTCTTGCATTACAACTATTGTCAGATTTCCAAAGCAATCTCTTGGCTGTATAGTTCTTTGACACATCCAAAGGTTATAAATGTATAACATCAATGTACTTTCTCTCTTTCAAATCTCAATGCACAAATTGGCATATGTTTGAATGAATTAGAGAGTCAAATACAGGAATCAAAGAGTGGTCTGGGAGAAATGATACTTGACATATGGCATATTACTTTGGGACAGTTTCACTTAAACCAGGCCAGGTCCAGTGTGCTGACAAATAGGATAATAAAAACTTTAAATTAATGATGGTGAATGAGTGTGTGTTGCAGTAGTCAGAGCTCAGGTGAGGGAAACGTTGCAGGTTAAAAGGAAGAGATCAAGGCCAAACAAACAAAATAACAATATGGACAATGATAAACCATTGAGACAGGAAGGGACTGAGAGCATAATGGTGATGGTGCCTGAGTAAACAAAAATAATTCAAGGGAAAGTGTTAAAGGTATGTGTCTGAGTACAAAAATGGCACAAATTGTGATAAATGAGTTTGACCTAATAATTGTTAGGGAGATGTGGTTACATGATGACCATGTTTGGAGATTAAGTATTCCAAAGTAATCAGATTTAGGAGAGCTGACAAAATGGTAAAGGAGCAAGTGAAGAGAGAGCCCTGGTATTAAAGGATAAACAAAAGATCAGTGGTTGAGAATGATCTCAGCCCACATGAACAAATACATTAAGTATGGGTGGAAATAAAATATAATTGCCCAGAAATTCAATTGTCTAATGCTGTTTTACTCTGTTATACAACTGAAAATCATTTTTTTCCCTCCAGGCTGAAATGTGGTAATGACCATTTACATTTTATCTCTTTGTTGTTGTAGCTTTCTGAGTCCCCTGGATTTGTACTTTTCCTTGCACTTATGTAAGCCTTTTCATTTGGTCTAATAATGTATTTTGCTTAACATAAAATTTAACCATATTATGGTCACTATTAAATATTAAGATCAATCATATTGTTGCTCAATAGAAGCTCTTATTTGTCTTCTGTAATTACTGCTGAGTACATTCCTTCTTTATTTTGGACAGACACTCACCAACCGAACACTTGCAATTAGCGAACGCAACAGCAAAGACAAGTACGAAAACCAAGTCAGTGATCCTGACAAGGAGCATGGCGCCAATGAACCCAGGCGAATTAAGATCTTCGATGGGGGGCAAGTTTACTTTTAAACACTTGTTAGTTATACCAATCCAAAACAAGGATTTGTAAAGCAGTATGGTAGGACTGTTTCTGTAGTCTGTTCCTTCCAATCTTAGTTACCCACAATATTTCCAAATTGTTGTGCCATCCTCTGGTCAGAGTACTGCATTAGCATTTGACTGGACTGCAGGATTTAGCATGGATGTATGCCAACTAAGCATTATTTCTATTTCTGACTTTTTAGGTAAGCAATTTCCTTGCCCAGTATTCAGTTATGTTAAAATAATAGGCTGCAATTGGATGGTTTGCTGATATATGAAAATCTCTTGACTGCAAAGACAAAGGAAAATAGGTTTGGGTAGTTTCATCAAATTCAATCAATTGCTAATTCCACAGTAGAAAACAGGTACCAGTGGAGGCCATGAGATTGGTTGGAGGGAGAAATGAGGTATGAAAAAAGGCATTTGTTTAATTAATTATTAAAGTAATGCTTTAATTTTTGTCTAATAATACATTAATAAGTGTTCAATTTATCTTTGAGCATTCACTGACGTTCACAACGTACATGGTTTATGTAATCTAGTTTAGTGTAATTTGGTTGCACAATGTCTCTTGTTTATACATTGCAGTTCACATTGTTAAATGGGAGTTGTGATATAGAGTGGAGACAGGTTGCCAACTGAATTTGTATAAATTCTTAAAGGTTTGATCAAGTGACATTTGATTATGTGACACTTAATCATGGAGCACATAAAAGAATGATGTAGAGTTTGGGAGAGGATATCAGCAAACATTAGACTCGGAACAGAAGTCCGAACATACTGATGTTGTAGCACTGAAAGCTAAAAGTACTTTTTGCCAGTATAAATACCACTTGCTTGTGAGAGGTAATCGGCAAATGTAAAGCTTGAGGAAATGAAGCCAATGCTGTGATTCACAACATCTTATTTTGTTGCAGACAGATAGGATAGCATAAGTACAAGCATCCCAATCCAACCAAAATGAAGACAACTTTGATGTTTATATGGATGGCTTGTTCAAACTAAAACAGTGAGATAATTTGGAGCATTTGGTGCATGTAAAAATTAATATATTTAAATAGTAGAAATGTTGGAAATACTCAGCAATCAATCAAAAAAGACACTTCCTTCCTTGCTGAGAGTTGATTTTTTAATTTTGATTTTAGATTTCCAGCATTAATTTTTGAATCAATGTAATTTAATTGTATTAGACATCAGTTTAATTATTATTCCTCTCCCTCTGCTTCCTGCTATTCTCTTACTGTCAATCTCCCAGCAGAGTCGTAAAAAGAGGAGATGGGGTGACACTTTAATAACAGAAGGGTCTCGAGGCTTAAAGGGTGATTGGTCACCTGTACATTGGATAGTTAGAGAGCAATTGGGTATTAGTCCACTGTTATCCAGTCAAAGCTACTCCACATTGAAGGATGCCATTAACAAAATAATTATTCTTCAAGTTATCCTTGATTCTCCTAATACAGAATACAGAGTAGAATATAGGAATAACATTTGAATTATTTATAAAATATATGTATTTTGGACACAATTATATTTTTAAGAGATGCATATTATGAATACAAAAGGATACTTGCATAGCCAAGAATTTCCTTTGAGAGTATAGCATTCTTTTGCCTGAACTTCATGAGAGGAGAATTAGTGCTTCAATGTTTGCAGATCCATCAATTTTAAGAAAATATTAGAACTGAGTTTCTTGCCCAAAAAGGGTGAGGAAAAATTAATTGCATTGAGGAGATCAGGTGATACTTGAGTGCAGTTTATAGATGTTTGCTTGAGAATAATCCCTGCACATTTACTTCTCAACCTTTTTCATTGAAGTCCTCTGCATCCCCAATATGAGATGATAATGTGATTAAGTTCCTTGTTCTGATTTGTGGTTATTCTGATCCCATTGCCTTCCAACTGTTACATTACTAAGTAAGAATCATTCCCCTTTCTCGGGCATCACAATCATATGTGCAAATTTGCTTTTAGAAGAATTGGAAATAGAGCCTTGGCTAGTAACACCTTACCTGGCCAAACCATGGTTTAATAAGAGTGTGCTAAACACGACTGGGTAGCATTATGACTACTTTTGATTGGACTTTGGACATGGAAATGCAGCAGCAAGCATGCAGTGGAAGAAACTACAGATGAATAACAGAGAAGCAAGAAACAGAGGGATGAAGTTTGCAAAAGACATTACCAACTAATAGACTGATCTTGGAGGAGCAGTTCTTCAGGAGAATAATAGCCATGCCAGGAGATGGAGAACATCTACAGCCTTTCTGAAGTTCACCTACATCTGCTGGTCCCTTGGGCAACACATTATCAATGGTGAAAGTCACTATTACCCTTATTTTCTTTGCCTCAGCTTTTGTCTGGTCTTTACCAAAGGAATAGCAAGGATTTGTAAATAAACTGCACATAAGTGCATAAAGATGATAAGGAATCAGAATCAGCTTTATTATCGCTGACATACACATTGTTTTGTAGCAGCAGAACAGTGCCAGACATTAAAATTACTATAAGTTACCAAAAAATAAATAAATAAAATAGTGCACAAGAGGAATAACAAGGCAGAGTTCATGAACTGTTCAGAAATCTAATGGCAGAGGGGAAGGAGCTGTTCCTGAAACGTTGAGTGTGGGTCTTCAGTTTCCTGTACCTCCTCCCCGATGGTAATACTGAGAAGAAGGCATGTCCGGGATGGTGAGGGTCCTTAATGATGGATGCTGAATTCTTGAGGCACCTCCTCTTGAAGATGTCCTCGAAGGTGGGGAAGGTTGTGCCTGTGATGGTGCTGGCTGAGTCTACAACTCTCCGCAGCCTCTTTCAGTCCTGCGCATTGGAGCCTCTGTACCAGACGGTGATGTAACCAGTCAGAATGCTCTCCACCATACATCTAGAGAAATTTGAAAGAGTCTTTGGTGACATATCAAATCTGCTCAAACTCCTAATAAAGTAGAGTCACTGGCGTGCATTCTTCATGATTGCATCAATGTGTTGGGCCTGGGATAGATCTTCTGAGATGTTGATGCCCAGGAACTTGAAGTTGCTCACACTTTCCACCACTGACCCCTCAATGAGGACTGGTGTGTGTTCTCCCGACTTCCCCCTCCTGAAGTCCACAATCAATTCCTTGGTCTTGCTGATGTCGACTGCGAGGTTGTTGTTGTGACACCACTCAACCAGCCGATCAATCTCACTCCTGTATGCCTCCTCGTCGCCATCTGAGATTCTGCCAACAACAGTGGTGTCATTAGCAAATTTATAGATGGCATTTGAGATGTGCCTAGCCACACAGTCATGAGTGTAGAGAGAGTAGAGCAGTGGGCTAAGCACGCATCCTTGGGGTGCACCTGCGTTGATTGTCAGCAAGGAGGAAATGTTATTACCAGCGGCACTGACGGTGGTCTCCTGATAAGGTAGTCAAGGATCCAGTTGCAGAGGGAGGTACAGAGGCCCAAATTTTGAAGCTTGTGATTAGTACTAAGGGGATGATGATGTCGAACGCCGAGCTGTAATCGATCAACAGCAGCCTGATGTATACATTGCTGTTGTTTAGGTGCTCCAAAGCCGAGTGAAGAACCAGTGAGATTGCATCTGCTGTAGATCTACTGTAGACTGGATTGTTTGTCAGAGTTACATGGTATGTAAACTTCCCCCATGATAACAATAGCCAGAATGAGCAGCCACTCGGATTTTCATCTTATTGAGCCATAGTGTCATACAGCTTGGAAATAGGCCCCTCAGCCCATTGAGTCCATGCCGACCATCAAGCACCCATTTGCACTAGTGCCATTTTAGTCTCCGCATTTCCATCAACTCTCCCCAGATTCTCATTTACCCACTAGGGGTGATTTACAGTGGTCAATTAACCAACCAGTCTGCAAGTCTTTGGAACGTCAAAGAAAACTGGAGCAGCTGGCAGAAAGCCACGCAGTCGCTGGAAGAACCTCTGCAAACTCCACACGGACAGCACCTGAGGTCGGGATTGAACCAGTGTTGCTGGACTGTAAAGCAGCAGCTCAACTTGCTGTTCAACTGTGCTGCCCAGCTGAAGGTTGTGATCATCGTAGCAGTTCATCCTCAAGCCTTGGTTAATTACAAGGGATTTTATTCTGTCAGTGTCAACCAATGTGCAAACATAAAGGTGGCTCATATAGAAGTGCACCAAATTTCCTGGTAGCCACCATGTTTTTATATTGTGGAAGTCCTACATCCTTGTCCTGTTGAGACCTGGATACAACCTTAGTTGGGATTAGTTTAATTTGGCAGCATGTTCGGCACAGACATCATTAGCCAAAGGGCCTGTTAGTGTGCTGTACTGTTCTATGTTTTATGGTTGTTGATAGTTTGCAAAGGATATCCCCTTCAACGTGGCTGATTGCACCTTTGAGGCACTGCAACACTTAACATCAGGAACTTTACAATGCCTTATAATCATTTGCGCCATCAGGCAAGCCATCTGCCTATTCAAGTTGTGTTCCAGGTGCATGGACTGTTCTGAATGTGCCTTTCTGTATCTACCAGTAAGGATCATTAAATGATGGCAGTGTAAGGCATTCTACATGACATGGTGTAGCTTGATGTTGTGCTGCACTCTGGATGGTGAATAAACTTGTCACTAAGACTCTCACAAATACTTGCATTCTTAGTAGTAACACATTGCCGATGAGATCGTGGATAAGATGGACAGACCTTGTTATCCAGATGACAGATAAGTAGTTGCAAAAGAAGGTAACCCACCTGTGGGTAGATAGAAGAAACATTTCAAGAACTCGCTCAAGTCATCCATGAAGCATTTTGTCATTGACCCGGGATCTTTACAAAGATCTTGCTATTATTACATCTGGTGATCCATATTGCAGCTATGTTCTGTGTGCAGAGGAGAAATGCAGATACAGAACAGAAGTGCAGACAGCAAGAATCTCTCAACAACAGTACATCTACATTAATGATGTAACCCATAGTAGCACCTTTGCTGAATGTGCCACAGACAAATTAAAGTACACATTTATCTAATCAACCATTTGTATGTTCTTAGAAACCAGCTAACCTGTATTGTCCTGGTCAACTTGAAACTCAAGGGTATCAAAAGGAAGATAGGTTTAATGTGAGAGGAAGGAGTTTTAAAGGGAATCTGAGGAATAGCTTTTTTTCACAGAGTGGTTGATTTATGGAATGTGCTGCCAGAGGAGGTGGTGGTATCAGATGCAATTAATATGTTTAAGCGGCCTTTAGACAGACACTTAAATAGGCAAGGCATAGAAAGATATGGCCCTAATGTGGGCACATGGGATTAGCGTAGATGAGCAAAAAAGTTGTCATGGATGAAATGGGCCAAAGGATCTGTTTTTGTGCTATGTGACTATGATTCTCTGAACGAATAGCAACAAGTTTCACAACAGCAGGGACCAGAGACTTGGTATTCCTCATCTGATGAGAATCATGATGGCAAGAAGAAAACAACGGGTAGAGTTGCCAGAGTAGCTTATATCATTGATGCTCAATGTGCCAGGGACAGCTTAAGGGTTATGCCAGTCACACTGAAACAAATAAACTATCACATTTCCCTCCCCACCCCTCTCCACTCCTTATTCAAGCAGCCTGTAACCATGTAGTTGCACAAGGTGAAACTTGCCTTTGGTCGATAATACTAAACGTGCACTTGTGTATTGGCCACTAGTTGTACTTAAAGGCCATGCATTCAGTTCCGTTGGACTCAAGCTCCAATGAATTTGCAAAGTCACATGTTTTTAAATGTGCAGTTTGTTGTGGGTCATGAGAACATTTTCCTGAATGTCACATTTCCAGGAAGTAGGCATGTCTCCTTAACCCTTAAGGAAAATGCACTGCCAGGTATTTTCACTGGCCCAAATTGCCTGCTGGAATGGATCCTGGGAGACCAGGGCTATCCTTTACCTCCATGGCTACTCACATCAGTGTGTTCTCCAAACACAGCAGCTGAGCATAGACACACTAGAGGCACACAAGTACCAGGATAGCAATCAAGGAGAGGTGGTTAAGCCCTATCTTATTGGAGATGGCACGTTTATGGAGTGAATGATAATTACCACTTAGAACCCCTTACCTGAATTTTGCCTAGCTGTAATTGCGTACAGGCATAGACTGCTTCATTTGCTCAGGAGTTGTAAATGGAATTGTACACTGTACCATCATCAGCGAACATCCCCATTTCTGATCTTATGATGGAAGGAAAGTCATTGATGAAGCAGCTGAAGATGGTTAGGCCTAGGACACTGCACTAATGTCCTAGGTCTCGGGTTATTGACTTAGAACAACCACAACTACCTTTTCTTTTTGGGAGGTACGATTCCAAGCACTGAAGTCTTTTCCCTTTGCTTCCATTGACTTTGGTTTTATCAGGGCACCTTGTTGCCACACTCAGTCAACTGCTACCATGAAGTTGAGGGCAATCACTACCACTTCACCTTGCCTCTAGAATTCAACTCTTTGGTCTATGTTTGGACCAAGGTTGTGATAAGGTCTGGAGCCAAGTGGTCCCAGTGTAACCCAAACTGGGCATTGGTTGGGAGTAAATTAGGAGTGAATAAGTGCTTATCAACAGAACTATATCAATGACATCTTTCATCACTTTGCTGATGATTGATAGCTGACTGATTAGTTGATGATTGGTTTGTTCAACTTTTAGTAAAGAGGATATAATAAAGCAATTTTTCATATTGTTGGATAGATGCCAGTATTGTAATTGTACTGGAACAGCTTGGGTAGAAGTGCAAAGGTAGGTGCAATCCAGTTTCTAGACAAGCATGTCTGAGTACATAAACACATGAAATAGAAGCAAGAATTGGTCATTTGGCCCCTCATATCATCCAGTATGTTCATGGCTGATCTTTTACCTCAGTGTTACTTTCCTGCACTAGCCCCATATCCCTAGATTGCCTTGAATATCCAAAAATTAACAATCTCTGTCTTGAAAATACTCAGTGACTGAATCTTCACAGCCCACTTAGGTGGGGAAATCCAAAGATTCACTACCCTCTGGGTGAAGAAATTTCTTCTCATCTCATCCTGAAACGCTGACCACTTACATTGAGACTGTGACCTCTCGTTCTAGGCAGCCCAGAAGAAGGAAACATTGTCCCTGCATAAATCCAGTCAAATGCAGTAAGAATGTTGAATAATTCAAAGAGATTACCTCTCATTCTTCTCAGGTATAGAGAATATAGGCCTAGTTTCTTTTAATCTCTCCTTAAAAGGCAGTCATCCCATCTCAGAAACTAATTGGGATACCTACTACTTTCATCCTCCCCTGAAGAGTGAGACCAAGAGTGATAACACTTTTGCAAGAGGTTGTGACTAGTGGTTAGGTTTCATATGTTGACAAATCCCTATCTCGCCTAAGTTTACCTTCAGCATCTTCTCTGAAAATATGAGTTGATGTTCTTTAAAATTATGAGAAGCATGGATGGGATAGATAGAGTCTTTTTCCCAGGGTAGAAATGTTAAATACTGGAGGGTATAGCTTTAAGGTGAGAGGGGGAGAGTTTAAAGGAGAATTGTAGTTCAAGTTTTTTTTTACACAGCATGGTGGTTGCCTGGAATGCGCTGCCAGGGGTGGTGGTGGAGGCAGACACGATAGTGGTATTTAAGAGGCATTTATACAGACAAATGAACAAGAGAATGGAGGGATGTGGATCATGTGCAGGCAGAATGGGATTATTGGTATTGGTATTGGTTTATTATTGTCACTTGTAACGAGGTACAGTGAAAAACTTGTCTTGCACACTGTTTATACAGATCAATTCATTACACAGTGCATTGAGGTAGTACAGGGTAAAAACAATAACAGAATACAGAGTAAAGTGTCACAGCTACAGGGAAGTGCATTGCAGGCAGATAATAAGGTGCAAGGTCAAACAGGGTAGATTGTGAGGTCAAGAGTCCATCTCATCGTATAAGGGAACCGTTCAATATTTTTATCACAGTGGGATAGAAGCTGTCCTTGAGCCTGGTGGTACGTGCCCTCAGGCTCCCGTATCTTCTGCCTGATAGGAGAGGGGAGAAGAGAGAATGATCCGGGTGGGTGGGGTCTTTGATTATGCTGGCTGCTTCACCAAGGCAGTCATAGGGTAAAACCAGCCATACTGTAAGTTTCATTTGGCATCATGTTCGACACAGACATCGTGGACCAAAGCGCCTGTTCCTGTGCTGTAATGTTCTATGTTTTATGTTTTCATTCCATAACAATCTTTCTTTGTTCTGAATCTTGTTATCAATGCTCTTGCATCCTCAAAGATGAAAATAATACTGAATTGTTAATGCAATTTTTATTTCAACTTGTAGATTTAAATCAAATGAAGAGTATGTGTATGTTCGGGGCCGAGGGAGGGGAAAGTACATTTGTGAGGAATGTGGGATACGTTGCAAGAAGCCCAGCATGTTGAGAAAGCACATCCGCACTCATACTGACCTTCGTCCTTATCACTGCAACTACTGCAACTTCTCCTTTAAAACTAAAGGTAAGTTGTTAATGCTGCTACAACAGCTGCAAATGATTTCCTTGTCAAACTCCTATTTGCATGCCTAACACACCCGTGTCGTTCTTAAGTGATAGTCCAACTGATGAAGAATGTTATGTGCCCAATACAGGTAATTTTCCCAAGCTTCACCTTTTTATTCTCCTTCCTAAAATGACATACCTTACATTAAAAAAAATAGCAAAAATAACTAACAATTCATGCTGGTCACTAAATGTACAATATAGCCACATCAGCATAGAGTTATAGAGCAATACAGAATGGATACAGGCCCCTTTGGCCCAATGAGCCCATGCCAACCATGGTGCCTACCTATCTAGTCCCAATCTCCTGCGTTCGGCCCATATCCCTCTAAACCCCACCCCTCCATGTACCTATCCAAGTGCTTCTTAAATGATACTATTGTACCACCCTCAACCACTTCCTCTGGCAGCATGTTCCATATACTCACCACCCTCTGTGTGAAAAAGTTTCCCAAGTCCCTTTTAAATCATTTCCCCCTCACCCTAAATCAATGCCCCCTAGTTTTGGACTCCCCTACCTGGCGAAAAGACTGCTACTATCCACCTTATCTATGCCCTTCATGATTTTATAAACTTTTATAAGATCACCCCTCAATCTGCTACGTTCCAAGGAATAAAAGCCTAGCCTGGCCAACTTCTCCCTGTAACTCAGGCCCTCTAGTCCTAGCAACATCCTCATAAATCTTTTCTGCACTCTTTCCAGTTTAACCACGTCTTTCCTAGAATAAGGTGACCAAAACTGTACACAGTTCTCCAAGTGCAGCCTCACCAATGACATACAAATGATGTCCCAACTCCTGTAGTCAGTGCCCTGACTGATGAAGGTCACTGTGTTAAATGTGTTTTTCACCACCCTGTCTACCTGTGATGCCACTTTCAACGAACTATGCACTGTACTCCTATGTCCCTGTTCCCTTACACTCCCTAATGCCCTGCCATTCATACTATAAGTCCTATGTTGATATGACTTTCCAAAATGCATCACCTCACACTTACCTGTATTGAAATCCATTTGCCACTCCTCGGCCCATTTGCCTAACTGATCAAGATTGCCCAGTAATCTACAATAACAACACCTCCCAATTTTGTGTCATCCGCAAACTTACTGATCAAGCCTTGTGCATTCACATCCAAATCATTTATATAAATAATGAATAACGAGGGTCCCAACACCGATCCCTGTGGCGCACCACAAGTTACCGGCCTCCATTCCGAGAAACAACCTTCAACTATCACCCTCTGCTTCCTACATCTGAGCCAACTTTGAATCCACCTAACTAGCTCTCCCTGGATTCCATGGGACCTAACCTTCCAGACCAGACCACCATGTGGGACCTTATTGAAGGCCTTGCTAAAGTCCAAATCGACAATATCCACTGCCCTACCCTCATCTACCTTTTTGGTTACCTCTTTTTAAAAAAAAACTCCAAAAGGTTCGTCAAGCATGACTTTCCATGCACAAAGCTGAGCTGACTCCTCCTAATCAGACTCTGTCTATTCCAAATGCTGGTAGATGCATGTTCTGCTTTGGCACTGAAATTCATTGCATTATAGTCAGTGAGTCTCAGAAGTGGAGTACAACTCACCAACACCATCCTGTTACCTGTCATGCTCCTGACTGAGGTTGAATTTCTAGGCACTAACTTTTAGGTTTTGTGATTTAACTCTTAGATGATACTGATCCTGTAGAGTAGAATATCTACAGCTGCATGTAATTGCAGGATGACATTAGCAGGATATAAAGGTGGCCCAGTGGTGCAGCTTGTAGAGCTGCTGTCTTGCAGCTCCAGAACTCGGGTTCATTCCTGACCTTGAGTGTTATCTGCATGGGGTTTGCACATTCTCCACATGCGTACGTGGGTTTCCTCTAGGTGTTCCATTTCTTCCCAAATTCTTGCAAGTTGGTAGGTTAATTGGCCACTCTAGAGTATAAGTGGGTGGTAGTATCGAGGTGGGGGGGGTGGTATTAGTGTAAAATGGGTGGCATGGCCTGTTCTGTGCTCTATGGCTCCATTTATTGGCCATCACTTGCAGCCTTGAGGACAGAGTGGAAAATGTGCCTAACGAAGATATTTACAGCTCTGGTTCGCCAGGACAGGAAGCAAAAAGAATTTTTCATGCTGTGTGGCACTGAAGGTACTTAAAAGTGATAGTGGGATATCCAGAATCAGAATCAGATTTATTAACACTGATTTGGATGATGTGAAATTTGATGTATTGCGGCAGCAGTACAGTGCAAAGACATAAAATTACTATAAATCACAAAATAAATAAATTGTCCAAGTCAAGATTTTACCAAAATCTGACAACATTCATAATCTCTTCTCTATGTGGCTAAATGTTACCAGAGCTTAATTTAATTTGCAATGTGTCATACTGAGATTTAAACCTTTCTGTCTAGAAATTCAGTTGTGTTATACTGTTACATTTTTCAGCATTGGGCAATAGAAAATCTATTTTGTTTCATGAGTAAAACATGGTAACAGCCTGGCACCCGCAGACAGACAACTTACTGCAGACAAAGAAAAGGGATTGTGAATAATCAGCATTTGTTGTTGGCTTGTTTGCTTCCTTGCAATGCTTAGTTTTAAGAAAGGGAAATATAGGGAAATATAGAACTGAAGGGAACTTCAGATGTATTAGAGGAAAGTAACTCATGTTCCAGTCACGTGAGTGAGAAGCAGCATGACAAATCTCACTCAGAGTGATTACCTTTGTCCATTTCTGGCTCGAACTCACCTTGACCCAGAATGTGAAAGATATGTCTTCTGTCTCTCCTTCCTTCAGCATCTTCCTCTCTTGGCTTGTCTCTAAGCCTTGATGCGTTTCTGCCCCATGGACAGATTTGATTTTGCACCAAAAATGAGGCCAATGTTTGAATAATAAAGGGTTCCCATCTGATTTCTATAGAGTTTATACAACATTGTCTGTTGTTGACTTCTTACAGGGATTATTGATAAATTGAATATTGAAGAGAAATAGATTAGTTGATAGATTTACAAAGATAACATAAAATTTGAACTACTCCACTTGTGACTCAACTGTGAGATTAACTCTTCAATAAAAGTGCTTCAGCTCCTGTTTTTGTTTTTTTTTTCAAAGGAAACCTGACCAAACACATGAAATCCAAGGCTCATAGCAAGAAGTGCATGGAAATAGGAGTGGCAGCTGGTCCATTTGAGGATCAAGATACCGATGAGTCAGGTATGGATGTTCTCTCAAAGTACGATCTCATAGATGCTCACCTAGCAGAATCCAGGGGAATGGGTTGTTTAATCAACTGTAGCAGCTTACATTGCCTCCAGTCCCAGTCCTTTCCTGGAGATGGCTCCTTTTGAGCAGATGATTGGGACCCCATCCAGAAGGCAGCAGGATCTTCTTTAAGTATATAAATCAACTACATTTTTAACCTGTGATGTTCTTCCAAACAGGCCAACCTGGTGCCAGGGAGAATCAGGTCTTTGAGACAGTCAGACGGTTAATTCCATTTTAATTAGCTTGTTTTATAGCTGAAATTCTGTTGACATGCATCCTCATTTTTGATCATTTCTGGTAATTCCGCACTACCTCTAAAATGCGGTGCCAAAATTACAAGCTGTACACAAGGTGAGATCTGATGAAGGTTCTGTTCAATACAAGCATAACTTTCTCCATTTTGTCTTTTGAAGTAAAAATGTCTAGCCACCAACCATTTAGTATCCACTAACTTTTAGTAATTTGTTTACTTGGACACTTAAATTCTCTTGTTTTTGCACAGTTCTTAGACTCTTACCATTTGGTAATTGGTTATAGTTGCCTTTCTTTAACCCAAAGTGAATGATCACATACTTTCTCATATTGAACTTTTTATGTACTCTTTTAATCTGTCTGTGTCGATTAGCTACTTCTTGTCTTCTTGGTCACTCTGTTGTTTCCCTTCCTTGTTTTTCTTCTTCCATCTTTCCCTCCTTCCCCCCTTTCCCTTCATCAGCTCAATTATGCCCTTGATTTTAAATGTTCCTTTAGGTGAATTCCACCTGTGGTCTTAACTCCGTCTCATTCATTTACTGCAGAGAATTGGGTATTGTTTTTAACTAGTGTCTGTCTGACCTACTCTGCTATTTTTATGAGCCCAGCGCTTCTGTGCAAATCCAGGAAGATCTTTCCAACGTATGTTTCCAGTTTCACTGGAGTTTTACTTCCAATTAGTCTAGCTCATAATGGAAGAGCAGTTCATCATAATAAGATATAACTGATTGTACATTTGATTTTGAGAAAATAAATTGGCTTGGACGTGCTGTAACTATTAGCAGTGGTAAATGCACGTTTCCATCACTGTCTTTAACAGGCAAAGAGAACTTATCGCACTGAACATTTACCAGTTTTCAATTAGGAAGGCCATTTTCAGCTAAAGATTAGACAGATAATAAGCTTGCCTTGACAAGTATTGGAGGCAGCCTTTCCATTGGTAAACCTTATCTTTTTCCTTTCCACTCATAAACCACACACACACACACACACACACACACACACACACACACACACACACACACACACACACACACACACACACACACACACACACACACCACTGAAAGTAACACTCTAATGAATAGAATGAATAGGCATGATGCTATTTTGAAGTGTAACTCCACATGACCCCCAAATGTTTTTTTTGTTCACTTTGATTTCTTAATTTGTTCTTTCCATTGTTGAAAAATACATCTGTGGATCTGAAACCAATGAACGCACTTCCGGTACAGACAATCCCCGCATTACAGGGGTGGGAGGTGTTGTGTTTCTAGAAAACGGTCTCCATCACGATTTAATATAATGTGAAACCACATCATCAGCTCAAGCATCAAGAAATGCGAGTTGATAAAAATAGAATTTGTGTTTGTTTATTTATTATTTCACATACTTTCCATGAGAGTGAATTTTATTCCATTTTTCAAATTTTTAGGTAGTGATTTGTGAATTCTGTAAGTGAAAATTTCCGTTACCCAAACAGCCATAATGTAGGGGTACACTGTATCTCGAACACAGAATTATATTTTTATGATGAAACACCTGAGCTGCCTTACATCCCTCTGGAGATCAGGTAGTTTACAATGCACTGTAGGTTACAGGGATTGTAAGAATTGCTTGCAATGTGGCTGGTGAAATCGAATCTAAGAAAGTATGTAATGTGAAAATCCTCAAAAATGAGACTGCCCACTTCAATTTATCATCAAATACATTGGGGATGGAGAAAATCTTCAGAGTAGTTTTGCAATTTGATACTACTAAGTTTTCCCATTTCATCCTTGAGGGCATTGCTATTGAACTGTTTTGCATGTTAAGAATTGGTGCCAAGGAATATTATGAAAAGTGGTTAATAATGGTCATCTAAGAAAGTTTCTAATAGCCAAACAAATGAACTCAATCAAAAGATAACGCACTATAAGGATCTTAGGTTTCCAGAAAGTTGGAATTCTCCCACCACAACACACCCTCACTGCACCTCCTGAGTCACTTCACACAGCTGTGCTGATCATTTTATGCAGTGATCTTGCTTCACATTTACTTCCCTTGTTGCTTAATTTTATGGGATACACAAATGAAATGCCTATGACACCAGAGCTTCTGCAGTCTAAAATTTCTACTACCATTGTGCCTTCATGCTATGTCATCATTCTGCAAGGAATTTTCTCGAGTTGGAAAGTCCACCTTTGCCTTGCTTTCAGAGGGAAGTTCCTCCAGTGTTCAAGGTCATTGGTGGGTAATAATCATTCAAATTTTTTTTTTGACGCACTTGCTGACGATAGCAAAATCCTGGCCACTGTGTTTTAAGAGCATTTGAGAGTTTTCAGTTCAGCCTTGCCACGTCTCAGTCTGTAGAAGAGATGTCAATCTTCTGCTGTTGGCAGGGGTCTGTGGTTTGAGTTTCGTGATTGTAAACATCCGCCTGCTCAGTCTTTTGACAAGAATCAATTCACTACAAGCATGCAGAGGGATTACCAGCAAAAGGTGGGGTCAGTCAGTTGCAGTTTCAGAACCTGTTTGGCGCTGTGTTTATAGATTGGGTGGACTTTAATAGAATTTATCACCATGGTGATCAATTTGTCTTGATGTTCATCATGCTGCTAATACTGGTTAAAGCGGGTCAGGCTTTTGGACATGACACCAATAGCAGGGATATAATTTACAAGCAAATAGTGAAGTTTGTCTGCAAATTCTCATATACTTATAAAATACAATATATGAATTGGAGGAAGTATCAAAGGGAGAACAGAACTGACAGCATCAGATACTGTGCCAAGACATCAGCGTGCTGGTGCTGACAGAGGAGAACTAAACCAAGGAAATCATTCGGATTGGGTTGGGAGATATTCCTAATCTAAGACACCCAGAATTGGGTGAAAATAACCAAAAGGCTGCAACCAAAGTATGCAGTGAGATCATTGAGGAGAATCAGATGACTTACAATTTGTTCCTACATTTAAAGCCTTTGCAAGACATTGATACCAAGGTGGTTAAGGTTGGCATACTCGTGAAATGCAAACCATGCTCTATCATCTTATGTAGGCCTTCCAAATGTCAAAGTCGAAGTCAAGTTTATTGTCATATGCACAAGTACAATGAAAAACTTACTTGCAGCAACATCACAGGCACATAGCATCATATAAGCAACATTCACAAGATAAACATAAATTATACTCAATTTTTAGAAGAGAGAACACAATTAGAGCAAAAAAAAAACAAAGTCCATTGTAGTGCAAAGTGGTCATAGTATCGTTGAACTATAATGATTAGGGTTGTGCTGGTTGGTTCAAGAACCAAATGGTTGAAGATAAATAGTTGTCCTTGAACCTTGTGGTGTGGGACTTAAGGCTTCTGTACTTCCTGCCCAATGGTAGCTGCAAGGAGATGGCATGGCCCAAATGGTGGGGATCTTTGATGATGGATGTTGCCTTCTTGAGGCAGCACCTCATGTGGATACCACCAATGGTGGGGAGGGATGTGCCCATGATGTATTGGGCTGAGTCCACTACTTTCTGCAGCTTCTTGCGTTCCTGCGTGTTTGAATTGCCATTCCAGACCATGAGGCAACACGTCAGGATACTTTCAACAGTACATCTGTAGAAGTTTGTTAGAGTGTTCAATGATAAGCAAAAGCTCCTTAACCTTCTAAGAAATTTGTTGCACACTTCTCTGAACCAAATTATTGTGGGTTCAAACCCCACAGTGACCTAATCTCTGCTTAGTATTCACTGGAGTGGATGACTGAGGGCATGCTGCATACCAGAAGTACCATCTCTCAGATTATTCAGCAAACAGAGGTACCAACCAATAATTCAAATGGATTAAAAGAAATCTAATGGCTCCCCTCAAAGGTCAGGAAAGTTATCCTAGTAATGCAGCTAACAATTATCCCACAACGAACACAACTGAAAAAATAGAATTAGTCATCCATCACCTTTTGTGTTTGTGTGAAGTAACAGCCCACAAATTGCTTCCCACCTTTATCTCCATATCATCGATGACTATATTTTAAAATTTAATCTCTGGCTACACATTTTAGAATACTGTAAGTTATTTTTTCTTTCTTGGCACTGCTTACACCAATAAAGTCAGTACTTAAATAGCATGCTATTCTTTCTGAATTTAAACTGTATTTTTTCTGTCCTGTTAGAAGATGCATTCTTTCGTGAAATACACCGTGATTCTTTAAAGACCTTGGCTGTGAAATTGGGCTCTATAGCACAGGTTTTTTTCTTCCCAATGTTCAGTTCCAATTTGTTTCCAATTTCATTCATGCATTGTGAGTGCAAATGTTTGGTGCTGCCTGCGATTTTGAACAAATTAAGTGACAGGAAGAAACACCCACATCTGAACTTTATAAAGGAATCTTCCATCATCTGCTTGCCGGTCAGTGATTCAGTTGGAGGAGTTTGTTGGAGAGAACCTGATCTGATTGCAGAGATATAATTTCCTAAGCTCCACAGTGAGTGCTGGGATTGGGATTGGGATTGAGACTGCTTTTGCTGGCAGAAGTTGATCCATCAGTGGCTGCTTCATTGGTCCTCTGGCATGATTAGATGGAGCAGAGGAAACACTGAGGAAGCCAACTTGCCAGAAGAGAGAGCAGCAGAGGGGAAGAAAGGGTTTCAGCAGGAGTGCATATCTACAATGTGTTTTCAGGGACCAGTGGTCCTATATGAAAATTAACTAGGAGCAATGCTTGCAGAGACTCTGCTTCAGGAAGGATGAGGTGACAGATCTGCCACTGGCTGCTGACACTACATCAGCCACAGGTCTGCGAAAGAGCCACTTTGTGTACAACCCTCTTTCTTTATTCAGGGTATTTCCAGGCTAGTGTTGGCAACATTTGCAAAGGGTTGCAATTTGCAATGCACCTTCACTTACGGAGTTGATAAAGTCTGTTCATTTGAGAAGAGGGAAGGTTATCTGTTGGTGGGGCAGGGAGCAGCAGGCAGCCCCCAGATGGGGATTTGCCAACATTGTGGGCTTCCTGTTGGTGTAGGCTATGATTAACTCCACCCACCTTGCCTAAAGAGCTCCATCCCAAACAATAAGAATATTCCCAAACCACAAGGGATTTCACACCCTCCACGTTTAACAGGTTTGTGCAGAAGACCTTAATGGTCAGAACCAGACACCCACTCAGATCACAGAATTGCTTACCTTGGGTTATTCTGCTGTGCTTTCTGGACTTCATATTAGACCAGCAGGTTGCCACTGTATCCCTCGTTTCTGACTCCATTGCAGACTCCATGCTCAAGACCAGAAAGCTCTTACGGTGAGAAATATGCACCAACCCGTAATATAAATAAGCAGATCATCAGTGTGCTGACACGTTGGTTACACTGCATGGACATGGGCTCTGGTAAACTGCAGAGAGGGTTTACTATTCCAGCACCTCCCACAACCTGGCAATCATGTAGCCAAGATGTAGTGAAGGAAAAAGGAAAGCATCTAAGAGGCATCTGAGTGGAAAGTCTCATCATTGAAGGAAATACGAAGGTCACAGAAGAACTGGGAGAAAGGAATGGAGTCCTTTCAGGAGGCAGGGGAAGTTTGTAGGCTGTAATGGATGTTTGCCTTCATCCATATATTGCCTTTTCATAGCCTACATCTAAAGCAGAACTTGTTTATGAATAACTACAGGGTCTTGAACCAAAACATCAACAATTGCTCTGCCTCCACAGATGCTGCCTGATCCACTGAGTTCCTCCAGCAGTTTGTTTTTTGCACCTATCTCTTAATGTTTTGCATCTATCCCTTAATATACCGGATACTGAAAGGCCTGGATAGAGTGGACGTACAGAGGTTGTTTCTCTTAGTAGGGGGGTCTGGGATCTGAGGGCACAGCCTCAGAATAAACCCTTTAAAACTGAGATTAGGGGGAGTTTCTTCAGCCAGAGGGTGGTGAATCTGTGGACTACGTTGCCACAGAGGGCAGTGGAGGCCAAGTCATTAGATGTTTTTAAGGCAGAGATTGATAGGTTCTTGATTGGTAAGGAGGTTAAAGGTTATGGGGAGAAGGCAGAAGAATGGGGTTGAAAAAAAAATCAGTCATGGTTGAATGGCAGAGCAGACTTGATGGGTCGAATGACCTAATTCTACTCCTGTATCTTATGGTCTTATGGTTTGGGTTCAATCAGAGCCATCCAGCTTTAACTGGTGCTTGGGTCGTACAATGTGTACGAAGGCAATCAACAATGTGGTTGTTGCTGGCTGAACTTTATAATTATGGTAAAAGGGATGAAAGCACAAATTGTTCTTGCATCTGGTGCTCTACCAGATGGACATGGGTTAAATGCAGGTTGTGATCCCGGTGCATGTTTTTGGGTATTATTCAATTAATCACCCCTTCTTCCTGGGAACAAAATGAATTTGGTGATAAAGAGTTAATTCTTGCTTTGGTATGAAAGTATGTTGAATCATTACAGGATCAGAAGCAGGTACTGCTATCTACCCTGGGATTTCAAATTAGTGAAGCATTAGCAAATACTTTTCAATTCTCAGTTGTTGTTAAAACATTTCTTGTCCTCTCTCTTTGATTGCTGGAATGCAGGTTGTCACACAATGTTAGACTTCAGTGCCTGGAATCTGAATATCAGTGCTTTAGATGTATGAACTCCATGAGAGGCAGGTGCAGAGTGTAATGTGACCCACTGGTAGAGCCACAAGAATTTGTATTTGTGATGGTTCTTTGCTACTGATGTAGAATTTGTGATTGATTGGTGTATACCAGGTGTGCACACAGCAGTTAAACCTTTACAATTATTGTCTTTGTTTTTGTAGGGTTATCAACCAAATGTTTTATATAAAAAAAATGGAGAAGTATATGTATAATACTGAAGGCCTTCACCCAATAGGCATGGAGATTTTCACACTTGCTATGCATTGAATATACATTTTAAAACTGATTTAAACTGGCTGTAATGATCACATTTATAGTCTTTGAATACTGCCATTAAATAATCACTACAGTACAATTACAGCTGGGCGCAGATGTTCAGGAAGCTCAGAATTATTTTTGTTTTACAGTTTGTAATGTTGACAGACAAAATGAACTGTATGTGTTTTCTCCTGGGCTGTGGTACAGACGATAGATTGAAGTCACAATTCATTAATTTTCTCTGCTTTCATCAATGGGTTCTTTGTTTACATTTGAAGTTTTCATGACACATTTGTTGTTTTTGTCATTCTGAAGAAATAGAACATTTAGTTAAAAATAGAGAATGGAAATAGATGCTTCAAGATGACAGAAATAGTTCTAATGCAGTTCAATTGCTTTGTCAAAACTCAATGTATCAATTCTTCTGATTTTTGTAACTGTTTACTTCAATTTCTATTCAACAGTTTAACAAATGACCAACATATAGCTTATAGCTTTTTCTATACAATTATCTTGACACTTATAGCCCACTCGTAATGCCTTCAAATATGCAAATTTATGTGAGGAAAATTTTGCCAAAGTAGAAATATTGTGAGTTATGAACATCAATTATTTTTATGTATCCCAGCACTATCATACCAATGGTGAAATAGGGCTGACATTTGCAATGACTTTACAGTTTGTGCTTTTACTCTTTGAATTAGTTGCCTAGAGCTGTTATGTGGGCGAATAGGGTGGTAAATGGCCCAATTACTCCTACGCTGCTACTTATAGAGAGGTTACAACTGACCTCTGAGGACTATTCCAGCAACAGAAAACAAACTCTTTCTTTGGTTTTCAGCTTGCAGGAAGCTTGTTTTTAAAGGAAAATGCACCATTCATTCATGGAATAAGTCTTTATCCTTAAAAGTATTGACTGTGTTACTTGAAGCTTTTCTTTTTCTTCATTAGTTGTATGAGTCATGCTGATCCTTCGTTGAGATATTTAAACATAAAACAAAAATGCTAAAGATAATTTTCCTTCCAGAGAGGCAGGCAATGAATATTTTATGGGGAGGGGGGCTTTTAATGTTACGAGCTAGAACTACACTTAAGCTTTGATCTGTATAATTGTTAATCTCTGGATTACTGGCAGCATGGTACTTTGAAGAAGAGCCAATGGAAATTCATTTTATTTCCTGTAAACTTGTGGGTTTCTCCTGGGTGCTCCATTTTCTTCCCACATCCCAAAGAAGTGCTGATAGGTTATTTGCCTCTGTAAATTACCCCTTTGTGTCAGTAAGTGGCAAAGGAATTAAAGGGCAGTTGATGGGCATATGAGGGACAATGAGTTCCATGGCTACAAGGAAAAAAATTAAAAAGGAGGATGGGACTGATGGAATTCTTATGATAGGAACCAACATGAACCCGAGGTGGTTTGCAAGTTCCTGAAGTATGTTCAGGAGAACTTGGAAACTGTGTACAGGGTCCCATGAGAAAGATAGCATTGTGTTGTGGGAAATGAGTCCGAACAAGTGGAGGAGGTATTGGGGGAAGTATCATTCAATAACAGCAATCACAATATTATATGGTTTAGACCTGCTATGGAAAAGGATGTAGACCACTCCAAGGTAAAATTAGTCAACTGAAGAAGAACATGTTTCAATGTAATTTGGCCCAAGTACTTGGTGGCTTGGTGAAAAGAGTCAGAGGGTGGTAGTGGAGGGTTGTTATACAGATTGGAAGCCAGTGACCAGTGGTGTGCTGCAGGGATTGGTTCAGAGCCCACTGTTGTTTGTCGTATATACTAAGGGTTTGGTTGAGAATGTAGATGGCATGGTTAGTAAGCTTGCAGGTGGTGCCAAAATTGGTGGTATAGTGGACAGTGAAGGAGGTTATCTAAGATTACAGCAGGATCTGGATCAACTGGGAAAGTGGGGCAAGGAATGACAGGTGGAATTTAACTTGGACAAGTACAAAGTGTTGCATTTTGGGAGGTTAAGTCTGGACAGAGCTTGCACGGTAGAAAACAAGAGTCCTGGAGAGTCTTGTAGAATGGGGGAGTGAGGAGTACAAGTACATAGTTCCCTGAAAGTGGCGTACAGGTAGGCAGGGTAGGGAAGAAGGTGTTTGGCAGGCTTGCCTTCATCAGTCAAGGCATTGAGTACAAGAGTTGAGATGTCATGTTACAACCATACAAGACATTGGTGAGACCACACTCTGAGTATTGTATACATTTCTGGTTGCCTAGGTATAGGAATGATGTAATTAAGCTGGAAAGGTTACTGAAAAGATTTAGAAGGGTGTTACTGGGTCTGGAGGGCTTGAGTTATAAGGAGAGACTGGATAGGCTGAGGCTTTTTTTCCTGGAGTGTAGGAGGCTGAGGGGTGACGTTATAGAGGTATATAATATTATGAGGGGCATAGATAAAGTGAATGATCACAGCCTTCTTTTCCAGGGTAGGGGAACCTAAAACTAGAGGGCATAGATTTAAGGTGAGAAGGGAGAAATTTAAAGGAAACCTGAGGGACAACTTTTTCTCACAGAGGGTGGTGGGTATCTGGAACAAGATGCCAGAGGAAGTGCTAGAGGTAGACACAATTACAAGGTTTAAAAACCATTAAACAGGTACATGGATAGGAAAGGTTTAGAGGGATAAGAGCTAAATGCAGGCAAATGGAACTAGCTCAGGTCGGCAACTTGGTTGGCACGGACGAGTTGGGCCAAAGCACCTGTTTCCATGCTGTATAACTTTTTAACTCTATGACTTTAAATTGGAATCAAAGCTTTGCAGGAAAAGCTAGTTGAACACTGGGAGGCCTTTAAGATGAAGGTGTTTCATTTGCAATGTAGATACATTCCCATGGGGGAGCGGAGTAAAGAAATTCAAACCAGAGCTCCCTGGATGACCAAAAGGATAGAGATTAGAACAGCACAGGTGCCAGGTTAATATGTAAGAGCTAGCTGATTACAGGAAGATCAGAAAGGAAGTGAAAAAGGAAATAAGAAAGAGCATGAGAAAAGACTGGCAGCACATGTAAAAGGGAATCCAAAAATATGCTATTGACATATAAACAGGAAAAGGGTTGAAAGAGGAGAGGTGGAGACCAAAAACAAATCTACTCGTGGAGGCAGAGTTGTGGTATTAAATAAGCTGCCGGGACTGGAGGGCTTGAGTTATAAGGAGAGACTGGAAAGGCTGAGGCTGGGGCTGTTTACCCTGGAGCAAAGGAGGCTGAGGGATGACCTTTATAAAATCACGAGGGGGCATAGATAAGGTGGATGGACACAGTCTTTTTCCCAGGGTAAGGATGTCTAAAACTAAGGGGAATAGACTTAAGGAGAGAGAGGAAAGATTTAAAGGGGACCTGAACTGTAGGTTTTTCACACAGAGGGTGGTGGAGATATGGAACGAGCTGCCAGAGGAACTGGTAGAGACAGGCACAATTACTATGTTTAAAAGACATTTGGACAGGTTCATGGATAGGAAAGGTTTAGAGGGATATGGGCCCAATGGAGGCAAATGGGACCAGCTCAGGATGGCACCTTGGTCGTCATAGTTGAGTCAGGCTGAAGGGCCTGTTTCTGTGATGTAACTCTGACTCCAAGCATATTAGCCTTTACCAAGGGCAAAGATACTGCTGGTGTCTCAGCAAAGGAAAATATTATTGAGATTTTGGATGGACTAAAATTGATAATGAGGAGATACTAGAAAAGCTACTTGCACATAAAGTAGAGAATTTACCTGGTGCAAAGGGAATGCATCTTAGGTTACTGAGGAGAGTAAGGAAAGAAATTACAGAGGCCCTGGTCATAATCTTCCTAGCAGTCATAGATTTAGGAGCAAAACCCCTGCAAAACTACAAATGTTACACCCTTGCTCAAAAAAGGTTATAGGGATAAACCTTCAGCTACAGACCAATCAGTTTAATCACATTGATGGGGAAAGTCCTGGAAACAATAATCAGAGACAAAGTTAGTGATCACATGGGCAAGTTTAGATTGATTAGAGAAAGCCAGCATGAATTTCTTAAAGGTAAACTATGTTATTACTAGTTTGGATTATAGTTTTGCAGAGTTTGACTACTATATTTCCTATACTACAACAGTGACTATACTTCAAAGCTACTTCAGTGACTGTGAAGCATTGGGAAGCACCTTGAAGCTGTGGAAAGCACTATATTCTTTCTTTGGAAGGCTACTAAATGAAATAACTGAATGATACTTTCAGAGTCAGGGACACTTCTCAGAGTATAAGTACTCGTATCATTCTTTATTCTTCTCATTATAATGTCCAGATTTCATTTCCAAAAATTCCATTGCATTTATGTAGTAATGGGGAATATATTGGTTGTTTTGTCTGATTTGGATTACAGGGCTTTTGGCTGCATGTTAATTTAGATGATAAAATATTATGTTGTGCCATAAACAGAAGGGCAAAAAGTTCTCCTTGCCCTACCCCTTATTTGTTCCTCAACCATATATACAACAAGATTTCTTGAACACAAATTACAGCTGTGTTTATTTTAATTGCAATGTTGCCTACACATCACAAGTAATGCATTGGTTGCGCATTACTCTAGGCGCGTCCTGACAATGTTAAATCTGTTGGTGAAAACAGTTACATTTACTACAAAAGTGTCACTTTAAGTCTGATTTTTGCAGCAATTCTTTAAATATCAGTGAATTGTATATAATAGTCTTCCAGGATGGATCTCTTGATACTGAAGTCCTTTGAGAAAAATATGAATTTAAAATAATGCAGAATTTTTTGTTAGATTCATTATGAATCTCGAGTTTGTCATTTGACTTTGAAATGAAGTCAACCAACAAAAATGCCTTGCGACATCTTTGAAGTTAAGTTAACAGAAGTAGTTAGTTAAGTACACCTGCACACACCTGTTCTCATTAGGTCTTTCAGAGGCCAGGAGGGCAACAATTAGCAGTGACCTGTGGCCATCCTCAGAGATTGAACCACCTTGTGTCAAAGAGAAGGAAGAAGGTTAAACAAGCACTGCCTAGCATAAAGCCTTGGAAAACTTTTTTTGTTTGTTCAACAACAGAGTTGATGTCTAAAGGGCAAAGGGCTGTAATGTCTTGGAAGTAAGAAAGAAAAGGGTCAGAGAAAGAATATAACACAAAATTTTATCTGCAAAGGAGATTTGACTGATTGTAAGGGATCAGGTAATGATGCCATTCTTTGTTGATGTTGGAGATTACCAGGAGTTGGTAAAAAAATCTTTTGCTTTTACCATTATTGATTTTTCTTAAGCAAAGTATATGCTCCTTATGAGTAATAGTTTACAGTGAGTTAACTATTGTAGAGTTATGCCAATTCTTGCTTTATTTTTGCTGTATATCCCAAATCTTAGCATAAAGATACCACTTCATGAAGCATAGATTTGGAGTGGGCTTCTGAATCAAATAATTATAACACTGTAGTACAGATATTCAAAGTCTGAGTTGTGAGTATCCGGCCTCCATCTACTGACAAACAAATAAAAAAATAATTTTGTAGTAATTGCTAAACTGGTTTTTAATTGTGTAAGTAAAAGCTTATAAGGACTATATAAGTGGCATACAAAATCACAAAGTTTGCATCTTTTGTGAAAAAAACGCAATTGGAAGGTTCTACAAAATAATACTGCTTAAATTTTATTATAGTAGGGTTTAGTTAATATTGATTCCAATCAATTGTTACCTATAGATCCATGCAAAATAATCTAATAGACAAACACACAATCTCAGAATTGTACTGGCTGATGTTCCTTTGAACTCCCCTTGCCTCTGTGCTGCTAAATTCAATAGTGGTATCAGATCCGGGGTTAAAATGCTGTGTGGATGCTGATAGGATTGATTTTGGCTGGGACTGCAAGAAAGGTGCTGAAATTGATTTTGCTTGAAAAGTAAGTAAAATATATGCTGATCATTATCTAATAAGCATTGTTTAAAGCCCATATGTGCAGATGACTACTCAATTGGACTCATCCATGGTGTATGCACTCCCTGCTGCAATAGAACATTCTGTCAGCATTTACAATTTAAGCTCACCAATGAAAAATGAGCATTTTGGTTTGGTAGTAGAAAAAGAATGGACCTCTTTAAAAAGCCCTTACCACTGATCGAGAAGGAAGAGAGAAAATTTTACAACAAAAGGAGAATTTCTGTCAGAATTTTCAATGAGATATAATTGTAGATATTATTTGTACAACCAGCAATCTACACGTTTTTATTAAAATTTGAATTTTTATATTGAACGTTCGACTTGGAGCAAATTTCAAGCTGCACGCTTCAAAGGATTAAGCTATAGTTTATGTGAGTATATTTATAGGGACAGGAAATAGTAACAGAAGTAACTTGCAATGCGGGCAACAAGCCTCATCTGATTTTCTGCAATATTAAGAATATTAACAAGATTTTTTCTGGGGTTCAGAGCCACTTTGCCCAGAAGAAGGATGGCTTAGTTATTGATGTAAAAATTCATAGCATCAGCTCTAAGATTATTGGAGCCTATACACTTACTGAAACATAACTTATTTAAACTTAAACTTTTGATTAGTTTAGCTCCAATAGATAAAATTAGAAGTACAATTAATTTTAATATTAACATTCTAATTATCCGTTCAGTAAAGATAAATTTGTGATTTCATCTGTCAGTTGCATGTAATCAAACTCTACTCTGCCATATGTTTATAGACTTGCTTTCAAAATGAAGTGAATTTCTTTAAAAGTCAGCATTTAGGGAAAGTGAATGCCACCTACAGACACAAACGTGAAATGAATCTGATGCAAGCGGTCATGGTCCTAAACTTAGTCACCCAGAAACCAAATGGATCTTCAGTTTCAGTCAACATACAAGATTACAGAATCTATTGTGTCTGTAGATTTTAGATAGCAGCTGTAGGGGTCCAGGGAAAGGGGAGAACAATACAAAATAGGAGACTAAAAATTATGAAAATATTGATCACCAAATCCCTTTCTTTATATATAAATTGGGGTTACTGTTTAAACTCACAAAATACACAAATTGTAAATTAAAATTAACTGTATGTATAGGATGTGCAAGATCCGAGTTACATGTATTAAATTTGGCCATGTTAATTAGCATTCCGTATTTACAAGTTTGGTATAAATGTGAGCTTAGGTGTATGTACCTTTACAGTTGGCAAAGTGACAGCAATATAAAAGGCCATAATTCAGCCAGAATTTTTGAAAGGCTAACTAGTGGTTTATTAGTTGAAGGACCAGTCTCAAGCTTTTCAGGAAGAATGTAAGGAGAGTTAGAAAATAAATCTTTTCCTACCAAGAATCATTAGAACAAAAATTTAGTGTGGGTGGTGTTACATGACAGTGGGGGATGTGTAATCCACAGTTGTGTTCTGGCCTCACTAGAAACTTTGTTGAGTCTCTTGAAGCTTGAGGCTCCTCACTTCACTTGTTCAGGTAGTATTATTTTCCAGATGAGAAACCCTCTACCTTAAACTGACAGACATAATTTAGATACCCTGATAAGAAACACCATCATAGGAACATTGAATATTGTCATCAATTAGCATTCATTATCCTGCTTCTTAGCCAGCTCCTTGGGGTTGAGGAGGGCTTGCTCCCACTCTGGTTCGGTGAATTCTGCAGTGTCTGATGAGGCCATTATGGGACCCACAGACACTGCCACAGGTGAGGCAAAAGGTGCTTGACTCAGCAGGCAGGTGGGTAATTGGGAGATAGTGCCATTACTCTGGGCTTTTGTGCATTCCCAAAATCAGTCAAAGTCAAGTTTATTGTCATATGCACAAGTACATGTATGCACAAGTGTAATGAAAAACTTACTTGCAGCAGCATCACAGGCACATAGCATCAGATACACAACATTCACAAGAAAAACATAAATTATGCACAATTTTTACAAGCAGGAACACAATTAGAACAAACAAAACAAAGTTCATTGTAGTGTGAAGTGGTTATAGTGTTGCTATACTGAGGTTGTGATTAGGGTTATGCCGGTTGGTTCAAAAACCAAATGGCTGTAGGGAAGTAGCTGTTCCCGAACCTGGTGGTGTGGGACTTCAGACTTCTGTACCTCCTATCTGATGGTAGCTGCGAGAAGGTGGCGTGGCCCGGATAATGGGGATCTTTGACGATGGATGTTAACACCTCATGTAGATACTGCCGATGGTGGGGAGGGATTTGCCCGTGATGTATTGGGCTGAGTCCACAACTCTTTGCAGCTTCTTACATTCCTGTGTTTTTGAATTCTCATTGAAGGAGTTTTCACTGCTATCCCAAAGGCACCTTCATCATCCAGGGGTTTCCACAAGCTGGTGGGGAATTTACATTTCTTATCAAGGAGGTTTTGAAAACATCCTTTCTTGAATCATTTCCTCTGTCTACCCGACAATCTTGTGCCCTGACAGAGCTCAGAGTAGAATGTCTGTTTTGGGAGTCAGGTGTACGGTATGTGAATTATGTGACCCACCCATTGGAGGGAATGGTGTAATTAGAGCCTAAGTTATGAGGATGTTGGCCTGGGAGAGGACACTAACATTGGTTTCCTTATCCTGCCATGGATATAGAGGATTTTGCAGAAACAGCAAAGGTGGTATCTCTCCTGTGCCTTGAGCTGCCTGGTGTGGGTAGTTCATGACTCAGAAGAATACAGGAGGGGAGGGACTACTGCTCTCCAGTGGACCGTGGGACTTGTGCCAGGTTTGAGCTCCTGATCTTTAAACACTATTTTTGTCAGAGAGCCAAATCCTGCCCTGTCATTATCATAGAGCTTTATATAGAGTTACAGCACAGGAAAGGTTAATACCATCTGTGATGATCTCCTTGTCTGTGTCCTTTTTAAACTGTCTAGTTGAAAAAATTAGCCCATTGTATTCCAAGCAGTCTCAGTGTCTCTAGCATTCCACAATAAATTACAATACCACTTCCTGACATAGCATTTAACAAAGAGGTTATTAAAAAAAAGGTTGTTGTTAGTGGACAAGATTACTTAATTTAGTACCTTAGATACATCAATATTCTCTTAAGTCTTGTCTGAAAGTTACTGGCAAGTTTCTAAAATATGTTTCATTGTGACTTAATTTGTGATGTTCTGAGATCTTGCAGTTTTAAAGGGTAACCATGACTAGATTTTGTAAGTGCTAGATGGTTCCTTGTTTAACTATTTTATTGTCCTAAACACTTGCAATTTTTCTGCATAATGTTGTTAAACAGTGGCTTTAGATGTGAGGATTGGACTTTCAGACCTTTCTTTACTAGCAATCTCCAGTCTTCTAATTTTGAATTCTGTTTTCTTACATTACCTTTTCTGTTTTGGGGACATACTCAGTGCAATACCATGCGACATTGTCATCTACTAAGTAGCCTTTTTCACACTACTTATATGAATAAATTGGATGCAGTCAATTGTTGACTGGTGGTGAAATTGCAAGGCCTGAGGTTTCAGAAATCCTTTCCATAGCACCACCTATTCACCAGATCCTGCAAATACAAGGATACTGACACCGTAACATAAATGTAAATTACGGAAGTATTCAACAGATCATACAGCAGCTGTGAAAAGAGAAAGTAAGTTAAGTTTTCAGACCTTTTATCAGAACTGGAAAAAAATTTAGCAATAAAGCAAGTTTTCAGATGTATGGAAAATCTGTAGTTAACTGGTAGTTAAGAGAAATGAAATGACAGAAGAGATAATGGTACAAGACAAAGCGGACTTATAATGGTACTGGTTACCTCAGTGCTGCACCAGTGATTTCCCTTGGAGTCCAATTGGACAGCACAAACTTTCATAGGCTTCCCAGCTTAAGGTGAACCCGCCCTGGGTTAGACCTGGCACAAACACAGTGAATGGAAGTGTTCAGTATACCTTGTTCCAGGTGAGGGGGTGGGGGTGGTGATAGGCAGATGGAGGAGGGGGAGAGTGGGAATAGCATCAGAAGCTGAGCGATGATGGTTGGAGGTGATAAAGGGCTGAGAGTTCAGCTGCGTGGAGAAAGGCAAGTTGAGTTGTTTTTTTATTGTTTATTTATTTTCTTTTTCAGAGCATGAGTGAGTTTTAAGTGTAAAAATTATGAATACTTTAATTTTTAACCATGTTTTGTGCTATTGAAGGACCATGAATGTCAAGGACATTCAGAAGCAGTCAATGGCCCTGATAATGACAGCTTTGACAGCCAGTGAGCCTGGGGATGGGGCCTTTCTGGCTATCAAAGCCATTCTGTGAATGCACCTGCTGGTGTGCTGAGCGTCTTAAGGCCGTAAAACAAACAGTACGACCCAGGGATGCAGCCAGCTGTGACAGGTATGGTCCATTAACTCTTTCACCTTCCACAGATCCTACCAAAACTGCCACAACTTCTATTTATATTTCAGATTTCCAATATGGATTCCATTATTTTGGCACTATATCATGTGCTTGTCTGAAATTTGCAGTTGTTGTGATATTTTGCAGTTATTGTGGGCGGCATGGTAGTGTAGCGGTTAGCGCGACGCTATTACAGCTCCAGCGATCGGGGTTCGATTCCCGTAGCTGTCTGTAAGGAGTTTGTACGTTCTCCCATGTCTGCGTGGGTTTCCTCCGGGTGCTCCGGTTTCCTCCCACATTGCAAAGACGTACGGGTAGGTTAATTTGGGTTTAAAATGGGCAGCACGGACTCGTTGGGCTGGAAGGGCCTGTTACCACGCTGTAAATAAAATTTTTTAAAAAATTGACTGTACTCTCTGGTATCTGCATGTGCAATTAAACAGGGATGATGGTGATTTCCAACTGTTGCAGTCTCCATTGTGGTGTTTGACACAGTTTCAATCATTTATCATGCAGTTCAAAATGCTTAGAGATTTTTAAAACCACTGATAATACTGTGTCCTGTTAAATGATGTGTAACTGAGTTTTTCAGATCATGCTAAGCTTATTAATTAATGCTGATCAACTTCTAACTGTAAATATATATCTATGGAGAATCTACTTTCCAGAATAACTCAAAATTCCATGAATTTTAAAAGATTATTTTGTTAATTTTATTTATAGTATTTTAGCATCTGCAGTAATTCATCATTATTTCATACTTTTTTGACCTCCCATAAGTCTTTGACTCTATCAGTTAAGAGGGACTGTGGAGTATCTTTCTCAAATTTGACTGCCAACTGGAATTCATCAACTTCATGATGGCCTGCAAAATGTCATCTTAATCCATAAATCTACAGCAGACCTAATCCCAGGGCAGACTGGTGTCCAGTAAAACTGTATCATTATCCCAACACTCTTCTCAATCTCACCCTCATTTTTAGCATGCTTCCCACTGGAGTTGAGCTAATCTATGAGACAGATGGTAATCTGTTCAACCTGCATTGCTTCCACTCCAAAATGAAGGTCACCTCAACCTCATTAGTGGAGCAAACATACAGAGATGACCCTTGCATGTGGGCGCATTCAAAAGTTGAGCCTCAAGTCATCAGTGACTAATTCAGAAACAAAAGAATGGACCTTACACTTAACACTTGCAAAACATAAGTCCTCTGTTAGAATTCTCTTGTTGCACAACACATTACTCCAACAATAAAGTTCATGGTGAGACCCTGGAAAAATATGGATTGCTTCACATATCTTGATGGTCACTTCACAGTGAAAACAGACCTTGAAGGTGAAATGTAGCATTGCCTCCTCTGCACTAGCATCACTTTTGGCCTTCTGAGGACAAGGCGAGTTTGAGGATCAAGATGTCAAACCCATCACAAAGCACGTAGTCTGCTAGAGAGCAATGATCTTTCTGAGACCTGGATCAACCATAGCAAGCACCTCAAAGCAGTAGAGTGATATCAGTCTCCATGTTTGTGTCCTTTGCTTTGAGCCCTAACTATCTCAGTCCACTCATAGGCAAGCTGTGTTATTCATATAACCCAGGCTCCTGAAACAGGCAATGGATTACCAAGTGAAAAGTAAAAAAAATCAGAAATGTTCTCAAATCCTCCTTGAGAAAGTGTATAATGTCCACTAACTTTTGGGAATCCCTGGCCCAAGACCATTCGAAATGGAGGAACATCCAGAATAGCATGGGGAACCTTGAGTCTTTTTGTCAGGAGACCACAGAAGCCCTGTGCAATTGGTGGAAGTAGTGCATCAGCTCCCGAACTAACCATTCACTCCCTCCTCCCCATCAGCCACTTTCTGTCCACCTGTCCTGCACTGGCCTCATCAGCATCTCAGAACCAGAGCGGAAGTAAATCATCCTCAGTCTAAAGGGATTCTCTGAAAGGAAGAGAAAGAGAAGCTGATTTCACTATTGAAGGTGAAATGTAATATGTGAAATGAGCACTTTTGCCGTTTGAAATCTGCCTGATTGACAGCTCAGGTTGATGACAACACTGTGGCTGGATGCCATGGATTTCCTCTAGATGGCGCCCAACAGCAAATTGATGTTGGGAAGGGGGAAATCTGCTGAAGTATTTGGAATTTTCCTTGAGGGGAGTGTCCTCCCTTTACCTCCGACCAAAGAATCTTAAGCAAATTATATTATGCATATAGATTTGAATGCAAGTATAGCAAGATTGTTTACATAGAAAAAATTATATGTTTATACTGATTTTTGCATTCCTAATATTTATGTGAACTATCAGTGATAGATAGAGGCACCCGTTTCTTTGATCAAACATTATGATGGGAAGTTGGTCAGGGAACTTTACTACAGAATACACTATAACAGTTCGACGAGGTTTCTTTGACAGTGCCTTCCAATCCCTTGATTTCATCTACCTCAAGGACAAGGACAGCGGGGTATGGGGACACCATCATCTCTAAGCTCTTCTCCAATTCACTCATAATAGCTTGGAGGTGTCTTGTTATTCCTTCATCAGCGTTGCTTCAAAGTTCTTGAATTCTCTATCCAACCACTTTGTTGGAGAGCCTTTATGTACACTCTGCAGCAGCATGTGAATATGGCTTTCTATCTCTTTCCAGTGCAACTAGGAATGGACATTATATATCGAGCTTGCGAGCAATATTCATATCCCAAGAAAGGAACACACTTTCAGAAATACCTAAGAATCTTAACAATATAACTCTAAGGGACATAAGCAATACAATTAATGTGGGTGGATATGATTTTCTTTCAGGAGTTAGGTTGGTTGTAAAGTGGGTTTTCAATGAACTGTTCTGCAGTAATTGTTTGCATAAAGATGTACAGTATCAAGGCAAGAAAATAATCCTGCTTGTCTTTTAAAGAAAGCAAACATTATGAGACAAATTCAGGTGAGTGAACATACCTGATAATCTGCAGGATATTTTTGCCCTGGCTTTATAGTTCTGTCCTATTTTAAAGCCAGGGTTGCATTCTGAAAAGTATTGCAGATATTTACAGTGAAACATTTTCACTTTGTGCAGCAGTAATTACTTAGTGCTTAGTTGTTACCTATCACTGTTTTATTTGTTTAACAGGTGATAAAGCAAGAGGTGGAAATGAGTGCCTCTACTCTGATGCTGAAGACTCTGATGGTCAGGATGAGGAAGATTATGAAATCGATGATGATGATGAAGACAGTCAAGGGGAAGCAGGGCTGTCAGCCACTCCCTCAGTAGCAGCCAGCCCTCAGCACAACGTACAGAGAAATGACCAGCTTGGCACACTGAATGCTGCCTCTGCCTCTCTAATTGCCAATGTGGTAAGGACAGCAGAGGACTGTCTTGGACAGACCAATAATGTTGAAGGACTGGCTAGTGTTTGGCTTCCACGAAATGCTAGAGACACTGAAACCAACCCAGTAAAGTCTAAGTTCTCTCCGGTCCATTGGCGTGTAACTGAAGAGGAGAAAACCACACCCTGTGCAGCTGGAGGAGCACTGTCTAAGGCTGGGCCAAGGTCTGCTGCTCACCAAGTAACAGCTGACAACCGGCATCTGCAAGAAACTCTTGGAAGGAAAACCACAGATGATTCAAAGGTACCTGCGTTCCAACGTATAATTTGTTCTGTATTCTAATCCAAAGCCAGGACATAAATATAAACTTTACAGTCAGAAGAGTGATATCCTAAATTCCTGCAGAATTGCATTGAAGCCAAACCTAATTTTATCTGATATTTTTACAATACCATCAAAGTATCATTAAATAATCAAAGCATTGATTTATATTTATGTGATCTGCTGCACATAGGCTTTAAGAGAGCTGAATCTTAGCATCACTTAAACAATTGTGGTTCTCTTTTCCTTGGCTGAATGAGGCAATAACTGTGTTCTCCAAAATTATTAGAATGCATTGCACAGCGTTCCATTAACTATTAATACAGGTGAAATACATCACTACCTACACTGCCTTATAAAATTTACTCCCTAGTGTCGCTACAGATCTGAAGAATTACAGTTGAATTTCAGAGCTGTCACCAGCCCCTCTGAATTTGTACATAATGGTACTGCTTTTGACTTAAATCTAGTTACTCAATTTGAAATTGACCCACCTTTTGTGTAGTTAAAATAATTAATGGAAGTATTTGTCTAATTAGAGGTATCAGAATGTGTACATTGTACAAGGGAAAGAGGCATCCAGTTTTTGTTCTTGAGTGTTTGGATAATGATCAGGAGTAAGGTGACGTGTTAAACAAATTTGTACTTCTATTCTTTTTGGTTTGAATTGCATTATCTGATAAACCCTGTAATGCACAGTGCATGTGTTTGGGTTGTGGCTGTTTTTGTTTTAATTATTTCTTGGTCATTGTTACTTGAGCATTAAGATTAATATCTAAAGAATTTCAGGATATTAAATCCCTTCTCTTGGCCCAATAATTGTAAGGACATTGAATGGATTGAATCTGCACTCCTAAATGAATTATGAGTAAGGTCTTTCATGGGGATACATAAATCATTGTAGCTTAATTTTAGGGAATGTGTGGGGAATGCCAAATTCTAGACAATACCTCAAATTTGTGTGTTGTGTACAGAGTGACAATCTGGCTTTTGTTCTTTATCTTCCTTCGCCACTATCATTGTTTTGGCTAAGGTCAAATAATTCAAAAGGACCCAAGAGTTTTGATCTCCACAGCCTGTGTGCCAGGCATTTCATAGACTAGTGCTGTAAGACTTTTTTCACTTGTCCAAGGAGAAAACAGAGAACATCTAATTTATTTTAGATTTCCAGCATCTCCATTTTTGTTGTGATTTTCAGAGAACATTTAATGTTCTTTATCATGGAATAGGTTATGAGGGAACAATTATTGTGGATTGTTACAGCTGGTATATATAGCCAGAAGCAAGCAGTTTGGTCCACTCACATGTACTGAGTCATTCATTTGTTTCCTTTTCCACTTAGTAAAGGTTTAAGATTTTCCCTCCTGTAGTCTGCACATTTCAAGTGGAAGATGACATATTGGCTTTTGATAGTTTTATTTTAAAGAACAATTCTCTTCCCTCTTCTGAAAAATGCAGGGTCTTTTCTGGGGAATTGGTTCCATTTGTGCCTTTTTCATTCTAGTATCTTTGCCAAACAAGCTATCTTTCAATTGTGAACTAGTGTAGTGATGCCAGTGAGCTACTCAACACATTGGACCATCACAGCTGACTATAGTTCTGCAAGCATCAGCCACCCATTCAATACCTCACCGTACATGGTTGCTACACCAACCTTGGTCTTAATGGTAAATGTCAGCAACCTATTTAATTATATTTACAAATTAGCCCAAACTCAATCCTTGAACTGGCCCAACATCTACATATATGTTATTTCCACAATAGCCTCATTCCTAACCAAGGGTCAGCAAGGAATGCTCCTGATGCTAGACTGAAAGCATGAAAAGGCCTATATGTGGAACAGAAAACCACATCATTTTCAAACTCCCCTAATCTGGTTTAGGTCAGATAAATCACTCTGGATCTGAGGTATTCATAATGCACATAGTTCAGCCACTCACTGCACCTAACTAATTATATCGAGACACTTATTCCACTGTACTGCTCATCAGATACATATCTAAAATTGTTTCTCTTTGATAATTTACTGAAGTGCTTCCTCAAATCATCTAGGTTAATTATCCTAGTAATTAGCCTAGGTGATCTGAGGAAGAACTTTTTAATGCAGAAAGTGATTGGAATCTGGAATGCAGTGCCTCAGTGGGTGGTGGAGGCAGGTACTTATCACAACATTTGGTGTATGCAGATGAGTACTTGAATCACCGAGGCATTGAAGGCAACAGACAACGTGCTGGTAAATGGGATTAATATTGATGCATACTTGGTAATCAGCATAGAGCTGGTGGGTCGAAGAGCCTGTTTCTATGTGATATGACTCTATGGTTCATTTGTTGCCTTCCCAATATATTACCCTGTTGATTTAATTGTTCACTCCAATAACTTTTAAAACATGATCCACTGTTACCTCAGTGCCTCACTCCCCCGCTCCTTTATCAGCATTTGTCTTTAACATTATCCTCCCAAGTATATTGTCTGTACTTCGCTTGCTTTGCAGAAACTCCTTTGTCTTCCATTATATGAGGATGGTCAGATCTTTCAAAGGAACTTTTCTACCCATTAGGAATAAGGAACTCACTCACATCAATATTGCCACAAAAGCCCTGCTCTGTAACACCCGATTTAACCATCAATAGTACAGATGGGGATCCCAATTCATTTTCACGATGGAACCACAAAACCATATCCCCTCCAACCACCAACAGGAAAATAGCTTTAAACAAGTTTCAGTGTTAAGCTGGCTATTCCTCATGCCATTATCGTACAATATTATTGAGAATAAGAATTACGCAACTGCAAGTTGGACCTATTTACTATTCAGTTCATTATATCGCACCCTTACGTTCAACCTCATAGAACCCACATACTCATGGTATCACAAGGATAGAATCAGCCTTGTGTTCATAATCTGGCATCCATATGTCCAGCTTGTGTCTGACACTGTAGTTGATACTTGGGACCACTTTAGACAATAAATTCTGATTTATTTGTTAATCTATCTTCTATATAATGAAAGAGCTTGGAAATTTAAATCCCTCAGTCTATTAATTTCCCCACCCTTCCCAAATGAGCACTGATGTTGTACACCGTAAAAGGTCGCAAGATTCGATACGCACACCTAAATAAGTTTGCGCTAAACAAATGTTGCTATTCAAAGGGACCTAGGTGTACTAGTACACAAGACTCTCAAGGCCAGCTGTACGTTCCAACTGTTCTGTAGCATTTCCCCCAAATGCTCACATTTGTTCAATTTGAGTGCAAGTTAGCTGCCGCACCAAAATCTAGTTACACTGTCATTCAATATCTGGAAGAACACACTGTTCATCTGGGCTCACTCTTTTTCACTTCCTTTATGTAGATCAAGGGACAACGATAGGAATATACACCCTCCACATCAAAGACTGGAGGAAAATTAGTTTCTAGATCAGTCCCACTTTCCAGCACTTTCCCTAATTATCCCTTAATATCTAGAAATCTATCAATCTCTGTTTTGAATGAACTCAGTAAATGAACTTGCACAGTCCTTTGGAATTGAAGATTCCAAAGGTTCACTATCCTCTGAGTGGAGCAGTCTTTCTCATCTGAATTCTAAATGGCCTGCCCCTTATTTTCTAATTGTGACCCGAGTTCTGGACTCAGTCAGGAGACAGATCCTCCCTGCATCTAGCCTGTTAAGCCCTTCAGCAATATTATAAGTTTTGATGAGATCTTCACTCATTGTTCTCAACTCTGGAGAATTTAGTCCCGATCTACTCAATCTCTCCTCATATGACAAACCCACCATCCTTGGAACCAGTCTGCTGAATCTACTGCATTCCCTCTATGGTAAATATGTCCTTTCTTGGGCAGGGAGACCTAAACTGTACATAGTACTCCAGATGCAGTCTCACTGGGGCCAATGAAATTGCAATAAGACTTCCTCACTTCTGTAATCAAACTCATTCATTATAAGGCTAACATACTATTTCCCCTCTTAATCACCCGCTAAACCTGCAGATTTGGCCTTCACTGACTGATGTACAATCACACCAAGGTCCCTTTGAACTTTTTTAGAAGTGACTTCTTAGGACAATTTTCAAAGTGTGCATATCAAGTCTTGAAACCTTTATGATTTGTAAAATCAGTGTCATACACTTTATATACTACAACCTTCATAAATGTTTGTCAATAATTAACATCGGATTTCTAATATCCATTATGGGCAAATTTATTTTGATGGCTATTTTTATGACACCTCGTCAAACTAGACTGGTGATTCATTTTTGTGGAAATAAATTATGGCATTGAAAAAATAGTGGTTTAGTATTGGGCATTACCAATTGCAGTTTTTTCCACTTTTTACTGACTTTTAAAAATGCTAACATGTTGCTTTGTTTATATTTGTTTGCAGATTCCTTTGTCGATCAGCCTTCCCACACAGATGTCCCAGGAAAGGCAATTTGCATCCTATTCTCCCATTAGTAGTCCATACAAGTTAGACAGTCAGCAACAGCTGGAGCATCAAGGAGTGCTGGGTGAAGAGTATCCATTACATCTATTCAGCCACTTGCCCCTTCATTCTCAGCAACAGGTTAAGACTCCATACAGCATGGTCCCTGTGGGTGGCATCCAGTTGGTTCCCGCTGGTTTGCCTGCGTACTCCACATTTGTACCAATCCAGGCAGGACCAGTGCAACTCACCATCCCAGCTGTTAGTGTTATTCACCAGACATCTGTCAGTCAAGATGGTGCTGATGCATCTGGCAATGCAAAGTCATTGAGGGTATCAGAGGCAGATAAGCTTTTGCCATCTATTCCCTTCGGACAAGTAAACTCAACTGGCATGCAGAGTACAAGCACTTCAGATTTCCAAGTGGTTAACACTTTGGGTGTAGAGACATTAAACCCTTTGGATTTGGTGAATTTGAGTACAGGTCCACAGTTACTCCCTCCAAGCCTTTCATTTAACACAGTTGACCTTCAAGTGTTAACCACAAACCCACAGACTCAGAGCACACCAGGACTAAAATCCCATGTTCCAGGGGTGCAAATAATGAACATTGCACTGCCTGCACTTGTACCATCCGTCAACATGGGGATAGAAGGTCAAACAAACATCAAGAAGCACTCTACAAGGAAGGATTTTCCAACCAGCACCAAACAAACACCAGTTAGCCTTCCGGTTGAAGTTTCTGTTCATCAGATGGCCTGCACACAATTCTCTCAGGTTTCTCCTCAAATCCAGGCTTGTAGCCTAAAGTTCTTGTCAGATCCTATGGGCTGGAAACATGGACAACCAAATAACACTGGCAAAGCACAAGAATGTGCTCATAAAACCATGCATCTCAAGGCACACAATAACAAATCAACTACTGTAGCCTTGGTAAACTCTGACTTGGGACACTCAAAGGGAAGCTCTGAAGAGGTGACCAAGTCTCCAGTTCATCAGACTGCTACTCCAGAAAAAGTAACAGGGAAGCCGGTGGGAACTGCACGAGATACTGTACAGTACAGTGACGTCAGCAGTGATGATGAAGACAGATTAGTGATAGCAACATAAACTTTTTTGCAGAACCTTTTTTGTGCAGATATCACATCCGTTTTTTTTATGGAAAAGATGAACATACTTCCTGGTTTCTTACTACGAAAGCTCTCTTCACCCAAAAGCACACTTTTTGATGTAGATATGATGTTTGTGCAATTGTAAACTAAGACCAACTTAGGAGAAAGACGTCTTTTTTTGTTCCTTGTCCAGTCCAGCCATTTTTGTATATGTTGTATAAACAATTGTGCCTTTCAGATTTCTTGTTTGGAACTGTACAGATGATAAAATATACAACAAAGTAGTTGCTTGTGCTTAATTCTTTTTTAATTTTACAATGTGTGGTGTTATAGTAAGGAAATTAACTACATGTTGCACTGATAATGTAAATTTCTATGGCTATGGGGCAGTCTTTCTGTGTACAGGCAAGAATTGTATACCAGCTCATATTTATTGTATGCATTTTTTGATCCATGATCAGTTCTTTCTTTCTTGCTGAGAGTTGTTTTATCTTCAAGCAAATTATCTCTCCAAAATAAATGAGATCACGTAAAACATTTTGCAGAAATTGCAATATTCTTTGCTGATTTTTCAGGAATTTCAGTTTTTCAGAGGAGAAATACAGGAATTTTACACTTATAGCATTAATGGACTAACAGAAGGACAGGACAGAGATCTCTCAGGGTGGTATAGTCATAGAGTTACTCAGCACGAAAACTGGCCCTTCGGCCGAGCTCATCCATGCTGACCAATTTTATCTGTCTGAGCTGGAGACACAAGGAACTGCAGATACTGGAATCTGGATCAACAATTTCCAGTTTCAGGTAAACTGCTCCCCATCTGTCCCTTTCTCTCTCCGATCTACCCAGTGCTTCCACGCCACCCCCACCACCACCTTTCCCCTCCTCCCATCACCCACACACTCCTTCCATTGGGTCCCTTGCCCCCACTGTTCCCATTTTCTCTCCCCGCCTCTGTTATTTGGTTCCAGGCTCCACCTTCCTTTCCCATCAGATTCCATCGTCTGCAGCCCTTTGTCACCTCCACCTATCACCTCCCAGCCTCTTCACTATTCCCACTCTTCAATCTTCCATCTGCCTATCACCCCTCCTCACCTGGGTCCACCTATCACTTGCCAGCTCTTGCTGCACCCCCTCCCTTCGCCTTTTTATACTGGCTGTCTCCCCACTATCTTTCAATCCTGATGAAAGGTCTCGACCCGGAAGGTCGACTGTCCATTTCCCACCACAGATGCCGCCTGACCCACTCAGTTCCTCCAGCATCTTGTTTGTTGCTCCTATCTACCTGAGCTGGTCCCATTCACCTTCACATCCCTCTAAACCTTTCTTATCTGTGTACCTGTCTAAATGTCTTCTAAACATTGTAATTGTACCCACCTCTACCACTTCCTCTGGCAGCTCGTGCTGTATACCCACCACACTCTGGGCGAAAAACTTGCCCCTCAGATCCCTTCCCTTGGTAGGTCACTTTCTGTTTGATAAACCCTTAGCTTCCCTCTGAGCATCTCACAATATATCATGAAGGCACTCACACTACCTGTTTCCAAGCAGCAACGCTGCCATCCTATTCTTCCACTGACCATTTAGTGTAACCGCTGTCACCTTATCTTGCCAGCCCTCTGTCCATCTGCTCGTTTCTGACCATGGGAACCAGGCAGTGGATGTACAATCACTGAATCTGCCTTCAGAGTAACTCTTCATTTGTAAGTATTTTTGACACTTTGGTTGATTGCATGGGGACAATGGCTTTGTCATCGAACTCCAGTGCCATCTGAGCCTTCTGTGAGCTGGTAACCAGGCTGCCCTGTCTTCCTGCCATGTCTGCAGGCCATTCATGCCCAGTGAGTGGCTACAAGCAGATCCTGCATCTAAGCTGCCCTCCCCATGCAACGCACCAGTATCTGAGCTGGCGATTGTGTCAGATTAAAGGTAGGAGGGTCTTCGTCGCCATCATGCACTTGCTCAGCCACTGCTACCTGATCTAGTGGGGGTTCTTAGCTATCTGATGTAAGCTCACCCCCCTGTATCATGACCTCTTTCTTTCTATACGGATGCTGTCTGACCTGCCAAGCAGTTTCACAATTTTTTGATTTTATTATCCGAACACTTGTGTTTGCTGCTCATTTAAGTGTTAACTTATCAAATATATTTAACAACTTGTGTAAACACACATACTATGTTTCCCTTATTGACAGTGTTATTTCTTTGAAGCGTATAATGGTCAAGCCTTTTATAGAGATGTGGGCTGGTGGCTCCATTTCCTTTGTTTTTCCAAGTTATCACTAATCATATCCCATATTACAGACCAGCAATTGAAGTTAGAATTACTGGCATTATTTCTTGCCTCATCATTAACAATTTTGCAGAGAAAATTCGTAGTTGGAAGTGTGCACAAAGAAATGTAAAAATATGCTTGGAGCACGGAGATGAAGTGATTGTTTGGCACCTCTGTCTCTAATCAAATCTGTGTTCGGGATCTGATGTAGAAGGTTTTATTTCATTCTTTGAAGTACATTCACTCACTGCCTGATAAGCTTGTGTACCTCCAGTGCTTGATGATAATATTTATATGCAATGTTTTACCTAAATCAACCCCAACGGAGCAGATAGCAGAACATCTTAGTCCCAAGGTCATTCCAATATCTGCCCAATACACCACGGGCACATCAATATTCACTTCTGAAAGCACTAATTTGAATTTTGGGTTCTCAGCATGTGAAGGAGTTCTACACTTTAGTCCAGCTGAAATATTTGCTTATTTCATTTCACTTATGTTAACGCTTGGTGAAACTTCTTGTACTTTATAGACTAGAAGGCTTTTGCTTGATGACTATCATATAAGTGGAACAATTTAGCTTTACATTTATTGGAAAATCTCCATTCCAACTCGTGCAAGGACTGCTGTCCAATCTTTATTTGGGTGGTTTAATCCTTAACACACACATATACAAGAAGGAAACAGGCCATGCTTCATTCTGTCTGTGGGACCCTCCACATTAGTATAGAGTCCTCGTTGTATTTCCTACTCAGTTTCCTTTTATGCTTCACCCACTTTGCTAATTCAGCTCTTCCAGGAAGAGTTCCACAGCATCACAATCCTTTGTTTTAAGAGTTTCCTTGGCTCCTGTTCAAAATCTCATTCCTTGGGCTCCTTTTCTTGAGCCCCTGGCACCAGTCTGCTTTGAGCAGCCCCATCCCCATCTGTTCAGAATTCTAACCACTTGTTTCATATTCCACTGACAATCTGGGATGTTCTGACAACAAAAAAACTTTTGTTCCAAAGCTTCCATTGCTTTTGTATTTCCACATACCTGCCAACATCTTAATTGTCTAACTGTTGGAGCCAATCCTCCCGGTCACTAGATAGCATTACAGGGAACCCTCATGTCCAATGCCCAACCATCTTCAGCTGTCTCATCAATGACCTTCCTGCAGTCATGAGCTTAGAATGGTTATAAACATTCAGTTTCATTAACAGTACCTCAGATAATGAAGCAGTCCGTGGCTTGAAAGAGCAAGACCCAGAAAACGTTCAACCATTCAAGACGTTCATGCATTCAATGTTCAAGACAACATTCAACAACGTAAGAGGCAAGTAACATCTACACTGTGTGAAGATTGTGGAACACACTCCTCATACAATGCATCTTCGCCACACACATTGCAGTTGTTCAGGAAGATGACTCAACTCCACCTCCTCAAGGCCAGTTAGGGAAGGGCAACTAACAGTGGTCTTGTCTGCAATAGACACCTTCCCATAAATTAAAAAATAGATTTAAAAGTTGGTCTATTCCAGCATACCCTTTTAGCATTCTTAATGATAAGAAGAAGAGAAAAGGAGCTTGGTTTTGTCTCTGTATATGAGCACTAAATCTTGGGATTTAGCCTAAGCACATGATACTATAAACAAAGAGACACTGGCTGAGGTATCACAAGCTGCAGCATCAGCGATATGACATAAGCATGGGCAAAAGTTATTCCTTCAGACATGTACAACATTTTGAAAGGTAGGGATGGATTGTTAAACCAAATCTCTCCTGAGGATCACTCAAGTGAAACATGTTTTATGTTGAACAAACCTAACCAGATTCTGCTGTTAAACATGGATATAAAGAGGGAATGCCAATGTTTGTTAACAGCCTAGTTTCTGTTCTGACACTATTGCTTCTCTTGCATCCAGTCTTACATGAGATGCAGTCCATTTTGGCTTCTTGCCACAAATTTCACTCTCCATCGAGAGCACTGTCTCAGGCTGAGCAAGATTTTTCCCAACCTCTGCATCTTCAACCCTGAACTGAGCTTCCAATACTTCACAACAATGAAGACACAAGAGACCGCAGATGCTGGAATCCGGAGCATAAAAACAAACTGCTGGAGGAACTTAGTGGGTCGGGCAGCATCTGTGTTTTGATGCAGGGTCTTGACCCAAAATGTTGACTATCCCTTTGCCTCCACAGATGCTGCCTGACCTCCAGCAGCTTGTTTTCTTTTTACTTTGTAACAAAGACTGCAACATATGAATAGGAGTAGGCCTGGTCCAATTATACCTAGGTTCATTTATATCTCATCTCCATCTACCTGCCTTTATTCCATGATTATTAGTAGCCTTGCCTCTGCCTATCTTGTAGCCAAAGCCCTGACCTTGTCTTTGCCACCTTTAGTCTTGGCTCTTCCAACCTCTAGCCTCTGTACCTCTGAGATTCTGAGCAGCTCAGAAACAGCCCTTGTGCACAGGCTTGTGCCTAGGCTACAACTTTAGAAGGAGAGAAAAAAAGCTTCCAACCCAGGACCCGGGGTTCCAGATACTTCACCAACTCACATTTCACAAATTGAGACATTTCCACATGAAACATAGAACAGTACAGCACAGGAACAGGCCGTTCGACCCATGATGTTGTGCTGAACTAATTAAGCTAATGACACCTAATCCCTTCTGCCTGCACGTGGTCCATATCCCTCCATTCTCTCCATATTCATGCGTCTATCTAAAAGCCTCTTAAGCGCTCCTATCATGTCTGCCTCCACCACTGCCCCTGGCAGCGAATTCCAGGCACCCACCACTCTCTGTGTAAAAAAAAAAGCTTATCCTGCACATTTCCTTTGAACTTAAGCCCTCTCACCTTAAATGCATGCCCTCTAGTATTGGACATTTCAACCCTAGGAAAAAGATACTGGCTGTCTACCTATCTGTGCCTCTCATAATCTTACAAACTTCTATCAGGTCTCCTCTTAGCCTCCACCGCTCCAGAGCAAACAAGCCAAGCCTGTCCAACCTCTCCTTGTAGCACATGCCCTCTGATCAAGGCAGCATCCTGGTAAAAATGCACACAAAATGTTGGAGGAACTCAGCAGGGCAGGCAGCATCTATTGGAGGGAAATGAGCAGTCGACGTTTCGGGCTGAGACCCTTCATCAGGACTGGGAAGGTTGTGAAGGAGGTTGTGAGGGTATCTGAGGGAGGTTTAACACCATGAAGATTCTAGACAGAGTTGATAGGGAGAAATGGTTTCTACTGTTGGGGGGGGTGGGGCGGGGGTCAGGAATTAGGGGTCGTGAAGAGAAGGTGAAGTGAAAATGAGTGACAGAAGAATCAAAAGTGATATGGCAGGCAATTAAGTGGGCATGATGTTCTCATTGTGCTACCACAAATTTCATTCGTAATTTTGGCTTTTGATGTCCACATCTGTACCTTGTACAACTGGATCACAGTGTGATTCCTTCAGTGAACTTTCCCATCTAAACCATGCCCTACCAACTGCTATAAAGCTCAATGTGTCTCCTGCTGCAGTTCCACCCAGATTATTATGTGAACCCTGCAGCAGCTATCTGCAGGAATGTGGTCCATCCTTCCTCCTAATCGTGCCGCGTCCCTCTTTCTTCCACAGCATCCTGAACAACATGAAATGGAAGAGAGTGGAAGTTAATGACTGGAATAAACACAGGCAGCTGAGGAGCTGGTGAAAGCAGATGCACTTAGTAATGGAGAACATGTGGAATGCAATTGGACTGGCAAGGATGTGCAGAAATCCAGCCCCACCAATTTTCTCAGACCTGACTTGCCCTACACACAATGTGTTGGACCACCATGTGAGAACACTATGTGCATGTACAATCTTATACAGTGTGCTGGTCCAGGTGAAAGGACAAGTATGTGTCTGATTGCCTGGAGAGGTGTCTAAAATGAGCACATGTCATGGTTGTAATGGGTATAGAGTGTGTGAACCGTGACAGAAAGAGAATGTGATGACTCCCAAGGAGTCAGAGAAAGAGAGTGAAGGAAGGTTTGTGAGTATTGGGTCTCCAAGAAGTGTAGAGCTGCAAATTAGATTAGGAATCACCTCAATAACCCTGGTGAAGTCATTGAACTCCCTTCAATGCTGGCTGTATCCTGAGCACAATGCTTCTTACATTGACTTCTGTTGCCATCTTCAGTCTGTGCCAGGGTTATGTCTGGAATCTCTTTATCCATTACGTAGGAACAGAGCTCACTCCTCAGTGGTCTGCTGCCAACAGATCCCTAGTACAGCATTTGATACACTGTTGCCAACTTGCCTGGTATGCTCATTGCAAATTCTAATGCTCCTTGTTGAGTTTCCACTCTTCCCTTTGAATACAATCACAGACATTTCATTTTCAAACACATCAGTAGCCAGTAAATATTCTGAGTACCCAATGATATAAGGAGTAGACTCCTTGTACCTGCTCCACCATTCAATAAGATCATAGCTGATCTTTTATCTCCTTTCCACTTTCCTGCCCTATCTCCACATCTCTTGATTCGTTTATTGTCTCCACAGGTAGCTGCTCCATGTGAGGGTAATGAAGACCATGGACACAGTTTAATATTGTGTTTAGGTGTGGGCTTTGTGCCCAAGGCTGATTCACCACCTGAAGGCAGTGAACTTTGACCCCCTGCTCCTTTGAGTTTATACATGTTCAGAAGACAAAGAGAATGTAGACCAGGGAAAGAACATTAATGCTCCTGTTTAAAAGAAGGTTGGTTATTTGTATGGCCAATTTCATTTTTGAATTCCAAAGTGTTTTTAAACAAGGTGTTTAAGTGGTAATTGAATCTACTGGGTTTTGGATTTGCTGCACCCAATAAGTATATAAATTGAAAGCTAAATTCTCATTTGGTGAAAAAAAAATTGCAGGATGTGATTAGTGCAGAGATAATTTCAATAGAACTGCCATTGCCACTCCAGAAATATTCAGAGGGAAAGGGTCAGTAAATCAAACACCGGGAGGTTTTCACCATTGTATTGTTTGCAGCTTGACCTGTTGCTCTTTCTTAGTCTTCAAAGGACTTTCCTTAGAGAAGAGATGTCCATACTGCACATTCCTGCAGTTCAGCCGAGGATACAAAGCCTGTTGTGAGATCAGTCCATTAGGCAGATCTGCTTTGGTAATGAGCAGTTTATTTTCCCAAACTGCTCAGATGTTATGACCTGTCCATTCAGTATTGCAGCTGAACTGAACTCCAAATGTGCCCGTCACTGATAGTTCCAGCAAGTGCTTGTTACTCTAGGTTTTACAAGCCAAAACAAACCTTCATTATTTCACAAATGTGTTGATTAGTGCTAAAGCCATTAAGATCCTTTTGCGTGGGTAATTAAGGCCAAAGAATAATAAACTAGACCAGTAAGTGGTGTGTTACAATGGGAAATATCTGAATTTCAGTGTAAAAAGTCCTGCTGGAAAAGACTCAGCCTCATTAAAATCACAGTCAAACTGAAGTTTGTTTAGCAGAATTGAAAGCATTATTCAGCTTTTACAATACAATTAGCCAAATGGTTTATATTGTTATTATTCAATAATATTGTCTAATCGGTGAAAACAACTTCTGGAATGTCGCTAGACTATTAGTGTCATCAGAAGAAATCCTTTTGAGGTCCAGGCACACTTCCATAAACATGACCTGTCGAGGTCTAATAGTAGGTGGTCAACAATTTTAATCCATGACTTCCAAGATGACATATTTTTTAATCCAAATGGTATCCTTAAGACATGTCACAAGGATTTACTTAAATCTTTCTGAAATAAGAGTGGATTTTCCATAAGCTTATGCTGCAACTGACCTTAGCTTTGTCTCTGATGGGGCATTTCAGCATTCCTAGGAATTTATCCCATAATCTGTGCACTAATTAATTCCAGGAACTGGACAACAGCATCTAAATTTACTTGGCATTTCTTGCACTTTTTTTGGATTTCTGTCCGAAATTTTCAGTTCATAAAATGAAGGATGTTCTTATGATGGTTTATATCCCAGTTTACATTTGAGTTATTTATTGCAAGATTCCTTCTCAGTTTAATTCCAGACTCATTGTAAATATAAGGAGCTGGAGAATGTGTGCAATTGTTAATTGGCTTGGTCAAGCACACATCCATGCAATGTGCATCCAAGCATGATCTTAGGTATGTTATTATTCATTAGGCATAACTCATGATTAACAAGGGATGCTGACGGATGTTAAAACTGGAAATTCAAGCAGCTTGGTCAATTTACTAACTTGGGTGTGACTTTCCATTGAATTCAGTCCGAATGGTCTCCAACTCTGCAGGAAAATTCGCAATTCCAAGACTGGAAGGTTTTCTTGATTACATGTTTTTACATTTACTCTCAGAACGCGAGGTCTTGTTGGCACAGATGACATACCCCTAGCTATTTGTGCAAGGTGACAGAGGGGCTTGTTCAGCTAGTGAAACTGCAGCCACAGTGCTGTTAAATAGGTGGTCCAGGATTCCACGCCAGCAATAGTATAGAAATGGTGAAATATTTCCAAGTCAGAATGGAGCATGACTTGAGTTATAGGTTGAAGGTGTTGTTGTTTCAATGGACATGCATGCAGGAGATGGTGGAGGTCACAAATTTGGGAATTGTGGGGAAAAAAGCATTGACACATTGCGGCAGTGTAGTGAGTGCAGAGTGTAAATGCATGAACATGCATAAATAATATCAGCTGGAAAAATGACACAGAAGAGAAAGCCATCAGTATAGAGGGAGAAAGGGAGATTAACATTGCATTGTCAGAGATAAAGATCTAGAAGTGTCACATATGAAACTGAATCCATTACATGCTCTGTGCATAAGACCATAAGATATAGGAGCAGAATTAGGTCATTCGGCCCATCGCTCCACCATTCAATCATGTCTGATTTCTTTTTTCAACCCCATTCTCCCGCCTTCTCCCTGTAACCCTTAACCCCCTTACCAATCAAGAACCTATCAATATCTGCCTCAAATACACCCAGTGACTTGGCCTCCACAGCTCTCTGTGGCAACGAATTCCACAGATTTACTACCCTGTGGCTGAAGATCTACCACCCTCATTTACCACCCTCCTCATTCTCAGTTTTAAAGGGGTTGTGCCCTCGGATCCTCCACTCTCCTACTAATGGAAACATCCTCTCCACGTCCACTCTATTCAGGGCTTTCAGTATCCGGCAGTCTGCAGTAGTGAGAGTAATCAGTACCCAAGGCAGGTTTGATGTCACTGCTGCAACATTGAAACAATCACAAGTACAGGTCCTCCCCCAAGTTATGGCAGGGTTGTGTTCCTGTGAACTGTTCATAACCCAAACAGTCTGCAAGTCAGAAATGCGGCCGTGAACCGAGTTCCCACACGGCAGAAGCCTGCAGCACCCGGCAAATCCGTCCAAGGTCTCTCAAACATTCATTCCTATGTACAGGCTGTACATAAGTCAGGCGTTTGTAACCTGTGGATGACCTGTATTGGGGAAACAATGGGACTTTCACTGGAGGAACAGAGCTTGACTGGGCGATGAAGCACTGCATGAGCTGAATCGTAGGAAATGTTCTTAGCAATCGCTGCTCAGGAGTCCACCACTGAAGAACTTGGAACCATTTTCAATAGACTAGATGTCACTGTTTGCTCCATGTAAGATTTTCCACTTCCTTTGTCCACTTTTTGGTCTTGGTATTGGTTTTATGGGCAGGCACAGAACCAACGACCCGGGTTCAATTCCAGCCACTGTCTGTGAGGAGTTTGTCTGCATGGACTTCCTCTGGATGTTCCAGTTTCCTCTTACATTCCAAAGACGTACGGTTTAGGAGCTGTGAGCATGCTATGTTGACGCCGGAAGAATGGCGACACTTGCGGGCTGCCCCCAGAACACTCTACGCAAAAAGATTGTGTGTTTCGATGTACATGTGACTAATAAAGATATCTCATCTCATCATCTCATCTTATTATTGTCACATGTACCAAGATACAGTGAAAAGCTTTTGTTTGCATGCCCTCCTGTCAGATCGTGCCACACATAAGTACATGTCCACTCTTATGTCTGTCTGTCAATCCTGGTTAGGTGAGTTCCATTATTTGAAGTAGCTGTTCCCATTGAGCCATTTTAGGTGCTCCTGCTATGGAAGATTACACAGGTGTGTTGGTGCATTCTGCACCATTCTTGAAACTATGCACAGTTACTGAGATCCAGCAATCATACATGACCACTTGCAAAACATACATGTCTGAAAATTGTTTCACTGCAGCCTCAGGAGGAACAAGAATGGTTCATTTGACAGCTGTGCATTAGCACAAGCTCCTGCCCAAAGAAAAAGCAATTTCTTACCCAAAGACTAAAGCCATCCAACATAACTACAGTAATGCCAAAGATAAACTGCTACATGTTCTCTGATAGCTTCCCAGTGAGACTGAACAGATATCTTGAAATATTTCTATTCCATTATTCAATCCTTCTGAAGACAAGACCAGTGGCACAGCTTTCTCAGCCTGTAAGTGGATTGGAAGTATATGTGAGCAAACTTTAGAAATGGACCACATTGTGCATTCATTATTTGAAAAATTCAATCCTGTTTGTGCTTCATTGTATATTTGTGATGTGAATACTGATGGAGCTATGTATGTGCCAGATTATCCAGTCAACAGCTAATAATCTTCCATTACAGGCCATTCCTGGGTAATGAACAGTTCCATTTGTACGGATGTCTATGGGCCAACCTTGTCTGTAAGTCAGAAAATGCACAAAAGTCACTTGATATGGTAACCACACCTCCACAGTATAGTGATGAATGGCATTAAAAGCATATAAGGCTGATGAGAAAGCACAGATGCTAAAAGTGGAGAGAGAGAGAAAACTAGTTCTGCCGCTTGTAGGAATGAACATATGTACGTATACTGGTCTTTTGAATTTAATAACATTTATGAGGGCTCGTTCGTATGTAGGAGAGTCCATAAGTCGAACACTCATAACCTCGGGATGGCCTGTATAGACCGTACACATTTTTCATGATGCAATTCTTTGCTTTTGGTCAGTGAAGTAGACAAACATTTATCCTGTCCTGTTGCAAATGCAGGTCAGAAAGATGCTGAGAATTCATCGTAATTTGAGAAGGAAAGCAGTTGTAGGTATGGCCTTGCTGGTTTAAAGTCTGGGGTTTCATCTAATAATGTCCACATTGATGAACTTGGGTGGCGTTAAGTCATCTATTTGCAAGCGGAAACCTAGTACATTGAAGCTACCTGGGCATGTGGAGAGAAAGGGGCTCAGACATAAAAGCAAGCCTCTTCATAACTTCAAATGATAAAGCAAAGATCTGGAAATATCCCAAAAATGAAACAATTGTATTAGCACTCTGCAGAAGTTGCGTACTACATGCAAATCTTAACAAAGCTGATGCTCTGGCGGGGGAGTTAATTTACTTTCTGCTGTTAATATGTGGTCCATTGGAGAGAAGGCTGCAAAACAAAATGAAAAACAATTGCTGTTCCCAGGAACACAATGTGGAGAAGAGTGTGTGATATATATCTGTATCAAACTGTTACAACTGATCATCATAAGGTGTATGTTTGATTTACAATTAGATGAACATATAAGTAGATCATATCGACCTATCTTGCAGGTTGGCTTGAGGTCTATTTAACATAGAACATAAATAGTACAGCACAGGAACAGGCCCTTCAGCGCACGATGTTGTGCCGAACTAATTAAGGTAATGACACCTAATCCCTTCTGCCTGCAATGGTCCATACCCTTCCATTCTCTGCATATTCATATGCTTATCTAAGAGCCTCTAAGCACTTCAATCATGCTTGCTTCCATCACCACCCCAGCAGTGCATTCTAGGAACCCACACTCTTTGTGTAATAAAACTTGCCCCACACATCTCCTTTGTACTTTCCCCCTCTTACCTCAAATGCATGTCTTCTAGTATTAGACATTTACACATGGGAAGAAAGATACTGGCTGTCTACTCTATCTATGCATGTCATAATTTTATAAACTTCTATCAGGTCTCCCCTCAGCCTCCACCGCTCCAGAGAAAACAACCCTAGTGTGTCCAACCTCTTCTTATATCCCACGCCCTCTAATCCAGGCAACATCCTGGTAAACCTCTTCTGCACCCTCTCCAAAGCCTCCATATCCTTCCTGTAATGGGACAACCAGAAATGAATGCAATACTCCAGATCGGCCTAACCAGAGTTTTATAAATTTGGGGAAGAGATTTTAAGGAACTTTTTCTGGTGTGGATTTGCTATTTCCACTATTGCCAAGGTTGCATCTGCACACAGGCTAATTACTTGGAGTTAAGTTTGTGTGACTGTGTTACACAGTATTACACTTCAATATCAGAGATATGTTCAGGAGCTTGTCAATGAATTTGATTAAAAATGCTCATTGGAACTTGGAACCTTGGAGACGTTATTACCATCATGAAATATGGAAAGATATTGTCAAGATTCTGGATTACATCAAACCAAAATGCTAAGGATTTATTTCTCGTATTTCATTACAACATTGAAAGAGGCCATTTGGCCCTCTGAGTCTATGCCAGCTCTCAGAACAGTTCAATCAATGCCATTCTCCAACTTATTTTCCTATAACCTACTCTTCCTCACATGCTGATCAACTTCTCACCCTCCTACACACTAGGGGCAACTTATAGTGGCTAATTAACCTGACAATCTGTATGTCTTTGAGATGTAGGAGGAAACCGGAGCACCTGGAGGAAGCCCACACGGTCACAGGGAGTACAGGCCATCTCCATGCATACAGCAAGGGGGATCAGGATCGAATCTGGGTCGCTGGCACTATGAAGCAGCAGCCCTACCAGCTGCACCCCTGTGCCACCCATTGTTTATTTATGATGCATTCGGGTTTTGTGTCAGGAGATGGACAGTGGAAATGTGCACCTGGTTTACCTTGTCGAGATTCATTAGTTGCCCTGCAATAAAAAGTTGTCTTGATTAATCTAAAGGTGAGTCAGCAGCTTTTACTGTAGAAAGGTTGTCTCACCTGGAGGAGTGTTTGGGCCTCTGCGGCAGGCTGATTCACCTGGCATACCTAGCAGATGTTTCCAATCAGCTGAATGATCTGAATCTGCCTTTACAGGACAGAAGGCACAGTTGCTGTACAGCAGCTAGAAGAGTCACTGCCTCACAGTGCCAGTGACTGGGTTCAGTCCTGACCTTGGGTGCTGACTGTGTGGAGTTTGCATGATCTCCCCCTGGCTGCGTGGGTTTCCTCTGGTTGCTCCAGTTTCCTCCCACATCCCAAAGATGTGAAAGTTGATAGGTTAATTGGCCATTCTAAATTGTCCCTAGAGTAGGTGAGAGGTCGAACCTTGGGAAGATGACTTCCTCAGCAGGCTAAGGAAATTTGGCATCACCCCATTGACCCTCACCAATTTTTACAGATGCACCATAGAAAACATCTTATCCAGATGTAGGGCTTGGTAAGGCAACAGCTCTGCTCAAGACCACAAGAAACTGCAGAGAGTTGTGGACACAGCTCAGCACATCACAAAAACCAGCCTCCCCATGGACTCTGTCTACACTTCTCACTGCCTCGGGAAACCAGCCAGCATAATCAAAGACCCCTCCCACCCCAGTCATTCTCATCTCTCCCCTCTCCCATTTGGCAGGAGATACAAAAGGCCTGAAAGCACGTACCACCAGGCTCAAGGACAGCTTCTATCCCGCTGTTATAAGACTATTGAACTGACCTCTTGTACAATAAAGATGAACTCTTGATCTCTCAATCTACCGTCGTCATGGCCCTTGCATCATATCGTCTACCTGCACTGCACTTCTCTGTAACTGTAACACCATGTTCTGCGTTCTGTTATTGCTTTTTCCTCTTGTACTACCTCGATGTACTGATGTATGGAAGGATCTGTCTGGATGGCATGCAAACTAAGAGCTGTCACTGTATCTTGGTACATGTAACAATAATGAACCAATTACCAATGACACTTCACACTGGACCCAGAAACGTGCACTAAAGCATTTATAGAAATCCGTTTTAACAAAAAATAATTGTAATTCAGAATACTGGGAGGGGTTGAATTTTTCAAAGATGTGGTGATTCATCAGATTGCAGTTGGGTGAGGAGAGTGCGATTGTTTCCTGATCTGAACTGACCGAGTGAAGTGGCTACTTACTTCTGTTTTATTGCATTTATAAATCTGTCTAGAATCAGTGTTCATTCCTTGGAAACAATGCCCACAAAGGGAGGTGGTTTTAGCCGTGGCTGAAGTCTAATTTATCACCTGAAAGACATCTTGGCCCCAGTATCACAGACAGATATTTATCAATGCAGCCCTTTACTGAGCGATAGACAAAGGAGGCAGGTTTTACTACAGTCTGAGCTTTTGAAGTTTCGAGCCTGGTCCATAGCAGTTGCTTTGCTGAATCTGCTCTTTGATTTCGCCCATATACATGCAAAGTTTTCTTTATCTTCAGATGGAAAGTCACGACTGTTTTGTTGCTTGAGAAGGCAGCATCTTGCTGGGCTGCTGTTGTGGTCACAGTTCCTTCACCAAACCAACATTGTCCCGGTGCCAATTCTACAATCTCTTTTGGATTACTCTATAACCTTCCATTGCAATACCAATATTACAAGAACATGAACAATTAGTTTCATTCACTATTTGATTTTAACCAGACATACGTAATCAGGTCTGACTTAACCTGTTAGATTTGTTTCTTTATCCACGGTTACTGATGGTGCTACATGTTACAATTCAGTTACAATGGATGAGAACAATTTACCTTTTGTTACCAATGGTCCTGTACAGCAAGACGACCCAAAGTGTTTGCAAAGCAGCAGAAAAAGTGAGCAAACGGAATACAAAGAGGGAAATAGGACCGATGGTGATGGGATTTGCTGGATGTCAAAGATATCAGGGAAGTTCAAGGACAGGGCTTCTTCAGTGCACCACTTAGGCCTTGGTGCAGGAGTCAGAAAGGTGGTCCCCTCACACCAGGGCCATGTAAACATGGGCACTGCTAATTATGGGCAACACAAGAACACAGGAAAATAGGAGCAGGAGTAGGCACTTGGCCCCTCAAGCTTGTTCCCGTCATTGAATATGATCATGGCTGATTGATGCTGGCCTCAACTCCTCTTCTGTACCAGTTCCTCATAACCCTCAATTCCTCGATTGTTCAAATATTTATCTATCTCCACCTCAAATTTATCTAATGATCTGGCTTCCACCACCCTCAGGGGCAGAAAATTCCAGAAATTCACTACCCTCTGAGAGAAACAGGTGGAGATTCTGTAGCAGCAAGATCTAATGCTGGTAGATAGTTTGGATACCAACTTGACATATTCCCAGAAAGGGGAAAGGATATCATCCACTTGGATTCACAGATTAAATTGTTTGAGTTATAATCCAGCTACAAGATCCAAGTCAGTGGAGAGCTGAAAAGGGAAACAAGGGAGCACAGAGAAAATGATTAGTGAGTAAAATACTATCGACATGTTTTTATTAACACGTAGCTAATAGAAAGTCATTCTGGTGAAGGGTGGGGCAGATTAGGAGTCACATTGACAATTACATTTTGGATGTAAAGGATGGAGTTACTAGCTGAGTACTCTGCATCTGTGTTCAGACAAGGGTGCTGCCAATGTCACAGTGACAGAGTAGATGGATGAGAAATTGAATAGGATAAAACTCAAGTTCGGCAGTTCTCAAAGTAGGAAAGTCATCATTTCACACAGAGTGCATCCCAGGTTGCTGTGTAAAATGGGAATGGAATTCCAAGTCTCAGCTACATTCCTCCAGCTCTGTTTATCCCTCAGAGTAGTTCAAGAGCAGTGGAGGACTGCAAATGTTCATAAAAGTGGACAACAACTACAGGCCATTCAGCCCAATATTTATACTTGAATGCAACAATGCTTTAATGTTTTATATATGGACATTCAAAATGTGTTTGAATAAGTGCCACATAATATGAATTCTTAGAATAGAAGCCCATTAGAATAGAAGAGGATTTAAAGTGTGGTAGCATTGTGGGGACAAAATTAGCTATCAGACAACAGACAGAGCATAATATTTTAAGACTGGAAGATGGTGCAGTGTTCCTTGAAGACCATGGTTACAGTCACTATTTTTTATGATATCTATTAATGATCTGGATATAATTTCAAGTTTGCAAATGACACAAAACTTTGAATTGCAATGAACAAGGAGGAGGATGGGCACAGGCTGGGATTGGATGCCTGGGTAGGCATCCTGCAGATGAAGTATAACACTGAGTACATTTTAGTGGGAACATGAGGAGAGGCAAGAAGGACTGAAGACATTTGACTGACTGTTCAGAGTCATAAATGGGTTCGATGATAAAGAGAATATGGGCCCAGTAAAATAAGGGATGACAACAAACAGGCACAGATGAAAGACACAGATGACATTTTGGGTCAGGACCCTTCATCTGGACTCCATGGATGCTGCTTGAGCTATTGAGTTCCTCCAGCACTTTGTGTGTTGCTCCAGATTCCAGCATCTGCAGTCTCCTCTGTCTACAACTGAAAGCTGATTGGGAAAAGACCAGAAGACCATAAGATATACAAGCAGAATTAGGCCATTCAGCCCATTGAATCTGCTCCACCATTCAATCATGGCTGATTTTTTTCTTGACCCCATTCTCCTGCCTTTTCCCTGTAACCCCTAACCCTTACCAATCAAGAACCTATAAATCTCTGCCTTAAATAGACCCAATGACTTGTCCTCCACAGCCCTCCATGGCAACAAATTCCACAGATTCACCACCCTCTGGCTTAAGAAATTCCTCCTCATCTCAGTTCTAAAGGGGTGTCCCTTTACTCTGAGGCTGTGCCCTTGTATCCTAGACTCTCCTACTAATGGAAACATCCTCTCCACTTCCACTCTATCCAGGCCTTTCAGTATCCGGTAGGTTTCAATGAGATCCCCCTCATCCTTCTGAACTCCATCAAGTACAGGCCCAGAGACATCAAATGCTCCTCACTGGTTAAGCCTTTCATTCCCAAGATCATTCTTGTGAACCTCCTGTGGACCCTCTCCAGCACATCTTTCCTTAGACCCGGGGACCAGAATTGATCACAATATTCCAAATGCAGTCTGACCAACGCCTTGTAAAGCCTCAGCAGAACACAAGCAAAACAAAAAAAATTACTGAGCAACTTGTTGTCGTCTGGAATGCACTGTGCTGGAGGAGATCCAGCAAAAAACTTTTACAAAGCAGACTAGATAAATTCTGAAAGTGGAAAATGATTCAGGTTCTGATGAGCCCGGAGCTACTGGAAGTGGATCAGAATGCCATTGAATCTCAGGGGAAGGTGATGATACTTTCTCTTGTTGGAGATGCTCTTACCACCCCTGCCTGAATGTTGAATAATTGGCACGAGCTGTTTCATAATCTGAGGAGTTCTGAAGAGAGTTGAACATTGTGCAATCGTCAGTGAGCATCTCTCAATCTTATGTTGGAAGGAAGGTCTTTGATGAAGCAGCTGAAAATGGTTAGGCTTGGGACACTGCCCTGAGGAACTCCTGCTGTATCACTGACAGATATGAGACCACAGTGTGTATATGGAGTTAGGTCATAGCGCAGCCATAGTTTCATTGCATAGTGGAACAGCCTCAAAGGATAAATAATCTGCTTCTGTTCCTATGTTCCAATATATGAATTTACAGCTTTAAGGTGTCGGTAGAGATATTAATTTTACTAATAGTGACAGATCTCAGCATTGCCAGTTCTTTCTATATAAAATTGAACTTTATGGAAAATATATTACGAAGTCATGGAGTTATACAGCATGCAAACAGGCCCTTCAGCCCAACTCATCCATGCTGACTAAGTTGTCTACCTGAGCTAGTCCCATTTGCCTGCATTTGGCCCATATCCCTCTAAACCTTTCCTATCCATGTACCTGTCCAAGTTCCTTTTAAATGTTGCTTATGTACCTATGTTATATTTGCCAGATCTTTGCCCACTAACTTAGCCTATCTATGTCCCTGTGCAGCCTCCTTATGTCTTCTTCACAACTTATTATCCTATCTATCCTAGCATCAGCAGCACATTTAGCAACCATACCCTTTGGTACCTTCATCCAGGTTAACTGTAAAATGTCCTGCCCCTTTCTTTTGTCATCTTCTCTTCCAGAAACATCAGGCTTGAAGTTCTACACTTCTCTTCAATACAGTAGGACACTTGGTCACAACATCAGGTCTCAGCAGATGGGAAGCAGTGAAGCTTTCGAGGAACTATAGCTCGTACTGAAAAAGTCACTAAATTGGAATAACATGAGGAAGGGGTAAATGAGCTGACCCCAGTAGATTATGATGAAGAAAACGGTAGGAACATTTTCAGATTAAAATAAAACTGTTAAAAGTAAATGTGAACCAGAAGTCAAAAGGAGTGCCATTTGGACCAATCAATTAATTGAAGTCAATGCATGCAGTTAATACTCTAACGCAAAATCACCAGAATAGTGAAGCTGTGTGGTTGGTACCTCAGAGGCTTCACCACTGGCCTGGAATCATGGGTTTCCTTTGCCTTTTCCATGACTTTTGAGGACCGCCCCAATTATCTTTCAGCATCACCCCTCAAGGCTTCTACTGCCAAGTTATCAATGTCCTGATGTGTGCAGATGTCGTGAGCATTGCTACTCCTCGTCATGCTCCGGCCCACTGGGGGAAATGACCAAGATTAATGACACCATAAGCATGAAGGTGGGACGGAGCTTGGATTGAACCTTGTAGAGAGTCTTCAGCTGATTAAACCGGACCAAGGTTAACGCTCGACAATACTGATAGCTGACATGCAAGAGGCTGATTGTTTATTAAGATAAAACGATCTGCGTCTGTGATAACTTGGTGTGTGACACAAGGAGTAGGGAGGTGGGGAGTTGGTAGTTGTGGAGCCAGGGAAAGAGCCTGACAGGAATACTGGGAACAAGCTTCAGGACATGAACCTCTAGTGGAGCTGGACAGTCCCAGCCTTTGTCCTGGGAGTGAGGGGGTGTGATGGTGGGAGAGTTCCACACGATCTAAACAACCACATGTGATTAACACACTGATGGCTGCCTTTGTTGAGATGTGGCTCTGTAGAAATGGGAAATGATTCACCTTTTCAGGGTTTCTCCACATGAACCTTTAGTGTCAGGGACGGTCTTGTGCAGGGAGGCAGGTTGGTCCTGGACTTCTATTGTGCAGATGTTAAGTGTAAGGCCCAGACCCTTCTGCTCTTCAGTAAATGAGCTGACAATAATTGGAGCTCAGCCTCCAGGTGTACACGTACACAAGAAGCTGGTCAGCACAACATCGTGGGCTGAATGGCCTGCCCAGTGCTGTACTGTTCTATGTTCCATGTATACCACATATTTCAAAAATAGTTTTGTCACAGGTAGCACAGGGGTCATGACAACAGTCTTGCATTGTTTTTCACAGTAAAGTGGGAGAGGGAGAGTTTGTTCCAACCCTCAGTCACCACTATGGCAGCAACAGAGTCAGAGGCATTCAGTTGTGGGGAGGAGGCACTATTTTTTAAAGCTGTAGTTTACAATTTTCTTAAAGTGTTAGAATACAATTAACACATTAAAAAAATAAATTTGCATTTATATCAATCATGCAGATTAATTTATAATCTAAAAATATATTTTATCTAATTCACAATGCAAATGTTTGTAATCAAAAGTGATAAAGTCAGCTCTGTAAACTTTATATTTTGGGTTGTAATCAACATTTGACAATGATGAAAATCTTCTAAAAATATTGGTATTTTATTGTTTTAACAACATGATTAAAAAGACAATGAATTATTTTTAATTTCATCCAATCACAGCTATTTTTTTAACTGCAGAATGGTCATAAAATATTCCTTAAAATAAAGGGCATCTAAATTCAGCTTGGTGCAAGAAATGACTAGATAAAACAAGGCTGTGACTAGATGAGTTGAAAGGCTAAGGGAAAAGATAATTGTTAATGGAAGTAAAGTGAAACCTGACCCACTAAACCATTAATAATTTTAATAGAACTTCAAGAACAGGTCACAAAAGATTCATTGGCTGGGTTGGAGAGATTAAGTGAGTACTTGGTTTTGAGCTTCACTCTTCAAGGTGCTTGAATCTTTCAACTGGACAATTTTAGTAATGAGTTGTAATACGAAATCAGATTGCTTTAAAAAAGAGTTATGGATTTGAAAGTGGAACAGTCAGGTTGGACAAGGGGTTGAAAGGCTGTCTCCGACATCTATATCCTGTTCTAATGCAGTGCTAATCTGATGCACCATGTCAATATTGCTCATTTCCTTGTTGTGTTGTCATAAGACGTTGAGTTATAGATTTGTTGAACAGAGGAGTCAGACCATGAGATTCAGAAAACTGCAGATGCTCGAAATCTGAAAAAAAAACAGAAAACGCTGGGAAGGTCAAGCAGCATCAGTGGAGAGAGAATCGGAGTCAAAGCTTCAGGTCGACAACCCTTGGTCAGAACTCGGGTCAGCTGCCACTCATACTTTCATAGTTCACAGTGCTCTGGAGTGTTCCAAGTAGAAAGGGGCTAGTATGGTCACCATCTTTAAAGACGTTGGCTGTTCAGCCAAGTGTCTCTAGTCTGACACTAGTAATGGGAAATTTGTATAAAGGGATGGTTAGAGATGCAATATATTATTGTTTTCATAGAGAGAGATACCTTCATTCACCCAGTAGACTTGAGATAGGTCATGCCTTACAAATCCAATAGTATTTTCCAAAGAGATTACAATGTTGCACAAGCTTTTCAAAATACATAACACGAGGGACTGCTCCATAGCGTTGAAGCCTGTGGCATTTTGAGTAAGGCAGGTGGTCGCCGGGTAACGAATGGGTTTTATTTTTACAGATGTCCATCAGTCGATTTTGTTCATAACTTGGAAAATATGCAAAAATCACTTGAACAGATAACCATAACTCCATGGTGTTGTAATGAATGGCACCAAAAGCACATAAGACTGATAAGAAAGTGGAGAGAGAGAGAGAGAGGAAATTAGTTCTGCCATTCATAGGAATGAACATATTTACATATGTCGGACTTCTGAATTTAAAAATATTATGGGCACTCGTTCGTATGTAGGGGTGTCCATAAGTTGGACATTTGTAACCTGGGGATGGCCTGCACATTGAGATGGATTACGAGCTGGCTTGTAGGATAGAGGAGAAATTGAATCTTGTTGGAGGCTGGTCACACAGAGATCAACACTGAAACTACGAAATAAAAACCATTGATACTGGAAATATCCAACAAATTGGGCCACATCTGTGGAGGGAGAAACAGAGTCAATATTTCAGGTCAATGACCATTCTTTTGTGCTGCTTTTTTCTCCTCTTTGTAGGTCTTACAGTCAGTGAATTACTTGTTCTCTGACCTGTGAAAGTGATGAGTTGTCTCATTAATCGAGTCAGAGGACAATGAACCCTGGCCATCATGAGGGGACCTGTCAATGTCACCTCCTGCCTTGGATATCCCCCTTCTCTTCATTCAGTTATGGAATGCAGAGGTCGCTGGCAAGCCCAGCATTTTGTCAAACAGGTCTGAAGTTACTGAGACCACTGTGGCACACTGTGAGTCATAGGTTGTCCTTAGGCAGAGTGACTTGGTACAGACCTTCTCCTCCCAGGTAAGCCTCCAACTTTTTGTTTCCTTTTCCAAAGGACATTTATTCAGTGATTATAGCATTACATCATTATAATACTCTAGTATTTGATGATTCACATGATTTATAGTCAATAGTTTCAAATTATAACACAGTCATCTCTATCCAGAACGCACTCGAGCCCCTGTGGTGCCCACCAGTTCAGGAAGGTCTCCATTGTACCCTTGAATACCGTGTGCTCCTCCAGGGACACATAGGCATGGATGTAACCCCAGAAGAGGGGCAGGCAATCAGCTCAGGCAAAACCCTCAAGTGTCCGCCGCCAGGACCCATAAATAGCCATCTCGGCCAGGGCCAGGGATCAAACCAATCGGGAGTTAAGCCTCCTCCACCTGGTATTCTATGGCGGTCTCCTGTCCAGGTCCCAAGCCCGAGTTTGCTCAGCTTTTCACATCAGATGGAATCATGCATTTCCTGGCCAGAACCAAAGGCCCAGCCTTTATTGCCCTCTGCCCAGTTCCTCCTTTGCTTCTCCCCCCAGGTGTGGTGCTGTGGGCGGGGACTGTGACCTCCAGTTGGTGAGAGTACATCAGCTGATGAGGTAATGGGCTCCCACCAGAGTATGTATCAGTGCATTCCCCAAGAGCCCAATCATCTCCATATCGTTCTAGGTTACTCACGGGCTCTCCTTATTGGTGCACCTTACAGGGGCAGCTGCTGATTGGTGCTTGCAGCCAGAGGCTCATAGGTCAGCCCTCTTTCTCATTGGTCCAGCAATAAGGGTGAAGGAGTTACCAAAGCTCTCTGGTGCCCTACATTTGTCATCATTGGTGGACCAGGTTGGGTTCCAGTGGGGTGCCCTTAATGGCATGTGTGTGGCCCAGTCCACCCTGAATCACAGGGAACCCAGCCACCTCTGTGTGCCCACACTACCCACTGCTCTCTACTCATGATATCCCCTCCCCTTAAGGTGAAACTTTTTGCCACATGTCTGATGCAGAGGTAGGTGCAGCCCCCTGTGTTGAGCTGAGGGCCACATTGCCCCAGGGAGGAGGCTTCATCCACTGGGCCTGTAACTGGAGCTCTGGCTGCACTGGGTGACACCATAAGACCGTAAGATATAGGAGCAGAATAAGGCCATTCAATCATGGCTGATTTTTTTTATCAACCCCATTCTCTTGGCTTCTCCCCATAACCCTTAACCCCCTTACCAATCAAGAATCTATCAATCTCTGCATTAAATACACCCAATGACTTGGCCTCCACAGCCGTCTGTGGCAATGAATTCCACAGATTCACCACCCTCTGACTGAAGAAATTCCTCCTCATCTCAGTTTTAAAGGGACGTCTCTTTATTCTGAGGCTGTTCTCTTGGATCCTAGACTCTCCTACTAATGAAAACATCCTCCCTACATCCACTCTATCCAGTTCTTTCAGTATTTGGTAGGTTTCATTGAAATCTCCCCTCATGTCTGTAATATACTGAAGATCCCTTTAAGTAAATGAGTGTGGTGTTCTTCCCATCCATAGTTCCCACTGTTCTTTAACTGGACAGAGCTGACCCAATGTGGATGGTGACCAATCAGCATCACCCAAGGGCTGATCGCCCATCTACCCTGCATGCTTTGGTGCTGTGCATGAATTGCTTGGGCAGTAGCTTCGGGGCTTGTGGCAATTGTGGAATTTGATCAAATTCCAAGCTAATCGGTGGCCGTACTGGGGCAATGTGATCAGGTTTCAAAGCCACTAGTGTGTTATTAGCACAGCACCAAACTAATGCCTCCTTTCAAACTTGCATTGAAATAACTCCCTATAAACGATTATCGCATGGAACTGGCTTTCGAATAGGGCCATGCAGGTGAAAGACTTAGATCTTTGAAGAAACAATTAGATACTAAGATGGAGGTATTAAAATTTCTCTAGATGGATGGATTAAGATAAACTGAATGGTCTTTTTCTATGGTTACCTTGTGATCTTGTGGCTAATTCTAAACTCTCTGTAATGAAAGTCCTTCAAATTGCTCGAATTCATCTCATATTTCGAGGATGGACATGAGAAAAGCTTCTTATCTGACAGATGATCTTCCTCCTCCCCTCTGGGCTCCAACCTTTCTGTTTCATGAATGGCTTTACAACCATTGAGACTTTCCATCTTGTTCATTGTAAAATGCACATGTTAGAAATAGCAGTGGGAGTCTGCCTTTCAGAACTTCAACGTCGTTTCGCCTGTCAATAAGCTGAGAGCTGATCTTATTTTGCACTTAACTCCACTGTCCCATGATCCTATAGCTCCCAATTTTCCCTTCAGTCCAACAAACTATCAGCCTTGAATATACAGGTAGCCCTGCTATAATGTAGTAGTTACGTTCTTAAAAAAAGCTTGCATTATAGAAAGTCACATTATACAGAATAGGCTGTAGTTGCCTTCAAAGCAAAGATTTAAACAAGTTTTCCCAGTCGCTCTATAATCAATGCAGCCTACATCATGCAAATAGTGTTCCCTAATCCGTTTATCACGTTATTACCAAATTGCGTTATATAAACACATGTTCTAGCAGAACCACCTGCATTGAATAATTCAGCCTCCAGAGGGTAGAGAATTCCAAAGGTTCACAACTCACCAGAGAAGTTCCTCCCCCTGTGAATCTTTGTGGCTACCTTTTATGCCGTGACTATGCCTCCTAGTTTTAGACTCTCCCACTAGCAGAAACACAGACTCAAGCTACTCAATCTTCAAAAACCAACTTCGTCTCCCCAGCAACCAGTTTACTGAACCTTCACTGCACTGTCACAAATATAAATATAATCTTCCTCAAAAAAAGAGACCAAACTTTATAAGAACATAAGAAGTGGAAGCGGGAGGAGGCCAACTGGCCCATTGAGTCTGCTCCACCATTCAACAAGATTATGGCTGATCTGGTCGTGGACTACCAGCCTTTTCCCCATAACCCTTAATTCCCCTACTATGCAAAAATCTACCTAACTGTGTCTTAAATATATTTAATGAGGTAGCCTCTATTGCTTCCCTAGGCAGAGAATTCCACAGATTGACTACTCTCTGGGAAAAGCAGTTTCTCCTCATCTCCATCCTAAATCTATTTCCCCGAATCTTGAGGCTATGTCGCCTAGTTTTAGTCTCATCTACCAGTGAAAACAACTTTCCTGCCTCTATCTGATCTATCCCTTTCATAATTTAAAAAAAAATTTTAAATTATATTTACAGCGTGGTAACAGGCCCTTTCGGCCCAACGAGTCCGCACCGTCCATTTTAAACCCCCAAATTAACCTACCCGTACGTCTTTCGAATGTGGGAAGAAACCGGAGCACCAGGAGGAAACCCACGCAGACACGGAAGAACGTACAAACTCCTTACAGACAGCAATGGGAATCGAACCCCGATCGCTGGTGCTGTAGTAGCGTCGATTTTATATGTTTCTATAAGATCTCCTCTCATTCTTGTGAATTCCAGTGAGTACAGTCCCAGGCGACTCAATCTCTCCTCAAAGGCTAACACCATCATCTCTGGAATCAACCTGGTGAATGTCTTCTGCACCATCTCCAATGCCAGTACATCGTTCCTCAAGTCAGGAGACCAGAAATGCACGCAGTGCTCCAGGTGCAGCCTCACCAGTACCCTGCACAGTTGCAGCATAACCTCCCTGCTCTTAAATTTAACCCGTCTAGCAATGGAGGCCAACATTCCATTTGCCTTCTTGATAACCTGTTGCACCTGCAAACCAACCTTTTGTAATTCATGCACCAACACTCCCAAGTCCCTCTGCACAACAGCATGCTGCAATCTTTCACCATTGAAATAATAATCTGATCTTCTATTTTTCCTTCCTAAGTGTATGACCTGGCATTTACCAACATTATACTCCATCTGCCGGACCAGACCCTTGCCCACTCAAGGAGTCCTCCAGGTGCAGTCTCACCACAGTCTGTACTGATATAGTGAGCCCTCCCGATATTTGTACTCCATTTGTAATGAAGGGCAACGTTCCCTTTGCTGTACTTGCTTGTTAACTTCTCGTGTTTCTTTCCATTAACATTTAGTAGTCTCCCACATTATAAACAATACTCTGCTTCCTTAATCTTCCCACCAAGGTGGACAATCAAACACTTCTCCATATTATACTCTATCTGCCATGTCTTTTTGCATACTCGCTTAACCTACTTATATCTCTTTACATCTGTCTTACAATGTATTCGCCTGCCTATTTTTTGTATTGTCAGCAAACGGAGATACTTTATCGTCAATCCTTTAATTTAATAGATTGTAAATAGCTGAGGTCCCAGTACTGGTCCCTGTGGCACCCCACTAGTTAGAGCTTGTCAACCTGAAAATGACTCGATTATCCCAAATCTCAGTTTTCTGTCAGTGGACCAATTCTCTATTGATGCTAATATATTACCCTTAATACCATGAGCCCTTATCTTGAGGAGCAAGCTTTTATGTGGCGCCTTACAGAATGCATTTTTGAAATCCAAATACACTGTGTTCACCCTGCTCTTTATATCTTCAAAGAACACTAATAAATTTGTCAAACACAATTTCCCTTTCATTAAACCATGTTGATCTATCTAATTTTTATTATGATATTCTAAGTGTCCTGTTAACATTCCCTTAACAATGGATTCCAGTGCTTTCCCATGAGTGATGTTAGGATAAATGACCTTCAGGTTTCTGTTTACTGACTCCCTCTTTTCCTTAATGGTGGTATTACATTTATTGTTTTTCAATCTGCCAGGAGCTTTCCAGAATTTAGGGAAGTTTGGAAGATCACAACCAATGTGCCCATTATCTCTTCAGGCATCTTTTAGAATCCCAGGATGTAGGCCATCAAGTCCAAAGGCCCTCATTCCTATTAGATTGTGTCGCACCTTTTCTCTAGCAAGATTAACTGCTTTAAATGCTCCATCTCACAGAGTCAAGGAGTAATACAGCATGGAAGCCTGAGGCCCAACTCGTCCACACCGACCAAGGTGCACACCTAAAGTAATCCCATTTCCCCGCATTTGGCCTGTATCCCTCTAAACCTATCCTATCCATATACTTATCCAAATGTCTTTTAAATGTGTTATTGTACCTGCCACAACTACTTCCTCTGGCAGCTCGTTCCATATATGCACCACCCTCTGTGTGAAGAAATTGCCCCTCAGGTCCCTTTTAAATCTTTCCCCTTTCACCTTAAACCTATGCCCTCTAGCTTTTGGTTCCCTTTCCCTGGGAAAAAAGACGGTGTGCGTTCGTCCTTTCTATGCCATTTTAAGAACACATTTACCTGATATAATTAAAATCATTAAAATAAAACCAAGCCATTTATCTGATTGGTGTTCAAATGTCGAAGGTCTGAAAACAAAGTGTATCCAACCCCCAACTCAGCACAGCTGGTCTCCGCTCCTTTGTTTCATGGTTTCTGCTATGTTTAGTATCATCTTTGCGTCTTCTAATGTGATAACAGATAAAAAATTGTTTAACAACCCTATCATTTCCTTATTCCACATTATTAATTCCCCTGTCTCATCCTAAATGGGGCCAGCAAGTACTTCCCCCTGTCTTTTTCCAACATTCATATCCATAAGAACTCTTACAGTCTCCCAGGGTCAAAATGTCTAATACTAGAGGGCATGTATTTAAGGTGACAGGGGGAAAGTTCAAAGGAGATATGGGGGGCAAGTTTTTTTACACAGGGAATAGTGGATGCCTGGAATTGCGCTGCGAGGGGTGGTGGTGGAGGCAGGTATTTAAGAGGCTCTTAGACAGGCACATGGATGCACGGAGAATGGAGGGATGTGGATCATGTGCAGGCAGAAGGGATTAGGTGTCTTTAGCTTAATTAGGTCAGCATAACATCATGGGCCGAAGGGCGTGTTCCTGAGCTGTACTGTTCTATGTCTCATTATATATTACTTGCTAGTTTATTCCATGTCCCTTTATTCAATTTTTGTCATCTTTTGCTAGTTTTCAAAATTCTTCCACTTCTCCTCCATACTACTATTTTTCAGGATCTTATAAGTTGTTTCTTTCAAACCTGAACTTCTTCTGTTATACTTGGGTGGATTACATTGACTATGGATCCTTACGTCACCTCCCATTAAATGTATCATGGTTGAGAATTTTGAAAGAATTCTTTCAATGTCTGCACTGCTTACCTGTGGTCATAGTCTTGGATACAACTTTCTAATCTACTGTAACCACCTTTCTTCTTGTGTCTATGTAATTGCCTTTATTCAAATTTAAGACTCTAGTTTATGACTTCAGTTGTTCACTCTCACAATGGATATGAAATTTTACCAGTAAAGCAGAAGAGCCTTCATTTTTTCTTTAAATTAATGTTTTGGGATGTTCTCACTGGCTAGGCGAGCATTTATTTCTCTTCCCTGTTGTTTCCATTAGTAGGAGAGTTTAGGAGCTGAGGGCACAGCCTCAGAATAAAGGGATGTCCCTTTAAAACTGAGATAGGAGGAATTCCTTCAGCCAGAGGGTGGTGAATCTGTGGAATTTGTTGCCACAGAGGACTGTGGAGGCCAAGTCATTGTGTGTATTTAAGGCAGAGATTGATAGGTTCTTGATTGGTAAGGGGGTTATGGGGAGAAGGCTGGAGAATGAGGTTGAAAAAAATCAACCATAATTGAATGGTGGAACAGACTCAATGGGTCAAATTGCCTAATTCTACTCCTATAGCTTATGGTCTTATGGTCTAATTACCCTTGAGAAAGGGACCAGAGAGACATACCGCACAGAAACAGGCCCTTCGGCCCATAATGTCTATGCTGACAATCAAGCACCCATCTACACTAATCCCATTTACCAGCACATGGTCTGTTGCCTTCTATGTCTTAGCAATTCAAGGTCTGTCTGGACACTCAAATGTTGTGAGAGTACCTGCCTCTGCCACCCACTCAGGCAGTGTGTTCCAAATTCCAACCACGCTCTTTGTGTAAAAAATCTTTCTCAGATTCTCTCCTGCCCCTTACCTTGAAGCTATGCCCCTTAGTCTTAGACACCTATTCTACTTCTAAGGTGCCTCAGTTTAAAGGCAGCCCAGTTTTGCCTGTCAACTTTTGGTTTCAATTTACTTGGGTCAGACCAGGGCATTAAACAGGGGATCTGAGACCTGAGGAGTCAGTGGTTAGAAAGACCAGGGATCCAGGGTATAGAGAGATTTGTTGGGCAGAAAGTTCAGGGAGGTAGGGACAGGAAGTTCAAGGGAGCCACAATAGGTGGATAGGTGGGCGGGGGTTGGGGGGAGCTGTTCAGGACATGGGCAGTTTAGGAGTGTGCAGAGTGAGATCATTGGATAGGGAAGGGCTGTTATTGTGGTGGTGGTTGGTGGGAGAGAATAGAAAGTAAGTTATAGGGTTTAGTCATAGAGCCACACAGCACAGAAATGGGCGCTTCAGCTCATGGGGTCTGCGTCAACCATCACCACCCATTTCCATGAAACCTGCATTAATCATAAGATGTACAAGCAGAATTAGGCCATTCGGCCCACTGAGTCTGCCCCACCATTCAATCATGGCTGATTTTTTTTTCAACTCCATTCTCCCACTTTCTCCGCCTAACCCTTAACCCCCTTACCAATCAAGATCCTATCAACATCTGCCTTAAATGCACCCAATGACTTGGCCTCCATGGCCCTCTGTGGCAACAAATCCCACAGATTCACCACCCTCTTGACTGAAGAAATTCCTCCTCATCTCAGTTTTAAAGGGACGTCCCTTTATTCTGAGGCTGTGCCCTCGGATCCCAGACTCTCTTACTCTCCACTTCCACTCTATCCAGGCCTTTCCCCAATCACTTTTTTGTTCTCCCTACATTCCCATCAACTTTTCACCCCACCACCGCATTCTACCACACCAGGGACAATTTACAGTGGTCAATTAAACTAAAAACATGCAACATCTTTGGGACATTGGTATTGGTATTGGTTTATTATTGTCACTTGTACCGAGGTACAGTGAAAAGCTTGTCTTACAAATCGATCGCACAGGTCAATTCATTACACAGTGCAGTTACATTGAGTCAGTACAGACTGCATTGAGGTAGTACAGGTAAAAACAATAACAGCACAGAGTAAAGTGTCACAGCTACAGAGAAAGTGCAGTGCAATAAGGTTTGCGGTCACGACAAGGTAGATCGTGAGGTCTCATCTCATTGTATAAAGGAGCTGTTCAATAGTCTTGTCACAGTGGGGTAGAAGCTGTCCTTAAGTCTGGTGGAATGTGCTCCCGTATCTTCTACCTGATGGAAGAGAGAATGGGTGGGGTCTTTGATTATGCTGGCTGCTTCACCAAGACAGCGAGAGGTAAAGACAGAGTCCAAGGAGGGGAGGCTGCTATCTGTGATGCGCTGGGCTGTGTCCACAACTCTCTGCAGTTTCTTGTGGTCCTGGGCAGAGCAGTTGCCGTACCAAGCCATAATACATCCAGATAGGATGCATTCTATGGTACATCTGTAAAAGTTGGTGAGAGTCAAAGGGGACAAACGAAATTTCTTTAGCCTCCTGAGGAAGTAGAGGTGCTGGTGAGCTTTCTTGGCTGTGGCTTCTACGTGATTTGACCAGGACAGGCTGTTGGTGATGTTCACTCCCAGGAACTTGAAGCTCTCAACCCTCTCGACCTCAGCACCCTTGATGTAGAGAGGTGCATGTACACTGCCCCCTTTCCTGAAGTCAATGACCAGCTCTTTTGTTTTGTTGACATTGAGGGAAAGGTTGTTGTCATGACACCATGTCACTAAGCTCTCTATCTCCTTCCTGTACTCCGACTCATCACTGTTTGAGATACGGCCTACAACAGTGGTATCATCTGCAAACTTGTAGACGGAGTTAGAGCAGAATCTGGCCGCACAGTCATGAGTGTATAGGGAGTAGAGTAGAGGGCTGAGGACGCAGCCTTGTGGGGCACTTGTGTTGAGAATAATCGTGCCGGAGGTATTGCTGCCTATCCTCACTGTCTGCGGTCTGTTTGTTAGAAAGTCAAGGATCCAGATACAGAGGGAGGTGTTGAGTCCTAGGTTTCGGAGTTTGGTGACAAGCTTACTTGGGATTATTGTACTGAAGGCAGAGCTGTAGTCAATAAGCAATAGTCTAACATAGGTGTCTTTACTGTCCAGATGCTCCAGGGCTGAGTGAAGGGCCAGGGAGATGGCATCCACTGTAGACCTGTTTCTGCGATAGGTGAATTGCAATGGGTCCAGGTTGTCTGGTAGGCTGGAGTTGATGCGTGCCATGACCAACCTCTCAAAGCACTTCATGGTGGTGGATGTCAGAGCCACTGGTCGGTAGTCGTTGAGGCACGTTACCTTGCTTTTCTTTGGTACCAGAATGATGGTGGTCTTCTTAAAACAGGTGGGAACCTGAGCTTGAAGCAGGGAGAGGTTAAATATGTCTGCAAATACTTCTGATCAGCACAAGATCTGAGCACACGGCCAGGGACACCATCTGGACCATGTGCTTTCCTCGTGTTCACTCTTTGGAAGACTGATCTTACGTCCTCCACTGTGATCACAGGTTCAGCTTCACTGGTGGCTGTCAGGGTGGATGGTGACAATCCACTTCCCTTCTGTTCAAAACGCGCATAGAATGCGTTAATTTCATCCGGAAGGGATGTGCTGTTGTTAGCTATGCAGCCTGACTTCGTCTTGTAGCCTGTTATGGCATGTAAGCCTTGCCATAACTGACGGCCGGTCGGTATTGCTTCTTGGCATCCCTGATAGCTTTCTGAAGGTCATACCTCGATTTCTTGTAGAGATCAGGACCACCAGATTTGTGTGCAGCAGTTCTCTCCTTCAGTAGGGTGTGGATCTCTCGGTTCATCCACGGTTTCCTGTTTGGGATCACCCGTATTGTCCTCTTTGGTACACAGACCTCCACACACTTGCTGATAAAGTCTGTGTTGGTGGTGACATACTCATCAAGGCTGGCAGCTGAGTCTTTGAACATGGACCAGTCCACTGACTCAAAGCAGTCACGCAGGAGCTCATCTGTTTCCTCAGATCAGCACTGCACGACTCTCCGTACCGGATCCTCCCGTTTCAGTTTCTGTTTGTATGCAGGGAGGAGGAGCATAGCCTGGTGGTCTGATTTCCCAAAGTGAGGATGAGGGGTGGCTCGAAAGGAACCTTTGCTGGTTGTATAGCAGTGGTCAAGGGTGTTGGCACCCCCGGTGGAGCAGGAGATCTGCTGATAGTATTTTGGTAACACACTCTTGAGGTTGGCCTGATTGAAGTCCCCTGCAATGATGAAGAGGGCCTCAGGGTATCCTGTCTCAAGGTTGTTGACCACGGAGTATAGCTCATTGAGTGCAGGCTTCATGCCCGTCTGTGGTGGGGTGTGGACTGCCATCAGGATAGCTGAAGTGAACTCCCTTGGCAGATAGAATGGTTGACACTTCACTGTTAGATATTCCAGGCTTGGTGAGCAGGAGCTCACCAGGACCGTCACATCCGAGCACCATAAGTTATTGATTAAGAAGCAGACCCCTCCGCCTTTAACTTTGCCTTAGGACGCTGTATGGTCCATTCGATGGATTGAGAAGCCCTCAGGTTGAATAGCACAGTCAGGTGTGGCAGGTGTGAGCCACGTTTCAGTGAGACATAGTACATAACAGTCCCTCAGTTCTCTTTGGTAGGTCAGTCTTGCCCTTAGTTCATCAACTTTGTTCTCAATGGACATCTTTGTGGCGACATGGTAGTGTAATGGTTAGTGTAAAGCTTTTACAGTGACAGCGACCTGGGTTCAATTCCCACTGCTGTCTGTAAGGAGTTTGTACGTTCTCCCTGTGTCTGTGTGGGTTTCTTTCGGGTGCTCCGGTTTCCTCCCACATTCCAAAAGACGTACAGGTTAGAAGCTGTGGGCATGCTGTGTTGACGCCAGAACAGTGGCGACAATTGCGGGCTGCCCTCAGCACATCTTAGTAACACAAAAGAGATGCATTTCACTGTGTGTTTCAATGTACAGTACATGTGACTAATAAATAAATATCTTACATGGGAAGAAACTGGAGGACCCGGGGGAAACCCATGCTGTCACAGGGAGAACATGCAAACTCCACACAGACAGCACCCGAGGTCAGGAAGGAACTCGGGTTTCTGGAGCTGTGAGGCAGTGGCTCTGTGGGCTTTGCCACTGTGCCATCCAGGGTTTACACCAGGACTTTCTACGCTGGAGTTGGGCTGTTAAGATTTAGCTGCTCCGTGTGTGACTGGTCAGAGGGTTCGGTGTGAATGAGGGGAGCACTACTCAAAGAATGACCTCACTTCTGGCCTTCTGATGTGGACACTGGAAATAGTGGTTCTTGCTTTACACTCTGGTAAAGTCTAGTTTCAGTTGCCGTAAACAGCACGGTATTTAATTTCTAAGCTTTTGCCTTTAAGTTTTTAATAGTCCAGTTTTAAATAGCCTCCAGCCAAATTATTTAAAATTCCCATTTTGTTCAAAACCCGTGGGCTTGCCCTTACCTCTGTAGCCACCTCCAGTCCGAAAACGATAATAAAAATAGAAAATGCTGGAAACACTCAGCAGATGAGGCAGCGTCTGTGGGGAGAGAAACAGTTAACTCTTCACATCTGACACCCTTTCTCTAGTCCTATAACTTTCAGATCCCTGTGCTTATCCAATTCCAGTCTCTTGTGCATGGCCCTATTCAAGGAAATTGGTTATGTTCCCTTCTAACCTTACGGGTTAAAAACTTTATATGGTAAGAGGAATGGGGGGAGAGCACCAGGACTTTGACCACCCCACTGTGACCACAGTTCCTCCCTCTCCAATTTCTCTGTGTGTTGACTGGAACTGACTGAGATGAATTGCAGACTGTTTCTGAATGTGAGGCAGCACCTGGCCCAGCGCAGGGCAAGAGTGAGTGAAAGACAAGAGGGGTGAAGAGAGCTGACAGAAGAGGAATGGGAGAGAGGAGAAGCTTGTCAGGGGAGGTGAGAGAGAGAGGGAGATATAGAACTAGGTGAGGGAGAGGCGAGAGGAAGGGAGAGAGAGAGATGGTGTGAGAGAGAGTGGAGATCCCTATCTGGGGAGGAACCAGGGGCTGGAGGGGTGGATAGAGGGTGAAATGAAGATGGAGATGGGGAGAGAGAGAACTTGGAGAGGGAGAACCAGAAGAAACAGGAGGGGGAGTAAAAGAAGGTGTGATGGAGGGGAAACGGGACAGAGAGAGAGAGAGAGAGAGAGAGAGAGAGAGAGAGAGAGAGAGGATGGGAGGAGAGGGAGGGAGGGAGGGAGGGAAAATTTCCATTAGACCCTGTGCTGATCCACCTTCTCCAGGCCTCGTATTGCTCCAAAGGTGTGGCTGGAAAGTGGTCAACAACTCAAACCAGGTCCCTGCTTTCAAAGGAGCAGAGTCCAGCTATCTGAGGGGAAATTGGGCTTTGGTTCTTTCTCCCTTCCTTCTGTACATCTCTCTTCTTCCACATTACCCCCCTCTCGCTCTCCCTCTTTGCCCTCCAGCCTATTTTGCTTTCCCTCTTCTCTTCTTACACTTCTCTCTTCATCTCTCTTTCTCCATCTCTTTCTCCACCTCACTCTCTCCATTTCCCCCTCTCCATCTCTTTCTCTTTCTCAATCTCTCTCCCTCCATCTCTCATGCTATCTCCATCCCTCTCTCTTTCCCAATCTCGCTTTCTCTCCATCGCTCTCTTTCTCTCCTTCTCTCCGTCTCTCACTCTCATTCCATATCTCTCTTCCTCCACCTCTCTTCATCAAAAGCTTCCACATCCCAGTAATTCATGTGGCAGGAAAGATCAGAGAGGAACATGTCAATGTCCATCAGCCGGTTAGGCCCAGGCTGACGTTGCCTTTGCTTTCAATCCCTTAGGTCAACAGGGTACCCGAAGGCAGTAGCTAGAGCCTGGTGATATTCCAACTGTCAGGAGATGTCAGGCATGTGGGTTGTCAAACAGGAAATGGTGTGCAATGGCTGGGGTGAGGTACTAGGCCAACTGTGGTTAGCAGTTGTTCCTGTACAACATTTTATTTATAGATTTGAAAATTCTAGAGTGACATTTACTTATTAGGAGTCATGATTCACTTGGTAAAGCATTCAAGCTTTGGTTTGTGGTTGCGTTAATCTCACATATTAACGGCAATTAGTTGACAGCCTTGCTCTTTATGTTGATGTGAAGACCTGTAAATTTGGCAGGAATGGCCTTCCTTAAAGCAACCCTTGGATGCAATCAACCAGCTTCCACCTTTGACTCCGAAACAGCTGTTATAGCCACATTGCACTTAATCTCATGCACCGTTCTGCTGCAATTTTTGTGTGTGTGTGACTGCCCTTTCATTAGCAGGGCTAAGAATTTGATAAAGATCTAAACACTACACTTGACTGGTTATTTACACTGTCAGTTCCAAGGCTAGCCTTTGTTTGTGTGCGGAAGTGATCAGCAGAAGACTTTCTTGTGACCGTCTACCAAAGGAACCTGGCTCTAGTAATTCTGTTTCACTGACAGAAGAAGCCTGTATGGATGTGGGGGTGTATCAGGGTGATGAGCTATTAAGAAATGATGTGGCTATGAGGAGTGTGATAGGGCTGTTAGACATATGGCTACCTTAGAGGGTGAGCAATCTGAGTGAGTCTGTGTGCGTGAAGTGACCAGTGAGAGGTGAGAGTGCTGTTGTGGCTCGTGTCTGTTTCGAGGCTGCTCTGTGGGTTTTGGTCACAGCATGCACCTTATCAGAACAAGTTAGGTCATGGTACTTTCTCCACCCCTGTCCCCTGAGGTGGGGACACTCATTCATTCAAGTTAATTTTAATTTTACTTGCCACCTCCTGTTTCATCCCAGGTCTGATGCAGGGCTTGTTACTCTTCCTCTTGATCTCATCCACAAGGATTTGACGGTCCATGTATTTGTAATTGGTTTTGTTGGACTTTCCAATGTTGGGCTGAGAAGTGGCAGATGCAGTTCCACCCAGATAAGTGTGAAGTGGTTCATTTTGGTAGGTCAAATATGATGGCAGAATATAGTATTAATGGTAGGACTCTTGGCAGTGTGGAGGATCAGAGGGATCTTGGGGTCCGAGTCCATAGGACGCTCAAAGCGGCTGCGCAGGTTGACTCTGTGGTTAAGAAGGCATATGGTGTATTGTCCTTCATCAATCAGGGAATTGAATTTAGGAGCCAAGAGGTATTATTGCAGCTATATAGGTCCCTTGTCAGACCCCACTTGGAGTACTGTGCACAGTTCTGGTCACCTCACTACAAGAAGGATGTGGAAGCCATTGAAAAGGTGCAGAGGAGATTTACAAGGATGCTGCCTGGAATGCGGAGCATGCCTTATTAAAGCAGGTTGAGGGAAATCGGCCTTTTCTCCTTGGAGCTACGGAGGATGAGGGGGGACCTGATAGAGGTATATAAGATGATGAGACGTATTGATCGGGTAGATAGTCAGAGGCATTTCCCTAGGGCTGAAATGGTGTCCACAAGAGGACATTAGTTTAAGGTGCTGGGGAGTAGGTATAGAGGAGATGTCAGGGGTAAGTTTTTTACTCAGAGAGTGGTGAGTGCGTGGAATGGGCTGCCGGCAACGGTGGTGGAGGCGGATACGATAAGGTCTTTTAAGAGTCGGTTGGATAGGTACATGGAGCTGAGAAAAATAGAGGGCTATGGGTAAGCCTAGTAATTTCTAGGGTAGGGACATGTTCGGCACAGCTTTGTGGGCTGAAGGGCCTGAATTGTGCTGTAGTTTTTCTATGTTTCTTCTATTATTGTCACATGTACAAAGATACAGTGAAAAGCTTTTGTTTAGTGTGCCGTCCAGACAGTTCAGTCCATACATAAGTACATCCAGGTAGTAAAAAATAAAATGCAGAATATAGTGTTACAGTTACAGAGAAAGTTCAGTGCAGGTAGACAAATAAAATGCAAGGGCCATGACGAGGTAGATTGGGAGATCAAGAGTTCATTTTTTAGCATATGAAAGGTCCATCCAAGAGTCTGATAACAGTGGGATAGGAATTGATGGTACATGTTCTCAGGGAGAGGGAAGAAGAGAGAATGATCGGGGTGGGAGGGGTCCTTGATTATGTTGGCTGCTTTCCCGAGGGAGCAGAAAGTGTAGACAGAGTCAGTGGAGGGGAGGCTGGTTTATGTGATGGACTGGGCTGCGTTCACAACTCTCTGCAATTTCTTGCGGTCTTGGGCACAGCAGTTGCCACAGCATGCTGTAATGTATCCAGACAAGGTAACAGGAAGCACGGTACTGTCTGTGAGGAGTTTGTGCGTTCTCCCCGTGTCTGCGTGGGTTTCCTCCGGTTCCCTCCCACATTCCAAAGATGTACAGGTTAGGAAGTTGTGGGCATGCTATGTTGGCGCCGGAAGCGTGGTGACACTTGCGGGCTGCCCCCAGAACACTACGCAAAAGATGTATTTCACTGTACATGTGACTAATAAAGATATCTCATCTCATCTTATTTTATCTTATCCTCTCCTTGCTGCTATTTGAATAATTCATCTTTGGGACACAGCACTTAATGGTCAGCAGCTGTGCAATATTGCATTACAAATGCACATTAACAAAGCAAATAAGACATTGCGTGCATAAAATGCATGAGGACTGCAATGGAATGAAGGGCTGATGCTACACCTGCAGGAATAGGCAAGGTCTTTCTGCTCAGACCTGATTTAGTGGCCTTATTTAGCTGAGACTGAACCCCTTGACTTTGAACTTCTTAAATATCATTCTTCAGGCTCAGAGGTAAAAGTGAGATAATCTCTGAAAGATTGTGGGCAGATACATTGCTGCAAATGTTGACATTTTTCTGACTGGGAAACTCTGGGGTGCTCCATGGAGTTGTTAAAACCTGAGTTGAGAGTCAGCTGGTAAAGCACTGCACTCACAGACTGGGTTTCAACTGATATATCATCCAAGTATATGAACTAACTACAGAACTAATTTTGTGCAAAACATATTTCCAAATCACAAATCCTGACATATAATGTGATGTTTGGTTTAAGCTTCGCTCTTTAAAGGAGTGATGTCTATTTGGTCCATGCCTTTCAATCAGTCACAACCTCAGAATCAGCATCAGATTTATTATCACTGACTTATGTGACATGACATTTGTTGTTTTGTGACAGCAGTACAGTGCAAAAATGTAAAGTTATAATAAATTAATATAAATTTATTTATTTTTGTAATTTATAGTAATTTTACGTCTTTGCACTGTACTGCTGCCGCAAAACAACAAATTTCACGTCACAAAAGTCAGTGATAATAAATCTGATTCTGAGGTTGTGACTGAAAGGCATGGACCAAATAGACATCATTCCTTTAAATAAATAGTGCAAAAAACTGAATAACAGAGTAGAGTTCATGGGTTCATGGATTGTTCAGAAATCTGATGGCAGAGGGGAAGAAGCTGTTTCTGAATCATTGAGTCTTCAGGCTCCTGTATCTCCTCCCTGATGGTAATAACGAGAACAGGGCATGTCCTGGATGGTGAGGATGCCGCCTTCTTGAGGTACCGCCTCTTGAAGATGTCCTTGATGGCGGGGGTGGGGGGGGAGGGGGGGAGTTGTGCCTGTGATGGAGATGGCTGAGTCTACAATCCTCTGCAGCCTCTTGCAATCCTGTGCATTGGAACCTCCATCCCAGGTGGTGATGCAACCAGTCAGAACGCTCTCCACTGTACATCCATAGAAATTTGCAAGAGTCTTTGGTGACATACCAAATTTCCTCAAACTCCTAACGAAATACAGCCGCTGACGTGCATTCTTCGCGATTGCATCAATGTGCTGTGCCCAGGATAGATCCTCTGAGATGCTGACGCCCTGGGAACTTGAAGCTGCTCACCCTTTCCACCGCTGACCCCTCAATGAGGACTGGTGTGTGTTCTTCCAACTTCCCCTTCCTGAAGTCCACAATCAATTCCTTAGTCCTATAATCATCAATATAATCATTAAAGTTTTCACAATCTCTGGTCCATTGCCTTCCTGGACAGTTTGCTTCACACTTGACACCTTTTATTTAATTTAAACTCTTTCGTCACCTTCCCTGTACCATGTCCTATTGTTTTTGACTTTGTGGCAAACACAGCTGAACAATTTTCTTTTCCCAGAAGACTAAATGTAACTCCAATAACTTTACCTTTATATTGTTGACACTGCTGCCTAAAGTTTAAGATTGCAATAGTTTCTGCATTAGCTCACAAGGTATATATATCATCATTTTTACAAGAAATCCACAACTTTATTGAACTACCCTTGGAAAAATTGGATCATGATTACATTTTGACTTAGAAGTAAGACTGCCTTCTGTATTTTTTCCTTCTGTGACTAGCCACTGTCTTTCTATAATTGTTATTGCCCGGGAACAGCTTGGCCTGCAAAGGACTGTCAGACAGTATCGGACTGAAAAAGAGAAGTTCGTGTCTGATGACACCTTAGGCCATGAGCACGCAGTGAGACAATGCTTTTAACAAAAGCAGGGAGATAGTTTTCAGATCCGACAGTTCCTAGTGAAAAGTAGCCTCTTGTAATTCTGAAGGATTACCCGGCATCTAATTGATCTTCCAAATGAGCTCACAAGAGAATTTGCTGGGTCAGGACCAATTTAAGCAATAAATTGTGATGCAGCTTCCAAGCTTGAGCAGTGACTGTGCTAATAGGTCACCTTTGAAGTTATCTCAATCAATCACAGGTGAATCTCAGGCCTTTCCCTGATCAGGTGGCTCCAAATTTCCAGACAGCACTTCCAAATGTTCTTTCCCCTTGGTTCAACATCTTTCATTGGGGGAATGTTCCTTAGCTGATAGCTAAGTTCAGCTACAGTGCCTGAGTCACAGGTTCTCACTGACCACAGTTGGTTAACTGGGACCTGTACTATTGCAGTTTAGCTGTTTAACTGGCAGGAGGTTGGGAACTTCAACGAATGCAAAGGTCAGACACAGAAAGCATGGACTTGCTGACCGTTTTGAAGGGTGGGTTTTATCAGTCCATTCTGCTGCTGGGCAACACTCTGAATGTCGGAGATATTTAAAACATTGCCAGGGTGGTGGATGAGCGGTTTGGTGGGTAAAGTTGATGGCTCTCAAAGCTTTCAGAGGTGTTTCAGGATCGGTCCTCCTCACCCACACCACCCTGCCAGAGTCTAGCATGCTCAGACCAGTGAGATTGGCCCTCCATACACAGACCAGGTGAGTACTGGAGAGGGTGAGCCACCCATTTACACTAATCCCATTTTATTCTCCCAACATTCTCATCGGATCCTCCCAGATTCTACCACTCACCTACGCACCAGGGACAAGTTACAGCAGCCAACCTAACAACCTGCACACCTTTAGGAAAACCAGAGCACTTGGAGGAAACCCACATAGTCACAGAGAAAATGTGCAAGTTCCACACAGGCAGGAACCTGGTTCAGGATTGAACCCAGGTTTCTGATGCTGTGAGGCAGCGGCTCTTACTAGTAGCAGCACTGGGATGCCTCGTCAATGTGGGCTCATCTGCGATTTGAACCCAGAACCTCTTGCACATTATGTATTTTATCACCCAGTCTGAGAAACCTACCAGTAGACCAATGTGTCCTGAAGTTCTTGCCTTTCTTGTATTTTCCCAGCACTATACCTCGTGTTCTTGATCTAGTTTGCTCTTTACTTCCCTCCACTTTGTCTTTTGTGCAGCTCCCAGTTTCCTGCACTTTCCCTATAACATCTCCTGTGTTTCTGGCATTCCTGGAGCCTCACTTATTTTCACCACTAACCCTGATGTCAACTTACCAAGAATAACAAGGATAGGTTTTTCTTTGCCTCATCCTCACTCAAGCTTGCTTCACATCTAGCGTTGCAACACTGATGATTTATTTACAACACACTCTTTTCTGGTTTTGTCCTTTTATTTTCTATTTGAATTTGCTTTTCTGATGTATCTGAGACTCTTGTGCTTCTGCCTTCAGCTGCAAGTTTGGCCAGTCCTACCCTCCAGTTACTACATCCAAAGCCGTTGTCCATTTGCCATGTTCCTGTGTCTCTCCTGCCCACCTAATTTGCCTCCATAACTCTCTGTTGACTTCTCAAGTTGCATTAAGAGATGACAGCTGTTGTGAGTTCGGGGTCTCAGCTGTTGTGAGTTCAGGGCATGCATTTAAGGTGAGAGGGGGTAGGTTCAGAACAGACGAGAGGGGTACATTTTTTACAGAGAGTGGTAGATGCCTGGAGTGCATTGCTTGATAGGGTGATGGAGGCAAATTCATTGGGGCTTTTAAGAGGAGCTTGGATGGGCACATGATGGAGGGATATGGGCAATCTGTAGGTGGGAGGGATAAGCTATGTTAGCACAACATTGTGGGCCAAATGACCTGTTCTGTGTTGTACTGTTCTGTGTTCTATGTCTCCAAGCCCACTCTGTGAAATGACCAGGTTTTATTCTCAGTGAGGGCAGTGAATGGATGACAGCAGTGCAGACACATCCAACAAACCCAGCACAAAGAGTGGAGAGTGGCAGAATGGAAGTAGGCCTGAATCAATAGCCAAGAGTCTAAGGCAAAGGCTTCCCAGACCTACATGCAGCAAATAAGTAGGACCACATAGTATGACCTTATAGTCTATTAGATACTTTCACCATTCTGAGGCATCGCACATCTCCTTAGGAGACATTGAGTTTGTGGCAGACCAAATGTATTAGAAGAGCTGCTACCATCTAACAGCCTGGTCCCCCAATATCATCTGCAATGCACGCTCTGAGACAGATGTTCCTCTTTCTACACAGGGTAGCCTAAATGAAGTGAATGGCAGAAAATTGACTTGATTTCTTTATATCTGCTTAACTTTCTTATTTTCCTACAACAGAGGGGAAGGCCAATCAGCCCTTCAAATCAGCGCTGGCTCTCGGAAGAGTCCCATCAATTGCATTCTACCTGAAACCTATTCCCTCACATTCCCATCAACTCCTCCCCCACCACCCCCAATTCTCCTACCATCCACCTATGCCAGGAGTAACTCACCATAATCAATTAATTGGTATTGGTTTATTATCGTCATTTGTACAGAGGTACAGTGAAAAACTTGTCTTGCATACCAATCGTACAGGTCAATTCATTACACAGTGCAGTTACATTGAATTAGTACAGGGTACATTGAGGTAGTACAGGTAAAAACAATAACAGTGCAGAGTAAAGTGTCACAGCTACAGAGAAAGTGCAGTGCAATAAGGTATAAGGTCACAACAAGGTAGATCGTGAGGTCCGAGTTCATCTCATCGTGTAAGGGAACCGTTTGATAGTCTTATCACAGTGGGGTAGAAGCTGTCCTTAAGTGACCAAACCGCATGTCTTAGGGATGTGGGAGGGAACCGGCGCACCCCGGCAGTCACAGGGAGAGGGTACAAACACAACGCAGGCGGCACCCGAGGTCAGGATTGGACATGGATCACTGGCACGGTGAGGAAGCAGCACTAACTGCTGCACCATTCTGCCACTCTGACCAGCAATCCACTGCATCTGGGAAAACATCCCCTCCATTAATTTAATCTTTGTGGAGGGAGGAGGAGGAGATATATCTCAGCTGAAAAAAAACTCTGGTCATGGTCTTGATCAGGGGTTAAATCCGAGGAGCAAAGTTGGAGTGAAGTTACTGAAGACAGCGCAACTTTCATCCACCTCCAGTTTGCTCCACCCTCAGTACTGATACTCACAGCCTTCAAGCTTCATTCTGCATTTAGCAACTTTTACTTAGTCGGTTTACCTAGTAATTACCTGAGCAGCAGGAAAAACAAGTCTGAGGTATTCAGGCTTCAGCTCACTTCCTTCCTTCACCACTATGGAGACCTGCAGAAAGTATGTTAGCCAAAGCCCTATCTACCTTCTCACCTGTATACAGAATATTGTATGACACAAGCCTTGAACCCAGTTCTTCTCTCTCCTGGTCAATATTCTTCGGCCAGTGACACTGAGGACAAATTTACAACTCATTTGTCTCAGTGCTGTTTCTGGGAGCTGGATGTGCTCCAGTTAGCAGCCTCATTTGCTTCCAATGCCACCGTATCTGCACTCCAGATGAAGTTTGCTAGTAGTAAATTACTTTGAGGCATCCTAAAGGTGTAAAAGGAGCTGTGAAATTATAAATCAGCTCTTTCTTTTCAACTCCATTATGATACTTCTAATATGAGACAATGCACCAACCTATACGCACCTGAAAATCAAACTCAATGGAACTCAGAGGTCAATGATCCAAGAAGCTTTTTCTGGGAGTTTATAAGATTAGGGGTATTAAAATCCAATAATGTGTGCCTCTAAATGATTAAATTTACATAGAATTACTTTGAAAAGTGGGCATGAGGTCCAAGGGATTTTCCAGCAATGTTTAATGCTACCCTGCAGTGAAATTATGAACTTAATTCATAGCTCCATATGAGAAGACTATTTACCTGGATCTTAGGTGCAAAAATCAATCTGTTGGATTCATGGTGCACTGGAAGCCCAAGGACAATAAAAAATCTGACAATGACACTTAATTCTTCAAAGAAAAATCTGCTCTCAGTTTATTGGTAGTGAGACTAAAAATGAGGTGAACAACCGGTACAAGTCTAACAGTGAGAACGCTAGTACATTCGAGACACTTTAAAGTTCACAGGGAAGCAACTCTGCACATTGAGCCCGTACCAATACTTCTTTAACAATCCGGAAGGAATTCTGACTGGTGCAGTCTCTCCTCGTTGCAATGTACCTTTCTCTGCTTCGGATACTCAGTTTTCACATAAAAAATGCATTGGTATCATCTTTGGTTATTTGTCATGACAAAACATTCCCATGCAACAAATATAGAAGTGATTGAAAATTAAAAATTAAAAAATAACTAGTAAGGCATAACAAACTGTGTTGGTCCCTCAGTACTAACAGCTGAGGATCACTGTACCATGTCAGAATATAAGGTAAACCTAGAATGTTTCAGGTCAGTGGGCCTGACTCAATGAATAAGTTACTCATTTAGACGGGACCTTTTGGGTCTCAGATAAGTTGATACAAAGCCAGTTATCAATCATCCTGAAATGCATTACAAAGGATCTGGAGACATGAAACCCACTCCTCTGGCAGGATGAATGAATATGATAAATTCTGTAACCTTCCTGACTTGTGGAATTATTTCAAGTATTTGTCCATATATTTTTTTGATTCGTGTGAAGAGCAATCTGCATTTAATTAGAACATATGACGTAAAACAAAACTTCTCACAAACATGAACCTGGAACATCCAATTTAAGGTTGAAGAGAAAAGATTAGGATCATTTACAAAGCCTAGTTGGGTTTTGAGGTTTTAAAATGAGGAGAGAAGGTAATTGGTAATTGGTTTATTATCGTCACATGTACCGAAATACAATGAAAAACTTTGTTTTACGTGCCATCCATACTGATCATTTCAAAACATAAGTACCTCAAGGTAGTACAAGGGAAAAGGAATAACAGAAAGCAGATTATAGTGTTACCGTTGCAATTACATAGAAAGTGCAGTGCAGGTAGACAATAAGGTGCAAGGGTCATGATGAGGTAGATAAAAAGTTCATCTTTATCGTACAAGAGGTCCATTCAGTAGTTTTATAATAGTGGGATAGAAGCTATCCTTGAGCCTGGTGGTGCATGTTTTCAAGAATTTGTATCTTCTGCCTGATGGAAGGGGGGGAGAGTAGACAATGTCCGGGGTGGGAGGGGTCTTTGATTATGTTGGCTGCTTTTCTGAGGCAGCAGGAAGTGTAGACAGAATCAATGGAGGGGAGGCTGGTTTCCATGATGTGCTGAGCTGTGTCCACAACTCTCTGCAATTTCTTGTGGTCTCGGACAGAGCAGTTGCCGTGCCAAGCTGTGATGGATCTGGATAGGATGCTTTCTTTCTTTTCTTTCTTTTTCAATCTTTTTATTAGTTTTCAAGTTAATACGGATTGATATATAGCATCAATATTTATACATGTAATACAAAGAGATCAGGATAACAATCATGGCATAGATAATCATAAAGAACAATAAAATATGAAAAAAATCTGTAGATCCAATGATCTCTTAGTAAATGAATATAATATAAAAGAAAGGAAAGAAAAGGACTTATTACATAAATTAAAAAAAAGAAAGAAAAAAAACCCAAATCAATAAGAAAAATTATAAACAAAATAAACTAAACTAAACAGAAAAATTTCAAAAAAAAACAAACTACAAAAAAAAGAAAAATGAAACTGGGCTAAAATTTCTCAGTAGAAACAGAGCAATATTATGTCGTCAACTCCGTTCCTCTAAGTTGGAAAGTTATTGAAAGGGGATCTACATCATGTGAAAATATTGAATAAATGGACTGCAAATATCTTCAAATTTAAGTGAAGGATCAACAGTACTACTCCTAATTTTTTCCAAGTTTAAACATGATATAGTTTGAGAAGGACTATATAGTTTGAGAAGTTTACTATATGATATATGATATAGTTTGAGAAACTATATGATATAGTTTGAGAAACTATATGATATAGTTTGAGAAGGATTTCTATGTGGCATCTGTAAAAGTTGGTGAGGGTCATCAGGGACATGCCAAATTTCCTTAGCTTTCTTAGGAAGTAGAGGTGCTGGTGTGCTATCTTGGCCATGGTATCGATGTGGCTGGATCAGGACAGGCTATTGGTGATTTTTACGCCTAGGAACTTGAAGCTCTCAACCCTCTCGATCACAGCATTGTTGATGTAAACTCCATTTACACGTTTAAACTATGTAAACAACATTGATGATTGGCTCTGCCCCCCCCTTCCTGAAGTCAATGACCAGCTCTTTCGTTTTGCTAACATTGAGGGAAAGGTTGTTGTCATGACACCATGTCACGAGGCTCTCAATCTCCTTCCTATACTCCATCTCATCGTTATTTGTCATCCGACCCACTATGGTAGTGTCATCTGCGAGCTTGTAGAGCAGAATCAGGCCACACAGTGATGAATGTATAGGAGTAAAGTACGGGAGACAAGGGAATTCCAGGAGAGTGGCCCAACAGTTGAAATCTTTGTCACCAGTCGGTTGCAAAGCAACTTCTGAGCCATGGCATTTAAAAAAACATTAAAACCTTCCAGATGATATAGTAATCGCTGTACAGGGCAGTAAGTGCAGAAGGATAGGGATCAGGACATTGAGAGAACCACACCGCTCTTCCTTGAACAACAACAGTCTCACATTAAGACCACATGCAGGAGATTGTAAGGCATTAAAGAAGCAATGTGGTGGACTCCATTTTACTGATCAACTCTGTATGTGTGTGTGCTTGATCACTAATGTAAGGGCTAAACATGAGGGTTTACAACGGGGCTTAAATTAAATGTTTTATCTGAATATTAGCACCAAAAGCTCCCTCGAACCTACTTGATTTGTTTAGGTTATGTACTCAAGACTTAGCATGGAACTAAAATCTACAATTTTGTGTTAGAGGTTGAGATTGCAGAAGGTCACATCTATGGGGATGTTCTGTGAAGAAATTACCCAATTTGCATTAAATCGCCACCAACTTAGAGAGACTGCATTATGGACAGCAAAAAACAGTAGGCTCAATTGAAATGAGTACAAATAAATCTCTGTTCCACCTGGGGAGTGTGTTTTGGACCCAGGATAGTGAGAAGGGAGGTAATTGGTAATTGGTTTATTATTATCACATCTACCAAGGTACAATGAAAAACTTTGTTCTGCGTGCCATCCAGACAGATCATTTCACCACATCAGTACATTAAGGTAGTACAAAATGAAAAGCAATAACAGAATGCAGAATAATGTTACAGTTACAGAGAAAGTGCAGTGCAGGTGGAGTGCAATTGGGTGCCAGGGCCAGGGCCATGGCGAGGTAGATTGAGAGATCAAGCGTTCATCTTTATTGTACAAGAGGTCCGTTCAAGAGTTCTATAACAGTGGAATAGAAGCCGTCCCTTAACCTGGTGGTGTGTGTTTTCAAGCTTTTGTATCTTCTACCTGATGGGAGAGGGAGAAGAGAGAATGACTAGGATGGGAGGGGTCCTTGATTATGTTGGCTGCTTTCCCAAGGCAGTGGGAAGTGTAGACATAGTCAATGGACGGAGGCTGGTTTGTGTGATAGGCTGGGCCGTGTTCATAACTCTCTGCAATTTCTTGCAGTCTTGGGCAGAGCATCTGCCATACCGAGCTGTGATGCACCCGGATAGGAAAAATGATCTGGATGATGGAAGAAATGGAGGTGTAACATTGGACAGCTTTGGTGGGCACAGGATGGTATGTTGGTGGTCATGGAGAGAGTGGTAGGACAAATACATGACAAAGAGGCCCGAAAGATATGAACATCCTCTGGCTGACCTTTCTGTGTTTTATATGTTGATTCACTGTATAAAAATGTTCCGGAGCAAGGAATAGTCTACGTTAATTGTGGTCAGGTGACCTCAGAGATAGCAGCAACATGGCAATGGTAAAATGGAGGTATGTTAGAATCAGTATCCTTCCTTTCCACGTGGAGGCCAATCCCAGTGTGAAATTCCATGGCAGTGGCAGTGGGAAGGTCTCATTTTGAGCTGCTGCTTTTCATGTGTGATGGCACAGTGCTGTTCCTCTGTGGTTGGAAATTACAACTGAAGTGCCATGAAATTCTAATCACCATGTTGCTGAACGTGGTTTTCTGTCAAGCTTGTCACTTTCTACTTAAATTGCTATTCAGATAAACATGAGGGACTATGAGAGACATGCTGTGTGCTTTAATGTCATTGAAGCTGCAAGTTGTGTGATGACCCTGGGTAAGTAATACCCCTGGAATTAACTCAGACAAGTGTGAAGTGATGCAATTTGGGAAGTTAAACCAAGTCAGGACATACACAGTAAATGGGAGGGCCCTGGGGAGTGTTGTAGAACAGAGAGACCTTGGGGTACAAGTACATGGTTTGCTGAAAGTGGCGACACAGATATATAAGGCATTTGGCATGTTTGCCATCATCGGATGGGGCAATGAGTACAAGAGATGGGACTAAATATTGTATCTGTACAAGACATTGGTGAGACAACACCTGGAATATTGTGTACAGTTCTGGCTGCCCAGCTATAGGAAGGATATGATTAAGCTAGAGACGGTGCAGAAAAGCTTCACAATGATGTTAACGGGACTGGAGGGCTTGCGTTATAAGGAGAGACTGGTTAGGCTAGGACTGTTTTCCATGGAGTGAAGGAGGCTAAGGGGTGACCTTATCGAGGTTTATAAAATCATGAAGGGCATAGGTAGGGTGGATGGTCACAAGTCTTTTTCCCAGGGTCGGGGAGTCTAAAACTAGAGGGCATAGGTTTAAGTTGAGAAGGGAAAGATTTAAAGGGGACCTGAGGGGCAAGTTTTTCACATAGAGGATGTTAGGTATGTAGAGCTGCCTGAAGAAGTGGTAGAGCTGGGTACAATTACAATATTTAAACGACATTTAGACAGGTACAGAGATAGGAAAGGTTTAGAGGGATATGGGCCAAATGCAGGCAAATGGGCTGGCTAGCGCAGGTAGTCACATTGGTCAACATGGACAAGTTGGGCTGAAGGGCCTGTTTCCATGCTGTATAATTCTATGATTCTAAATATTGAGCCCAGGACAGACTTTCATTGATCACGTGTGCTTTAGTAGGAGCCTGACAGGGCATCCAACGAGATGATAGGAGCTTAAAGACAAGGATGTCATTGCCGGGGAACTCAAAGGAGGAGGGACAGAAGAACTTCAGCTGAGAAAGCTTGCTTCCCAAGCGTCTGCAGGGTGACATGCTCCCATCTCCAGTTTAAGGAGCACTATGTCCAGAGGTGAAGGTTTGTGTAGGCTGTGGTAACAGAGCCAGGGAATCATACAGCATGGAAAAAGGCCCTTCAGCACACTGTCCACACTGACCATCAACCACCCATCTACACTAATCCCATTTTATTCTCTCCACATTACCATCGTTCCCCCCTCCCCACAGATTCTAGCACTCGTTTACACATTAGGGGCAATTAATTATGGCTGATTAACCTCCCAATCTGAATGTCCTTGGGATAAGGGAGGAAATCAGAGCATCCAGAGGAAACCCACATGATCTCAGGGTAAACATGAGATCTCCACACAGGTAGGAACCTGTTACCTTTGCAGGCAGGGTTCTGGCATGCATTTGTTCCATCAAGCTCACTCTCTTAATGCTGAAGAATATCGATGACTTACGTATACCTTCCTATCAGAACTGTTCCCACCGGCATCACCATGGGGAACTGGCACAGAAGAGGAGATGAGGCCTGGAGCAGATCAGCCATGCTCATAATGAATGGTGGGGCAGGTATGAGGGGCCAAGTGGCCTCCTCCTGCTCCTGCTTTCTTGTGCTCTCATATTAAACTATCTGGAGCTTATGGGTGACGTACAATCATTGATTCCGATTCATGAGGCCCAGGCAGACCATTCTCCTGCTCTCATTCGTAGATTAGTCCTGCTTGAATTTTGTGGAATGAAATCTATTTCACAGGATTGATCCCAGCATTTGCTTCGAGCTGTTCTTGTCAGCTCTGAGGACGATGCAGGCTTATGTGTCGTAGTGGACTGGACTCACAACCTTCTGACTGTGACGAGAATTTAAAAAGATTAGATTATTTTGAACATCACTAAGACTCAAGAACAATAATTCCACAACAGTCTTGGAGGCTTTGTTGATCGCTTAGGTTTTCAGTGGGAAGAAGTGTGGTCACAGCTTCACTGTGCTGATGTCACCACTCTACGCTGCAGCATGCAAATTGTCCCCTATCACAGGTGCCATGCACACCTGAGTTATGTTGAGAAACGGAGGAGGAACTGCTTCCAACCAAATTCAGAAAAATATACATGAATTTATCGATGTGTGATGGGAATAGCTAATGTTGATGATGTCTAGGTATTTATGTATCCTAAGGAACTCTTCAAAATGTAACAAATTAAAGAAATAATAATCTGTTCATGGCCTTTACAAGTTCAGGTGAATTCTTTCTCCTCCTCCAGCCACCCACACACACAGTCCTCCCACTGTTTCCCCTCTCCCGACTGTTGCCCTCTGCCCTCCCCTCCTCCGTCCCATTATTCCATGCTCCACCTTCCTCTCCAATTAGATTCCACCCGTCCCCTCCCAGCTTCTGACACCATTCCCCCCCCCCCACCCCCCACCCCATCTGTCTATCACCACCCTCACCTCGATCCACCTATCACCTACCAGCTCTTGGTCCACCCCTTCCACTGGCTACCTCCCCTTATCTTTCAGTCCAGATGAAGGGTCTCGACCCCAAATGTAGATTGCTATTTGCCTCCAATAGATGCTGCCTGACCCATTGAGTTCCTCCAGCTTTTTGCGTGTTTCTCCAGATTCCAGCATCTGCAGTCTCTTGTGTCCCCAAGTGAATTCTAACTGTGAAGTTGCAATTAGCAGCAGGGTTGTTTAATGGGTCAAGGGAGCATTACTGCTCCTTCTGACACAAAGAATAACCCAAAAACCATTTACAATGTTACCTAGAATCCAAATTGAGTCACCAGGAATGAGAGCATTAAGGGGCCATTGTAGCATTGGATATGCCTTCCCAATAGCCTGACACGAACCTGTGTCCTCCCCGCCACTCTCTGCTGCTGCACTAGGAACCTTAGGGAGACACACCAAGTTTGGGGGGGGGGGGGGCGGAAGGGGTGGGGGTGGGGGTGCTGTGCAGCCAAACAAAGAGAGGGGAGACAGCAGCTTCCATCACAGTGAAAGGTGAGGGTACACACCATGTTCCCAACACAGTAGTGCACAGCCCCATATAATGCCCATGTTAAAGTACAGCAGGTCAGTGTTTGGGCTGGAGGACTAAGAGCGTTTTAACGAATCAGCTCTCTGCAGCTTGGTGCAAAGCAGAGCATCAGTGTAGCAGCCGTAGCCAGCTGTTTCCAACTGCACACAGCTGCAGTGTGTCGGGGATGTATTCCCTGATTATTTTTCTTTTAACCCATCCACGCTCCACCAGCATGGTGTGGGTTAATAGTGTACACTTGGATTCTATGCAAAGATTTTGAATTGTAGGACTTGAACATGAATGGGCTATTCAACTGCATGAGCCTGCTGCACTTGGATTGGCGGATGGTGGATGATAAACAGAGAACACTGGAAATACCCAGCATGTCGGACAGTATCTGTGAAGAGAGAGTAGCAATCAATGTGCTGGACCTGATGCAGATTTCCAACCTGAAACATTGACATTTCCTTTCCCCCCACAGACGCTGCTCGACCTGCGAGTTCATCCAGCAAGATTGTTTGTTGTTTTAGATTTCCACATCTGCAGTGTCTATGTCTCTCTCTGTGGAACGGTTAACATTTCAGGTTGAACCAAAGGGTCTTTGACCTGAGACAGTGACTATGTTTCTCTTTCCATCAATGCTGCCTGACTTGCTGAGTATTTCTAGCATTTTCTGTCTTTATTTCAGACTTCCAGCTTCTGCAGTTTTTTTTATTTTCATGGCTTATAAGGTCCGTAGATTACACTGGATAAATGTAGACCATATCATCCAGGGTAACTTTTATACTCTTTAACCTTACTAGCATTGTATCTCATCTGATATCTACCTCACATGCTTTTCTTTAAACATATTTACACTATTCACAGCAAATTCCACATTCTTGCCACTGTCTGGGTAAAACAATTTCTTCTGAAAACTTAACGTGAATTCTTGGTGTCTACCCAATATGTAGGGACTCTAGTTTTGGTTTACTCCACAGGTGGAAATACACTACTCTAGAAATTGGATCAGTATTTCTCTGGTTTACAGTGCTGATTTTGGTGGGGAATAGCAATCAAAACAATTTTGATGGGGAATAGTGATCAAAATATTCTAGTGCACTTCATACTGCCTATCAAATCACATTACCTGGTTGCAAGCGCACTGAAAGTGAGGAGAGTAGGTGGTTAGTGATAACTATTCTGCCCTAGCAAACTAAAGGATGCACCACTGATGCACAGTGGCTGCAGTGTGCATCATCTACAAAATGCACTGCAGTTACTTACCTACAATTCTCCAATTCCACCCCCCCCCCACCAAAACCAAACTTTAAAAAAGGACAAGGGTGACAGGTGCATGGGAGTTCCACCAACTGTAGGCTCCCTGACCCATTGCTTCATTGTCACTGGGTCTGAATCCTGGAACTCCCTCCTCAACAGCGCTGTGGGAGCACCTTCACCAGAAGGACTGCAGTGGTTGGAAGAGGAAGAGGATGAGGAGGAGGAAGGGGAAAGAGGAGAAGGGGAGAAGGAAGAAGAGGTGAAAGTGAAAGTAGAGGTGGAGAAGGGAGAAGAGAAAAAGGAAGGAGAGGAGGAGAAAGGGAAAGACAAGGAAGAGAATGTGGGCGAGGAGGCAAAGAAGGAAGAAGGAGTGGAGAAGGAAGAGAGGAAGACAAGGCAGAATGTGATGATAAGGCTTTTGATGGATGTCTCTGGGCGTTGTAGTCCTATCAATTGTCCTCAGTTCATTCTCACTATTACTTGATGGTTGCTCTTGAGCTTCTGAGCAAGAGTAATCAACCTTTTAGTTAACTCCAGTTCATCAAGAGTAGAGGTTATGCAGCTGACCCAGACACATACGAAGCTGTGAGACCACAGATTACTCCTCTAGTCGTACCATTTTATATCTTTCCTCCTGATCCAAAACTATCACTTTTATTAAAATGATCAATGGCAATTACTGTGCTGATAATGAAACCCCAGTTATATGCAGATAATGTCCTAACCTGCTTAAGTTTTGACCTGCTTATCGTATTGTTTTGATTAATCAGGCTGTTTGTGAGGACATTTTGTTTATTAATTTTTCAGGATATAGGCATTACGGACAAGACCAGCATTCATTGCCTGTCCTGAATTGCCTTTAGAAGATGTGGGTGAACCAGCTCCCTGAACTGCAGTGGTGACACAAATGAATGGCTAACTAAATAATTTCAGAGTGCAGTTAAGAGCCATCCACATTGTTGTGGAATCTGGAGTCAGCAGACTAGGTAAGGACAGCAGACCTGCTCCCTAATTAAACCAAATGGAATTTTAGGACAAGTTTGTGGGTTTGTACTGAAGCTTTTTAAAAAAATTCTGGATTATTTATTGAAATTAATTTTTAATTCCAAACTGCCAATGGTTAGATTAAAACTCATTCCTCCGGATTATTCATCTGGGTCTGGATTACTAGTCTGGCAATTTAACCAGATACTCGACCCAATAGCCGGCCTGTTACTAGAAAATGCTGTAATCTTCATAAGCCACCATAACACCTATTCACCTGTTTGTAACTGTCCCCTCAGATGAACATCAGTTAAAGGCACAACCAGCTCTGTGCCTTGGGTCCAGGTGTTCGTGAGGCTTCAGCTAAGTTTCACACCCTGCCTATTAGCTCTCTCCTGTCACAAAACTCTGGCCTGCTATTTTGTGTGCTGTGAGATTGAATTTTATCAAGACTTGAATCTCAAATCCATTTGTGTTCCACCAATATGCTTCCATAAAATTATCCTTATCCCTCTATTTGTAGATATGTAGATGGGGACTGCCAAACATATGGAGTGACTCCAAACTCTGTGCAACCCATGTTAAAATGTCACTATAGAAAAATCTCTCATGCCTGCGATGGGAGTCACTAACCAAAGCAGGTTTGAACTAAAGGTTGAGCCTCCTTCAGCCTTAGTAAGATGACGTTTCACCTTACCTGGTTTGTTGTTGGGTGTCGGAGGCATCGTATGATCACATAAGACATGGGAAACATCTGCAGAAGGAGAAACTGTTAACGTTTCAGGTCTGGGATCCTTTGCCTTCCCCAATTCAAGGCCATCTATTCATCACCAAAGTATTCTTTGACACAAGGAGTGTTTAATACCTTGGCATCATTCACACTTTTTATCTATGGCAGTATCATACTATCCAGAATGGTGGAGTAGGTTCCAGGGTACAAATGGCCTGCTCATGCTTCTATTTGTAGGGCCGTGGGGAAATAAGGAGAGAGGGGATGAGACTGGTGGGATTGCTCTACTGGGGACTAGCATGGAGGCAAAGGGCCAAAAGGTTTCCTTCTGTGTCATAGCAAGCAAGTAAAATCGAATGATTATTGATGTTATTGTATTCAAGGATATAATCTATGGTGGGGTTTAGATAATGCAAGAAAGAGTAAAAGGAAGTTCACTTGCATGGTACTTTTTACTTTGCATTCATTTCAATGCTTAGGAAGGAAAGATGGCAGACAGCAAGTTCTCACTAACAATGGTTGCTAAGGGCTATTTGTTGGTCATGGAATTGGGGAGAAGTCTGCTCTTCTTCAAATAGTGCTGTGAGATCTTTTTCTTCCAGCCAAAAGATTTTAATTCACATCTGAAAGAGACAAATGGAGATATACCCCTGTCATGAGACTGAGGAGACCTCTGTACAAGTATAGGATTCAAAGAAATGTGGTATTATATTAACAAACAAGATGTTGGAGGAACTCAGTGGGTCAGGCAGCAACTGTGGAGGGAAGTAAACAGTTAACATTTCAGGTTGAGACCCTTCTTCTGGACTATCAACTGTCCATTTCCCCCCACAGATGCTGCCTGACCTGCTAAGTTCCTCCAGCATCTTGTTCATTGCTCTATACTCCACCGTCTGTAGTCTCTTGTGTCTCCATTTTGGGATTGTATTATACTGATTGCAGTGTAAATGTAACTAATCATGTTCAGTGTGTTTTGATAACACTTATATTTAAAAATAAAATTGAATAATAGCATTACAAATTCTCCACAAATAAATAGTTGGAAAATGCTATTACAATACATGGATTCAGGAGAAATGGAAGAAGCAGAGAATTAAACAACAGAATAAAAAGCACAGTATGGTCAGATTAAAAACAAGAAAATAGCTGGGGAAAACTTTAGAGATTTGGCAGGTTAATTTAAATGTTGAAGAAGTAAGAAGTTACAACTTAGATTCAGGATATAAAAAGTACCTCAGGTTTCTTGGTTTCATCCATCACAATATCTCCTTGGTGCTGTGGCATCTAAACCTTTGGAAAGAATGTTTCTTGCTTTAAAATAGTTCTCATTTTAGGTTCAGCATGAACCACTTCAAGTGCATTTCTTCCTGCCCTGCGGATTGTATTGCAGTCTTATGATATTATTTACACAGGAGGCAAAAGAAGACAGACAAAAAAATCCTAAAACAAATAAACAGAAGAAATACTTGGATCAAGCCCTCCAGGGTTCCTTTAGTCACTACACCCTGAGTTCTGTGCAAGTACTAATGGAACAGTGTAATAAAGGGAAGAGATTAACAATTGGTTTTATGTTAGGCCCCAGTGAGAAGAACAAATATTCGCTTTGCGCTAGCAGTCTTTAAGTTGTCACGATCACTCAATTTATTTTGTACTTTTGTATCATAAAATCAGCTCTAGAATTACAGAATTACCATTATCATGAATTTGTATTCAGACTGGTGCTACCACCAACAATTAATTCCTTTTGGTATGATCTCTGCTGAAGAGTATGAATGAATCTATGTGTGTATTGAATTCTAACTTGTCTTCCTTATTGGAAACAGGAGACCTGAAACTCCTTGAGGTTTTACTACCTACCACTGCAATTCTGGCCAAAATCCACCAACAACCACAGCATCTATAAACAGCCTTATAATGAAACACCGCAAGGTAAATCACAGGAACTTCAACAAACAAAATGTAACTCTGAGCTCCATTAGGGTAGGCGGGTTGATGAAAGCAGGTTTGAGGAAGTGTCTTAAGGGAGAGTGAACTAAGAGGCAGGAATGCTGAGGGAGACATTCCAAAATCTTTTTGGGAGTTTCTTGCTTGGATCCACCTGAATCATAAATGATAGGGTGAGGGACTTATTATGCCAGGATCCCACTTTGCAGGATCATCCACTGCCCAAAATAAGAAACTGACATGGCCAATGGGGTATATTGGTCTCCACCACAGAGGCTGTGGTGAGCAAACAAATGACTCTGACCCGGATGAATTTAACATATATTACTATTTGAACATATCCCCTCTATTGAGAGGTTTCATAGCTATAGTTGCATGGGGATTGGAAGGGGGGGGGGAGGAGTGGGTAGTGAGGATTGGGGTTGGGAAAATCTTGCCTTGGAAGCTTAAGTGTTGAGTTGCTGGTAATTAGGGGTAGGAAAGGACTGGAAATATTGCCATCTCTCTCATGTAAATTATGACCATGATGTGGGTCAATGCTGTGGGGTTACACTAACAGTGTGGCCTGAAGAATTTTGGAGCCAGCTTACTGGGAGGTTTAAGCAAGTCATGTTACCTAGATTCTATTACCAACTGGAATTTCTCCTGGTTGAAGGTAAATTCGATAATGTGTCACACATAGTAGTGCACTTCAGTTTTTGTGTTCCTGAAAACAACCATGTGGCACTTTGGTAGCAACGTGACATTTTACTCAGATTGTGATTACACCAATCTTTCCTCATACACATTACATATATAAATTACATATTATCTCCTCTCTTTTCTCTTGAGGATGCATACGGTGTTCATCCTTCTAATTGTCCTTTTGTTATTTATAAGCCTACTGTTACAGATTAGGTTACTAGTAGGTGAATGTCCCTTTAAGACATAGCACAGTAGTGTGTGTGTGAGTGTGTGTGGCGTCATTACGACAACAACAGGAGATAACGACATGCTGACGTTTTGGTTCAATCAGAAAAAAGAGAGAGGAAGAGAGAGACACTGCCTGCTGGTCTCTGTATCGATGGATGAAAAACAATAACTGTGTCTGTCACTACAATCCACATATGGATTTTTGGAATAATCCAGTGGAGTCCATTTTATCGTTAACCTGTAGAAGGAAACAGGTATTTGTGTGGGTGGCCACGTCTCGAATGCCTTTTGGGGTGGCAGATACTTTGGAACAAAGCAATGGAGATCATCAGTGATTGAGGTGTTGTATGGGTTCCATCGTGGAACATTTGGATTTCGTAATTTCTCTCTATTCTCTCTCTACATTTTCTCTTCAGTCAACGGTTCACCTTATGGCTTGCTGAACTGAACTTTGAGAACTATTCCTGGACTTGGAGTTTGGGAATTTGCCACACACACACTTCGGGTTTAGTTTTGGGGTTAATGTTTAATATCTGACATTTTTATTTTTCTTATTATCATAAGTAGTTATTAATAAAATAGTTTCTAACACTTATACATGACTCGGTGTGTTTCTTTTGTTGCTGGTACGTAACACTACAGAAACTATTATTTCTTTAACATTCCTTGATTTGCTTAAAATTTCTCTTTGCTTTCTTGGAGATAAATGTTCTTAATTATTTTCTCCCTTTCTTTCCAAATCATATTAATATAACTTCCTGATCTGATCCCTAGGAGTTCATTATATTATCTCCTTCAGCTAAAACTGATGAGGAGCATTTATTCAAACATTCACAGAATTCACAGATATTCTCCACCCATCCTGGGCTAATGAAATATCCTCTTGATAACCCTGGTCTTATGTCCTTTTGAGCCTGAATTGAGATGATCATCCTTCAGTTGTCTTATCCCTTTTTGTTATTCAAAGGATGTGAGTTTCACAGGCTTTTAATTGCACATCCCTAATTGCCCTTGAGAAGGTGGTGGTGAGCTGCCTTCTTGAACCACTGCAATCATTGAGGTGTGGGTATACCCACAATGCTGTTAGGGAGGGAGTTCCTGGATTTTGACCCAGTGACGGTGAAGGGATGTTGGTATATTTTCAAGTCAGGATAGTGTGGTGGAGTATTAATGTTATTCTTTTATTCATCTTTCTTGTTAATTTGATCTGTTTATTTATTTTTTGTGTTCCCAGTGATGTGTTTTTAACTTCACCTAAGCTCCTTTGTCTTCTTCTTTGGTACCGAAGTCTTCCTCATGGGGGGGGGGGGGGGGGGGGGGCGGGGGGGGGCGTGGTAATTAGTACAGAAAATTGTCTGCTAGCATGGTGATGCATGATTAACCTGTGCCCGTCTAGCTCAGAGCAGGATACACACAGAACTCACACTGCAACCTCCTTGAACATAAACTCAGAACTAATCATGACATGTATTCCTTTACCTACTTATTACAACACAGAAAGAGGGCATTCAGCCAATAGGTCAATGTTAGTTCCCAGCAGACCATTCTCCCTCATACTTACAACATATTCTCTCTTTCATGTGCATTATTTCCCGTTTGATTTTTTCAGCACTTACCTAAACTAACGGGGGGTATACAGAGGCCAAGTAGCCTAACAACCAGCAGGTCTTTGGGATGTGTGAGGAAGATGGAGAACTGGGAGGAAACCTACACGGCCACAGGGAGTACCTGCCAACTTCACACAGACAGCATTCAAATTTAGGTTTGAATCATCAAACCCATGCCCCTGAAAGTGTGAGCTGGCAATGTTAACTCCACCACTGTGGTTAGCAACAATTGAAGCCGGCTGGCATGAATTGGAAACATGCCTGCATTTGTCAAAATGAGGGAAGTTTTGTGGTTGCAGACAGTGGAGGAAGTCATTTAGAAGATTCTGCAAGCTTCTGGAAGCCATGCAAATTCATAGATGAGGATCGGAACCCCAGTCTTCTGATGTGGTATTGGAGGTCTTGGTCACTGAGGTGGGAATAACAGGAGAGCACATCTTCCCACAGGTGTAATGTCAAGTGGCAGTAGGAGTTTAATTTTACCCTGGGAGCTTTTTCCCAGGGCAGAAACATCAAGTGCTAGAGGACATGCATTTAAGGTGAGGGGGGAAAGTTAAAAGGAGATGTGTGGGGGAAGTATTTTACATAGAGAGTGGTGAGTGCCTGGAACAGGTTGCCAGGGCTGGTAATGGAGGAAGATACAATAGTGGCATTTAAGGGGCTGTTAGATAGACACACAGGAATATGCAAGGGATGGAAGGATATGGATCGTATACAGGCAGAGGAGATTTAGTTTAATTTGGTATGGTGTTCAACGCAGACATCGTAGGCTGAAAGGCCTGTTCCTGTGTTGTACTGTTCAATGTTCTAATGCAAGGCACTAAGTGAGCTGACGCACACAGCCACACATGCACGCGCATGCACACACACACACACACACACACACACACACACACACACACACACACACACACACACACACACACACACACACACAGAGTCAAGGTCATTGTGTACTTGTTCAAATCCCATCACCTGACAAATGTTCCACCAACCTTGGATACTGCTCCATGGAATACATTCCCCACCAAAGAAGCAAGCAGGCGGTATTTATGGAGAGCAAAACAGAGTTAACATTACAGGGTTGATATTCTTTCACTAGAACTGGCAGAAATTCGGGTTGTGGCATGTTTCAAGCAACCATAGACACAGAAAATGAGGAACATTTGCTCAGCTGTTAGCAAAGAGCAAGAGAATATGGAGAGAGAAAGGTAAATATAGACAGTTTAAAAATGTTTTCTCACTTTCCCTTTTTCACAAATTATTCATGAGTACATATGCGGTTCTAATAATCAAATGGCAAAATGTCCATTGTCATAACTGCAAGCGACTACAGCAGAGACAATGTTCAAAAGTGAGTCAAGTGCCTTCAAAGGAGGGATATAATTAAGAAACAGAATATCTTATATATCTTATGCAAACAAGTATAACAGTTGGTGCACAACCCAACTATAATTATCTATATTTCATGTCATATAAGTCAGTGAAAATAAATCTGATTCTGATTCTGATATTAGGTAACATGTGCAGAGAAAGATTTCTTTTGACATTCAACAAGTTTATAGGTTAGGTGCAGTGATGGAAAGATGAAAAACACTTGAATTTTTTATTTGTTCAAGGGATGTGGGTGTTGCTGACTGGACCAGCATTTCTTGCCCATCCCTATTTGCCCTTGAACTCCAATCTCTGTCATTTTACTAAAATAGTAAATAACAATTGAATAGAGGGGTTGTGGTTTATCTGACTCATCAGTTCATGTATTTGAATAAACAATAAATCCTTCTCAATCAATTACTTAGTCTGCTGAACTTCTGCCAACTTGATCTTCAAGTGAGCCGCCAGTGAAGTCAAAGACCCAGATATTTGTTTTTGGGTTTTTGCATGCATTTTCAAACAAGAATCAAAGTTTTGTAGATAATTATTTGACTGATAATGGGTTTGTGCAAACATTTATTCTGGGGAAACTTAACTCAGACTTACAATGTAATAGACAGCCGTCTTTAATGAGACAATAAGTTATTACAAAATGCATAAAGAACTGCACATTTATTGGCCGTATTTATTAATTTGATCCTACCTTTCTTTTGATTGCACTGATATCGATGTCTTGCAATTTACTTTTTGAAACAAAAACATCATCTGTCTTCAGAATGGTGACATAAACTCCTTGTTCACTTGAGTGAAATGAAAATAGAACAGAATAAACCAGACCAGCTTCAGTCTGGTGCTGCAGGCGGATATGGCCTAGACATCCCCACCCTGGTCTACCATGCAAAAGTCTTCCTCACAGACATAAGGGGACTGTTGGCTAAATTGGAAGAGATATCTCATAGACTGGTAATAATCCTGACAAGAGTTGTCCTCATAGAATCGCACTAAACTGACATATGTCTGATGTTTCAGCACAATCCCTGGGTACATCCCGTCCCATGGGAAGAACAGGTCACTAGAGGTGGTGACACTGTAGTATATGGATGGGAGGAAGTGGGCTTGGGTTTCGATATTATTTCTGAACTTACTGCATCAGGTCAACCACATCTTCCTGACTACCATCTACTGTCTTCCCTCAACTAACAGGATCGTCAGGGATGCCTGCCACCCTGGCTATTCCCTTTACTCTCTTCTACCTTCTGGGAGAAGATACAGGAGTTTGAAAGCCCGGACGGCCAGTCTTAAGGACAGTTTCTGCTATCAGACTTCTAAACCAATCACCTCTTTCACATCCTCTTCCCGGTGATGCTGCCACGTTCTCGAACCATTAATCCTACCCCTTCCGCTATTGTCACTTCAGCATTTCTTTTTGCACTACCTCAGTGTGCACCACTCCCTTTTGTCTTTGCACTCATTGCTGTATCTGCTATTGTGTCTGCGTGGGTTTCCTCCGGGTGCTCCGGTTTCGTCTCACGTTCCAAAGACGTACAGGTTAGGAGCTGTGGGCATGCTATGTTGGTGCCAGAAGCGTGGCAACATTTACGGGCTGCCCCCAGCACATTCTCAGTAACGCAAAAAGATGTACTTCACTTTGTGTCTCGATGTGCATGTGACTAATAAATAAATATCTAATATCTAATTAAATTGCCTTTAATTTTAGACAGAAGTGGGTTTGTTTGCTGATGGTGGCAGTGTTCAATTCTCATTGCAACTCCTCCAGCAAATGAAGCAGTTCAAGGTGATTATAACTGGAGGACATAGTTTAAGGTAAGGAGTAGAAGATATGGAGAGGATTTGAGGAATTTTTTTTTCGACCATAAGGTCGCCTGAGATCTGGAACACAGTGTCTGAGAGAGTGGTGGAGGCTGGTGCTCTCACAACATTTAAGAAGTATTGATTTGAGTGTCTGAAAGCAGAGAAGGCTATGGGCTGAGTGCTTGGAACTGAGAATAGTATAGAGAGGAATCAGTGGACAAAAGGGCCGGTTTCCATGCTGTGTGACTTGGACTCTCTATGACTCTTGACTCTACAACTCTGTCCACAAAATGAGCTGTAGTTTCACACGAAAGCAGCTTCAACAGCACCTCCTAAACTTGCAGCTACCACCACCAGGAAGGACAAGGAGTGCAGACACAGGGACAAACCACTGCCTGCAGGTTCCCACCCAAGTCATCCACACCATCCTGATTTAGAGATTTATTGTAGGTCCTTTATTAATGTTGGGTCTAAACCCTGGGACTGTCTCCCACAACACTGTGGGATAACCTTCACTGGAAGAACTGTTAACAGTTCAATAATGAGGCTCATCATCGCCTCTTCAAGATAGGATAGGCAATAAATACTGGCCTCAAGAGCTTTACCCTCATGCTGAAAACCAAATGAAGACTATATCTCCTGGCTCCCTTCTTAGCTTCAGGTACTTATTCTGCCAATTTAGGAAGCATTGTTAAATTTTTAAATTGTTAAATTGGTTTATTTTGTCACATGTACAGAGGTACAGTGAAAAACTTTGTTTTGCATGCCATCCACACAGATCACTTCATAACAACAGTGCATTGAGGTAGTACAAGGGAAAACAATAACAGAATGCAGAATAAAGTGTTACAGTTACAGAGAAAGAGCAGTCCAGGCAGACAATAAGGTGCAAGGTCACAATGAGGTAGACTGTGAGGTCAAGAGTCCATTTTATCGTCCAAGGGAACCATTCAATAGTCTTATAACAGTGGAATAGAAGCTGTCCTTGAGCCTGGTGGTGTGTGTTTTTAGTCTTTTGTGCTGGCCACTGTCTGTGAGGAGTTTGTATGTTCTCCCTGTGTCTACGTGGGTTTCCTCCAGGTGCTCCGGTTTCCTCCCACATTCCAAAGACGCACGGGTTAGGAAGTTGTGGGCATACTATGTTGGTGCCAGAAGCGTGGCGGCACTTGCGGGCTGCCCCCAGAGCACTCTCTGCAGAAGATGCATTTCACTGTGTGTTTTGATCTACATGTGACTACTAAAGATATCTCATCTCATCTTATCTTATCTTTTGCTCAATGGAAGGAGCGAGAAGAGACAATGTCTGGGTTGGGTGGGGTCTTTGTTTATGCTGGCTGCTTTAATGAGGCAGCAAGAAGTGTAGACTGAGTCCATGGATGGGAGGCTGGTTTCTGTGATGTGCTGGGCTGTGTCCACAACTCTCTGCAATTTCTTGCAGTCCCAGGCAAAGCAGTTGCCATACCAAGCCGTGATGCATCCGGATCATAACATCATATTTTAATCATACCTTAGCATTGGGTATATTTAAAGTGGAGGTTGATAGATTGTTGATTAGTAAGGGCATCAAAGGTTATGGGAAGAAGGTAGGAGAATGGAGTTGAGAGGGAAAAATAAATCAGCCATGATCGAATGGTGGAGCAGACTTGATGGGCTGAATGGCCTAATTCTGCTCCTATGTCTTATGGTCTAAGAAACAGCTTTATTTCTGCTTTCTATTAATTCCGTGCATTACAAAAAATTGCCTCTCTGGTCAGTGAAGTGTAATCATGTGCAGATATGTTATGACATATTGCACAATATCTTGCTCAAACCTTTTGGTAGAGTCTGTGCCCTTGTAACATTGGACCAGATTGTGCTGGAGCTAACCCATTGACCAGACTTCCTTCTCTCAGATATGGAAGGCCAGACAAGCTGACTATCCTCACCTGGACAGTGTCCCATGAGGCAGACCCAGCCCCAGGAAATGAGCAGGCCTCAAACTTTATACCCTCACAGACATTTAACATTATGCAAATAGTTCTAAATTATTAAAGAAAGTAAAAACAATGTAAACATCCCTTAAAACTAAAAATGGACAATTTAAGTAAACTCATGTTAAAGTACTACAAATAATGAAACGTATGGTGCCGTAGTTAGTGTTGGTGCTTCACAGCTCCAGGGTTATGGGTTCAATCCAGACCTCGGATACTATCTGTATGGAATTTTCATGTTTTTCCCATGACCAGGTGAGTTTTGCCAGGGGATCTCACATCCCAAAGTCATACTGGTAGGCTAATTGGATGTTGTACATTATCCTTTAATGGCAGAAAGAATCAACGGGAAGCTGATTGGCAGATGGAGAGAATAATTACAGGGACTTAAGGAGAAAGGAATGGGACTGATGGGGTTGCTCTGTTGGGAGCTAGCATGAATGTGATGGGCCAAAAGGCCTCCTTCTGTGTCATAATAAGTTAACATTAAAATAAAGTGGAACATCGCAGAAATTTTCCTGCGCTCACCTCCTGTGAAGAGTTTCCAGCCCCTCTCCTCAGTGCTTCACCGTTGGAGTCAACGTTAGTTCAGATGTGGACCGAGAAGTTAGATGTGGCAGCATCTGGCCTCCAGGCCGTCTCGGACTTCCTCATCAGGGCATTCGTGGGCAGAGGTGTGAGGTGAGATGCAACTCAACCAGGTGATGACCAGAAATTTCTTTCAGGACCAGCCACTGGTCAGTCAAGTTGATTCAGCCCATTGCTCAGGAGGATCCCATTGTTAACAGCAGCAGACCCTGCCTGTTAATGTTGTTAATAGTTAACATTTAATGTTAATGTGTTAGCTGTTAACATCGCTGTGGTAAGGTAATCAAAAATGAAATGAAATTCCCTCCAGCTTTCAAAATAAAGCTCAGAAAAAAATTATCCATTTAATTGAACATATTAGCATAAGAATTAAAAGTAAAGATAGCTTGCTTCACCATTTAATAGATTGAGAACTAATCTGATTATAACCAGAGTTGTGCATTCCCAACTATCCCTAGTAATCTCTCACCTCATTGCTTATCAAGAATCGATCTACCTCTGCCTTAAAAATATTCAAAGTCTCTACTTCTACTGCTCTTTGAGGAAGAGAGTTCCAAAGACTCAACTCTTGGAAAATATAATCTTCCTCTTCTCTGGTGCAAGAGGCTACCTCTTATTCTTAAACTGTGGCCCTTTGTGGTAGCTTCTCCCACAAGAGGTGCATTCGCTCCACATCCCCCCTGTCCTGATTCCTCAGGGCTCAGCAGGAACGTGGCAGGATTCATTTGCGTATAACTGCAATCAGTTGCGTAGGAATGCCATCGTGGGAGCAATGTAACATCCCAGGTTTTTCTCAGTTTCTCAGCTACTGCACAGGTTTCTTTCCCTAATGGTATGAATTGCTAATTGTATGTAGATTCTTGCCTCAAGTGGGAATAATGTGGCTGTAATTTATGAATGAGTAGGCACTCTGTTGAATGGGAGACAAAGAACTGATTAAAAGGCAAGGTAACGTTGAATGCTTTAATCAGCTTGATGTTCTCACCACATAGATCGCCCTCTGTCTCTTTATCACAATAATAAATCTTTGAGTCAAGCATTCCTATTTGACCTTTTTAATCCTCCTTCCCTTTCAGCGTGTTTAGTCAGATGCATTTGCAGAAGAACTTGCTTTCCTAGAGAGGATTTGAAAGCACTTCACATCCTAAATTACATTACAAAGTGTATAAATAACCCAGTAAAAAATTTGCGCACAGCCGGCCCCCAGATCACAGGATAACCAGAGTGGAGGGAAGCCATCGGCCACAATGAAGGATCCCCTGTGTGTTTCATCATTTTTAAAAATGTGGCCTCACTGTTTTATGTGGAAATTTATTCCACATTTTATTTTGATGATTGAAATCAATAGCCTTTCACAGTCTCAGCATGTTCTTTTGTTTTTTTTATTCTCTCTCTCACTGCCTTCATTTACCTATCAACTCTGAAAGCACTGTGTCACCTGGGCAACTTTGGTCTCCATCCTGTCACAGGATTTCCTCTTGTTCTCTCCATCCTTTTCTCTTGTTGAGATGGTCACTGCCTGACACTTCTATATTACAAGTGTCACCCGCCACTTATGAGCCCGTGTCTGAATGTTGTCTAGAACAAGCTGCATGCAGATTCACTCCCTGCGGAGCACCCAGCCTTTGACTTCCTCTTGTAGCCATAGGGCTGGTATAACTAAGTTCTGGGTCATATATGTTGAGGACTTGCAACTGGAATTGAACATTGTGCAGTCATAGAACATAGAACGTAGAACAGTACAGCACAGCAACAGGCCCTTCGGCCTATAATGTTGTGCCAAGCTAATTAAACTAGTAATTACATGTCTAACTAAACTAATCCCTTCTGCCTACACAGTGTCCATATCCCTCCATTCTCTGCACATTCATGTGCCTATCTAAGAGCCTCTTAAATGCCTCTATCGCATTTGCCTCCACCACCACCCCTGGCAGTGCTTTCCAGGCACCCACCACCCTGTGTAGAAAACTTGCCCTGCACATCTCCTTTGAAATTACCCCCTCTCACATTAAGTGCATGCCCTCAGGTATCAAGCATTTTGACCCTGGAAAAATGATACCAGCTGTCTACTCTACCTATGCCTGTCATAATCTTATAAACTTCTATCAGGTCTCCCCTCAGCCTCCACCGCTCCAGAGAAAACAACCCTAGTTTGTCCAACCTCTCCTTATAGCACCTGCCCTCTAATCCAGGCAGCATCCTGGTGAACCTTTCCTGCACCCTCTCCAAAGCCTCCACATCCTTCCTATAATGGGGCATCATCAGGAAACATCCCCACTTCTGATTTTGTGATGGAAAGAAGGACATAGATGAAGCAGCTGAAGATTGTTGGGACCAAGACATTTTCCTGAGGAGCACCTGCAGTGATGTCCTGGGTTAGGGACCCTAACCCTAACCCTGGGACTGAGATGACTGACTGAGATGACTTCCAAGCTATCTTCCTGTGTCAGAGATATGACTCCATCCCATGGACAGTTTTGCCCCAGATGGTGAAAGGTATTGGAGAGGGTGCCATGCAACGTTTCTCTAATCAACAGAACATTTTCAAGGTGGTCAGTTAACCAATCCTAATTTGTCTGCAATATAATGCTAAGAAAATCGAGTTGTCTTGTTCTGCAGGTCAAAGAGCATTGTGGGATGTTGTTGAGGCAACAGTCATCAAAGCAAATGAAGAGTATTCTTATGCATAGTGGATGAGGGTCAGGAGGTGAGACAATCCTTGCAGAACACCGAGCCTCTGACTTCCTCTTGTAGCCACAGTACTCAGGTGAACCATTCAATGGTGTCCCCAGAGAGTGGGTGTGGAAGATGACGTAATCTATCAGAACCCTTTGCTCTTCAGAATAAATCATAAAACAAGAAAACAGCACTCTGAGTGAGCCACTTAATTACATCAGTATGAAAATATCAGAATGACCACCTCAAACGATCTCATTGGCAAGACGTTGAGTGCCTGGACATCTTTCACTGACACGATGAGCATAGCAATGTGAGTGGAGCTGGACCCAGTCAACCCTGTCATCAGATTAACTCACTGCATGAAAGGGCATTTGAGGCAGGAGCCCTCATCATGTTTAAAAAGCAGGTGGACGGACACAGTACTTGGAGAGCAGTGACCCGCAGTGCTTCACACCTGGTACTGCAAGGTGGGATGAGTCTGGGCAGTTCTTTTGTGACCAGCATGGAGAATGGGCTGAATGGCCTCCTCTGAGTTGGAGCATTTCTTTGATTCTACTAACATAGTGCATCATGATACATCATGAGAACCTCCATCTATCACACATTCCCCTCACCCCCAATGTCATGGTGCTCTTACACTTGGACACTCTGCAACTGAGGGCAAAAAATAAGTTCAAAGAACTGACGGTAGCCATACCCTTCCAATCTGAATGGCAGCTTACTATTTCTTACTCTCTCTTCAGCCATTTCCAAGACATATCAGTTTGATTGTCTTTGATTTGATTTGATTTGGCTAACATCTCTTATAAGCAGTTGCCTTTTCAAGTCCACCCAGATGATGACCAAAGTTTTACCCTCCACCATTACTTTAACCACCTCTTCAAAATTCAGTCAGTTTCCTTGGGGTTGACCTACCAGTTCCAAAGCGATACTGGTCTTCCCTGATTAACTGTAATTTTTCAAGGTGTTCAGTAAAGCTATCCCAATCTCCCTACAATATCTGCTACAGGCATAGAACATAAGAGCAGGGAGGTCTTAGTACAACCTTATAAAGCATTGGTTGGGCAACTGCTGGAGTACTGGGTGCAGTTCCGGTCATCACACTATAGGAAGGACTTGAGGAGGTGCAGAGGAGATTCACCAGGGTGTTGCCTGGGATGGAGTGTTCAAATAAGAGAGACTGGATAGGCTGGGTTTGTTTGTTCTTGGAGTAGAGGTGGCTGAGAGAGGTACACCAAAGTATGAGGGGCACAGATCGGGGAGATAGTAATATATTCTTCCCCATGACATACGTGTCTAATGCTAGAGGCACGGGTTTAAGGTGAGGAGTAAAAGACTCAGAGGGGAACCTGAGGAAGAGCATTTTCACCGAGAGGGTGGCTGCAATCTGGAACGCATTTCATGAGTGGGCGGTGGAGGCAGGTCTCTCACAACATCTGAGAAGCATCGAGACAAGCACTTGAATTGCCAAGGTGTGGTTGGCTACGGACCGAGTGTTGGCACATGCGATAAGTACAGATGGTGAGCATGGACGTGGTGGGCAGAAAGGTCTGTCCTCTCTAAAATAGTTTGGACATAAGAACGCTTGGCAGAAGTTGTGGAGTTTCATGTTGGCATCGCTGGTCACGGCTCAAGATGAAGTGCACCTCCACAAACCCTCTCATACGCTCAAGACGTCGTCTTGTTGTGTGATGACATCTAGCGTTCAAACGACAATCTTTTCGCACCCTTCCAGGGGAGCATGTTGCTTGGGATGGCTGACGAAAATTGCATAAAAATAATCGGGAAATTGCTGAGCCATGGATGGGATATTTTTTGAAGGGCTGGGACTCTGGTGGACAACTCGCCTTGGGAACTATCTGAGGTGGATGAATGAAGAGAGGCTAGGGAGGTTCGCTTCTGATCTGCAGTACTTTTCCAGACAAAGGAGATTATTGGAGTTAAACCAGCTGATTTCTGCTTAAACACTCATTCAGACGAGAATGCCAAGTCTCCCTTTTTTATTATTTAAAATATCATTCATGTTTCATTTTATTTCTAGTAACTTTACTGCACCGGTTGGAACGATCCAGTTTTCGGAATCCCGATGTAAAATTTGAACAGTCCAGAAGTAGATCTTTATTAGTTTTTCTAAAATAAATGTAAATGGAACTAAAGAACAGACAACCTGATAGAAAAACCGTTTCCATACACAGTCGAAGCCAAATTCGGAGAATGATTTCTGACTGTTGTTTAAAGTCTGTGTTTGGTTACCTTTATGGTTAAAAAAAGGGCAGAATTTCAAACGTGCTGAATTAAGGCAACCCAGTCACTGTGGACTTGGATGAAAGAACGCGAACCGGGAATAGACCGCCGAAAACTGTTTGTTTTAAAAAATGTAATCAGCTCAATAGGCGTGTTTGTCGCAATCCTTCATTCCACAGGACCCTCTTGTTCTTATCCTCGTTTCTTGACGTAGCTGGGAACAAGCCAGGTGAGTCCCAGCCCATGTGTCTTCTTAAATAGACAGCACAGGGCTCCGCACGAGGCCACGGGTCAGATGGAAGCTGTAAGTCCTGTTGACAAAATAGACACAAGCAAACACCGTGTTCTTCAACACGGTGACGCTAACGCCTGGCCACGCAGAACACAATGAATCATGTGCAGCTTTCAACAGGAGCACAACCTACACTCAGCGCCATAATTTGATTGCAGCTGGTGAGATTATTTAATAAAGTAGCCTCCCTAAACAGTTCTCTCCGGCGATAAAACGCTGCTGGGACTTCCTCTGCTTGTCCTGATGTCTTCTTTGTTTAACTCCGCTTTGGGGCCACGACTTACATGTAAATCAGTGGCCGTACTGCTTCTGCGGTGACACGGCTTTCCCTTGATCAATCTAATACGAAAAGACAGGAGCGAAGTTTGGCTAATTCCTGACATTCAATCGCACCTCCTCCTGCTTACTCAATCAATGCAGGATGCAGAACTTTCCACGTCCAACGTTGCCCTCCTCACCCCCACCCTCTGTCCTGTGGTCTCAGATGCAGTGGTTTGTAGAATCAAAGTCACATAAAATCAGAATCACCAAATCTGCTGTTGAAGTGAGACACGCCAGGGGCTCTGTAAGGATTAGTAGGGTTGTAGGATTAGATCGTCAACTATTGGGAAAGGTCAAATGTCACTGGTGGAGTTCAATAGTATTCCCCTGACTGCCACATCGAGTTTAAGAACATAAGATAATAGAAATGGGATCAAGAGCAGGCAATTTGGCCCCTAGCCCCAACCCCATTCAATGAGATGGTGACTGGCCTGATTCTTTTTACCCTCAATACTTGATCTGTAACCCCTGGACCAGCACCTGTCTCAGCCTTGAATTTATTCAATGATTCGGCTCCCTGGGATCTTAAGGATCTTAATTCCACAAGTGAGGTTGCTCCCCCGAATTATAAACAACTCTTCCTACCTTTGTTTTCAAATTTCAAAGCAATCCGTTTTGACAAACAGTTTGTCAAATCTTCCTACATTGTTTAAAAAATGTTTCAAAGCTGCAATCTTTTATGATAGTTTGTCAACCTTTTGAATTTCTGGACATTGGGATCGGGACATTGTCTACTAGTTGATTGGGGAAAGATCAGTTGTGTCCCACGCCAGTGCCGAGAGGCAGTAAGGTCTTAAGGTGCACAGGTTGTCCAACTGCCCTCTGAGTTTACAAACACCAGCACATTCGTGAGCGAAAGTTTTTGATTGGTTGCTGGACCTTGGCCGAAGCGCGTGTGCCGCCTCGCTCAGCGGAGTCCCCGCTGGAAGAGCACACACAGAGGGCAAGGGAAAAGTGTGTTGAATTGTACGTTGGCCTCGCCCAGTCTGTGGAGGGGTTTATTTTGCAGGCAGCGTGCTGCTTATCTGAGCCTGCAGTTCCTTTGGGTGACTAATAACATTGTCTTGGGATAAAAGCACATTGAGCTGTTTACAGGCGAGGACGGAGTATATAAAAGGAGTGTTCTGCTGTGTGGCAGTGCAGAGCGCAGCGTGACCGATGTAAAACACACAGCTCTTCTAAACTGCACTTGGGACTGATAACCTACTCAACTCACAGCTCTGCGCATTCACACTTGAACTGCAGAGGAGTATCCTTTCAAATCCAGAAGAAAAGGACGAGGAAAACTGCCTACTTGGAAGATCCTGATTTAATTTTGAACATGGAGTTTAACGTGTTATTTTCCCTGCTAGCATTGGTGTCAGGACTGCCCTTGGCAACAGGTATGTCAAAACTAATCCTGAATTATTAAATCTGTTTATCACGATATAATCTACGACAAGGGAATTATCTGCTTATGTAATCAATTACCAAAACCAAAAATAAATGAAATAACTGCAGTGGGAAATTATCCGACCAATTAGGTTAAGCATCTTTAAATTAAACGCAGATTGAACGAGGTACAGAATATCTTTTTTGACGATTGGGTGATTCTCATTTTTTTATATCGTGTTAACCTCAACGTTTATATTGCGATCTTCAGGTTCAATTTCAAGTGTTAAATAGTTTAATAGATATAAAACCTGTAAATCAGTATTTAATGCAGTATGAGAGTGCAGGAACCTGTCCATAACCCAGCGCAGAATTTATTGCTGTGTCCCCATGCGGAGATTTTCCAAACTCCAGGGCAAAGCGGACCAGTAATCTTGCTCACCTGATGACAAAGATTGTTGACAGTAACTGACTTTGAAACGAGCTGGGGTGGCTGGAGATTGCGAGTAGGGTTGGAACTGAAGAGATACAAAGGGCATCCCGGTGGTGTGTAGTGACAGAGACCCTGTGCAGGAGCTCAGCAGGTGTGCTGAGCCCCGGCTGGTCCGGGGGAAGGTTCCTCTGTGCAACACGTACACGCATGCTTTCGCGGCAAAGTGGAAAGCTCCGCACACTGTGGTTAGATCGGACTTTGTTTTCTCGAAAGCGACACTGATTTTAAGTGAATCCCGCCACTAGCACACTTGTGATCGGTGGAGTCCAGCGACCGCACTGTCCCGGGACATGACCAGTGTCCGGGTCAGCACTGACCCGGGATATAACCAGTGCTCGGGGACCGCACTGTCGCGGGATATAACCAGTGATCAAGGACCGCACTGTCCCGGGATATAACCAGTGCTCGGGGACCGCTCTGTCCCGGGATATAACCAGTGTCCGGGGACCGCACTGTCCCTACCGAATCACCTTTTGGGTTCTATATAAAATCGGCGCACAAGAATAAGTCATGACAGACATTTGTATCAAATACCAGGAGCCAGGACTCATTACTGTTCTTCGGCAGGTTTGATCAATAATGTACCCGAGAACCTCTGCCTGGGCTCTAACTCTGTGTGTCTGTGTCTCTCAGGGTCCCCGCTGTCTGACGGTGCAGTGACTGTTTCTACCCCCTCCGCTGCTGACCAGGCTTCACCTCCTCCCCGTCGGCTCATCCGTTCCAAGCGCTGTTCCTGCTCCTCTTTCCTGGATAAGGAATGCATCTACTTCTGCCATCTGGACATCATTTGGATCAACACTCCCGAGTACGTAACTCTCAGGAGGAAACACTTTGTAGGCATTAGGCTGGAGGCAGTGCCCGAGATCTAACGTTCCCCTGCACGTTCTCCCATTGTTAGCCGGGAGGGCGCCCTACTGTTGAATTCTCTGATCCAATTTGTTCCCCCAAATCTACCCCAACCTTGAATATATTCAGTGACCGCCCCACCCTCAGCCCCAGCGACATCACACCTCTCCGGGGCAGTGGAATTCCAAACATCCTTCCAGGTGAAGAAATGTCTCCTCAGCTCCACATGGCCGACCTCTTACCTGAGGTTGTGACCCTGGCCTTACACTCTTCCCCAGGAGAACCCGTTTCCAGCGCCCTCTTACTTTTAGTGAGATCAGAGAGATTCATGAGTTGACAGTGTGCGTGACCCCTGGTGTAGAAGACATCTCGGAAATAAAAGGCTCTCACTGTGAATTCCCCAGTGCCACTGTAAAATGGACCGGCACCCGGCGAGGCAAGTTATAGGACCTGAACTTATAATGAGTGCTTCCTCGTGAAGAGACCCACATTCATCAGTAGACTGTGGCCATTCTAAACACTCACCTAAAAAGAAAACTCACTGGCAGCTTTTCTGAAAAAAGCCATTGGTTTATTATTGTCACATGTACCTCGAGGTACAGTGAAAAGCTTTGCTTGCCATTAGTGCTGTTGGTGGGTTTGCAACTTAAGATACAGTTAGGAGTAAATATTTCTATGCTAAGGATAAATCTTGTATAGATTTTAGATGCATAACCAAAGTTTATCTTGTTCAACAGCGTGAACTGTAAGCCATTAGTGATGGGGGGGGGGGGGGGCGGTGTTGACCCACCTTGGCAGGTCCACAGTGGTAGCTGCGTTTAGTAACAGCGATTTGACTTCCTTTTTATCCTTCAGGCAGATTGTTCCCTATGGACTCGGCAGTTCTCGGGCCAGGAGGTCTGCAAAGAACAACTTGGCGGCAATGATAACATCAAGGGCACGATGTGAGTGCAGGAGCCAAGCAGACAGTGTGTGCCAGCAGTTCTGCGAAGATGGGCAGCAGGCAGCAAGGTAAGAGCCCGCGCCAGAACACTCAACTCTCCATGAACCTATTTAGCTCAGCGCGAAACCCGAGGGACGCGAAACTGTCCATTCAGACTGCAGACTTTTAAAAAAAAATCGTCAGAAATAATTCTTAACCATTGATGGATCGTAGTTCTGTTTATCATTTGGGTTTGAAGATTTGAGCACTTTCCCTAAAAGAATATATTTGCAGGGTGGAGATGTTTTTAAGAATGCTTGCTGGAACTGCCCAAAAGGCACGAAGCTCCACCCCGTTAAACATCGCCCTTCTGCTATTATATAATGTCACACACATAATTGCATCGACGTTTGGTGAAAGTAATCATTCTGCAATTTATTACACCTATATAAACCATAATTGAAACATATAATAGCTTAAAATCTTGCATTCAATACATTATAGTTATCCTTTAATTGTTACCTGAGCTTGCTCTAGAACTTTGGATGCAGGCAATCTGAATTAAAATTGGAAAACACTGGAAAAACTCCGTAGGTCAGACTCGTCTGTGGGAGACATAAAGAGTTAATGTTTCAGGTCAATGACCTTTCATTCTTTCTTCTGAAGCATTTTTAATTTCTACTAAAAAATACCAACACTGTGACAACCCATGGGGTGGGGCAGAGCATGTGAGCCAAGGTAACCTGTTTATTTGTGCAGCAACAAAGTCAAATTATTCAATCAGCAGTCTATTTAAAGAAATAAGCCACCAGAAGTAAAAGCAGGGTGTTCACAAAATGCAGTGAGTAAAGGATAATTAAAGATAAATTATGTACATAAAACCAATCTCAGTCATTTATAGCAAGTTACCCAATAATCTTCATTCTGTCTGTAATAAACATTGGGTTAAAGTTTAAATATTCCATGGAGTGGAACCTTACCATATGTAGTCTATTATTTGGCCCTGTAAGATTGTTTGTACTCTAAGTATATCCTTCTACCATTGGTGGCACTGCAGAGTTTGTCTTTTATCAGTCCTTGAACTTCCGCAGCAGGGAAACTTCTGATCCCATCCAGCAGTGATCTGTCTCCCAAATTGTTGCAGGTTCCATCAGATAACTATCAATGTTGGGACAAAAAGTTTAATTAAAGAAGACAGGATTTTATTATTTTAAATTAAAATTAAGTGACTGCAAACATTTACCTAATCATGGTCCCACAGTTTTAAACCAATCTGAAATCCACAGTCAGTTTTGACTGACTGTGTGCATATAACGTACATTTATTTTTCACTTACAGAGGAAACAGCCCAATGCTGAGCCGAGAATAAAGTCAGCATTTATTTAGGACCCATCAGGATACCTCACTACCAGTCACTTATACTAGTTTCTTTGGTTGTCATTTTGCAAAGTAAACCGTCTTTGCTTGAATCAGATCTATAAAACTTACACCTTCCAGCAATGACTATTCTTGCACCATTGCAGTAAAGTCAAGCCATTCCCAGCATCCATCTTGTCCAAGCAAATTCTTGATTTTTGTTTTAGACACTGGAGAGACCAGATACATTGAGTATTAGGATCAGCCAACCTGAGTGTGTTTCATACAGAACCTGAAAACCCATTTAATATTATTCAAAACATTCTAAAAACAAAGAGTGGCATGTGTGAATGATCTGTAACTGCCTTTATAGGACAGTTACACAGAAAGTTTATTTTACTAATCCATATCAAACATAGCTCTTGCATTAATTTCACTTTCTGTCCTTCAATTTCTGCCCCTCAATTTCCACCCCTCAATTTATAACCCTTACTTCCCGTCCCTGACTTTGTGACCCTCACTTTCTGCTCCTTACTTTCTGCCCATCAATTTCTGCCCATCAATTTCTGCCCATCAATTTCTGCCCTTCCGTCTGTAACCCTTCCTTCCTGTAGGGCAGACTGGAGTTGGGTGCTGAGAATAGCAAGTCTAGCTAGATAAGACTAGGAGGAACCATCAGAGGAGGACTACTGATGGTTCAGTGAAAATCAGAATAATTACTATGTACCCTCACAGGCCCATTGTAAGGTTCTATAGCGGAAATGGAATATTTGAAATTTACCCAATTTTGTTTATTGTATCCAAGTCATTTTTTAATTTTGAACCTATGATTCAGTTCCTACCACAGTAAGCATTCCATGGTAGGTTTGTGAAGGATTCTCTAAAGGGCTGTGCTCTTGTTCTATAAAGCTGATGCTAGATTAACTTTAGGAAAATTTTGCTGTAAAATTAAATTGCAACTATTTATTATTTTCTTTGCAGGTTTCAAGTCAAGACGCCTATACAAAAGCAATATCTAGAGGCAAAGTCAGATAGAACAGTCCAAAACAAACAGGACTTCTCACACCAAGGACTGAAGTGTGTTTATCAACATCTCCTTAACATCACAAAACAGTGAGTTTCACTGAATATTATTACAATCTGTGATAAACACCTTATCATATTGCAAAACTGATTGTATAACATCAACTCTGGAAAGCTTCAGTGCATATAGATGACAGTAAAAAAATAGAGCAATGATTTTAGTATTTTTATCCATGCTGCCCATACCTGAATTCACCCTATCTATGCCAAATTTACTCAAATATTTGCACTTGAGTGGACTTTTATTTCGGAAGTGAAACTAATGTGAAAGCTAATATTTAGTATGGAATAGTAAGAAATAAACTTCCCGTGCAACTATCCTTATAGATCTGTCAGCATGATTTCCAAGGTATTCATGTTATTTATGCTTTCATTTTAAGGCTGAAGCCCGTAAGCAGCAAGCATTTACCTACATCGATGAAATGGATAAACAGAATAGGGAAAGCAAGACAAGAAGACCACAATAAACTGAAGAGTTTACCACTTTCCATGGGTGGCTCTGTGACACACTGCAGGGACTGCAAACGTTGACAGGCTGCTAGTTAACAGAGGCAAAGAAAACAGCACGTGTTGGCTGCTTCCACAGAACAGATTACCATTCTGTTCTGGCAAGGGACCAGGGATTTACACTTCAGTGAGGAGCTTGCCAAAACTGATGGAGTTCAAGCAGCAGCCTGGCCTTATAGAAAAAGACTGAACAGCAGAAAGGAAACTATAGCTTGGCATTTTCAAAATGAAGCAAGCTTGACTTAAAATAAGCTATGATATAAAGTTCTGCAATTCACATTCATAAACTACAGCCTAGGTTTATATCTATCAAAGAAGACTGATACATGTCCAACAGATCAGTCCAAGGAGATTTGACTGAAAACTGACCTGAAGCAGATTGAACAGAATGACTCTCAATCAGAAAGCCAAAATTAACATAAAGGAAGGAAGTGGACTCCAGAAATTCTAATGAATTAACATTTTAAAGGCACATATGAGACTTATGCACATAAATAAGGTGGCAAACGTGCAAATGCACAGCTTGATATATTTCACAGACTTTTTAATGGAATGCTGAAACTTGCTGAATAACATTTTTTAATTTAAATCTACCTCAGATTTTGTAAATGCTGTTGACTAAAATATGCCCTGGAGTTATCACTAACTTCTTCATGAATACACTTGGTGGTGCCTGAAACATATGTCACACATGGTATTGGTGTGTTTATGTATTCTGGGAGACTGTTGGTTGTAATAGTGTACATGTATATAACAGTGGTATGTTTGAGTGTGATAGTGAGGATATGTATTTAATGGCAATTTCATTTGAGAATACCAAAGTTCTGGATATCTGTGGTTGCCTATAGGTTTTGTATGTGTATGATGGCACCGCCCATTGTGTGCATGTGCGTGTGTGCGTGTGTGTGTGCTCTTAAGTCTGGATGTATGTGGTTTATTATGTTAGTTTTTAATTGTACAGCTAGACAAACGTTATATCTATATATATGTGGTAGATTAAATATAAAGGAGGTAATAAAGATTGCTCCAAAAAGACATTTAATATTGACAGCCAATATAAACTAGAGGTGTGACAGCAACATTTGTATGATTGAAATGCTAGCCAAGTGAGTAACAAACTATGAGAGCTGTTTGTTGAAAATGAGGCAGTGCTTTACAGATTTTAAAATTATTGCTCATACCATTTTGACCCATTCATAAATTTAGTTACTGACTGTATTTTAAACAGTGCCTTATGTACTTTGCAGGCCATATTGGTCTCTTGTGTGATTATTAGCCAGTATGTATTTTTATACAGATGTGTGTTTTGCTCCACTTTATGTTTTTGAAAATAGTTTACCTGAAAATAAAACATTTCTATTTAATATGAAAACACATGCCTTCATGTTATATTGGAGAGGGCTGAGGAGATGGTGGAGGCAGCTACTCTCACCATTGGAAAGGTATCTAGACGAGCTCTTGAATCGCCAAGGCATAGAATGCTATCAACCAATGCTGGTAAATGGGATTCCTATAGATGGCACTTTGTTGGCATGGATGTGGTGGGCCGAAGGGCCTGTTTCTGGGTTGTATGACTCCACCAAATAGGTTTTGAGGTCTTTCTTCCTGTCATTTCTCAAGATTGGTATGTGTGGGTTCACAGAGATGGGGTTGTGCAGCGTGCTAGCTTATTACCTTTCCACTATTGACAATTCAGTTTAAGAGTTATGTCCTTTTGTTATCCATGAGGATGGTTGCTATGAAAAGTAAAAACAATTATGCCAGGTTAGTACATGAGTGGTTATTTGTTTGACAATCACAGTAATTGATTCACCTGCTGGGATTATGTACTGTTGACCTGATCTTCATCGCTGATTAGTGACCTATCTTCATATCAGTGAAAAGTGACCTGCTTCTGCAGGGGTGACCTTATAGACGTATACAAAACTGTGAGGGGTGTAGATAAGGTGGATGGTCACAGTATTTTTCCCAGGTTAGGGCCGTCTGAAACTAGAGGGCATCGGTTTAAGGTGAGTGGGGAAAGATTTAAAAGGAGACCTGAGGGACAACTTTTTCACACAGAGGGTGGTGGGTGTATGGAACGAGCTCCTAGAGAAACTGGTAGAAGTGGGTCTAATTACAACATTTAAAAGACCTTTTGACAGGTTCATGGACAGGAAAGGTTTAGAGGGATATGGGCCAGATGCAGGGATATCGGGCCAGCTCAGGAAAATGCACCTTGGTCGGCATGGACAAGATGGGAAGAAGGGCCTGTTTCCGTGCTGTATAACTTTATGACTCTGTGACTCTATGTCTTTAACTCTTTTGCAGAGTGGACCAGATTAACAATCCAAGTCACTCCTCTGGGCCACTGATAGGGAATGGATTTTATCTTAATCATACATAACTTGCTGGAACATAAGAAAATAGGATCAGGATTAGTCCCTGAAACCTTCCCCACCATTCAATATGATCACAGCTAGCCTACCCCAGGCCTCACCTCCTCTTCTGAGCCAGTTCCCTATGTAACCCAAGTCTCCAGAGGTGGGGAAGGACATGAGGGCTTTGCAGCTCTGGTGGGTGATTATATGTCACTTATGCCTCCTCCTTAATGCTGACGGCTCACATTCCTGATGTGGCACTTCTAATGAGTGTGGTGACTGACTCCCAGTTCTCCAAGGTGCTAGGTAGTTCCTTAACCACGTTTACTCATACTGGCTCTTGGCTAAACTTCCACAAACAGTGGGATGAATGACCAGTCTTAATATCATAAACTGAGAGGTGAATACTAGTCAGGACATTACTGAAAAGCATTAAGGTGGATAAGTCCCCAGGGCCAGATGACATATATCCCAGAATATTGAAAGACGCAAGTGAGGAGATTGCTGGGACTTTGACAAGGATCTTTGTGTCCTCGTTAACAACGGGTGAGGTTCTGAAGGACTGGAGAGTAGCAAATGTTGATCAAGAAGGAAAATGGGGATAATCCAGGTAATTAGAGACCAGTGAGCCTCACGTCAGTGGTAGGGAAGTTATTAGAGAGGATACTGAGGGATAGGATTTATGTACATTTGGAAAGGCATGGCCTGCTTCGGGACAGTCAGCATGGCTTTGTGCGGGGCAGGTCATGTCTTACAAGCTTGATTGAGTTTTTTGAGGAGGTGACAAAGGGGCTTGATGAGGGAAAGGCAGTGGACGTTATCTACATGGATGTTAATCAGGCATTTGATAAGGTCCCTCATGGTAGTTCGATTCAGAAGATAAAGATGCATGGGATCCAGGGTGAATTGCAAGTTTGGATTCGGAACTGGCTTGCCATTAGAAGACACAGAGTAGGGGTGGAAGGCTGTTTTCTGACTGGAGGTTCGTGAACAGTGCTGTTCCACAAGGATCGGTGCTGGGACCTCAGTTGTTTGTGATATACGTCAATGATTTGGATGAAAATGTAGATTAGAAAGTTTGCAAGTTGGTGGAATTGTGGATTGCGTAAAGGACTGTCAAAGAATACAGCAGGATATAGATCAGTTACAGATATGGGCAGAGAAGTGGCAGATGGAGTTTAACCCGGGCAAGTGTGAGGTGTTGCACTTTGGGAAGTCAAATGAAAGGAAAAAGCATACAGTTAATAGTAGGCCCCTTAATAGCATTGAGGGGTCTTGGGGTCCAGGTTCATAGTTCACTGAAAGTGACTACGCAAGTGGATAAGGTGGTAAAGAAGGTTCATGGAATGCTTGCCTTCATTGGTAGGGCTGTTGAGTATAAGAGTAAGGAAGTCATGCTGCAGCTATATAAAACTTTAGTCAGACCGCACATTGTGTGCAGTTCTGGTCGGCCCATTGTAGGAAGGATGTGCTGACTGTAGAAAGGGTGTAGAAGAAGTTTTCCAGGATGCTGCCTGGATTAGAGGGTATGAGCTATAAGGACAGGTTGGACAAACTTGGGTTGTTCTCCCTAGAGCATCAGAGGCTGAGAGGAGACATGATAGAAGTTTTTAACATTATGAGAGGTACAGATAGGATAGACAGTCAGAATCTTTTCCTCAGGGTAGAAATGTCAAACACCAGAGGACATACTTTTAAAGTTAGAGGGGGAGTTTTAAAGGTGACGTGAGGGGCAAGTTTTTTATGCAGAGTGGTAGATGCCTGGAATGGGTTACCAGGGGTAGTAGTGGAATCAGGCAGTTTGGTGGAGTTTAAGAGGCTTTTAGATAGACACATGTATATGAAGGGACTGGAGGGATATGGATGATACACAGGAGGAGGACACTTAACTTAAATTGGCATCAAGACTGGCACAATATCATGGGCCAAATGGCTTGTCCCGTGCTGTATTAATCTATGTTCTATTTTCCACTATTAATGCCCAGCGTCCATTCCTCAATGGAAGCCTGGAGTTTTGTCGTGCCTGAGAGGAAGAAATTGAATGTGATTTTCCTCTCCTGGGCTATTTGAATGGATTGAGTGAGCTTCAGGTCACAGATTCATAGAGTCATACAGCACACAAACAGTTGCTTCCACCCACCATGTTTATGCCACCTTTCCACCTCTGTAAACTGATCCCATTTACCCGCATCAATTTGTGCTTCGCCCTGCCGTATCTGCGCCCTTTTCACATTGCCCAGTCCACTTCCAATCACCCTGCTTCCCCCTGCAGCTGGTTACTGGTGCGCATTCCTTGCTTAGTTGCCCCTTCACTCTGTCCATCCCTGGTCCTGGTTCACCCTACACTGTCCGCTAGGTCACCGCCCTTCCAGGTCCGACTGAGCCCCACCCTGCCGTCTTCCTTTCAGGTCCGCCTAATCCACACCCTGACTTCTCACTTTCACCTCCACCTGAGCTCCACCATGCCAAGTCCCCTCCCAGCTTGCCGCTTCCACTACGAAGCACGCCCATTACTATGTGGTGTGCCGGCTCATCACTCTGCACCTTTTCGCCTTCCGCAGTCCACTTCCAGTCACCTTATGCAGACCTTCCCACGAATATTGGATGGATCTGTAAGTACAAATGTTTTCCTGGCTGGAGTTGAATTCTAACAGCAGCAGAAGGACCTGATACCGAGCATCTCTTCCCCGAAACACTGTGGGCTAGAAATGGTCGCACATGCAAAATGTGCAATGTGCAAATTTTGGAATTCCATGTCCATGTGGATGCAGATGAACTTCTAGTCCATGGATCTTGTAGTTGAGAGATAGAGTGGAAAATAACAAGTGATGCTGCTATCTATCAGCTTGGGCTGTTGTACATAACAATGAACAAGACAAACTTCGGCTGAGTTACAACAAGCCACAGAGAGTGGACAGACAACCTTGGCTGAAATGCAGCCACAAAGTTTTGGTTTCTGTCAATTTGTCTGAAGAAGCTTCAAAGGAACAAGCAATCGACGATTACCAATCAAATCCTGAGGAAGGGCGAACACTCCAGGAATTAAGTTTAACTCCACGGAACGTGACTTCAAATGGCACTCCAGATCTTGAGCATTTAATTAGGCTGCACTTCACTGCAGTTGGACTGTGTTGGTCTTTCCAAAGAGTTGGTCAGGGTCTTAAGGACCTCTTGAGACTTTATTTAGAGAAGAAAGGTAGAATTTCTCTGTCCCAGGAGAACCAACTTTCCTGGGACATGAATTCAGCTTTCCATTCCTTGTGCTGGATTGTAAATTGCTGATGTCTTGCGACCTTTATTCTTGTACTCAGATGGAAGGAAATGTTTGCCCAGCCATTAGATTCAATCTCAACGAATTCCAGCATGGGCCCAGGGTTTATGAGAGAGCAAGTATGGAAGTTGTTTCTTTTCCACTCCCCAGGTACCAGGTCCTTCTGCTGCTGCTGGAGAACCGCCAAGAAACCTCCAGCCTTGGCAGCCAGGAACGCAGCTGTGCTTACATTTCCATTCGATATTTTTTGGGAGAGCTTATACCTGGAACTCACTCAGTCCATTCAAATAGCCCAAGAGAAGAAAATCAGATTCAATTTCTTCCTCTCAAGCACTAAATAGCTCCAGGCTTCCACTGAAGAATAGATATTGGGTGTTCATAGTGGAAAATCTGATGTCCTGACCAATTTATGATATCAAGACGAATTCATTGGTCATTCAACCCACTGTTTGTGGGAAGTGTTTGCATATTTGCCTTTTGGACAACAATTTGAAAAGTAATTTAACATCTATAAAAGCTTTCCTCTTAGTATGAACTAGACAAAAGGCAAATGTTTCCTTTTGGAATTTTGTAATAAGGAGGTTGTGCACTAAACGGTTGGGATAGACTGCTGACTGGAACAATCACAACGCTGAGGTTAATAGCAATATCCACTTGAGTTTATAGTTATACTGCCACAATCTGTATCACATGAAATCTCCCTCTTACTCAAGCAGCTAATGTTGCTATTGCAAGAAGCATGTTAACCAATTGATCAAAATCAGTGCATCCTAATAAGAAATCTTTATTTTTTGCCATTTAAAATGCATGAGAATTTTCCACTTAAGTTTATTGATGTATGCCAATTTACTGTTACATGGAATAAGAACAGGAAGTGCTGAAATCACTCAGCAGATTGGACAGTATCTGTGGACAGTTTCTGTGCAAACTGAAGGAACAGCACCTCATTTTTCATCTTGGAATCTTGCAGCCTAATGGCATGAACATTGAATTCTCCCACTTTAAGTAACCTCCACCCACCTTCCCCACAACCCCGCACCCCACCATGCTTCTTCTCTTCTTCCCTTTCATAGCCTATCTCTCTTTTTCTACCCCTTTTTTTCCATTCTCTCCTTGCCTTTGACATCCCCCGGTGGATCTGCTCGCCCGCACCTGCCTATCACTATCTCTTACCTGCATCTCCCTATCACCACCTTGTGCCCACCCCACCTCCCTTCTTTTGTCCACCTGTCACTGCTCTGTTTTTCCCTCCTATATATTGGGCTTCCCCTTTTCCTATCTTCGGTCCTGAAGAAGGGCCCTGACCTGAAACATTGACCGCCTGCTTTTCTCCACGGACGCTGCCTGGCCTGCTGAGTTCCTTCAGCATCATCGTGTTTTACATCTACCTACTTATCTGCTCCTCAGTGTTCCGGTGGCTACTGGGGGGGCCTATAGAATACTCCCAATAGTCTACCATCCTGTTTCTGACTTCCACCCACACTGACTCAGTAGATGATCCATCCATGACGTCCTCCCTTTCTGCAGCTGTGATACTGTCCCTAATAAGCAATGCCGCTCCCCCCCTCTTTTACTTCCCTCCCTGTCCCTTTGGAAGCATCTGAACCCCGGAACGTCAAGCAGTCAGTCCTGCCCTTGTGTCAGCCAAGTCTCTGTAAACGCCATAACATCGTAATTCCACATACTGATTCATGCTCTAAGTTCATCACCCTTATCCTTAATACTTCTTGCATTAAAGTAAACACATTTCAACCCATCTAACTGACTGCGTTTATGCCCTATCCACTGCCAATCCTTCCTCACAGTTTCTCTGCACATTGCATCTACCTTTACACCAAATGCTCCATCATCTGACCTAACACTCTGGTTCTAATTCCCCTGCCAGCATAGTTTCAACTTTCCCAATAGCTCCAGCAAACCTGCTCACAAGGACATTGGTCCCTCTCGAGTTCAAGTGTAACCCGTCCCTTTTGTACAGGTCATACCTTCGCCAGAAGAGATCCCAATGATCCACAAGTCTGAAACCCTGCCCCTGCACCAACTCTTCAGCCATGCATTCATCTGCCATATCTTTCTAATCTTACCCTCACAGGCAGCAATCCAATGATTACTACCCTTGAGGTCCTGCTTTTTATCTTCCTTCCTAACTCCCTTTATTCCCTCTTCAGGACCTCATCCTTTTTCCTATCTATATCATTTGGTACCAATATGTACCATGACTTCAGGCTGCTCACCCTCCCCTTTAACACTGCTGTGGACTCAATTCAAGATGTCTCTGACCCTGGCACCTGGGAGGCAACATACCATTCGGGAGTCTTGTTCTCATCCACAGTATCTCCTGATTGTTTCCCTAACCAATGAATCCCCTATCACAATCGCACTCCTCTTCTCCCTTATGACTCACAGAGCCAGAGTTAGTTTCATGTTACAGAGAGAGTAGGGTGAAGAATGGAGAGCACAACTGGGACACTCTGATAGGGTGAGGCCAAAGTTGCCATGTGGATAAGTTGTTGATGATGTCATCTAGTGGGTAGATTAATAAAACCACCGAAAGAGAAAGAACACAAACAAAGGAGCATTTAAAAGTTGTGAAATGCAGAGGAAGTGCACACCAGGTGGACAAAGAGACATAGAGTCATACAGCACAGAAACAGGCCCTTCAGACCAACTGGTCCATGCCGGCCAAGACGTCTATCTAAACTAGTCCCATTTGCCCACATTTGGCCTGTATCCCTCTAACTCTTTCCTGTCCATGTACCCATCCAACTGTCTTTTAAAACTTGTTATTGTACCTGCCTCAACCACTTCTTCTGGCAGCTCATTCCATATCCTGACCATCCTCTGGGTAAAAAAGTTGTCCTTCAAGTTCCTATTAAATCTGTCCCCTCTGACTTAAACCTATGCCCTCCTGCTCTTGATTCTCCAACCCTGTGAAAAAGACCAAGTGCGTTCACCCTGTCTATGCCCCTCATGATTTTATACACTTCCATAAGGTCACCCCTCAGTCTCCTATGCTCCAAGAAATAAAGTCCTAAATCTATGCTTTCAACTTACATCTAAAAGTCTTAACTATTACTTTTGAATCACAAACAATACTTGGATTTGACATAGAATTCTTAGATTATGCTCCATTTGGCAGTATTCCAGACTTTCCTGCTGGTACCTCCATATGTTGCCTTTGCAATGATAGTAATGTATTGGGAAGCAATTTCAAGAGCTGCAGACTTGCCAAGTTTGAATTATATTCAGTGGGACAATGAAAGGAAATGTTACCGAGTTTGAAATATCCGTTTTATTTACTTCTGCGCTATCAGTAATCACAATCGTGCAAGACTCACTCAGAGACTTCTTGAAAGCATGAACTCTGTGTGAACTGCTTGAGAGACCTGGTTGGAAGTATAAGTGTTGGAGAATTTAACAAAAGAGCATAAAGGTACATTATAAATAACTAGTAACATAGTATCAACATTAAGGCTAGGATGGCTGTTAAAGATGTGCGAACAATATTGTTACCTGGTAATTATCTTCTAATGTATGGCTGGGACAGGATTAATACATTGAGATCAAGGTTCATAATCCATTATGTGGCCTTTTTAGAGGGAGAATCTATGCCAGTGATGTCTCTATCAAACTCGTATTGAGATCAGGATGTGGTAAAATGGTGTATTGTATGATCGAGGCATCCACAGGTTGAGGAGGCTCTGATTTGTTACCAATACATTAAGTGACCACATTGCTTATTGCCCAATGCCCCATTCAGATCCTGTGTAGAACCAAAGTCCAGCCTTAAGAGGAGAAGCACTTAAGTAGAATGTCATGACTAACGTTATCAAATCGCCAAATGGATGCTCAGACTTTGTCAATGAAGACATTTCTGAAAATGTTATTGATGCATAAAAGTTACAGAACAATTGCAGTGGGTAGGATATTATAAATAACATAAATTAGAAACTGTACAAAAAAGGGAAGAAATTTCCATGACACTAGATACCCTGATGAACTTCTACTCCAACTGATGTTTAAAGTTAAAACTGATATATTGATAATCAGAATCATTTGTTTTAAGATAATCCTGATATCCTGGAGATTATGGCCCTGAGTCAGATATAAGCACAGCTGGCACACAGAGAAATTTATGCATTTCCTGCAAGGAGACAGTCCTGACACTGACAGCTTGCCGGAAGATTTGTTTCACACTCAGGGATGTCCTCTGTATGCCTTGGACTTTCCCAGGGACATTTCCTGTCATAGAAATATAATATTTCATCCAGGACCGAACCAGGCAGTAGCTCTCAACTTTTTGGCTGATAGATCCTTTTTTATGTTGATAAAAAACCAAGGACCCCCAACCCCTGATGCAAGGTTTTGACCCAAAACATTAACAATTCCTTTCTCCCCCCCACAGATGCTGCTCGACCCACAGAGTTCCTCCAGCAGATTGTTTGTTGACCCTTCCCACTTCCACCTGAAGTGCTCTAAAATGCTTGCAATACATAGATGTTTGCATGTCAAGAATGTTTTAGCAAAAAATTTTTTCAGATGTACATGTGGCAAACAAATGGGGATTTCTTTTCTCTCTAAGGCCAAACGCTATTTAAGCTTCAACAAGCATCAAATGGCTTCGAAATAAAAGCAATGCTGCCTGGAATTTCAAGAGCAGAATGTGACTCTGGCCATTTCTGGGTCAAATTATGCTAAAAATTCAACATCAAGAGGTGCTTATGCATCCGATGAGGTTTCCACATTAGATATACATGAAATAATGACATTACTTTTGGAGCATTGCTGGAGAAATTAGTCTATATTAACTCATTGATGGGTACTGCTCAATTCACCACACACCCATTGCCCGCCTTCCAGTCATCTCAATCAATCAGGGCTCTTTGCTCTATGTTCATATGGTTCACAGTATAACCATTTATAGAGCTGTAGTTTTGTCACAAACAAGTATCACTACAAAATGCAATTTACATTTCACTCTTCCTTTCATTTAATATTGATGAAGAGTACAGTCTTTCACTTTTTTCATCTAGTTAGTCCAAATTTATTGTAATTATCTCTGATGCTGACATCTCAGAGAATTATTTAGAAGAGAGATCAGCATGTGATGAGAAACCAGGTAATAGTGGGCCGTAGCCAAGGGCCGAACAGCTGCCAGCTCACCAGAAGGTGACGTTGCACAGAGTCCTGCTCAAAGAATTTGGTGGGGCTGGCTACAGATGAAGGATGAAGCGGATACACGATATGTGCTTGGTGCATTGGTAGGGTTGCACTAAATATCAAGGAGTTTAAGGAAATCTGGCACAACTTAGCAAAGATCTTTATGCAGAGATTGGAATCCATCCTTTTTAGCAGCACTTTTAAGGACTAGCACTGATGCAACCTCTGATGGGTTTGCCCCAGTCTGCATTGCTGTTCCAGGTACGACCCATCGTGAGAGTGAAAAGGCAATTCCATGTGGAGTTAGAGCCACAATTGAATGCACGACAGCTGTGGCAAGGTTTACATTCCATTACTTCCTATAAGGCCAAACCTAACAGCATAAATGGCAGTGATGCTTCACTCCCCAATGAGCTCGACACCTTTTATGCACGCTTTGAAAGGGAGAATAACACAACAGCTATGCGAATCCCCTCGGCATCCGCTGACCCTGTGATCTCCGTCTCAGAGGCTGAAGTCAGAACATCTTTCAAGAGGGTGAACCCTCACAAGGTGTCAGGCCCCGATGGTGTACTTGGCTGGGTACTGAAAATCTGTGCCTGTGTCTGAGCAGTCTGTGACTAACTGGCTGGAGTGTTCAAGGACGTTTTCAACCTCTCACTGCTGCAGTCTAAGGTTCCCACCTGCTTCAAAAGGGCAGCAAACATACTGGTGCCTAAGAAGAGCAGGTGAGCTGCCTCAACGACTGTCACCCGGTAGCACTCACATCTACCGTAATCAAGAAGTTGGTTATGGCTAGAATTAACTGCTACCTGAGCAAAGACCTGGACTCACTGCAATTCGCCTACCACCACAACAGGTCTACAGTGGATGCAGTCTCACTGGCTCTCCACTCTGCTTTGGAGCACCTAGACAACAGCAAAACTTACGTCAGGCTGCTGTCCGTAGGGGAATGCTGCTGACTGGCACATTCCAGGCTGCAGGAGTACGTGCTGAGGGACGCACTGAAGCTGGGTGCAGCCAACGCAAGGGCTCGGTGGGGAAGGGCTACAGTTTAGGGTTCTTCTGCGACTGGAGAGGGAGGGGTGGGGTCAGGCGAGAAAGCCTCTAAATATTGTAAATATGGGACTGGGTAGCCCCCAGGGAGCCACACGTGTGGCATCGGTACTGTTTTTTATATAAAAGGGTAACACTAATGAATGATCTGTACAAGAATGTAAAGGCTTGCACTGTTTTATAATTGTCTATAGTTTGTCTTTTATTATGAATAAAGTTTATTTTGGAATAAAAGAAAAGATTACATCTCATCATCCCCTCAGTATTAATTACCAAGCCTCTGTACCTCCCTCTGCAACTGGATACTTGACTTCCTTATCAGGAGACCACAGTCAATGCAGATCAGTAGTAACGTCTCCTCCTCGCTGACAATCAACACAGGCGCACCTCAAGGATGCGTGCTTAGCCCACTGATCTACTCTCTCTACATTCATGATTGTGTGGCTAGGCACAGCTCAATTGCCATCTATAAATTCCATGATGACACCACTGTTGTTGGTAAAATCTTGGATGGCAACAAGGAGGCGTGCAGGAGTGAGATAGATCAGCTGGTTGAGTGGTGTCGCAACAACAACCTTGCACTCAACTTCAGTAAAACCATGGAACTTATTGTGGCCTTCAGGAAGAGGAAGTCGGGAGAACACACATCAGAAGGGTGAGCAGCTTCAAGTTCCTGGGCGTCGACATCTCAGAGAATCTATCCTGGGCCCAACACATTGATGTAATCATGAAGAAGGCACGCTAGAGGCTCTACTTCATTAGGAGTTTGAGGAGATTTGGTATGTCACCAAAGACCCTAGCAAATTTCTGTAGATGTACAGTGGAGAGCATTCTGACTGGTTTCATCACAGCCTGGTACGAAGGCTCCAATGCACAGGATCGCAAGAGGCTGCAAAGGGTTGTAGACTCAGCCAACTCCATCACAGGCACAAACCACACCCCCCCACCCCCACCACCCCTCCACTATCGAGGATATCTTCAAGAGGCGGTGCCTCAAGAAGGCAGCATCCATCATTAAAGACCCTCACCATCCGGGACATGCCCTCTCCTCATTACTACCATCGGGGAGGAGGTGCAGGAGACTGAAGACCCACACTCAACATTTCTGGAGCATCTTCCTCCCCTCCGCCATCAGATTTCTGAACAGTCCACAAAGCCATGAACACTACCTCATTGTTCCTTTTCTTTTCACACTATTTATTTTGTAATTTATAGGTTTTTATGTCTTTGCACTATACTGCTGCCACAAAACAACAAATTTCGCATCATATAAGACAGTGATAATAAACCTGATTCTGGTTCTGATGCAGACTCCAGCAGAAGCTTGCACATTGCACTAGAAGCACAGACTGAAGCCTTTCAGTGTTACCTTGCTGCTGTGCAGTTTCAGCCTGACTCCATCGTATTACTTAATATTTCTATTTGACTCCTCATGCAGGAAGTTGTTCCAAAGCAAGCACATTAGAACAAGCAGTGGATTTAGAAGAGGAACTTTAAGGATGGAAGTCACAAAGTCTACAGCACATAAACAGCCCCTCTGTCCACCAAGTCCATGCTAAACATCAGTCAGTGGAGCCGCTGCCTCGCAGCCTCAGAGACCCGGGTTCAATCCTGACCTCGGGTGCTGTCTATGTGGAGTTTGCCCATTCTCCCTGTGACTGTGTGGGTTTCCTCTGGGTGCTCTGGTTTCCTCCCACATGCCCAAAAGATGCAGGTTTGAGAGATCAATAGGTGACAGTAAATTGTCCCTAATGTGCAGATAAGTGATAGAATCTGTGTATTGGGGTGAGGGGGTATTGGAAGGGGGAGCGATGGGAACATGAGGAGAATAAAATGGGTCACCGTCAGACTAGTGTAAATGGGTGGTTGATGGTCAGTGCAGATTTGGTGGGCCGAAGGGCCTACTTCAGGGTTGAATCTCTCTATGACTCTACGATTAAAGATAAAGGTCTCAGGAGGTTTCTGAAAACAGGCGAGCGGCTGAGAAGGTGATGGATGCACACAGAGCCTTATTCCTTTGCTCTGAATTTTCTGGCTGCCTTCTCTGGATTGGGTCACACTTCCACTGAGAGTCCAGGCCCCAGCACAATGGGGTGGCCCTGTACAGCAGAGAGCAGTGCAGGCGGCAGCCGAGGGGAAGAGCCCAGGAGTGGGTGTGGGGTGGGGGGTGGGGAGGGGTAATGTGTAACCTGTTGGCTGGACTCACAGGATGGCATTGCCAGCCAGTGACTTTCCACCCCTAGGCTGTCAAAGCTGTCAATGGAAGTGAATGCATCAAACCAATCAGGACCAATTCCAGAAACATGAAGTATTGTTAAAGACATGATAATTGATCATTGTTATTTGTTATAATTTTAAAAGAAATTACAAGACTAACACAAACATACTCAGATACATTCACCACCACACACAGACACACACACACAGATACACACACACACCACACACAGATACACACACACACACACACACACACTGATACACACACACAGATACATACACACACCGCACACACACAAATACACACACACTGACACACACACACATACACACATCACACACACAGATATACACACGCATACACACACCACACACACACAGATACACACATACACACCACACACATACACACACCACACACTCTCTCTCACACACACACACACACACACACACACACACCGCACGCAGACACTTACAGTTTAAAGTTCATTATAAACATTTACAATGAAACAGAAGGTTATATTTACCTTTCCCTGACAGTCCATTTCTCCCCTCTTTGTTCTAAATGATTGCCATACATGTGTCAATTTGACCCTGTTTCAGGCTCAGTGGATGGACAGATGGGGTTGTACAGAAGTTGTGCTACTGCTGACCTCCCATCAGGGTGGAGCAGGTGTCTCGGGGCTGGCACTCTGCTAAGTGCAAGGGTGCACTTCATGGTGGACATGGGCTTATCCACCAGCAAAGCTGGACAGAGAACGTAACAAGAAATAGGAGCAGTGGTAGGCCATCCAGCCCGTTGAGCCTGCTCTCCCATTCCACAAGATCATGGCCGATCTTCAACCTTAGTGCTATTTTCCAACACTATTCTTTCATCCCTTGTTTCCTTGACATCCAGATCTCCGTTTCAGATGAACTCAGTGACCAAGCCTCCAGAACCATCCAGCGTAGAAAATTCCAAAGATTCACCACCCTCTGATTGAAGATGTTTCTCCCTATCTCACTGCTAAACAGCCCAGCCCTGGCTCTGGATGCCTCAGCCGGAGAAAACTTCCTATCTACACCCAGCCTGGTAAACCCCGTAAAAGTTTTGTGAGTTTCATTGAGATCACCACTCATTCTTCTAACCTCTACAGAATATAGGCATAATCTATTCAATCTTTCCTTATATAACAAACCCGTCATCCATGCTAACAGTCTATTGAATTTTTGTTGCAATCTCTCAGTGGCAAGTATATCCTTTCTTAAGTAATGGGACCAAAACTATGCATAATATTCCCTGGTGTAGTCTCACTAAGGCTCTAGACATTTGCAGTATGACTTCCTTATTCTGGTAATCAAACCCCATCATAATGAAGGCTAATATACTTTCTGATTGCTTGTTATACCTACGTGTTGGTCTTCAGTGACTTGCGTACAAGCACAATGAGGCCTCTTTGAATATAACACTATCCAATCCCTTGCTATTTGAAAAAATACTCTGTTGTTCTACTGTGGGTTCCTAAGTGATGACCCAAATTTTTCCACATTATATTCCATCTGTCATGTTCTTGCCAAGTTGCTCAACTTGTCCATGTATCCCTCAAGCCCCTTTATATCCTCCTTCCTACTTGCAATTCAACTCATTTTAAAATCATTAGCAAAGTTGGAAATGTGATCTTTTCTTCCTCTTGGCCAAATTGTTGATGTAGGATGTGAATACTGAGGCCCAAGCACTGATCCCCAGGTTAGCCCACAAGCCACAGCCTGCCAACCTGAGAATAATCCTTCTGCTTTCTGCCTGATAACCAATTCTCAATCCATGTTAATATAATTCCAGTTTCAAGTACTATAACCTTACACCTCATCCACTAATTCTCCCTTAAGAGTCACATCCTCAAAGAACTCCAGCTAGTTGTTCAAATATGACGTGCCTTACAAAAATTCATGCTATTTTGCCCAATCTTATAATTCTTTTCAAAGTGTTCTGTTGTTATATACTTATACAGTAAATAGCAGGACCTTTAGGAGCATTGATGAACAGAGGGATCTTGGGATGTAAGTCCAAAGCTCCCTGAAAGTGGCAACACAAGTGGATAGGGTGGTAAAGCAGGCATATAGCGTGCTTGCCTTCATTGGTCAGGGCGTTGAGTATAAAAGTTGGGAAGTCACGTTGCAGCTGTATAAAACTTTGTTTAGGCCACATTTGGAGTATTGTGTGCAGTTCTAGTCATCACATTACAGCAAGGACATGGAGGCTTTGGAAAGGGTGTAGAAAAGTTTCACCAGGATGTTGCCTGGATTAGAGAGTATGAGCAATAAGGAGAGGTTGGATAGACTTGGATTGTTTTCTCTGGAGCATCGGAGGCTGAGGGGAGACCTGATCGAAGTATATAACATTATGAGAGGCACAGATAGGGTAGGTAGTCAGAGTCTTCTTCCCAGTGTGGAAATGTCAAATACTGGAGGGCATGGGTTTGAAGTGAGAGAGAGAAAGTTTAAAGGAGATTTGCCAAGAAAGTTTTTTTACACAGAGAGTGGTAGGTGCCTGGACCGGGCTGCCAGGGGAGGTGGTGGAAGCAGATATGACAGTAATGTTTAAGATGAATTTAGGCAGGTACATTAACAGGCAGGAAATAGAGGGATATAGACCGTGTGCAGGAGGATGGGCAGTTTAAATTAGCATCATCATCAGCACAGACATCACAGGATGAAGGGCCTGTTCCTGTGCTGTATTGTTCTACGTTCTATTTTCTTAACTATGGATTCCCCGACATTAGGCTAATAGGTCAGTAGTTTCCTGTTTTTTCTCTCACTTCTTTCTTAAGTGCTAAAGCTGCCTCAGTGAGTTGCAGGGTGGCGGAACGTGTGGCCAGCAATGTTGGAAGGAAGGGAATAAGCGTTTAGGAAAACCAAGCAATGTGTGCCAGTGATCCTTGATCTTTGCATGCAACTGTCTTTCTGGTTGATAACCGTGAAATTAACTGAATGGCTCTTGAATTTTTTTCTGAATATTTTGCTGTAATATTGACTGATCTCTCTGAACTAAGTGCGCTTATTGTTGTGTGTTTGGATACTTTTACCTGAAGCTGACAGATGTTCTGAGGCATCAAAGTTCCACGGCAGGCATGGTAGTGTAACAGTTAGCGTAATGCTATTACAGCGCCAGCGACCCAGGTTCAATTCTGGCCGGTCTCTGTAAGGAGTTTGTATGTTCTCCCCGTGACTGTGTGGGTTTCCTCCGGGTGCTCCGGTTTCCTCCCATATTCCAAAGATGTACGGGTTAGGAAATTGTGGGCATGCTATGTTGGCGCCTGAAACGTGGCAACACTTGCGGGCTGCCCCCAGAATACTCTACGCAGAAGGTGCATTTCACTGTGTGTTTCAATGTATATATGACTAATGAATATGCCTTATTTTATGTATTAAATGGCAATTGTATTTCCATAAAGCAAAGAATAATATGATAGGTAATGGACTGACATCTGACCATATCAGGTTGGATGTTGATGTACAATAGACCATGGAAACAGAACAAAATACTAAGTTTTTTAGTTACCTTCTTGGCAGCCACAGTATATTAATACAAAACACCTCAAAGAGTTTTAGCGAGCCTTCGTGATATTCTTTATGTTCAGGGCATGCAGTGGTTTGGCCTAGTGGTTCACTGCTTGGTATTCCATAAATTTATCCATAAAAAGTGCAACATGCCCATAAAAATGTATTTGTACATTAAAATTTAACACTCACTAATATTAGAGTGTGGGAGTATATTATAGGGCATAATCATATAATTTCTTGCAAACTTAAGAAATTTTCACGACTGAGGACTAAAACTCAAGTCTGTGGGACTTTCAATAATTTGTTAGAACCACTTATTTCCTACAATTCCCATTAAAAGAGCAGTTGTCTTTTCCAAAGGACAACCTGGGTTTGCAGGAGACATCCCCATCTGAGCCTAAACAGGTGAGATCTCTGTAGTACAGCAGGATCAATCATACAACCAATAGACACATTAGAATCATGCTAACCCATTCCAGGAGACAACTGGGATTTGTACAAAGCTTCCTAAGTGTGCTTTTAGCAGTCTGATTATTTATTTCTGCCACCATTTATTTATGTTTGATTCCGCAAATTCTTATTGGCCATTAATAGATTCCCTTGTGATATGGGAACTCTGATCATTAAAAGCCTGGACAAGCACTCTCTACCTGACTAGATAATACACAGACTAATATTATATTCATATTGGAAATGGTTCTTCCTTTTCAAGCATCCATTTTATACTTCCTTTTCGAAGTATTCACATTTCTAAAATCTTGCCCGTGTTTTGTCCTTAGGAATTGAAAATCCAGTTACAGAGCTCTGAAATTAGATGTAGAAAGGAGAGAGAGAGAGAGAGAGAGAGAGAGAGAGACAGTGGAGGGGAGGGAGAAGATAGAGGGGAGAGAGAGAGACAGTGGAGGGGAAGGAGGAGATAGAGGGGAGAGAGAGAGGGGGAGAGAGGAGAGAAGGGAGAGAGAGAGAGAGAGAGAGAGAGATAGAGAGAGAGGGAGAGGCAGAAAGCTTGTGGGTTTAAGCAAATTACATTTTTTAAAATTCTTTCTTGAGGCACCTTTCCAAATAAACAAAAGAAAATTGAATATAATGTTCATATTAACACAAATACTCCAGTACAAAAGGAGCATCACACTGCTGTGGGCTCAGAAATATTGACACAAGATTAATAAAGAAACACTGAGCTCATATTAAATGTCCTTAAACTTAAAACTTTACAAAAGGAACAGAATCTTTTCCTTATCTTATTTCTTACAATATCAAATTGACTGAATACCTCTTATCTCTCAACACAGCTTTCAGTTTGGGATCCCTTCGTTTGCAAAAAGTGTGTGTGTACTGTATACATGTATGTTAATATGTGTACATGCATCTGTATCCACATATATGTTTAGGTGGGTGTATAGATATATGTTTGTGTATAGTTATGTACGTGTGTGTGTGTGTGTGTGTGCGCGCGCGTGCGTGCATGTGTGTGAATATGCATGCCTCTGTATATTTGTGCATTTCCATACTTGTGTGTATTCATTTGTGTATTTGTGTTTGTATGTACATGCTTGTGTGCAGATATATATGTGCGTGTGTGAAAGTGCATGTTTGTCTATGTGTGTGTGTTCACATGTGCATCTTTGTGTGCATGCATATACATGTATTTGTGTCTGTACATGAATGCTTATGTGTGTTCATAAACATATATGTGCTTGTATGTGCATGTACATGCAAGTTCATGTGCATACAAACATGCTTATGTGTAGATGGATGTATATTATATGTGTGTGCATATACGGGATTTTCGGTGTCTGCATGTATGTTTGAATGTGTGTGGACATATATGCTTATGTGTGCATATATGTATTCTTCTGTCCATATGTAGGTTTGTGTATATATGTACATTTGGGTTTGTATGCAAGTATATTTGTCTATGTGTATACATTTATGTTTTGTGCATGTGTGTACTCATGTGAGTTTATTTGCATATGTGCCTCAGCCAGCTGCAGAAGGGATGCTGGAGCTGGGGCTGGGGCTGGGGCTGGAGGTGGGGCTGGAGGTGGGGCTGGAGGTGGTGCTGGAGGTGGGGCTGTAGTGAATCTCTGGGTGTTGGAGGCCAGATCCTTAGATATACTTAAGGTGGTATTGGCAGTGGTGTGTCTTCCGACCAGGTAGGGGCAGTGCTGTCACGTGACAGCTACGACCCTCCACAATACAGGTGGAGATAGATAAATATTTAAAAGATCCAGGGTTTGAGGGTTATGGGGAAATGGCACAGGAGAGGAGTTGAGGCCAGTGTCGATCATATTGAATGGCAGGGCAGGCTTGAGAGACTGAGTGGCCCACTCCTACTCCTGTGTTCTTGAGTCCTTCTGCTCTCTGCTTCCATCTTACTTTGATCAAGTAACTTCTAAAGCTCAATGTCACAGCCACGTCATAGAATCATAGAGTCGTAGAGTTGTACAGCACAGAAATGGGCCCTTCAGCCCACCATGGCCATGCCGGCCTTGTTTGCCCATCCCATTTACACTAACCCCATTTGCCTGCATTACGTCAGTACCCTGCTAAGCTTTGCCTATTCAAGTGTTTGTTTGAATGTTTCTTAAATGTAGTAATTGTATCTAACTCCACCACCTCCTTTGAAAACGTATTCCAGATTTTAACAGTGTGTAAAATATCTCTTCTGTCAAATCCCCTTTAAAACTCCTTCCTCTCACCTTAAACCTATGCCCTCTTGTTATTGATATCCCTACCATGGAAAAAAAGATTCTGACTAGCTACCATATAAATGCCTCTTATAATTTTATATAACCTCTATCAGGTCACCCCTCAGCCTCCTTTGCTCCAGGGAAAACAATCCCAACCAATCAAATCTATCCCCATTACTAAAGTCCTCCAATCCAGGCAAGATTCTGATGACTCACTCATCTGCAGCCTTTCAGTGCAACTACGTCCTTCCTATGGAGTGGCGATCAGAACTACACACAATGCTCCAAGTGTGGTCTAACCAGTGCTTTGTAAGGTTGTCATTACCCTCTGTGCTGCCAAAAAATCATCAGCCTATAATGTAGCCTCCGTTTCATTCATCACACATATTTGCTGACTAAGTATTTCCACCATTTTCCATCTTTTTAACAATTTCAACATTCATTATATTTCACTTTCGTATAGTCTGAATGAGACAACTTTAAATGTTAGAATCAAGGAGTCCTGTAGCACAGAAGCAGGCTCTTCAGACCATTATGTCCATGCCAACCAACAAGTACCCATAGATATTAACCCCAAATGATGTTCAAGAGTAGAGACACATGGATATCTGTACATTATTAAAGGTAACAGGTGTTGACAAGATGTTTAGGAGTGCATATGGAATAGCTGATGGGGTACTGAATGCAAAGGACAAGGAAGTCCTGTTAAATCTTCACAGATCACCGAAAGGTCCTCAGTTTGAGCATTGTGTACATTTTCACCTACACAGCTTAGGAAAGATTTCAAAGCCTTGGAGATCAGAGAGCAGGCGTTTATTTGAATGATGCTGGGGATGAAGGACTTCAGATTTGTGGTAACCTTGGAGAAGAGATTAAGGGGAGACTTAATAGCGGCATTCAAGCAATGAAGAAATTTGTTAAAATATAGAGAAATTGTTCAATAGCAAAAGTCACAGATTTAAATTAATTGGCAGAAGAAATATATAGTATATACAGCACAGATACAAGTCGTTTGGCCCAACCAGTGCGTGGCAGCTTCTGAGCTACTCAAACCTTCTCCTGTCTTTCCTACATGTGACAGTGTGTCCTTTTCTTCACTTCACCTTCATGTGCTTGTCCCATCTCCCCTTAAACATATCTATAGTATTCACCTCAATCACTCCTGTGGGAATGAGTTCCACATCCTCACTGATCTTTGGTTAAATAAGTTTCTTCTGAGTTTTTCAATGGGTTTCTTGGGGACTATCATATATTGATGGCCTCTCGTTACACTCTTCACCACATGAAAACATTCTCTCTGTATCTACTCCATCAAAACCTTTCAGAGACTTTTAAGCCACCATTTAGCCTTCACCTCTGATGGAAAAAGAGACCTAGACCAGAAATAAGGTGAATGTTTATCACCTAAGATGCTTGGATCCAGAACAGAGTACCTGAAGGGACAGTGGAGCTTTCAAGAAGTAATAAAATGTAATTGAAGAGAATTAATTTGTAGTGAAGGAGATAAAGCTGGGTTGTAGCTGTTGGATCTGCTTATTTTTGAATCCACAGGTTCTTTCAGGAGTCCAAGAATGAGTTGAAAACAATGCTTCACAAAGTTTTATTGGAAAAGTTTAAAACAAAGAAACAGTCACAGAGCACATGGCACTAGCTTTACTACTAGGAGATGAGCTGAGACAAAGGAACTAAAAATGAGCTAGTGGGAGGGGTAAGAGAGCAAGGGAGGAAGAGAGAGATAGAGGCGAGAGAGAGAAAGAGGCAAGAGAGAGAGATGAGCAAGAGACTGATTGACAAAAAAACTACACCTTTTATACCTGAGATAAGAGGTACTCCTTAGCTAACAATAGTCCAATCAGAAAACCTACTATATACCTGTGGCAAAATCAACCAATGAGAAAACACGCATTCACCTGATGGACAAACCAATAAGCTAAGAAACAGCCATTCCTTGTACAGCCACTCGAGGTGTATTAAACACTATACATGTTAAAAAACTACTTAAAACAGTCGAATCCAACATATGATCAAAAGACTTTTGAGGAGCAAGCATAGGTACAATGGGCTGGGCAATCTCCTTCCATGCTGCAAGGTTGTAAGGGAGGATATCCGTGACGTCATCAGCCATTTTCTTGCAAATAACACCCCAGTGATTCATTGCTGTGTAATCCATGTGAAGAGATTTGAGAAACCTGCTCAGCGAATTCTAACAAAAAATTACCCTCGGGGGCTTCATTTTGTCAAAAGAAGCCCACTTTCCCAGGACGATTGGAGTCCCTGTCTCCTAGCAAAACATGCCTCACCAGCTAATATGTCTCACTTCAGCTGTCAGTCTCCCATGTAAGTGAGTAGAGGTAACACAAGCAAACAGGCAACCTGAGCTGCAATGTTAGCATTTTCTTTTGCCAGCATCAATTACCGTTGCATTATAGGCTGCTGAACCTGAACAACTAAAAACAAACTTGAAAACAGAATGGGTGTTCCTACCCTTTGACGGTGGTAATCACTGTGTTTGACTAGATCTTTCTCAGATACATTTAAATTGTTCATGGAACCAAGAACTGATGCCCTTTGAATTGAAGCAACTCCTGTAAACTGGGTAACCTGTCGCAAAAGGAAGATCACTGACCAGAATAGAAGATAACTAAGGTTTTCAGCCTTGTGACTGAGAAGAAAACTAAAACACTGAGGGACAAAACTAGGCATAGAGCACTCAAAAGAAGGTCTTTGAAATAGTGAAGGTGCCATTTGTGAATGGTAAGCACATTTCCTTCAGGACCGTTGCCTGGATTGGAGGACTGCAGTTATGGCGACAGAATGGATCGGCTGGGCTTGCTATCCACGGAACAAAGGTGGCTGAGGGGTAACCTGTTAGAGGTATATAAAATTATAAGAGGCATAGATAGGGGAGATCATCAAAATCTTTTTTTCATGGTATGGGTATCAAAAACAAAAGGGCATAGGTTTAAGGTGAGAGGACAGAGTTTTAAGTAAGTTTTATAAACAGAGACTGGAACTCGTTGCCAGAGGAGGTTGTGGAATCAGATACAATTGTCACATTTAAGAAGAATTTACACAGACACTTAACTAGTCCAGGCATAGAAAAATATGGTCGTAATGCAGGCAAATGGGATTACTGTAGATGGGCAAAAAGGTCGGTGGGCATTATAAATAAAATTATGACGAGAATAGACAGGATAGCCTGCAGGTGATATTTCCCCTTATCAGAAGTGAATAAACCTAGACGACATAGATTTGGGGGGAAGGGGCAAGAGATTTAGCGGGGATCTGAGGGGGATGTTTTCTACCCAGAGAGTGCTGAGTGCCTCGAATGCACTGCCTGAGAGAGTGGTAGACGCCAAGTCACTGACAGCATTGAAGAGGTGTCTCTGTGTGGGGTGTGGGGTGGGTGGTGGGTGGACGGGGGGTGTTGATGGCGATGTGGGAATGTGGGGAGAGTAAAAAATAGAATTGGTATAAATGGATGGTTGATGGTTGGCACAGACTCGGTGGGCCGAAGGGCCTGTTTCCATGCTGTATTTCTATATGGTTCTATGACGCTAAGTCCATCAACTGTAATGGGAGTTCAGATTACCCCTGCCAACGCTCTACTTACTGCCACCATGCTCCTGATAGAGTTGCTTGTATGTGCTTCAAGGATGTGGCAATAGGGGTGTGATGTTCCCTTCCAGAGTTTGCAAGATCGTTTGATGCCCCAAAGGATCTGGGAACAATGATCAGGCTCCCCTCGCTGACCAAACCAGCATTTCCCCTCCCACCACTGGTCTTCTACTGGGACACTGACAGTTGCCCCTCAGTCAACTGCCTACTCATGGTGAGAGAGTGCATTGCCAAACAGAGTCCTCCAAGTCAACCTGGAATCAACCTTCACAGCCATCTACAGGCTCCTTCACTGCAAGGAAGTGGCCTACCACTGGCTCAGCTGTAGTCCAAGAGGAACATTGTACAGGAACTGGAGAAAAGATGGGTTAAAGAGAAGCACACATCATTAATTATCCTGACTGGTGTAGAAATTACTTCGGCTTCCACTTACTCGTGAGTGTCTGAAGATTTATATGATTTGGAAATCCTTTCAAACAGACATTGTATGGTCACTGTGGTAGCGACTGGCAGGGGAGCATCACATGGAGCACTGCTTGAATTTATTTGGTGCTTACATTTGGTCTTGGCCATAATCGAGAGGTAACCCTGCTGTGGTCGAGGCTACATTGTCCCCTTCCATGCCCGGTGTGGTGCTGGGTTTGACAGAAAGCTCATGTCAAGCAAAATGGGCTTTGTGTCAATACAAACACGCAGCTATTCCACAGGAAGCAAGTCAGCCGTGTCACTTGGAGCCCATCATAACCCAGGTGACACTGGAGTAAGAGAAGGACAACAATGATGGGGCGGGTAACTTCACAGGGCTGCAGGAAATCAAAGGTACTGCAGCTTCTAGAAACCTGAAATAAAAACAACAGATGCTGGAAATGTAGGATATAGAAAAAGGGTCTTCAACCTGAAACGTTGACTCTGTTTCTCTTTCCACAGATGCTGCCTGACCTGCTGAGTGTTTTGGTAGCTGGTGAATTTGTGATCAACCAACCTAAGTGGTATCACAGGAGACATAAGAGTCTGCAGATGCTGGGATATGGAGCAATAAACAATCTGCTGGAGGAACTCAGCAAGTCGAGCAGCATCTGTGGGGAGGGAAGGAATCATCGACGTTTCGGATCAAGACCCTGCATCAGGACTCTGAAGTTGTAAATCTGTTCTTTATCCTGCTGTGAGCAGCATTCAGTGCAGAATGGTCAGATTTCTTTCTGTTGTGTCCTGCACTCAGACAGGCAAGAATAGGACTGTCAATCTTTCTATTGTAAGTAGCACCCAGCCAGCAATTAAGTCTGATTGCCGTTGGGAGCAGCTCACAGGCGGGCAGATAAAGGACTTCAGTTGACATGCTTCAGCCTTGCCTAAACTTGAGGAGAATCCTAAACATGAGCATCCTTATCTGGGAGATGGATGGGCAAAGTTGGAATGTGACACATTGGTAATATTCCACACATGGCTGTGGAAAACAGCAGTCTTTACCTGGCAGACATCATTCCCTGCTTGTAAACTTCCTCTAAGACACTTGCACAGCAGAGATTGGGCAACACTCCTGCAGAGAAAGGAGTAGAGAGTAGTGGACACAGCCCGGGGTCCATCATGGGCACAGACCTCCCTGCCATTGACAGCATCTTCAGGAGGCACAGCCTCAAGAAGGCGGCATCTGTCATCAAGGATCCCCATCACCTGGGTCATACCTTCTTCTCGCTGCTACCATACAGGAACCTGAAGTCCCACACCACCAGGTTCAGGAACAGCTACTTTCCTACAACCATCAGGTTCTTGAATCGGCCTGCACAACCCTAACCCTACCTCAGCAATGGAACACTATGGACCACCCCTTGCACTACCATGGACTTGTCTCTGATTGTGTCTTTTCTGCACTAATGTCTTGTTTTGCAGTCTTTTTATTTTCTCTTCACTGTCTTGTATAATTTATGTCTGTGTGTTGTCTGAATCTACGTGCCTATGCTGCTGCTGCAAGCAAGATTTTCATTGCACTTGTACCTCACCGTACTTGTGCATATGACAATAAACTTGACTTGTCACTTCTATCTGATGTCGATGTTCACAGGCAGACAGCGGAACATTGTTATTTTGTCTTGTCATTGGAAATCACAGAGCCTTGGAAAGCCTGAGATTGGAGTATGGGAGTTTATGGTAAAGGGTATTCTCCTGTCATAGCTGCAGAGGAGCAGCTTGCTTAGGGATTGACAGCCCTAAGATGGTACACACTGCAGACACTGCACACCAGTGGCGGAGGGAATGAATGTTTAAGGAGGTAGATAGGGTGACAATCAAGTGGACTGCTTTGTCCTGGATGGTGATGAGTTTCTTGAAGTTGTTGGTGCTATGGCAAATGGAGACTATTCCATTATGCTCCCAACTTATTCCTTGTAGATGGTGGAAAGGCTTTTAGGTTCAGGGTTCCCAGATTCTGACCTGCTATTGGAGCCACAGGATTTATCGGGTGGGCTCAACTGAGTATCTGGTCAATGGTGACCCCCAGGATGTTAATGGTAGAAGGCAGGGGGGTAAGGTCGGTGATGGTAATGCTATTGAACACCAAGGATAGGTGGTTAGATTTTCTCATGTTGAAGACAGTCATTGTCTGGAATGATTGTGTGTTGAATATTATTTGCCACTTATCAGCCCAAGCATATTTATCTCACTGCTATTTGAGGGGAGTTACCACCACTGAACAACTAGCAAAGTTACAATCAATTTACCAGAGTAATTCATTGTATGAAACACTTGGGATCACATTGACATAACAAAATGTGATATAAGATAAGATTTCTTTATTAGTCACATGTACATCGAAGCACACAGTGAAATGCATCTTTTGTGTAGAGTGTTCTGGAGGCAGCCCGCAAGTGTCGCCACGCTTCCAGCGCCAACATAGCATTCCCACAACTTCCTAACCCATACGTCTTTGGAATGTGGGAGGAAACCAGAACACTTGGAGGAAACCCACGCAGACATGGGGAGAATGTACAAACTCCTTACAGACTGTGGCAGAATTGAACCCGGGTTGCTGGCGTTGTAATAGCATTACGCTAACCACTACACTACTGTGCTTGCCCCTAATATAATGGGCCTAATATAATTCCCCTGATATAAATGTTTGTGTCCTTAAGTTATTTCATTCTCTGCGAAAGTAGTTAGTGGAATTGTGAAAGACAACAGTACGATGTTTTTCCATCAGATGGACATGCTGAATTTGCAGGTTTCCTTTAAATGGAGGTTGATAGTCACACCGAGCAGACAGGATGGAGTCTGCATTGGCAGTAGGTCAGATTTTAATGATTAAAACAGAGCACTTAATGGCAAGCTGCCAGCATCCACTAGAATAGATAAAGTTCTTAGTCATGAAAATGACATGCCTAGAAAGTGGATTGTGTAGTATCGTACCATTGTGAACAACATAATTTAACTTCAATAAGGAATAATTAGGACAGGAAAATTGTGGATTTACTTGCCCATTACATAAAGGCCACTGTCTTTCATCAAACTGGCTGTCTACCTGACATGTTACTACCTGGTCGTGTGCAGGGCAGCAATGTCGATGCAACACTCGGGATTTTCACTGATGCATGTGTGGTCTGCTGAAGGAACGGACCTCTCATGCAGACATAGGCAGCCAGCAACCAACTCTCACACATACTCCCAGAATTACTTTCTGCCCTTTGAGTGGCCATCGATAGCAAAGGTCACAAGTGCAAGATTTGCTCCTCTGAGTCTTGTTTGGCAGGGCACAGCACATTGAGCTTTGCTATTGTAAATCCACAGGTAAAATGTTCATTGGCTTGCCAAATATTGCCTTATTTCTGCATCTAAACAGGCACCATCTCCAGGCAAAAGTCTCTTTTGAAGAAATACCACCATGCAAAAAATCATTGTATTTTCTTTCTACATTGTGATGTATACAGTTATGTGTTTGACAGGATAACTTATTTACTTTCCAATTGATAGTGACATACAGAAGGAGGCATTATTAGTGGACACATGTACATAGAAGCATAACAAAACAGGAGCAGGTGTAGGCTACTTGGCCCCTCAACCCTATCTCCCCTCTCAATATGACTGTGGTGATCTGCCCCAGGCCTTACCTTCTCTTCACTTCTCGTTCCCCCGACTCTCAATTCCCTGATCTTTCAAAAATGTATCTACTTCCTCCTTAAATGCCCCCGTGAATCTGGCCTCCACAACCTTCTGGGGTAGAGAATTCCAGAGATTCACAACTCTCTGTGAAAAGAAGTTCCTACAAACCTCAGAAATGACTGCTCCGTAACAATGTCCCCGTTTTCAAGATTCTCCCGCTAGCGGAAACATCTTGAAATTTACCCATTCATGTGGTTGAGGTGGGCACATTAGCAATGTTTAGAAGCCATCTAGATAAGTACATGGAGAGGGGAGGTTTAGAGGACTATGGGCAAAACGCGAGCAGATGAGACTAGGTCTCTGGGCAACATAGTTGGCATGGACTAGTTGGGTCGAAGGGCCTGTTTCCATGCTGTAAGAATCTATGCCCCTGAGGATCAAATATTTTTCATATGTAATATCACCTCTTGTTCTTCTAAACTCCAAAGAATAAAGATCTAATTTCTTTAGCACTCAATAGGGCAACCCTCTCATCCCAGGAATTAGCCCAATGAGTCTCTTTTGGGCAGCTTCCAATGCCAGCATATTCCTTCTTAAATAAGGGGACCAAAAGTATGTAGCACTCCAGCTGTGACCTCACCTGTATCCTGTACGATTGTAACAATGCTTCCCGATTTCTAAACTCCAATTCCCTTGCAATAAAGGCCAGTTTCCCATCCTCTCAACATCCACTCTGTCAAACCCCCTCAGAATGTTATCTGTTTCAATAAGATCACCTCTTGTTCTTCTAAAGGAGTTCTACCACTCACCTACACATAAGGGGCAACTTACAATGTCCAATTAACCTCCCAACCCACACGACTTTGGGACGTGGAAGGAAACCGGAGCAACCGGGGGAAACCCACACGGTCACAAGGAGAACATGCAAGCTCCACACAGACAGCGCCCAAGATCGGGATTGAACCCAGGTCTCTGGAGCTGTTAGGCAACAGCTCTACCACATCCACAGCAGCTCTACCAAGCTCGACACAACCTCTACCATAGCAGCTCCCCTCCACATCCATCCAGAAGACCCCTCGCGGGACTTGTATGTTACAATGAGGTGCCCTTTCAGTCTTCTAAACTCTGCGAGATGAGGTTGACTCCCTCCGGACAGAGGGTTTCGGTTACGGCCACATTTACCTTTCTAGCCACAGGGATGCCCTGATCTGACACTGGAGCTTGGCAGATATCACTCAAGATCTCTTTATTGAAATCCACATATCTCAAACAGTAGACATCATCAAAATAAGAAAAATGGCCCCGAAACCTCTGCTGTGTTTGTGGTTTACTGCTGACACTCTTTCATCCTGACATTAAGTGCAAAGCCAACCAACAAATCAGCTAGTGAAAGTAAAAATAAGTTATGCATATTATATTGTGCTTGACATGTTGGGAAAGGAATTTTCATGCACTCGTGCACATTAACCTCCATGCTGTTGATTATAATATTGGCAGAAGAACACTGTGAGTGCTCATGGGACATCCCCCAGGCTGTTATTAAGTCCAATGATGCCTCCACAGATGCCGCTCGCCCTAATGAGCATAACGTTTTGGATCAATGAGCTTTCATCAGAACTGGGAAATGTCAGGGCTGTAGAAGTTTCAATGAAGAAATGAGGCAAGAAAAAAGAAGTGGCAGGCAGAGAGGAAGGGATGAATTCAACAGGTTGGAAGGAAGGAGCGATTAAGTGATTCAAGGGAAATGGGAATGGTACAGATAACGGAGAGGGAGAGGGACTCAGAGGAATCCTCCTGTCCTTTTCATTGTTACAAACATAAGAATGTAAAAGATAGGAGCAGAAGGAGATTGTACAGCCCCTCACACCTGGTCTGCCATTCAAGAAGATCGTGGCTGATCTTCCAAAGGTACCTTTCCATCAGTGGCATCCTGGTCCAATCCTCAGTCCTCCCACCCAACACCCCATTCCCTTCAAACCACCTCACTCTCCCACCCAGACCCAAGATCCCAACGCTCCACCAGATCTTTGAACTCTTTTCCCCACTACCATTGTCATCTCGACCCACCCACTCTCTGGCCTCGTATCCCACCCCCATCCCCACACTACCCTTCCCCCTTTCTCCTCCCCTTTTTCCCCTGAGCCCCCTCCTTCCCCTCAACCCCCCCCCCAAGCCCCCCCTCCCCCCCATTACCTTCTTCTCCCTTTACTGACCCCATGCCTTGTCCTAGTTCCAAACCTCTGCCGGGTCTTCACCATCCTCCCAGACCTCCCCCTCTCTGATGTTGAGCGGTCAGACCTCAGCAGAGGACCTTCGTATCCCTGCGCCCACACCTCAAAGCGTTCTGAGCCTGCCATGACGTTGAGCTCTTCTTCCATCACCTCCTCTGGCAAGGAGTCTTCGCTCCCCACTGATGGTCCTTCTAATGTATTCAGCACTCCCCTTCCTCTCAGACACCATCTCCAGGCCTTTTACCCTCCCTTGACCTTTTTGTCTCCAATTGCTACCATGATGTCAACCACCTCAACTTCTCCACTCCCCTGGCCCACTCTAATCTCACCTACTCTGAACACACAACCCTCCATTAACCTTACACCAATCGCAACCTTGTCATCCCAGTCCTGATGCAGGGTTTTGACCTGAAAAGTCGTCAATTCCTTTCCCCCCACAGAAGCTGCTCGACCTGCTGAGTTTCTCCAGCAGATTGTTTGCTGATCTCATTCCCTTCCACCGTACCTTTCCATGCTAGTGCAGGAGATGCACCTCCCTCCTGTTTACCTCTTCCCTTCCCACGCCCACTCTCAAACACCTCTTTCAGTTTCTTACACTAATTATTCTGGCTCTTGGTGCATTGGTGAGACAGGTGCGGGTTCAGCAATTGTTTTGTGGAACATCTCTGTTCGGAAGGCAAACGTGACAGGGCTTCCAGACACCTGTCATTTTAATTCTCGTTCCCCACTCCCACTCTTGGTCCTTAACCTTTTACATTGTTCAAAAAGTCCAACATGGGATCAAGGTACAGCGACTGACCTTTTGCCTGGGTATTTTACAAAACTTCTGGACTCAACCTTCACAATTCCAAACCATAACCACCGTTGCAGCTTTGAGTGGCCACTTTGATGATTCTACTGTTAATCTTTCTGCCTCCTCTAGACCCATTAACACCCTTTCTCTAGCCCCATTAACATTCTTTCTTGCTTTGCTTTGCTCATTTAACTTCTCCTGCTTTCTTTCCCTTCAAGGGGCAGTGGCAATCCTTCCCCCCGCTCCTCCCCTCTGCATTCGCTGAACAACTTCCTCTACACAAATGCTGCCTGATCTACTGAGAACTCCCAGCATTCCTGCACCCATATCAGTCCCCTGCTGCTTTTTGTTTCCCCGGATCATTTCAAAGTCAAAGTCGAGTTTACTGATTAACAAACAATCTGCTGGAGGAACTCAGCGGGTTGAGCAGCGTCTGTGGAAGGAAAGAAATTGTTGACATTTCGGGTTGAAACCCTGCATCGGGACTGAGAGTGGAGAGGCGATATGGCCGGCATAAAGAGGAGAAGGGGAGTGGCAAGAAAGGATTCCAAGGTGATTGGTGGACGGAGGAGGGACGTAAGGTGACAGGCGGGTGGTGCCAGGTAGGGGAGGTGAGCAGGGGTGGAGTTGGAAGAGTGTGGCAGGTGAATGGTAGATGGAGGTAGACAAAGAGAGAGAGGAGCAAGAAAAAACAAGAGATGGAGCAAGGTGGGGGGAGGGGAGTGTGAAGATGGGAGACAGCTGCTGGAGGGAGATAAGCAGGGACACAAGGCACTACCAGAACCGGATTCGGAGAAGTAAAGGAGGTGAGAATCAGAACCATTGGGGGAGAGGTGAATGACGGTTGGAACCAGGTGGGGGTTGTGGAGGGTGGAACCTGTGTGTGAAGTGGATGGATGGAGCCAGGAGAAGGGGACAAAGATGGGTGAAGGGGTCTAGAGGGAGGGTGGGAAGGGGGACAAAAATAGGAAGACCGCAAAATCAGAAGGAGAGGGGGAGGGGAGGAAAAGGTGGGGGCAGAGGGGAGAAAACAAAAGAGAAGGAAGGTTTCCCTAAAATTGGAAAAATCAATATTCATGTCATTGTGTCGTAGGCTAACCAGATGGAATATAAAGTGTTGCTCTTCCAGTTTGCTTTGGGCTTCATCCTGGCAGTAGAGAAGGCCAAGGATGAACAGGTCAGTGTGGGAATGGGAAGGGGAGTCGAAATGATCTGCAACTGGGAGCTCGGGATGGCCGTTGCGGACTGAACGTAGGTGTTCCGCAAAATGGTGGCCGAGTCTGCACTTGGTCTCGCAGACAAGAGGAGGCCACATCGGGAGCACCGAATGCAGGAGACAAGTTGGAGGAGATGCATGTGAACGTTTGTCTCACCTGAAAGGACTGTTTAGGTCTCTGGCTGGTGGTGAGGGAGGAGCTGTAAGGAGGAGTTTATTGATATATGCTCAGGTATGTGTGTGCACAGGTGCAAACAGGTGCAGCAGCATCACAGGCACATTGCATCATAAAAACAGCATTCACTAGAAAAAACATACATTAATCATAAGTTAAACACAAATTTTACGAGAAAGTACACAGTTGGAACAAAAAAAATGTCCATTTCAGTGCAAAGTGCTCAAAGTGGTCACGGTGTTGCTAAACTGTAGTGATTAGGGTTGTGACGGTTGGTCCAACCAAGCAATTTTTGCTACTTTTTGGTAAAATTGATTCCACTGAGCTGGAATAATGGTGGGGGTAGTCATCTGCTATGGTCACTTTTTAAAAATAAGGGGTCACTCACATGAAATAGGGATGAAGCAAATGTTTTTTCTCTGAGGGTTATGAGTCTCTTCCGCATGGGGCATCGGAAGTTGAGTCTTTGAGTATTTTTGAGGCATTGGTGCATGGATATTTGATAAGCAAAGGATGAAAGGTTATCATAGGTACAAAGGAAAGTGGAGTTGAGATTACAATCAGACCAGCCTGACCCTATTGAATGATGGAGCAGGTTCAAGGGGAAGAGTAGCCTACTCCTGCTCTGAATATACGTGTTTATATGATTGATACATAGCAAATTCATAGGGAATGTAGAATGAAGGTGAAAGAACAAAACTGGCGCAAGGAAAAGAGTTTACACTGTGAGGCAAATTGAAACTCGCCATTCAAGGGAAAGATGAATGAGTACATGATTCAATGATTCTGTGGTAACTAGTATTGTACAACCTGGTAACCACTTGACATTTATGAACACATTCTCTCTCATATATCCAGAGCAAATAATTGCAGAGAATGAAAATAAATAACAAAGGTTCAATCAGAAGTCCAAAACTATAGCACTCAACAACTGTTCTGCAAACTCAAGCTTTACTTAAGATAATTAGCATGCTACTTTTCACTCTGTGCTGTTCTCGAGCCCTGCCTAGCTAGCTGGAGAGGGACATGAACTCCACTGATAGAAAACGGTTTTTGCACTTGAATTAAGATTGAACAGATTTTAATTAAGATAGGAATATATCTGGTGAGCTTCACTGAGTGGTTGGTGTTGCTTTGAAGCAGCTGCATATTTATCCTGTGGCCACAGGAGGGCCTGTAACAAGCAACAAATACCTGCTGCCATACAGGATGTGAACACAATTATGGTTGTACAAGTCACATAAGTTTACAGCCTCTATTTTGCTTGTGCAAATACTAGGTGGCACAGATCTCTTTCCTCAGCATCAAGATCAAAGATGATTTGCTTCCACTCCAGTTCTGTAACCCAAGAGGCCAATGTGGGACCCATGGGATTTGTCAGTGGTAGGATAGGAGGTCTCTGATGGGGCAGATTGTGGATAGTTTGGAGGCAGGTGTGCTCCTTCTGCCATTTACATTCTGCACTCCTGATAAAGGGACTCATGCTTCTGAACATTGTCCCAAATGCTCTATTTTCCATCATGGGCCAGGGATTCCCAGGAGTCAATGGAGACGTTGGACTTTTTCAAGGAAAAAGAACATTGTAAATTTTTCTTCCATCCACTTCAATCCATGTTTACTCCCACGTCTCTCTATTCCTGTACCCTCTTTAGAACTGTGATCTCCATCCACCTAGCAATGTCATCACTTCATAGAGCTTGGAACAGAGTGTCTGTTTCAGGAATCTGGTGTTGGCCATGCAAGTGACGTCAGCCTGATGGATCCCACTGAACATAATCAGAGCTTTGATACTGGCGATATTGGTCAGGGGGAGGACACTGATGTTGGTTTGCTTACATTGCCAGTGAAGCTGAAAGATTTTGTAGAGTCAACAGGGTGCTCATAACTCAGAAGGATGCAGGAGGCCAGGGATCATTGTTCCCCAGGTGGCTATTGACTTTTCTGCTGAATTTAAAGTCTTGATCTTCAAACACTCTTTTCCCCAAAAGACTAAAGTCACGCAAAGTCAAAGGCCTTGGTAATGCAGCCAACATTATCAAGGACCCCTCCTACCCTCGTCATTCTCTTTTCTTTCCCTCTCCCATCAGATAGAAGTAATAAAAGTTTGAAAACACACATCATCGGGCTCAAGGGCAGTTCCTATCCCATTGTTATAAGATTCCTGAACGGCCATCTTATACACCAAAGAACTCTTGGTCTCTCAATCTACCTCATCATGGTCCTTGCACTTTATTTGTCTACCTGCACTGCACTTTCACTGTAATTGTATAGATTTTTTTGCTTCCTTTTGTATTACCTTGATGTGCTTGCGTTTGGAATGATCTGTCAGGATGGCATGCAAACAAAAGATTTTCATTGTATCTCGGAAAATGTGACAACAATAAACTAATCATAGAGCCACAGAGTCGAATAGTCATAGCGTCAAACAGCATGGAAACAGGACCTTCAGTCCAACTGGACCTTGCTGACCAATATGCCCCATCCAAGCTAGTCCCACTTGCCTGCAGTTGGCCCAGAACCTTCTAAATCTTTCCTATCCATGTACCTGTCCAACTGTCTTTTAAAAGTTGTTATTGTACCTGCATCAACCATTTCCTCTGGCAGCTCTTTCCATGCTTGTACCACCCTCTGGGTAAAAAGTTGTCTCTCAAGTTCCTATTACATCTTTCCCCTCTCACCTTAAACCTATACCCTCTAGCCCTTGATTCCCCAATCCTGGGAAAAAGACCAAGTGCATTCGCCCTATCTATGCCCTCATGATTTTGTACACCTCCATAAGATCACCTCTCAGTCTCCTTTGCTCCAAGGAAAAAAGTCCTAGCTCTCCCTATAACTCAGTCCCTCGAATCCTGCCAACACCCTTGTAAATCTTTTCTGCACTCTTTCCAGTTTAATGATGACTTTCCTATAATAGGGTGAGCAAAACTATACACAGTACTCCAAGTGATGTGTGTAATCCAAAAGTGTCTAGTTTAATAACATCTTTACTATAGCAGGGTGACAAAAATTGAACACAATACTCCATGTGTGGCCCCACCAGCATCCTGTACATCTGCACCATGACCTCCCAGCTTCTATACTCAGTGCCCTAACTGATGAAGGCCAGTGTGCCAAACGCCTTTTTCACCATCCTGTCTACCTGTGACTCCACTTTCAGGGGATTATGTACCTGAACTTCAAGGTCCCTCTGCTCCACAACAATCCCCAGGACCCTATGGTTTACCACTGACCAAATCAGTCCTGGTGCATTGAAGCCATTAATGAATCTCACCATTAATGAGTTTGCCTTTATTAAGCACTTGGTCCTGTGATATGGGAAGTGGTCTCATCCTGGACATTTATAACTAGTGAATGGTGTCGAACTGTGAGGAGGGCTGCTGCCTGAAGAAATTTACCTCTATCTTAGGTCTACTGCATCAAGGCTTGCATGCCGCAGTCTTAACCTAAGTGTCCACAACACAACCAAGCTCAGTACGGAATGTGTCATCTCCTCAGTAGTTCAATGGTCCATGGCTCAATTCTCCAACAGGCTTCTTGTCGGAGTGGAGCTAACCTGCAGGACAAATGGGTAACTCTTCTGTCTTCATTGCTTCCACTGAAGAACCAAGGTCACCTGAACCTCTGTAGTTAAGCTGCAGTATGCAGACAATGTTTATGTGTGTGCACACTGGAAGCCCAGTCTCCAAGTCATCATGAATTCATTCACTGAAGCATGCAAGAGCGTTGGACTTATGCTAAACACCCACAAAACATACAAAAAAAATTATGATTATGTTGTTATAATGCAGAAAATAATAACACAACCATTTTACATCTTAATTATCTCTTCAGTCAGTTATGTTAACAAAAGGAACTAAGCAGTAGCACTTTGAGTTCATAAAATAGAATTGTAGATTCATACAACACAGATCAAGGCCAATAGATCCACCAAGCATATGCTGGGGAAGTTATTCAATTATTCCACTCCCATCCTCCTTCCTCAGAGTTCTGCAAATCTTCTTTCTATATCCAATTCCCTATGGAAAATTGCTTTTGAATGATCTTAATCAAGCTTTCAGGCAGCATCTTCCAGAAAAAAAGCAACCCACTGTGCAAAATTATTACTTCTCGCAAGACGAGTTCTGGCCAAGATTTATCCCCCAATTATCATAGTTCTGTAACCTCTGGTGATGACCCTCTTCCCAGAGGAGAACACTTCTCCTTTGACTTCTATCAAAGTAATTCATAAATTGATACCTAAGACTGGCATAATTGGAGAAAATTTCAAGGACTCACTCTGGAGCCTGCAAAAGATCCTCTAACTGACCCACCAACTATTCTATGATCCTCTTTATATCAACCAGGGACAACAAAAAAAGAACGAGGTAAACATGACATGGCAGCAAGTAGGATGTACACATCATGGCTCTGGGCATCATTCTAACCAGTGATCCAGTTGTCACCATTCAAGGAGTAAACCAACTCCATTCTGCCCACTAATGGAAAGACTGATGACTGTGATGGACAAATAGTGATGAAGGTGAAGCAACTGGTAATGGATGGATATGGCAATATCCTTTTGGTGGACTCAACCTGACCACTGGGGAAATTTTAATTCAATAGCAACTCACCGAACCAACCTTATCCACTGACTGAATATTATCATTACTTATCTTCAATTGTTGGTCCCTATCTAGAGGAGGGGTGGGAATACTGGTCTGCTCAAAATGTTGCCAAGCAACTCTTCCCTGTGCTCACTGCCACACTCAATTCTGGCCAAGACTGTGACGCTTGAGATCAACATTAAAAAAGTGCAACCAGGTTAACCTTGGTCTCCCCAGAGCTGGCCCTTGTCTCACAGCCTTCAGTAGATGCTTTAGGGGATCCAATAGCATGATTTCCAGCTCAGTCACTCCAACAAGATGCAAGGGAAAGTCATAAGCCAAGAATTTCTTGTAAGTACATCATCAACACAAGAAGGTACTGAAGAAGGACTACTTAGGGACAGAAAACCAAAACATAACCATGGATCTTGCAAATAAAAGTTATCTTAATCCAATTTTCAAGCCAGCAATGAGTGTGATGGACAGTGGTTGAGATAAAGCCTGGGGTACAACCCTGGCAAGCGAATGAATTTCTGAACAGTGCACTCACATTGAAAGGATGGACTTCAGTGGGGTGATCCAGTAAGGGGAAAATGGAGAAGCTGCAGAGAGTGGACAACAGCTGGGGAACTGTGGGATCAGGAGGACGACTCTTGTTCCTGATGCTGCCACAGAAATAAAGCAACGAAACAAACTATTTACTGCTTAAGACACTGAGGAGTCTCAATTAGAGTACGACGAGCTCATACTTCTTTCTGTGATATCTAGATTAGTAAAGGGAACTAAAACACATACAAGGTAGTTACTGAGAATGCCTAGCAAAGTCCTGACCCAATATTAGTTGCTTATGAGTCTCAGTCCGTGAGGGATCCAGTTGTCCCTATAATAACCATAACTACAGTGAGATGCAGCATATATAAAAAACAGAGATTAATTTCCAAGGCAACACACTCATTACTTGCATGTTGAGTCTCTAAGATCTTGGTGCAAACTGATGGTCTGTGAAAATTTTGCATTGTTTGAGAAGCAGGCATACCACATGACTCTGCCATCTGACAGGATCATAGTACATGCAGAGATACAGAGAAAGTATGTTTCATAGAAAGATATTTTACAATCCTTTGCACAATAAATATAAAATACTGATATGTGGCAGTTAAAGATCACACAGGAAATTTAAGTAATAAAATAGAGACTAACAAGTGATGAGACAGCAGTAAATTTATTTATAGGAATTTGAAATCCATATCTGAATATTGTTATCCCACTTTTATGATGATTATTGTTTTTAATCCTGTTCATAAGCGGATATTAGACCCATTGAAGATTAATTGATTTTGTCATGTGGGAGAACAAGGAATGATGACTGCTTCTATTAGTTGGTAATCTTTGACATTGGAAAGTCTGGAAATTCAGATGTTGAAATAAGAGCAGTTATGAGGAAATTCCCAGCTACTGTGAAATGTAAATGGTTACTGGAAGACCCAGCTAATAACTTCTCGCTTGATGATACATGTTACTGGCAGCAAGATTTCCGGGCTCACCTTCTCGTTCACTATGATTTATTACTAGGAGAGAATTGGTCTCCAGTCCTTCCTTCATGAAACGTCAGTGTTTCAGGTTTATAGTGATTCTTTGAGCAAGCTCCTACCATTGTGGAAACCCTTACCAGATTACACGAAGGGCAATTTACTGATGGCAGTGGGATTGATATCTCTCCATGTATATCTACAGGGGTGAACAAACACATAGCCCCAAGACTATTGTGTGTAAATGCAGGCTTAATCTGCTCTGCAGTGTATAAGTCTTGGAACTGGGATGTTGCCTGGATTGGAGGACTTTAGTTATGGGAAGAGATTGGATAGGCTGAGCTTGTTTCCCCTGGAGTGAAGTCACACAAATCCAAGTGCATGTTAACTCTGGTTTATTAATTCATACATTTTTTTGCTTTGAGAAATGTTAACCCTTTAAGTCTTTATTTTTATTCATTCCACTTTTGCATTTCCTTGTGCTGTACTGCTCCATTGACAACATCCTCTTGGTGGAGACACAAGAGACTGCAGATACTGGAATCTGGAGCAAAAACGAATCTGCTGGAGGAACTCGACAGGTCAGGCAGCATCTGTGGAGGGAAATGGACCGTCAACGTTTCAGGTCGAGACCTATCATCTGCTCCAGGTGAAGGGCCTCAACTTCAATCACTAACTGTCCATTTCCTTCCACAGATGCTGCCTGACCTGTTGAGTTCCTCCAGCAGATTGATGATTGCTCCTCTTTGGTGAAGACAGATACAGATGTTCTCTTTATGCTCCGCCATGCCTCGACAAGCAGATCTCTTTTCCAGTCCTTAATTTTCCCCATCCTCCCCTTCATAATTATTTCATTCTTCTGGCTCCCTTTTTGATTTGACACTTCATTCCTGCTTCTTCTCTTTTTTCACTTCTACTTACTATAGTCAGTCTCAAAACGCATTACTTTGGTTGAGAAAAGCTTTGGGCCATGGCAAAAATTGTGACACAAATGCAAGCTGTTTATTAGTTTTGCATTTGAGGCCAGAAGTTTGAGAGCAAAGGCAAGAAGCCTTGTAAATGTATGACCATTATTCTGCAAGAGAAATGTTGCTACATGGTTCATGATTGTGATGAATGACAATAGCTATTATAATGAACAATTGATAAAACCAGTTCATCAGGATAAGCTGAAACTCTGACCTGAAAAAAACAGCTTTATTAATTTTGCATCATATGTATAGTGATGTTAGGACTTCTTGACATTTGTTTTTAATATAATACTAACTGATAGCACAACATTTAATATAGATCAGTGAACCATTAAAATTAATGAGAATAACTTAATGTTTAAATTAATTAGAAGGGGTACACAAGACAACAGGCTTGATGTTTTCCACTGTGTTTTCCAAAAAAATCATTTGGAAAATCCTTTCAAATATTTCAGCATGTTTTTTTTGCATGAAATATAACTGATGAACAATTTTTAAAAAATCTTCCCACACAAAACTAAGCCAAACGTTTTCCTGAGAATATTTTCTCTTTGGTAATTTTCCTCTTAATTTCAGCTTCCCCTCCTTGCCTGCTGCTGTTCTTCTGTCTCATCTAAATCCTGCTGGGTTTCACCCAAGTGCTTCCATGTTACATATCAACATACACAGTGAGACTAAAATGCTGGTTGATGAGGAGGGATGGGCTTCACAGCTGTACTCTATGGTGTCTTCAAGCAATGTTTGAATGTATAGCCATGCCTCAGCAGGGGTTCCTGGTTGGACTGCTTCCCTCGTACAGCAACACCACGATGAATTATAGCACTTAATCTGCTGCTTTGGCAGGGATCAGTCAACTCTTGTGCACTGGGAATCAGATGTGGAACCTCTATTCTGTTCTGGAATTTCCTTAGGAATGCTGATAACTGTAATGCACAGGAATTTCTTTGGAGTGTGCAATACATGCACAATATGACATTTAACAAAACAGTTTTTAAATGAATTCAGGTAAGGAATGCAAACAAATTAAAATTTGTTTCAATCCCCTAAAACAATATACATCTTGAAGGAGTGAAACTCGTCACCTATAAATGTCTCCTACCTGGGTAAGAGAGGTCGATGAGCAATTAACTTGGCATTACACCAATGATCGCAAGACTGTCTGATGACACCATCATGTCCAGTAATGAGTGGAGATGGTCAGGACATGTCAATCTATTTCACAATAAAAGTAGTGTTTGCTAAGTGAACAGGAAAGGAACTAAGTTGTTTTGCTCTGCAAATAGAGCCTATTTAAAAGAAGCTCTGGGTTACTTATATATAAATGACCTGGATAAAAGTATAGATGGGTGAGTTAGTAGTTTGTAGGTGACACAAAGATTGGTGGAGTTAAGGACAGTGAAGAAGGTTGTCAAAGGTTACAGCAGAATATAGATCAGCTACAGATGTGGGCGGAGAAATGGCGGATGGAGTTTAATGTGAGCAAGTGTGAGGTGTTGCACTTTGGGAGATCAAATGTAAGGGGAAAATGTACAGTTAATGGCAGGACCCTTAACAACACTAATGTACAGAGGGATCTTGGGGTCCAAGTTCATAGCTCCCGGAAAATGGCCATGCAAGTAGATGGGATGGTAAAGAAGGCATACAACATGCTTGCCTTCATTGGTTGGAGCATTGAGTATAAGAGTCAGTTATGATCTTCTCCTGTCTAAGCCTGTCTGGATTTCTCATCTGAATCCTCTCAGCCTCCTTTTTTTCCTCCTTCAAGGCACTCCCGAAACACAAATTCCTTGACAAAATAGTGAAAATGCTTTTCTTTTTTCTATCTAAACATTACTAGGTAACAAACGAAACGCAGACTTCAGGAATAGTACTTTGTTTTCTGTCTGGGCATGTTGGAGCCTTCCTCAGTATCAAATTCTCCAACTTCAGGTAACTCTGTCTCAGAACTGGTCATTTTTGGCTGTAAGTCATCTATCAGTGTTATGTGGTCCAGATGAAGGGTCTTGACCCGAAACTTTGACTGTCCAGTTCCCTCCGTAGATGCTCCCTGATCCACTGAGTTTCTCCAGCATCGTGCGTGTGTGTGTGTGTGTGTGTGTGTGTGTGTGTGTGTGTGTGTGTGTGTGTGTGCGCGTGCGTGTGTGCGTGTGTGTGTGTGTGAGAGAGAGATATATTCAGCTATTGTCTCTTCATTTGTAGAGCTTGATCTATTGGGCGTGACCTATAGCCCTGTTCTTTGCAGCACACTATGCTTGTCTGTGTTATCACTGCCTCCATTAATCCATTTGACCAGAGGATCCCTACAACTCATCCCCATGGCTACCTTGGACCTTCCCTTTTGCAGATGTCCCCTTTATTCTGTCCATCCCTCCCATCAACTTCTCTGCAGCTTAAAACTGTTTCCCAGTTCTGATCAAGGGTTCTGGGTCTGAAACATTAACCCTGTTTCTCTCTCCACAGGCGCTGCCTGGCCAGCTGAATATTTCCAGTGTCTTTTAAATTTTTATTTGAGGCTTCCAGAGTCTGCAGCTTTTGGGATTGCCGGATCTTTCTCAGGCCAGGCTGAGCTGGTGCAGGCTGAAGCCAAACCTTCAAGTCAAGTCAGGTTGAGTTTATTGTCATGTGCACAAGTACGGCGAGGTACAGGTACAATGAAAAACTTGCTTGCAGCAGTATCACAGGCACAGAGGTACAGACAACACCCAGAATATAAATTACACATAAATTATTCATGACAGTGAAGAGAAAAGGGAAAAGACTGGGCAAAAAGCAAGACATAAAAAGCACAAATAGAGACAAGTCCATGGTAGGGGCAGGCAGGGTAGTGTAGCGGTTATCGTAACGCTATTACAGTGCCAGCAACCAGGTTTCAATTCCGGCCACCATCTGTAAGGAGTTTGTACGTTCTCCCTGTGTCTGCGTGGGTTTCCTCCGGGTGCTCCAGTTTCCTCCCACATTCCAAAGACTAGGGGTTTGGAAGCTGTGGGCATGCTATGTTGGCGCCGGAAGCGTGGCGACAATTGCGGGCTGCCCCCAGAACACTCTACGCAAAAGGATGCATTCCACTGTGTGTTTTGATGTACATGTGACTAATAAAGATATCTTATCTTATCTTGTGTTCCGTTGCTGATGTAGGATTAGGGTTTTGCAGGTCAGTTCAAGAACCTGGTAGTTGTAGGTAAGTAACTGTTCTTTAATCTGGTGGTGTGGGACTTCAGGCTTCTGTACCTCCTGCTCGACAGTAGCAGTGGGAAGGTGGCATGACCCAGATGGTGGGGATCCTTGATGATAGATGCCACCTTCTTGAGGCAGATCTTCCTGTAGATGCTGTCAATAGTGGGGAGAGCTGTGCCCGTGGTGGACTGGGCTGTGTCTACTACTCTCTGCAGCCTCTTACATTCCTGCGTGTTGGAATTGCTGTACCAGGGATGCTGTTCATCAGCCTCCAAAGCCATCAGCAGCCTTGATGGAGCGCCAGGGATCTGCCGCCACATGGAAGGACACAATGTGAGTGCCATCCACCCCATAAGTAGACTACCCTTTGCCAATCACCCAGGTCCTCCCTCATGTCTTTTTCCTTCATGGCAGATATATGGGGATAAGCTTCTTCCCCCAGGATGGCTGGATAGTGCGGAATAGAGCCCACTCCTACAAGCATGCAGCATAGTACTGCAGCTAGTAGAACTGGTGTCTCACGGCTCCAGTGACATGGGTTCGATCCTGACCTCCAGTGCTGTCAGTGTGGAATTTGCACGTTCTCCCTGTGGGTTTCCTCCAGGCGCTCCAGCTTCCTCCCACATCCCAAAGACGTGCAGGTTGTTCAGTTAATTGGCCACTATAAGTTGTCCATAGTGTGTGGAATCTGAGGGAAACTGAATGGAATGTGGAGAGAATAGAAGACGGAAAAATAGTAGCAATAGAACTGCTCTGTGAGATTAGATGGGCTGAAATGGCCTTCTTCTACGTTGTAAAGAGATACAGAAATCTTGATACACATTGTACCATTGGATTCCTCCAGGTAGTCCAGGCAATGGAAAGGTTGCTTGATATACTGATGGCAGATCCTGTACCTCTGACCCTCTTTGATGAGATTTGTCTTACAAAGGGCAGCAGAGGAACTTGTGGAAATGAAAGAAACTCACGACTGCCACCATATTGCTGGGTAGTGCAGCAGTTTTCTGTTGGAGTTATGCAAAGGATCAGCTGCCCTTAGCCTTGCACGTGTTCCCGTGGGCCTTCTTAGGAACCGGGGCGATGGTGAATTTCTGACAAGGTTGGCAGTACCAATGTCCATAACACAGAGGAGAACTTGGAGCTGGGATGGCTGACACCATATCCTCCATGCCAGTGAAATTCCCACAGAATATTTTGGCTGGAAAATAGTGGCCTTGGTGCTCAAGGGAAAAAAAAGTTAGTTGTTCGTTACTTAAGACGTCCCTGTACATTGACTAGTCATTTGACAGAGCTGGTCATTGACTTCAGGAAGCAGGGCAGAGCACATGTCCATATATGAATCAATGGTGCTGAGGTGGAAATGGTTGAGAGCTTCAAGTTCCTAGGTGTAAATGTCATCAATCGTTTGTCCTGGTCCAACCACGCAGACACTATAGCCAAGAAAGCACACCACTTCCTCAGAAGTCCAAGGAAATACAACATGTCTCCTTCAATCCTCACCAATTTTTAAAGATGCACCATAGAAAGCATCCTATCCAGATGCATCGCTGCTTGGTATGGCAACTGCTTTGCCCATGAGTTGTGGAATATGAAAACCAGCCTCCCCTCCATGGACTCTATCTATACTTCTTGCTCCCTCAGTAAAGCAGCCAACATAATCAAAGATCCCACCCACCCTGGACATTCTCTCTTCTCCTCCCTCCCATTGGGCAGAAGATACAAATATTTGAAATTATTTACCACCAGGGTCAAGGACAGCTTCTATTCAGCTGTTATAAGACTCTTGAACGGACCTCTTGTACATTAAAGATGAACTTTTGACATTACAATCTACTTCATCGTGGCCCTTGCACCTTATTCTCTACCTGCACTGCCCTTTCTCTGTAATTGTAGCACTATATTCTGCATTCTGTTATTGCTTTTCCCTTGTAATATCTCAAAGTACTTATGGTTTGAAATGATCTGTTTGGATGGCATGCAAAACTAAGTTTTTCACTGTATCTTGGTACATGTGACAATAATAAACCAACTACCAATTACCGGTTTGGATACTGGGAGAATTTTCTGGGGGGTGGGGAAGTGAATTGTTCTGTCTGTGGTACGTAGTACCTCTGATATGTGTCCAAAATACATTGTGAAGTGGCACTCACAACAGCATATTTTTGCAATATGGTCAGGCAGGGAGCAGTACAATGTTGCCTTGTCGAATGGGAACAGGCCCCCACTGAGCTATGTAACACAAACATTAAGGTTAAAGCAGGGCAAGTTGCAATTATGCAAAAGAGAAAAAAAATCCCTTCTCTCCTGCTAACTGTTGACTGCTGGTGTTAGCATGCAAGCTCTGGACTTTAGTCAAAATGTTATTGTAAAGCTTTTGGAATGTGCAGATATAGACCTGTTGATTTAGAAAGAAGGACCAGCTACTGTAACTTGTAATAAGGAACATGATAAGATTGTGTTACTTGGCTGCTACTTCCTTAGTTAACCTTTGCAGTTGCTATGTTTATTACAGGGCTTTTATATTTTGGATCAGGTCTTGGGAGAGCACAACTCTCCTAGAGCTCATGAAGGTACCACTAATAAAATACATGCTGCCTGGATTAGAGGGCATGTGTTATAAGGAGAGATTGGACAAACTTGGATTGTTTTCTCTGGAGTGTTGGAGAAAAGAACTGATAGAAGTTTATAAGATTATGAGAGGCATAGATAGAATAGACGCTGCATCTTTTTCCCAGGGTTGAAATGTCTAATACTGGAGGGCATGCATTTAAGGTGAGAGGAGGAAAGTTCAAAGAAGATGTGCAGGGCAAATTTTTTTACACAGAAAGTGGTGGCTGCCTGGAATGGGCTGCCAGGAGTGGTAGATATGATGGAGGTGTTTAAGAGGATCTTATATCGGCACATGAATGTGGAAAGAATGGAGGGATATGGACCTTGTGTAGGCAGAAGGGACTAGTTTAGTTAGGCAGTTAATTACTGGTTTAATTAGTTTACGGTTCTATGTTCTACGGATGGATTAAATGTTGGTCAGCACCTTGGGAAAATTGACCAGAATGAAAGACGTAACTCAAAGACGTAAACTAGAACATCAGATTGTTTTAGAGCAGATTTTAGAGAGGCGAGTGGTGTGAGGTCAGATGGCATAGTTAGATGACCTCAGAGCAAGATACCATTGATACTGGAGATCTGAACTAACAATGCTGGGAACACAGCAAGTCAGGCAGCACCTATGGAGAGTGAAATAGATTTGAAGTTTGAGTTGGTGGGAGTGTACAGATACCTTCTTTATCAATTGCTTCAGCCATACAATGGGCACAGTTGCCAGCCCCTCATTCTGACAGATCGAGGCAGCCGGTGTACATCAAGAAGAGTGCTGGCTGTATCTAGCCATCATAGAACACAGCAGGTAGCAGCAACTTGGCATCCTGCCTGCAACACAATGAACGGATCGTGGATCCTGATCTCTGGGCCATCTTCAGGGCTAACAACATCCTTCCAACCTAAACCTAGAAACTCATCTAACTACATTCTCCACTGACTCCTTCCTCTTACCTTTGTTCTCTTTGTGATGATGTCTTTAATCAATGAGACAACATTTTAAAGACATTTCCATAGGTACATGGATTGGAGAGGGACATGGGCAAACGCGGGCAAATGGGAATAATTTAATGGGAATCTTGGTCGGCATGGACCAGTTGGGCTGAAGAGTGTGCTTCCATGCTGTATGATTCTTCGACTTTCCAAATGGTGTTAGCACAAGTTTTACAATAATTATAATGTGTTTGGTAGAACGGATAAAAGCTCATAACTCCCTCTATTCCACTCAGCAAAGTGGTGTACCAGCCACCTCAAAGGCAATTCCAAATTGCAGCAGTAAGTCACATTGTCAGAACTGAGGAAGTTTTAGCTGAAGTGTCCATTTGAAGTGTATCAGATGTCCAGCCCTGTGCCAGGGTTAGTATAACTTTACAGATACAGAACATCAGAAACCACACAACTATTTAACTATTCCAAGGATACAGCAGATCGATGTAAGAATATTAAAAATAAGAGCAGGACAAGATCATTTAACTCCTTGAGCCTGTTCTACCAATGAACAAGATTATGGCTGATCTTTTACTCGGCGCCACTTCCCTGAACTAACCCTAGATCCCTCGATTCTCTTAATATCTAAAAATTTATTGATTTTTATCTTGAATATACTCAATGATTGAGCATCCACAGCCCTTGGCCAGAAAATTCAACTGGGTGAAGAAATTTAAAGTCATACAGCTATATAGCACAGAAACAGACCCTTTGGCCCAACTCGTCCATGCCGACCAAGGTCCCTACCTGAGCTAGTCCCATTTGCCCACGTCTAGCCCATATTCCTATAAACCATCCCTATCCACGTACCTGTCCAAATGTCTTTCAAACATTGCAAGTGTACCTGCCTTTACCACTTCCTCAGGCAGTTCGTTCCATTTACCCACCACCCTCTGTGTGTAAGTGTTGCACCTCATGTCCCCTTTAAATCTTAGAGAGACACAAGAGACTGCAGATACTGGAATCAGGAGCAAAAAAACGATGAACTCAGTGAGTCAGGGAGCATCTGTAGAGGGAAATGGAAAGTTGACATTTCAGGTCGACACTCTTCATCTGGGCCTCCTCCAGTAGCTTGTTTTTTTGTCCTTTAAATATTTCCCCTCTCACCTTAAACCTATGCCCTCTATTTTTAGACTCCCCTACCCTGGAGCAAAGACTATTCACCTTATCTATGGCCCTCATATCCTCTACAAAACAGGGTAACATGCCTTAATGACTGCCGACTGGTGGCTCTGATATCCATCATTGTGAAGTGCTTCGAGAGGCTGGTCATGGCATGCTTTAATTCCAGCCTCCCAGAAAACCTTGACCCACTGCAATTCGCATACTGCCAAAACAGGTCTACAATGGATGCTATCTCCCTGGCTCTACATTCAGCTCTGGAGAACCTAGACAGTAAAGATACCTAAGTTAGATGATTGTTTATTGACTACAGCTCTACCTTCAATACTATAATTCCAAGCAACTCATCACCAAACTCCGAGACCTGGGACTCAACGCCTCCCTCTGCAACCGGATCCTTGACTTTCTGATCAACAGACCGCGATCAGTGACAGGCAGTAACACCTCCAGCATTGTTCTCAACCCACAAGGCTGCGTCCTCAGCCCTCTACTCCGCTCCCTATACACTCATGAAGGCGTGACCAGATTCTGCTCTAACTCCATCTACAAGTTTGCAGATGATACCACCGTAGTGGGCCATATCTCAAATAATGATGAGTCAGAGTACAGGAAGGAGATAGAGAGCTTAGTGACATGGTGTCATGACAACAACCTTTCCCTCAATGTCAGCAAAATAAAAGAACTGATCATTGACTTCAGGAAAGGGGGTTGTGTACGTGCACCTGTCTATATCAATGGTGATGAGGTCAAGAGAGTTGAGAGCTTCAAGTTCCCATGAGTGAACATCACCAATAGCCTGCCCTGGTCCAACCACATAGATGCCATGGCCAGGAAAGCTCACCAGCACTACTTCCTCAGGAGGCTAAAGAAAATTGGCATGTCCCCTTTGACACTCACCAACATTTATCAACATTCAATAGAAAGCATCCTATCTGGATGCATCATGGCTTGGTATGGCAACTGCTCTGCCCGAGACCACAAGAAACTGCAGAGACTTGTGGACACAGTCCAGCACATCACGGAAACCAGCCTCCCCTCCATGGACTCTGTCTATACCTCTCGCTGCCTTGGTGAAGCAGCCAGTAAAATCAAAGACCCCACCCACCTGGGTCATTCTCTCTTCTCTCCTCTCCCATCAGGCAGAAGATACAGGAGCCTGAGGGCACATACCACCAGGCTCAAGGACAGCTTCTATCCCACTGTGATAAGACTATTGAACCATTCCCTTATACGATGAGATGGACTCTTGACTTCACAATCTACCTTGTTGTGACCTTGCACCTTATTGTCTACCTGCAATGCACTTCCTCTGTAGCTGTGACACTTTACTCTGTATTCTGCTATTGTTTTTACCCTGTACTACCTCAATGCACTGTGTAATAAATTGATCTGTACGAACAGCATGCAAGACAAGTTTTTCACTGTACCTCGGTACAAGTAACAATAATAAACCAACACCAACACCAATACCAATATAAGGTCACCCCTCAGCCTTCCATGCTCCAGGGAAAACAGTCCCAGCCTATCAAGTCTATCAAGAAAGATTTATTCACATCTCTGTCCTGAGTGGTCAATCCATTAGTTTCAGAATGCATCCCCTAGATTCCTGTAACCCCCGTCAAGGGAAATATTGTCTGTGTATCAGTCCCGCCAACTTCTGTAAGAATGCTAAATGTAAAAAGGAAGGCTTGATTACAAATACATGGCAACAAACTGGACCACAGTAAGAAGTTAAATATTGCAGGTTATCAGACTTTCAGGAGGCTTAGTGAAATTGGAGTAAAGGAATGGTTGTCTCATTGATTAAAGACATCATCGCAGAGAGAACAAAGACAAGAGGAAGGAATCGATGGAGAATATGGTTAGATGATGAGTCAGAGGGTTAAGATAACAGCAATAAGGTGGCAGAAAATGCTAATTGAGGGAGCAGAGCAGCTTTTGGCAAAGCAACGCTATTTTATTGGGAGAAGATTAAAGTAGCTCATGTCAGAAAGTGGTAGATTATTTGATTTTATAAGGTTGATTTCCTGGACCAATGAGTTCTGGAACTAACAAAAGGGTAGGCTACATTAGATTTAGCAGAATTAATAACAATGTAACAGTAAGATTATCAAAATGAGTTTGATCAATATGATCTTAGGCACGGTTTAAAGGTCGGCACAACATGGTGGGCTGAAAGGCCTGTATTGTGCTGTATTGTTCTAGGGTTCTATGGTGTGTCAGAATAGGAGAAACTTAACACAGTCATCAGGATTCTAGACTTTGGTAGCTTCAACAAGTTGAGGCAGAGACGGAGAACTGCAATGTGGTCAAACATCTTAATGGGTGGAGAAGCAAAGAGATAGAAATGTCCAAAATAGAATTTAGTTTAATAAAAGACAAGTAAGTGGAAAAAAACTTCACTTACTAAATAAAGACACAAGAGGTTCTGCAGATGCTGGAATCTGGAGCAACACACACAAAATGCTGGAGGAACTCACCAGGTCAGGCAGCATCTATGGGAGAGAAATAAACAGTCAATGTTTCAGGTCGAGACCCTTCATCAGGACTGGAAAGGAAGAGGGTAGAAGCCAGAATAAGAAGGTAGGGGGAGGGGGAGGAGCACATGCAAGCAGGGGATAGGTGAGTCTAGGTGAGAGGGGGAAGGTAGGAGGGTGGGGTGTGGGAGGGGTGTGAAGTAAGAAGCTGAGAGGTGATAGGTAGAAGAGGGAAAAGGCTGAAGAAGAGGGAATCCAGTAGGAAAGGGCAGTGGACAACAGAATAAAGGGAAGGAGGTGGGGAATAGATAGGCAGGTCATGAGGGCGGGGGAGGGGAAAGAGAAGGAGGCCTCAGGAATGAGGGAAGACAAAGGAGAAAAAAGAGGGGAGGAGGAGAAGAGGGAAATTAGAGAAATCGATGTTGAGGCCGTCAGGTTGGAGACTCCCAAGACAAAATATGAGGTGCTGTTCCTCCAACTGACCAAATAACACAGCGTGGTTGACAGGAGAACCGTACCAAACATGTAAAGGAAAAGGCATGAAGAAATTCAAAGATAGAATGTAGATTCAGGGTCATGGAGTCATGGAGTTGTACAGTACAGAAACGGGCCCTTCAGCCCACCAAGTCCATGCCAATCCTTTTGCCCGTCTACACTAATCCCATCTGGTCACATTAGTACTGTGTCCTTCTATGCCCTTCCTATTTGAGTGCCTGTCGAAATGCCTCTTAAATGTTGTGATCGTATTTGATTCCAGCACCTCCTCTGGCAGCAAGTTCCAAATATCAACCACCCTCTGTGTAAAAATTTATTCCCCGATCCCCTTAAAACCTTCTACCTTTCACCTTAAATCTATGCTTTCTTGTTTTTAATAGCCCTAACATGGGAAAAAAAAAGATTCTGGAGATTTTGTTATTAGGGGAATGGAAAAGTGGAGCAAAAGAAGTGAGGAAATACTGCAGAGCATCAAAGAATGGAACATGAAAAGAAATTTGCTGCCGATACTAAATGAATGAAACTGAATTTCAGAAACAAGAGTCCATCAAGCTGAATTTACTAGTTAGTGCATTTAGCAGAGGCTGAATTTCTACCCCAATATCCATAAGACCCCAGGGATTTTTATAATCAATCGAAGGCTAGAAGGTCATTCAGGAGAGAAGTTCAAAAACACATCCTTGTGCAAAGGATAGGACAAGTGGGATCCTCTATGGCAAAGAGTGATATATAGTTCAAATCATCATTTAAAATCTTAGACAGTTTGACATTTGTTAGCCAAGGGTATGAAAAAGAATGGAGCTGAAATTGTGGATGGAATTAAGATACACATTAATAATCATCAGACGTGAATAACAGAATAGTCTTAGTTGTTTGTAATCTTGAGCAAACTTGTGAACAATTTTGGGTCCCGTATCTAAGGAAGGATGTACTGGCCCTGGATATGAGATATGACATACTTATTTATTAGTCACACGTACATCGAAACACACAGTGAAATGTATCTTTTTGCGTTACTGAGAATGTGCTGGGGGCAGCCTGCAAGTGTCGCCACACTTCCGGCACCAACATAGCATGCCCACAACTCCTAACCTGTACATCTTTGGAATGAGGGAGGATACCGGAGCACCCAGAGGAAACCCACGCAGACAAGAGGAGAACGTACAAACTCCTTACAGACAGCGGCTGGAATTGAACCCAGATTGCTGGCACTGTAATAGCACTACACTAACCGCTACACTACACTGCTGCTACTCTACACTACCATGGAGAGGTTCCAGAGAAGGTTCACAAGAATGATCCTGGGAATGAAAAGCTTAATATATGAGAAGGGTTTGATGTCTCTGGGCCTGTACTCGACGGAGTTCAGAAGGATGAGGGGGCATCTCATCAAAACCTTCTGGATACTGAAAGGTCTGGATAGAGTAGATGTGGAGAGGATGTTTCCATTAGTAGAAGAGTCTAGGATCTGAGGGCACAGCCTCAGAATAAAGGGATGTCCTTTTAAAACTGAGATGAGGAGGAATTTCTTCAGCCAAAGGGTGGTGAATCTGTGGAATTCATTGCCACAGATAGCTGTGGAAGCCAAGTCATTGGTGTATTTAAGGCAGGGATTGATAGGTTCTTGATTGGTAAGGGGGTTAAGGGTTAGGGGGAGAAGGCAGGAGAATGGGGTTGAAAAAAATCAGCCATGATTGAAAGGCAGAGCAGACTCGATGGGCCAAATGGCCTAAGTCTGCTCCCATATCTTATAGTTTGAAAAACTTGTTCCTATGTTAATGTTTTGAATGGAGGCTCTCAGTTAAAGTGTTGAGGACATAGGGGAGGGTAAACAATGTGTGGAGGTGTCCGGGGGTGTGAAACATGCACCAGCATTTTGTAATTGGGACCCTGAAAAAAATTTATGAAAAGAAAACTTCCAATCCCTTCACCCATGTAAGGCTTGAACTGACAAACAATGGGCCTAAGCAATGCACCTTCCAAACATTAACTTGAAGAAAAAGTGTTCTCTTCCTGTTCATCCAAGCGAATGATGCTTTGTATGCACTGAGAAAACTGATCTTTATCCATTTTTCTTTAAACAAAATGAACATTATTTGATAATTGCCAGTTTAAAATTCTGATATTAAATGAGTACATACAGTATATTGTTAAAATAAGATGGTACAAACTCGGCTTAATCTCTTTATAAATTACCTATTAATACATACCAAACTTTTGTTAGGGAACTATGAGCCACAGTTGTGAGTAATTAGGCTGATTATAGGACAAAAGAATGCAAGGTTATCTTAAGATTTAAAGCTTTGCTTTGAGCTGGAATGTAACACCTTTGAAATGTGTCCTCTGAATTACTCGCAACTTTCTCATGATTATGTTGCCCCGTTATAATAATGAGACCCATTCTAATCTGTAAACTGGTTTCCATTTGCTACTGCAGGCAGGGACATTTTGAATCATCTAACTTGCTGGGAGGGTCTCTAAGGAAAGGAAACTCTCTATCATGGTAATTTTGTTTTACTTTCTCTCTCCCTTTGTCCTCTACTTCACCAAACCTGGGGCATTGACATTTGCAGACACAGTCTAAAGGAATAAAGGCAAAGCAAAGTAATGTCAATAACAGCAGGCCTCTGGTCCTTTTCAGTTGCGAAGGGTTACTCCATGTGGATATAGAGTGCTCATGACAGAAACCCAACGGGTCAAGCAACTTTAGAGAAACAAGAGTTAACAAATGAAAGATCATTGAGTGGAAACATTAACTCTGTGTCTCTCCCCACATATGCTGCTCAACCAGCTGAGTATTTCCAGTATTTTCTATTTTTATTTCAGTTTCCCAGTATCTGCATTTTATTTTGCTTGAAGTGTGGTAACAAAGTAGTTTGTGGTGAAGGTGGGAGTATGTTCAGATCTCTACTTCATTTTTCCAAGCTTGCAACCATTAACATAAGGCGTTCCTGCTGTGATACCCCTACTATGGGAAAAAGATTTTGACTATCTACTCTATCTATTGGTATTGTTATTGGTTTATTATTGTCACTTGTACCAAGGTACAGTGAAAAACTTGTCTTGCATACCATTCATACAGATCAATTCATTACACTGTGCACTGAGGTAGTACAGAGAGCATTGAAGTAGTACAGGGTAAAAACAGCAACAGAATGCAGAGTAAAGTGTCACTGGAAGTCCATTGCAGGTAGACAATAAGGTGCTAGGTCACAACAAGGTAGATTGAGAGGTCAAGAGTCCATCTCATTGTATAAGGGAAGCATTCAATAGTCTTATCACCGTGAGATAGAAACTGTTCTTGAGCCTGGTGGTATGTGTCCACAGGCTCCTGTATCTTCTGCCTGATGGGAGAGGAGAGAAGAGAGAATGACCCGGGTGGGTGGGGTATTTTATTATGCTGCTGCTTCACCAAGGCAGCAAGAAGTGAAGACAAAGTCCATGGAGGGGAGGCTGGTTTCCGTGATGCGCTGGGCTGTGTCCACAACTCTCTACAGTTTCTTGTGGTCCCAGGCAGAGCAGTTGCCATATCAAGCCTTGAGGCATCCAGATAGGATGCTTTCTATGATGCGTCGATAAAAATTGGTGAGTGTCAATGGGGACGTGCCATATTTCTTTAGCTTCCTGAGGAAGTAGAGGCGCTGGTGAGCATTCTTGGCCTTGGTGTCTTCGTGGTTGATGTATGCCTCTTAAGATCATTTATACTTCTATCAGGTACTTTGATCAATCTCTTTGATGAAGTAACAGGAAGGGCTGATAAGGGTGGTACGTTTGATGTCATTTATATGTGTTATCCAAAGTACCATATGGTCGACATGTTGAGCAATTGTGGCATCAAGAAGCCCTGTTGAAGCTGAAGACATGAGACTGTGATACCAGAATCTGGAGCAACAAACAAAATGCTGGAGAAACTCAGAGGGTCAGGCAGCATCTATGGAGGGAAATGGATGGCTTAAGTTTTGGGCTGAGAGCCATCATGAAGACTCCAGATGAAGGGTCTCATCCCGAAATGTCAGCTGTCCTCCACAGATGCTGCTTGGCCTGCTGAGTTGCTTCAGCATCTTGTTTGTTGCTCCTGGCATATTTCAGTGAGGGAGTCCTTTCTGAAATGCATTAACATTCACATCCCCACTCCTGACCTTAACTGGAAGGAAGGTCATTGATGAAGCAGCTGTAGATGGTTGGATCTAGTACAGTGACCTGAGAGACTAATGCATTGATGTCCTGTGGCTCGGGTGATTGACTTCTCCTAACCTCAGCTCTTAGAACCATAGAACCATACAGCACAAAACAGGTCCTTCAGCCCACCATATTGTGCCGTCCATCAGACCACCCTCACACTATCTAACCCCTTCCTCCCGCATATCCCTCTATCTCACATTCCTCCATGTGCCTATCCAACAAGCTCTTGAACCTGTTCAATGTATCTGCCTCCACCACCACGCCAGGCAGTGCATTCCATGCACCAACCACTCTCTGGGTGAAAAACCTCCCTCTGACATCTCCCCTGAACCTCCCACCCATAACCTTAAAGCCATGCCCTCTCATCTTGAGCATTGGTGCCCTGGGAAGGAGGCGCTGACTGTCTACTCTATCTATTCCTCTCAATATTTTATATACCTCTATCATGTCTCCTCTCATCCTCCTCCTTTCCAGTGAATAAAGCCCTAGCACCTTAAGCCTATCCTCATATTCAATACTCTCCAATCCAGGCAGCATCCTGGTAAATCTCCTCTGCACCCTCTCCAACGCCTCCACATCCTTCCTATAATGAGGTGACCAGAACTGAACACAGTACTCTAAGTGTGGCCTAACTAGAGTTTTGTAAAGCTGCACCATCACCTCGTGGCTCTTAAACTCAATCCCGCGACTTATGAAAGCCAACATCCCATTGGCCTTCTTAACTGCTCTTTCCACCTGTGAGGCAACTTTCAATGAACTGTGAATATGAACCCCCAGATCCCTCTGCTCCTCCACACTGCCAAGTACCTTGCCATTCACCCAGTACTCTGCCCAGGAGTTTGTCCTTCCAAAGTGTACCACCTCACACTTCTCCGGATTGAACTCCATCTGCCACTTGTCAGCCCAGCTCTGCATCCTATCAATATCCCTCTGTAAGCTCTGACAGCCCTCCACACTATCCACAACACCACCTATCTTAGTGTCATCTGCAAACTTACTAACCTAGCCCTCCACCCCCTCATCTAAGTCATCTATAAATATCACAAAAAGTAGAGGTCCCAGAACCGACCCCTGTGGGACACCACTAGTTACTGCCTTCCAATCCGAGGGCACTCCTTCCACCACAACCCTCTGCTTTCTACAAGCAAGCCAATTCCTAATCCACACAGCCAAGCTTCCTTGGATCCCTTGGCCTCTGACCTTCTGAAGAAGCCTCCCATGAGGAACCTTATCAAACGCCTTACTAAAGTCCATGTAAACCACATCCACCACACTGCCCTCATCAATCTTCCTGGTCACCTCCTCAAAGGACTCTATCAGGCTTGTGAGGCAAGATCTTCCCTTCACAAAGCCATGCTGGCTGTCCCTAATTAGTCCATGATTCTCAAGGTGTTCATAAATCCTATCCCTTAGAATCCTTTCTAACAGCTTACCCACCACAGACGTGAGAATCACCGGTCTATAATTCCCTGGCCTATCCCTATTACCTTTTTTGAACAAGGGGACAACATTCGCAACCCTCCAATCCTCCGGCACCACCCCCATAGACAACGAGGACTCAAAGATCCTTACCAGCTGTTCAGCAATCTCCTCCCTAGCCTCTCCAAGCAGCCTGGGGAAAATCCCGTCAGGCCCCAGAGATTTATCTGTCTTAATATTATTTAACAACTTCAACACATCCTCTCTCTTGATATCAATAGCCTCGAGAACATTACCCCTACCAGCACTCCCCTCCGCATCATCAAGACCCCTCTCCCTGGTGAATACCGAAGAGAAGTACTCATTGAGAACTTCTCCCACTTCCGCCGCCTCCAGGCAAATTCTCCCACCTTTGTCCTTAATCGGACCTAACTTCACCCTAGCCATCCTCCTACCCTTCACGTACTTGAAAAAGGCCTTGGGATTTTCCTCAACCCTACTAGCCAAAGCCTTTTCATGTCCCCTTCTAGCTCTCCTCAGCCCTTTCTTAAGTTCCTTCCTCGCTACCCTATATTCCTCACGGGCCCTGTCTGAACCTTGCTGCTTATACCTCACGTATGTTACCTTCTTCTCCCTAACAAGTCATTCCACCTCTCTCATCACCCACGGTTCCTTCACCCCGCCATTCCTTCTCTGCCTCACCGGAACATATTTATCCCTAACATCCTGCATAAGATCCCTGAACATCGACCACATCTCCATGGTACATTTTCCTTCAAAAAGGACATCCCAATTTACACTCCCAAGTTCTCTCCTTATAGCCTCGTAGTTAGCCCTTCCCCAATTGAAAAACCTCTTGTCCTCTCTGCACCTGTCCCTGTCCATGACAATTTTAAAGGTTATGGAGCAATGGTCACTGTCCCCCAAATGCTCACCCACCAATAGATCCTTCACCTGTCCCGGTTCATTTCCTAAAACTAGATCTAACATGGCATTCCCTCTAGTCGGCCTGTCAACATACTGCGTCAGGAATCCCTCCTGGACACACTTAACAAATTCCGTCCCATCTAAACGTTTGGCACTAAGCAGGTTCCAGTCTATATTTGGGAAGTTGAAGTCTCCCATTATAACAACCCTGTTATTTCTGCTTCTCTCCAAACACTGCCTGCTAATCTGCTCCTCTATATCTCTACTGCTACCGGGGGGCCTATAGAATACTCCTAGTAGAGTAACTGTTCCTTTCTTGTTCCTTAATTCCACCCATACAGACTCTAGAGATGATCCTTCTACAACATCCATCTTTTCCACAGTCGTAACAGTGTCCCTGACCAGTATCGCCACCCCTCCACCTCTTCTCCCCCCTTCCCTATCCCTCTTAAAACACTGAAAACCAGGAATATTCAATATCCACTCCTCTCCTGACGTCAGCCACGTCTCAGTAATAGCCATGATATCGTAGTCCCCCATACTTATCCAAGCCCTCACTTTATCTCCTTTATTCCTGACACTTCTTGCATTTAAGTAAACACACTTCAGTCCATCTACCTTACTACTTTTATAGCCTGTATTCTGCTTCTTCTTCCCCAAAGCCTCTCTACCTGTTTGATCTAACTTTTCCCCATTCCCTTCTTCCTCTGACCTACTCCTCCGGTTCCCTTCCCCCTCACAAACTTGTTTAAACCCTCCCGAACCACCCTAGCAAATCTCGCCGCAAGGATATTGGCCCCCTTCTGGTTCGGGTGTAACCCATCCTCTCTGTACAGGTCCCACCTTCCCGACAAGAGATCCCAATGATCCAGAAATCTAAAACCCTCCTTCCTGCACCAGCTTCTCAGCCACGCATTTATCTGCCATCTCCTCCTATTCCTACCTTCACTATCACGTGGCACTGGCAGCAATGCCGAGATTGCTACCCTTGAGGTCCTGTTCCTCAATTTTCTGCCTAGCTCCCTGAACTCACTCTTCAGGACCTCATCCCCCTTCCTACCTATGTCATTGGTGCCAATATGGACCACAACTTCTGGCTGCTCTCCCTCCCACTCAAGAATTCTGTGGACCCGATCAGTGACATCCCGGACCCTGGCACCTGGGAGGCAACATACCATCTGGGATTCATGCTCACTGCCACAGAACCTCCTGTCTGTTTCCCTGACTATCGAGTCCCCTATCACTACCGCATGTCTCTTTCCCACCCTTCCCTTCTGAGCAGCAGTACCAGTCCCAGTGCCAGAGACCTGGTAACTGCAGCTAGGCCCCTGCAGGTCATCCCCCTCAACAGCTTCCAAGGCAGAAAACTTGTTACTGAGGGGAACAGCCTCCGGGGTTCTCTGTCCTGTCTGCCTGCCTGACTTCTTCTTCCTCTTCCCTCCCCTGACCGTCACCATTCTAGCTGCCTCCTGAACCTCAGATGTACCTACCCTAAGGGGGGTGACTGTCACCTGATGCACCGTGTCTACATAACTCTCTCCCTCCCTTATGCTGCGCAGTGTTTGTAGCTGCGACTCCAGCTCATCAACTCTGAGCCGAAGTTCGTCCAGCCTCAAGCACTTACTGCAGATGTGACCATCTTGGACCGCAGCAAGGTCCACGAGTTCCCACATCAAACAGCTGCAGCACACCACCATGTCCTCCATCTGACTACCTTTCTTTTTTCCCTAGTTAGTCCCACCTACAAATCTATAATGAACAAATGGTAAACCTTGCCTTTACCTACTTACCAGCTACTTACCTTCCTTGCCCCTTCACGCCGAAGCCCCTTGAGCCAAAGCCCAGAACACCCTGCTGCCTCTCACTCCGCTGCCCGCTCCCACGCTGCCTGCTCTATAGATTGTTTCCTTTTTAAGCTGCCCACACCGCGCCTGCGCAGTCCAGCCCCCACTCAACTACTTAAAAAACTTATTAACAAATCTAAACCTTACACTAAAAACCCTAACAAGAACCAAATCCTTACACCCAAAAACCCTAATAAAAGTGATAAACAGAGAAAACACTTAGCTGCTCCGAAGTCCTCCGAACCGAAGCCCAAGTCCTCTTACTTTGTGTGAGGTATGATTCCAGGTAGTGGAGGTGATTTTTCTTGACATGCATTGATTTCTAGAACTAGATATGCGAAAACATTAATTTTCTGTGGTGTCAGCCATGGACTCTGTCTTGGTCACTCCAATGATGGTAAGTTTGGACTCCTTCAGTGGGGGAAGATGATGCAGTCCGGCCTGGCCTTGAGCTGTTTGCTGTTGCTGGGCTAGTTACACGCTACCTTGTAAGAGAGTGTACAGGTGAATGTAGTGCCTGGCATCTGGTTGGTGTGCCTGTTGTAGATGAATAACTGCTAGGGTGCAGATGTGAGGTCTGAAGAAGTGCTGAGTGACAAAGGGTGGGTGGAGCATATACATGTTAGCTTTGATGGAGAGGTTTTGTGGGGACGTAAATAACGGGGGGGGGTGCAAGGTTGGAGTCGGACTCCCTCATGCTCCTCACCATTTCACACAGGTTTCAGGCTGCCCTGCTAATGGCCTCATGCCTTTCAGTCAGCCTTTGACAGCGTGCAGGTGGGATGTGGCATTTGACCATATCAAAGAAGTCACTGAACTTTTTATGGCACTACATCCAATTATAGAGTCATACAGCACAGAAACAGGCCCTTTGGCCCAACTGGTCCATGTCCATCTAAGCTAATCCCATTTGCCTTTGTTTGGCCCATATCCCTCTAAACCTTTCCTATCCAGGTACCTGTCCAAGTGTCTTTTAAATGTTGTTCATGTACTGCCTCAACCACTTCCTCCAGCAGCTCGTTCCATATACGGGCCACCCTCTGTGTGAAAAAGTTGCCTCTCAGGTTCATATTAAACCTCTCCTCTCACATCTTAAATCTATGCCCCCTCGTTCTTGATTCCCCAACCCTGGGAAAAAGACTGTGTGCATTCACCCTATCTATGCCCCTCATGATCCTATACACCTCTGTAAGATTGACCCTCAGACTCCTACACTCCAGTTCCTCAGGGTTTGAGTCCATATCTGTCCCTACCTCTGCCATTTAAGGGTATACCTCCTCCTTCCCACCTCCCTCACCAAGGCCTCCAGTGCAGAATCAAAAATTCATAAATCCCGACTCCCTCCAGCATTGTGTCACCTTCTCTGCTGAGTTGCAACCACTTCCAAAATGTAGCGGGTGATACTGATGCATCTGCCACCACTGCCTCCACAATCCACTGTTGTTGGCACTGGTCCCTTGAGCTCCTCTGTTGATACAATAAGGCAGGCAAGGTTATCATTGGCTGGAAAATAAAAATAATGTGCAGACAGCACAAATCCGGTTCACTGCCGGCACCAGGTCAAATGGGTGCAATAATTGCCCAAATCAATCCTGGGTTTGCTAAATATTTAGATTTATTCGAGCGACCCCAATATTTCAGTTCATGGGAGCGGCCAGTGTCACTGATGCTGAGAGAATGCTTTGGAACAGTACTTCATAAGACCAAGTTGTTCCTATTGTACGAATTAACAGAGGTTTCTGGACCATTTGCAATAACTTAACAGTTTATCATCCATTCAACATAATTTCGAACTGGTATTTACTTAACCAGATGTCCCAAAATACTTCACAAAGTAATTACAGTCTTAGTACATATGCATGCCCAAATACATGCAGCAAGATTCAACAAACCAAAACATATATCAACAATCAATTAATGGCGGAAATAAAACAGGTAATCCGGGAAGAACACAGTAGGTCAGGCAGCATCTGTGGGGAGAGAAACAGGTTCAATAGTTTGGATCAAGGACCCTTCATCAGAACTGGATACATGAGAAGACGAAGCTTGTTCTAAATTGCCAAGAGGGAAGAGATGCAGTTGGTAGCTGGAGACAAAAAAGAAAAATGAAACAAATTGAAACAGAAATGTATAGCCACAACTGTGCAGAGGGAGAAATAAATGAATACAGCTACCTGAAATTGTTAAATTCAATAAGTAAAGTCCAGTAAATGTAACATACCCAGACTGAAGATGAGGTGCTACTCCTCAAGTTTATGCTGGACATCACTGGTGTGAGGTAGGAAACTCCAAGACCTAGGACTCAACACCTCCCTCTGTAACTGGATCCTTGACTTTCTGACCAACAGACCGCAATAAGTGAGGATAGGTAACAATACCTCCGGCACGATTATTCTCAACACTGGTGCCCCACAAGGCTGCGTCCTCAGCCCTCTACTCTACTCCCTATACAATTATGACTGTGTGGCCAGATTCTGCACTAACTCCATCTACAAGTTTGCAGATGATACCACCATTGTAGGCCGAAACTCAAACAGCGATGAGTTGGTGTACAGGAAGGAGATAGAGAGCTTAGTGGCATGGTGTCATGACAACAACCTCAATGTCAACAAAACAAAAGAGCTGGTCATTGACTTCAGGAAAGGGGGCGGTGTACATACACCTGTCTACATCAACGGTGCTGAGGTCGAGAGGGTTGAGAACTTCAAGTTCCTGGGAGTGAACATCACCAATAGCCTCTCCTGGTCAAATCACATAGATGCCATGGTTAGGAAAGCTCACCAGCACCTCTACTTCCTCAGGAGGCTAAAGAAATTCAGTATGTCCCCTTTGACACTCACCAACTTTTATTGATGAACCATAGAAAGCATCTGATCTGGATGCATCATGGCTTGGTACGGCAACTGCTCTGCCCAGGACCACAAGAAACTGCAGAGAGTTGTGGACACCGCCCAGTGCATCACGGAAACCAGCCTCCCCTCCTTGGACTCTGTCTTTATCTCTTGCTGCCCTGGTGAAGCAGCCAGCATAATCAAAGACTCCACCCACCCAGGTCATTCTCTCTTCTCTCCTCTCCCATCAGGTAGAAGATACAGGAGCCTGAGGACATGTACCACCAGGCTTAAGGACAGCTTCTATCCCACTGTTATCACAGACTATTTAATGCTTCCCTTATACGATGAGATGGACTCTGACCTCACGCTCTACCTTGTTGTGACCTTGCACCTTATTGCACTGCTCTTTCTCTGTAGCTGTGACATTTTACTCTGTACCGTTATTGTTTTTACCCGTACTACCTCAATGCACCCTGTACTAACTCACTGTAACTGCACTGTGTAATGAATTGACCTGTACGATCGGTATACAAGTTTTTCGCTGTACCTCAGTACAAGTGACAATAATAAACCAATACCAAGTTGAAGAAAACAAATTGGGAAAATGATGGAGAATTAAAGTAGGAAGCAGGGCAGTGCACATGCTCCTGCTTACATCAATGGTACAGAGTTTGAGATGGTTCTCAGCTTTAAATTCCTTGGAGTAAAGATCACCAATAGCCTGTCCTGGTCCACATGGAAGCCATGCCAAGAAAGCACACCAGTGACTCTACTTCCTCAGGAGGCTATAGAAATTAAGCATGTCCCCATTGACTCTCTCCAATTTTTATCGATGCATCATAGAAAACATCTTATCCGGATGCGTCATGGCTTGGTATGCCAACCAGTCCAAGAAACTGCAGAGAGTTGTGGATTCAGCTCAGCACATCACAGAAACCAGCCTCCCCTCAATGGACTCTTGTCTATACTTCTTGCTGCTTTAGTAAAGCAGTCAAGATAATCAAAGACCCCTCCCACCCCAGGGATTCTCTCTTCACCCCTCTCATCAAGCAGAACATACAAAAGTCTGAAAGCACGTACCACCAGGCTCAAGGATAGCTTCGATCCAACTGTTATAAAACTATTGAACAGTCCCCTTCTATGATAGGATGGAGTCTTGACCTCACAATCTACCTGTGATGGTAAATTGTGAGCCTTCCAGGGTCTTGCACTTTATTGTCTGCTTGCTCTGCACTTTCTCTGCACCTGTAACACAAAATTCTGCATTCAGTTATTGCTTTTCCCTTGTACTACCTCAATGTACTGATGTGATGAAATGATCTGTATGAATGGCAAGCAAAACAAAGATTTTCACTGTACCTCGGTACATGTGACAATAACAAACCAATTTACCAATCTAGAAGACTGGATGGTCAGGGTTGCCCTTGCAGACTGAATGGAGGTATTCTGCAAAGCAGTCACTCAATCAGTGTTTGGTTTCTCCAACGTAGAGGAGACCACATTGTGAGCACCAAATGCAGCACACTAAATTGGAAGAACTGCAATGAGTTGCTGCTTCTTCTAGTTCGGATCCCTGCACCCTGGAAGTGAAGAGATAAAAGGGCAGATGTTGCATTTCCTGTGGTTGCATAGGAAGGTGCTAATTAATGAATTTCTTTTCTCTTTGATTTTGGTCACAGTGGGAAGAACATGCTTTGTAAACTCTTCACCAATGCACAATTACACAAACGTTAGTGCATATTTCAACCTATCACACTCCCATAATGATTTGTTGATGTGTAGGTGCAAGTCAGGATTACATCTGAGCAGCAGTTAAAAGGAGAGGAATCCAGTGTATACAGGTGGATTTCTTTGTACAGTTAGGTTACCCTCCACTGCCATTGGCTCTTCATCGGTATTATATATTTCTTCTCAGGCAAAAGAAAAATGTTACAACGTTTTCTAACAGTGCCTTGAAGATTGTTTCCATCCACTCTTCATCATTTTTTGGAGGGAAGTACTATTCCAAATTCACAAAAAGCTCTGGAGGAACTCAGCAGGTCAGGCAGCATCTATGAGGGAAATCAACAGTCAACGTTTCGGGTCGAGACCCTTCATCAGGACTGGCTTGAGGAAAACTTCTTCAGGGGATGCATCCCTGGAAGAGAGTTCGCAGTGGAACAGCAAAACGGAGACACAAGAGATTCTGCAGATGCTGGAATCTGGAGCAATACACAAAAAGCTGGAGGAACTCAGCAGGTCAGGCAGCATCTGTGGACGGAAATGAACAGTTGACATTTCGGGCCGAGACCCTTCATCAGGACTTTCCAAATTACCACTCTGGAGGCAGATTCCCAGAAGGCCAATGAGCAGAGCCTGGGGGTTCCTTGTGAACAAGCTGCCTCTACCACCGTGCATCTCCACTGACTGTATTCTTTCCATAGAAGCCCAGTCTCTAGGGGATCAGGGAGGTCCCATGCAATGCTGGACCTCCCCAGCCAGCAGAGGGCAGCTTTGCTGCTGATCAGCCTTGACAACCAGAGAGACCTGGGCTTGCCAGCTGTTAGTTCAACTGGTCACCCCCATCATCGCCACCTCACTTCTTCCAGTTGATCTCTTGCTCAGGACCAACAAGTTTAAGTTTGTAATGAGGGTGGTTAATATGCAATATTTTGCATGGCTATGCACTAGGTAGACAGCAGTGTCTGCATCCTTCTTGACCCCTTCTCGCCCTGAGACTGTCATCTACTGATTGTGGCCCCATGTAAACTCAGATCTGCTGAGTTCCTCCTGAGTTCTTCCTGGCCTCCTGAGTTCCTCCAGCATATTGTTTTTTTTCATCTAGATTCTAGAATCTGCAGTCCTTTGCTTCTCTAACTCAAATCTAAACCAAGTTAGCCCACTATCTCCCAATGTCTTATATTGGTATTCAGTGAACTGTAGGCCTGAGCAACACACAGAAAACTGGAGGAACTCAGCAGATCAGGCAGCATCTATGGAGGGAAATAGACAGTCTGGAGGAAGGACACGTGGCTGTATTCTCTTCAAGGTATGCCCACTTTGAAGAAATTTTCTTCCTCTCTTTGACGGGAGTTCTGTGTGACCCTCTCTCATTGCTCCCACTCTGAGGTCTCTGCTGTTCTCCTGCTCTTTGACCCAGACTCACTGACTGTCCATTTCTCTCCACAGATGCTGCCTGACCCGCTGAATTCTCCAGCTTTTTGTGGTGTGGCTCCAGATTCCAACATCTGCAGTCCTTTGTTTCTCCAGGTGTGGGCTTGAGTTGTTGCAGTTGATGATATTGTACTTGGGAAAAAAGTCCGAGAATGAGATTGGGATCTTGGGACTGAGCATGGGATAGGCAGCCTGGGACTGAGGGGCAGAAGGCACAAACATACCTACTGCCGTCCAGTGCCAACTGTTCAAATGCAAATCTCCATCATTCCAAGGATTCTTCTGGGATGCTGTGTCCTAACTGTAGAATCATGGAACGTTACATCAGAGTAAGAGTACATTTGGCCGATTGTCCCTGTGTCAGCTCCTTGGTGGAGCTAACCAATTAATTCCACATAAGATAAGATATCTTTATTAGTCGCATGTACATCGAAACACACAGTGAAATGCATCTTTTCCTGCTCTTTCACCATAACTCTCTAAACTATCAGCAAATTGGCATGTCTAATGTTCGTAGGGAATTGAGTGCTTCTCCCTGTTGGTACCTGACACAAAGGAAGATGGTTTTGTTTCTCAGAGGCCAATTATCACAGCTATGGTCACAACTGGGTACCACACTACGTTGGTGGGGGGCTGATCGAAAAATGACAGGTGCATATCAAGTCGAGTTTATCTCATATGCACAAGTACGATGAGGTACAGGTACAATGAAAAACTTGCCTATACCCATTCACCCGTCCACTGTGAAGAAGGGCCTGGTTTGGGGTTTATTCAGATTGGATGGCAGGAAACTCATGAAATCTTGGACTGAGTGTGATAAATGAACTGGATTCAGAAACCAGTTCACAGGCATCAATCTCCCAAAATCCAAACCATATAAGTACAAATTATAAGATGCATTAGAGTACTTTCATACATTAGCTGCTTCCAGATGGCATTATTGGTATTGGTATTGGTTTATTATTGTCACTTGTACCGAGGTACAGTGAAAAACTTGTCTTGCATACTGATCGTACAGGTCAATTCATTACACAGTGCAGTTACATTGAGTTAGTACAGAGTGCATTGAGGTAGTACAGGTAAAAACAATAACAGTACAGAGTAAAGTGTCACAGCTACAGAGAAAGTGCAGTGCAAGGGATCGTGAGGTCAGAGTCCATCTCATCGTATAAGGGAAGCATTCAATAGTCTTATCACAGTGGGATAGAAGCTGTCCTTAAGCCTGGTGATATGTGCCCTCAGGCTCCTGTATCTTCTACCTGATGGAAGAGGAGAGAAGAGAGAATGACCCGGGTGGGTGGGGTCTTTGATTATGCTGGCTGCTTTGCCAACGCAGCGAGAGGTCAAGACCAAGGAGAGGAGGCTGGTTTCCGTGATGCACTGGGCTGTGTCCACAACTCTCTGCAGTTTCTTGTGGTCCTGGGCAAAGCAGTTGCCGTACCAAGCCATGATGCATCGGTAAAAGTTGGTGAGTGACAAAGGGGACGTGCCAAATTTCTCCACCTCTTGTGTCCCATGTGCAGCACCACTGACATATCATCCCTGATGGCCTTAGCAAATATGTTACATTTACCCTGAGTATATTTCAAGAATGGCAACACTACCACTACTTGAGTACTGTACAGTATGGATTATCCCAGTGTATCTGTAATAACATCACATTCACTTATTTACTTTGTAACATCACATTTTCTCATTTACTTTCTGTTGCTGTCGGATCGTTGGATTATGGAGCTTTGCTCCCTCTTATTGAAGTGTGCCTTTGAAAGCAAAGCTACAGGCCAGGATCTGTTTTCAACACACTATCAACATCAAGCAATCTCTAGATTTCTACACAATACTCATTACCATTATTCCCAAGTTATGTTACTTCCTGCCCAGGGCAGTGCAGGCAGGCAGAGTGTTCACCCCCTGCAACGGGGTCCATTAACTCACAATACCGTATTATCTCTGTGATCTCAAATATTTCCTCAGAACTCCTCTATGAATATTAACAAATTCCAATCATTTAAAATTATTGTTGCTTTACAAGGAGCAAATGCTTCCGACCCATTACTTAAGGATCATTGAGTGCAGAACCACTTTGGATGAAAGCAGTTCTCTGTGTTTGCTTACGGTGGTCTAAATGTGCTTTACCATGGGGCAGGTTGTGAACTGTCGAGGTCAAGATTATAACTATTGTTTTCCATTGATGTATTTTCTCAAGTCACTGGAAGGCAGGTGGGAGCACAGAAGCACAAAATCTAATCCTGATGTATATAAGAAATCAGGTACTTCTCCCTGTGTGATACTTGACATGGAGGAAAATATTTTTGTTTGTCGGAGGCTGATTATCATAACGTTAGCTTATGAATTGATGGTGAAATAGATGTGGGCTTTATTGCATATCTCTGTTGGCACAAGTACAATGGGAGAAATACCGTCCACCTGTGTTGCATTATTCCAGCATTCATAGAACATAGAACACATAACATAGGAACAAGTGCTTTGACCCGCAGTGTCTGCGCCGAACACAGTGCCAAATAAACTAATCCTCTTCTGCTTGTACATGATCCATATCCCTCCATTCCCTGCATATCCATGCGTCTATCTAACAGCCTCTATGAAAATGCCTCTATCATATCCGCTTCCACCACTCCCCCCAGCAGCCTGTTCCAGGCACCTGTGTAAAAAAATCTGCCCCACACATCTCCCCTACACATTCCCCCTCTCACCTTTAATGCATTTTCTCTAGTACTTGACCTTCCAACTCTGGGAAAAAGATTCTGACAGTTTACCCTATCTATGCCCCTCATAATCTTATAATTCCATAGAAGAGGTTCCATAGAGAAACAATGGATTAACACAACAACCTTGCAGCAATATTCTGAATGAAGTTCTCTCCGACAGCAATACATAATTAAGATTCATTTCACTTCTCTGACAGTGAAGAAGCTGGATTAGATAATATCAGATCCATGACTGTGACATCCTCAAAAGTGATCAGAAACAGAGATCCCCAATAATTGGAAATTAGCGCGACGCTATTACAGCGCCAGCGATCGGGTTTCGATTCCTGTCGCTGTCTGTAAGGAATTTGTACGTTCTCCTGTGTCTGCGTGGGTTTCCTCCGGGTGCTCCGGTTTCCTCCCACATTTGAAAGACATACTGGTAGGTTAATTTGGGGGTTTAAAATGGGCGGCGTGGACTCGTTGTGTATTCATACCATGATCCTGTTTGTACAGAAGAGTCATGTAGTGTGCCTGCTTTGCTACAATGTAATATTGTCACAGACTTGAGCATTCAGTCTGCCAGCTTAACATCTTAACATATTAATAGTGTAGGTGTGCATCCTGGCAAATAAACTATTACCTGCTTTGGATACAAATATAAGTTATCTTCACATCTTTGTGAAGGCATTACACTCTGACACATTTGGTAGCTTTGTGTCAGGACCATTGAAGGACATTAATGATTTTTTAAGATGAGTTTATTGCATCAAAGCTGGTTTTCCATTGTGTTTCACTATCACCACTCATATGGCCTGCTCATGCACCCATGAAGGTGCATTGTACAGATGATCACAGAGGCAAAAAGTAGTAACATTGACATACCACTGGACTATTACAAGTTTAGTCATGTAACTACTGAACAGGAGTGTGTCAATATGGTTGCCCCAAGTGGCTATATGGGGAGTCTTCATATGTGTGACTTGTTCTTTAAAATGAACAGCACCCTATACATTGAAGAAGGTGCTAGAGTGAATGTGCTATGTGAGTGTAGAAGAAGAATGTTTCTGGCTCTTAAACATTTGGTTTAAGAACCAAATGTTTCTGGCACAGAGACTGAGCCAGAAACATTTGGCTCTTAAACAAACCTCACACCATGTTAAACGAAAGTCGGTTTTAAAGATGCAGTGCAGAAACTGGAAGGTTACTCTAGTTTGAAGCAATAGCTGCAGCTGAAATCTATAAGCTTAGCAGAAGGAACCAAAAGCAAGGTGAAATAATTAGGAAGTACTTCACTTCATTATAGAACGTAATTGCAATCTTGGTACCTTTTGAAATCGTGGTTTGTGTGTGGACGATAGATAAACATTTGGTAATTGGTTTATTATTGTTGCATGTACCAAGATCCAGTGAAAAACTTTTTTTTGCATGCTATCCGTACAGATCATTCCATACGTAAGCACATCAAGGTAGTGTAAAGGAAAAAGCAAGAATGGAATGCAGCTTATAGTGTCACAGTTACAGAGAAAGTGCAGTGCAAAACCTGACACTTGAATTTACATGTAAAACTGCTGAGTTCATGCAAAAGGCACCCAAGAATTCTGGAGAATTTTCTGCAGCTGTAATCCACAGTCAAAGAGCTACAGCAAAGCCCAAAGCTATGAATTGAGTCTAAAGGGTGCTGGTGAGATCCATTCAGTCAATTCATTCACGACAGTCCTGACAGTGTAGAAGAGCCTCTGAAAGTCAGCCTGTGGATCCAATGTTCAGACAAAAAACAAAAACAATTTTAGTGGCAGCTTGAAGCAACAACATCGAGGAGGAATTCATAGTTTGGCAGGTCAATAAGACAATAAGGAGCCAGGACTGGGCAGCATACAGTACATGCTGCAAGCAGTAACTACAGCCAAAGGCGTTGATTAACAACTAGTGAATTGATACGGCCACAGATTGTTTGATAATGACTTAAGACACTTCAGCAGGTTCAGACAGATACCATTGACGGAAAGCACCGTCAAACTGAAAACCCACTCTGGTGAGGCTTTACAGACATTAAGGCAAATGAAATGCACAGTGCTGTACAACAGACAGCAGGCATGGCCATCCAACACGCTACAGTGAAGCCACTGCCTCACAGCTCTAGCATCCTGGATTCAATCCTGATCTCAGATGTGGCGTGTGTTGAGTTCACACGTTCTCCCTGTGATTGTGTGATTTACTCAGAGGGTTCCCTGGTTTCCGTCCACATCCCCAAGGACGTGCGGTTTAGTAGCTTAATTGACCACTTATAAATTGCCATTAGTGTACAGGTGAGTGGAAGAATCTGAAGGAAGTTAAAGGCAGTTGAATCAAATGTTGCTCATTGTGAACACCACATTAGGTGTTTTCAAGAAGATAGGCAACTTTGTGATATGGTTCAACCTAACTAAATGCAGTTTAAGTGCTACAATGAAATAAATGTTCCCAAGTGATTGAAAATACTTAGAACATAGAACAGTACAACACAGGAACAGGCCCTTCAGCCCATGATATCTGGGCCGACCATGATGCCAAATTAAAATAGACCTATCTGCTTGCACGTGAACCATAGCCCTCTAGTCCCTGCTTGTTCATGTGCCTATCTAAATCCCTCTTAAATGCCACTAAGTTCTCCCACCACCCCTGCCAGCGTGTTTCAGACACCCACCGCTCTCTGTGTAAAAAACTTGCCCTGCACATCTCCTTTAAACTTTTCCCCTTTCACCTTAAAGCTATAGTATTTGACATTTCTACCCTGGGGAAAAGACTCTGTCTGCATTATCTCTTTGATTATCTACCCTATCTGATGTTGATGGCAATGTGGGAGAATGAAATGGGATTAGTATAGATGGGTCACTGATAGTCAGCATGGACTTGTTGGGCTGAAGGGCCTGTTTCCATGCTATATGACACTATGATTTGTCAACTGCAGAATCAGGCCAAGTTTAATGAAGAAGGAGACACAAGAGAGCGCAGATGCTGGAATCTGGAGCAACAAACAATCTGCTGGAAGAACTCAACGGGTCAAGCAGCATCTGTGGAGAGAAATGGAGAGTAGATATTTTGAGTTGAGACCATTCATTTAGGCTGAAGGAGTAGACAGGAGAAGATATAAAGAGGTGAGGGGAAGGGGTAGGGCAAGAGCTGGCAAGCGATAGGTGGATATAGGTGAGGAGGGTTTAATGAAGAAGGACAGGCTGAGACAATTCAAGCTGGATTGAAAAATGTTTACAGTGTTAACTCTTCAAACATGATTGGAAAGATGTGGCAATGTAGTCGACGACAGTTCTACTGGCAAACAGGGTATAATGTACATATCATGTCAGACCAGACACAAATGAGGTGGATTGAAAGCCCAAACCAGTTCAGTTGAGAAGGAAATGGATGGGCTAGAACAAACCGGAGAAATGACCAGAGTGTGTGGGTCATGTCAATAGTGGTTGTGCTTCACGTCAGACCAAATGGTGCAGTTGAGTGGAGATATCAAAGTCACACTGAACCATTCATAGGTGAACAATACCTGGCATCCACTTTGCAAGAGTTGTACATGGAGTTAGCAGAATCACAGGCGTTCACGGAATTGGACCTCTCCTATGCCTACACGCAAATGAATATCGACAAAGGTTGTCAGCAACAGCTGGTCAGCAACAGCTGGTCAGCAACAGCTGGTCAGCAACAGCTGGTCAGCAACAGCTGGCCATCAACAGGCACAAAGGGCTCTATTCATTCACAACATCACCCTATGGAGTTACGTTTTCCCCTAAGATTTTCAAGATACGATGGTTGAAATCTTGCGAGGATTAGATCACAGATCATCACTTTGGGAACAAAGATGATCACCAACACAAAAGAAGTAAATCTTTTGATTTTGAAGAATGTATTTAGGAGATTACATGAGAACAGCAAGGCTGAAAGTGAGGTAAATTTGTGCATTTGCAACAAGATGGAATGTACTTTGGTTTGAAGGTTGATGTTGATAGCCTACCATCAATGAATGCAGAAGCAGAGTCCACCAGCAGTGCATTAAACCTGAAACTATAGCAGAGCTGAGGTCACTTCTAGAGATGATGGACTTTACGAGTGATTCCTTCCTTAACTTGAGGCGGTGCTCAGAGTAAAGCATCACCTGTTGCTAAAGGCCATGGGGCAGATGCAACACAAGAAACAAGATACTGCAGATGATGAATGCAAGAAAAGACAAGTAAGTGAAGTTCTCCTTATTCATGATGACACTGTATGCAAGTTGAAATTGGGATGTGATGTATCAAGTCATAGTGTAGGCACAGTGATGAGTCGTGTGATAGATGATGGGCAGTAGAAGCCCATCGCTTTTGCTTCTCCCACATTCACAAGGAACAAACACAATTAAGGACAAATTGAGAAGGAAGCATTCTGAATAGTGTGTGGAATCAAGAAGTTTCATCAGCTTGTTCGAGGCAGGTCCTTCACCCAAGTAACAGGTCATAAGCTTTCCAGCACTATGGGGTCCCAAATCAGTGATTTCTGCAAAGGCAGCATCAGGGATCCTTCTATTGCACTATGACTGTACAATTGAGGACAGGGATTCCAGGCAGATTGCATTGAGGATGGACTGCTGTGGCTTGCACATGAGAACTCTAATGCTGGAAATCCAATCTAGCTGTTAAATGTGGTCAATGAGGACTTTCCAATAATTGTGTCTGAAACCATAGTCAAACCCAGGATTCAGGTGTTGAAAAAGAAAGATATCATCTGGCTTCACGCAGAGCAGCCAAGATTTTAGTCAGAAAACAATGAAAGCTTTCAAGAAGCAAGAGTTGCTGGGCGACTTGTACCTCAGTATGAAAGCAGAAAGATTGCTGTTACAAACAATACAAGCCAGATATCGTTCTTACTCTTCAGAACTCTTTTAAATTTCTCCCTTCTCACCTTAAATCTGTGGCCTCTAGTTCCAAACTTGCCTGCCCTGGGAGGAGAAGTGTAGGGTATCTTCAAGCATGGGAGTCAAGTCATCAGTAGCTTAATAATATAGTTGAAGTTATTGGAGGTAGAGCACATGAACAAGAGTACAGAGGAAAACAGGATGGGGCTAAAACCTGACAGGGTTCAAGGTGGAGGAAAATGGTAAATTGGTAAATTGGTTTATTATTGTCACATGTACTGAGATACAGTGAAAATCTTTGTTTTGCATGCTATCCATACACATTACTTCATCATATCAGTATATTGAGATAGTACAAAGGATAAGCAATACAGAATGCAGAATAAAGTGTTACAGATACAAAGAAAGTGCAGTGCAGTCAGAAAATAAGGTGCGAGGTCATAACGAGATAGACTGTGAGGTCAAGAGTCCATCTCATCATACAGGAGGTCCATTCAAGTGTCTTATAACAGCAGGAAAGAAGCTGTCCTTGAGCTAGTGGTACGTGCTTCAGGCTTTCGTAAATTCTGCCTGAAAGAAGGGCGAAGAGAGAATGTCCGGGTGGAAGGGGTCTTTGATCATGTTGGCTGCTTTACCGAGGCATTGAGAAGTGTTGACAGAGTCCATGGAGGGGAGACTGGTTTTCGTGATATGTTGAGCTGTGTCCACAACTCTCTGCAATTTCTTGCAGTCTTGGGCAGAGCAATTACCATACCAAGCCGTGATGCATCCAGATAGAATGCTTTCCAAGATGCATTGATAAAAATTTGGTGAGGGTCAGCCGGGACATGCCAAATTTCTTTAGCCTCCTGAGAAAGTAGAAATGATGATGTGCTTTCTTGGCCATGTCACCTATGACATAGACCAGGACAAGTATGTAGAAAGTAGCCAAAGCAACTTTCCAGTTCCTGTAGTTGCTAGGACGTAAAGAATGGGGTGAGGTGTTTAATAACTGGTAGCCATGGAGAAGACAAACTTGGTGTCACCTTAAAAGAAATAGGAAGTGCTAGATGCTAGTGCTAAGTGCTAGTGCTACCAGGATGCTGCCTGGATTAGAGGGTATGAGCTATAAGGAAAGGTGGGACAAACTTGGGTTGTTCTCCCTAGAGCATCGGAGGCTGAGAGGAGACCCGATAGGACATGCTTTTAAGGTGAGGGGGGAAAGTTTAAAGGCGACATGAGGGGCAAGTTTCTTTACGCAGCAAGTGGAAGGTGCCTGAAGTGGGTTACCAGGGCTAGTAGTGGAATCAGGCAGATTGGTAGAGTTTAAGGGGCTTTTTGATAGACACATAAATATGAAGGGAGTGGAGGGATATGGATGATACACTGGAGGAGGACATTTAGTATAAATTGGCACAAGATCGGCGAAACTTATGACCAGATTTCAGACATTCAGATGTTGAAGGAGGAAAGGACAGGGATAGCAGCTTATGTGCTCACCACTCAGAGCCCCACTCCTTCACAAACAGGGTTGAAATGTCTAATACTAGAGGGCATGCACTTAAGGTGAGAGGGGGTAAGTTCAAGGAAGACACGGGGCAAGTTTTTTTTTACGCAGAGAGTGGTGGGTGCCTGGAATGCGCTGCCAGGGGTGTTAGTGGAGGCAAATATGATATTTAGAAGGCATTTAACAGGCTCTTAGATAGGCACATGTATATGCAGAGATATGGGGGGATATGGACATTATGTAGGCAGGAGAGATTAGTTTAGTTAGGTGTTTAATTACTAGTTTAATTTGTTCGGTGCAACATCGTGGGCCGAAGGCCCTGTTCCTGTGCTGTACTGTTCTATGTTCTAATAACACAAGATTCATCAGTTGCATAGACGAGTGCATCAAAGCACCAACATTCCAAACTTATTTCAATAGCCCATAACTGTGCTATTGAGAAAGACGAAAGCATTGACCTTCCAGCTGCCCTTGAAGACAATATGATCCTGACCTGGAACTTCCTCTGCCATTTCTCCATTACTGAGATTCCAAAGTGACGAGGTAGTGTCTAATTTATCTTGTCAAAAACAACATAACAAGGAGGTGAGACCAGTACTGAAGGACAAGTCTGGTCTGCAGAAACATTGGCCCTAATCTTTACAAAGGTGTGAGATGGAAGGTTGGGGGAGGTGTTTGGAGCTTTGTATCGAGGAAAACAAGAAAGATCAAGGTCTAACTAAGTTTAGCAACAGCAGTTGATTAGCAATGTTATCTTAATTCCCAGGCTGCAGTCATCCTGAGATACCAGAACCTATGAGAAAGGATACTGGGAAGCTCATGGTTGAGGGGGGAGAGGTGGGAATGGATGGTGTAATAGAGTGGAAATGAAGTGGGGAGGGGAGGGAGGTCCGAAAGGCCAATGGGAATGTAGCAGTGGGACTGGATAGATCGGGGGAGACTGGATGGATCAGTGGAATCAAGGCCTGAGAGGAAGGAGAGGGTGTTCAGAGAGACTGAGGAGAGATGATGAATGGGATCATATGAGGCTCTGGATTAAAAGGTAGTGTTAGGCCATCTGTGGGAATGGTCTACAGGGAAACTCTCCTGCTTTCCCTGGTTTTCCAGTTTTGGGGAATATTCATTTAGATGAATGATTTGTTGAGACCTAGGAAGCACAGCCAGTCAAGGTTAAAGTTAGAATTTTGTTTGTAACTGTACCATTGCTCTCCAACGGACCTCCTTGTCCCAATGCTTTACCCAATCTACAAATGAAATGCAATTTGGTTATGTTACTGGCCTGATAACCTAGAGGGGTAGAGTAATATTCTGTGACATCATTTCAAATCCCACCATAATTACTTGTGGGTTTAAATTCAGCTAATTAAATAATCTGGAGTAAAAAGTTATCATTAGACTCGATGACCATGAAACCTCAGGATTGCTGTGAAACTTGGCACGTCCCCTTTGACACTCACCAACTTTTATCGATGCACCATAGAAAGCATCCTATCTGGATGCATCACAGCTTGGTATGGCAACTGCTCTGCCCAGGACTGCAACAGCCCAGCGCATCGTGGAAACCAGCCTCTCCTCCATGGACTCTGTCTATGCCTCTCACTGCCTTGGTGAAGCAGCCAGCATAATCAAAGATGCCACCCACCCGGGTCATTCTCTCTTCTCTCCTCTCCCATCAGGCAGAAGATACAGGAGCCCGAGGGCTCATACCACCAGGCTCAAGACAGCTTCTATCCCACTGTGATAAGACTATTGAACGGTTCCCTTATACGATGAGATGGACTCTTGACCTCACAATCTACCTTGTTATGACCTTTGTACCTTATTGTCTACCTGAAATGCACTTCCCTGTAGCTGTGACACTTTACTCTGTATTCTGTTATTGTTTTTACCCTGTACTACCTCAATGCACTGTGTAATGAATTGATCTGTACGAACAGTACGCAAGACAAGTTTTTCACTGTCCCTCGGTACAAGTGACAATAATAAACCAACACCAATACCAATACCAAAACCTTTCAGGTTCACTGATGTCCTTTATGGAAGGAAATCTATGGTTCCTACTTGGTCTAGCCTATATGTGACTCCAATCCCACAGCAGTATTGTTAGCTTCTAAATGCCTCCTAAAATGGTCCTGCATGCCACTCATTCATTCCAAACCATTACATTGACATATAATAAGATGAAATCCACAAGGGACTCAGATCTGTCCCTTTCCCTCCATCGCCTTCCCCACCTGTTTGTTGACCCAGGACTGCTGGATTTGGACATCACGTACACACATCCATAAACTGACCTTGTAAAATGTTCCTCTCAGACATCTGGGGATGTGCAAAACTAGGAGACCTGTTCCACAACCTAATCACACTCACAGAATCACACCACTACCCTGCAGCTGATTCATTGTGACAAACTTAGTCGCCTGATCTGAACACTCACAGGCACGTCTGTGTCTGACCTGGGTCAACGCTCCCCCACACTATAAAAAAAGACTTCTGATCAGGTGCCCACTGCTGTGTTGGAAACCTGGCGAGAACCCCTGCCTTTCACTGCCAATACCCCAGCTACAAATGGCTCAGTGTGGAGAGAGTGTCCATGGGGGCTGGTGCTGGGCAGGCCTGTCGAGTGGTGTGCTGGTCAGACGGGATCTGGAGCTCAGGGCTGCGTCCTGACCGGCTCAGTGGCTGTGAGCCATTGTTAGGGACTACCCCCATGTGTTGTCAGTCTGCCCATATCCTACAGCCTCTCTCATCTCCATCGCTTGGTGGCACGGAAGCTGGTGTCTCCCATTCCCTTTGTTGCTTCACAGTCCCCCCTAGCCTCATTACTATAGAGACATCATAGATTCCCCCACTTCAGCACAGAGCACCTGAGGGCTGGGTTGGAGAGTGGGGCAAGGTGGGGGGGGGGGGGGGGTTGTTTCTGTTGCATATTCAGTCATTTGAGGTTAAGAGAGGTAATCAACAAGGGAATGTGTCATCAACTTAGCACTGGTTAACTCCAGCTAACGTTGTGATCTGCATGCTCTGTGTTCTAAATCCAATGCAAAATTCAGCCCCAGGCACCCCACAAATGTGCACACACAACATGGGCACCAAATTTGTATCAAACAATAATGTGTATTATAGAACTCATATGTACTTCTGTTCCTCCAATTTTAGCTTCCTGATTTTCTGCGGACTGTTGTCCAAGTGCCGGAAGTCGGGCATGCCTGGTGTAATATTGGGAGCATAGTAGACTTAAGGTATATTGGAGATAAACATAGAAGAGAAGAGTACAGCACAGAAACAGGCCCTTCATCCCACCAAGTTTGTGCCAATCATTTTACCGGACTAAGTTAATCCCATCTGTTTATATCTCTCCATTCCCTTCTTGTTCATGAGTCTCTCTGAATCCCTCTTAAACATTACTATCATATGTGCTTCTACCATCTCGCCTGCAGTACATTCCAGATACCTAACAATCTCTGTGTAAAACGATTGCTTCGCACATCTCCTTTAAATTTTTCCCCTCTCACTTTAAATCTATGCCCTCTAGTACTTGACATATCCACCCTGGGAAGAAGACTATCTACCTTATCTATGCCTCTCATAATTTTATATACTTCTATCAGGTTGCCCCTCAGCCTCCGATGCTACAGAGAAACCAATCCAAGTCTGTCAAACCTGTCCTTATAGCTAATACTTGCCAATCCAGGCAACGTCCTAGTGAACCTCTTCTGCACCCTCTCCAAGGCCTCCACATCCTTCCTACACATAGGGTGTAGCCCTGAGTAGCGGGATATGAGGGGGTGAGATAATAGTTTCACTATTTTATGAAGGAGAACTGGCACCTTGTGGCAGGTGCGTGATACGCAGTACCAGGCAATAGAATGGTTGGATTGGACTGTGCTGTTGGGAAGTGAAAGTGAATGCAGTGCCTGCTGTATGTTTCTCACTCTCTGAAAGTCAATTCAGGAACATGTTGCATCATAGCTCCTGAAACCTGCAAAAAGATAGAAAACAACAGTACTCTCTCTTAAACTTTTCCACTCACGTCCACTGTGTGTCATTGGAAAACCTATTTCTTATAACCTGCATATGATATGGGCATAAACAGGATACATCTGAATCATCACACCGTAACCTCGTCATCGCGCCTTTTACAGAAGTACATTCACTTATGCTTCAAAAAGAAAGCTTGCAGTTTAATTGTTAGCAGTTTACGTTAAATGGGGACATTTTCCTTCCATGCCAATTGTTTTTTTCCATAATTCCTAGGACTGCATGGAATTTACTGGAATGTATTTCACACATTGTAACATTCCTCATTCTGTGACAATAACCTTGCATGTTTTGCACAACTAAACACTATTGTTTAGTTGATTGTGATTGTTTTGCTAAGAAAATATTTTTCCAAGCTGCGGAATAAGAGCAGCCAAAGAACTAAACAGAACTTATGATAAAGTGCCAGCCGTTTGATTAGAGTGGCAGGAAATTAAGTAACATTCCTGCAGGGCTGTTGATAAGGGTTGATCCAAGGCTAAGTACTTATAGACTGAAAACAGCGTCCCTTGCTTTAGGCTTTATTGAGAAAACCAACAATTTATTGATGTCCAAGAAGAAAAAAATATTATTGTGCCTGAAAATTCCTTCATTAAGAATGGCTGTAGATTCAAAAGTTCCCTGAAGTTCGGCCAGAATGAAGCTCTTGCCTACAAAGTGGATCAATTAGCACCAGCATTTTAACTATAAATTGTATGAGAATCTTTTACCAGGAACAGATTGCACTAGCAATCTCTTCCAGGTGAAATTGCATCTATTACCAATTGGCCCTATCATTCCTGTGAACAATCCCTGCCAACAAAGCCAGCATCAGACTCACCAGTAATGATTCCTATGCTCATGTATTGGCTCTGTCTGGTCTTTCTGATGAAAGTTGGAGCAGTACGATGCAACACACAACCGTTGTGGAACAGACTCAGTACAAACAGAAGCACAAATAATACAGCAACAAACAATCTGCTGCAAGGCTTTCGACCCGAAACATCGACAATTCCTCTCCTCACACAGACGCTGCTTGACCCGCTGAGTTCCACCAGCAGATTGTTTGTTGCTCCAGATTCCAGCGTCTGTAGTCTCTTGTGTCAGCACAAGTAGTTGAGCTGCTGCCTCACAGCTCCAGAGACACAGGGATGGTGCTAACCTCCAGTGCTATCTGTGTGGAGTTTGCATGCTCACAATGCAACCGTGTGAGCTTCCCTGGTGCTCCTTCTATGTCATAGGGAAATGCAATTTAACAGCTGACTGCAGGCTGCTCAGACACTTTCCAACATTCTGCGTGTGCAAAACTAGCAGAAGTTAGTTTCTCCAGCATTTTGCTGTTGAGATACTCATTCCACGGGTGCCTCAGTAGTGACACCACTCCACTACTGCAGATCTCGTTATGGCCACGGCTGCCACTCCGGGTGGGTTCAGAACCCCAGGGCAGGAGGCGCACACTTGTACATCAGCAAAGAGCCTACCCCACAGAACCTTCAGAGACAATACATCCCATCCGGACTTCTCTGGGGAACGATGTACTCCTAGGCTCAGGATTTCCTTGGCTAGGTTCTCTAAACCGCAGGAATTCACCTCTTCATGGAGTGATCTCTCAGATGATTCCCCACCAGCAGCACCTGGTGATTGCAGGGACTCTGTGGGGCCCTTGCACAGTGAACATGCCTCTCGGCAGCATTGTTTTACATCAGTCTGCCCAGGTCTCCCTGCCTCTCCACCTATATCCATCCCACTGTTGCCCTATCTATTCTTTCAGTAGCAACAATTCCCAGTGGCAGGAAGAGTGCTGCTTACATAGTGGTAAGTCCATTAAGAACTGACTCACATCCAGATCACACCCAATAAGGGCAATAGGTTTCTTTCTCTAAATAATTCCTTATGACATAGAAGGAGGCCATCCAGTCAATCGAGTCGATATGGCTTTCAGAACAATCCCATCTATCCCTTGCCCTGTAGCTTATTATCTCTCTCACAGCCCCATCAACTTTACGCTAATTCTCCTCACTCTCACCTACAATAGGGGTAATTTACAGTAGCCAGTGAACCCACCAACCTGCACATCCTTGGGTTGTGGAAGGAAACACACACGGTTACAAGGAGAATATGTAAACTCCACAGAGATACCACTCGAGGTCAGGGTCAACAACTTACAAGTTAAACTACCAATCCATCCATCTTTGGGATGTTGGAGGAAATGAACACCTGGTAGAAACTCATGTGGTCACAGGGAGAATGGGAGTTCACACGATTCAGTTCCAGCTCTTTACTTGCCTTCCTCAAGTTCTCTATCTGTATGTCTCTGGAAAGGTAGTTGACTAGTATGTACTCTTTCCTGCAGCTACAAGGGCAATATTTGATCTCACTCTGCTACTTGAAAGTTCTCTATTTCGTTCTTCCAGGTTTTCCTTCTCTGACGCATCTACTCTGATGATATGTATAATTTTCCATGTCTTCTATTTGATTTCCTTATCCATCAGCTGAGAATTCCATTCAACAGGATTGACAGGATCCCCAGTTAAGTCAATTATAATTTCCTGTGTTTCTGTTTTCACTGCTTCTTCTCCTACCTCGAGCCACTACAGAGTTTCTCATCTATTGCAGATGGCTTCACTTTCAACAGATTACCATTTAACAACACTGCTATCTATAGCAAAACGCTACCTTCTTCTTAGGTTAGGATTGAGGGTAAACTCCAGCCAGTCAGCACCAGAGGTCAGGATTGAACCCGGGTTACTGGACCTGTGAGGCAGCAGCTCTACTAGCTGTGTCACTGTGCCATCCATAAAAAGACAACATCCCCCACTTTTGTATTACCAGCTTCAGCCAAAAGAGTAACTTACCAATAGTTTTGAGCCACATTTGAAGCACAGATGCCCAAATCACATTGCTCTTCAACAATTCCTGATCTTTTTTAAATAAAAAAGTCAGAAATTAAATGGATTGCACAATTTTCTATATCCACCATGATAATTTTTGATCTACAAATCGATCACTTTGGCATCTTTATTATAATGAGCGGTGATAAACTATAGCATTCTTTGCTAAATGTACAAAACATTTGCCCATGTAGCAATGGTATCAATTGGAATGCATGACTAACTTTACTCCTATAACTCTGAAGCCCTTGCATGTACTTAAGAGATGGCTTGGCCTCCAATGGAGGAGCAGGGCTTCAACAGAGATCTCCAGCATAGGTACAGGGCTTGATTCCACTTCAAGTGTTGTTGTGGAGCCCACCAGTGAAGTAAGGCTTGGAATCAACATGGATGGTCCAATATCTTTGTTAAGGCCTTCTGTTCTGGTAGAGAAGGGTTGGGTAGCTATACTGATCCTTACCTTGGGTGCCCACTTCCAAAGGCAAAATGTCCATCAGAGTTGTACGGTATCTGTTGTCATCTCCCACTCACTGTGGCTGGACAAGCTCCCCCACTACCCAGAGCTTGGTAAAAATTACAATCGGCGCATGTCTTTTGAGATAGCAAATGGGTTTTGGGTATTGTCGCACAGACGTCTTGGGATTCATGATCCTTATAAATACTGAAGGTGTTCCCTGAAAGTGGCTGTACAATTTGATTGGGTGACAAAGAAGGTGTATGACATACTTGTTTTATTATTTGAAGCATTGGGTTCAAGAGTCAGGAAGTTATGTTGCAGCTTTATAAACCTCTGGTTAGGCCGCATTTGGAGTAGGGCATTCAATTCTGCTTACCCCCATTACAGGAAGAATGTGGAGGCTTTGGAGACGGTGCAGAAGAGGTTTACCAGGATGCCACCTGTATTAGAGGGCATGTGTTATAAGGAGCAGTTGGACAAACTCTGGAGTGGTGGAGGCCGAGGGGAGACCTGATAGAAGTTTATAATTTTATCAGAGGCATAGATAGGGTAGACAGCTGGTATTTCTTTTTTCCCAGGGTTGGAACATCTAATACTGAAGGACATACATTTAAAATGAGAGGGGGTAAGTTCAAAGAAGATGTGAGGGGCAAGTTTATTGCAAAGAGTGGTGGGTGCTTGGAATGCACTGCCAGGGGTGGTAGTGGAGGCAAATATGATAGAGGCATTTAAAAGGTTCTTAGAAAGGCACATGAATGTGCGTTGATATGAACACTGTGTACACAGAAGGGATTTGTTTAGTTAGTCGCTTAATTGCTAGTTTAATTAATTCAGCACAACATTGTGGGCCAAAGGGCCTGTTTCTGTGCTGTACTGTTCTATGTTCTATGTTCTAATACAATGTGCTTCTCATTTTCCAAAAGAGAATCTCTCCTCTGCTGCCAGAGATGAGGGGCAATGTTCTTCCAAAAAAAAATTCTAAAAGCTTAATAACACAAATAGACACAAAAAAAATCTAGATCAATGAGAACTGGCCTTAGTCCCTTGCAGGGTTGAAATGAATGGGCAAGCACTTGTGGGATGTGACTCATATCAGTTGGCAAAAAAGTTGACCGCTACTTTAGGACCTTGACACTCACGTGGAAATAAATATTGTTCATAGTTGTGGGGAGATGTCAGCAGTCATACAGGGAACATCTTTCTTAGATCGATGGTGAATGATCACTCTCTCCTTCTCTCTCCTGCTCCTATTTACACACTTATTGGCCTGAATTAGTCCTTCACTGTGACCCCATTAATTAATCCTATCTCATTGTGGAATACCAGTCTGATTTCTGGTTGGTTCTAAAAACTGGCCCAAAAATACTCTATGGATTTTTCATCTGGACTACCTTTGACCATATGATTTTTATGTAGATTAAAATCCCTCAATGATTACCATTGTGCCTTCCTGATAAGCTCCCATTATTTCATCCTTTATGCCCTGGCCTACCATGTGGTTACTGTTAGGGGTCTGTACACTACTCCCACAAATGACTTCTTGCTTTTATTACTTCTTATCTCCACAAATCCAATTCTACATCCTGGTTTCCTGAACTTAGGCCAACCCTCTCAATTGCACTAAGACCATCATTAATTAACACCTTATCCAAGCCTCCTGAACTTCCTAAATGTCATACACCCTTCAATATTCAGATCCCAATCCATGACGTCCTGCACCCATGTGTCTGTAATGTCTGCCAAGTTATTTCCAGTCGCACTCTCAATTCATCTCAATCTGATGTAGATTTAGCATCATTTCTCCCATGGTGGTGACTCAGCTGTACCTTTACTATTTCTTCCAAATAAATCATAAGATCCACAAATCTGCTAGACTTTGCCATCAAGTAACATAGCTGCTAGAAGTGTGGCGGAGAGAACTCCTACACATCTGAGTGAGCTGATGCTAATCCTGGCAAACTTCCCATGGTAGGTTACATTCCAGAGAAAATCAGTATGCTGAGAAGAGGCATTCCTGGAACGGACTGTTGTTTCAGCGGTTTTATGTCAGCTTTGGCTCCAAGAAACAGCCAGGGCAAGCAAATGATACTGCTGCCTCTAACAATCAATACAGTAGCTGTTTTCACACCTGAAGAATAGGAGCAAAAATGGGCAGTATGCTCCACTACACTGTTACCACATGCTATATGCAATTGTATGAACAATGCCAGTGTCTATTTTTCTGACTGCCTAATAACATTGTAAAGAGGTGGATCCCAGTTAAATTGTGGCATTAGAAATGGATGCAGCAAAAGTTCCAGCATGGATCACCCACCAATCATTACTGTGTAATAATAATAATAATAATAATAATAATAATAACATCTTTATTAGTCACATGTACATCGAAACACACAGTGAAATGCATTTTTTGCGCAGTGTTCTGGAGGGCAGCCTGCAAGTGTCGCCACGCTTCCGGTGCCAACATAGCATGCCCACGACTTCCTAACCTGTACGTCTTTGGAATGTGGGAGGAAACCGGAGCACCCAGAGGAACCCCACACAGACACAGGGAGAACGTACAAACTCCTTACAGACAGCGGCGGGAATTGAAACCGGGTCGCTGGCGATGTAAAGCATTATGCTAATCACTACACTACCATGCCTTTTTAGCATTTCTTTTTGCACTACTTCAGACTGCACTACAAACATTGCACTGTTATGCTGTTTGCAGTCATTGCTGTGCTTATTGTTGTGTTTATTATTACCATGTATACCGTTTACTCTGTGAGCTTCACACGAGCAAGGAATTTCATTGCACCCTGGTGTATATGACAATATACTACTCTGGATCTGAATCCTTGTATTTTTATCTAATGAGTCCAGTGATGATCTTTACAAACTACTCATCCAGGCTACCTTCTGATTTTTACAGTCTATATATTGACTAAAATCCCCCATGATTATCAACATCTCTTCCTTGACAAAGAAGATGCAGAAAGTAGTGGACTCAGTCCAGTACATCACGGGCACATCCATCCCCACCGTCGGTAGTATCTACATGAGCTGCCTCAAGAAGACAACATCTATCATTAAAGATCCCCACCATCCGGGCCATGCCATCTTCTCACAGCTACCATCAGACAGAAGGCACAGAAGCCTGAAATCCTACACCACCAGGTTCAGGAACAGCTACTTCCCGTCAACCATTCGGTTCTTGAACCAACCTACACAACCTGAATCATCACCTCAGTTTAGCAACACTATGACCACTTTGATCACTTTGCACTACAATGGACTTTTTTTTGTTCAAATTGTGTTCTTTCTTGTAAGAATTGTGTATAATTTATGTTTAATTTATGTTTTTCTTGTGAATGCTGCTTATTTTTTGCTATGTGCCTGTGATGCTGCTGCTAGTAAGTTTTTCATTGCACCTGTGCATACATGTACTTGTGCATATGACAATAAACTCGACTTTGATTTTGACTTCCATTATTTCTTCCTCTGTCCTCCCATCTGGTTCCTGTCAGAGGACTGCACAACACTCCTAGAAGTGACTTTTTGCCTTTGTTATTTCTGTGGTTTGTTGAGTGTAATGGAGGCACTTGTACACACTGCTGGGGATGAACCCAAGGATGGTGCCAATGCTGATCTCATTCATTGCTGGGGGCAATTGCAGCAGGGGGTCCTGTACTCTTCCTGCTTTCTGCAATGCGGGAGCACACACATGGTCCCTGAAATGTTTGCACTCACTGTCTTGGCTACCTGACTTGTTGCTACACACCTCACCTCATGACTCTGTATATTCACAATCCTCAGTCATTCCCACAGAGCAGTACGGATCATCAGGTAATGACAGAAGATCTGTCCCTGTCAACATTCCATCATTATTGTATTGTTGATATTGTTTATATTTGGTCAGATGTTTCTGTCACCTGCTCTCACTTCTATCAGGAATGTTGGAATTTTCCGCAGTAGTACCAGAAAGCCAGCGTAACTGCAGAGCAAATTCCTGTATATGTTATGCATTGAGCATGCTCTGTTAAACAATGGGCAAAACTAGTAGCAAAGTGATCCACTTATGACAAAATTAATCTGAAGTTGTTTAAACCTTAGCTGTCTCGGTATGTGAATTACAATGTTCACAATCCAGAGCCCTAGTTTACGGAGTTGAATAGTGAATAATTCTGGGGAATGGTGCATCACTTGATTTGTGCATTGTCTTGGTTTGTGATTCATGTGCTGTTAAACTAACAGCATTATTATTGGTTATGTTTTAAATCAGAGATGTTTTTACTTATATTATGACCAAGATACTAATTCAGTTGCATGCATTCAGTGTTTGAATAGGTGGATATATTTAGTGGTTAGTCCTGTTTACATAGTTGCTTATCTAGTTAATACATAACTGTGCTAATGATTTACTTCACCATTTTACCTCTATAGTACACGTCAGACTATAACTAAGAAGAAAGCTATTCAAGTTGTTGAGATTATTTTAACAAAGAATTCTTTCTTGTCAAATTACCTTTCTCTCACATTGTTTGCATGTTGAACTTAGATCCATTGACGTTATTAAGGCATTCTGAGGGGCATTTAGATGATATCAGTGCAAGAGCATTGATCAAATAACTTGCTGAAAATTCAACTCTAAATGTTCAGTCTGCCAGATTGCTATTGAAGCCAAGTTGTTAATTACCATCAAATTAACAAAAGTGTCACTGGGGATGAATGAACAAAGAAAGATCACTCTGAAGTCTATGTTGGGCATATTTTCTAATAACTCTTAAGCAATGAAATTAAGTTGCATAGCATCAACTTGGTTATTCAGTTTTAGGATTTGGTATCCATGCCAGTTGTAAACAGAGTAGGAAGACCATAAGATATAGGAGCAGAATTCGGCCATTTGGCCCAACGAGTCTGCCCCCACCATTCAATTATGGCTGATTTTTTTCAACCCATTCTTCCTGCCTTCTCCCCATAAACCTTAACACCCCTTACCAATCAAGAAACCATCAATCTCGGCCTTAAATATACACAATGACTTGGCCTCCACAACCCTCCGTGGCCAACAAATTCCACAGATTCACTACCGTCTTGCTGTAGAAATTCCTCCTCATCTCAGTTTTAAATGGACATCCCTTTATTCTGAGACTGTGCCCTCAGATCCTAGACTCACCTACTAATGAAAACATCCTATTTATGTCCACTCAATGCAGGCCTTTCAGTATCCAAGTATCAAGAAGCTGGTGTCCACTGTCCTTGGCAATGCTGATCTAATCCACTTCTGCCAATATGGGCCTAACAATCCAGATACAATCATAAGAACATAAAAATATGATGATTCTCCTTCTCCCTCCTACACCCACTTCAGACCACCCCCTTGCTCTTTTACTTCTCCTATTACCATGTTTTCTTTTACCTCAGTGCATCACCTTTTGCCACTGATTCATTCCCACCTTCTCATTGACCTTCTCTGTTCCCCTCTCCCCCTTTCTCTGCACTTGAAAACCACTCTATCCCTAACAATTTAAAGTACAATTAAAGTTCATCAATTTGAAGCATTAACTCTTCTTCTTCCTCTGCAGATGCTGCCTGACCTGAAGAGTATTTCCAGCACTTTTGGTTTTCATGTGAGATTTCCAGCATCCATGGTTGTTTGCTTGCCTTCCTCGGCGGGATTGAATGAAATCCCTGGCCTTGCACTCCCAACACCTTTGCAAGTTACTATCAGTGCCATTGAATTTTGGAGTACTCTAACCATATTATGGCCATGCTAGCTCTTTGAAAAATCTATTTGCATAATCCAAATCCCAAATTTTCTCCATCATCCTGCAAATATCTTCTTTTCAGCAATGTATCCAATTCCTTTTTGAGAGGTAATACTGAACATGATGTAGGAAACTTCTTGTGCAGTGCATTCCAGAACAACATAAAAAATGGCTAATCTCAAAGGATGTCCTCTGGATATCAACCCACCTTCCAGAGGTCTCGATTTTTCCCAATTTACTCTGTCAAAGCAACTGTTAACTTTGAACGCTTCCATTAAATCCCTGGTTAGATTTTTCTACTGTGAGAACAATCCCAGTCACTCCAAAAGGTTAAAATCTTTCACCATCAGTCCATCAGACCTCTCCACATCTTCCCCAAATCACTGGCTTCCCTCCCAGTACTGAACAGATCTCTCAAACTAAACTCTGATCTATAAACCTATAAAGATTGTTGCTTTTTTTCCCCTCTGGGCTGCTTTCTATCAGGTGAGTCAGATCATATGCTTAATCAACATCCTTATTTTTCTTGCCATTTTCAGAGGTTTGTGGATGAAAATGTCCAGAGTTCTATCGAGGTCCTCCCCATTTTACAAACACCCAACCTATGTACAGCCTGTACATGAGACCGATGGGATGGATTTGCCAGCATCCGTAGGACAGCAGCATCTTCAGCCATGTAAGAACTTGGTTCACAGCCTCATTTCTGACTTGTGAACTTTTCAGGTTATGAACAGTTCTCGGGAGCAGAACCCTGTCAATAACCTGGGGAGGACCTGTAGTGCTGATCTCCATTTATGATTCCACCATTTAATTTATATCACCACTCTTTGTTTTTCTACCAAAATGCATCACTTCTGCATAAAATTTACTTGAAATATTTGTCTAACTTTGGTTGTGATCTTGATTCCTTCATTCCAGGGATTGGCTCTCAAGGACAGTCTTATACATGCCTTCTGAACAGAGAATGTGGTTGGATGGTTAAAGGATAGTTTATATATATTTTCATACTTTATTTATTACTTGGACGGAGGGTATTGGGTCCATGCTTGCTCTCAGACCAAGCCAACAAATCCCATTCTCTCACTTATTTCTCTGCAACCTCTCACATATCCATCATCTCCCCTCAGCTCCCTTACCACCTAATTGCACATGGGAAAATTTACAGAGATCAATTAACCTACCACAATTTCTTTGGGATGTTGGTTTATTATTGTCACTTGTACCAAGATACAGTGAAAAACTTGTCTTGCATACCGTTCGTACAGATCAATTCATTACACAGTACATTGAGGTAGTACAGGGTAAAAACAATAACAGAATACAGAGTAAAGTGTCACAGCTACAGGGAAGTGCATTGCAGGTAGACAATAAGGTGCAAGTTCAAACAAGGTAGATTGTGAGGTCAAGAGTCCATCTCATTGTATAAGGGAATGGTTCAATAGTCTTATCATGGTGGATAGAAATTGTCCTTGAGCCTGGTGGTATGTGCCCTCAGGCTCCTGTACCTTCTACCTGATGGGAGAGGAGAGAAGAGAGAATGACCCAAGTGGGTGGGGTCTTTGATTATGCTGGCTGCTTCACCAAGGCAGCGAGAGGTATAGACAGAGTCCTTGGAGAGGAGGCTGGTTTCCGTGACGTGCTGGGCTGTGTCCACAACTCTCTGCGGTTTCTTGTGGTCCTGGGCAGAGCAGTTGCCATACCAAGCCGTGATGCATTCAGATAGGATGCTTTCTATGGTGCATTGATAAAAATTGGTGAGTGTCAAAGAGGACATGCCAAATTTCTTTAGCCTCCTGAGGAAGTAGAGGCGCTGGTGAGCTTTCTTGGCCATGGTGTCTACATGGTTGGATCAGGGCAGGCTATTGGTGATGTTCACTCCTAGGAACTTGAAACTCTCAACCCTCTCAGCCTCAGCACCTTTGATAAAGACAGGTGCATGTACACCACCCCCTTTCCTGAAGTCAATGACCAGTTCTTTTGTTTTGCTGACATTGAGGGAAGGGTTGTTGTCATGACACCATGTCATTAAGCTCTCTATCTCATTCCTGTCCTCTGAGTCATCGTTATGTGAGGAAATCGATTGGTAAATTGGTTTATTATTGTCACATATATCGAGGTACAGTGAAAAACTTTGTTTTCACTGAAAGTTGCCTCACAGGTGGATAGAGCAGTTAAAAAGGCCTATGGGATGTTAGCTTTCATAAATCGTGGGATTGAGTTTAAGAGCCGCAAAGTGGTGACGCAGCTTTACAAAACTCTAGTTAGACCACACTTAGAGTACTGTGTTCAGTTTTGGTCGCCGCATTATAGGAAGGATGTGGAGGCGTTGGAGAGGGTGCAGAGTAGATTTACCAGGATGCTGCCTGGATTAGAGCGTATGGAATATGAGGAGAGGCTTAGGGTGCTAGGGCTTTATTCACTGGAAAGGAGGAGGATGAGAGGAGACATGATAGAGGTATATAAAATATTGAGAGGAATAGATAGAGTAGACAGTCAGCGCCTCCTTCCCAGGGCACCAATGCTCAAGACGAGAGGGCATGGCTTTAAGGTTATGGGTGGGAGGTTCAGGGGAGATGTCAGGGGGAGGTTCTTCACCCAAAGAGTGGTTGGTGCATGGAATGCACTGCCTGGGGTGGTGGTGGAGGCAGATACATTGGACAGGTTCAAGAGTTTGTTGGATAGGCATATGGAGGAATGTGAGATAGAGGGATACGTGGGAGGAAAGGGTTAGATAGTGTGAGGGTGGTTTGATGGACGGCACAACATGGTGGGCCGAAGGGCCTGTTTTGTGCTGTATGGTTCTATGGTTCTATGGTTATGCCATTCATACAGATCATTTTATCACATTAGTACATTGAGGTAGTACAAAGGAAAAGCAATAACAGAATGCAGATGATAGTGTTACAATAACAGAGAAAGTGCAGTGCAGGGAGATAAATAAGGTGCAAGATCAGGACGAGGTAGATTGTGAGGTCAAGAATCCATCTTATCGTACAAGGGGACCATTCAATAGTTTTACGAGACCCATGCAGTAACGGGGAGAAGGTGCAAACTCCTCACAAACAGCACAAGAGGTCAGGATTGAGCCCTGGTTACTGGAGCTTTGAAGCAGCAACAGTACCTGCTGCACCAGTGTGCCGGCCACGCATGCTCCCAAGCACAACTACTGAACTCCTGGCTCACCTCTATGGTTGCCATTTTAACAATTACATGCTTTGACACAGGTACCTACTAGTAGGGGAGTTGCAATCAGATGTTTCATTAAGGAAGGCATCAGCAGAAACTCAAACAGAGTGGTGGTGGTGGGATTGTGCACTCTGCTGTCCTAGGACCTATGCCATTCTCCGTTCCATACAGCCACTATTCTTAATCTCCTACCACCAGTTGAATAGGTGGAAGGACACAAGGGTTTGGGTTGTAATGAGGGGAGATATAGAGAGTAAGAGGTGACTACTTGCACTAACCACATGGGACAGTGTGAGAAAGGGAAAGAATACGTTGAAGGAGGAGTAATTGTAAGGAGATTTGAAGGTGCATTCACTGACATTGAGTAAGTGAATGAACTCACCAATCTTTTAACAGCGCTGCAGATTCTCAGGCATTGACCACGAGTCCCATGCCTTCAGTATGTTTGCCTGAATGGTGTCCTGCTGATGCATCAGGGCCTTGACATTCTTCTGTGCCACATTGATTGCCCACATCTGTTACATCTGAAGCCTCCTGCCAGTAATATTCAATAGTAAAAGAGGCCCAAGGTGACTTGAGCAACACACAGGATTTACAAGCACAAACATGCATAAACAGCAATTGAGATTCGCAAAGTGGTAGAGGGGGTTGAGATAGCCCAGGATTGATCTTAAATGCGGTGGGAAACTGGAGTGGGTGGTGAAGGGTCAGGATGTCAAGGGTCAGATAGAGACTTTAAGACAATGTGGACATGCCAAGGATTAAGTATGTGATTAGGTGAGGGAGAATCAGAGAGGTAGGGTCCAGTGGTGGGAAGGGGGTTGTCAGAGAAATGATCAGGGACATGATTAACTTGGCAGTGAAGTTTGAAGGGGGCTGTAAGAGCAAGCAGTAAGGGAAGTCCTTAAACTGGCCTTAGCTACAGAAGAGTGACACAGTTCTAAAGGAAGTGAAGGAGCAGGGGAACTAAGATGTAAACATGCATTAATCTTTGAAGGTGACAGGACACATTGAGAGACTGGTCAGTAAACCACACGAGATCCTGACTTGAAGCAGACAATACAAAGTACTTAGGTTGAATCTTTATAAAATATTAGTTAGGCCACAACTGGAGCACTACACTTTACGAGGAGTGTGAATGTCCATCAGTGGTTGTAGGAATGAGGGATTTCAGTTACAAGGTTGGATTAGAGGAGTTAAGATAGCAACTTTAGGGCAGAGAACATTGAGAAGGAAATTGGATAGATTTGTAAACAATCATGAAGTGTTTAGAACATAGAACATAGAACACTACAGCACAGTACAGGCCCTTCGGCCCACAATGTTGTGCCAACATTTGTAGCAGTTAGCGTAACGCTTTACAGCGCCAGTGAGCTGGGCTGAAATCCAGCCACTGTCTGTAAGGAGTTTGTATGTTCTCCCCGCGTCTGCGTGGGTTTCCTCCAGTTTCCTCCCACATTCCAAAGACGTACAAGTTAGGAAGTTGTGGGCATGCTATGTTGGTGCCGGAAACGTGGCAACACTTGCGGGCTGCCCCCAGAACACTACGCAGAAGGATGTATTTCATTGTGTGTTTCGATGTACATGTGACTAATAAAGATCTTATATTATTTTATCTTATCTTATCCTGCTCTAAGATCTATCTAACCCTTCCATTCCACATAGCCCCCTATTTTTCTGTCATTCATATGCCTATCTAAGGGTTTCTTAAATGTCCCTAATGTATCTGCCCCCACAACCTCTGCCAGCAGTGCATTCCACGCACCCACCACTCTCTGTGTAAAAAATTTACCCCTGACATCCCTCTTATACCTTCCCCCATTCACCTTAAAAATTATGTCCCCTCGCGTTAGCCATTGTCGCCCTGTGAAAAAGTCTCTGACTGTCCACTCGATCTATACTTCTTATCATCTTGTACACCTCCATCAAGTCACCTCTCATCCTTATTCTCTCCAAAGAGAAAAGCCCTAGATCGCTCAACCTATCCTCATAAGACTTGCTCTCCAATCCAGGCAACATCCTGGTAAATCTCCTCTGCACCTTCTCTGAAGCTTCCACATCCTTTCTATAATGAGGCAACCAGAACAGAACACAATACTCCAAGTGTGGTCTGACCAGAGTTCTACAGAGCTGCAACATCACCTCACGGCTCTTGAACTCAATACCCCGACTAATGAAGGTCAACACTTCATACGCCTTCTTAACAACTCTATCGACCTGCGTGGCAACCTTGAGGGATCTATGGACGTGGACCCCAAGATCCCTCTGTTCCTCCACACTGCTAAGAGTCCTGCCATTAACCTTATATTCTGCCTTCAAATTTGTTCTCCCAAAGTGTATCACTTCACACTTTTCTGGGTTGAACTCCATCTGCTGCTTCTTAGCCCAGGTCTAAATTCTATCGTCCTGTTGTAATCTACAGCAACCTTCTACACTATCCACAACACCACCAACCTTACTAACTTACATTAGCAAACTTACTAACCCACCCTTCTACTTCCTCATCCAAGTCACTTATAAAAATCACAAAAAGCAGGGGTCCCAGAATAGATCCCTGCAGAACACCACTGGTCACCGACCTCCAGGTAGAATATGCTCCATCTACCATCACCCTCTGTCTTCTATAGGCGAGCCAATTCTGAATCCACACTGCCAAATTTCCCTGGATCTCGTGCCCCCTGACTTTCTGAATAAGCCTTCCATGAGGAACCTTAACAAACGCCTTACTAAAATCCATGTACACCACATCTACTGCTCTACCTTCATCAATGTGTTTTGTCACATCCTCAAAGAATTCAATCAGGTTCATCAGGCATGACCTGCCCCTCACAAAGCCATGCTGACTATCCCTAATCAGCCTATGCTTCTCTAAATGCCCATAAATCCTGTCTCTAAGAATTTTCTCCAGTAATTTGCCCACCACTGAAGAGAAGAGTTTAGAGAAGCTGTTTCCATAAGGTCATAGAGTCATACAGCATGGAAACTGACCATTCAGCCTAACTGGTCCATGCCAACCAAGATGCCCGTCTACTCTAGTTCCATTTGCCCGCATTTGGCCCATATCCCTCTGAACCTTTCCTATCCAAGTACCTGTCCAAGTACCTCTTAAATGTTGTTAACATAGCTGTCTTAATCATTTCCTCTGGCAGCTCGTTCCATATACGGACCACCCTCTGGGTGAAAAAGTTGCCCCTCCAGTTCCTATTAAATCTCTCCCCTCTAAACCTTAAACCTGAGCCTTTAGAAAATGTTTCAGGTCCAGGAAAAACAAATTAAAATTAATGGATAAAATTCACAAATGTAGAAAAGACCTTTTACGCAGACAGCGGTGATGATCTCAAACTCACTGCCTGCAGAGGTGATGGAAGTAGAGCCAATCGGGGCTTTTGGAAAGGATTTGGATAAGTACTGGAAAAGGAATCTACTTGGGCTGGTACACCTTTTTGGATTTTACTTAATCAGAAATCATCCCATCCACTTTGAAATTATCCAAACAAAACAAAAATGCAGATTTGCCAGAATCTGTGACACCACACCAGTTTGTAGACAGTGTTTGCACAGCTGTGCTGATGTCATTGACAGCGGGCAGATCTGACTACTACTGAAATATGCATGTGTTTCACTTATCACCAAATAACATAATGAATTGTCTGTAAAGGTGTGATTTTAGTGGGTGCAGTATACTTGCACCATTTAACTGACATGATAAGATTGGAAAAAATTCAAAACCTATAAGATATTATTGAGGTTCCACTGAAAAGTATGCACCAGGATCGTGACATATGATTAACCAGTGGCCTGGTGCAGTTCATTCTCAAACTTGTCCTCCCACCACAATGTTGAAGTACTTAAGGCCTTGGGGCACATCCACTTTTGTGAACAATGGTGACTGAAGTCATGGGAACAACCCTTGAAAGAGATGCTTTGTGGATGCAAGCAGTGATCGAAATCCTTCCATGGGTTTGGGAGGTTGACGGAAGCTGTGAGAAAGCATGGGTGATCAGGAATAAGCAGTTTCCAACATCTATCCATCATCTCAGCAAAACTGGATGAAAGAAGTGTTGGCCATTATTGGCTTGTCCACCACAGAATCTGTGACCAGGAACATCGTGGTGATCATTCGACATCTTTCTCACATCCACTTCCCCCTCATCCAACAGTGTCCTTTGATTTACAAGACTTGTGCACCTCTCAGCTGCCTTGTCTCCTTCCAGCCACCCTGACCTGTGACACAGTGATGCTGCAAGTCGACCCACTGCATAATAGCTCCATTGTTTGATCATAACCTACAGTGCTGTCTGTGTGGAGTTTGCATGTTCTCCCTGTGAGCACGTGGGTTTCCTCTGGGTGTTCCCGGTTTCCTCCCACATCCCAAAGACGTCTGGGTGAGCAGGTCCTCCACCTGATGGCTGCCACTGGGGGAGCATTGAGGAAGGGTAGAAGGGACAGGCAGAGTCATACTGCAGTACAGAAATACTCAAGAGGTCAGGGAGCATTAGTGGAAAGAAACATTACACAAGTGTGTGCAGAGTGGACAGTTGGTAACGTTCATCCTCAAGCAGTGCTGAATGGTAACAGCAAGACAACTTGAGCTGTGACCATCCAGTTAGCACAGTGTGTGTGCAATCATGAACAGGACACTGGGAGACCAAGACTTGGCTGTTGAAGGAATGGTCCCTGCCTCAATCCCACATACACATGCATCTGTGTTATTCAATGTATCCATAATTTTATGCAGATGTATATTGAATAGGTCAGGATGTTTACTAGAACAATGTTGTATAACATTTATCAAAGAAGGTAGGAATGAGGTCCAAGGTTGTACTGTTTGTCCAGGAAACAGGAGATTGGTTGCAATCCTGCCAAGCTTCCAGGAAGAAAGAAAAGATCCTGAAGACAGACTCAACCTGCCAGGGGAGGAGGAAGGTGAGGGGAGAAAGCTCTGGCCAAGAGGATCCATCTGAAAGAATTTCGGAAATAGCAGCGGTAGATTGAAGGAAGGCAATGTGTCCAGAGGCTGAAACTATTCAAGAAGATTGTCACTGAGATCTGTCACCTGCTACAGGGCAGTGTCTGAGACCCACTGTCTGTGGCCATCAGAGTCACAGTGGCCCTTGACCTCTTTGTCTCTGGTTTATTCCAGACAGCCACATCTCACTCAGCTGCTATTAAGGAGGAGGAGATGCTTGACTTCTCCTTGCAGGCACACGGGTTTACTGAATTTCCATGCAATCAAGGAATGACATGAGAGTATTGTTAATGCTCCTCCCAGGAGTGCCACCCTGTTCACTGTCAATTAGCCTGAGACCACTAGCAAAAAAATTGCTGTTGTAACCGGACACTCGCTTGACTTCTTCACCCTGGGTAGTGCATTGTGCCCACTGTACATCACACCAGACAGACAACTGGAACTCTGGGACCACTCTTGGAGATGTTCTGCAAAGTGGTCACGCAATCTGCATTTGGTTTCTCTAAGGTAGAGACCAGTAAAACTCCAATAATCCAACACACTTGGGACTTTGGTGCTGGACTTCTATTTTATTCCAATTAATAGTACAGCACACTTTTAACTCATTTTTTATTCAAATGTTACACATTATACATGAACAGGAAAGTTTTAGAGGGATACAGGCCAAACATGGGGAAATGGGACTAGCTTAAGTGGACAACTTGGTCATCATGACAAGTTGAGTTGAGGGGCCTGTTTCCATGCTGTATAACTCTATTACAATAAATTTTCCAGAAAACCAGGTGAGTTTCAAGGGTGCGCAGGAACCAGGGCCAGAGTGTATTTAAAGAGAGCGTGGGAATCAGGGCTCCTGCATACTAAAGGAAGCCAGAAGTCTGGTGTGTTAAAAGGAATGGGAACAGGGAACCCAGTGTGTTACAGGAAGAACAGGAACCGGGAACCCAGTATGTTAAAAGGGAGTGGGAACCAGAAACCCAGTGTATTACAGGGAGAATGGGAACCAGGAACCCAGCATGTTAAAGGGAGCATGGAAGCTGGGACTCCAGTGTGTTAAAAGGAACTACAGGAATCAAGGCCCTGTTGTATTCAAGGGAGTATGGAAACTGAGGGTTCAGTGTGCAAAAGGGAACATGGGAACTGGTGTTAAAGGAAGGATGGGAATCAGCACCTAGGAAGTCAGGTGCCGAACCATCGGTATTTCCAAACAATGGACCAGCAGATTATCAGAGTTTTACTGTACACAGTGAACACAGTGAACACCCAATGCAGAGCACTAGAGTGGATGAAGCACAGCAAACCGCTCTTTATATTGAAGGGGTATTTTGAGTCCCTGGATGGTTAGAAGGCAAGATATGATTGGACAGGTGATGCATCATGGAATGATGTTGAGGGACATGGAGTGGGTGTAGATGGAAGAGTGAACCAGGGAGTTGTGAGGGAGGGGAAGCTTTGTCTGCTGGGATTGGAGATGTCAGAAATTCTGGAGGATGGTCCATTGAATGCAGAGTCTGATAGGGTGGTAGGTGATGGAAAAGGGACTGACAATCTCCTGTGCCTTAGGGGCAGAGGACTTGGACCTCCTGAGACAACCAGGCCATTTCCGAAAATTGGGCTGGTCCATTCCCCAAACTGCCACAGCTTTCCCCAAGCCTCTAAAGCCGTTGAATGGTTGCGGTCACTGCCTCTCCTTTATTAAGAGAAGAAGCCATGACTTCACTCTGCATGAGTAAGCTTGATCTTGGACTAACGTCTCTGGAGATTGCACTCCCAAGAATACATGTTAATGTGCTTACAGCTCGGAGGGTGCTGGCTAATCATATGGCGATGTGGGCATAAATATTCTGTGCAGTTAGCACTGGATCAAAATGGAGACACAAGAGACTGCAGATGCTGGAATCTGGAGCAACTATCAAAATTAAAGTGCTTTTATTTTATTTCCTGTGTCCTTATGCTACTTTCCTCAACTTGCAATGCCACCTGTCCTTCATTAAAGTCACCATAACTTGTAATGCATCGATTAAGGATATGAGTTAGCCGCCAAGGAAGTCATGAGATTAAACGGCATTACAAGAGACTGCAGATGCTGGGATCTGGAGCAACAAACAATCTGCTGGAGGAACTCAGCAGATTGAGCAGCATCTATGGGAGGAAAGGAATTGTTGATGCATTGGGTCGAGACCCTGCATCAGGACTGAGAGTGGAGAGGCGAGGTGGACAAAATAAAGAGAGGAAGGGGAATGGTGAGAAAGGAGCCCGAAGTAGTTGGTGGACAGAGGGGAGGGGGTGTAAGATCACAGGCAGATTGTGCCAGGCAGGGAAGGGGAGTGGGGGTGGAGTTGGGAGAGAGTGGCAGGTGAATGATAGATAGAGGCAGACAAAGAGAAAGAGAGGGAAAAAAACTATATGGAGAGGCATATGGAGAGGAATGTGAAGGTTGGAGACAACTGCTGGAGGGAGATAAGCAGCAACACAAAGGACTAGTACATTACTGGAGTGCACTTCTTCCGGCATGAACCAATTTCTCCCTTCTTAATCTAATTTCAATGCAAGAAGTAACCAGTGGGTTCTGTAGCAGGTACATATTTTTCCCCACCCAGGTATTGCTTGGAGCTGAGGCAATAAAAAGAAAAATCAACCCCAGTCAGATCCAAACATGAGTAAGCTCCATTATCTTTCAGAGAGCGCAAGAATTTATTTGGACTGAATTCCTCCCTCATCTGAAGCAATCATGTGATCTGGTGATTAACAGGGAAGAAATGCTTCCAAGCAACTTCATTTCCATAACATTGTTTCTTTAGGTGTTGTGCTATCGAAAATGAATATTTCTTTTGGAGAGAAGCACTGTAGTGAATATTTGTGGGATAACTTGGTTCACTGGGAAAATTTGACCACGTCCTTCCCATTCACTGCACTCCCGGCGCAGTGGTACACAAATTAGTGCTGCTGCCTCACAGCTCTAGTGTTCAAATCCTGATCTCCGGTGTTGACCATGTGGAGTTTGCACATACTCTTTGAGGTTGTCTGGGGCTCCCTGGGTGCTCCAGTTTCTTTCCACATCCCGAAGACAATTTGGTGAGTGAACTGGTTACTGTAAATTGGCACATTCTGTAGGTAACAGTCAAAGGGCATGAGAGAGGGAATAGGTTACTGGGAAATAGGAGAGTGAATGAGACTGATGGGGTTACTCTGCTGAGAGACGGCATGGATCCAATGGGCAAAGTGGCCTTCTATGTTGCAATCAGATGATTTGAACATGAACAGGACAGGCCTCCTGTGAGGAAAATTAACAGCACTCTCAGCACACTGAATGTTGTCACCTCCCACCCAAGCCTCCTCCTGGAATATTGCAGGAGAACAGAGTTGTTGAGGATTCTTAGCAAACATTCTTAGCGCACCACTGACACACACATAAATACAGAGGGAACCACACGCTCCTTGATAAAAGATAGCTTACAGATTCCTACTTCAGCACTGAAAAGTCTCTCAAAAACCTCCCCAACTCCAGACTGTCTCAACCATTCAATTGACCCAAATCCAACCAGTCATCAATCTGCTGCTTGGGATCCTTCAGCCCAATACACTGGCTGTTGCCACAATGGCCTGAGAACGCTCATGGTGTTCCCCAAAGTCACTGCAACCCTTAACCCCTTCCCCAAACACTGCCAGTCCTTTACCCCCTCCCCAAACACTGCCAGATCTTCACCCCTCCCCATCGCCACCCCCTCCCCAAATTCATTGCCAGTCCTTCTCCTGATCCCCAAAACTCCTGCAGATCTTCCCCCATCTAAACTTATGATCCCCAAGACCCATATTCCAGACCCCCTTGATATCTGGGTTCAAAACTCTGATCCTCCCCTTCCTGATGAACTCCCACAAATGTGGCTCTCCAATTCCCCTCCTAGCTCCCAATTCCCGGCCTTGAGTTGCTGAACCTTGTCTCAGAAAGGGGGTATGGAGTGGGGTGCATTTACATCCATGTAATAGTGCCACAGTCTATACATTGTCCCCATCACTTGGATCTCCACATATAATGGATATCTTACCTGATGGGTTAATAACAAAAATGGCAGTTGGATTCTCTGGACTTTCAAGGCCTTTTACCAGCCTCAGCTGTTCCACCCCCCCCCCCCCACCCCCCAACTTCACAAAAACCTGCTGGCTCTCCTCCAGTCTATATTTCTTTCATTACAGAAAAGGAGGTCATTTAACTCATCAATCTCTCGGAACATTCCCACCAATCACATTCCTCCACTGATTACCCTATAACTATTCTCCTTCACAAGTCTTTCAACTCAACCTCCATCCCACTCTTCTGCCACCCACCAACTGATTAATCAACCAGCACATCTTTGGAATTTGAGAGCATGCTATTGTAGAGAATGTGCAAACTCCACACAGACAGCACTGGAAGTTGGACCAAACCCAGATCACGGGAGGTGTAACACAAGCACTACTTGCTGCACCATTGCGCTGCCCAACTGCTGATTAGCAGTACTGTGCTGTTCATCTCATTATTATTACACAAAAAAATGTTTTTTTTGTAATTTGGGCACCTTGTGGTGCATGAGTTCCAGAGTTGTTTGTGGATTCATGGGTTTTAAACACCATATTCAGACACCTTGATCAACTTGAACTTCTGTGCAAATATTCCATTGATAAATGAAGAAATGGCCAACATAATTGAAACATCTTGTGGTTTGCCTGTGAAACTGCTTCAGTACCTGTATCATTGACAGAGCACCACATATCTAATAAATCCTTTGAACAGCTATAAAAAACCTTCACAAGCCACAAACTGGACAAGCAAAGCTGAAAACACATATTAGTCCAGGAATGAATAGTCTCCTGTTTAAGAACAATGTAGCAACCTGTCATCACCAACATGCCAGAGGCTTAAGTCATAATATTCAAACTTTGTTAGCATGAGGGTAGGATATCAGCTCAGATGAGTGTTATTTTACTGGGTTATGAATAGGGGAGGAAGCAAGCTCACACAGTGAATGGTATTGTAACTCCCTAAGTCATCATATTTGGTTAAAGAGGGGTATAAAGTTACTCAACCTGCCACAACCATGAGAAATTGCAGTTACCTGGGAGCAATAAGTTACATACCTGGATACTTGACTGGCCATAAAGATCTGACTGTTGATACACTGGCATTTAACAAACACACAAACAATTCGATTCTAATTGAAATTACATCATTTGTAAGTGACCTTAGTGAAATGACCCTTTTCTAATCATGGAAATGTTTTCACTTCAGCTTGCAGAAGTAATATTCCCTGCCCTGCAAAATTTATGGGTTATATTTACTCAACTGAATTTCCTTGTGCCATGTGTTATTGTTTTCAACATGGCACAATCTCTAGCCCTGTTGTGTGTCAGTGCATATTTTATGCCCAGGCACATTGTGTGGACTTGCAACTGTGTCCCTTCAGAACATTTCTACTCTTCGACATTCTTCAAGTGATAGACAAATGAAAGACAATTTTCCACAACACACTGCCAGGTAGTTCTGAGGAAAAGTTTGTGTGGTTTTTCCCGGTATCACTAAGCATACCATTTAATGATTCATTGTTTGTTAACTACAGGACAATAAAAAAGAAGATGAAATAATTCTGCTTTAATCCCAATCTTTAAGTATGCAGAGAGGGTCCAAATATTGTCACATAGATCTCACTGCCTTGTTATAGAGTCATACAGCTCAGAAACGGGCCCCTTGGCACAACTGGTCCATGCTGACCAAGATTTCCATCTAAGCTAGTTTGCCTGTGTTTGCCTCATATGCTTCTAACCTTTCCCTTGTACCTGTCCAAGTGCCTGTTAAGTGTTGTTAATGTACCTGCCCCAACCACTTCCTCTGGCAGCTCGTTCCATAAACAGACCACCCTCCGGGTGAAAAAGTTGCTCCTCAGGTTCCTATTAAATCTCTCCACTCTCACCCTAAACCTATGCCCTCTAGTTCTTGATTCCGCACCTCGGGAAAGAGACTGTGTGCTTTCACCCTATCTCTGCCCCTCATGATTTTGTACACCTCTATAATATCACCCCTCATTCCTCTATGCTCCAACAAATAAAGCCCCAACCCACTCAAGCTCTCTTGGTAACTCAGTCCCTTGAGTCCCAGAAACATCCTCATAAATCTTCTCTGCACTCTTTCCAGCTTAAGGGCATCTTTCCTATAGCAGGCCAACCAAAATTCAAAACAATATTCCAAATGTAGCCTCACCTGCGACATAACATCCCAACTTCTATACTCATTGCCTCGACTGATGAAGGCCAGCGTGCCAAAAGCCTTCTTCACCACCTTTTCTACATGTGACACCACTTTCAGGTACATTGTACTTGTATTCCTAGGTCCCTCTGTTCTATAACACTTCCCAGGGCCATACTGTTCACTGTGAAAGTCAATAGTTATTATATTGTTAGTAGGGAAGCCAGCAATTTCACAGAAGTCATTGTGGACATGGTGCTTGCACAATGAGGGCTTCAAAACAAAAATGATTTTATTTCATTTCCTGTGTCCTTAAGCTACCTTCTTCGAGTTGCAATGCCACCTGTCATTCATTAAAGTCACCGTAACTTGTAGTGTAATGCATCAGTTAAAGATATGAGTTAGCCACCAAGGAAGCCATGAAATTAAATGACAAGTTACTGAAATTCAATTTAAGAAATTGTCCATTTGTGATCTAATATCAGATAAGATGACTGGCTTGTTATATAAGTCTAGGTTCATCAATATCCTACAGAGAAGAGACCCAGGCCACATAGTATTTCCAACATTGGAGACCACACCTGAAGGACTGTATACAACTTGTGTCACTCTATTTTAAGGAAGGCCATTCTTGGCTTGGAGGCAGTGCAGTGAAGTTTCTCTAGATTGATTCCTGGGATTAAGGGGTTATTTTATAATTAAATAAATTGGGCCTATAGACTCTGGAGTTAGAAGAATGAGAGGTGATTGTATTGAAACATGCATGATTCTGAGGGGACTCGTCAAGGTGGATGATAGAGGGTGTTTTCCATGGGAATATCTAGGACTAGGAGATATGGACTCAGCATAAGCAGTCACCCATTTAAGACAGAAATGAGGATGTGTTTCATCTGGTTCTGAATCGTTGGAATCTCTACCCTTGACAGCTGTGGAGACTCACATCAGGTATATTCAAGGTTGAAGTCAAATTTTAGGCTTTAGTGGAATCAAGGATTCTACGGACCAGACAGGAAAATGGAATTAAGACAAAGATCAGATTAGCCATGGATTTGTTGAATGGCAGGGCAAGCTTGAGGAGCCAAGTGACCTACTCCTAGTTCAGTTCTTATGTATGTCTTATGTTCTAACTCAGCTCCAACCTTCCACCATTGCCTACTCAAGAACTGCACTCGTTAATCAAAGACTATTGGTGTGAACCTGATAATCTCAAAGCCTTTTTGGAAATGTGGTTAATTGGGTTGATAAACTGAATATAACTGATGCACTGTGAATGGTTTTACATAAATATATTTCAAACAATTTCTTTATCAAAACAATATTGATTGAAAATTGGTTGATAAACAACCAACAAAGAAATGGGTGTTGCTTGAACTTGAGAAGGTTTGAAAATGTCTGTCTCCAAAATTTAGTTTTGGGTCCATCTTTGGACTTGAGAGCAGGGAACACATGTTGGAATGTGTTGACAATACACTGGAAAGTGGAACGACAAGCCAGTTTTCCTGCTATGACAGTGCTGGTCACATTGGAGTTGTTGTGCGACGAGAACAACTAATCTGTTTTGATCAGTGTGCAACAAACCCAGATGCAGCACAAGGACAACCCCAGTGGTGAGATAGGAAAGCTTTGTGAACCAAAGGTCCAAAACTAACCTCTGTCCTAACCATGCCACACTTACGACTCATCTCTCAATGATTCATATACTTTTTTACTGAAGGAAATCAGCTTAGTACCAGTAATTGCAATTTTTTCCCTCATGAGTTTGTTTCCACAGACTGAATTACTCACTTTCCAATGTATTATTTTCACAAATTAGTCTTGATTTACTCTCCTCTCACCTCCTCTGGTCCTAACATACTGTACAAAATTGTTTACAATCATCTAGCCCCTTTAAAAGCAGCAAACACTCAATCTTCTACTTTCCAATTTAAATAATCCATCCTGAAATGTGATGATATTGAGTGTACCATCTGAGAGCTCTAAACTTAAGTCAAGACTTTAAGTTCTATCTGGCATAAGTATCTATGAGTACCCTCACTGTCGGGAGATCATACTGTATCAACTTACACTTCAAGGACTAGTTTACTTCACTACTTTCGGTTAGCATAATGCTTTACAGCGCCAATGACCCGGGTTCAGTTCCGGCCACTGTCTGTAAGGAGTTTGTACGTTCTCCCTGTGACTGTGTGGGTTTCCTCCAGGTGCTCGGATTTCCTTCCACTTCCCAAAGACATGCAGATTAGGAAGTTGTGGGCCTGCTATGTTGGCGCCGGGAAGCATGACGACACTTGCGGGCTGCCCCCAGAACACTCTACGCAAAAGATGCATTTCACTGTGTGTTTCGATGTACATGTGACTAATAAAGATATCTCATCTCATCTCTCTATGGAAAGGTCTAGCTGTCAATAGTCTCTATTTCAAGTGCTGGGTCCCTTCTTCCAAACAAGGAACCAAGCAGTTTAAAACACAGTTTATTTTATTTTAAGTGAGACATGTTTAATTCTATTAAGTAATTCTTAACAACGACTTGTAATTTACAAAGGATTTTCCAATGCAAATACAATTCTCACAAGCTAAAAATTCATACCAACAAGTTGCAGATGAACAAGTCATCCATCACAGAAACCAAAGGCTGAGGAATGAATTCTAGGTCTTCTTTCTGTAACCCCTTCTCTCTGTTATTACCCCTAACATGACTGCTTTCTAACATTTATACTGTTTCTTCACTTAGTTGACATCATTGGCATGTGATGTTTTTTCAACCACATTTTCAGGCCAGATGACTGGAGTGTTTAGCTAAGTAAAGGTGGATCTCATTGTTTTCTTGTTTATGTTGAGAGGCTCAGCAGGGAATATTGGTTCTAAACTTAATTTAGCAAACAACAAACATCTTGAGCCTTGGACAATTTCTGCTGTTTATGCAAAAAGGGATTTTAGCTAATGAGCAACCACTTCTTGACCTTTGGACAGGTCATGCTGCTGTGCTAAAAAGCTGAGTTGGCAATAAGCCTTTTGGGACCTGGAAAGTGAATATCCGTCACAGAAAAGATAATGGTTGGTAAATATGAAGCCAGTACTAAGATGTAGTGAAGTGTCAGGCCAGTCAGGGGAACAGAGAGGTGACGGATGCAATGAAATGTGGATAATTATGAGGTAATGTATTTTTGGAAGAAAGATTGCGAGCATGCACTTTAAAATGTTAGGGGCTATTTTCATCCATGAAATCTAGCAGTACATGAATGCAATGCTAATATTGATATGTCTGTGTGAAAGTCTGCTTTAGCACTCAGCTTTCAGCTTAATTGATGAGTACTGTAACCCTGATATTGACTGAAGGTGCTACATTAGACACTTAGGTTTGTAGACACAAGAGATGGCAGATGTTGGAATCTGGAGCAACAAACAATCTGCTGGAAGAACTCAGTGGGTTGAGCAGCATCTGTGGAGGGAACAGAATTGTCAACGTTTCGGGTCAAAACTCTAGATCAGAACTGATGCAGGGTTTTGACCTGAAAACGTCGACAATTGCTTTCCTCACACAGATGCTGCTCAACCTGCTGATTTCTTCAGAAGATTGTAAGATGCGGAGGAAACTCAGCAGGTCAGGCAGCATTTGTGGAGGGAAATGGACAGTCAACAATTTTGGGTCAAGACCCTTCATTTGGATGGTCCAGATGAGGGATCTTGACTTGTGGATTTGTACTCACTTATTACATATAGAATGGACATCTTTTGGCACAGCAAGTCTATAAGACCTAAGAACACAGCAGCAGAATTAGGCCCTTCGGCCATTGAGTCTACTTAGATCATGGCTGATTTACTTTCCCTCTCAACCCCTTCTCCTGCCTTTTCCCTGTAACCTTTGACACCCTTACTAATCAAGAACCTATCACCTCCGCTTTAAATACACCCAATGACTTGGCCTCCACAGCCATCTGTGCAAATGAATTCCACACAGATTCACCACCCTCTGGCTAAAGAAATTCCTCTTCATCTCTGTTCTAAAGGGACCCTCTTTTATTCTGAGGTTGTGCCCTTTGGTCTAAGACTCTCTCACTAGGGGAAACATCCTCTCCACATCCACTCTATCCAGGCCTTCCAATATTCAGTAGGTTTCAATGAGATCCCCCCTCATCCTTCTATAATCCAGCAAGTACAGGCCCAGAACTATCAAACACTCCCCATATGTAAACTCTTTCATCCCCAGGATCATTCTCGTAAACCTCCTCTGGACCCTCTCCAACGCCAGCACATCCTTCCTTAGATATTGTGCCCAAAACTGCTCACAGTACTCCAAATGTGGCCTGATCAATGACCTATAAAGCCTCAGCATTACGTTCTTGCTTTCATATCCTAATCCTCTTGAAATGAATGCTGACATTACATTTGCCTTCCTTACTACCAATTCAACCTGCAAGTTAACCTTTAGGGAATCCTGCACTAGGACTCCAAGTCCCTTTGCACCTCCCATTTCTGAATTCACTCCCTGTTTAGAAAAATAGTCAACGCCTTTATTCCTTCTAACAAAGTGCATGACTGTACACGTCGCTATGGCTGTATTCCATCTGCTACTTCTTTGCCCATTCTCCCAACCTGTCCAAGTCCTTCTCTGCAGACTCCCTGCTTCCTCAACACTACCTGCACCTCCACCTATCTTTGTGTCATCTGCAAACTTGGCCCACAAAGCCATCAATTCCGTCATCCAGATCATTAACATATAATGTAAAAAGTAGCTGACCCAGCACTGACCTCTGCAGAACACCAGTAGTCATCTGCAGCCAACCAGAAAAGGCCCCCTTTATTCCCACTCTTTGCCATCTGCTAGTCAGCCAATCTTCTATCCATGCTGGTACCTTTCCTGTAATACCATGGGCTCCGGGCTTGTTTAGCAGCCGCATGTGCGGCACCTTGTCAAAGACCTTCTGAAAATCCAAGTTAACAACGTGCATTGACTCTCCTTTGTCTGTCTTATTGTTACTTCATTAAATAATTCCAGCAGATTTGTCAGGCAGGATCTCCCCTTGATCAAACCATGCTGACTTCGGCCTCTTTTATCATGTGCTTCCAGGTACACCGAAAACCTCATCCTTTATAATGGACTCCACATCTTACCAACCACTGAAGTCAGTCTAATCTGTCTATAATTTCCTGTCTTTTGCCTCCCTCCCTCCTTAAAGAGTGGAGTAATATTTGCGATTTTCCAGTCCTCTAGAACCATTCCTGACTCCAGTGATTCTCGAAAGATCACTACTAATGCCTCCATAATCTCTTCAGCTACCACTTTCAGAACCCTGTGGTGTAGTCCATCCATCTAGGTGACTTATCCACCTTCAGACCTTTCAGCTTCCCAAGCACCTTTGCCTTAGTATGGCGACTACACTCACTCCTGCTGAATTTCTGGCATGTTGCTGGTGTCTTCCCCAGTGAAGACAAATGCAAAATACTTATTCAGTTCATCCGCCATTTCTTTGTTCCCCATTACTACCTCTCCAGCATCATTTTCCAGTGGTCTGATGCATACTCTTGCCTCTCTTTTACTCTTTATATATCTGAAAAAACTTTGGTATCCTCTTTTACATTATTGACAAGCTTACCTTCATATTTCATCTTTTCTCCCTTTATTGCTTTTTTAATTGCCTTCTGTTGGTTTTTACAAGCTTCCCAATCCTCTAGCTTCCCACTAATTTTTGCACCATTGTATTCCTTCTCTTTTTCTTTTATGCTGTCTTTGACTTCGCTTTAGAGCAGCTTGTGGTCGAGCCCACTAGGTTGTCAGCCATGGTTGCCTCATCCTCCCTTTAGAATGCTACTTCCTCTTTGGGATGAACTGATCCTGCGTCTTCCAAATTAATCCCAGAAACTCCTGCCATTGCTGCTCTACCGTCATCCCCTAGGGTTCCCTTCCAATCAACTTTGGGTAGCTCCTCTCTCATGTCTCTGCAGTTACCTTTGCTCAACTGTAATACCGATACATCCGATTTTAGCTTCTCTCTCTCAAACTTCAGGGCGAATTCTATCATATTATGATCAGTGCCTCTTAAGGGTTCCTTTACCTTAAGCTTCCTAAGCAAATCTGGTTCATTGCACAACACCAAATCCAGAAATGCCTTTTCCCTAGTGGGCTCAACCAACAAGCAGCTCTAGAGAACTATCTCGTACGCATTCTACAAGTTCCTTCCCTTGGGATCCAGTACCAACTTGATATTCCCAATCTACCTGCATACTGAAATCTGCCATAACGACCGTAACATTGCCCTTTTTACATGCCTTTTCTATCTCCTGTTGTAATTTGTACCCCACATCCTGGCTACTATTTGGAGGCTTTTGTATAATTCCCATCAAAGTCTTTTTATCCTTGCAGTTGCTGAACTCTACCCACCAGGATTCTACATTTTCTGATGCTATGTTACTTCTTGCTGAGGGTTTGATTTCATTTTTTACCAACAGAGCCACCCCATCCCTTCTGCCCACCTGCCTGTCTTTTCGATAGGATGTGTATCCTTGGATGTTTACCTCCCCAGCTGTGATCTTCTTTCAGCTATGACTCTGTGGTGCTGTGTGATACTATGCTAGCTCCTCCAAGTCTGTCCTTTCACTCCCCTTCCCCAACTCCTTCACCATACATCATCAGCTGTAGAAACACCCTGGTGAAATAAGATGGGAATTTGTAAGGGCAGGAAAAAAATGACTTGTGGGAGTGAAGAGGCTGTAAGGGAAGATGAGGTTGAGGAGAGGGGAGATGTGATGCAGGAGGTTATGAAAGGATTGGAGGGCAGTGGACACAGGAGGAAGCGTGAGTGATTGAGACAGAGATTCGAATTACTGAGGATGAGAAGCTCCTTAGTACAAAAACTAAGGGAGGAAGCAGATTTTAAATGAGAGGCAGAGGAGTGGGAAAGTTAAGATGATCAAAGGGGAATAAAATGCCATGGATTATGGGGCAGACCAATGCAGATTTGGATATGGCCTGTGTCACAGGTAAAATCAGGATGGCAGACTTGATTAAAGAGCAAGGTGTCATCCTTTCTCAAGGCTTTGGTCCACAATAAGTTAGAGCTGACAAGAGCATTGGTCGCAAGCAAAGGAACATTCTGCAGGGAGACACAGAAATAATAGGCTATTGGCTGTGTTAATAGGGCCAGCAATGGGGAGATGAGAGGGACAGGAGAGATACCAGACCCCAGAGCATCCACTAGTGGTGGGCAACATGATTACGGAGTAAATCCAGGTTGCAGTGGTTAAGAAGGCAGCAATAAGTGTCTCTATTATGTCTATCAGAGGATTCTAAGAAAGACTCATATTGTAGGCATGTCTGAGAGAGATTCAAACCCAAAACAACAGCAAGGGAGGTGAAAAAGGGGTAGGATTGGGGAGGGGTTTGACTGGGAGAAGTACCTAAAACGACAAAAAAAACACAAAAAAAACAAACAAATAACCTTGAATCTCAATTGTTGTTTCCTGAAGGGAATTACAAATATCGACCTGTAGAAGTAAAGTGTTATGTGACGTCCTTTTTTGGAAGGGCTGACTCCAGTTTTGCATCTACCTCCTCTCGGAACCCAATTCCCTTCAATAAAATCTCACCTCTGTTAGTATGTCCTTTTAAGTTAATGGTCCCACTTACAGAACTTCCATTGTGTCATTAAAGGAGTTGGAAATGTGGCTTTTTTCCCCTTTGCTTATAAGTGTGCAGAATGATTGCAGTCTCATCACAGATCGTTCAGGACACTATTAGTCGCACCCTGCAGTTTGAGTATGTTGCTCCTTATTCCTGTGTTGTGCCCTGCTATTCAGCCAATTAATAACACAAGAGTATAACAAAATGGGAGCAGGAGTAGGCCACTCGGCCCCTCAAGCCTGACCCACCATTTAATATGATCGTGGCTAATCTGCCCTAGGCCTCAACTTGTCTTCTGTGCCAGATCCCATTAACCACTTTAAATAATTCTAATGATCTCACCTCCTCGATTATCTGAGCTAAATTCCAGAGATTCACTACCCTCTGTGAGAAGCAACTTCCCGTAGATTCCATGATCTTTAATTTTATATGAGGGACTTTATGAAATACTGCAGGAACTCAAAGAAAGTAGCTTCCTGGCAGTGAATTCTAGACTCCCTGAATCTTTTGGGATGACACAATTTTTCCTCACCTCACCTTTTATCCTTCAATTGATTATGTTTTCTAATTATTGAGCTTCCTGGTAAGGAAAATAGGTCTTTTTGGTTACCCTCTCTAGGCCTCTCAAACTTTTATGCACCAAAATTCAGTTTCCTCTCAGCTGTCTTTGTTCCAAAGAAAACAAGCAGAGCCTAACAAATCTCTCCTCATGAGTAAAACTCTCTGGCTTTGTCAATATCCTGTAAATCTCCTTCTCCAGTATTATCACATCCTTCCATAATGTGGTGACTAGCACAATACACAGTGCTCTAGATGTAGCTAGATTAGATTTTTATAATGTCCTTTATATTCCATCCAGTGAATAATAACAAGTATCTTGTATGCCTTCCTTTTTCTTTTTCAATATTTTTATTAATTTCAAATAAGTACACAATGCATAAAATAAAGGAAAAAAAAGAAAATGTTACAAAATAGATTTATTGAATCACACTAGAAATCACAATGCTTCATATTGATAAACAAAAAGGATATCAATTGATATTGATAAATTGGAATAATTTTATTATTAAAAAAATCTAACCCCACTACCAAATCCAAAGCTGTTTAATAACATCCTAAAGACATAGTAGTATTGGCCAGTATATGTATATTAAGCACCAAATCAGTGGTTTTGAAAGTAGTTCAAAAAAGGTCCCCCTAATAATTGAAAGTCCAGAATAGATCCAGAAATAGAGCAACGGATCTTCTCTAAATTTAGATATGACATAACATCCCGTGACTATTGAGCATGAGTGGGAGGAATAGTTTCCTTCCACTTAAGCAATACAGCCCTCCTGGCTATAAGAGAAATGAAGGCCAATATGTGTAAGTCGGAAGTCTCCAAAATTATATCTTTTTCTCCAACAATCCTGAATAATGCAGTTAAAAGATTTGGCTTAAAATTTATTTTAAAAAGTATGGAAAAAGTTTGAAATACTTCTATCCAGAATTTTTCCAAACTCGGATATGACCAAAACAAATGGATTAAAGAAGCCTCTCCATTATTGCATTTGTCACAATAAGGAGATATATCCGAATAGAAACGCGATAACATCTTTGGACAGGTGAGCTCTATGGACCACTTTAAATTGAAGGAGGGAATGACGTGCACATAATGATGAAGTATTAGCCACTTTAAAAATTTGATTCCAGGTTTCCTCAGAAATTGAAATCTGAAGATTGCGTTCCCAAGCATTTTTAATTTTGTCTAAAGGGACCTTATTCATTCCTGATAATCTACCATAAATCTTAGATATTGAAGCATCATAAAAAGGCTTCAAATTAAAAATTATATCTATTAAGTTCTTATCAGGACTTATAGGGAAGGTATGCACTTGAGATCGGAGAAAATCTCTAATTTGCAAATATCGAAAAAAGTGAGTTTTTGGCAAATTATATTTAGTTGCCAATTGTTCAAATGTTAAAAAATTTCCTCCCACAAACAGATCCTGAAAACAAGTAATACACAATCTATTCCATCCTTTAAAAACCATATCAGTCATAAAAGGTTTAAAGAAAAAAATTAGCAAAAATGGGACTAGACAAAGAAATTGTCAATAAACCATAGTTTTTCTAAATTGTAACCAAATCCTCAAAGCATGTTTAACTAACAAGTTATCAGTTAATTTATTTATTGATAAAGGAAGTGAAGAGCCAAGCAGAGAAATAATAGAAAATTTTTTAACAGAATTAACTTCCAAAGAGACCCATATTGGACAGGTTTCGTGATTAATATAATTAATCACAAAACCTTCACGAAATCACAAAACAAAAAGATTTCATATATTGGCTGCCAGTAATAAAGCCTAAGGTTGGGTAAAGCAAACCCTCCATTATTTTTAGCTTTCTGAAAATGAACTTTATTTAACCTAGGATGTTTATTTTCCCATATGTAAGAAGAGATAATTGAGTCAGGGAATCAAAAAAAGACTTAGGAATAAAAACAGGTAAAGCCTGAAATAGATACATAAATTTAGGTAAAATATTCATTTTAATAGAATTAATGCGACCAAGCAGCGATATAGAGAGGGGTGACCAATTTGGTAAGATCCTTTTCACATAATTCAATAAGGCAAGAAAGTTCTCTTTATGTTTATAATTCTTAGTAATAGTTACACCCAAATAGGTAAAATAATTTCTTACAGTTCTAAAAGGAAGATTAATATCGAATGGTATCAGATTGTTCAAAGGGAAAAGTTCACTCTTGTGTAAATTCAATTTATATCCTGGAAATTGACTAAAACAGGAAAGTGAAGAAAGCACAGAAGGTAACGAAGTCTCAACATTAGAAATGAAGAGCAGTAAATCATCAGCATAGAGTGAAACTTTATGGATGGTACCTCTCCTAGAGATACCGGCAATCTCTGTAGATTCTCGAAAAGCAATAGCTAAAGGTTCTAGGCCTAAGTCAAACAGCAGAGGGCTCAAAGCGCATCCCTGTCTAGTTCCGCGTTGAAGTTTAAAAGGTTCGGAAAGTTGAAAATTAGTAAGGACACAGGCAGAAGGAGATAAATAAAGTAATTTAATCCATTGAGTAAAATTGGGGCCAAAGTTAAATTTCTCTAAAGTTTTAAATAGGTAACTCCATTCGACCCGGTCAAAGGCCTTCTCAGCATCTAGAGAGATCACACATTTCGATATTTCGTTAGAAGGAGAATACATAATATTCAATAAACGACAAATATTAAAATGAGAATAACAGTTTTTGATAAACCCCATCTGATCATCGGATATAATTAATGGTAAAATATTTTCTAATCTACGAGCCAAAACTTTAGATAAAATTTTAACATCAACATTTAGTAAAGAAATTGGTCTATATGAAGAACATTCCGTTGGGTTTTTATTCTTTTTAAGAATAAGTGAAATGGTAGCTTCATAAAAAGATTGGGGTAACCTTCCCAATTTAAAAGAATCCAAAAAAACAGAACTTAAATAAGGTATAAGCAATGAAGAGAAAGCCATATAGAATTCTCCTGGAAATCCATCAGGGCCCGGTGTCTTTCCAGAGTGCATTGATCGTATGACCTCGGCGATTTCCTCATAAGTAATAAATTTATCTTATTGTTTTCGGTTATCTGCAGAAAGTGTAGGAATATTTAATTGGTCAAAAAAGTTGTTCATTGGTCAAAAAAGTATCTTCTTTAGGAGAATCAGAACTATAAAGTTTAGAATATAATTCTTTATAAGTATCATTTATTTCTAAATGATCTGTTGTCCTTTGTCCATTGGCTTTGCAAACTTCTTTGATTTGCCGTCTAGCTATAAAGGTTTTTAACTGATTAGCCAATAATTTACCTGTTTTATCTCCATGGATATAAAATTGAGTTTTATCTTTTAAGAGTTGATTCTCAATTGGATATGTTAAAAGGAGATCGTATTTGGTTTGAATTTCAACTCGCCTTTTATATAAAGTGGGATCTGGATCCAAGGCATATTTTTGGTCTAAAAGTTTCAATTGATTGGCTAAATCAATCCTCTCTGTATTAGCTTTTTTCTTAACACTTGCCGCATAAGAAATAATTTGTCCTCTAATATAGGCTTTATAAGCATCCCATATAATAAGACAAGAAGTCTCTCCAGGGTATTCTCTTTAAAAAAGAAAGTGATTTGTTTCTCCAAAAATTTTAAGAAATCTTTATCAGATAGTAAAGTTAGATTAAAACGCCAGGAACTGTTTACTTGAGTGAGTCCGGGGAGGTTTAAAGATAAAAAGACAGGAGCATGATATGAAAGAGCAATCTCTTTATATTCACAGGATCGGATTGATGAAATCAATTGACAATCAATAAAAAAATAATCAATCCTGGAATATGTGTGATGAACATGAGAAAAAAATGAATATACTTCTGGATGTAAAAGACACCAGACATCGGTAACGCCAGTTTTCATTAAAAAAGATTGAAGAGATAAGGCTGATTTATTAAGAGCTGCTGGTTTAGTAGATGACTTATCTAATCTTGAATCTAACCAACAATTAAAATCTCCTCCTAGAACCAGAGAGTAAAGATTCAAATCTGGCAAAAGTGCAAAACTCGTTCAAAAAATCCTGGATTGTCCGTATTCGGAGCATAAATATTGGCAAATACCACTAGTCTATTATCTAGCTTCCCTGATACTATAGCAAAATGACCATTAGTATCCGTTATTACCTTATGTTGAACAAATGAAACAGTATTATCTATAAGATCTTTGTTAGTTTATTAGTAAAAGACCTCAAAGGAATATATATAAAATAACATGTCAAAAAAAAGATCAAAAATCAAAGTACATAAAACATTCAAAGTATTAGTAAAGAGTTATCGAAAAAAAATATAAAAAAAGTAGATGTTAACGAAGAAAATTACGAAGTATTTCAATCCTCAGATTCCAGAAAAGCCTAAGCATCTGCTGGAGAGGTAAACCATTTGTACAAGCCATTTTTCAAAATGATTCTTAGCTTTGCCGGGCAGCGAAGCGAAGGCTTATAACCTTGGTTAAAAAGCTCCAACATGACCTTTTTAAATTTCACACGTTCAATCATAACTTCAGGTGAGAAATCTTCAACGATTCTAATCTTGTAATCTTGGTAGCAAATCATTCCTCTTCGGCGGGATTCACGAATCAAAAGGTCTTTAATTTGAAAGTCATGCAGCGAGATACTGACTGACTTGGATTTGCCTTCTGTAAGAAATTTGTTCATCGGTGACCTATGTGCTCTGTCAATCTTAGGTGCAGCTTTTAAAATAGAAGGAAACGATTCAACCAGAAGGTTTGCAAAGAATTCAGTAGGTTGATTGCTTTTGACAAATTCTCTAAGTCCGAGAATTCTGATGTTGTTCCGTCTGGTCCTGTTTTCTAAATCAATAATCTTCTGCTTTAGCTTCCCATTAGCTTTAGATTGTTTCTCACAGAGCTTTTCCCGGTCATCAATTTTCTCATCCAGAACCGAGAGAGATGCTTCATGTTGTTTAATCCGTTCATCATGATCATGTAAAGTTTCTTGGAGAGAGTCCAATTTAGAATTAATCTGCTGAAGTTGCTTTTGAAATTGTTCAAATTTCTCGGAAGAATCATCTATATGTTTTTGAAGCAATTGTAAAATAGATTCCAGAGATGCAGGAGGGTCATCTTCTTTAGTAATTTTAGTACCTTTGGCAGCCCTTGTAGCCATGGTGAAGTAAAGTTGCAATTAGAGAAAGAGTTTCAAACGGGGTTGAAAAGGTAAGGTAAATAGGAGCTCCAGCATGTAGCTGTTACTCCATTGACGACCAGCAGGCTTCTTCTCATACGCCTTCTTTATCACCATGTTTACCCATCCTTCTAACTTCACATATCTTTGAAAGTGAACTCCAAGATCCCAATTTTCCTCCACATTGTAGGATTCTCCCATTTATTATGTAGTTTTATTTCCAATGCATTCAACCTCACTCCTGTCTGGATTGAATTTCATTCAACATGAGAGGTCAAATGTAGGGATGTTCGCTGATGATTGAACAATGTTCAGCACCGTTCATAAATTCAAAGATAATGAAGCAATCCACATCTAAAAGCAGCAAGACCTGATGATATCTAGGCTTGGGCTGATTGGAGGCAAGTAACATTCATGGCTCATAAGTGCCAGGCAATGACAATATCCAACAGGAGAAAATCCAGCTATCATCCCCTGATGTTCAATGGTATTACCATCATGAATCCTTCACTATCAATATCCTGGGGGTTACCATGGAACAGAAACTGAATTGGTGCAGCCACACACATAATGTGGCTACAAAAGCAGGTCAGAGTCTAGAAATCCTGCAGTGAGTAACTCACCTTCTAACTCCCCAAAGCCTGTCCACCATCTACAAGGCTCAAGTCAGGAGTGTGATGGAACACTCTCCATTTGGCTGGATGAGTGCTGCTTCAACCACACTCAAGAAGCTTGACACCATACAGGACATAGCAGCCTGCTCGATAGCTACCCCATCCACAACCCTTCGCTCAATCCACCACTGATGCACTGTAACATCAGTTTATACCATCTACAGGATGCACTGGAGCAACTTACCAAGACTCCTTTGACAGCACCTTCCAAACATACGACATCTACCAGCGAGAAGGACAAGGACAAATAAAGTATGGGAACACCACCACTTGGAAGTTGCCCTCCGAGCCACACACCATCCTGACTCGACCATCCTCTCTAACTGTCTGGGGCTGACCCAGTTGATTGTGTATTTAATGGGTTTGCATTTGCAGTGAGATGGCATTAACATTGCCTGGGTCAACCCCCTGCTGAAGCTCATCCATTGCTAAAACCATCATCCATGCCTTTGTTAATTCTGGGCCTGGATCTTCCTGTGCTTCCCTGTCTCGCCTCCCACTTTCTGACACTCATATCCCCACTTCTACTGAATTACTCCACCCAAAACTTGTGTGTTCTTGGAAATATGTTGTCACCAGTTAGGGGAAACCTTCATTTTCAAACTTCTCATCTTGTTTCCTTATGTCTCCGTGTCTTCACTCCACACCACCTCTCTAACCCTACAATCCGACAGTCCTGGTCTCCTGTGTATCCTCAGCCTTAATCATCCAGTTTTTGTCACTCTTGACTTCAAATACCCTTCACCCATGAATTCTCACCCAAAACCTCTCCACTTCTCTAGCTCGCTTTTACCTTTTGACAATTTGGCCTCTTTGACCATGCATTATGCCAGACGAATAATGTCTTGGATTCGAGTGATGATTCCTGGGAGATTTGACTACAGCTAGGGGTCCCATGAATTAGTTGCCATTTTTGACCACTGGCATAAACCCCAAGCAAGAGACTGGTCTACACCATGCAAACTAGACCAATACCAATGGTCTGGGACACCAAGGGATGGTCAAAAATAGATTGCAATAACTTTCCAACATGCCTCTACTTCCAAAATGCAGTTCCACTGATTTCAGTGGGACCAGGTTTTGCACACATGGAGTGCTTTATTCAACTGTTACTAAATTTCATATGATCAAGGATGGTGGACAGTACAGGACAGGTGAAATGCTGTACTATGTGAAATAGATAAAGAGAAAAGGAATGTCTGGGCTTGGTTCAAGCTCATAGACTTTAATTTTGTGTAACTACTCCAGTATTAAGGCATGTTTTATGAATGTGTACTCTTGAGCATGGTGCTTCGCATGGACGAAGCACATTTTGAGCATTCATGTGCTGCCATCAATAGGCTTCACAGGATCTTCCATTTCAGCTCCCCACACCTGCACTGATGAAACTAAAATACATGTCCTCCTCAGGTTATGACAGGGTTCTGTTTCTGTGAACTGCTCATAACCCAAACAGTTCACAAGTCAGAAATATGGCCACAAACCGAGTTCCCACGTGGCAGAAGATGCCTGTAGCTCCGCAGTGGCCAGGAAATCCATCCCACTTGTTTCACAAGCTCTTGGTCAAGTGTACTGGCTGTACACTTGTACATAACTGACTGTACGTAACAAGCTGTACTTAAGTTGGGCGTTCTAAGTGAGGAGGATCTGTAACTAACACATTCTCCCCTCCTTGGATAAATTCAAGGAAGCACATATTTTGTTTTCCTCAGAATATTCTACATGTAAAAATTCACACAGAACAAACAACCGGAAATGATTCTCTGGTTTATACAAATAGGGAGTGTGCATTTCTGATTGTAGGTAGAATTTAGTACTGTCTAATTATGAATATGCATTTTATGATATTTTTCAAATGTGGAAATAAGAGAATCTGTTGCTACAGGTGCATAATATAGGAATTTCCAACTGAAATTAAATGTTGAAGTGTTGAGTCACAGCATAGTGTAATAAATCCATTACATTCTTTAAAACGAGTGTCGGGGTGATTAAGCAAATAATTTAAAAATACCTTCTGATTAAAACTGAAGCTCACTCCTTGAACTTAAAGTAGTTCAAGGACTCTGGTGACATAATTGTCAGTGCGGGGTGTCACCATAGCACCCTTGCTGTTGAGTAATCAGCAACCAATGAGGTACACCGGCCAGTCCCACCTATAACCAACCCCCACCCCACCTGCCTTCCCAATGTTATAAGCACCACAATGCCTTCACATCATTGTCAATTTCAGGTCCATCCTGTTGCCAAGTAATCAGCAAGACTTTTAAGTCTATTCACTCGTGACAATCTTCGCTTGGAGTCTCTGATCTTCCTTCCACTGAACTGCAAATGTTCAGTGTAACATAACTTTAAAAAAATCAATTCTCTATTACTTGGGAAAAGAACCACACCAGAAATAGTCTCCCAGCCATATCTTCTCTCTCTTTCTCTCTCACACAATCTCTCTCTCTTTCTCTCCTCTCTCTCTCTCCTTCTCTCTCTCCCTCTCCGTTTCTCATTTTCACTCCCTTTCTCCCTCTTTCTCCCTCTCTCTCCCTCTCAGCCTCCTTTCTTCCTCTCTCTTATTCTCTCACTACCTCTGTTGCTTTCTCTCTCTCTCTCTCTATCTCCTCTTTCTTTCTTGCTGTACTCTTGAACAATGCACTTCCATTTTCCTTTCTCTATCTTCTCTCTCTCCCTCTCTCCCTCTTTCTCATTCTCCCTGCCTCTGTGCCTCTCTCTCTCCCTACCTTTCTTTCTCTATATTTTTCTTTCTTTCTATCTCTCTGTATCCTTTTGAAAGTATTTGCTCTGAATATAGATAAACTGAATTTAGCTATGAGTGGGAGCAAAGCCTACCAATGGCAGAGATTAAAAACATAGGGATGATTAATGGACAGAAAACCAATATCTATGCACTTGTGGTTTCCAATTTGGAAGACTAATCGACAAATGCTCTGCTTACTGTAAAAGTGCACAAACTTTGGCAAAAGTACCTAGTCTATATTGCAGTGATTACACACTTCAATGCACCCAGATAAACCAAATGATGTGGGAATAGGTGAGTCAATTAAGATGCATCAGGTAAGTTCAGCTGTAAATTCTCTTTCATAAAATCAAACAAATTGTTCGGTGCAGGTAAATGCCATGAGATGCAATCAATGACACTCCACTACAGAGATAAAACTTTCACATCTACCCCTTTATTCCTTGATCTTTTCTCTCTCCAAAAACATATACAGCTGTCTCTCCCTCCTGTTACAAATCCCATATCAGTTGCCTCTTTCAGTAACTTGCTGTGGAATTCCTTTACCCAATAGCGGAAGCAGGAAAAATTCTGCATGAATTCTAACTTCTCTGTTTTCACTTGTGTCACCTGGGGACACTTGGTAGCCGTGAGTTTAAGTGATCAGTACAGGGCATTCCCTTAATAAATCTGAACACTCTAATTACATCATTTGCCTCTCCAACTTTCCTAATCTGGCCTCACCATATTCACTGGGATGAGATTTCCTGACCTGCCGGAAGGGGGAGAGTTCCTGACATTTCCAAAATTGTAAATGAACATTGACTCAAATAGTCAAAACAACCCAGAGTTTATAATGAGCAAACATAGAACACAGAAGAGTAACAGTGCAGGAACAGGCCCTTCGGCCCACAATGTCTGTGCTGAACATGATGCCTAATTAAACTAAATTTCTTCTGTCTGTACATGATCCATATCCCTCCATTCCCTGCATATTCATGTGTCTATCTATCAGCCTCTTAAACGCCACCATCATATCTGCTTCCAGCACTACCCCTGGCAGCCCATTCCTGGAACCCACCACTCTCTGTGTAAAAAACTTGCCTCACACATCTTCTTTAAACTTTCCCCCTCTCACCTTAAATGCATGTCCTTTTAGTACTTGACATTTCTACCTTGGGGAAAAAAGATTCTGACTGTCTACCCTGTCTATGCCTCTCATAATTTCATAAACTTCTGTCAGGGCTCCCCACAACCTCCGATGCTCCAGAGAGAACAATCCAAGTTTGTCCAACCTCCACTAATGGCTCATACCCTCTAATCCAGGCAGCATCTGGATAAACCTCTTCTGCACCCTCTGCAAAGCCTCCACATCCTTCCTGTAATGGGGCGACCAAAACTGCACACAATACTCCAGGTGCGGCCTAACCAAAGTTTTATTTAGCTTTTTCCCTTTTTTCCCTTTCATGTAGTTTTATACAGCAAGCAGTCAGGAGTTGTAACAAAGGGAGATAAGTTAGAGCTGCATTAACTATTGAATCAATTACAAATAAAAATATGCCATTTGTTTGTTACTGCATCAGCTTGGGGCAACTGAGCTTCCTGTGGAGGTGGTAGATTCATGGGTTTGTGCACACCATGGTATTCAAAGACAGTGATCGCCTGGATACAAAATAGACCAAGGAACAGAAACAACAAATTTGCGATGAAAATCAAATAAAGTTGCAGATGCTGGAAATCTGAAATAAAAACAGAAACTGCTGGAAATACTCAGCAGGTCAGGCAGTATCTGTGGAAGGAGAAACAGCCAATGTTTCAGCTCTGGGACTCCTCTTTGGGACTGGGAAAGTGAGAAGCAAGTTAGCAGAGAAGGTGGAGGAGGGCGATGTGTGGAACAAAGGAAACTTCTCTTACAGGGTGAAATGATATGGCAATTAAGGAGCAGTAAAGATGAAATTAAGCTTCATTTTCTGCACAATATGTTGCTAATGGTGTGTAGTCTGTGCGATGCCCAGAAGGACAGACTAAAAAAAGGGGAAAGAATCATTTGGTGAGAAAAAATAGCCCCACAAACAGAAAGAAAGTGAACTTTCTAAAGTTGGAGAATTCAATATTGAGTCCTGCAGGCTGCAATGTGCCCAGATGGAAGATGAGGTGTTACTTCTCATGCTTGTGTTGCACCTCATTGTAACAGTGCAGGAGGTCCACAGAGAGACAGGTCAGAGTGGGAGTGGGATGGGGAATTAAAGTAGCTACAGCAAGAAGCTTGGCATCATCCCTGCAGACTGAATGCAGGTGCTCTGTAGAGCGATCACTCAATCTGGGTTTGGTTTCTCCAATGCAGAGAAGTGTATGATGAAGGTTGTTTTTTCTGGTCTAGATGAATTAATGCAATAATGCCCCACAGGAGATGGTAGCAGGACCACCACATGTTTTGCTGTGTATCAGTGACTTATATTTGGGCAAAAAAGGAAAAAACACAAAGTTTCCCAATAATATAAAACTTCGAAGTGTAATGCAGCATGGTAGTTTAGTGGTTAGCGTAACACTTTACAGCGCCAGCGACCCGGATTCAATTCCGGCCACTGTCTGTAAGGAGTTTGTACGTTCTCCCCATGTCTGCGTGGGTTTCCTCCGGGTGCTCTGGTTTCCTCCCACATTCCAAAGACGTACAGGTTAGGAGTTGTGGGCATGCCATGTTGGTGCCGGAAGGATGGCGACACTTGCGGGCTGCCCCCAGCACATTCTCAGTCATGCAAAAAGATGCATTTCACTGTGTGTTTCAATGTACATGTGACTGATAAATAAATATATACCAATATCTGTCTATCTAAACAGTGAGAACACCCATCAGGAGTGGACTGATAAACCAACTGATGATAGTGGATGAAAGGGTGAATTGACACATTTAGGCAGGAAGGGGAGAGTCAATGTAAGGCCATTGGTACCCACTTAGAAGGTATATGAAAGGGGAGGGGCAGGCATGGTAGCGTAGCGGTTAGCATAACGCTATTACAGCGTCAGCGACCCGGGTTCAATTCCTGCCCCTGAGTGTAAGGAGTTTGTACGTTCTCCCCGTGTCTGCATGGGTTTTCTCCAGGTGCTCCGGTTTCCTCCCACATTCCAAAGACATACGGGTTAGGAAGTTGTGGGCATGCTATGTTGGCGCCGGAAACGTGGCAACACTTGCGGGCTGCCCCCAGAACACTCTATGCAAAAGATGCATTTCACTGTGTATTTCGATGTACATGTGACTAATAAAAATATTTTATCTTATCTTATCTTAGCCTGAGGTATAGCTACACAAAGCCTTGAAAGTGGTGGGTCAAATTGCTGTTATTAGAACATATGGAATCCTTGAATTTGTAACTAGAGACACAGACCTCAATTTTAATTCAGAGATGTTTCAGGGGTGGGACTCTGATATTAGCAACAGATGGATGAGACAGCTCTGGAATTTGGCAGCATAAGCATTGTGCCACATTTGTGGATTCTATCCAGGAAAGATTTTAACCAAGAGAGAGAGGTTTTGCACAACTATCTATATTTACTCATTTCACCCAACACTCCTACTCTCTCAGGTATCTTGAATTCCAACCCATCCTTCCCCTGTAATACACTTCCTCACACCTCCGTCTATCCATCCAAAGCTGCTGCTCACCCACATCCTTACGCTATTCCCTCAACTTCACCAAAGGACCGAGATGTAAGGTCATTGGGTAAAAAAGAACAGAAATAAGATGAAGAGAATAATTTTTATTTATGATCTGCAATTTGTTGCTTGAAAGGAGGTTAAAGCAGATGCAGCAGTAAGGAAAATGGACACAGAGTTATGCTGCCAGCAGTAGCTTGTTCTTCATTTTAACAAAATACTCTTTCATACAATCCATGGGTTATTGTTGCAACATAATAAAAGATGTCTTTGAGCTATTTGTGAGCATGCAAAGTGGGCATCCTCCATCTTGGCAATGCACTCTGAACTCTGACATCTTAAAACTCAAATGTCTTACAGAAGTTCATTGAACTGAAAGTTTGAAAGCTTAATGTACACTCAGGAACAGCACCTTATTTTGTGTCTAGATACTTTAAAAGCCCACTGAATTCATCCATTTCAGACAACTAGCCTTTTCAGTTTGTATCTGAACTGACCATAAGGAAAAAAGGTCATCAGCCTTAAACATTAACCCTGTTTTCCTCTCCATAGATGCTGCCTGATCTGGTAAATGTTTTCAGCATTTTCTGTTTTTTTTTCCAGACATCTAGCACCTGCAGTTTTTTTGCTTTTCTTTCAACATTGATATAACATGTTCAAACTGCACGGTGTTTCAGCACATGGTCAATAGTAGCCTGTCCTTTCTTTCTGATGAAGAATGCCTTGCCACGTTCTGCGGATTCTTGGTCTCTCATGACTTAAGATGTCTTAGAGATACGTATAAGCTAACAATGTGGTTGTCCTCCATCTTGACAACACACAAGAAGGATGATAACCACATCTTGAAATGCTTGGTGCTTACACCAGACGGAACCACATCACCTGGGGCGGCACAGTGGTGCAGCTTGCAGTGCTGTTGTCTCCAGTGATCCAGGTTCAATCTTGTGCTGTCCGTGTGGAGTTTTCATGTTCCCCCTGTGACTGTGTGGGCTTCCTCCCACTTACCAAAGACATAAGGGTTACTATAGTTAATTCACCACCATAAATTGCACCATGGAATAGTAGAATCTGGGGAGTCAGTGGGTATGTGGGGAGAATAAAATGGATTAGGGTAGGGGTGTAAATAGTAGTTGATGGTCAGTATGGAATTAGAGGGTCTGTTTCTGTGCTTGATCTCTCTATGAATTATAATGGAGAGATACAAGAAGGGGAAAAAATTGCAGGGTGATGGGGAAGGTGCAAGCAATTGAATCTTCCGAAGAACCAGCATAGGAATGATCAGCCAAATGGCCTTTTCTGTGCTGTATGAATCTAGTTATAACTGGCACTTCCAAAGTTCACTGGGAAAAAGCTCAAACACTGGAGATCTTTGGAGTGTAGGAGAATGAGGGGTGATCTTATAGAAGTGTATAAAATCATAAGAGTCATAGATAGGGTGAATGCATGCAGGGTTGGGGAATCAAGAATTAGAGGGCATAGGTTTAAGGTAAGAGGGGAAAGATGTAATAGTAACTTGAGGAGCAACTATTTTAGACAGAGGGTGGTACATATATGGAATGATCTGCCAGAGGAAGTGGTTGAGGCAGGTAGAATAATAATATTTAAAAGACAGTTGGACAGGTACATGGATAGGAAATGTTTAGAGAGATATGGGCTAAAGACGGGCAAATGGATTGGCGTCTTGGTCAGCATGGCCGAAGGGCTAGTTTCTTTGCTGTATGACTTTACGACTCTATGACTGTCTTTCAGAAGACATGTTAATCACCTTGATTGAGAAGCAAAACACCACAAGATACAATGAAGAAAAGTAGGGATTACTGTCCAATATTCCTACTTTAACAAATACTAACAAACCAAACCAAATAATAATTTATTTCATTTGTTGTTTAAAAGACCTCAGAGTGTAGAAATTGGCAGCTGCTTTTGCCTCTTTCACAACCGTGTTATGACTTTAAAGATAATTCATTAACAATTAGATGCAATTATGGATGGACAATAAATGCTGGCCTTGCCAGCTATGCCCACATCCTGAAAACTAAAGAAATGAAAAACAAAGTTATTAGTTAAAAGAAAGTAAATGAAAACAGAAAGTGCTGGAAATACCCAGCAGGTCAGGCAGCACATGTGGAGAGGGAAATAGAGTCAATATTTTAGGTCAATGACATTTCATCAGAAAGTAAGGGTTGGAAGACTAAAGGCTGGCAGTAATGCTCAAAGAATGTTTGAGTTTCAGTTTCCAAATAAATAACATAGTGTAACACCTGAAGGTAATAACTAAGGACACTTTCATGATGAGGACTCTCCTTTAAATCATATCTGTGCTGGTACTTCAAGTGAGTGGTAGAACCCACACAATTCTTTTTAAGGAATAGCACGTCCTGATACCTAGTTAATATTCTTTACAAATCCTACCAAAAATATTTTAGTAAAATTTCTGTGATCTAGTTGTATGAAAAAGAGCTGCCATGTTCAAATACAAAACAGAGCTCAAATCTATGTAAAGGACTTTGAACTGCTTCTACGAGATATGATAAGACTATGAAATGCAAACCTGCCATTCATTCCTAACATAAAACCACATCAAAAGCTTGTGAAAAATCTAGCCTAGTTTCACTTTAAATGCCCACCACATACCATCCACCTGGTCTTTATTATTTTCAAAGAGGTTAGTTAAGCATGACCTCCTGTTGAATCTCTGCCAAATTTCCTTCCACAAGATATGGTTCTCCATTTATACATTTCTCAAGATCATTTCAAAGACTTTCCCAACCACTAAAACAACTTACTGAGTCAAAGTTCCTGTATAAGATATTTCACTGTCCTGCATTTAATGAGATTATTTTGGTTAAAATTTTAATCCACCAACCCCACTTCCACGTATATCAAGCCTACAAAAATGTTACTTGGCATACGTATGAATTTACCAACATTTGAATCAGATGCAGGTGTAGGGCATTTGGCCTCTCAAATCTACACCGCCATTTAATAAGATCACAACTGTTATAATTGTAACCTCAACTCTGCACTCTGCCTCTCCCTGGTAACCTTTCACCTAGTTGCTTATCAAGAATCTATCTGCCTTTGCTTTAAAATATTCAAATACTCTGCTTATTCTATTTTAGTAAGGCATTTGACAAGGTCCCACATGGTAGGCTTATTCAGAAGGTCAGAGGGCATGGGATCCAGGGAGGCTTGGCCACGTGGATTCAGAATTGGTTTGCCTGTAGAGAGCAGAGGGTTGTGGTGGAGGGAGTGCATTCAGATTTGAGGGCTGTGACTAGCGGTGTCCCACAAGAATTGGTTCTGGGACTTCTACTTTTCATGATTTTTATTAATGATTTGGATGAGCGGGTAGAAGGGTGGGTTGGCAAGTTTGCAGACGACACAAAGGTTGGTGGTGTTGTGGTGTCGATTTTGTGGAGGACTGTTGAAGATTGCAGAGGGACATTGATAGGATGCAGAGCTGGGCTGAGAAGTGGCAGATGGAGTTCAATCCGGAGAAGTGTGAGGTGGTACACTTTGGAAGGACAAACTCCAAGGCGGAGTACAAAGTTAATGGCAGGATTCTGTGTAGTGTGGAGGAGCAGAGGGATCTGGGGATTCATATCCGCAGATCCCTGAAAGTTGCCTCACAGGTGGATAGGGTAGTTAAGAAAGCTTATGGAATGTTAGCATTCATAAGTCGAGGGATCGAGTTTAGGAGCCATGAGGTAATGATGCAGCTCTACAAAACTCTGGTTAGACCACACTTAGAGTACTATGTCCAGTTCTGGTCACCTCATAATAGGAAGGATGTGGAAACGTTGGAAAGGGTGCAGAGGAGATTTACCAGGATGCTGCCTGGTTTAGAGAGTATGCATTATGAGGAGAGACTAAGGGAGCTAGGGCTTTACTCTTTGGAGAAAAGGAGGATGAGGGGAGAGATGATAGAGGTATACAAAATATTAAGAGGAACAGATAGAGTGGACAGCCAGCGCCTCTTTCGCAGGGCACCAATGCTCAAGACAAGAGGGCATGGCTTTAAAGTAATGGGTGGGAAGTTCAAGGGAGATATCAGAGGGAGGTTTTTCACCCAGAGAGTGGTTGGTGCATGGAATGCACTGCCTGGGGTGGTGGTGGAGGCAGATACATTGGTCAAATTCAAGAGATTGCTAGATAAGCATATGGAGGAAATTAAAATAGAGGGATATGTGGGAGGAAGGGGTTAGGTAGTCTTAAGTGAGGTTTAAAAGTCAGCACAACATTGTGGGCTGAAGGGCCTGTATTATGCTGTACTGTTCTATGGTTCTATGGTTCTTCCAAAGAGGGTTCTAAAGACTCACAACTCTCAGTGTCTTAATTGGGCATCCCCTTATTTTTAAACAATGAACCTTAATTCTAGTTTCTCTACAAGGGAAACATTCTCTCCACATCCATCCTGTCAGTACCACTGAGGATCTTATGTGCTTCAATTAAATTGTCTCTTTCTCTTCCAGACTCAGCAGATACAAGCCTAGCCTGTCCAACCTTTCCTAACCCCTTCAGATATTAGTCCTGTAACCATTCTCTAATCTGCTTTCAACACATTAACATCCTTCCTTGAATCAGAAGACCTATACTGACACAATACTTCACATGTAATCTCAACAATGCCCTAAGTAATTGAAACATAACCTCCTTACTTCTGTATTCAGTTCCCCCCGCAATAAGCAATAACATTATGTTAGCTTTGTTAATTACTTGGGCTACCTGCATACTAGCCTTTTGTGAACCTTCCCCTTCCTGGGCCTGAGTTTCTATGCAAGATATTTCATAAACTTGTTGGGTTCAAGGTTACATTAATTTCAGTCCAGGGTCAATTAAGTTTCTGATGCTGAGAAATTTGTCCCTTACATAGTATTCAATGTGCTCTGTAGTTACATCAGTATGTTGTATCTGACCTTCATTCCAAAAAGTTTTGAAAACACTCAGCAGGTTCGCATCATCTGCAGAGAGATGAACAGAGTTAATGTTTCAGCACGATGACCTTTCAACACTCTGCCTGAATACTTCCAGCATTTTCTGTTTTTATTTCAGATTCCCAACACCTGCAGTATTTTGCTTTTATAGATTATTCTCCATTTCAACTTTGCCCAGTGATTGGACCAGTTTATAATCCTATACGTCTCTGCTCAAAATGATCTCCACAATGTCCTCCCTGTCCTTTGTGAGCCCCCTCTGATTGCACATTGCCCCTGTTATTTCTTCCATGGCTTATTGCCTACTTCTGTCTGCAGTACCCTCACTGCCACAATCTTCTCCATTGGTCCCATACAGTCCGATCTCATCCACTTGCATTGTCCCCTCTGAGCCCCCTGCAATCTTCTTCCTGTTCCCTGCGATCTTCTCCATGGCTCTTTTACAATCTACTTCTTGAACCCTGAAATCCCTCCCATTGGCAAGTATGGACTTCTCTATGGCACCCAACAATCTCCTCCATCCTCACCACCAGCCACCTATCCTTCCCCACCCTGCCACTGCAGTCTTCTCTATGGCCCTAGCATCATCTTCAAAATGGTCCCCACATGATCTCCAGTAAACAATCCTTCAGTCTCCTGCAAGGTTCCTCTCCAGTCCCCTCCAGTGCTCTCTTTCACAGTCACTCAAAGTCTTCTCCAGCGTCTACCCCTCAATCCACCGACCTCCTCCACTGGATCCTCTTCTGTGGTATCTTAACAAGCTCTATACCTTCACTCCTGTGATCTTCTCCACAGCCTTCCCACAACATCCTCCTAGTCCCCACCATACCTCCCTGTCTAGCAATCTCTCTGCCTGTCCTTCTCCCTACCCCATCTTGCCTATGACACACACACAATCTTCCCTAGAGCTCCATCATCATCTTTCACACACCCATGGCATATCCACCATTGCCTTCTGGCAGCCTGTTAATCAACTGGCCACAACTTTGATTGTGACCCAGGTACACTGAGGATGGTCCAGAATTGAGACAAAAATTTATGCCTGCATTTGCTCCTTCCGAGGCCAAAATTGTGCAGATCTGGGCCCTGGAAAGTCAAAGTTCCTGGGCTTTGACCTTTAATCAAGACAATGACAATGTTGGGGCAGATAAATCTTTTTTTTAGGTGTCTCTGGAGACTGGAGGATCATTGGACCAATCAGTGAGTAGTGGGAGACCAGAGGATGGGTGGTGGTGGGAGTGGGTGGTGGGAAAGGGGTGGGAGGGGGTGGTGGTTGGACTGTGGGTCAGTCAGATGTCGCAACACCTTGAATTGAGGTGCTGAAAGATTTAATGGTAAGTATGGGACATCCCACTTTGGGGTACCAGTCCAGTGCTATTGCTGTCCTCAACATGTCCAGTGATTGTTCCTCCCAGAACAGCTTGGCTTAATTTCCCAACAGTTATCCAACAGGAACGTTCTCATAACATCTCATACCAAAACTGAGGAAGAGGTGTAAGCACAACACATGCCTGGAAGCGCCCAGTCTGTGGGAAGTCCACACACAGTCACAAGAGAGACACCAGAGACCGCAGATGCGAGAATCTGGAGCAGTAAGCAAACTGCTGGAGGAACTCAACGGGTCAGGCAGCATCTGTGGAGGGAAAGAAATGGTCGATGTTTCAGGTCGAGACTCTGCATCAGGATTCAATCACATGATTCAATCACAAGACAGTGAAACAAGCAACATTAAACAATCTAATGTCTGGGGAGAAAGGTCGATAAAGTTCACCGATATATTCAGTAAAGCACACTCCCAGGTGGAGGTCTGGCCAATGACTAGTACTTTTCCTTTAAACTGTATTATTTATTACAGTTCAGTATTGAGAGGGATTGCTGTACTCTGAGCTTCCAGTCTAATTCCCTTTAACACAAATAAAAAATCATTTTACTTGTATAATTCCAAACATTTGACATGTTAATAATTTCATTAAGCTTTTATAAAAAAATCTATAAAAAGCAATAGATACAATATACCTTCCACCACTCATATCTCTCTTGAGCTGATCTTCAGCACTGAGAATGATTTGTTTCCAGAGACCTGAATCCATAAAACTACCTGACAAACTGTGCAGGACTACGGGAGTCCCGTCCTGTCAGAAGGGCCATCCTTTTTCTGAAAGAAAAGCAAAGGTGTTGTCATGTGCCTCAGTCAATATTTAACTCTCACTCACATTCACTAGCATTCAGATTACCAATCATAATCATACTGGTCTTTGTGGGAGCATGCTATGTGTCTATTTTACCTATAACAGTGCTATACTCCAAAATACTAAGTGCATTGTGCATTGGGATCTATAAGGGCCTATACAAAATTCAAATCTTTCTTCAATTCAAGTCAACAGATCTATGTTTGTGCTCCATACAAGTTTCATTCTAGGCTTCACCAACGAAGCTACCAGCTGTCTGGTGGTGAGTGACTCACTTGCTGCCTCAACAAAGCCTGTCCACCATCTACAAGGCATGAGTCAGGAGAACCATGGAGTAGGCTCCACTTGGTTGGATGACAGTTGCTCCATTAACATAAGAAACATGACACATCGAGGATAAAGGTTGATTGGCATCCATCCTCTACTTTCCTTCCACCACCTATGCAACATGTCTGCCAGCATGTACCACCCAAAAAAGCTTCAGAATGCCTTGACGCCACACTTGGTCAAATGACAGCAGTGGTAGGAATGTCCGTCACATTGATCCTATGCCAAGGGCACCTTCCTGCATGCTGTGTGGTATGATTAACATGCTAAGTAACATAAATTCAGCACAGATGAAAACTGGGCATCCATAAGGCAGCAGATATGGACACCGCCGCATCTAGATGTGAATGGTGCTGGACAATTCAAGAGCCAGCTGAGTGATGATGGGGACCAGTGTATGAGGGCTTGAGTTATAAGGAGAGGCTGGATAAGCTCAGACATTTTTCCCTGTAGCATAGAAGGCCAAGAGGTAACCTTATAGAGTTATATAAAATCAAGAGGGGCATAGATAAGGTGAATAGCCACAGTTTTTTCTCCAGGGTTGGGGAGTCCAAATTTAGAGGGCAAAGGTTTGCGGTGAGAGAGGAAGGATTTAAAAGGGACCTGAGGGGCAACTTTTTCACACAGAGGGTGGTCCAAATATGGAACCAACTGCCAGAGGAAGTGGTTGAGGCAGGTACAATTACAGTGTTTAAAAGACATTTGGACAGATCCATGGATAGGGAAGGTTTAGACGGATATGGACCAAATGCAGGCAAATGGGACTAGCTCAATTAGGTAATTTGGTCGAGAAACAAAGGAATGCAAATGCTGAAATCTAGGTGAAAAACACTGTAATGCTGGAGAAACTCAGCATGCCAGGCAGCATGCATGGGGAAAAGCAGGCGGTCAACGTTTCTGTCAACGTCCAGGTAATATGGTCAACATGGATGAGTTGGGCCGAAAGGCCTGTTTTCTGTGCTGTATAGCTCTATGACTCAATGGGTGCTAAAGGCAAGGGTTTCACAGACTTCCCACCATGTTAGAAGATGATATATATTTTCATTCTGCTTGACATCAAGAAACAGCAGGGAGAGCTGAATACTGCAAAGGTTATGGGACCGGACAACACCCGAACTTTAGTACTGAAGACCTGCGCTCCAGAACGAGTTGTGCCTTTAGCCAAGACATCCAGTCCAGTTGTAACACTGATATCCATCTAACAATGTGGGGACATCCCCAGGTAGGTCCTGTTTATAAAAAGCAGGACAAATGCAATCCAGATAATTACCACCCAAACCATCTACCCTTGGTCATCAGCAGTTAATGAAAGATAAGGCCAATGGTGACATTGGCCTTAGGTTATTGGTGAGCACTTACTCACCAATAACCTACTCAATGATGCACAGAACCACCCGAAACCAGGCCTCATGACAGCCTTGGTACAAACATGGATCAAGGAGTTGAATTCCAGAAGTAAGGTGGGAGTGACTGCCTTGACATCAAGGCAGCAGTTGACCAAGAGTGGCATCGAGGTATTGTGGTGAAACTGAAGTTAATGGGCTCAAGAGGATAGCACTCCAGCTGTAGGAGTCATACCTCACTTAACAGAAGGTGGTTGTGGTTGTTGGAGGTCAATCATCGCAGCCCCAGAACATTGCTGCAAGGGTTCCTCAGGGCAATATCCTGGGCCCAACCATCTTCAGCTGCTTTGTCAATAACCTTCCTTCCAATACAAAGTCAGAAGTGGGTATGTTCAAAATGCCTCAGTAAACGAAGCACATCACACCTGCAGCAAGACCTAAGGTGCCAGACAATGATGATCTCCAACAGCAGAGATGATCCGAAACACCTAAGCTTGATATTCAATGCTTCAATGGCATTACCACCACCAAGTCCTGTCCCATCAGGGGTCACCACTGACTGGAAGCTCAGCTGGATCAATTACATAAATACTGTGGCTACAAGAGAAGATCAGGGACTGGGATACCCCAAAGCCATTCTGCAGTCCACAAGTCAGGACAGAGATGGAATACTCTCCACGGGCCTGGATGAGTGCAGCTCCAACACATTCAAGAGATTGCAACAACCAGGAGAAGGCAACCCACTTGATTGACACTCTATCCACCATCGGTGCACAGTACCATCTACAAAATACACTGCAGTTACTCACAGAAGCTACTTCAGAAACCAACTCATGGACTTGCCGCCCAACCCACCAAGGATGTCAAGAGCTGCAGGCCCCTGAAAGTTCCCCTCAGGCTACGTGCCATCCAGAATTGTTCTTCTTTTGGGTATTATTGACGAGCATCAGCGCTAGGTCTCCTTGCCCAATGTCAGTGTGACACTACCTTCACCTGGAAGGCTGCAATGTTTCCAGAAGTCAGCAAACCACCACCTTCTCAAAGACAATAATGGCTGAGCAATAAATGGTAGCCTTGCTCTCAATGCTCACACCCCACAACTGAATTTAACAAAAAGACCCACAGCTCATATGCCTGCCATTTTTGAGCCTTACCAGCTGAGAAAACGTTAGCTTCCTTTCTGCTCCACATTGTCAAATATTATCTTGTTGGTTACAACCTGGTGAGCAGTCAGTTCCTTTAAGAGCTGCCTGTTCGACCACTTATAGATATGGATAAACCGAGTGCCAGCAAATTAGACTGGCTCAAGCCCAACCAGACTTTAACAAACATATTGTGAGAAGAGATTAAATGGATCAGATCTGTACTCTCTTGAGTTTAGAAGATTGAGAGGTGATTGCAGTGAAACGTACAAAATTTGAACAGAGATGGAATTACTTTTTATAAGACATAGGAGCAGAATTGGGCCATTCGGCCCATTCAGTCTGCTCCACCATTCGATCATGGCTGATTTATTTTTCTCTCTCGACCCCATTCTCCTGACTTCTCCCTGTAACCTTTGATGTCTTTATTAATCAAGAACCTATCAACCTCTGCTTTAAACATACCCACTGACTTGTCCTCCACAGCCCTCTCTGCCAATGAATTCCACAGATTCACCACCCTCTGGATAAAGAAATTCTTCCTCATCTCTGTTCTAAAGGGACCCCCTTTCATTCTGAGGCTTTCCCTCTGGTCCTAGACTCTCCCACTACTGGAAACATCCTCTCCACATCCACTGTATCCAGGCCTTTCAATACTCAGTAGGTTTCAATGAGATCCCCCTCATCCTTCCAAACTCCAGCGAGTATGGGCTCAGAGACATCAAATGTTCCTCATGCACCAACCCTTCCATTACCAGGATCATTCTTGTAACTCTCTTCTCCAATACCAGCACATCCTTCCTTAGATATGGGGCCAAAACTGCTCACAATACTCCAAATGTGGTCTGATGTACGTCTTATAAAGGATCAGCATTACATCCTTTCTTTTATATTCTAGTCCTCTCAAAATGAACTTTTTTGCATTTGCACATTGCATTTGCCTTCCTTACTACCAACTCAACCTGCAAATTAACCTTTAGGGAATCTTGCACTAGGACTCCCAAGTCCCTTTGCACCTCCCATTTCTGAATTCACTCCCTGTATAGAAAATAGCTTACACCTTTATTCCTTTTGCCAAAGTGCATGGCCGTACACCATCAGCCACTTCTTTGCCCATTCTCCCAACCTGTCCAAGTCCTTCTGCAGACTCCCTGCTTCCTCAACACTACCTGCCCCTCCACCTATCTTTTGTAGCATCTGCAAACTTGGCCACAAAGCCATCAATTCCGTCATCCAGGCCATTAGCATATAACGTGAAAAGTAACAGACCCAACACCAACCCCTGCGGAACACCATTGGTCACCTGCAGCCAACCAGAAAAGGCCCCCTTTATTCCTACTCTTTGCCATCTGCCAGTCAGCCAATCTTCTATCCATGCTAGTACCTTTCCTGTAATACCATGGGCTCCTATCTTGTTTAGCAGCCTCATGTGCAGCACCTTGTCAAAGGCCTTCTGAAAATCCAAGTAGACAACAACCACTAACTTTCCTTTGTCTATCCTGCTTGTCACTTCTTCAAAGAAATCCAGCAGATTTGTCAGGCAAGATCTCCCCTTAGGGAAACCATGCTGAGGTCGGCCTATTTTATGATGTGGTTCCAAGTACCCCGATACCTCATCCTTAATAATGGATTCTAACATCTTACCAACCACTGAAGTCAAGCTAACTGGCCTATAATTCCCTGTCTTTTGCCTCCCTCCCTTCTTAAAGAGCGGAGTGACATTTGTGATTTTCCAGTCCTCGGGAACTATTCTTAAATCTAGTGATTCTTGAAAGATTACTACTGATGCCTCCACAATCTCTTCAGCTACCTCCTTCAGAACCATGGGGTGTAGTCCATCTGGACCAGGTGACTTATCCACCTTCAGACCTTTCAGCTTCCCAAGCATCTTCTCCTTAGTAATAGCAACTACACTCATTTCTGCCCCCTGACTCTCTCAGATTTCTGGCATGTTGCTGGTCTCTTCCTCAGTGAAGACTGATGCAAAATATTTATTCAGTTCATCCGCCATTTCTTTGTTCCCCATTACTACCTCTCCAGTGTCATATTCCAGTGGTCCGATGCCCACTCTTGCTTCTCTTTTACTCTTTATATATCTGAAAAACTTTTGATATCCTCTTTTAGATTATTGACTAGTTTACCTTCATATTTCATCTTTTCTCCCATTTGCATTTTTAGTTGCCTTCTGTTGGTTTTTAAAGCTTCCCAGTCTTCTAGCTTCCCACTAAGTTTTGCAATATTGTATGCCCTCTCTTTTGCTTTTATGCTGTCTTTGATTTCCCTCGTCAGCCACGGTTGCCTCATCCTCCCTTTAGAATGCTTCTTCTTCTTTGGGATGAACTGATCCTGCATCTTCTGAATTACTCCCAGAAACTCCTGCCATTGCTGCTTTACCGTCATCCCTGCTAGGGTCCCCTTCCAATCAACTTTGGGCAGCTCCTCTCTCATGTCTCTGTAGTTACCTTTACTCAACTGTAATACTGATAGATCCGATTTTAACTTCTTCCTCTCAAACTGCAGGGTAAATCTATTGTATTATGATCACTGCCTCCTAAGGGTTCCTTTACCTTAAGGTCTCTAATCAAATCTGGTTCATCGCACAACATCAAATCCAGAATTGATTTTTCCCTAGTGGGCTTGACCACAAGCTGCTCTAAAAAGCCATCTCATTAGCATTCTACAACTTCTCTTGGGATCCAGTAACAACCTGATTTTCCCAATCTACCTGCATACTGAAATCCCCCTTGACCACCGTAACATTGCCCTCTTTACATGCCTTTTCTATCTCTTGTTGTAATTTGTCCCCCACATCATGGCTACTATTCGGAGGTCTGTATACAACTCCCATCAGGGTCTTTTTACCCTTGCAGTTTCTTAACTCTACCCACAAGGATTCTACATCTTCTGATCCTACGTCACTTTTTTCTAAGGATTTGATTTCATTTTTACCAAAAGAGTCACCCCCGCCCCACCCACCTGCCTATCTTTTCGATAGGATGTGTATCCTTGGATGTCTAGCTCCCAGCTGTGATTTTCCTTCCACCGTGACTCTGTGATACCCAGAATGTCATACCTGCCAATTTCTAACTGCGCTTTTAGCTCATCTTCTTTATGTCATATACTGCGTGCATTCAAATATAACACCTTCAGTCCTGTATTCACCACCCCTCTTCTCAGGTTTGTCTCCATGTTGCCTGAAGGAATTCTCATCCCTTTCTCAATTTTCTGTCTTATTCTTTATTCTGGAGACTTCAGTAACCTCTCCTGCACTCTCCTTCCTTTTTAGTTTATCTATACTTTTCCAATCTATTATCCCCCTACTATTTAGTTTAAAGCCCTATGCACAGTCCTAGTTATCCGATTCGCCAGAACCCTGGTCCCAGCATGGTTCAGGTGAAGTCCGTTCCATCGGAAGAGATCCCTCCTTCTACAAATTCAAACTCACTTCTCCCACACCAATCTTTAACTCTCTGATCTTATTGAGCTTGTGCCAATTTGCACATGGCTCAGGTAGCAATCAGAGATTATTACCTTTTTAGTTCTGTTTTTTAGTTTAGTCCCAAGCTGCTCAAATTCCCTCAGCAGAACCTCTTTCCTTGTTGGTACCCACATGGACCACAACAATTGGATCTTTCCCCTTCCACTCCAAATTCCTCTGCAGGTCAGATGAGATGTCTGGAACCCAGGCACCAGGCAGGCAACACAGCCTTCGAGACTCTCAAGAGGGTTAAGAGCTTCAAGTTCCTGGGAGTGAACATCACCAACAGCCTGTCCTGGTCAAATCACGTAGAAGCCACGGCCAAGAAAGCTCGCCAGCGCCTCTACTTCCTCAGGAGGCTAAAGAAATTTGGTTTGTCCCCTTTGACTCTCACCAACTTTTACAGATACACCATAGAAAGCATCCTATCTGGATGTATCACGGCTTGGTACAGCAACTGTTCTGCCCAGGACCACAAGAAACTGCAGAGAGTTGTGGACACAGCCCAGCACATTACGGACACCAGCCTTCCCTCCTTGGACTCTTATCTTTACCTTTCATTGTCTTGGTGAAGCAGCCAGCATAATCAAAGACCCCACCCACCCGGGACATTCTCTCTTCTCTCCTCTTCCATCGGGTAGAAGATACAGGAGCCTGAGGACACATACCACCAGGCTCAAGGACAGCTTCTATCCCACAGTGATAAGACTATTGAACAGTTCCCTTATACAATGAGATGGACTATGACCTCACGATCTACCTTGTTGTGACCTGGCACCTTATTGCACTGCACTTTCTCTGTAGCTGTGACACTTTACTCTGTACTGTTATTGTTTTTACCTGTACTACCTCAATGCACTCTGTACTGAGTCAATGTAACTGCACTGTGTAATGAATTGAGCTGTACGATCAGTTTGTAAGACAAGTTTTTCACTGTACCTCATCCATAAAATTTTAGCCACACAATATGTGTGGGAACAGCAAATTTCTAAAATGTAGTGCTTGCCTTTGTATAATTTGCAAGAAACATTTCCTCTATGACTGCATTTGACATATTTCTGTGAGTCTGGTTTACATTGTATTGCATTGATTGCATTAGAAGCCTGAATCTCATAGACCATAAATATAATGATGTCAATCCCACATATGCTTACAAATGCCAAAGAGCATCAGAATGCTTAAATAATATCAGAAACATGAGTGACCAAATCTTCTTCACATGGTCCTTTTCCCTGGTGGGAATGTTCAGTCTGCCTCTGAATCACCAGTCCCAGATCTGGGAGTACAGGCTGAGGTTTCTGACAACCAAGACGATGCACATCCTCCCAACATGAAAACCCAAGGGCTCAGCAGTAATGCTAGAATTGAAGGTAATTTCCAATTGAAATTGCCAGTCTAATTGTTTGCCAGCATAATCAAAGACCCCATCCACCAGGGTCATTCTCTCTTCTCTCCTCTTCCATTAGGAAGAAGATACAGGAGCCTGAGGGCACACACCACCAGGCTCAAGGACAGCTTCTATCGCACTGTGATAAGACTATTGAACGGTTCCCTTATACGATGAGATGGACTGTGACCTCACGATCTACCTTGTTGTGACCTGGCACCTTATTGCACTGCACTTTCTCTGTAGCTGTGACACTTTACTCTGTACTGTTATTGTTTTTACCTGTACTACCTCAATGCACTCTGTACTGAGTCAATGTAACTGCACTGTGTAATGAATTGAGCTGTACGATCAGTTTGTAAGACAAGTTTTTCACTGTACCTCGGTACAAGTGACAATAATAAACCAATACCAATACCAATAAAGATCTCATGGACTGGGAGAGATATAAAGGACAAAGGATTTCAAAGATAGTCAGAATTTGCAAAGGCGAGACTTGAAAACTTGCAAGGGATTTCATGAACTGAAGGTTTTGCATATTAATAGAAAAAAGTGGATTGACATAACATAGGCCCTTAAAATAGATGAAGGTGATTCAATAAAGAATTCAGGGAAATGGCAGACTTATTAACTACATATCTTGTATGGTCTTCCTAACAGAGGTAAGGACATAATACCAACGATACAAGGAAAAATAGAAATCGGCTGAAGAAAGGTAATCTTTCTATTTGGAATGAAAGGTCATTGACCTGAAATGTTAAGTCTATTTTTTTGTTCTGCACAGATACTCTCTGACCTTCTGTTTTATTTTGACTATACTATCTCAGGGTTAATGGCTCTGTCTCAAGGTTAAGCAACTTCAATGTTGACAGTACTGCCTCGTGTTTAATGTTATACTTCAGTTATTAATACCGCCTATGGTTAATTATACTGCCTCAGGGTAAATAGTGTTATCATTGTGTTAATGGTATTACATCAGAAGTACTAATAATGTCTTCATTTACCATTGAGTATTTAACCTACATTTTATTGCCAGACTTGAGCAAAGGAAATACAATGAAGAGACCATATATAATTCAGTGAACAGTATATTTTTTATTGTTACTAACAAACTAATTTATAGGAGCAGTATAGTAAGCAACAAAGAATAAACTTTTAGCTGGAACATACAACACATTTAGCTGGAAGGATAGAACTTTTTGCAATGTTATATTCAGTGCTTAAAGCACAAAGTAGAAAAACATTGTTTGTCATTGCCACGTGCTTCCCTTCTGTAAGAACTGTGCATTCAATGACACTATGAGTAGGCAAGGCAGTATCAATAGAAAATTGCACACCTTAACGAGGATCTCAGCCATGAACATCATTTATACAACATTACAAATGCCTCTTAAAATTTAATATGCATGGGGTGGCTGCAGTGGGATGGAAAGAGGAGAGGGTCAGCTTTCAACCTACTGCTATAATATATAATGGTTTGTTTGGACTCTTATTTTGACTTCTGCTTCTTTTGATATGAATTTTTAAAAATTTACCATCTGTAATGAGTGCCTGACCTATTATATTGAATAGTTGTTCCAACTGTAAGTTGAGGATTTCTCACCACGATCGGCGGGGACAATTTTACTTCCTTAAAGAAAATAATGCAGCAAATCCTCCAGAGGTAAGTTGGTAGATGCTTTGCCAGTTTTTAAGGACTTAACGGTGAATGTTTGAGTTTCCCAAGTGCAGGTTGACAACCAGCCCTACTTTTGTCTTCAGTCCCGGCCCCTGGATATCTGGTCCGTGCTCCAATGGGGTAGTGCAAGCCTCCATAAACATCTTAGGCTGGGGTCTCTGAATGGTGAGCCTGCACCAGGCTAGAGAATGTGGGCCTACAACCACCACCTGCAGGTTCTCCTCCAAGTCACACACCATTCCGACTTGTCGCTGGGTCTAAATCCTGGAACTCTCTATGCAGTAGCACTATGGGAGCACCTTCACCAGAAGGACAGTGTAGAGGAAGGATAGATGGGTAGGTAGAGGGGGAGGAGTGGCCATGATGGTTAGTAGTGATATAAAATCAATAGAAAGGAAGGACATTGAGTCAGAAGAGGTGGAATCCTTATGGGTGGAGCTAAGAAATAGCAAGGGTAAAAGGACAATAGTAGCAGTTATATATAGGCCCCCTAATAGCAGTCAGGAAGTGGAGGATAAGTTGCAGTTTGAAATAGAAAAAGCATGCCAGAGTGACAATGTGAAGATAATCATGGAGGATTTTAACATGAAGGTGGACTGGGAAATCCAGCAAGGCAGTAGAACTCAGGAGAGTGAGTTTGTGGAATGTCTACGGGACGGTTTTTTGGAGCAACTTGTTGATGAACCCACCAGGGGATCGGCTGTTTTGGATTGGGTGCTGTGTAATGAACCGGAGGTGATTAGAGAACTAAAGGTAAAGGAACCATTGGGAACTAGTGATCACAATATGCTTGAGTTCAGTTTCAAATTTGAGAAGGAGGAGCTGATAACTGGTGTATCGATATTTCAGTGGAACAAAGGAAATTACAGTGGTATGAGAGAGGAGTTGGCCCAAATTGATTGGAAGAGTAAGCTAGCTGGAGGGACGGCGGAGCAGAAATGGAAGGAATTTCTACAAGTAATAAGGAAAATGCAGGATAGATATATTCCAAGAAAAAAGGTTTTGAATGGAAAAAAGGCACAAATGTGGATAACGAAAGAGGTGAAGGCTAAAACAAAAGCAAAAGGGAGGGCATACAAGGAAGCAAAAATTAGTGGGAAAACAGAAGACTGGGAAACTTTTAAAAACCTGCAGAAAGAAACTAAGAAGGTCGTTAGGAAAGAAAACATGAATTATGAAAGGGAGTTGGCAGATAACATTCGTAAGGATACTAAGAGTTTTTTTAAATATATAAGGAGTAAAAGACAGACACAGGTTGATATAAGACAAATTGATAATGGTGCGGGAGAGATTATATTGGATGATAAAGAGATGGCAGAAGAACTAAATGAGTATTTTGCATCGGTCTTCATTGTTGAGGACATCAGCAATATACCAGTTAGTCAGGGTCTCACGGAATGGAACTGAGTTCAGTTAAGATTACTAGAGATAAGGTGCTAGGAAAACTAAATGGGCTAAAGACTGATAAGTCTCCCGGACCGAATGAGGTACATCCCCGGGTTCTGAAGGAGGTGGCTTTAGAGATAGTGGATGCACTGGTGATAATTTTCCAGGAATTGATAGACTCTGGCATGGTTCCGGAGGACTGGAAGGTCGCAAATGTAGTTTCACTGTATAAAAAGGGTGGGAGGCAGCATAAAGGAAATTACAGACCTATTAGTCTGACGTCAGTGGTGGGAAGGTTATTGGAATTGATCCTCAAGGATGAGGTTATGGAATACCTAGAGGTGCAAGGCAAGATAGGTCCTAGCCAACATGGTTTCATGAAAGGAAGATCCTGCCTGACCAACCTATTGGAGTTTTTTGAAGAAATCACAGGTAGGGTGGATAAGGGAGAGGAGGTAGATGTTGTGTATTTAGACTTTCAAAAGGCCTTTGATAAGGTGCCGCATAAGAGACTGATTAATAAGATGAGAGGTCATGGAATTACAGGTAGGATAACAGAATGGGTGGAGGATTGGCTGGTTGGCAGGAAGTAAAGGGTGGGAATTAAAGGATCTTATTCTGGTTGGCTACTGGTTACTAGTGGTGTTCCGCAGGGGTCGGTGTTGGGACCGCTCCTTTTTACCTTGTACATTAACGATTTGGATGATGGAGTAAATGGTTTTGTAGCTAAGTTTGCGGATGACACCAAGATAGGTGGAGGAGTAGGGAGTATTGAGGAGACAAGAAGGTTGCAGAGAGACCTAGATAGTTTAGGAGAATGGGCAAGGAAATGGCAGATGAGATTCAATGTTGAGAAATGTGCTGTTGTACACTTTGGAAACAGAAATAAACGGGCAGATTATTATCTAGAAGGGGAGAAAATTCAAAGTACAGAAGTACAAAGGGACTTGGGGGTACTTGTGCAGGATACCTTAAAGGTTAACCACCAGGTCGGATCGGTGGTAAAGAAAGCGAATGCTATGTTGGCATTCATTTCGAGAGGTATAGTGTATAGAAGTAAGGAAGTGTTGATGAGGCTCTACGGGGCACTAGTGAGGCCTCATTTGGAATACTGTGCACAGTTTTGGGCCCCATATCTTAGGAAAGATGTGCTGATGTTGGAGAGGGTTCAGAGGAGATTTACGAGGATGATTCCCGGAATGAAAGGGCTTACGTATGATGAGCGTTTGTCGGCTCTTGGACTGTACTCACTGGAGTACAGAAGAATGAGAGGGGACCTCATAGAGACATTTAAAATGTTGAAAGGACTGGACAGAGTAGATGTGGCTAGGCTGTTTTCCTTGGTGGGTGAGTCCAGGACCAGAGGGCACAATCTTAGAATTAGAGGGCACAGGTTTAAAACAGAGATGAGGAGAAATTTCTTCAGCCAGAGGGTGGTGGATCTGTGGAATTCCTTGCCACGTACAGCAGTGGAGGCCAGATCATTTGAGGCGTTTAAGGAAGAGGTAGATAGATATCTAAATAGTTGGGGTATCAAGGGATATGGGGATAAGGCCGGAAATTGGGGTTAGAATAGTGTGGTTTTTTTGCCACCCCCCCTGCCTCCCCCCCCCCCAATTTTTCATTTCTTTTTTCCCTTTTCTTTGGAGCAGACTCGATGGGCCGAATAGCCTACTTCTGTTCCCTTGTCTTGTGATCTTGTGATCTTCAAGGAGACAACTCACCAAAGGCAATAAGGGATGGGCAATAAATGCTGGTCCAGATCCTGCAAAAGTAAGCAAATAATAAACACACACACAGACACACACACACACACAAACACACACACACACACACACACACACACTCACGCACGCACACACAAAGGCACTCACACATACACTTACACACACACACACACACTCACATACACTCAAACACACACACTCACAGACACACACACTTACACACACACATAAAGACACTCACACATACATTTACACAGATACACACATACAGACACTCACATACACTCAAGCTCACATACACTCAAGCACACATACACTCACAAACACACACACACACACACACACACACAGTTGCACACACACACATACACACATAAAGGCACTCACACATACACTTACACACGCACTTACACACACACACTCACATACACTCAAACACACACTCACAAGCACACACACTTACACACACACACATACAAAGACACTCACACATACACTTACACATAGTTACACACATACACTCACAAACACACACACACACACACACACCAACTGATCTATGACAGCTCAGTGATATTCAGTTTCACCTTTGCCTCGCTAGAAACCAAACCACCAACCAGATCAGATCTTCAAGTTACCAAAACAACCTCTCTATTCCCATGTGTCTGTCTAAATGCTTCCTCAACGTTGCTCTTTTATCTGCTTCCATCATTTCTCTTGGCGGCCCGTTCCAGGCATCTACTGCTCTCTGTGTAAAATCTTGCCTCGTAATTCTCCTTTAAATGTACCCCCTCTCACCTTAAACCTATGCCCTCTCGTAATTGACACTTCCACCCTGGGAAAGTGACTCTGACTTTCTGCCCCATCTATGCCTCTCACAATTTATAAACTTCTATAAACTTCTATCAGGTCACCTCTCAGCCTCTGACACTCCAGAGAAAAAAAAGCCCATGTTTGTCCAACCTCTCCTATTCCCACTCTCCAAGCAATATCCAAGTAATATCCTGATAAAGGTCTTGTGCACCCTCTCCAAAACCCCACATCCTTCCTGTAATGTGATGACCAGAATAAGACACAATACTCCAAGCATGGCTGAACCAAAGTTCTATATTGTGAGGAAAGATGGAGTCAATGGCAGACTTTTCTCCATTTCCTCATTCATTGGAATAAAATTTCAGAACCAAAATATTTTCACCTCCACATTCCACAGGAGGTATGACACTTTAACATAAATGGATTCACGTCATGAAAGGGTGATGAGTCTTGGGTATGAGCACTACAAAGGATCAGGTCTACAACTACAACCTTCGCAACAGTGACAGGGAAGCACTTAACCTGCTCTCTGTCAGGTTCAGGGTTTCAGTAGTACACTTATGTTTACATCTAGTCATCCAATAATCAAGCTTCAATTCGAAGGAAAGGACACTAAATCTCAGATGTGAATGATAATTCTGAAGACAATTTAGATATTTGACAGCTTTGCATTGTCCGTGTTTTAACTGACCCAACCAGTAGTAGTGAAGTGAATAAGCAGTCAAAATATTTGAAAATGATTCACTGGCCAAATGAGACAAGTCCTGAAGGAACTCGGCAGCAACTGTTGCATGGCTGCCATTAGCTGCACCTGTATGAATTGAATGAGTCTCAGATTTGCCCAAGGTCATGAGTCATTAAGACAAGTATCATTTACAAGCAACTGGATCTGTGTGACTGTGTGATAATGGATTTTTGAGGCAGTTTTGAGCTTTGGAGATCGTTTCTTTCCAATCGTTCTGTTCACTTATCTTGATCTCTGTTTCTTAGGCACATTTGGATTACCATGTTCTGCAAAAGAATGTGTGATCAGCAAGGCCATATGCACTTGAAAGAAATCGCATAATTAAAGGAATATCAAAAGCAAACGCACTAAGAGTAAGATGCAAGCCCGTCAGCATCTGAAAATAAATGGGCCTGTGTTTTGAATCAAGCCCCTTCCCTGCATGTCTATACCTGGTGTTGTTATACATGGTTAAGTTAAAACTACCATCATGCAGTTTATGCTCAGTTCCCAATCAAGAGAATACAATAAGGAAAATTGGCCTTCACCACATCAGTTCTGTAGATGGAAAGCTTATCCCTTAGGATGTAACCCTGTCATCGCATCTCTCTGGACTTGAGACAGGTGCCATACTTCCCAATGTCCTCCTGAAATTGGTCAGTGAGTCTCACTCATTATTCAACAGGACATGCATTTAAGGTGTGAGAGGGAAAGTTTAAAGGAGATGTGCGTGTTAAGTTTTTTTACACAGAGAGTGGTAGTTGCCTGAAACAGGCTGCCAGGGTAGTGGTGGAAACAGATAGGATAGTGGTGTTTAAGAGACTTTAGATAAACAAGTGAATATGCAGGGAATGGAGGGATATGGATCACATGCAGACAGAAGAGACTTAGTTTAATTTGGCACTGTGTTCGGCGCAAACATTGTGGGCCGATGGGCCTGTTCCTGTGCTGTACTGTTCTGTGTTCTATGTATTAGGCAGAGCTTACATTGATTTCTTAGGTTTACAATGTAGAAACCAGCACTTCCAAACAGAGTTGGAGACTGCCCAAAAGTTGATAAGGTGTTTCTTTATGTGTATTCTCTACTAAGCCAATAGCAACACCCAAGGTGTTACAAAATGCAAGGGGCTTAATCACTCCTGCCTTGTACCCTCTGATTTCACTTGCTGTCTCTCTATACCACCTAATCCCAACCCATTTGGTAGCTACCTGCAGGCTGTCTTGACAACAGGAGGTGAGCAGAGTTTCTGAAGTCCGGACTAGTGAGCTGCATTAGGACTCCTGAAAGGCATCCGTGGCTTGCTGATTTTATGGAAGGGAAGCACCAGGTTCAAATTCCCCAGAGTTTTGGGCTAATATCTGCAGAGCAGCATTGTGGCCACAACGTTCATTGTGTACAAGTTTTAGAGTGCTGCATGAACTTCTCCCATTTGTAAAGTGAAAGAATATGCAAAGCCATGGAAGTGAGGAGAGATTGTTCATTGTGTGGGTGAAAGTGGCAAAATGCCATACTTTGCTGGAATGAAAAATAATATAAATTTAGCAATCTCAGAGTTAAAAATAACATTTAGAAATAGCTAAAAATGTACATGTTGGTAAAAGCAGCATTATTTATAGGTAGAGGAAATCAGCATACTGTAATTTTGGAATTATCATAAATAATGTTATTTGTTCTCCATTTAACCATGCTTTCTGACATCTATTTGTCTGGTTACTTTGAAAATGAGCTGCAGTTGCTTAATCAGAAAAGCAGGGGAGAAAAGAGAGGGTAGAAATTTTGGTGCAAAGACCATTACCTTTTTTAGAAGCACAGATGGGTCTGAAATTCTCCTAAATGTTTTGCCACTGAAACAACACCATCCCAAAAGTGCAGGCTGATAAATAAATTATCTCCAGCTGCTCTACAGATGTGCCCAGCTGCCATCATTTTGGGATGATACTTGACACCCCATGGAAGAAATCCAATGACCATTTGGGCTAGAGGCTTAATACATTGCAACTGTTTTTCTTCCTATCATCTGTGAGATCCATTGGTGCATGATATCTGTTTTGTGTAATTAGTCCTTAAAGAAATGTGTGCCAGTGTCTCGTACATGTACAAACCCCTCGATTGTAAAGGCAGCATTTTATAGAGTCACACGTTATACAGCTGAGAAACAGGACAATCAGCCCAATTCGTCCATGCCGACCAAAGTTTCTGCCTGATCTAGTCCCATTTGCCCGTGCTTGGTCCATATCCCTCTGAACCTTTCCTATCCATGTACTTGTCCAAATGTCCTTTAAATGTGGAAATTGGAACTTTTGCCATCACTTGTTGGAGAACTTGAGGAAGTAAACATACTGTTGACAAAGAAACAGTCGGGACATCCACAAATGAAGGGAATACTTAGGAGTTCCACCCGCTACAAGAAATAATAAATAGAAGCAGGAATAGGCCAGTTGATCCCTTGTTCCTGCTCTGTCATTTGGTGAGATCTTTTACCACATTACTTTCCTGTATTAACGTCATATCCCCTGATTCCCTTAATATCAAAAAAACTTTCTTTAACATAGTTGTCTTGGGTGGAGAAATGTCTTCTTATATCTAACCTGAATGTTGACCCCTTATTTTGAGACTGTGACCCCTGGTTTTAAGCACCCCAGCCAGGGGAAACATCAACTCTGCATATACCCTGCCAATCTCCTTAAGACTTTTGTATGTTCAAAGCAATCATCTGTCATTCTTCTAAACTCAAGAGAGTTCAAGCCCTGTGTGTTTAGCTTCTCCTCACCCAACAAACCCACCATCCCAGAAATCAACCTGGTGAAACTTCACCACACTCCGTCGAATGCAAGTACATCCTTCCTGAGGTGGGGAGACCAGATCTGTAAGCAATATTGTAGATGCGGTCTCACCAAGGCATTGTATAATTGAAGCAAGACATTTCAATTATTGTACCTACAATCTTACAGTAAAGGACAACATAGCATTTGTCTTTCCAATTGCTTGCTGTACCTGCATGTTGATTTGCACTGATTCATCTGCAAGGGAACCCAAGGTTCCTCCCAAGCTTTTATCATTTAAAAAATACACCGCCTTTTTATTTTTTTCTACCAAAGTGGATGTGATCACATTGTTCTACATAATATTCCACCTGCTATGTCCTTGCCCATTAGCTTCGTCTGTCTAGTTCCCTCTGAAGACTCCTTGCATCGTCCTTGCAACCCTCATCCTCACTCAGCTTTATATCATCAGGAAACTCCTATATACTGAGGCTCCCGGGTTATGGAGGACCTGACTTACGAGAATCCGACTTTACGCAAATTCTCCCAGAAATTTTTAAAGATAATGATTACAAAATGTCTTGTGGTATTCTTTAACAATTGGATACAGTATATATTCCATTAGTTTAACAATAGGTAGTGTTAGGGTGAATATTCAATGAAATGAATGAATTAAAAGAAATGCATGCAAAGTGATACAATGTGGGGAGCTATAGAAAACAAAATAAATTTGAGGAGAAATCAACTCACAGACAGTTCTCAGGAATGGAACCCTTATGTTATCTGGTGACTGCCTGTATTACATTTCCCTCTTTTGTCTAAATCATTTATGCAGACTGTGACCAGCTGGATCCAGCACCAACCATTGTGGCCCCCACTACTCACAGCCTTCGAATCTGAAAGGATGCATTCATTCCTATTCTCTACTATTCCTCAATCCATGCCAATACTGTGCACCATAATTTTATTAATAATCTGTTGTGCAACATCTAATTGAAAGCCTGCTGGAAGTCCAAACCTACCGCATCTATTGGTTTGCCCAGTGTTTATTGGCAAGTTACAATATTAACAAATAGATTGGTTAAACATGATTTCCTTTCATAAATTCATGAAGGCTCTGCCCAATCTAATTATTATTTTCTAAGTGTCCTGTACTGCTTAATAACTACTCAGCATTTTACCTACCACTGAGATCAGGCTAACAAGGCTTTTTTACTGTCTCCGTCCTGGTGGATATGAAAGAAAGTGATAGGCTAATGAATGAGAAGTGACATGTGGACATTTCATTTGGCACTGCAAGTTGTTGGGGTTTCGAATGCTGTTCCAGGGTTTGACTGCAGTTTTAATAGAAAAAGGGAGCTGGGTAACTTTACAAAAGGAAGAACTTACAAGGAGGGTGGAGGAGTGCCTTTTGCACCCGTCTGCAATATACTGTAGCATACCTGTTGTACCTGTTTGCAATACAGCAGTGCCTGCACTTCCCATGTAAACATATGTATGTTCTGCATATGTATTGGTATTGGTTTATTATTATACTGAGATACAGTGAAAAACTTGTCTTGCATATCTATCGTATAGGTCAATTTATTACACGGAGCAGTTATATTGAGTTAGTACAAAGTGTATTGAGGTAGTACAGGTAAAAACAATAACAGTACAGAGTAAAGTGTCACAGCTACAGAGAAAGTGCAGTGCAATAAGGTGCAAGGTCACAACAAGGTAGATCGTGAGGTCACAGTCCATCTCATCGTATAAGGGAACCGTTCAATAGTCTTATCACAGTGCGATAGAAGCTGTCCTTGAGCCTGGTGGTGTGTGCCCTCAGGCTCCTGTATCTTCTTCCTAATGGAAGAGGAGAGAAGAGAGAATGACCCTGGTGGATGGGGTCTTTGATTATGCTGGCAAACAATTAGACTGGCAATTTCAATTGGAAATTACCTTCAATTCTAGCATTACTGCTGAGCCCTTGGGTTTTCATGTTGGGAGGATGTGCATCGTCTTGGTTGTCAGAAACCTCAGCCTGTACTCCCAGATCTGGGACTGGTGATTCAGAGGCAGACTGAACATTCCCACCAGGGAAAAGGACCATGTGAAGAAGATTTGGTCACTCATGTTTCTGATATTATTTAAGCATTCTGATGCTCTTTGGCATTTGTAAGCATATGTGGGATTGACATCATTATATTTATGGTCTATGAGATTCAGGCTTCTAATGCAATCAATGCAATACAATGTAAACCAGACTCACAGAAATATGTCAAATGCAGTCATAGAGGAAATGTTTCTTGCAAATTATACAAAGGCAAGCACTACATTTTAGAAATTTGCTGTTCCCACACATATTGTGTGGCTAAAATTTTATGGACGAGAATTTAAAGCTTTGAATTCCTTTTGCACACATTCATCATCTCACAGAATTAAATATTTCATTTGAAAAGGTCTCATTGGCCATTTCCAACTTTATAACGGTGTCTCCGATGGCTTGGCTCTGCAAGTGTGACAAATAATCTTATTATTTACTGGATCGTCAAGATTGTTACCTGATCCCAGTCAATGAGCAAAACATTAGACTATTGCCTTCATACTCACAATGCCAGCATCTTCAGTGTGAAGCTCTTCTAAAGTTAAGTTTCCCAACACATTTGGTTGGCTACTCTGTGTCCCCATTTAATACAACCCTGCTCCATTGACAATTCATATTATCAGCTAATTGGCATCATATATTTATCTGGGCATGTGTCTGGATTAGATCAATTTTTTAACATTATCTTGTATACCATATCTTTTTGTGCCTTATCAACTAACTCCATCACCGTAATCTGAAAGTCATCTTCACTGTTATTCAGTGTGAAGATCAGGCTTTTACACCCAGTGCCTGGTATAGTAACCTTAACAAGGAACCTGCAAATGCAGTTTTCTTTAACTTGAGATTGGGATAAGAGAACCGACCACCTTTGCACTCTAGACACAGCTTTTATTAGTATTGCCAAGAATTTGTCTGCAACCAAGTAGAAAGATCTGCCAAATAGGAAAAGATGGAACTTTATCCCTTCAAAGTGATGTACTGAACTGAACACACGCAAGTCATTCAGGCAACTCTGTAACATTACTGCACCTGTGCAAATGAGTCGTACACATACATCATACACTATAATGAGTTTACATTTTCTGACATACTTTTGACAAGCAGGTGAATCTTTTGATTCATATTGGTAAGGAGTAAAACAACAATATAATGCTGCATTTTTGTTATGCAAGCCACTTTGAACAGAGCTGTCCACTCAGTTTATTGGTATTGGTATTGGTTTATTATTGTTACTTGTCTTGCATACAGTTCGTACACATCAATTCATTACACAGTGCAGACACATTGAGTTAGTACAGAGTGCATTGAGGTAGTACAGGTAAAAATAATAACAGAGTACAGAGTAAAGTGTCACAGCTACAGAAGAAGTGCAGTGCAGGTAGACAATAAGGTGCAAGGTCACAGCAAGGTAGATTGTGAGGTCAAGAGTCCATCTCATCGTATAAGGGAACCGTTCAATAGTCTTATCACAGTGGGGATAGAAGCTGTCCTGAGCCTGGTGGTATGTGCCCTCAGGCTCCTGTATCTTTTGGCTGATGGGAGAGGAAGAGAAGAGAGAATGACCTGGGAGGGTGGGGTCTTTGATTATGTTGGCTGCTTCACCAAGGCAGCGAGAGGTATAGACAGAGTCCATGGAGGGGAGGCTGGTGAGGGTGGTTTCTGTGATGTTAATACGGCATAACAAAGACTTTTATTTACTATCATAGAGAATTTTGTTACGTGAATTTTGCTTTCATGTGTTATTGTTATATATGTAACTACCATGCACTAATTCTGATAAATATGTTTATGTGTGTTGCATTACGTGCAAACATCTCTTATTGTAATCATGCTGTGCACTAATCTGAATGCACATATTACAAATACAAGTATATGTACATATGTATCCAGAAAAGAGTCTGCCCCGGGATGGCATATTATAATGACAAGCAAATGCCTGGGTAATGGTATACAGTGTGCTCCAATTATTTAAACTGCAGGAATTCTCAGTCCTAGAAGCAACATGCATTTTTCGGTGAGATTCATTGCAATGGTTAGCAATGGAGCAAATTAAACTATAAATGCCTCAAAAGATGTGTAACTAGCCAATCACACTTCATCTGCCTCAGATTCAACTTCATACATCTGAAGTATCACATTATGCAATTAAAGTTAATGCAAAGGAAATCATAGAGGCAGTACATTCTCAGTATGAGTTCCTGAGTAAGTGTTCCTAAAGACTTTTGTTGCAGGAACTAAAGAGAAAGAATTATCCTCATGAGGAGAATAGATGAGAATCTGATTGTCCACCTCTGTTTATGACTATCTTATTTTTTTCTTGTAAAATTATAATAATCCTGAACTATCATTTGACATCCAGTTTATTTGGCTTCTGAATGTGGTTTCCATTGGTTCTCCCCTAACAAAATCTAACTAGCCTGCATGGCTTTATGAACTGTTCCAGACTTTTGCTGCACTCAGATAGGGAACAACATTGGAAAAGCAGCATAAGTTGGGTCTGCTTCTCGATACCACCTGATGCCGGCGGCACCTGTCGTATAACTGGTTCCTGAGTGATGTTGCTGAACTGGAAAACCAACAGTTTTCCGGCAAATAATATAGTATCTAATTTCACTTACTGAAAAAATAGGGGTTTTGTTCTTGAACTTACCACTGCATAATTGGGACTTCCTGGTAATTGTCCACAGCTGACATTCCAGCAGAAAAATTCTCCTTGTATTGTGTGCTCAGGATTGTATCTATACAAGGGTTTTGTGAAACACAGACAGTATGTAGAAAAATATTCAAGTAAGTCTGATTGTTAAAAAGGAAGCTTTAATGAAAAAATATATTTTTTGAGGGTCGTTCTATCTCTGCTGCGGTACAGGAAACCATTAAGACTACCAGGTTCAATCCCTTCCTTCTGTGGGATTGAATGCAAGTTATCAGTCGGCGATGTAGACATCAGTGACCTCATTAAAACATGCATCCGGTCTATATCCAGACCACAATACCCTCATGTCACAAACAGCTGATGTGGTGAATGAATGCACTGAATCCCAGGACAGAAAGGAAAAATATTCAGCATTCCAAGCATATTACTTAGGGCACAAAGGAAGATAACATTATGCGATTTGTTTAAAAATACAAAACACTCATTTAAGAAAGAATGTGCCAATCAACTTGATGCAAGGGTTAAAGCTGAGTTGTATTTAGTTCTATTTCAATGTTATTAGCTTATGACAAGGCGACACAGTGTTGACTTGCTTCTGGTGGGATACAAATATTGAAATCCCATTTCTTCCTAAGGAGACAGCTCCACAATGAGGGTCTGCCTACCTTGGTAAGCACTTGAGTGCTCACTTAATTTCAAAAAAATCATGCTCACTGACTTCTGCAACTCTACCAATTCAATAATCATCTTCAGTTAATTTGACTAGCCTCCCACCCAAAAGAAACCAAGCATTTTTTGCTTCCTCAGTCTCTTGAGATGAGATACAGATACTCCATGTGTTACAGCAGGGTTCTGTTCCTGAAAACTGTTCATAACCCAAACAGTTTGCAAGCTGGAAATGCGGCCACCCTGCAATATATTTCAATAAAAACATAGGCCAACCAAGGGCAATGTGTAGTTAAACCAGGGTATTTAACCCAACCATTTAGATTTCTCTGCAAGATGCAATGATGTTGCTGCAAACTGAGTTCCCATCTGTAGCAACCAACAAATCCATCTTGCTGGTCTCCCAAAAGCTCGTTCATATGTATGGGCTGTACATAAGTCAGGCATTCATAACCCAGGATGGACTTGTAATAGTACTGGATTCCTTGAACTAGCATGATGGAGTTTGGCTTTGGAGCACTTATGCTAAACAACCCTTTCATGGTTAGGGCTGAGTTAATTTCTGTAGCAGGGTCTCAGCCCTAATTCTTCCCGGTTTCCTGCCTTGGATGAAATGGAATGAAGTCACAATGTGGACTCAATTGCTCTGTAGAAAGGCTGGCGGGATTGCCTGGAAATAGAAGTCAGGGCAGTGACGCAAGCCGTTTTTAAAATCCCACCCATTGTTACTAAGACTCGGTTAGTTAATGCATTGCAATCATCTGATAGTGCACTTGAATAGGAAGTTAAAATAGGGCAGGACTTACACAGTGAATGACTACCATAGAACAAGGGGGTAAGGTACATACAAGTATATACTTCCCTGAAAGTGGTGACACAGGTAAACAGGGTGACAAAGAAGGTGTTTGGCACACGTACCATTCATTAGTCAGGGCACTGAACACAGGAGTTGGGACGTCGTATTAAAACTGTTCAAGACATTGGTGAGACTGCACTTGGAGTATAGTGTGCATTTCTGGTTGTCCTGCTATAGGAAGGATGTCATTAAACTGGAAAGGGTTTAAAAACAATTCCCAAATATGTTACCAGGAATGGAGGACTTCATTTATAAGGAGAGACTGGATAGGCTCGATCATTTTTCCCTGGAGCAGAGGAGGCTGAGGGGTGACCATATGGAGGTATATAAAATCATAAGGGGCATACACAAGGTGAACGATCACAGTCTTTTTCCCAGGGTAGGGGAGTCTAAAACTAGAGGGCATTAAAGGGGACCTGAGAGACAATTTTTTCACATAGATGGTGGTGGGTAAATGGAATGAACTGGTAGAGGTAGGTACAATTACAATGTTTAAAAGACATTTGGGCAGGTACATGAATAGGAAAGGTTTAGAGGGATATGGGCCAAACACAGACAAATGGGACCAGCTCAGGTAACCTAAGACATCAATTTCGACATCAGAAATTGCTTCCACTAGCTGATCTTACTGTCGTGAAAACTTTGATTAAATTATTGCTTAAAGTCCCAAATTTTAGGGAGTACGAGCAATGCTTTGTGTTATCACCCCACATAAGTTAACCCACTGAGTCCAGTTGTTATTCAGGTAAACCTACCACACTCTCAGCAAGGTCTATATGTGACAATGCTCATGGTATTTCAGGTGCATAAATCCACAGCTTTATATATGCTGCTCCTGGGTAATGAACGGGTTCCACTTTTACACTCTTCCTACCTATGGAATAATAAACATCCTAGACTAAATAAAGTTCACCTTCAGAAAGTTAAAAAGAACAAAGGTTTAGCCTTACCCAATTTTAGATTTTATTACTGGGCAGTTAATATATGAAATCTTACGTTTTGGTTACATTACATTAATCAGGAGGCTTGTCCAGTATAGGTTTCTTCGGAAGTTAACTCTGTTAAAAAATTTTCTATTATTTCTCTGCTTGGTTCTTCACTTCCAATATCATTAAATAAACTAACAGTTAATTTAGTAGTTAAACATGCTTTGAGGATTTGGTTACAATTTAGAAAATATTTGGTTTATTGAGTTTTTCTTGTCCAGTCCCATTTTCTCTAAATTATTTTTTTAAAACCTTCTATGACTGATGTAGTTTTTTAAAGAGTGGGACAAATTAGGTATTACTTGTTTTCAAGATCTGTTTGTTGGAGGAAACCTTTCTTTGTTTGAACAATTGTCTACCAAGCATAATTTACCAAAAACTCATTTTTTTTAGATATTTACAAATTAGAGATTTTCTTCAATCTCAATTACATTCTTTTCCTTTGAGTCCTGATAAAAATTTATTAGATGTAATTTTTAATTTGGAACCCTTTCAGGATGGCTCAATATCTAATATTTGTGACAGATTACTAGGAACGAGTAAGGTGCCACTAGATAAAATTAAAAACGCTTGGGAACAAGATTTGCAGATGTCAATTTCTGAGGAAACTTGGAATGAAAATTTTCAAGTTGGTTAATACTTCGTCATTATGTGCTCGTCATTCTTCTTGCAATTTAAAATGGTCCATAGAGCTCACTTGTCTAAAGATAAACTATCCTGTTTTTATTTCGATATATCTCTTTACTGTGACAAATGTAATAACGGAGTGGCTTCTTTAATTCACATGTTCTGGACGTGTCAGAGCCTTAAAAAATATTGGAAAGAGGTCTTTCATACTTTTTCTGTACTCTTTAAAATAAATTTTAAACTTAATCCTTTGACTGCACTATTTGGTATCGTTGGAGAAAAAGATATAACTTCTTGAAGGCTTCTGATTTACGCATTCTGGCTTTTATTTCTCTTATAGCCAGGAGAGCTGTATTGCTTAAATGGAAGGAAGTTACTCCACCTACTCATGCTCAATGGTTATGGGATGTTATGTCATACCTGAATCTAGTAAAGGTTCGCTGTTCAGTTTTTGAATCTAACTTAGACTTCCAAACTTTGTGAGGACCTTCTTTGAATTATTTTCAAAATCTCTGATTTGGTGACTAAAACGCAGATATTAGCTGACACTGTTACGTTTTTAAGGGTATTTGCTTGTTGTTTTTTCCATCAAACAGCTTCGGTTTTTGGTAGTGGGAGTAGATATTCTTTATAATAAAATATTTCAATTTTTTTCCTTTATTAACTAATTATTATATGTGGTTATTAATTTAGAGTATTGTGATCTGAAGTATGATGTAACACAATGTATTCAGTAGTATTTTTACTGTCTTTTTTGATGCATGTACTCTGTAATTTTTTCATGGATTTAATAAAAATATTGTAAAAGAATAAAAGAAAAGCAAGCATTAAGCAGTATGAAGAATTCTCACCAATACTAAGGGGATTATCAATAACAGGTTAGTTCAGTTGTAAGTCTATGCTTTCCATAGCTATTATATTTTAAAGGGTTACATGGTGTGGCATGGCAAATGCTGGTTATTTTTTAACAGCTCTAACTCTGCATAAACTGGTTGCTCCCAGACAGGAGTGCATTAATAATCCTTTCTCCTGGAATAGGGTATGGATGGGATAATGATTAGTGGTTGTGCTTTGATCAGTTTGTTTAATATCATTGATTCCACTTATCTCTGCACAAAGCAACAAGAACTACAGCCATGCCACAGACCAGCACCTCGCGGTGTCTGCTTGCTTGCTTTAAACTAGAGTCCAGAGTGCACGGCAACAATCTCACTTTCTGAGCCTCTGTTTCCTTGGGACTTTCTGCCTCAGCAACACAATTCATGAAGTGGTTAAATTCAGTGACAATCAAGAGACCAAGACAAGAGATGAATGGGTGTATCAGAAGTTTGCATGTCAGGATAGGTCGGCTGCCGCAGAGGGTTTGAAGACAAAACCGGATCTCGCATTGTGATCTGTATAAATATACGGAAAATGGAGGGATATGGGCGTTCTGTAGGTAGGAGGGAATAGCTATGTCGGCACAACATTGTGGGTTGAAGGGCCTGTTCTGTGCTGTACTGTTCTATGTACTATGAAGGCACATACAACCATAATAGGATCTTCAGGAGTCAAAGTATATTGAGGAGGGGTTGGGTATTTGTGGTGATGTTTTGCAGAGGTACTGTGCAGTTATACAACATAGACAAATCATTATTCGAAACTGGTGATGTTAATGCAAAGTCCAGAAGGCTGCAATGTTCCTGACCAATAGAATGAGGGAGTAGAAGGTGTGAGTGGCACAGTGGTACTGCAGGTAGTGCAGCTGTCTCACAGCTCCAGTGACTCAGGTTCAATCCTAACCCCCGGTGCTGTCTGAGTGGAGTTTGCACATTCACCCCGTGACCTCATGGGCTTCCGGGGTGCTCTGGTTTCCTCCCATATCCCAAAGACGTGCTGGTTGGCGGGTTGATTGGTTGCTGTAAATTATCCCTAGTGTGAGTTGGTCGTTGGAGAATCAGGAAGTTGTAATGGGTGCGCAAGTGAGAAAGTGTTACAGGAAAATGAGTGGGGGATTGAGGCAGATGGGATTGCTCTGAGAGCTAGTATAGGCTGGAAGGACTGAATGACTTCTGTCCATGTTGTAAGGAAATATGAGCAATAAACATAATATTAGAAAGTCATCCTCAGTTGCTAAAACAAGAAGTTTGTTATACTCGAGTCCAAAATTCAGCTTTATTGAAGTCAATGGAACCTACTGGTGGAAATGGAGTTCAGTACCCACCCACATATATTGATTATTTGGCATAATACGCTGACAACAAATTTCTATCCTGATTTCCTGTTCCCACTCTCTCCTCTCCCTCATCTGCCTATCACCCCCTCGACCTCCCCCCACCCCCACCCAGCTGGATCCACCTATCACCTGCCGGCTCTAGCTCTACACCTTCCCTTCACCTTTTTATACTGGCTATCTCCCCTCTTTCTTTTAGTCCAGATGAAGGGCCTTGATCAGAAACGTCGACTGCCCATTTCCCTCCATAGATGCTGCCTGACCCACTGAGTTCCTCCAGCGCTTTGTGTGTTGGCCCTATTACCATAGAACCATAGAACAGTACAGCACAATACAGGCCCTTCAGCCCACCATGTTGTGCCAACCTTTAAACCACACCTAAGATTATCTAACCCCTTCCTCCCACATATCCCCCTATTTTATATTCCTCCATATGCTTATCTAACAATCTCTTGAATTTGACCAACGTACCTGCCTCCACCACCACCCCAGGCAGCGCATTCCATGCCCCAACCACTCTCTGGGTAAAAAATGTCCCTCTGATATCTCCCTTGAACTTCACACCCAGCTGCTCCTCAAGCTCACATTGAACCTTGGCAGAGCAGTTTCACAGGTGAAGGACAGAGTGGTCAGACTGGAAGGAGATGGAAACTGAGAGTGACTGTTGACCAGGGCTGAGCAGAAGAGGCCCACCATGCACCACATCCCATAGATGAATATCAAAAGTCCCTGATTGCCCTCAAGAAGTTGTTGGAGAGCAACCTTTCTGACCTGCTGCATGCCTGTGGTATAAGGGTTCCCACAACTGGTTAGGAGCCAGCTCTGGCATTGCAACTTAATAATCACACAGGAATGGCAAAACTTTTCTGAGTTCAGTTATTTGTAACTTGAGAAGCTGACGTGTAGATGGCACAGAGCTCAAGCGATTGCCTGTCCTTCTAGTCACAGAGATGGTGGCCTTCCTTGTTGAGTTGAGGAAAGTTTGGTGAGTCCGAGATGCAAGAGGTTTACCAGGATGCTGCCTGGATTAGAGGGCATGTGCTATAAGGAGAGGATGAACAAACTTGGGTTGTTTTCTCTGGAAAGGCAGAGGCTGAGGGGAGACCTGATAGAAGTTTACAAGAGTATGAGAGACATAGATAGAGGAGACAGCCAATATCTTTTTACCTGGGTCAAAATGTCTAATACTAGAGGGCATGCATTTAAGGTGAGAGAGGGTATGTTCAAAGGAGATGTGTGGGGCAAGTTTTTTACACAGAAAGTGAGGGGTGCCTGGAATGCACTGTCAAGGGTGGTGGTGGAGGCAGATATGATAAAAGTGTTTAAGAGGCTCTTAGAATGTGCAGGAATGGAGGGATATGGACATTTTGTAGTCGGAAGGGATTAATTTAGTTAGGCATTTAATTATAAATTCAATTAGTTTGGCACAACATCATAGGCCGAAAGACATGTCGCTGCGGTGTACTGCTCCATGTTCCAGTTACTGAAATCTGGAGCAACACAGCAAACACTGGAGGAACTCAGTGGGTCAGGCAGCATCTGTGAAGGGAAATGGACAGCTGACATTTTGGGTCGACACCCTTCATCTGGACACTTTGGTGAGTAACTGCTATCATTTTGTGACTGCAATTCACAATCATTTGTCTACAAACAAGGACCCATGGTGAACTCTACACTAATATATTCAACTGGAATCCCAAAGTATGCATCATAAATATAGGACGGACAAATAAATGAGAAATCCCAGAGTACTTTCTCTGCCCAGTGCCCACTGCAGTCACTGCACTCCCATGATGGACAACAGGAATGTTAATGGAGCTGAACAAACAAGCAGGTGTGTTGTCCTGAATTGTCAAGCTCATTTAATGGGGTAACAGCTGCATTCATCCAAACAAGCAGAGAACATTTTTCAGTACCCTGCCTCTTGGAAACTGTAGAAAAGTTCTATAAAATAGAACTACATTGTGGCTTTCCTGCAGGCGATCCGGTTTTCCTCCCACATCCTGGGTTGGTCAGTTAATTAGCCACTATAAATTGCCCCTAGTGTGTAAGTGAGTGGCGTTACGTAAATTTTGTGAGATTGTTAATAAACTGCAGAGTTACAACAATGAAGGGAAAATAAGAACAGCAATCTAATAACAAAAAAGCAAACTTGTAAATTGAGCTGTCAAGATATTGGTATAAATACCCAATAGGTAAGGCAGCACTTGTGTAGAGAAAAACAGAATTACTGTTTCAGTTTGAAGGCCCTTTAATAAATTTCAGACTTCCAGCAGCTGCCATTTTGTGCCTTTCACTGATTCATTTTGTAGTGCTTTATGCAATACCTAGAATGTTTAGTTCAACCAATTCTATTAAAGGGTAGGTTATATCATACGGTGCAAGTCACTGAACCCTTCTCACTCCTGTTTACTGAGGAGAAAGCACGCAAGAGGGGGTTTGGAACCAATGGGGCTGAAAATGAGCTTGATAAGGAATTCTTCCCCTGGTTTGTGGAGAGGAGACAAAGGCATCTCATGTTTCTTCATTCAAGGCACAAAAGGCCAGGTTCACTGCCAAGAAGTGAACAAAGTTCCAGTTACAATTGTCAGCCTAGGCAATGTCTAATCTCTGCTATTGTGTTCTTATTGACAAAATATTTAAACAATGTTTCTTGATTCTTGAAACCTCATGAGGTTATGCTGGATGTCTGCCTGCATTGGGCTTTTAATTTCACTGCACCTGTTTAAAGCAGCTTTACTCAAAAGGTTTCAGTTCATAGGGAAATGCTCATAGACTCAATTATGTTTCACTTCACTGAATGGAATTAGTATAGATGGGTACTTAATGTTCAGTATAGATGTTGTGGGACAAGTGGTCTTCTTCTATGCTGCATGGCTCCATGAATACCAATTATGGTTTTTGAGCAATAATCGTTGGAAGAGTGGTGTTCATCAAGAGCTCATGAGATAGGAAAAGGTCATCTTGTTTCTTCCAGTCCCATAGTCCTTCCTCTGTAATCTCAATGATTTCAGAACATTGGAGATTAGCAGAGTAAAAATAGAGGCTGGAAAAACTTGGGTTCTTTTCTCTGGAGCAGTGGAGGCTTTGAGGGGCGATCTGTTGGAGGTGTATAAAATTATGAGGGCATAGATAGGGTGGACAAATAAGATCTTTTTCCCATTATTGAGTGATCCAATACCAGAGGGCATGCATTTAAGCTGAGAGGGGGTTGGTTCAGAACAGACGTAATGGGTACGTGTTTTTACTTATAGAGTGGTGGATGCTGGAATGCGTTGCCTGATAGGGTGGTGGAGGCAAATTCATTGGGGACTTTTAAGAGGGGCTTGGATGGGCACATAAATGAGAGGAAAATGGAGGGATATGGGCATTCTGTAGGTAGGAGGAATTAGCTATGTTGGCAATACACTGTGGGCCGAAGGGCCTGCTCTGTGCTGTACTATTCTATTTTCTATGTTCTCAGTGTTTTGCCTATGGAAATCAAGCTACATGGGAAGAACTTCGCAATGAGTTCATTTTATATCTTCTGAGCTGTTTCCTTCTCTTAAGTTGTTGCTACTATTTTCCAGCTCCAGAAAATATGTTCAGATTGCACAGAGACTTTTCCAGTATGAATTAGGAATACCTCCTCCTGACAGTCCTTCAAACAGCCAAAACTGCAAACTCATCTGCTTCCCACCTTTCAATACATTTCTTAATAGTTAAAATTTTATCCAGAATTTCCACTTCTTTTGTTGATGTCTTGCAGAAACCAAGATGCAGTTGCCTTGAAATGGGATCCAGAAGTATCATATTTATTTTGCTGCTCAAGAGGTCTGCTCAATGAAAAAAAATCAAACATAAAGGAAAATTGTGGACTTACTGTGAGTTGCTTATGGTTAGTGATTTTTCACTCCAAGTCTGATGCGCTAATGTGTATCCCAGCACCATACAGTGTAAGTTAGTAAATTGGTTCATTATTGTCATATGTACAGTGAAAAACCTTGTTTTCCATGCCATCCACACAGATCATTTCATCACATTAGTACATCGAGGTAGTATAAGGGAAAAGCAATAACAGAATGCAGAATAAGGTGTTACAGTTACAGAGAAAGTGCAGTGCAGGCAAACAATAAGGTGCAAGGCCATGACGAGGTAGATTGTGAGGTCAAGAGTCCATCTTATTGTACAAGACTGCACATGATAGGTGTTGTAAAGTACGATTCTGTGCTGAAGCCTTGCTTGCAATGGTTTAGACTTTTGGCTGATCCTTACAGAATGCTCTGTTATTAAGATAGCTGGTCATGCTGTGGCAAGATCGAGGAGGAAACTGTCATAGCATTGGATCAGACCTAAAGCTGGCCTGAGCTCTGTAACATTTTTGGGTGTTGTGGCTTTGATCATGGATTCAACTTACTCTTTAACTGGCTGCAGCCCATTTTCATTTCCTCACAGATCCAAATAATCAGTTCCTTCTGGATGAAGACACATTGGCCTTGCTCAGTACTGCAGTAGGCTGAAGATTTTTTATAAACACCTCTCCTTGATTAATTGAAGGTTCTCTTCTCCTATGGTTGCTACAATTAGAAGATTATCCTGATTGCACAAATAATGTTGGACCCTGCAGCATATGATCCACTTGGTGTCAGTTTCACCCAACATGAGCAACAAACAATCTGCTGGAGGAACTTTGCAAGTCAAACAGCATATGTGGGGGGAAAGGAATTGTCAATGTTTCAGGAAGAAAACCTGCATCAAGACCCTTCATGTGAACTGAAGGATAGAGAAGAGATAGCCAGTATAAAGAGGTGAAGGGGAGGGCTGAAGCGAGAGCTGGCAAGTGATAGGTGGAATCAGGTGAGGAGCGGTGATAGGCAGATGGAGGACCAGAGAATGGCAATAGTGACAGAGGCTGGGAGGTGATAGGTGGAGGCAACAAAGGGCCGTAGGTGATGAAATTTGATGGGAAATGGTGGAGCATGGACAAGTAAGGGAGGTGGGGTGTTTGTATTTCATGCACTGACCGCTGAAGGCAAGCACGCTGTGCACCTTATAGATCAGCCCTCATCAAACTGAATAGCAGGCCAGGCTTGAAGGCCGACTGAGGTGATCACTCTGGAACTTTCTCTGAACATTGACGCAGCCCTGAGCATAGTTAGTCACATGACACAATCCTTAAGAAGTTAAAGCCTTAAAGCAACAATAGCGCTTAAGTAACGCTATTACAGTGCCACTGACCTGGGTTCAATTCCGGTTGCTGTCTGTAAGGAGTTTGTACATTGCCCCAAGTCTGCATGGGTTTCCTCCGGGTGCTCCGGTTTCCTCCCATATTCCAAAGACGCATGGCTTAGGAAGTTGTGGCATGCTACGTTGGCGCCGGAAGCATGGCGACACGTGCAGGCTGCCCCCCAAGAACACTTAACACAGAGATGAATTTCACTGTGTGTTTTGATGTACATGTGACTAATAAAGGTATCTTATTTATCTTATCTTATTATTTATACAATACTTGTAAAATATTCTTCAGAACGCAGCCTAACTTCATCTAAAACTGAACCACACATAGTTGTCAGCAAAGATTTCACGAAACCATCCTATTCCTCATTTCCTTCTAATTTAAATCAAAAATTAATTTACATTGAGCAGTTTTATATCACTTAGGAAATTTTAGATGTATTTATTGATTTTGATTTACCATAGTTACCAAACATTCAAAGTGTAGCACATGCTTGCCAGAAGGAGTTCACTTTTAGATAGAGAAATGGGGGGCTATGTGGGAGGGAAGGGTTAGATAGATATTAGAGCAGGATAAAATGTCGGCACAACGTGGTGGGCCAAAGGGCCTGTACTGTGCTGTAATATTCTATGTTCTATACTACAGCCTTCCCAATAGCCAGAGGGAGATAGAGAAACAAATATGTCGGCAGATTATGGAAAGATATAAAAACAACAGGCTTAGTGAGTGACTTTAATATTGACTGTAACTTCCTTAGTGCCAGAGACTTAGATGGGGCAGGATTTGTGAGGTGCACCCAAGAGGGTTTCTTGAAACAGAATGTAGATAATCCAGCCAGGGAAGGGGCTATACAAGACCTTGTATTGGGAAATGAGCCTGGCCAGGTGATTAGGGTTTTAATGGGAGAGTATTTTTGGAACATTGATCCTTAAGTTTTAAGATAATTATGGATAAGGATAAAACTGGATCTTGTGGGAAAGTGCTAAATTGGGGGAAAGCAAATTACAACATTATTAGCCTGGAGCTGGGGAGATTACATTGAGAGCAACTGTTATTGGGCAAGTCCACATCTAACATGTAGGAGTCGTTTAAAGACCAGCTGATCAGAATTCAGGACCAGCATGTGCCAGTGAAGAAGAAAGACAAGGATGTCAAGGTTCATGAACCTTGAATGACAAGGGGTGTTGTAAATTTAGTCAAAACGAGAAAGGAAGCATATGTAAGGTTTAGGAATCAGACAGGGCCCTTGGGGAATATAAAGAAGGCAGGAAAGAACTCAAACAGGGAATCAGGAGGGCCAAAAGGGGGCCATGAAATGTCCTTGCAAGTAGGATTAAGGAAATCCCAAGGCATTTATATGTACATTAAAACAAGAGAGTAGCTCGGGAGAGGGTAGGACCACTCAAGGACAATGGAGGGAATTTATGTTTGGAGCCAGAGGAAGTAGGTGAGCTACTAAATGAGTACTTTGCATCATGTATTCAACAAGGAGATGGACATAGAGGGATAGTGAGATCAGTGTGGGTATATACTAATATTCTAAGGCAAGAAGGAGGAGATGTTGGGTCTATCGAAGAACATTAAGATGGATAAGCCACCAGGACCTATTGGGATCTATCTCAGGTTACTGAGCAAGGCAAGAGAGGAGATTGCGGGGGCCTTGACAGAAATCTTTGTATCCTCTCTAGCCACAGGTGAAATCCCAGAGAACTGAAGAGTGGCCAAAGTTGTTGGTTTGTTTAAAAAAGGGATAATCCAGCAAATTATAGGCCAGTGAGCCTTACATCACTGGTAGGGAAGCTATTGGAAAGGATCTCATGGATAGGATTTACTCAGATTTGGAAAAGGAGTGGGGTATTAGGGACAGTCAGCATAGCTTTGTGCAGGGCAGGTCATTTCTTACAAAGTTGATTGGGTTTTTTGAGGAGGTGATGGAGATGATTGATGAGGGTAGAGTGGTGGATGTTGTCTACATGGACTTTAGTAATGCATTTGACAAGGTCTGTCATGGTAGGCTGATCCAGAAGATTAAGGCGCATGGGATCCACAATGACTTTGTGTACTGGATTCAAAATTAGCTTAGAGGGTGTTTCTCTAACTAGAGGTCTCTGATGAGTGGTATTCTGTAGGGATCAAGGCTGGACCTCTGTTCTTTGTAATATATTAAATTATTGGACAAAAATCTGGATGGGCTGATTAGTAAGTTTGCAGACAACACAAAAATTGGAGGATTTGTGGACAATGAAGAAGGTTGTCAAAGGACATAGCAGGATATAAATCAGTTGGAGATGTGGCAGAGAAATGGCAGATGGAGTTTAATCCAGACAAGTGTGAGGTGTTGAACTTTGGGAGGTCAAATGTAAGGGGAAGTATAAAGTAAGTGGCAGGACCCTTAGGAGCATTGATGTACAGAGGGATCTTGGGGTGCGTGCATTCCTCCCTGAAAGTGGCAAGTAGACAGGGTGGTAAAAAAGGCATACAGCATGCTTGCCTTCATGGGTTGACGAACTGAGTATAAAAGTCGGGAAGTCACGTTGCAGCTGTATAAAACTTTGGTAAGCCCACTTTGGAGTATTATGTGTAGTTCTGGTCACCGCAATTCAGGAAGAATGTGGAGGCTTTGGAGAGGGTTCACCAGGATGTTGCCTGAATTAGGGAATATCAGCAATTAGGACAAACTTTGGTTGTTTTCTCTAGAGCACTGGAGGCTATGGGGAGACCTGATGAAGTACATAAAATTATGAGTGGATACTCAGTTTTTTTTTCCCCCAGGGTAGAAATGTCAAATACTAGAGGACATAGCTTTAAGGTGAGAGGGGAAGGTTTCAAGGAGATGTGTAGCATTTCATTGGAGCCTTGCCTACTCCATTGTTGTATCTTTGATGGAAACATCATTTATCCAGCAAAGATATGGAGCAGAGCAAGCTCCAAGCAAATCCAGCATCTGCAGAATTGCTTGTGTCTCCAAGCAAATCCATCCTTGTCCATTTTACTTCACCACTAAGAGAGCAAGGAGAAGATGACAAACCATATGTCAGCCTAATCTAAATGACCATAGGCAGTACTGATTGCACTAGCCCCAGCTGCAAGTTAACAGTACGAGAAACATGCAAGTTGTGTGTCGTGTCACTTCACTGTTGTATGCTGATGATGAGAACTTGGCACTCCAAATCCACTGTCTCACTGTACTCTCCCATTAGATGAAGCAGCAGAAATAAGTGCCTGACAAAAACATAATGTTATGGGCAGGTCTTCTTCATAAGAATATAAGCTGTTGTCCATCCTGAACTCTTCTGAATGTTGCTAAAGCCTCAACCTTTCACACTCGACACTGCTCTTCACTGCTACAGTATGGTGCAGATAAACTCCCTTCTCAGGCCTTCCTTTCACACAGAATACAGATATAAATCACCACACATAATGAGCACATACATTAATACACAAAGTAAGCATTTAATGTCACAAGCCAAAATGCATAATGCTGCAGGATGTCCATCTGTGGACATACAAACATTTACATTCACCACTGAATTCAATCAGGCACAAAACAATTTTACGTTCTATTTACTTATTTTGCATTTAACTTTGGCAAACGTACACAGAGCAATCAGAAAGTTTGTAGTTAACTGCTGGCACTTGGGAAAAAGCAGCCAATTAACTGGATACATAGATGACACAACAGCAGTGTAAATTTTGGCTCAAATATTTGGTAGTGCTCCAAACCAAAAGCAATGTTATCTTTCATGGACTCCCGAATGCAATTATTTATTCCCAGAAACCTCATGCTTTAATTGCTGTTTTCAGTAATGATTAGTAGATCAAAGTATAACATTTTCAGGTAGGAGAAATCTGCTTATCGGAACACACAGTGGGTTCAGTGCATTATTGTCCCTGCATGGCTGATGTGTGCTGCTGGAGTAATTCTGCCATGGTTACAATAGCAGACTGTTACTACTCACATACAGGAAACAACGAGAAGAAAACAGGATCTGGATGGCTCCGGCCTCACTAACCCAGAATTCTAGGAAGTTTTTGCACTTTAAGTGGCCTTGTGGCCTGTTAGATGTCTGCAACCCATAAGGTCAAGTGATGTTGTGTTACTACAGAAACGCTTCAGAAGGAATGCAAGTCTTCACAATAAAAAGTATACACTTGGGCTCTGTACCAGTTCTGTGGTCACAAAGCCTTTCATTTTCACCTCATAGAAGATCAACCAGCGTGGTATTGTCCCATATACATAGTAAAATAAGAGAAAAGGAGCAGAAGTGGGCCACTCTGGCCCTCAAGACTGCCCCACCATTCAAATGGCTGATCTGCCCCAGGCTTCATCTCCTCAATGGCAGAGTTCTAATCGTAATTATTACTGAAAGTCATATTTCATAATGACATAGAAGGAGGCCATTCAGCCCATTGAATCTATGCCAGCTTTCAGAGAAATCCCTTAAGTCCCATTTACCAATTTACTTCCCTGTAACTTATTCTCTCCCACGGGCCCATTAACTTCACCCTGATTCTCCTGCCAACCACTTACACTATGGGTAATCTACAGTAATCAATTAACCTACCAACCCACACATCTTTGGGATGTGAGAGGAAACCAGGGCACCTGGAGGAAACCATGTAGGCCACAGAAAGAACATGCAAACTCCCACAGACATGCAATGGAGGTCAGTATTGAATCTAGGTCACTGGAGCTGTGAGGTAGCAGTTCTACTAACTGTGCCACTATGTCACTCATACTTGCTGTACAGCTTTATAATGCTGAGGCAGTATATTTGTGAATGCATGTGTTGAGGCTGAGATGAAAGTAGAGGCTTTGCAAAACTTCATGCACACTTATACTTTTCAAAGTTTACTGAAACATTGTAGGACAGGAAAGATTATCTTTTCACTACACTTGGGTATAAAGAATTACCAGCGTTCAGTAAGGAGTGGGAAAGCAATCATACTTCTGCATTGGACCATGGCTTTAACATTTTCAATGGTGTTTTAAACAGCAATAGTGCAACAGAGTTAATGTCAAATCAGTGATTCTGTATTGATTCCACCAGAAAGAACACTGACAACACACATTTTGGAGAGCAGAAATGCTTTTAGTGAAATCCTCTAGACATCTTGTTTAATTTTTCATGGACAAATGCAAGAAATCAGTTTTATGGAATAATGTGAGCAAAATGGTGACTGTTCCACTCACCATCACAACTGCAAATTCTGGCTCATATGACTTTGTCTAGATTTTATTTCTCATCTACTTAAGCCTCTGTGAAGTGTTTAAGAGATTTGTTTTTTCATCAGTAAAACAGGTTTATGAATCTGTTGTGGTTTATTATAGATTTTTGAGAGGGTAGTCCTGGCATGAAGTCTTTACTTCACTGATCTAATCAGGGTCATCAAGCAGTTAAAAATTAATTCCAATTGTTCATCTAATTAAAAAAATATTGAGGACACAAAAAAGTAGGAGCACAAATAGGCCACCAGGTCCCTCAGCACTTCCCTACTATTCAACATGATTGTGGCTGATCTATATTGGCTTCAACTCCTCTTCTGTGCCATTTCCCCTTCAGTTCCTCAAACTATCAAATATTTGCCTATCTCCATCCTAATTACATTCCCTCTGGAGCAGGGAATTCCAGAGCTTAACTACTCCCTGAAGGACTAAATTTCTAAGGACCCTCAGTTTTAAAAGATCGGACTTTTATCCTGTTGCTTTGACCCTTGGCAATATTAAATGACAATATTCATGTAGCCAATATGGTTGGGAAACTGACCCTTCAGTGAGTCTGTGCCAACCTTCAAACACTCATTTACACTAATCCTGTGACATCCTCCCCACGCTCCCATCAACTCTTCTAAGATTCTACCATTCACTAGGAGTAATTTACACCTAATTAACGTACCATCCTACCCATCTTTGCGATGTGAAAAGAAATTGGGGCACCCAGAAGAAACCCACACAGTCAGTGCTCAAGGTAGCGATTGAACCCAGGTCACTGGAGCTGTGTGGCAGTGGCTCTACCAGCTGCTCCACTGTACTTCCTAGTCATTGAATGATCTAATGGAAGATGCTCATAATTATACAATCTGAAATTCCTGTTGTTTATAACCCCCTCTGTAGGCTAACCACCATCTCAGTAACCTCACAATTAATTGTTAATCATGTGGCCACCCAGCTGAGATTGCTGGGTGCAGTGAAGGCTTCAGTAGCTGCACCTAAGATCAGAAATTGCACTTCATTCCTGGACCCTGTCAAAACTCTACAAATAAGTAACAATTTACATTTGTATAGCTCCCTTAATATAGAAAAGAACTTCCTAAAACACTTCAGATCTCTGCATTGCTCCATTTGCAGATACTCGTGTATCTCCCATTTCCTTCACATCGCTATTGGTTACCACATGAACCATTCTCAGACAGCTGAGTTACACTCACTGCTAAGCTTACGCAATAGGGACTGCACTTTCTTGGATGATGCAGCAAGGAGAGGAAGGGAAAGAGTTCAAGCTGGCAGGATTGGGTCCAATTATGGGTTTGGCCGTACCTTGGCACCTCCTGCTCTATGTGCTAATGACTGATCCGGAGTAGTTTTGGGGTAACACAAACATGTTGGTTGGCACCAGTTCAGGTAGAACTAGAATCACAGAGTTGGTCCCACCTTTCTGCATGCCAGGGAAATTGGCCACACCTGTTGCTGCCCAGATGCTGGTGGTGCATTAAACTGATCCCTTGCGTTCAATCAGGACTTCATCGGATCTCCCCCTCCCTCTGTACATCGTATCCCAGGCCTGACCTTCCTGCCCTCCCTCCTCTGCCCTTCTTCTGTCTTCTCTCCACCCCTTCTCTCCCCTGTCCCCAATATCTGAGCACTTCCACTCCTCCCCCGCCCCTGTCTTTCCATCCTCTTTCCCCTCCCCTCTTTCCCCTGCAGGAAATCGCAAGAAGTTGATGCTTTTCTGTTGGCGTCCATGAGGAATGCAGCAACCAACCACAGATGCAGTACCAGTAAAGAAGTCTTCAATATAAAGTTTGAGACTTTTGCATTTCAAGAGTAACCCCTTGATATAATCAGGACTCTCCATCTGACCCTCCTTGCAAAGATGCTGTGTACCTCTCCTTTCGATCAATCTTCCACCCTGCTGGAAATGTTAAGACCAGTCTCCCTGGGTTACAACCTGAACAAGGTTTACAAGGTATCTATAGAAAGAGAATAATTATTTCCTCTAGAGAGAGTCATGAAGCAGGGAGTAGAGTTCACAGACTTAAAGATGTTGGCAGAAGACCAAACGGGCAGATGAGGAAGAATTATTTCCAGCAAGCCTATAGGATCTGAAGGTCTTCCTTTAAGGGCTGTAGAATTCGATACCATTAACAACTTTAAAGGTACGGTGGTTGGGTGGTATTTGAGGATGAAGAATGTCTACAGTGATGGGAAGAAAGCAAAGGATTTGGGACAGCAGCAGCATATTTGCCCAAATGGCCTCCTTTCAGCTGTAGGTTTCTACAGTCCTCCCATTTGACAACCAACAATAATATTCACATCCATGACTACAAGCTGAATTCACTTCGTATGACCTCATAGTCGACACCCATGGTGGTAGTGTTCTCAGGGGAGGCTTCCTGGGGGAGCAGTGATGCTGGAGTTAGTACTACACTTGAGGTCATCAGCACAGTACATGCAGTCACTCCATCCAATTAAAGCTCTAAGCACATTCTGCCAACTCAGCCTGTGGGTTTTGTGACTGATAACTTTGGCTCGGAATGTGGAGTGCCCTTACTGCATTTAACAGCCACACAGTAATAGTTAGTGATTTATAAGAATTTTTGATCCCAGTCTAACCCTGAAATACCACAAAATCTATAATGTCATCTCACAACATCCATTAGGTGTGGTGATGGAAGGTCCTTGTGCTATTTTTAGCTACATTTCCTGCAATGCACAGATTTTAAAAGATCTTCCCCCTTTTATCCCAAGATTTATTCAAACTCTGCCTAAACAATAAGGAATTAGTAGCGGCAAACTGAATTATCATGTCAAGAAGAGTGGTCTTCCTACAGTTAGGCCTCTGAAAGCTTTTTGTTTTTGTAATTCACAGAATCAACAGAAAAATTACTCTCAATCAGGAACCACATTAAAAAGTTATAACCTATCAAGGGCAGCTATTTTGTTTTTCAGCACAATCTGTTATCAACTGACAGTTTACATGTCAGGTTGGTTTCACTTTGACAATCACTCATGGTTCACAGGGTCGGAAACTTCTGTGGGAAGGTGAGACGTGAATGGATCCTTTTCTAAAGTTGGGGTGGAAACATTGGTCTAGATTCACAGCATATTTCTTGCCTTGAATGTGATTCATGCTTTCTTAGACACAATATTTGAACATTTCCTTGGGTATATTTTGTGACTGCATGCTCCCAGCATCAAACCCCATTCATGTGAGGCAAAAGATGGAGTTGTTCTCGATCTGGACTATTTCCTGTGCTCACCTCTTAGAGTCATAGACTTATACAGCACAGAAACAGGCCCTTCAGCCCAACTCATTCATGCTGACCAAGATGCCGGTCTAAGCTTGTCCTATTTGCCTGCAACACACCAGAAAAGAGGAACTCAGCAGGTCAGGCAGTATCTGTCTGTCGATATTTTGGGTCGAGACCATTCATCTGCCCGTGTTTGGCCCCTATCCCTCTTAGCATTTCCTGTCCACGTACCTGTCCAAATGTCTTTTAAATGTTGTTATTGTACTTGCCTCAACCACTTTCTCTGGCAGCTCATTCTATAAAAATACATTACATTAAAACCATGAGGACATTAATTCTTACATTAAAACTATGCCCACTGTTATTTCTGTGGGCCTGTGGTCGAATTTAAGCTCTAGGCCTCATTGCTACTGTGGCTGTGCCTGGAGCCGACTGCTCCTCAAGTGGCGACCAGTCCCCAGACGGTGGATCATGAGGCTCCACCCCCCAGGTCACCCTGATGGACTTTTGACAGCTTGCTGCTGTCAAAGGTCTTTGAAGCGTTTTTAGGTATCTGAAGATCAAATATTTTCAAGTTCAAGTTTATTGTCATGGGGATACATACCCAGGGTAAAAATGCCATGAAAATCAGTTTTTTTGCAGCAGCAGCACAGTACATTACAAACATGACAGACATAAATTATATAAACTTAAACTAACATAAATTATACATTATTTACAGGCCATAATAAACAAAAAAAACATAACAACATTAGTGCGAGTTGAGGGAAATATAGTCTGAGGTAGAATTAGGGTTTTTCAGGTTGGGTCTAGAAACTGATGGCAGTGGGGAAGAAGCTGTTGTTGAACCTTGAGGTGTGGGTCTTCAGGCTCCTGTACCTCCTGCCTGATGGCAGCATCGAGAAGAGGGCATTGCCTGGATGGTGGGGATCCTTGATGATGGATGTCACCTTCCTGAGACATCGCCTCTTTTTGTAAACTGTTTAATGGACTTAAATAATTAAAAATACATGTTATGAAAATATAATGAGAAACATTGAGTAATTAAAAAGAAACAAATCACTTATCTTCGCTTGTCTTTTCCGTGCAGTCAGCCACCCCATTGAAGTGAATGGAGTGGCTTCAGAGCCAGGCATTAGGAATATCTGTGGCCTCGCCTCAGGACATTTGGGCTCCGTCCCAGGCTCCACCAGCACAGGAAGAGTTCCAATCCACCAACGTTTGAGCTGCAGCCCATTGCTGCTTTCTATGTTGAAATCGGTAGCTGCGGCAGTCCTGACAAGCTGAGTCTGCACTGCACCTAGCCCACGATTCTCCGAGCAGTGAAGAACATTGGAGCCCACTATCAAACCTCAGCCCTCAATTCTACATCCTTCATAATGCAGTGAGAGAAAACTTGGCAGCAGTCTCCAAGAGCACTCAAAGGCGTAGATATCAGCAGCCTCAGTCAGTAGCCAACATCATCCAACAAAAGATGTAGTCACAAGGAAGGGCACCATGCACTTACTTTCTCAGAAGGTTAAGGAGGTTTGGCATGTCACCAAACACTCCAACAAACTTTCACAGATGTTATTTTGAAAGTATTCTGACTAGTTACATCATGGTACAGCAATTCGAATGCATAAGAATGGAAGAAGCTGCAGAGAGTAGTCCTCAGCCCAATATATCACAGGCACATCCCTCCCCACCATCAGAAGTATCTAAGTGAGGCAATCATGAGGATACCATAGTATCTACCTGACTATTAGAAAAGCACTGGGAAGAAATTTCCTACACTTCCTCAAAACAGTCATGAAATCCCTCACATCCACCTTGGAGAGCACCTGAGACCTTGGTTTCACAGTTCAGCTGAAAGACGTCACCTCTGGCAGTGCAGCACTCCTTCAGTACTTTGTTAGGATGTCAGCCTGCGTTTTTACAAAGTCTCTGAAATGGATCAAAGACACAATACCATCAAATAAATGACGCCTGTACAGCTAAATTGCTGCCAACTAAATGTCACAGGCCCTTTAAGCAACCTCCACTCCTTATATTAAATAAAGTTCATAAGTGTACATTTTAATATTTAGTGCTCCCAATGTAGAGTTTTACTTGGCAGGCTGACAAGTTGAGAACTTAGGCACAGGTGTTCATAATTCTGATGTAGCATGTGGCTTTCCATTCAAAATTAATAACCAGAAATTCCCATGGGTTTGAGTCTGTGTGCTCACATTTCCAATATACACTTCTATTGGATTGTGAAACTTGAGGTTTCTTGTAGTATGGAAATCACCAAAATACAGACAAACAAAAGTTGAGGAGAAAAAAAATGATCCCGTAATAGCTGTGGGGTCACTTAGGCTTTGTAATTCATATCCAACAACGTGTCAGCTGTGTTTAAAACTGGGATTTGCTTCCTTTGTCTTTTAATCGGTATGCTCAAGTCACTGTTGAGTTATGTGTCATTCTCAAAACCTTCGTACAATGCGACGTGGATGAGTTGTCTGGTGATTGCGCTACAAAGGAATGTACCAGAACAAACCCAGCTGATGGCATTCGATTCATAGCCATTAGTTGGTGCTGACCATGAGTTAGTGTCTAAACAGCATTTTACTTAACTGACCTATAAGTTTCCAGTTTCTTAAAATATTCTGACTGACAATGTCTTGCTTGGATACTGCACTAATGTTGGAGTAAAGGGAGAGGGAAAGGATCCCAACTTATGAAATGCTTTCATAAGCTCTCAGAGTGCTGCACAGTCATCTTTCCAATGCAACAACTTCCCTCTTAGTCACCCTTGTGGTCAAGGACTGCTTGCTTCCACATGAGACCTATGAGTTTTGAGGTGGCTGATGAGGCCAGTGTGAGACCTGCAGGCTCTGCCATGGATGGGACAGGAGGTAGCTGATGGGACAGCTGGGTGGGTAGTTTGGGAGGTGGTGCATTCCTCCCACTATTTATACAGGACTTCTGTGCACTTGTGCTTTTTGGTGCTCCTTCTCCATTCTGGGAGGTCATGGGCTGAGGTTCCCCTACATTTGTAGGGATAATGCACTTTTTCAAGGAGGGTTTGAAAACAACCTTGCATACTTTCCTCTATCCACTTGAAATAACATCTGTTACAGGGGTCTGGAGTTGGGCATACAAGCCCGACAGAACCAAATGAGTATGATTAGAGACTGGAAGAGACTGCAGGTGCTGGAATCTGGGTATCATTAGACCCTCACTGCTAGAACTGTTGGCCTGGGAGAGGGCACTGACATTAGTTCTCCCAGTGGATTTGGAGGACTTTTCAGGAACAACACTAGTGGTATTTTTCAATGCCTTGAGGTACCTGCTGTTGGTGGTCCAGATCTCAGAAGCATGCAGGAGGACAGGGTTCACCGCTGCCTTGTAGACCATGTGTTTTGTGCCAAGTTTGAGGTCTTGATCTTCAAACACCTTTTTCCTCAGATGACCAAAGGCTGTGTGGGTGCACTGAAAGACGTTGTTGAATTTCATCATTGAAGTCTGCCTTCATTGGAAGGTGGCTCCGAGAAGCAGTCCACATTTCCCAGGGTCTCATTTTCGACCTTTATGCTGGAGGGCTATGTTGTACAGCTGGCATTGGTTGGTAGGGTACTTCTATTTTGCTGATGTGTAAGCCCCATTCACTCATATGTTTCAATGAACAAGTCGATGATGACTTGGAGCTTGGCCTCTGAATGTCCACATGTGCAAGCATCGGATTGTGCCCTGCTGCTCAATGACTGAAGTTGTGGTGACCTTGATTCTGCAGTAGAGATGATGTATGTTGAGTAGTTTACAATTCTTCACTCCAGCCAGAAGCTCGTTGGAGATGAGGTGTAGTGTTGCAATGAGAAAGATGGAAACATGTTGAGGTGATGACACAGCCTTGCTTGACACCAGTCCACACTGAGATTGGTTCTGTCATGGACTTAGTGGTTGGAATAACACTTTGTATGCCATCAAATAGCAGGCAAATATCTGCAGGTAGGTTCTTAATTGGCAGAGAAAAAGGGTTTTGTGAGGTTTGATGTTGCACTCTGTATTTCTCTTGGAATTGTAACAAACTTCTACAGATGCACTGTTGAAAGTACCCTGACTAGTTGCATCATGGTCTGGTACAAGCAATTCCAATGCACAGGTATGCAAGAGGCTGCAGATAGTAGTGGACACAGCCTGGTCCATTACAAACAGAGCCCTCCCCACCATTGACAGCACCTACAGGAGGTGCTACCTCAAGAAGATGGCATCCACCATCAAAGATCCCCAACATCCCCAGGTCATGCCCTTTTCTCACTGCTACCATCGGGCAAGAGGTAGAGAAGCCTGAAGTCCCACACCACCAGGATCAGGAACAGCTACTTTCCTGCAACCATCAGTTTCTTGAACCAACCTGTACTACCTCGTTATGACCTTGCACCTTATTGCCTACCTGTACTGCACTTTCTCTGTAACTGTAGCACTTTATTCTGCATTCTGCTATTGTTTTACCTTGTACTACCTCAATGCACTGTTGTAATGAATTGATCTGTATGAACACTATGCAAGACAAGTTTTTCACTGCACCTCACTACACATGACAATAATAAACCAATTTACCAATATACAACCTTAATCCTACCTCGGCAATGGAACACTACAAACCACCTCTTGCACTGCCATGGACTTGTCTCTGATTGTGTGTGTTTTGCACAAATGTCTTGTTTTGCACGGTCTTTTTTTTCTCTTCACTATCTGATATGATTAAAATACAACTTAAGTATAGTTTATATATTGTGTGTTGTCTGAACCTACATGCCTGAGATTTTGCGGCAAGCAAGATATTCATTGTACCTGTACTTCACAGTACTTGTGCACGTGACAATAAGCTCGACTTAGGTTGAACTACACACAGAGATGATCATGTTCTATTGTGTTCCGAGATCCACACTCTGATTCATGGAGCATCTGTATAGACTCTAGGAGGAGGACGCTGTGGAAAATCTTGGCGATGATTCTCCCTGTGGAAGGCAGTAGGGAGACCCGAATCCAGTTGCTATCATAAAATTTATCTCCTTTCTTGAAGATGGTCATGTTGTGGCATCTCAAAGGTCCTCTCTTTCCCACTGTGGGAGATTAAGTGAATGTGTTACTGTCAGCCGAGCTTTAGAATATCAGCAGGATACCTTCCAGTTTTGCAGTTGGTATTTGGCTTTGTTGACTGTGATGTTGGTGAGAGCTGCACAGACAGTCTGCTGTGGCATGGAGTCTGGGGCACTCATGCCAAGGACAGAACCTTGGTTGAGGAGTTCTTCCAAGTACCTCTTCAGCAGATGCTGGCTGCCTCCTTATTCTTGATAATCTCTTCTCTCAGCGGAGTGAACCTTCAGTGCTTGGGCAATTGATGGCCATAAGATTGCTGAAGAATCCATGCACGTCATAGTTTCAGTCAAGGACAGGAGTGAGGGTGGTACAAGGAACCAGTATTTAAGAAGCATCCACACAATCTTGGATTGCCAAGGCTTAGAAGGAAGCTGTCCAAGTGCTGGTAAATGGGATTAGTGTAGATGGGTGTTTGATGGTCAATACAGGCATGGTAGGTCAAAGAGCCTGTTTCTATGCTGTGTGACTCTGGGAAGATAAATAAATAAATGGCACAAATAGAAATAAATGGGGGTGATACAATAGTGACCAAGAATGAGAAATAAATGTTCCAGGGTAACATTTTGAAGAGATAAGCAAAATTGGAAAGGAGATGGTGTAGAACTCATGTTAAAAAATTGGATAAAGACAGTAGAGAGATTTTGGCTCAGAAATTCAAGATACAGAACCTGTTTGGGTAGTGCTAAGAAATAGCCAGGGGCATAAAATATTGGTGGGAGGGCTCTATAGGCCCCCAAACAGTAAATGTAATGTAGGACGTAGTATATATCAGAACATACCCCAAGGATGACCCGATAACTATGGGGGTCTTTAACTTACTACGGAATGCGGAAACCAAACTAGTAGTAATTGTGTGGAGGGCAAATTCATGGAGAGAAAAAGAGAAAGTTTTTTATTTCAGTAAGTTAGGGAATCAACAAGGGATCCAGTTACTTTTGATTTATTATTATGCAGTTAGAAAGGGTTACTTGATGATCTGGTAGTTAAGTGGCCTTTAGGTATGACTGACTATAAAATATGGAATTTTATATCATGACCAAAAATGATTTAGCTCAAACTGAAACTAGGTCCTTAGATTTTAACAAAGCAAACTGTGAATGAATGAGGTTCGTTATTTCCAGTACATTAACAGGCAATACAGTAAACAAGAAATGACTAACATTTCAAGAATTAATACATAGCTTAAAGCAAATATACATCCCTTTAAGGCACAGAAACTCAACAGGAAAAGTTACTGAGCTGTGGCCATTGACGGAAGTTAAAGATAATATTAGATCAAAGGAAAAGGCTTATAATATAACCAAAAATGGCAGTAAACCTGGGGACTGAACAATTATTGGTTACCTCAGGCAGAAAAACAAACTGATAAGGAAAGGAAAAGTAAGATACAAGAATAATCTATCAGTAAACATAAGAACAGACCATAAAAGCTCCTATAGATTTGTGTAAAGAAAAGCATTAGCATAAGTTAATATGGGTCATTTATAGATTGAACCAGGAGAAATTATATTAAGGAATGAAGAATTGGCAGAAAAATTAATCTAATATTTTGTGTTTCGCTTTCACAGAAGAAGTTACAGAAATCCTCTTGGAAATAGTGGATTGAACTCTGGAGCTGAATTACAATTGGTATAAAAAAGCATTGTACAAAATTAATTGGACTGAAAGGTGATGCCTTCCCTATGGTTCCCTCCACACATGTCTCCTGTCTCTCCAGCAAAATTTGTCTAATATCTAACTTTTCCTGGTTCTGATGAAATATCATTGATGTGAAACAGTTTCTCCCTCTCTGCAGATGCTGCCTGACCTGATGAGTATTTCCAGCACTTTCTGTTTTTGTTGTCCCAGTTTTCAGGTGTGACTGTGAACAACTTAGAGGAAAGAAGAGCTATACCTAGAGGGATGCAGGAGGTTCTCCTGACTTATAGTCAGGGAGATGATGGACATCGATGATTGAAATCAATGCTGCATTGAAGCCCCAGAGAAGTGGAAATAATGTATAAAAAACGTTAATGATGTGAAAGTCAGTGAATAACTCAAAACCCACTTTCCTACTGCCATCAACCCCCTTCTCATCAACAATCTCTGAACATCAGGACTCTGAACTAGAACGTAGAACATAGAACAGGACAGCACAGCACAGGCCCTTTGGCCCACCATGTTGTGCCAGCCTATATGAACCTACTCTACAATCAATCTAACCCTTCCCTCCTACACAAACTAGAAGCCAAATGTAGCACTACATCCTCACACACATCCCAGTGCACATAACGTTCAAATCCACATCTGACAGTTTACACACACTATTTAACCATGGCAGATACACACCACAAATATGACCATACTTTCTGCCTTCTTGTTGGAGAAGACAACTGAACAGCATTTGGGGGACAGTTTCAACTGTTCCAAACTCCTATGGACGCTGTGCAGCCCATTGTTGAAATGGCCAAGATAAAGTCTTGTGCTAATGGACGGCATTGTGACTATTGAGCATGAAACTATGCAAAAGGCTAACCCTTCCCTCCGCATTCCACCTCCTCTCAGCACATGGAAGAGGCTGCAGTTCTTACATTCTCCTACCTCCCTTCACCATGCCCTCATTTTTGTGCCTTTCAGGTGGAAGTCTCACCTGGCAACAATGAGGATGGTGTGTGGTCACTTGAACTGCTGCTCACTGCCATGCAATCAGATACTGACTGATGAGTAAAGAATAGAGGGAAACTCCAGAGAATACAGGACCTGCATGTTCTACGATGTGGTACATGAGTGGCCTGGAAGGGTGAGTTAGGTGCCAGCTCCCTCGAGGGTAAGCTTCCACTGAGGAGACAGAGAGGTCAGAGTGGGTGGGACAGTGAATTAAAGTGACAGGAAACTGAAAGCTCAGGGTCTCCTGCAGATTGAGTGCAGGTGCTCTGTAACTTGATCACCCATTCTGTTGCCCTGTGATTGATTTTTTCCCAATAGGAGAAGTGTGATCCAATTTCAGAGCACTGTGAGGCATGCTTGTACCTCACACACACAAAAGTGCCACCAAGAATCTCTTTAACATCTGTGCCCTGATTTATATGGCTACTAAAGCAAAGATGTTCAATCATAAAACTGATCATAAAACAATGCTGCACTGTGGGAATGGGACAGTTTTTGTGAGAGGTGACTTGATTGAAATATATAAGATCCTAAGTGGAGTATTGGTATTAGTATTGGTTTATTCTTGTCACTGTGATACAGTGAAAAGCTTTTGTTTGTGTTCCATCCTGACAGATTATGCCATACGTAAGTACATCTAGGCAGTAAAAAGAAAAACAGAATGCAGAATATAGTGTTGCAGTTACAGAGAAAGTGCAGTGCAGGTAGACAATAAGGTGCAAGGGCCACGATGAGGTAGGTTGGGAGATCTTTTGGAGTATGAGAGTTCTGTTCAAGTAGACATTGCGATGTTGCTACTAGTGGGAGAACCTCAAACAAAGAGCCACAGGAAGAAGCTAAAAAGACAGTCATTTAAAACTGATGGACGCAAAGGATTGACGTGGAGGTTGGTGAATCTCTGGAATTGTCTTACCCCGGAAGGTTGTGGAGGCTGGGTCACAGGAGGTACTTATAGAGGAGCTAGATACATTTTTGAAAGATTGGGCGAATTGAGGGCTGTAAGGAACAAGCACAGGAGTTCAGGCTTGGGGCAGATCAGTCATGATCATATTGAATGAAAGGGCAGGATTGAGGGGTCGAGTGGTCTACTCCTGCTCCTATTTTCTTGTTGCAACCTAGAAATTAAGGTTAGTATTATTATTGGACAAATATTGAATACATTTGCTATTTCACATAACTAATCATTATCCTTAAACAATAGCTTTCTATTTGTGTACCTGGCTCTCAGGGACTGAGGAATCAGGTGAGAAAGCCTTAGGCTATTTTCCCAGCTCTAAAGCATTCAAAGAATGATTTTCTGAATTCCAGAAACATGTTCATGAACATAAACAGACTCAAGGCACAGTTTGCTGAGTTCCTGTCTAGGAATGTTCTTTGTGATGACTCAACTTGTTAAAATGGAAGCCCAAATTGGCCTTTCAGAGTTTATGATCTTAAAGGTGTGCAGGAGTGTTTCAAAGTCAAAGTCGAATCAAAGTTGAGTTTATTGTCATATGCACAAGTACATGTATGCACAGGTGCAGTGAAAAACTTGCAGCATCATCACAGGCACATAGCATCGTATAAGCAGCATTCACAAGAAAAACATAAATTAAACATAAATTATACACAGTTTTTTACAAGAAGGAACATAATTAGAACAAAAAAAAAACAAAGTCCATTGTAGTGCAAAGTGGTCAAAGTAGTCATAGTGTTGCTATACAGAGGAAGTGATTAGGGTTGTGCAGGTTGGTCCAAGAACTGAATGGTTGAAGGGAAGTTGCTGTTCTGATAGTTTGGAGCTGCAGCTTTGTTTCTTGGATTTTTGCTCTCTCTATTAATTTGTCCAACGCTAGTTTTATTGTGGAAGGAGTAGGGTTTGATTACTGAGAATCAAAATGTCTGCTGCTATAATCCAAAGTTCTCCGGTGCTTTGATGCTGAATGAATCTGCAATGTAATAAAATGTATAATAAAAACAGAACATGCTGGAAATACTCAGCAGGTTAGGCTGCATCTGTGGGAAGAGAAACAGAGTCAACTTCTTAGGTCAAAGACCCTTCATCAGAACTGGGAAGGAGATAAAAGAAGCTTGTTAAGCTGCAGGGAGGGTTGGGAGAGAGTATGTCTCTGAAAGGATAAAACCACACTGTAGGAAGGATGTGATGGCACTGGAGAGGGTGCAGACAAGATTCATCAGGATGTTAAGATGAGATAAGATAAGATAAGATATCTTTATTAGTCACATGTACATCGAAACACACAGTGAAATGCATCTTTTGCATAGAGTGTTCTGGGGGCAGCCCACAAGTGTCACCACACTTCTGGCGCCAACATAGCATGCCCACAACTTCCTAACCTGTACGTCTTTGGAATGTGGGAGGAAACCAGAGCACCTGGAGGAAACCCACGCAGACACGGGGAGAATGTACAAACTCCTCGCAGACAGTGGACGGAATTGAACCCAGGTCGCTGGTGCTGCAATAACGTTACGCTAACTGCTACACTACTGTGCCTGCCCTGGGATGTTGCCTGGGATGAAGCGTTTCAGTTATGAGGAGAGACTGGAGAGGCTGAGTCTGTTTTCCCTGGAGCAGAGAAGGTTAAGAGGGGACATGATTGAGGCATATAAAATGATGAGGTGTATAGATAGAGTAGCCTTCAGGAAACTTTCTCCCTTATCAGAGGTGAATAAAGCTAGAGGACATAGCTTCAGGGGAAGGGTTAAGAGATTTAGGGGTCTGAGGGGGACCTTTCTCACCCAGAGAGTGGTGAGTACCTGAAATACACTGCCTGAGAGAGTGGTGGAAGCAGAGTCACTGACAGCATTTAATAAGTGTCCAGATGAGCACTTAGATCACCTTGGCATAGGAAGCTACAGGCTAAACAGTGGAAGATAGGAATAATATGGATGGGTGCACGCTGATTGGCATGGACGTAGTGGGCCGAATGGCCTGTTTCCATGCGCTGTGACCCTATGTCTATGACTCTAACGGGCGTAACTGTGGGAAAAACTGTAGACAAGGTTATCTGGTCAATGAATGAATGGGAGCAGTTAGAGTGTGAGAATGTAGATAAAAGAATGTGGGAGTTATAAAATGCAGAGCAGGAAAACGTGCCCGGCAGGCCAGGGTGGGCACGTCCTCCACTCCCAGAAAGAGAAAAATAAAAAAAAGAGAAGAAAGAAAACAACGAACAAGCTGAGCCAATATCACAGACAGGTGACTGATACAGACAGAGAAAACAAGTTACCTTAAGTTGTAGAATTCAGTACTGAGTCCAGAAGGCTGCAACATGCCCCCAGACAGAAGATGAGGTGTTCTTCCTCAAACTTGTGTTGGGCCTCATTGTAACAGTACAGGAGGCCACAGACAGAAAGGCCAGGGTGGGAGTGGGATGGGGAATTAAATTGGCAGGCAACAAAAAGCTCAGGGTCACTGCAGGAGATGTGTTACACAACTGGCTTTTGAACCATAATTTCAGAGTGAATTGGATGATCATTGTGCAGGCAGACTGTTAGAAAATGAAGAAAAAATGTTTTGTTTATCTTACCTCCAACACACCATTGGACATTCCAAACTGCTTCATACAGTCAGTGATGTAGTTAATTGAACTCTTTGTTATATTCTAAGGAAAAAAACATGAGTAATATGCAGTCAGCTCAATCCCAGACACAATGAAATAGAGTCATAGTAAGATATGGAACGGAAACAGTCCCTTCAGCCCACCAAGTCTGTGCCAACCATTAAGCACCCATTTTTACACCCATCCTACCCTAACCCATTTTATCCACCCCACATTCTCATCAACTCCACTCCCCACCCCACCCCACTCCCCTGATTCCTCTATTCATCGACACACACTAGGAGTGGCCAATAAACCTAGAACCTGAACGTCTTTGCAATATGGGAGGAAATTGGAGCACCTGGGGGAAACCCATGAAGTCACAGGGAGAACGTGCAAACTCCACAGTTAGCATCAGAGATCACCTGTGTCGCCATATTGTCCCAGATATTGGATGATCTAATGGAAGATCCTTATAATGATGCTATTTGAAGTAAAAATAATGATTTAATCTGTTTTAATGGTATAAGGGGAGACAAATGGGAGGGAGCACAACTTGTCTTCAAAGAGCACCACTTGAGCATTAGAACAATACACAAAAAGTGCTGAAGGAACTCAGCAAGTCAGGCAGCATCCACAGAGGGAAATAAACAGTAGACATTTCGGGTTGAGACCCTTCATCAGGACCCTTCATGAGTCCTGATGAAGGGTCTTGGCCCGATACATTGACTGTTTATTTCCCTCCATGGATGCTGCCTGACCTGCTGAGTTCCTTCAGCATGTTTTGTGTATTGTTCCAGATTCCAGCATCTGCAGAATTTCTTGTGTCTCTGTTGCAGGGTACACTCTTGTCCTTGGTCGCATGCCAAGGCAATCATGATAGCTCTAACATGGGAATTGGAAGGAACGGAGGAATTCAGGAAAATAACAAGTCCACCAGGGTAGTGGTACTGAGCAAGTTGTCAGAGACGTCCTGGTTGGCATGGACAAGTTGCACCAAAGGTCCTGTTTCTGTGCTGTATGACTCTATGACCCATGGGCTGACAAGTCTTCAGGTCCTGATGGACTTCATCTTAGGGTCTTAAAAACAGTGGCAAGTGACATAGTTTGTGCCCTGGTCTTAACTTTCCAATATTCCTTAGTTTCAGCAAAAAGTTTCACTGGATTGGGAAAATAGCAAGTGTAACTCCTTCATTCAAAAAGGGAAGGAGACGGAAAGCAGGAAACTGCAGACCAATGAGCTTAACATGTGTTATAGAGAAATGTTAGAAATTACTTTTAAAGAATTTATAGCAAGCAGGGCACTTGGAAAAATTCAATATAATCAGACAAATTCAACATGGGAAGGCATGTTTGATCAATTTAATGGGGTTCTTTCAAGAACTAACATGTGATGATAATGGGGAACTGGTGAATAAACTATACTTAGATTTCCAGATTTGATAAGTTGCTACTTCAAAGGTTGATACAGAAATTAAAAGCTCAGGGTACAGGAACCAGAAAGTAGGCATAAATGGGGCCTTTTCTGTTGGCAAGAAATAATCAGTGGTGTCCCACAGGGGTCAGTGCTGGGGCCTTGACTGTGCGTAATTTATTTAGATGAGTCACGAGGGCATCAATGGTATGGTTGCTAAATTTACTGACGACACAGATAGGAAATTAAACTGTGAAAGGACATGAAGAGTCTATAGATATAGGTTAAGTGAGTGGCCAAAGATATGGCTACTCACAACGTGGGAAATTATTTAATTATCCATTTTGGTGGGCAAAATAAAAAAAACATGCAGTGACATGCAAAAGTTTGGGCACCGCTGGTCAAAATTTCTGTTTCTGTGAATAGTTAAGTGAGTAGAAGATGAAGTGATCTCCAAAAGTCATAAAGTTAAAGATGAAACATTCTTTTCAACATTTTAAGCAAGATTAGTGTATTATTTTTGTTTTGTACAATTTTAGAGTGAAAAAAGGAAAGAAGCACCATGCAAAAGTTTGGGCACCCCAAGAGATTTGAGCTCTCAGATAACTTTCAGATAAGGTCTCAGACCTTCATTAGCTTGTTAGGGTTATGGCTTGTTAACAGTCATCGTTCGGAAAGGCCAAGTGATGCAAATTTCAAAGCTTTGTAAATATCCTGACTCCTCAAACCTTGTCGCAACAATCAGCAGTCATAGGCTCCTCTAAGCAGCTGCCTAGCACTCTGAAAATTAAACTAAATGATGCCCACAAAGCAGGAGAAGGCTATAAGAAGATAGCAAAGCATTTTCAGGTAGCCCTTTCCTCAGTTCGTAATGTGATTAAGAAATGGCAGTTACAGGAACGGTGGAGATCAAGTTGAGGTCTGGAAGACCAAGAAAACTTTCCAAGAGAACTGCTCGTAGGATTGCTAGAAAGGCAAATCAAATCTCCCTTTGGACTGCAAAAGACCTTCAGGAAGATTTAGCAGACTCTGCAGTGGTGGTGCACTGTTCTACTGTGCAGCAACACCTGCACAAATATGAGCTTCATGGAAGAGTCATCAGAAGAAAACCTTTCCTGCGTCCTCACCACAAAATTCAGCATCAGAAGTTTGCAAAGGAACATCTAAACAAGCCTGATGAAGTTAAAATAGAACTTTTTGGCCGCAATGAGCAAAGGTATGTTTGGAGGAAAAAAGGGTGCAGAATTTCCTGAAAAGAACACCTCTCCAACTGTTAAGCACAGGGATGGATCGATCATACTTTGGGCTTGTGTTGCAGTCAGTGGCACGGGGAACATTTCACTGGTAGAGGGAAGAATGAATTCAATTAAATACCAGCAAATTCTGGAAGCAAACATCACACCGTCTGCAAAAAAGCTGAAGATGAAAAGTGGATGGCTTCTACAACAGGTTAATGATCCTAAACACACCTCAAAATCCACAATGGACTACCTCAAGAGGCATAAGCTGAAGGTTTTGCCATGGCCCTCACAGTCCCCTGACCTAAACATCATTGAAAATCTGTGGATAGACCTCAAAAGAGCAGTGCATGCAAGACGGCCCAAGAATCTCACAGAACTAGAAGCCTTTTGCAAGGAAGAATGGGCGAAAATCCCCCAAACAAGAATTGAAAGACTCGTAGCTGGCTGCAGAAGGTGTTTACAAGCTGTGATATCTACCAAAGGGGGTGTTCCTAAGTACTGACCATGCAGGGTGCCCAAACTTTTGCTTCGGGCCCTTTTCCTTTTTTGTTATTTTGAAACTACAAAAGATGGAAATAAAAAAGTAATCGTGCTTAAAACATTAAAGAAATGTGTCATCTTTAACTTTATGCCTTTTGGAAATCAGGTCATCTTTTACTCGCTCAGCTATTCACAGTAATAGAAATTTTAACCAGGGGTGCCCAAACCTTTGCATGCCGCTGTATATTATCTAAATGATCAGAAATTGCAGACCTCTGAGCTGCAGACGGATCTGAGTGTACTCATGCATGATAGCAAGTGAATAAGCAAGCTAACAGAATGTTATTTATTGATAGGGAATTAAATACAAAAGTAGGGAGGTCATGGGGGAACACATTTGGAGTACTGTGTGCAGAGTTGGTCTCATTATTTAAGGAAAAAGGTTAACGCATTGGAAGCAGTTCAGAGAAGATTGACTAATGTCTGAATTGGGCAAGTTGTTTAATGAGGAGAGGTTGGACAGGCTAGATTTCTATTCAATGGAGTTCAGAGAGTGAGAGAGAACTTTAGTGAAGCTTATAAGATCCTGAGGGGCCTTGATTGAGTGGATGTGGAGATGTTATTTCTCCTTGTGGGAGAATCTAGAATCGGGAGTCATTGTTTAAAAAAAAGGGGCTGCCCATTTAAGAGAGACATTAAGTGCAACTTTTTCTCTGAGGGTTGTGAATTTTGCAACTTTTTTCCTCAAAAGGAATGAATGAGGCAGCTAAGTGGTTTACTCCTGTTCCTAATTCATATGTTCTTTTTTTTAATTCCCTAAATGCACAATATTTTGTAGCATTGATTTTTTTTGCTCCACTCTGAATTCTTTTAAGGATGAGAACATTCCACATATTAAGGTCAAATTCTCCCTACTGAACTTCAGTACTGAACTAAATTATGAGTCCAATGAGACTAAAATCAATAGCACTGTGACCACGTTGCTTGATTAACTTGAGGCCTTTAACCTAATGCAGGAGGCTCATAAAAATCACAGTCTGATCTTGCATCATGATTTCAGTTTCCAGTTAATCTGGAGGTCTCGGCAGTTTTCTGGAAGAGGGAACAAAAAATGAGCAAAAATGGAGACCTTGACTTTCCAATAGGGCTCTGGAATCCATGGATGATTACTGGAATAGAGAAGAGAGGTCTTGAAGTCACAGAGTCACACAGCACGGAAATGGAACCTTTGACCCAACTGGTCCATGCTGACCAAGATTCCCATCTAAACTAGTCCCACTTGTCCCCATTTGGCCCATATCCCTCTAAACCCTTCCATGTACCTATCCTTTGAATGTTTTAATGTACCTGCCTCAACCACTTTCTCTGACAGTTCATTCCATGGGTCTTCTGGGTCTTCTGCCAGGAACTGCTAAAAGCCACAGTTTAGAAGCAGCGGGTGGAGAATGCATTTGAGGTCAATGCCAAGAGGCAAGCAACAGGGACATAAACCAGCACCATAAGAAATTTAATGAGTGGTCAGGATCAGTACGTATATTGTGATTTCCCGTTTCCCACCAACTGCAGCACCAGCCTTCTCACAATCCTATGCAATATATCCCCACTCACTTCCTATCAATCACAATCACTCAGGGTTGGAACAAAACAATCAAAAGGATTCAACCCATCCTCAAGCACTTATCCATTAGTCAAATTTTCACATCTACATCACACAGCTTGCACCCACAGCCAACTACTTACCATGGGAACTATGGAGTTAAACTGTCATGTTTGACCCATCCTCTAGGCTCAGAAGTAAGAGGTTAAAGAACTGTGACAGGATGATATTTTATGCTAAAGTACTATCTTGGAATAGATCTTTAGAGATGAAAGTGTAAATACTATGGTGTAATACACTATTGAGGGTGAAGAACAGGGAGAATGATACAAGCTGTGAGCTCAAGGAGCTCTCCAGATTCATCCTCCCATTTCTATTATAGAATCTGCCCCTAGAATTTATTAATGACATCTCATGCAGAACTCTCTCTGGTCCACATTTTACCAGGAATGTTAGAACAGAATATATGGAATATATGGAACCCAAGGGAAGCAGACAGTTCCATCTCCGGGCTCCCAGTGGGCATAGGAGAGCTGTGTCCCCTGGAGACAGCCCAAGAATTGTATGGATCTGGGGTTCTGACAGGATGGTTCCCTTCCTCTTTTGTCCCACTTTCTACTCCAACAAGGCAGAGGAGAATCTACTCTCATTCCCAGGGCAGAAAATTCCTGTCCCCATTGTAGTAACGATGATCAGATGCCCCAGTGTCACATTTCCTCGTTACAATCCTATTGCCAGTTAAAGGTTGAGGAGGTCATGTCCTCTATTACAGTTATTATTTGGCACAGAATATTTTGGCTCAGAGACCATTTTCTTGGAGCATTCTGGGCCTGTCCCTGCAGAATAGGAGGTAATGTATAACATCCTTCAACTTCCCACATAACACAACAAATCACACTCTGCCCTGTTATGCTCATTCATATTTGACTAATTAGAATTCTTTCCTGTTATTCCGTGTTAGGTGCTGGACGCTGAGGTATTTTTTCGTGTGTTTTTTCCTTCTCGAGGTGAGTGATTAATGCCACCAATGGAATCCTATTCAAAATAGGTAATAAATTAGAAGAAAGCCAACCTCTTTTCACATGCATAATTAGCTAAGGGTTTAAGAAGTTCTATCGGAGGCCTGAGATTCACTGAATAGTGTTTTGAGAGTGAATGATCAGAACCTGGCAACGTTTTGTGGTTGAAGTATTAGCTCCTCATCCTGACTGTGTCAGCGGCTGCCTTTACAAATGGGACTGTTGTTGGGAAGCTCACATGAAGGCCACGAGGAATCATCCCATATTTGCACCAGTGGGCAATCCCTCCATCACAGTTCCTGGCCCTACAGCTCCCCCTCCACCCCTCACCCTGGTAGTTCATATCAAATTAGTAAGTTGGTTTATTATTGTCACATGTACCCAGGTACAGTGAAAATCTTTGTGCTGCATGCCATCCAGGCAGATCATTTCACTACATCAATACATCAAGGTAGTACAAGGGAAAAGCAATAACAGAATGAAGCATAAAGTGTAGACAGCAGCCAAGGTCAGGATCAAACCCGGGTGGCTGAAGTTGGGAGGCAGTGACTCTACCATTGGTATTGGCATTGGTTTTAGTTTATTATTGTCACATGTAGTGAAAAGCTTTTGTTTTGCATGCCATCCAGACAGATCATTCCATACATAATTACATCGAGGTAGTAAAAAGAAAACAGAATGCAGAATATAGTGTTACAGTTACAGAGAAAGTGCAGTGCAGGTAGACAATAAGGTGCAAGGCCATGAAAAGTAGATTGTAAGGTTAAGCATCCATCTTATCATACTAGGGGACCATCCAAAAGTCTTATAACAGTGGGATAGAAGCTGTCCTTGAGCCTGGTGATATGTGTTTTCAGGCCTTTATATCTTCTGCTCGATGGGTGGGGGGAGAAGAGAGAATGTCCGGGGTGGGTGGGGTCTTTGTTTATGCTGGCTGCTTTACCAAGGCAGCGAGAAGTGTAGACAGAGTCCATGGAGGGGAAGCTGGTTTTCGTGATGTGTTCACAACTCTCTGCGTTTCCTTGTGGTTATAGGCAGAGCAGTTTCCATACCAAGCCGTGATGCATCAGGATGCTTTCTATGGTGCATCAATAAAAGTTGGTGAGTGTCAAATGGGACATGCCAGATTTCTTTAGCCTCCTGAGGAAGTAGAGGTGGTGGTGCACTTTCTTGGCTGTGGTGTCCACGTGGTTGGACCAGGACAGGCTATTGGTGATGTTCACTCCTAGAAACATGGAGCTCTCAACTGTTTTGACCTCAGCACCATTGATGTAAAGAGGAACATGTGCATTGCCCCCCTTCCTGAAGTCAATGACCAGCACTTTCGTTTTGCTGACATTAAGGGAAAGGTTGTTGTCATGACACCAGGCCACTAGTCTCTCTACCTCTTTCCTGTACTCCAACTCACAAACTAAACACACTTCATTATTACATCAATCACTTCACGACCCTGTGATCATACTGGGACAGAAACTCCTGAGACAGGGTTTTGACCCAAAATGTCAACAATTCCTTTCCTCCCAGAAATGCTGCTCTAACTTCAGAGTTCCTGCAGCAAATTGTCTGTGGTTCCAGATAGCAGCATCTGCAGTCTCTTGTGTCTCCAGAAATTCCATCACCTGTAAAAATATGGGTGAAAATGGGAATGTGCCGGGCTGTTGGCGCATGAATCAGGTTGGGATTTTTGTGCTCCAGTCTCCAGCAAAAATCAGAGTGGCTAGGAATAGCCAAGCAGGATATTTTCAGTCAGCACAATTTAAGACGATTTGCCACCAATGGAAAGTAAGTCACATAAGTTCACGTCACGGCCTAGAAATTCTCCTGCTCTAGTTTCATGAAGTTGAGTTCCACTGTACACAAGCTCCAAGGGGTCATGCAAAACAAAACTGGCATTGCAAATCACAGGCAGACAGGGAGCTGAAGAAGGCATTTGGCTCACTGGCCTTCATCAGTCAGGGCACTAAGTGTAACAGTTGGGAGGCCATGGCAAGATGCTGGTGAAGCTGCACTTGGAGTATTGTGTTCAATTCTGGTTACCCTGCTATAGGAAAGATGTTATTAAACTGGAAAGAGTACAGAAAAGATTTACAAGGATGTTGCCAGGCCTCGAGGGACTGAATTATAGAAAGAGGTTGGACAGGCCAGGACTTTTTTCATTGGAGCGTAGGAGACTGAGAGATGAACTTGTAGAGATGTATAAAATCATGAGGGGCATAGATAGGGTGAATGCGCACAGTCTTCTTCCCAGGGTTGGGGAATCAAGAACAAGGGGTTAGGTTTAAGGTGAGGGGGAAAGATTTAATAGGAACCTGAGGGGCAAATTACGTATATGGAATGAGCTGCTAGAGGAGGTGATGGAAGCAAGTACAATTACAATTTCTAACAGACAGTTGGAGAGGTACATGGATAGGAAAGGTTAAGAAGTTATGAGCCATATGCAGGCAAATGGGACTAGCTTGGATGGGCATCTTGGTCGGCGTGGACCAGTTGTCCTGAAGGGTCTGTTTCTGCGCTGTATGACTCCTTGACTATATGACCCTCGAAGTGTATAGGTGCACAAAAGCCTTTCCTCAACAAGCTCCGCCACTGCAGAGCTGGCAGAGGGGGATGGGAGGCTCAGATTGTGGCCAGGAGGTGGTGGGAAGGCTGGAGCAGAAGGGATGCTCAGGAGCTGGGAAGACCAGGGACATCGGGGAAGATGCAACTTTCTTGGAGAGCTGTGAATCTACAACCTGCTCAGCCTCAGGTCTTGAGACTTTCAACACCAGGGAAATCAAAGGATCTGGGGATTGGACAGAAGGATAGAATGGAGTAGCCACGATCTTCGTGAATGGCTGGGTGACCTCAAGGGTCAGTGTGGCCAACTCCTGCTCCTGGACTTATAATTAACAATGGAATCTTTATCACCAAACCAAAACTGACACCATAATGTGGCCTTGATACAGCAACATGAATTCAACTAATTGAGGAATACACCAGTTAATCATAAACTCAGACAACATGGAAACAGGCCCTTTAGCCCACCTGACCATCAAACCCCCATCCACACTAATACCACACTAATCCCATCTTGCCTCTCACATTCCCATCAATTCCCATCAGATTCTACCACTAGGGGCAAATTTACAGTGGACAGTTAATCTACTGATCAAATCAGTGGAACGTGGGAGGAAACCAGAGCACTCGGGGAAACCCACGCGATCACAGGGAGAATGTGCAAACTCCACACAGACAGCACTCGAGGTCAGGATGGAACCCAAGTCTCAGGAGCTGTGAGGCAGCAGCACTAACCTCGGGGCCGCTTCAGTTCTACAATTCATAAGAACATTAAGGCTGTAAATGTAGGCTCAGGGGCAACTGATTTCATCATGTGAAGTTGGTGGAATTCCCCAGGAGGTTGTAGGAAATAGATTGTTTGTCTCCCTGAAGGAATCTTGCAATTTGATAAATGCTATGTTATTCCCCTTGAGGATCCCTTCCTACTAAACCTAAGAGCATCTGTATTTTCAAACTGATGGACCACTAGCTCCCTCCAGTGACTACTAATTGATGAGCTTTAATCAGATTGCATTGTTCATCGCACACAACTGTTTCAATGTTCCTCATTCACCATTTAATGTACATTTACCAGTAACTGTAATCATAATTAAGAAATTAACCCTCAATTGGAATGAACACTTGATACATTGAAATTCTTGACAAACAAGGGAGTGAGTGCGAATACATGGAACTGAGGTTACAATGATACCGGCTATGATCTTACTAAATGGCAGAGCAGACTCAAGGTGCTGAATGGTATACTCCTGCTCTTAATTTGTACATTATTATATTTCTCTCCATTCATAAACTTCTCAATGGCCTCCAATTAATATTATCCACGACACATTTGGATTGCACACATCGCTTGGAGTATTGTGTACAGTTTTGGACACCCTGTCAGAGGAAAGACATTAAACTGGAAAGAGTGCAGGGAAGATTTACGAGGATGCTGCCAGGACTCAAGGGCCCTGAGTTATAGGAATAGGTTGGTCAGGCTGGGACTTTATTCCTTGGAATGGAGGAGATTGACTGGTGACCTTATAGAAGTGTGTAAAATCACGAAGAGCATAGATAGGGTGAATAATCTTTTTCCTAGGGAAGGGGAACTAAAAACTAGGGGACATAGGCTTAAGGTGAGATGTAAAAGATTTAAAACTGACCTGAGGGGTAACTTCTTCACGCAGGGTTTGGTGCATATATGGAATGAACTGCCAGAGGAATTCTTTAGCTCCAAAAATATTTTGAAATCTGAATTTGAAGTGCAAGCAATAGTCATTGAAAATACTCTGTATGTCAAGCAGCATCTGTGAAGGAAATGGATTTTTAACATTTCAGATCAATAGCAGATACTAGCCAAAGATCGTTGACATAAAATATTCATGCTGCCTTACTTTTTCTGCAGATGCTGCCAAACCCACTATGTGCTTCTTGCATGTTCTGCTTTTGTGTATGACATTCGACCGTGAGCTACCACCATTGCATGGAGTATTCTAATGATTTGCAGGGATTTTTCCAAATCAATCAAATTTAAAGCTCTCTACTAATGAAAAAGTCAAGCCCATCAGCTGATAACTAGCAAAAGATCCTGAACAGATTCTTTGTCAAGTATAAGGCATGATATTATCTTTGCAAAACAAAATCAGAAAATGCTGGAAATACTCAGTAGATAAGGCAGCATCTGTGGAGAGAGAAACAGAGTTAAGGTTTCAGGTTGAAGACCCTTCACCAGAACCTGCAGTTTTTAAAAATTTTTTTACCATCTTTGTAAACTTTCCCTTCTCCAGGCAATGGGTCAACAATAATTATGCCCTTTGGCAGATGTTACCATAGCAAGTAACCCACACTTGCTCACCCCTAATATACTTCAGACACAAGTGGCCACTGCCAAACCGTACTTGCCATATACAGATACACAACATTTCTCTGGAGTAATTGTTTTTTTTTCATCTTGTCTTATTCAAAACCTGGAGCTAGATAAGCATTGTCACATGTAGTGTAGGAAATGAGACACTTTCACTTAAGATCCTTGAATGCTTGGAAATCTACGTTGCTGCTTTCCTGTATTTTGTTGACAGGAGGACTGATCATACATGGATGAAACACAGGAGGCCTGATCATACACATGAGGGACATAGATAGGATGAACGCACATAGTCTTTTCTCCAGGGTTGGGGAATCAAGAACTAGAGGGCATAGGTTTAAGGTGAGAGTGAAGAGATTTAATAGGAACTCGAGGGGCAACTTTCTTAAACAGTATATGGAATGAACTGCTGGAGGATGAGGTTGAGGCAGGCAAAATAACAACTTTTAAAAGACAATTGCACGGGTACATGGATAGGAAAGATTTAGAGGGATACAGGCCACACTTGGGCAAATGGGACTAGCTGGGATGGACATCTTGGTTGGAATGGACCAATTGGCTGAAGGGTGTGTTTCCATGCAATGACTCCATAACTATACATGATACAGGGATGGGATGTGGAAGGGTCCCTGTTTCTACTACTCCTAGAGTATAGAATGAATGGGTTAAAATGGGACAAAGAAAAAAGAAATAAAACACCACAGACATCAGAAATCTAAATTAAAAATTGTAGAAAAACTAAGCAGGTCATCCACATCTGTGGGGAGAGCATCTTAGGTCAATCACTTTTTATCAGAACTGAGGAAGTTTAGATTAAGTAGTTTGAACAACTGCAGGGGAGTGAGGAAATGTGGAAGATAGCCAAGGAAGGAATAGAAATGAGCCAATAGTGTGGAAGTGTGATGGGCCAAGAAAAGGAGGGAAAGGAACTTCTAGAACTGATGTCAGTAAATAATCAATGGTTGAGATGGTAGTTTGGGTAGGGGGAAAATAACTTGCAATTTTACAGTGCCCTGCACAGTTTCAACAGATGTCAAAATGTTTCACAGCTAACAAAGTTCCTTTGATGATCACTTGTTGTTGTAATAGAGACACTCCATGTGTGAGAAGATCTGACAAGTGGCAAGGGGATAAATGAGATCATATGGCTTGGGATAAATATTGTGCAGGACACTGGGAGAACTCTTCTGCTGCACCTGATATAGTGCCCGTGAGACCTTCATGTCATACTGTGAGGATAAACACAAATTCACTTTACCATCCCACCTGGTGGACCCCACTGAATCGTCCAATCACAGGTTACATGTTCCATTCACAGGTTGCATGTTCCGTTCACTGGAAGAGGACGCGAGTCCACACCTACCAACATGAAGGTAAGCATGTTGCCAAGTCTGACACTCAGCGAGTAGGATAGATAATATAACAGGGAAAGTGGATGTTTTATTTTGGTTGGACAAGCCGTACATCCTCCTCCATCCTAAAACATGTGAGGATAGCAACTTCTCTATGGCAAGCTTATCATAAAACACTTGCCTCAGATTCCTCCTCAATACTTTAATGGGGGTGTTAACATATGTAATTTAAATGGGTAGATTCCTGAAAGAAAATCATGGAAGAGTGTCCTGGAAGTGTCACTAATGTCATGTTTATTTTGTTTAGTTTAATGTGTAAGTTTTGTATAGCTTATGTTAATTTAAGGTCATGTTAACTTATGTTTGTAATGTACTGTGCTGCTACTGCAAAAAGCTAATTTTCGTGGCATTTATAGCCTGGGTATGTATGGCCATGGCAATAAACTTGAACTTGAACTCAAGAATAAACAGGATAATTTCTCACTTTGTGGGAAATGCTACTCAATGCCACTAGGTGCCATCACAGCCTGACACATAGCCCAATGAGCAGCAGCAGGCAGGCAGGCCATATGGATCCTCAAGTAGCCTGCATAATCTTCACATATGTAGTGTGGTTTGATTGGCATCTATCATATTACTTCAGGACAGTTCCAGGAACCAGTAAGGTTCAGCACTGAAGCAACAAACAATCTGCTGGAGGAAAACTCAGTGGGTCGAGCAGCATCTGTGGGAGGAAAGGCATTGTCGACATTTTGGGTCAAAATTCTGCATTGGGACTGAGAGTGGAGAGGTGAGATGGCCGGCATAGAGAGGGGAAAGGGAGTGGTGAGACAGGAGTCCGAGGTGTTTGTTGCTCTACATTGCAGCATCTGCAGTCTCTTGTGTCTCCAGGTTCAGCACTGAACTGCTGTAATTTCCCTGTGTATTGTTTCTGAAGGACACGGGTGGAGAGGAGGGTGGTCTCTATAATCAGTAGTAGATATGGTTGGGTGACTAACCTTTTATGATGCCTCTACTCTGCTGTGCTGGCTTCTCGACCAACACAACAAACACATCTGAGTCAACTTTAACACCACAAGTGGAGGCAGAGCAGTTGGAACTGCTGCCTCAGAGCTCTGGTGACCCGGGTTCGCTCCTGACCTCAGGCAATTGCACATTTTCCCTGGTTTCCCTCAGGTGCTCCAGTTTCATCCTACATCCCAAAGGTTGGTTAGCTGATTACTATAAATTATTCCTAAGTGAAGGTTACTAGCAAAAAGAAACAAAGAGGACTTGATGGGCATGTGAGAGAGAGAGTGGCAGTTGGAGGGATACGGGGAATATAAGGAGAGGGGGAATGAGACTGATGGAATTACTCTGCTGGGAGCTAGTGTAGACCTGGTGGGCTGAATGGCCTCCTCTGTATCACAGTCGATAAATATTTATAGAGGTGCTTTAACATGATGAAATATTGCATGTTTTTTTTCACAGGAATGTGATTAAATAAATATTTTTACACCAATCTAAGTTGTTTCGAGAGAGGACAAATGCTGGATTTAAGGATTTTCTTAAAGAAAGGTTGAGAGTCAACACCTTTGGTGAAGCATCATTCTCTCAGTAATGCTTGGAGTGTTGGCCAGAGTTCACTGGGTCCCAGGCTCTGGAGTGAATCTCTAATATGTGATCTTTGGGGTCCTTGATCTGCCCAGGCAAAAAATAAGGGTGGCGACCTTCTTCACATGTGTTGGCTGCCCAGTCTCTCCCTATCCATCCCACGCCCTTTCCCCAGCCTTCTCCCTCCCGAGTCCAGCAGATAGGTTGCAGGCTGTGGTCAGATTTGAGAGATAATCATTTTGTATACCTCACCCTGTTCCATAAGGTTGTTGTTGGAAAGGATGCTGGGAGACTCTGTAGGATCTTTAATGATTAAAGTACCTTTACTGATCATTTGGATTGAATCTGGGGAGTTGATAGAATGTGGGAAGATTGAAAATTGAGATTAATGTAGGATTGGTGTAAGCAGCTGGTCGATGGTCAGCATGGACTTGGTGAGCTGAAGGGCCTTTTACTGTGCTGTATCTCTCAATCATTCTACGAGTCTTGTGGTTGTTCACCTGATCATCTCAGGGTCCCAAAGTACTGTTGCAGGAATAGCACCCACCCCTAAGTTTTAGGGGAGAGTTTCTCCAAGAGTACGGAAAGAAAACAGCAACAATCCTCTCAGCACTTTCTCCAACGTTGGCTAAAGAAGGAACCCGATACAATACTTTTCAGTCAATCAAGAGCTACAGTATTTATCAGGAGATTACGTTGTCAACTCCTCTGCCCCTATACAATGTTCTCTCCACTCACCAGGGTTTTCATGTGTGTTTTAGAGAGCTCAGGTAAACTTATACATCCTGGGTTAAAGACTGAAACCAATAGCACGCCAGTTGCATAGAATATGCAATGATCATATGAACTGCCAACTTCACCTCCCCATCTGGGGAATTTCCTGGCGCTGTCTGATGCACAGAGGTTCACTGTGAAAGTGGACGTACTTAGGCTGGGTTTCCAAACCACCGACTTTGTAATTCCCCACTCCCGCACGTCCACATACATACGCCCACACCACCAACTGCCCCCACATCCCACATCCCCAGCCACCAACAAGGAAGTCCATCTCCTCTCATCAATCTTTGGTCATCTTTTGCTTGTTCCTCAAGCTCTTCTCATTTCAGATTTACTGCAGCTCTTGGCAACATTCTAAGTCTCTTACTTTAATCTAATACTCTCCTTTCAATCTCTTTGGTTGGACAAGAATGGAATGCTTTTCCTGTAGAGTCTTCATATCAGATTCTGATTTATTGTCATATACACCAGGGTGCAATGAAATTTCTTGTTCACGTGAAGCTCACAGAGTGTTACGTGATAATAATAAATACAACAATAAATACAATGACGTGTGCAAGACAGCAGAATGATGCAAAGTACAGCAGGATGGTGCAAAGATTATAGTGCAATCTGAAGTAGTGCAAACAGAAATGCTAAAGTGACAATAATGGAATAACCAAGAGAGGTAGAATTAAGAGTACTAGAATGTGGCAGCATCACCGGGAAGGGGGCCTGAAGGAGGTGATTGGTTCAGGACGCTGATAGCAGTGGAGAAGAAGCTGTTCTTTAGACTGGATGTCCGGGCTTTCAAGGTCCTGTATCTTCTCCCAGAAGGTAGAATGGAGAAAAGGGAATGGCCAGGGTGTGCATCCACTGAGATTTATTTCAGTAAAAGATATTTACCCACTTTTTATTGTTTATTCATTTAATCTGGTTTTTCCATCTAGCTTTGTAAGCTATGCCGCCTGTGCCTGTTGAACTAGCTTTTTTTTTAACTTTATGGCTTAATTTTCATTTAACAAAATGCGACATGCAGATTATGATCACCTTCCCGAGACTCAAGCCAGTCCTGAGATTGCTAGGTCAACCCATCATAAGGCGGAAATGGTAACACTGTTAGTGGAACAGTATCTAGAGACTTTGACCACTGATGTGGAGACATAAGATCACATATCACCATGGTGGCTGGGGAATTAAAATTTAATAAATAACATCTGAAACGAAGAACTTCTATCAGTAATGATGTCAACAAGAAGCACCAGGTCATTAGTTCACTAATACTATTTGAGGAAAGAACCCTTACCCCATCAGGTGTATATGTGGCTCGAGATTCACAGCAATGTGCCTGGTTGCACTCTGAAATGTCAGCAAATGATACCATCACTACAGGCAGTACCTGGGTTACAACAGGGTTCCATTCCTGAGAACTGTTCGTAACCTGAATTTTTTGTAAGCCAGAAACAGCGCGTGAGAGAGGATCACAGAAACGGCTGTGACAGGACAGTGAGCAGGGATTGGAAGAGTAGCCGCCGGCTGGCCTCACTGACTCAGTGAGTGAATGAGTCTGCTCTGTACTCCCACCTCTGCTTGGCTCGACCCAGCACCTGATTGTTGTGGCTCGTTTGTACGTATGGGTGTCCATGAGTCAGGTGTTCATAACCCAGGGAAGGCTTATACAAATTAAAATAACAATAAAACTAAACAGACAGCACGGCCCCCAGACTGAGATAATAGGACCCAACCCAAGTCGATCCTGAACTTGGCAGAGCCGACCCAGGGACTAGTCAACAGCATCCTGACATCGTCACATTGTTCAGCTGGTGTTGTAAGTCCCTCTATCATCAGTGCTGTGCACAACCTCACCCAGCAGAGCTGATAAAACTAAAGTGTACAGTCAGGAATGAATGGCCTCAGGGGTCCTTTAACATTGACTCTGGACCTCAAGGCATTAGGCTAAACCATGGCAACATCAAACATAGAACAGTACAGCACAGGAACAGGCCCTTCAGCCCACAATGCTGTGCCAAACTAATTAAACTAGTAAATAAACGCCTAACTAAACTAGTCCCTTCTGCCTACACAATGTCCATATCCCTCCATTTCCTGTACATGCATCTGCCTGTCTAAGAGCCTCTTAAACACCTCTGCTGTACTTATCTCCACCACCACCCCTGGCAGCGCATTCCAGGCACCCACCACCCTCTGTGTAAAAAAAACTTGTCCAGCACATTTCACATTTTCAGATGTGACATTGTAAGGTTGGAAATGGGGATGTTTGCTTTGTGTTCAGCTTTCTGTTTCTTGGGCAAAGAAGTAGTTCATGCTCTCCTACAGGAGAGCAGGAAATCCTTTGGGCATTTATACCAACCCAGTACTGGGCCATGAACATGCTCAGCATGAGGGAGTCTCACCACTTCCCCATGACATTCTGCAGCATTGCCGGTATTAAGTCCCTTTCCACCAATGGAGGGTCAGTATTGACCAGATCCTTAACTTGTCCAGTCACGTAAGTACTGCAGCTACAAGAGTGGATCAGAAGCTGGGTATTCCATGACTAGTGACTCAGCTTCTAACGGCACCACCACTCCATCCCCCAAGCTTTCCACCATCTGCAGGGCATTTTGGGTGCATCATGGTATAGTTCTCCTCACCTCCATCCACACTCAACAACATCCTGCAAAGCAATTGTCCATCTCCTCAAGACGTGATTTCCTGCAATAACTGTGCTCTGCAGTTGCAGGGTGTACATTCTGTGTGACACACTGTAGCAGCTTGCCAAGGCTTCTTCAGAAGCACCTCCAAAATCATGATCTCTAACCCCTTGGATGAAAAGGGCAGCAAGAGAATGGGAAAGCCAACCGCTCACACACCAACCACATGGGTGGTTCTGCATCATCGCTTGGTCGAATAATCTGCTGTTGTTTTGGGAATTATCATTGGCCAGGACCCAGAGTTAACTCACGTGTTTCCCTTCAAAACAATACCTTGAGAGCTTTTATATCTATCAGAATCAGAATCAGGCTTATTATCACTGACCTATATGTCATGAAAGTTATTGTTTTGTGGCAGCAGTACAGTGCAAAGACATGAAATTACTATAAATTACAAAATAAATAAATAAATAGTGCAAAACTAAAGGAATAATCAGGTAGTGTTCATGAACTGTTCAGAAATCTGATGGCGGAGGGGAAGAAGCTGTTTCTGAATTGCTGAGTGTGGGTCTTCAGGCTCCTGTAACTCCTCCCCGATGGTAGTAACGAGAAGAGGGCATGTCCAGGATGGTGAGGATCCTCAGTGATGAATGCCACCCTCTTGAGGCACCGCCTCTTGAAGATGTCCTCAGTGGTGGGGAGAGTTGTGCTTGGATTAATATTTCATCCAAGGGTGTAGCACTCTCTCAGTCCTGCACTGAGTTTTGTCTTCGAGCCACTAAAGTGGTATGTGAACAGAGGTGAGAGTAGTAGCAACTTAACCATAGCTTGTGCTATTGTGAACTAGCGGCAATGTTCAATCCCATTTATTGCTTATACATGGCATTAATTGGTCGATTTTGCTGTGAATGCTTTGTGCATTTAAATAAAATGTGTTTAATTTTGACTCCTCACATTTTTCTATCTTTCACTGACTTCACACACTGACCCATCATACGTCCCTTTATGCCACACTCAGTCTGTCTTTACCCAAACTTCTATTCTGCCACATGATGTTGACTTTCCTTCTTCAACTTATGATTTTTCCTTTATCTAAACACTCTGCTGCACCACCCATCGCCAGCTCTTTTAGATTAAAACCCAATCTCTATTGCTAGTTGTCCACTTCTCCAGGGCACTGATCACAGCCCTGATCAATTGAATTGGGACCAATACCAACAGAGCAGATCCCCCTTTACCAGAGCTGATACCAGAATCCCCTGAATGGAAACCTCTATCTTCCCCATCTATTTCTGAACCATGCATTCAACTCCCTCATCTGTAACAACCTCGCAACAGTTTAGTTGTGATTCAGGTAGTAACCCACAGATTATTACTTGCATGGTTCTACTATTTCACTTAGGCCTTAATTATTCAAACCTTTTCAGCAGAATTTTATTCCTTTTTCTATGATGTTGGTTGAAACATAGACCATCATAACTAGATCTTCCTCTTCCCCCTATTCCCTGGTCCCCTCCAGGCGCAAGGAAATGCTCTTGATCCTGGCACTAGGCGGGCTGTCGCTGCAAGGAACAGTATCTAGCCCTTTCACTGTACTGTTCTCTACTGCAAATACTCTCGCAATTGAATGGCTTCCTATATAAAGGTGCTGGGCTCAGGGGTCTATCCTCCACAGTCTTCACTTTCATTCAGCCTGGTAGTAAATAGGGTCAAAGACTTAGGTTCCTGCATCGAACCACCTTTGCCCCTGACCACAAAACAATCCTAAGCTACTACGGGACTTAAGAGGTATGACCATCTCCCAGATGACACTAACCAATGCATACGAATGTTTGTGTCTAGAATTCTTGTTTGTCAACTCAAAACTGAGGTACCTCAAAATGAGAGCACGCATTATTTTTGTAAATAAACTTTATTTATAAAATATATATACAACTACGATAAACACAGTGCATGACTCTCTTCACATTTGTTGTGTTATTCAGTCTATACATTCACAGTGTTATCAGTTCTATACATTGGTAGTGTTCACACATTTTGTGTACTGAGCACCAGTGCCACTCATGTGGCCTCCTGAGATGACACAAATTTCAAGTGTTTGGGAGGCTTCTGCACTGGACTTAGACTCTCAGTGTCTATTGGCAGAAGGACCCCAGACTGCAGTCCTGCCCCACAAAGGCTTTGTGTTGGCTGCACCGAGCTTCAGTGCGTCTATCAGCATTACTCCTGCAGTTTGGAAAGCACGCAACGTATCAGCTGACTCCCACATGCTGCAGTGATGACACACTCCTTGCTTTGCTTTCCCCATGAAAATTAGTGTGCATTTAATTTTTTCATTAAATTAATATTGTACTTTAAAATAATTGCTTTATTAATATATTTATTAAATCAGTAGCTATGTATTTCCAGCTTTTAGTTTAACTAATGTCCTAGCATACAGAAAATAAGACTAACTCCATGCACTAACCAATTACTTACCTGTTATTTTGTGTTTACACCCTTTCATCTTGGCTCTCTCTGTCTCCCACTTCCTCTTGCTTCTTTACCCTGCTGCTTTCCTCTCAGCTCTCACTATATCCTCACCTCTCTTGCTGATTTATCCCTGCTGCTATGTTCTCACTTCCTGCTGTTGTCTGTGCTCTCTTTTCCCTCAACAGATACTGTTCGGTAAGCAGCATGCAGGGAGGCTGCAGTGGAGATCCAGCCAACATTCACGTGCAGTCTCAGTGGATTTGTGTTGCCGTTTGCATGAGCAAACAAACAGAACTAGAGCTTTAAACAGAAGAGCCTTTATTGCAGGCAGTAACTAAACTGCAGTGCCTGGTACAACAATGTATCAGAGTCATGCTACATGGTACAACAGCCAAGATGGTGCTGGAGCGTGGCAACCCTTTGTGAGCTGCTCTCAGAAGATCTATTCATTACATTTATTATAATCGTTCTACTCTCTTAAATCTCGATTCTCAGACTGCAAGAATTACTACCAATGCTCTCTTAAGGTCTGGCGATCTTCTGACCACCAGGAGCAACAGATCTCATGACCCAATTCCCAGACCCAAATGGACCCAAATGAAGCTTTTCAGTGTATCCCGGTACGTGTGATGATAACAAACCAATTCCAATTTCAATCAGTTCTTAAAGATATACACAGACTTACACGTTACACAGCTTCCTCGATATATAAAAAAATATAAACCATCAAGTGTTTTCAAACATGAAATTATTTGAATGATTAACTGTTTATATAAATATGCATTTGTAAGATCAATCAACTCTAAATTCAAGTGATCCCTTTGTCTGTTCATTCTGTGAACTCTATCATCTCACAGCAGTACCTAGGGCTTTGGTTCCTCATTTTGTTTGTAGACTGTTATATTGACACAGTTGTTGTTCTTAAACTTCTGTGGACTGGCTCCCTCATGGTGTTCGCATAGAGCACAAACTCTTCTCTTGAGCTCTGTGAGTACCCCTCCCCCCTCCCCCCCCATTGTCCTGACATTGCTAAGTCACTGATGAAATGCTGCCTTTGAACCACTGCCTTCCATAGCCACCTCGATCGAGCTGCAGCTTGTAACCCTGATCTCCCAGCGTCTGCTAGCTGGAGACTCTCCTGCGCTCCTCAGACAGGGTTGACACCACTCCCTTGGAGCATGAGTGGCTCCTGAATCTCCTCCTTGCTCAAGATGGTGATCCTTTTAAAAACACGTTGTCCCAATCTGAGTGATTCAGTCCAGTCCATTCCCATGACCACTGGTGCACGCCTAGCCTGTGATATAAATGATAATCTGAGCTCCCAAGGGTTCATTACCCATATAAATCGGAGGGTTCCCCTGCACGTGTAACCACATCATGTTGCTTCACTTCAACAGAAAATGGTTGAGGTATCTCAGATACATGTCCTGGCCTCTGGCAGCCTGACACTGGAATATCAATGCACATATTTATAGGTTTCCTCAATGAGTGGGGTGACCTTAGAAGTACTTGCCCTTATCATTCTTCTTGGGTCTGCATTTCCTTCTCTTACCCCTTCCCCTGCCTCTAAGTTGCTAGACTACTTTTCCTAGCATCCATAGCAAAAGTTTCACTAAATATTTGAAATCTCACTAAATATTGAGAAGCCTATGGTCTTTGATTCCTGCCATAACTATCTTACCCTATCCCATCCCTGGCAATAGTCTGCAAGCAAAACGCTGTCCCTGTCCTCTCCCACCTTCGCCAATTCGCCACCTCATTTCAGCGGAGAAGCTTGTGACTGGTATCTATTGTAAGCCCACTGTCCCTCACAGGTTCCTTATAACCACTCTTCCCGCCATCTGCTTCTCACAAATATCTTGTTCCATGTTCCCAGTTTCTCTGGCTCACTGTACTTGCTCTGGCCATGCTGCCCGCCACCCTACTGTTTCTGAGTGCATTTCTTTTTCCTGAACTACGGTTTTCCTTCCATCAGAGTTGGCAGGGCTCTCACTAATGACAGGCAGCACCTGCAGAGACAGAAGTAAGAGTTAACGGTTCGGGCCGATGTCTTGTTCGTCAGCTGAACATTCCCCACATTCCTGCTCTCGTGCTCAGAGTGAGGTTACCTTTCCAGCGCACTGGCCTCCACAGTTCATGTATCATCCTCTGCAATTTCAAACACCTCCAATGTAGTGGGACATATTCCACTACTCTCCCCTTTCAACATTTCAAGGGGATCATTCCCTCCGGGAAATCACCATTGCTCCATCTCCACCGGTCCCCTTCCCATGGCACATTCCCTTGCAAACCCAGGAGATGCAACCTTTACCTTTTCACTTCCCACCATTTAGGGAGCCAAACCCTTCTTCATCATGAAGCACCGATTCATTTGTACTTCTTCCATCTTGGGTACTCACAACATTCTGCAATGGAGCCACAAAATACAGATTGGGTCAGCACTTTGGAGAACGTTTCCATTTGGTCCGTGACCCTGAGATACCTGTCACATTAATTGTCTGTCTCACTCCCATTCTCACATTTTGTCCTTCACCTCCTACCCTGTTCCAATGAAGTTTGATGTAAGCTCACGGAACACAGCCTCATCTGCTGAATAGGCACATTACAGCCTTCAGGATTCTGTAGTGAGATCAATATTTTCAGGTAATCAGCATTTCCAGCATTTTCATTTCAGAGTTTCAGTCTCCAGAGCATTGACAATTGAGTTATGATTCGGCACCTCCTACTTGCAGTTCCTCTCGACTAACCTTAGTTTCCCATCCCTTCACCTTGCCTCTTCTACCTTCCACAATCGTTTGTTTTTTTGGCATTTAACCAAAGCGAAGCACTGTAATTCCACCCCTACGCAGCCCTTCCCCTTGGTTCTCCTCTCCACTCCCCCTTACTTTGCATCTTATAATCTGTATACCTCTTAATGTTTCCAGTTCTGATGAGCAATCATTGATCTGAAACATAGAGTTACTCTCTCCACAGATGCTGCCTGACCTACTGAGTCTTCCCAACCTTTGCCTGTTCACAATCTTGGTGCCACATTCCATTCCCTTGTGGGATTCAGACCACATCTCCACGCCACCAATTAGACTTCCTAATTAATATCCATGACATTGCCAAGTCTCAAACCTTCTGTTACCTTTAGACATCCCATCCCAATGCATTCTTGGTTGTCTTGCCTCCCACTAACAAACCGGGATCCTCCACAATGCTGCTGCCTCTGTCCTCACTTGCACTGTCCTATTGACCCACTTCCCCCGTGCCCGCTGACAAGTGCTCAAATCCCGCCCCTTCCCAGCTCTGTAATCTCCCTGCAACACCCCCCCCCCCCCCCCCCCCCCCCCCCCAGAGACATCATCCTATTCTGGTCTGTGGGTCATCCCCAAATCACTCCATCCCTGGCGAGCATACTTTTAGCTGACAAGCTCCAACCCTCGGGAATTATCTTACCGCTTCCACCCCCTTCTATTCCTCCTCTTTAAAATCCAGCTTTTTGAATTATCATCAACCCCTCTCTCCCCCTAATATGCCACAATTTGATTGATAGCGCCCCAGGGACATTTTACTACGTTAAGGGCGCTACACTAATGGAAATAGTAGTGGAATTCAGCGGCTTTGATAATTTGCTGTCCCTTTTATTTGCGTTGGGTGGGCGGGCCTTTCTGTGTTTGGTTGTGTGTGTGTGTGGGCTCATTGTGCGGGGGACGCGGGAGGGATCTTCTTGCTCTGGATTGCCTGCAACTTCTCGCGTCCGATGTCTTGCCATTGTGTGTCTGTGTGCGTGTGTTTGCTGGTACATCCCTTTGCATTGAGTGCCGGGGGGGCGGGGTGGGGGGGTTGGAGGGGCTGCAGTGGCGTTGAGTGTTGTCGCCGGTACATCTATTAATGGCGGCCTCTCCAACGGAGCAAGCAGATCGCCGGCTCATCCGCAGAGTCAGGTCCAAGAGCGATACGCCCTACCTCGCCGAGGCTAGAATATCCCTCAACGTGGAGACAGGTACTGACCGAAACAATGCAGCAAGCCGAACGACGTGCATTAAACCCAGTGGCGTTATAGTGAAGAGGAGTCGTCTTTGTGTGTGCATTGGGTATAGAAGCTGAGAGGTTCACAGGGAATGAATTAAAAGCCGGCTGTGCATTGGTGCAAACTGTTGGAAGGAGGTACAATTTTCCTGCTGCTGCTTTTTATTGTTGGATGAGATGTATTGACATGACTTGAATTGCACCCAGGTTGCTTGCTTCTGTAGAGTTGTACTTAAAGGCGAGTGGTTAGTGGGCGCCAAGCGCTGATGGAGATGGGGAGCGCTTGTTTATTTCTTTGTCCCACTCAAGATGTCATTGGCAGATGTGCCGAAGTTATCCGGAGCTGAGCCGCTGGGTGGCTGCGCTGCGGATGCACATCTGCCCGCCAGCTTCGCCTGCATCAGCATCCGACCTCTGGCACCAGCTGTGTGCACAGGACTGACCGCCGCCACTCTCCCTGCGCCCAGAGAGCTTGCTAGGCAAGGAGGATTGTTAACATACCGTGCCAATTGTCATTCTCACTGAGAAATCCAAATGACATTCCAAAGTACATCTCCGTACTGCTGATCAGTGGTTTCTGGAATTGGAGGAGGTAGGTTAGAACGTGAGATGAAATTTGAGAGTTGACTGTCGTTTTAGAGTTCTGGTGGGGTTGTTTTGCTACCATATCAGCAATACCTACAGTCTCTGGTGTGCTACACTGCAGTTATACTGGTGAATGAGGAAATTGCGGAAAAGTTAAACAAATATTTTATGTCTGTCTTCATGGAAAGAGAAACAGAAAACCTGGAAATAGTTGGGGAACAACAGCTCTGGAGTGATGGAGGCACTGAAAGTAATTAACATCAGTTTTTAAACAAAAAAGGGGAAATTATTGGGACTGAATGCCAGTAAACCCCCAGCACCTGATGATCTGAACCCCATGGTTATGGAGATAGAGGATGCATTGGTTGTTGTCTTAATAAATCCCATAGATTTCCACAGACTGGAAGATGACAAGTGTAACTGTACTATTTAAGGAAGGGGGAGGGGGGTGGGGAATGGGGAACTACAGATCAGTTAGCCTGACATCAGAATAGGGGAAGTGCTAGCATCTATAACTAAGGAAAATGTAATATGTTACAGGTCCTCCCAAGTTTGTGAACACACAACTTATATATAGGACGAGTGTTTGGGAGACCAGCGGGATGGATTTGCCGGCTGCTGCAGGACTGCAGGCATTTTCTGCTGCGTGGGGACTCGGGTCACAGCCATATTTCCAACTGTCTGGATTAAGAACAGCTCACAGGAATGGAACCCTGCTGTAACCCGGGGAGGACCTGCACTTGGAAAATAATAATAGGACTGGGTGGAGTCAATGCGGATCTGTGAAAGGGAAATCATGTTTGATAAGTTCTTTGAGGTTGCATCTAACAGAATAGAATAGGGCTGATGATGTATCAGAAGGCCTTTGATAAGGTGCCACATAAGAGGTTATTGACAATATTGAAGCACAGTTGCATGATAACATACTGGCATGGACTGAGGTTTGGTTAAACGACAGAAAGCAGGGACTAGGAATAACAGGTCATTATCGGGTTGAGAAGCTGTGACCTCGGGGATTAGTGCTGGGGCAGCACCTGTTCACAATCTGTATCAACAATTTGAGTGGGTTGTGAAAGGAATCAAGAAACAGTTTGGAAAAAGTATGTTTTGAAATCTAGTGTGATTAAAGTGCAGAGAAATAATCCACCTCAGAATAAATTCATGGAAACTTAAATTTCTCTGTGTCTGTTAATCCTTATTTTCGTTCAGTTGATATCTTACAAACCATTGCTTCAAATTTCATAATGTTGTATGCCGAATTATGGTTGCACCATAGATGCTCCAAATGAAAGTTTTAAATTACGGTTTTGTTGTATAGATCAGAATGTTAACATTAGAGGTTTAGAAGTAGGTTTGGGGAGGCAGAGTATTCTTTTTTCCATGTTTGATATAATCATAGTTTGTTGTTGATGGATTTGAGGTGAGATGTTAACTTCTTATTGCTGATCAGAAAATGCCCATTGCGGAAGGTTCTTTTGGTTTTCTTTGCTTTCTGCTAAAGCATGGAACAGGGCAAGAGAAAGATCTTGCAGGGATGAATATTTGTACTTGTGTAACCTGAGAAGAAACTGAAATTAAAAGGCAATGTACCAGTGGGAATGAATGCCATTTGTGAAAAATTAAAATGAAGTGACAATTGATAAAACTATAGGGCACAAAAAAACCTCCAGTTATTGTGACAGTGGAAGAATAGCTGAAAGAGAAAATATATTTTACTTGATACTTTTAATCAATTGAATGTTCCTTTTTGCCGGGTCTGGTCAGCCAATTCTTTGATGACTTTATCAACTGTAATAGCTGGACTCATTTACTTTTCCTTGGAACAGAACAGACCTTGTAATTAAAGTTGCAGACTTTGTTATAAACTTATTAATTCATTTGATTGCTGCAGTGAAAATGACATACATGCTTTAACTGTATCAGTAAATGTGTGTTGGACTAATTACTCTTCCAAATGATTCACAGAAATGATATTTTGAGCTACGTTTTGACCATTCTAGCAATCTTTCTTTGTGTTCTTTTGCAGATAACTGTTATACTGTGAAAATTAGTTGCTATTAGAAGATAAATGTTATAATCTGAAAGTACACTGGGAGGCAAATGATGAGCACCTGCAATTTTATTGAATGAATTGCGAATGTAACTATTAAAATAACGTACATTAACTGTTCTACTTATTTGCATCCACATCATAACTTAATGGAAACTTTATAATGCATGAAATACAATTTACAGTGGTCTATTTTGAAACAAGTATCTGAACAAAAAATACAGTCCAATTGTGCAAGTGCGATACTTATTTAAAAGCAACCAATACTTGAATTTATAAAGTGAACTAGTTACAGAAAGTTTTATCTCATTTATGCAGCTTGCTGTGGAGTGTGGACTGTACAACATTTTTGTTTAGAAATATTTCAAGTAGGTGCTAAAAATGAAGAAAATACGAATGACCTCTTTCTTCTTTGTTTAAACCTCAAAACAGTGAAGAGAAACAAAAGGAAGGAGGGCAGGATTGGGAGAAAGCATTTAAAGAGGTTGCAAATCCAGGTGAAGACTTTTTTTTCTGAGTTACCTTTATTTTTAGTCATTCTTTAAATGTCTCCTGTCAATCCTGCCCTCCTTCTTATTTCATATCTCTCTAATTTTTGTGAATTGTTTTAAATTTATTACTTCCACTCAACTGGTCAGAACTGGCAAAGGTTTTTTTTGTGGAATTATTTATCTGAGTTGATCTCTTGCATATCACATTGTGAGCAGCACAGTATGTCTATGCGATGTAGGAACAGGTTTTTTTTCAACCCTTCTCTCTTACTTTGCAACTTATAGCAATTCAGCCAGAATTACTTAACCAAATAATTTTTTAATGAGGTTTTGTTTTATAGCTGCAGATATTGTCAATACTCTTTACTGCTATTACAAATCATTTAACCCACTCTGGTGTTACAGATAACTACTTAACTGTTATTTGGCATATACAATCAGTCCTTAGTAGTCTGAGCGAATGTATGTTCTTGAGTGCGATTTGGTTAGATTGAGCCTTCTGGCTACAGCTCGAGTGCTTCTACTACAGTTTAACCTATGTCCCATGCTTCCCTTACTTGCAGTGCCTGCCAGTATGGGTAAATGATCAGCCCGTGACCATTCCCAATTGGTCATCTGTATCGTAGTTCTTCATCGTTACCTTGTCCCCTTGGCCGAGGCTGCAGTTTGTTGTAGGTGACAGGGTTTACCAGTCCCCTGTGAGCACATTAGCAATAGTCCAGGAATAGGCCATTCAGCCCCTTATGTTTGCTGCTTCATTCAGTAAGATCATGGCTGTTCTTTTATCTCCGTGCCACACTAACTCCAATTCCCTCGATTCTTTTAATACCTAAAAATCAATTGACCCCTGTCCTGCATATACTCAGTGACTGAGCCTTCATTGGCCAATTGGATAGAAGATTATAATGTTTTGCTACCTTCTGAATGATGAAGTTTCATCTCGTATATCCTGAATGGCTGACTTATTTTGTGTCTATGATCCATGGTTTTAGACACTCCAGCCAGGGAAAACATCATCCCTGCCTCTACCCTGTCAGATCCCAAAAGAATTTTGCATGTTTCAATGAGATCACCTCCCATTCTTCTATCATTGGCATTGTTATCAAGCTGCACCTAGCCACCAATATCATGCTTACTGATACTCAGCTTGGGTTTCACCATGATCACTAATACCTCCAAACATGGATTAAAATGTGAGATAACAGCAGCAGTTTTTGACATTTTAAGAAGTATTAGAATTGATATTGATTTATTGTTGTCACACGTACTGAGGTACAGTGAAAAACTAGTCTTGCATACCGTTCATACAGATCAATTCATTACAACAGTGCATCGAGTACAAGGTAAAACAATAACAGGATGCAGAATAAAGTGTTACAGTTACAGAGAAAGTGCAGAGCAGGTAGACAATAAGGTGCAAGGTCATAACGAGATAGATTGTGAGGTCAAGAGTCCATTTTATCATGCTAGGGAACTGTTCAATAATCTTATAAAAGTGGAACAGAAGCTGTCCTTGATCCTGGTGGTACATGCTTTCAGGCTTTTGTATCTTCTGCCTGATAGGAGAGGGGAGAAGAGAGAACGTCCTGTGTGTGTGGAGTCTTTAATCATGCTGGCTGCTTCACTGAGGCAGTGAGAAGTGTTGGACTGAGTTATAATAAACACAAGGGAAGATGAACGTGGTTGTTCAAGGTCAATCATCTCCCATCCCCCCCACCCCCACCCCTTCCAGGGTGTAACTACTGGGGTTCCTCAGGGCAGTGTCCTAGGCCAAACAATCTTCTACTGCTTCGCCAGCGACCTTCCTTCCATGATAAGGTCAGAAGAAGTTCTGTTTATTGATTGACAAGGTTCATTTTTATTCAGAGCAACTCAGAAAATGAAACATGTAGCAGGACATGAACACCATTTAGGCACAGGCTGATGTGGCAAGTAACATTTGTATTGTATCAATACAAGACTTTGTTATCTTCAAGAGAGGAAATCTAGCTTTGTTCCCACAACGTTCAGCAGCATTACGTTATTGTGAGATCACCATCGACCAGAAACTTAACTAGAGCAGCAAGGGCAGGTCAGAGGCTGGATTATCCAGTGTCTGCAAGTGTCCACCATCTCCATTTAACACACCAGGACCCCAGTTCCCGTGCACTTTCTGATACATTGGGATCCCAGTTCCCACATTCCCCTAGCACACTCTGGGCTCCAGTTCCCACTCTCTCTTGAAACTTACTGAGTTCACTGGAAAATTTAGAATTAGAATCAGAATTCAGAATCAGATTTATTACCACTGACGTACGTCGTGAAATTTGTTGTTCTGCAGCAGCAGCAGTAGTGCAAGACATAAAGTCATAAAAGTTACTAAGTTACAAAAGTAAATAAATAGTGCAAAAGAGGAATAACAAGGTAGTGTTCATGGACTGTTCAGAAATCTGATGGCGGAGGGGAAAAAGCTGTTCCTGAAACGTTGAGTGTGGGTCTTCAGGCTCCTATACCTCCTCCCCAATGGTAGTACCGTGAAGAGGGCATGTCCCAGGTGGTTAGGGTCTTTACCGATGGATGCTGCCTTCTTGAGGCACCATCTCTTGAAGATGTCCTCGATGGTGGGGAGGGTTGTGCCTGTAATGGAGCTGGCTGAGTCTACAGCCCTCTGCAGCCTCTTTCGATCTTGCACGTTGGAACCTCCATACGAGGCAATGATGCAACCAGTCAGAATGCTCTCCACCCTACATCTGTAGAAATTTTCCATAGAAATTTATTGTGTTACTGTTTAACATCTTAAAAAAAGTGAATTAAAGGGATGTTGGAGTATTGGTAGGAAAATCTGCTGGTCTGACACAAAGGTCCTGAATGTGCAGTTTTACTAAACAACAGCAGATTTCCTTCCCTGAAGGTCAATGATGAAGGTTTTAAAAAAAATCTAAAAATTTGTATACAAACTTTGCCGATAGAGTGGGATTTGAACTCATTTCTCTGAATCAGTTGCCTAGACCTAGATCCTAGTCCAGCCACCAATTTGCTACCATGCCACTATGCCATCTGGATTGCTGCAGTTCAAGTACATGGCTCACCACCAGCTTTTAAAGACAATTTAGGAATTGGTAGTAAATGCTGACCTTGTTACTAACACCCACAAATCATAAATGAATTAGAGAAAGCATTCCTCTTCTTCAATCACTAAAAGTTGTCTTCTGTGCCATCTTTATCAGTTGGAAACTTGACTTCAAATAATTGCATAATCTCTTCTGCTTAAACAAAAGCAGACTCAATTTTTCACGTTTTTGTATTTCCGCGTGTCAGCAAACAGACAGCTAAATCTACTTTGTGCCGTCTCCATGTATCTTTAAGATTAGATCAAAGGTGAAGTTTTGTGAAACTGTATCTGAACTGGTTTCTCACGGGACTTCTGAATACGTCAGGCTTCTGTTAGAACAGTAACCGCACTGCAAACCAACCTGGATCTTGGGAGCACACTTCAGTGTCCACTGATCAATAAGACTGCAGTTATACTGCATTGCTGTTCTGAGACCAGTAGCTAAGAAATGCAATGCATAGCTGGCATGGAAGTGTTTATTACAGGCTGTAGACTAGAGGAAGTTTACAGGCCCTGTTACACATTAATGTACAGTGATGGCACAGTGGTGCACAGCTAATAGAGCTGCTACCTCACAGCTCCAGCGACCAGGGTTCGATCCTGACCTCCGGTGCTGTCTGTGCGGAGTTTGCACATTCTCCCTGTGACTGTGTGGTTTTCCCTGGGTGCTCCGGTTTCCTCCATTATTCCAATGATGTCCAGATTGGTCAGTTAATTGACTTTAGTGTGTGGGTAAGTGGTAGAATTTGGTGGGAATGTAGAGAGGATAAAATGGAATTAGTGTAAATGGGTGATCGATGGTTAGTGTGGACTCAGTGGGCCAAAGGGACTGTTTCTGTGCAGTATAACTATGCTGCTCCCTGCAACAAACAAACATGAAGTGTATGCAGGTGGTTTGGACGTACTTAACGCACATTTTAGTCGTTACTGGTATTTAATGGCCGTAAATGGATTTGTGTGTTGGAGAGTATGAATGTGAGGTAAATCTCCTGATCTTTATTCACAATTTGTGGAACACTGAAAACTTTTGCTTGTTTTGCATGCAAACACTTGGCATTGGACCAGTAACTGTTCAGTACTGAAGAGGAAGTTATGCAGATTATACATTCAATAAAACCCCTGAATTGCTTGGCTGAAATTGTACCTGCAGTGGGTTTGAGTGTGTAAGTTTCATTGCTTATACTTTACCTTGAAGTGGATGTTGAATTAGAGCTGAAGTACATTCTACTGCTTCTCCAACTTTGTACATAAGTTTTATAGCTTGTTTCTTTCAGTATGATGTGAACTAAAGATTGATTTTTACCCAGAGTGGGTTGCATTTCCATGTGCAGTCATGAGCTTCGTGTCATTGGACATGGCACTTCCAGCTGAGATCTAATTTGGCCTGTCTGACCTTTATTGCGTCAGAGTTCATGTGATGGTATCACTGTCAGCACCATCACTTCGATCCCCACTGAATGGAACTGGACAGGAGAACTACTGTTGTATGATAGTCGCAAGGAAAGCGGGCCTGCTGAGATTGCCAGCAGGGTTGACTTGAGGGATTCCATTCTGACATCAATGTCTGCACACAGCATCTGATGAGCTCATTTGCAACGTTCAGATTATTTGCAAATGTGATATTTTCCAGGCCATCTGTTTTTGAAGCCTTTTTATTTTACGTGCCTCAGTGCAAGGTGTGGCCACGCCTGCCTCACTGATCGTGCTGCACCTCGTTGTGGCCTGTGACCACTTACTGTGTGGGACTCAGTCGAGGTAGGGGATCACGTGGTGGGTGGCTACATGTGCTGGAGATTCCCTGGCCCTCATGGCAGCCAGTTATGGAGCGGGTCCACAACTGGTGTGAAGAGACACAAGAGACTGCAGAGGGTGGAAATCTGAAGCAACACACAAAATGCTGGAGGAACTCAAGTGGGTCAGGCAGCATCTGTGGAGGCAAATGGACAGTCGATTTTTTGAGATGAGACCCTTCTTCAGGACTGGAAAGAGGGGAGATAGCCAGTATAAGAAGGTGGCGGGGGGGGTGGGAGGGGCAGGTGATAGGTGGATCCAGCTGAGAGGCTAAGAGGAGGAAGATAGGCAGGTGGGGGGGGGGTGGAGTTTGAATGATGTCGGAAGCTGGGAGATGATAGGTGAAAGTGACAAAGGGCTGATGGAATCTGATAAGGGAGGAGGGTGGAGCATGGAATAAAGGGAAGGAGGAGAGGATGGGAAATGGAGGGAGGAGTGTGTGGGTGATGGGGAGAGGGGAGGGAAGGGGTGATGGGGCCAGTGGGATAAGGGAAAACAGAGGGTGGGGTGGAGGGGAGTGGTTACCGGAAGCTGGAGAAATCGATGTTGAGGCCATCAGATTGGAGACTACCAAGGTGAAATATGAGGTGCTGTTCCTCTAATCTGTGTCTGGCCTCAACTTGGCAGTAGAGTAGACCGTGGACAGACGTGTCGCCGTGGGAATGGGAAGTAGAATTAAAATGGCTGGCCACTGGGAGATCCTGGCCACTGCAGTGGACGGAGTGAAGGTGGTCGACGAAGCAATCCCCCAATCTGCGTCGGGTTTTGCCGATATGGAGGAGGCTGCACCGGATGCAATAAATTACACTGATGGATTTGCATGTGAAGGACTGCCTCACTTGGAAGGACTGTTTAGGGCCCTGAATGGTGGTGAGGGAGGAGGTGTAGGGGCAGGTGTAACACTCAGTGCGGTTTCAGGGATAAGTGCCTGGAGTGGGAGGGACGAGTGGACAAGGGATCACGGAGAGAGAGGGGAGGAGGGGAAGATGCGCCTGCTGGTGGGATTGCGTTGCAGATGGCGGAAGTTGTGGAGAATGATATGTTGGATGTGGAGGCTAGAAGGGTGGTATGTGAGGACAAGGGGAACCCTATCGCTGTTACATCTTGGGGGGTGGGGGGGGGGAAGATGAGGTAAGGGCAGCTGTGCAGGAGATAGAAGAGATGCAGGTGAGGGCTGCATCAATAGCAGTTGGGGGGGGGGGATCCCTGTTTTCTGAAAAACAAAGGACATCTTGTATGTCCTGGAATGGAAAGCCTCATCATTGGAACAGATGCAGTGGAGGTGAAGGAACTGTAAGAAGATAACAGCATCCTTGCAAGTGACAGGGTGGGAAGGGGTGCAAGTCGAGGTAACTGGAGGAGTCAGTGGGTTTGTAGAAGATGTCAGTGGATAATCTGTCTCCCAAGATGGAGACAGAGAGATCAAGAAAGGGGAGAGAGGTGTCGGAGGTGGACCAAGTGAATTTGAAGTTGGTAGTGAAGTTGATGAAATTGATGAGTTCTGCGTGGATGCAGGAAGCAGCCCCAGTGCAGTCGTCAGTGTAGTGGAGCAAGAGTTGGGGAATGTTGCAGTCGTTGGTTTGGAACATGGATTGCTTTGCATAGCTGACGAAAAGGCAGGCAGATCTGGGGCCCATGCGAGTGCCCATGGCTACACCTTTGGTCTGGAGAAAGTGGGAGGAGCCGAAAGAGAAGTTTTTCAGGGTGAGTACTAGTTCTGCCAGACAGAGGAGGGTGGCAGTGGAGGGGAATTGGTTGGGTCTGTTGTCCAGAAAGAAGCATAGAGCCCTGAGGCCTTCCTGATGGGGGATAGAAGTGTACAGGAAGTGGACGTCCGTGGTGAAAATGAGGCGGTCGGGCCCAGGGAACTGAAAGTTGTTGAAGTGATGGAGGGCATGCGAAGTGTCATGGATGTAGGTGGGAAGGGACTGAACCAAGGGGGACAACATGGAGTCGAGATCTAAGGATATGAGTTCAGTGGGGCAGGAGCAGTCAGAAACAGTGGGCCTCCTGGGGCAGTTAGTTTGTGGATCTTGGGTAGGAGGTAGAACCGGGCAGTGCGAGGTTGGGGAACAATGAGGTTGGAGGCTGTAGAAGGGAGATCTCCGGAGGTGATGAGTTCAGTGATGGTGAGGGAGACAGGGACCTGGTGCTTCTCGGTGGGGTCCTGGTTCAGGGGTAAACAAGAGGAGGTGTCCAAGAGCTGCTGTCTGGCCTCTTCAAGGTAGAGGTCAGTCCGCCAGACTACAACAACACCACTCTTGTCTGCGGTTTTGGTGGTGAGGTTGGGATTGATGCGGAGAGAGTGGAGGGCAGTGTGTTCAGAGGGGTTGAGGTTGGAGTAGGTGAGGGGAGTGGTGAAGTCGAGATGGTTAATGTCCCGTTGGCACTTAGAGATGAAAAGATCCAGAGCAGGAAGAAGGCCAGAGCGGGGTGTCCTAGAGGAGGAAGGCTTAAGGCGGGAGAAGGGGTTGTTAGTTGGGGGTGGGGAATCCTTGCCGTAGAAGTGGGTGTGGAGGCAACGGAAGTGCTCGATGTCATGGCAGGCGCAGAGCTCATTGAGGTGCAGGTGTAGACACAGCGGGGGTTGGAGCTGGGGTCAGGGAGGGTTGAGGGTTGAAGGGGTTAGAGGAGGGTTGGAGGGGTCAGGGAAAGTGTGGTGGGAAGGAGGGCTCCAAAGGGTGAAGGGGTAGGGGGAGGCATGAGAGACCAGTGGTGGTGGAAGAGGAGGGGCACTAGAGCCTGGCAGCAGCATGAGAGGTCTCAGCCTGGAGGTGGCTGGGACCAGGGTGGGATCTGGCCAGGCGCAGATCAGAGGAATGGCCCCTCGTATTCCGCCTTGGTAGTCTCCAACCTGACGGCATGAACATAGGTTTCTCCAACTTCCGGTAATGACTCCCCTCCACCCCTGCCCCCCCCCCCTTATTTCGCCATATCCCATCGGCCCCATCACCCCTTCTCTTTCCCCTCCCCCACCCTCTCGATCTACCTATCACCCACACCTTCCTCCCTCCGGTTCCCCTCCTCACCTCCTTCCCTTTATTCCATGGTCTTATCAGATTCTTCAGCCCTTCCACCTATCACCTCCCAGCTTCTGACATTATTCCTACCCCCCCCCCCCCCCCCCAGCTGCCTATCTTCTCCCCCTCACCTGGATCCACCTATCACCCACCAGCTCTTGTTCCATCCCCTCCCCTCCACCCTCTTAAATTGGCTACCTCCCCTCTTCCTTTCCAGTCCTGAAGGGTCTTGGCTTGAAATATCGACTGCCCATTTCCCTCCAGAGATGCTGCCTGACCTGCTGAGTTCCTCCAGCATTTGGTGTGAAGAGAGTTCCTTTAAGGTTTGATGGCATTCTCTGTAATGAGCACAGTGGCAGTTGTGAGCATGTAATGCAGCACCACACTCTCAAGGGGCTGAGTGGCCTGTTCCTACTCCCATTTTATATGTCCGGGTTGAAGAGATGGAGTATTACAGCACAGAAACAGGCCCTTCAGCGCAACTTATCCGTACTGGCCAAGATGCCCACCTAAGCTAGTTCCATTTGCCTGTGTTTGGTCCATATCCCTCTAAGCCTTTCCTATCCATGTACCTGTTCAAATGTCTTTTGGTTAATGCTGCAGCAAATTGAAGGGACTTTAATTAACATAAAGCAGACATATGTTTACCAGATGAATTTAAACATTAATAAATGGGGTGAATTACATTTTGCTGGTAATAATAGTAATTAACTGGAAAACCAATTTAAATGGACAAACAAATGGATCTAAGATTGCAAGTACACAAGTCACAGAAAATCCCAATGTTTTTCAAGTAGACGCACAAAGCCTGTGTCTCTGGGTAGGTGGAACATTGGCCCTCCAGAGCAGGTGGAGCCAGTTATTCAAGGTTACTCATGAGGTTGTGAACTACTGAATCTGTCCCCCAAGCCCTCTCAAAAGCTGGCATGCTGTGAGGAACCTCTAGGCTGGAACCCCAGTGTTTGGCATCTCCATCTTTCAATGTCGGCTTAGATTATATACTCCAGTGGCTGGAAGAGAGATTAAACCCACACTAACTTGATTAAGAGGAGTAAATTCTGCTGTGAGGAATTAAAAAATGGTGCTATCTGTGTGGAGTTTGCACGTTCTCCCTGTGATCATGTGGGTTTCCCCTAGGTGCTCTGGTTTCCTCCTCCATCCCAAAGATGTACAGGTTGGTAGGTCAACTGACCACTGGAAGTTACCCCTAGGGTGTAGGTGAGTCATGGAAACAGGGAGAATAGGTAAGAGGGAAAAAATAGCAGATAAATGGGATTGCTTTGTGAGCCAGCATAAAATTAGTCAGATTTATACAGCATGGAAACAGGCCTTTCAGCCCAACTGGTCCATGCCGACCAAGGTGCCCATCCAAGCGAGTCCCATTTACCCATATTTGGTCCATATCCTTCTAAACCTTTCCTATCCATGTCCCTGTCCAATTGTCTTTTAAGAGTTGTAATTGTACCTGTTTCAACCACTTCCGCTGGCAACTCATTCTATATACATACCACTCTCTGTGTAACAAAACAAAATGCCCCTCAGGTTCCTATTAAATCACTCCCCTCTCACCTTAGAACTATGCCCTCCAGTTCTTGATTTTCCCCATCCCTGGAAAAAAGACTGAGTGCATTCACCCTATCATGATTTTATACATCTCTGTAAGGTCACCCCTCAGTCTCCTATGCTCCAAGGAAAAAAGTCCTAGTCTGTCCAATCTCTCCCTATAACTCTGTCCCTGGCGTTTTGGCAACATCCTTGTAAATCTTTTTTGCACTCTTTCCAGTTTAATAACAACTTTTCTATAGCAGGGTGACCAAAATGGAACACAATACTCCAAATGCAACCCTACCAATGTCTAGTACAACTGCAACATAATCTCCCAATTTTATACTCCATGACCTGACTGATGAAGGCCAGTGTGCCAAATGCCTTCTTCACCAAAACTGACGGGCCAAATGACCTCCCCCTACAATATGGAAATAGGGAGTAGAATTGTAAAGAATAGAAGTTATGCTGCACTTGTGTTGAACATTGATTAGAGCACACTTGAGCGTTTTGCACTGTTCCAGTCTGCATACTGTGAAAAGTTCATAGAGGCAGTGGGGAGGGTGCCATAATTTTTACAACCATGTTCGCACAAGTGAGAGGTAAGGCTGTCAGAAATGAATGGACAAGTTAGATTTGTTAAGCTTCAAATAAGAAAGTGAATATGTGACCCAACGGAAAAATCTTAAATTCAAAAAGGCTTTTAAGGAGGCAATGGACGACGATGTTTCAGCGTGTGAGGAGGGTCCAGAGGCCATTAATGTAAGACCTTCATCAAGAAATCAAAAGGGGAATGCAGAAGAAACTTCCTTGCCCAGAGAGTGTTGAGAATGCAAATTGTAATGGTGAAGGAGACTAGTATGAGTATATTTATGAGGAGGGGTTTGCTAGAAAAGGATACCAAGAAGAAGAAAATAGAAGCTTATTGAGTTAGACAAGGAAGGATGGGCAGATACTCCTGCAACATATAAACCCAGTGCGGACTGCATTTTTAGTGTCCTGCATCCCTCTTAGAACAGCTCAAGGCACTTCACAGCAATGGAACAGCAAACAATCTGCTGGAGGAACTCGGCGGATCGAGCAGCATCTGTGGGAGGAAAGGAATTGTCGATGTTTTGGGTCGAAACAAGGAACCAGTCCTGATGTAGGGTTTTGACCTGAAACATTGTCAGTCCTTGTGCAGGGTTTTTACCTGACATTGACGATTCCTTTCCTACCACAGATAATGCTCGCCCCGTTGAGTTCCTCCAGCAGATTGTTTGTTGCTCCAGGTTCCAGCATCTGCGGTCTCTATTTTATAACGAAGCAAGTGCTATTGTAGTCATTGTTGTGATGCAAGAAACACAGGAGTCACTTTCTGCCTAGCTGCTCCCACATCCATGGATGTGATGGTGACTAAGCAATGGTCTGAATTTTACTCTGGTGAAGCTTGTTGTCAGCACTCAGCATCTGGGGGAATAGCAAATAGGGGAATAAGTTATTGGACTAATATCTGGAGCTCCACAGACATGAGCTTTAATGCACCCCTTCCAACAGGACCTGTCTGGTTCACTGATAACCTTCAGGGAAAGAAATCTGCCTTCTGCACCCTGTGACTCCAGATCCATCATTGGGCAGGCACGGTAGTGAAGCAGTTAATGTAACGCTATTACAGCGCCAGGGACCCGGGTTCAATTCCGGCCGCTCTCTGTGAGGAGTTTGTACATTCTCCCCATGTCTGTATGGGTTTCCTCTGGGTGCTCTGGTTTCCTCCCACATTTAAAAGACATACGGGTTAGGAAATTGTGGGCATGCTATGTTGGTGCCCAAAGCGTGGCAACACTTGTGGGCTGCCCCCAGAACACTCTATGCAAAAGATGCATTTCACTGTGTGTTTCAAGGTACATGTGACCACTCAATCAGTTCCAAGGTAATTTGGGATGGAAATAAACACTGACTGTCAACAAATAGAGGAAAAGGTGGGAAGTTTTGTCAAATTTTATCTGTCAGTATTGTCACTATTTTTTATCAGAACTGACATTCTCCAGCATTTAAGAATTATTTAAAAATCAGAAGCTAAATGATTTTAAATTTTAAAAAAAGAAACACATTTGGAGCCTTAGTTTCAGTCCTCATCCAAAGGGCAGTTCTGTACAACCCACCCTCAGTGCTGCACTGGAGTGTTGTCCAAGGTTTTGTGCTTAAGTACCTGGAGTAGGACTTGTACCCAGAATCATCCGACTAGGAGGCAAGGATAACACCAGCCAAGTCATAGCTCAGATAATAGTGCAGGGCTGAATGATTCCCCTCTGTCCTGTATATATACCTGTGTAATATCTTGCAGGGTCAACACAACGGGATCTTTGTCAGTGGCGTGAGTAATGCCCTTGATTCTATGTCTCAGCTCTGGTTTATGATATGAACCCAGATCTCTTCATTCCATGAGAGTGTAATGATGCTTGGGCTTTTCGGCAACCCAAAGTCATGACGCTGAATACAAATGCAAGTGTGTACTTGAGCAGTGCAGCCAGTGCAAAGGCTCTGTGGGGAAGGACCACAGTCTAGGGTCTTTCCTTCCCTGAACACTGAGGGGCTGAGTCTGGTGGGGAAGATCTTCAAGCAACAAAAGAGTGTATCACCCCGGGGGCCACATGAGAGGTAATGGTGCTATGCACAAAAATGTGTTAACACTAATTGACCAAATGAAACGAAGAATATAAAGAGTTTTGCACTGTGCTTATTTCTTTTGCATATATTTTATTGTGAATAAAATATTTTTAAAATAAAAAAGAAAGTGGTCATGGAGGTAGATGCAGCTTGCTGCTCAGAGGTTGTGGAGAAATATTCAGCCTGGAAATTCACAGAAGTAGCATTAAAATATTGCAGCTTGGTTTCACTCATGCTGTTTCAGGCGACAGATTTAGTGTCATGGTTCACAATAACAATCCTACTGCTACGGCACCACTGTATTTGAACAGGGCTGTGCAGCCTAATCGGGAGAGCAGGGCTCATGACCAAATCAGTTTCACATGGCTGACGGCACTTAGCTGTGACGCTAACACACAGGGCTCCAGTCCTTAAAGGAACAGTCAGCACTGATTCACATCACCCGCGGTTGGCAGTGAAGGAGGTGTAGAAAGATGTGGAGATATAAATTTGAGAGAGGCAAAGGGGTCCACATCCAGGTTCACAGATCGGGATCTAATAGAGAGTTTATTCCAACAGTTTGCTGTTCCACAGGGGAGGGCCATGAGGCTCCCTATATGGAGAAGGGGCTCACAAATAAGGTGTCTGCCAGATGTGCACCCTGCATTCACCCTATCTATGACCCTCATGATTTTATACACCTCTATAATATCACACCTCATTCTACTACATTTGAATGAATAAAGTCCTAGCTTTCTCAACCTCTCTCCATAACTCTGTCCCTCGAGTCCAAGCAACATCCTCGTAAATCTCCTCTGCACTCTTTCCAGCTTAATTACATCCTTTCTACAGCAGGGTGACCAAAACTGAACACGATACTCCAGATGCGCCCTTACCAGTGTCTTGTACAACTGCAACATAACATCTCAACTTCTGTACTCAGTCTGACAGCTATTTGAAGTTCCCTGACCACACACCCAGAGAGAGCCCGCCCCTTCCAGTACCCTGGGCTTGGTCCTCTTCCAAGGCAACTCCACTGTTCCACCAGCTCCTCCTCTTTTCTTACACGTCCTCCTGCTCCTCCTCTTGCTGGAGTCCCTCAGGCAGGAGCTCTGTTCTCTGTTGCCTACATTGTCCAAGATGCAGCAGGCAATAACGAAGAACGAAACCTTGTTTGGTGAGTACTGGAGGGTCCGTGATTGGTGCATTCAGCAGAATCCCAGCTCGAGCAGACCAGTGGCTGTCTGGGCCATGCTCTGGGTGATCGTTGGATTGACACTCATCCGCAGTGGCTGGAGAACAGGCAGGGGTCAAAAGCTGAGGAAGGAGGGGGATCACTCTTATCCCTCAAGATCCACTGGGCAGTGGTGTCCTTGGACAATATTATGCCAAAAGGAGGAGTCATTGGAGTTCTCTGGAAACTTGCCGCTGGGCTTGAAGAACTTTCTTTCATGGTCACCCACAACGTGAGTGAGTGGAAGCCCTGTCGCCTCATGAAGTTCTCTGCGTTCTGAAGAGGGAGCGCAAACACCTCATGAGCACGGTCTGACACTGCCTGAAACTTGGGAAGCCCATGATGCTGGGAAATCTCCATGCCCACTCATCCATATGAAGGAGAAGCAGAGGAAGGCCTCTTCCCAAAACGGTGGAGTTTCAATGACCTCTCTCATGCTGCTTTGGAGGGCAAAGTTTTCTTTAAGGCATTCACTTTTTCGGGGTCTGTACATCACTGGCAAAGCTTGCTTTTATTGCCTATCGCACAAGAAGTTGGTGGGAAGTTGCCTCACGAACCACTACAGTCCTTCTGGTGAAGGTGCTCCCTTGCTGCTGTTGGGGAGGGAGTTCTGTGGTTTAGATACACTGATGATAAGGGACCAGTAATTATATTTCCAAATCGGAATGGTGCAATCGATGGAGAAGAGCCTGCAGGTGGTGATCCAGATCATGGGTTTGAGAGATGCTGTTGTCGTAGCTTGGCAGGTAACAGCAGTGCATTTTGTGGACGGTACACACTGCAGCCACTCTGCACTGATGGTAGAGGGAGTGAATGTGTAGGCTAGTGAATAGGGTGCAAATCATTAAGCCAATTGTTGTTAATGGTGTAGACAGTTGTAGGAGCAGTGCTCGTCCAGGCAAGTGGAGAGCATTCCCTCACACTTTTGACCTGTCTCTTGTAGAAGGTGGAAAGGCATTGGGATGTCAGAAGGTGGGTCAATTGCAGCAAGATAACCTTCCTCTGACCGGTTCCTGAAGCCTTGGTATTTATGTTGCTGGCCCCATTTAGTTTCTGGTCAGTGCTGATCCCCAGGATGTGATTGAGAGTAACTTGGCAGTAGTATTGTCACTAAGTGTCAAGAGTAGATGGTTAGACCCTCCCATGATGGAGATATGGCCACTTGGAATAATGAAGTTTGGGGATGTCTTTGGGAACTTGACTTTGCCAGTATTTTCCTGCAGCTCCTCGTCACCCAGTAGAATCAACAGGAACATCAGGTTAGATGTTTGGTTTGGAATAGCAATGGCAATGAGCAAATATCTGTGCGGCCAATAAATACAGGTTTCAGGGAATACCTGGAAACTCTTAAAGCTGGAAGTGCATCAGGAGTAATGTCATTGGATGGGGGGGGGGGGGCGGGGTTGTCTGGCACCAAAAATACATAGTAAGCATAATTCCCAAAAGGGAAGTGAGCTGTTAAATATTTGGGGTGATGCAGAATGACCCAGTGGACATTGTTATTGTGCTTTGCTCTGTATGCCATCCTTTCTCATTTGTGAGGCACTGGATACATTTTGTGACCAATTTACTGAAGGTTTAGAAATGTACCAATGATAGAAAGAAGGTGAGAAAGGAGAGAACCAGGATAAGATGTCATGAAGACAACCAGGAACCAAGTGCTCAGCATGCTTGGTAACCTATTGTGATAGACTGTCTTGTTCCCAGTTTATAAACCACATTTGGTAACCTACTGCAGTACGTGTGTTCCCAGAAGAAGATCAGTCCATGTCGGGGGTTTCTGTTTCAACCCTGGCCTGTGGTTAGTAAAACAATAAGAAGTTAGTGGAAACTATTTGTGAAGGAAAGGAGATATTTGAGAGCATCTAGATCCTTTTTTTCCATGGAGAAACATCTCTGGGCAGAGGAGCAAAACTGTGATCATAGACAGGGGTAGGTGTGAGATGGTTGCTGGTCAAAAGTAAATGGAGATGATAGTCTGTCCAAAGTTTTAAAATGTTGGGGATCGTGTGTCTGATGTCCGGGAGGGTTGGATGAGTAACCAAGTCACGCATAGTTAAATTACAGTACCAGTGTGGAATAAGTGGAGTTGTATTATTTGCAGGGTATGAATGAATAGACTACATACTAATAGAAAAAATAATGTGATAGGTGGAAATATATGACTGCATGAAGGAACAAAATTGAAAATCTGTCAGTTTTAATTACGGTGAGAGGCATTACATCACATCTTTGATATAACATCTTTGTCTGTTCTTGCATGACAGGGCTGTTAAATATTTCTGGCTGTTTAATTTTAACAATGGGTAGGGGAAAGTAAGTTAGGATCAGCAAGTTATTGTCAACTTTTAATGTTTGAGCATGGTCTCTCTGAATGCAATGTGACAAGAATTCTGGAACAGTTTGGGTACATATTGTAGACCATCAAATATCGAGGAAGAAGTTTGTTGGCAGTTCAAGATGGGTGATGGGCGAGGGATGGTACAGAGGCGCAGCCGGTAGAACTGCTGCCTCACAGCTCCAGGAGCTCAGGTTCGATCCTGACCTCTGTGTGGAGCTTGCATGTTCTCCCTGTGACGGCATGGGTTTCCTCCGGGTGCTCCAGTTTCTTCCCACATCCCAAAGACGTGGATTTGTAGGTTAATTGGCCACTTTCAATTGTCCCTAGGGTATAGTGAGTGGTAGAATCTGAGGGAGTTGATTGGAATGTGGGGAGAATTAGTATGGGATTGGTATAAATGGGTGGTTGATAGTCGGCATGGACTTAGTGAGCCGAAGGGCCTGTTTCCATGCAGGATACTGTATAACATATTTGTGCAACTAACCTGTACTAGTTTGTGATTATGTTATTTGTCCTGGTCATGTCAGGAGTGCCCTATAGGTACATATCTTACAAGTTCTGTGAGGATAGGTGCAATATTAGACCTGCTCATAGACAATTATAAGGTATGGTTGTGTTAGAGAGCCAGTGATGACTGCAGATTTACTTTATCAGTCAGAATTGATGTAAAGAATTACACCAAAGACATTGGACTTTTTTTTTAAATGCTCAATATGATTAAACAATAAACCATATTCTTAAAATAAGAATTTGGAACATAAGTATTTTATGAAGTTAACTATTAATGCTGTATTGATAAGATTAATAGGACTTAATACTTTTCAGCTACAGATTATTTACTTTATGGCATGGAAATTATCCAAAATATTTGAAAAAAGGAAAATGTACAAATGAACTGAATCCATCAGTGGATCCCTGTTCAGAATGATGGACCCGTATAGAGAATATTGATAGGTCAGAGGACCAAAAATCTGTTGTTTTGGGGATGGAAAGGAATACATTTTGGGGAAAAGAGCGGGAAATAGAAAAATATCTCTCTGTGGAACTTACAGTGGTTTGAGCATTTGATGAATCTATGAATCGAGGATCCTTTTTAAAGCAGGTTTGTGGGACGAAAAAGTCATTTGAAAGTGTTTGCAAGCAAGGTCTTGTACATGGGCTCATTGATACAAAAGTAAGGAACTGTTGTGGAGTTTGTAGGTTGGAGTACAGTTGGAGTGTTGTGTTAATCTGGGCACAATGGGAAGAAGGACAGGTGTTTGAAATATTTACAGCAGGTATCACTACTCTTCACTTGTTTCTACTTCCCTCATCTAATCCCACCAAAGTTTGTTAACTGTTCACTCACGGGAAATGGGCAGACCTGGCAAGGTCAGTATCTCTTGCCCATCTCTAATTGTCCTTGAGAAGGTGGTGGTGAACCCATGTAAAAACCCATCTGGATCCTTTCGTGTGGGGTATGTGCTATCCTTACCTGGTCTGGCCTGTGCAGGCACTGGGCCACCTACTGTGATTGACCTGTAACTGCTCATCTGAAATGGCCCAGCAAGCTACTGAATTCAATGGGCAGTCAGGGGCGGGCAGTAAATGCTGGCCTGGTCAGTGATCTATACATCCTGTGAAAGAGTACACAAAAAAAAAGCTCACCACGTTCTTGCCATGCCACCACAATAGACCAGTTACCAGTGAGAACTGATGTAATTATGCCTAAGGTAGTCTGTCTCTTCCTGTCCTTCTGAATCTGTGTGCTGATTTTCACACAGTTGACCGCTGCATCCTCTTCTGTCTCTCTGCTGTAATTTGGCCGAATGGGACCACACTTAGTTTCCATTCCTCTCCTTCTGTTCATGGATGAAGAGTTAACAAGGCTGCCCATTTTCAGATCCTCATCTCTACCCAACTCTGTCTCCACCCCATCTTATTTGCTCTCTTGGTGGTCTGCTTTCTCCGACCCAGGCAGTTTTGGATGACCTCAGGTTTATGTCTCAACTTGTGACAACCATTGCATGTCATAGAACATAGAACATAGAACAGTACGGCACAGGAACAGGCCCTTCGGCCCACCATGTTGTGCCAAGCTAATTAAACTAATCTCTTCTGCCTGCACAATGTCCATTTCCCTCCATTCTCTGCACATTCATGTGCCTAGCTAAGAGCCTGTTAAACGTCTCTAATCGTATTTTCCTCCACCACCAGCCCCTGGCAGCACGTTTCAGGCACCCACCACCCCCTCTCACTTTAAATGCATACCCTCTAGCATTAGACATTTCAAACCTGGGAAAAAGATACTGGCTGTCTACCTTATCTATGCCCCTCATAATTTTATAAACCCATCAACATCATCTTAACCAACATATGAACAATGCCTGGATTTGTAAAATCTCTCACCATTGTCTCTGTGAAGTCATCCAGCCCAGCAACTCTTGTGACATCCATGCTTCTCTAGTTCTGACACTTGCTTGTTCCTGCTTGGAATGTAGCCTTAAGCTGTTACAGTCCCATGGGGTGCAGTTCTCCCCTACACCTCTCCATCTCTCCCCTGTTCTCCTTTGTAAATCTCCTCTACATTCACCTCTTTGTCTAAGCTTAATATCTTGCATACCTTGGTGTCAGGTTTTGTTAGATCATGCTCCTTTGAAGTACTTTGGGATATTTTAATAACATTTCAAGTGCTATGTAAATCATTGCTCTTTGGTAGCAATGTAAGTTATTATATAAGTTATTGCTCTTTGGTAGAGCCAACTCAAAATTGATGGTTGAATGAACTCTACCGAAGTAGTCCCATGACTTTCTGAATTTTATATCAACTCTTCTACTTATTAATTATGGCTCTTAGCTTGTCCTTCACAAATTTTTCAATTACACCAGATTGTAGATTGGATTGTTTATTCAAATAATGAACTGCACTGGCTCTGCTGCCGATCTCTGTGGAACACTACCACAAAACCCATCCCTTTTCACTACTTTGCACCCAGCTTACTAACCATTCTGCTACTTGTCCCCCTGACTCTTCATTTTCCAGTTGTAGTTTTACACCTACAGTACAATATCTTACACAATGCCTTGTGAAAATCCAGATGCAATGTGTTTGCTGTATAATATATGATCTCTATTGTTAATATTGCCCATATTGTTAAAAAGCTCCTTCCCTGCAGCGATGTTACTATCTCCTCTTGCCAACTTATTTGGGGAAAGTTAAATTAAAACCTTGCGTGATTTTTCAATAAAATGAATCAGCTTGGATAAACATGAAATAAGAACAAAAAATGCTGGAAACGTTCAGCAGGTCAGGCAACATCTATGAAGAAAGAGGTCCAAGACCTTTCGTCAGAACTGGGAAAAGCCAAAACAATGGTAGTTCCCAGTTCTGACAGAGTCTTTGACCCAAAACATTAACTCGGTTTCCTTTTCCAAAGGTGCTGCCTGAACTGTTGAATGTTTCTAGCATTTTTTGTTTTCATTTCAAATTTCCAACATGTGCAGATTTTTGATTTTCCTTAACTAGTCAACCATGTCTACTGCCCTTCATTATATTTTTGAAATTTCTAGTTGTTCAAAGGATTCCATTATCTTTTCTCCCACTGATGTTAAGCTAATTGTTCCATCATTCCCTGGACTTCCTTTCTCTTTACATTAAGGGGTCATATTAGCAGTCAATCAATCCATTGGGAATATTACCTTCTCTATTATAAACTGCCACAGTTATATCCATCTAATTTTAATGTGCATTAGTGCTGCCGAATTCAGACTATGGATTTCACCCCATCTAATTAGTTTATCAATTTTCTCCACTCTTTCTATTATAAATGTTTTTTATATCGTATTTGTCTCTTCCAAGGTTGTGTCCATCACATTGGTTTCCTTTGAGAATACTGGGGTAAAACAATCATTTAACTTTTCAATATGGAGACACAAGAGACTGCAGATGCTGGGATCAGAAGCAAAAAACGAACTGTTGGAGGAACTCAGTGGGTCAGGCAGCATCTGTGGAGGGAATGGGCAGTCAAAGTTTCGGGTCAACACCCTTCATCTGGACGGTTTCTTGGTTCTAACTTTTTAATATGTTTATTATTGGCAACAGTTAGTGGCTCAATCCCATAACTTGATTTCCCTGATGTTATTTATATGGTTACTTCCTCCTCAGTTCTATAACTGAGATTTGCCTTTTCAGTTGTTTTTTTTACATTTTTACTGAGTTTTTGACACCTTTGCTGTCTATGTACTCAGCCACTTTTTTTCACCGTTGCCCCTTATTTTGCTGCTTTTATCCTTAGTGCGCCGTTAAAGGTGAATTTATTCTCTTTTTTAGTGGGTATCTCTCATTTGGACTCCAACAATCATTTTAAGTGTTGCCCACTTCTGCTGTATAGTTTGTAAGAACATTTTTCCAGTTGAGTCATAGAGAAAATAAATCTCATCTCCTTAAGGTATCTTCCCACAGTTATTGTTGTGCTTCTTATCTTGCTTATGCCAGTTTAGCTTGCATCTTATTTTGTGATTTCTATCCTCTTTCCCCGATTTATGAGTATCCCTTCATGCTTGCTTCTATTTTTGTTCTGGTTCATTCACTATCACTACTAAATGAAGTAGTCCCTCTCTGATTGGACCAGTGAACTTTCTCTGCATTGCCTCCAAGACAAAGGCATCTTTTGTTAAATGTGGAGACCAGAACTGCACCCAGAACTACATATGAGGTCTCAACAGTGCTCATCGATGTCGCATCAAAACTTCCCTATTTTTATACACCATGCCCCTTGCTAAAAGGCCAACATCTCATTAGTCTTCCTAATGACTTCCTATACTTTTTTTTGTGTTTTGCATATTAGGACCCTCCCCTGATCCCTTCATTGAGTCGGAGTAATGCAGCAGGGAAACAGATCCTTCGGCCCAACTTATCCATGCTGACCAAGATGCCCATCTAGGCTAATCCCTTTTAGCCTATATCCCTCTAAGCTTTTCCTGTCATTGTACCTGTCTAAGTGTCTTTTAAATGTGTTATTGTACCTGTCCTAATCACTTCCTCTGGCAGCCCATTCTGTATACGCACCAACCTTTGTTTGAAGAAGTTGCCCCTCAGGTCCCTTTTTTAAATCTTTCCCCTCTTACCTTAAACCTATGCCCTCTAGTTTTTGATTCCCTTTCCCTGGGAAAAAGATTGTGTGCATTCACCTTGTCTGTGCCCCTCATGATTTTATACATCTTTATAATGTCACCCCTCAGTCTCCTACGCTCCAGTGAATAAAGTTCTAGCTTGCTCAGTCTCTCTCTCTAACTCACCCGCTTGAGTCCTGTCAACATTCTCGTAAATCTTCTTTGCACTCTTTCCAGCTTAATGACATATTTCCTATGACCAAAACTGCACACAGTAGTCCAGGTGCAGTCTCACCAATGTCTTGTACAACTGCAACATAATGTCCCAACTCCTATACTTGATGCCTAGACTGAAGAAGGCCAGCGTGCCAAATGTCTTCTTCACCACCTTGTCTACCTGTGACACGACAAAACACTGTAGTATTTTGTAATCATCTAAATAATAATTTTATTTTTCATTCTTCCTTTGAAAGTGGATAACCTTGCATTTTCCTACATTATACTCCATCTACTGACTTTTTTTTGTCCTCTCACTTAATCTATCCGTATCCCTTTTGTCTCCTCCTCGCAACTAGCTAACTCACTGATCTTTGTATCACTAATGTATTTAGCTACAGATAATTTGGTTCCTTCATCCAAGTCATCAGAATAGATTATAAATAGTTGAGGCCACAGCATTGATATCTGTGGCACCCCACTTATTTACAGAGAACATAGAACAGTTTAGCACAGGAACAGGCCCTTTGGCCCATGATGTCTGTGCCAAAAACTATGCCAAATTAAGCTAAATCTTTTCTGCCTATACATGATCCATATCCCTCCACTCCCTGCATATTCATATGTTTATCTGAAAGCCTCTTAAACACCACTATTGTATCTGCTTCCACCGCCACCCCTGGCAGCCTGTTCCAGGCACCCACCACTCTCTTTGTCAAAAAAAAACCTTGCCCTGCACATCTCCCTTCAACTTTCCCCCTCTCACCTTAGATGCATGTCCTCCAGTATTTGACATTTCTATCCTGGGAAGAAGATTCTGACAGTCTACCCTACCAATGCCTCTCATAATTTTATAAGTTTGTAGCAGGTCTCCCCTCAGCCTCTGGTGCTCCAGAGGAAACAACCCAAGTTTGTCCAACCTCTCCTTATAGCTCATACCCTCTAATTCAGACAGCATCCTGGTGAACTTCTGCTGCACCCTTTCCAAAGCCTCCGCATCCTTCCTGTAATGGGGTGACCAGAATTGGACACAATACTTGAAGTGTGAATCAAATTACTGATCCAAAAATAACCAATCTAGTTTAATTTGAGAGCTGGCATAGACTTTTATGTCATATGGAAAATATGAAATAAAAATACACGAATCTTGACTTTCTGTTTAGTTAGTTAATTACTCCTTTATCCATGCCAATATTACCCCCAATTCCATATACTCTAAAGCCATTAATGTTTCAATGTTTAAACTTGAAACCCTATTGCATTTTTCTGATTGAGTTAACCTTGTATATACAAGATCCATTGTTACATCTAGTGATCTCTGAAAACAAATGAGGCAACAGTTGTAAGACGCACATTCTCCCATGTGTTGCTGTGATCTCGTACACAAAGTTGGGACTCTATAATAGTGTTCCCCTTAGGACCGATCTAATGCACAGTGGAATTTTCCCCAACTGAGTGGGTTAGCCACCTGCTGCTCATGGTGTGTTTTCCATAAAACAAGTCTAGTATTTTTCACCAATCTTTGCTGATATAACCTTCCAGGAAAGTGTTGGTGAAACCAGCCTTATTAAATTCTCTGAATATTTTATGATCTGTATTAAATCAATTCCTTTTGCATGGTTGACAGTGGCTGTGGGAATTAGCTCTGCATTATAAATTTGCCTAGTCCTATTACAATAAATAAAACATCTTTAATTTTTGCATTCATTTTAAAGGCACTGCAGAGACAGGCACAGAGGGTTTGCCAGGAATTGCTGAAATGTAAAGATAGAAAATGAGAAATAATCATTGATGTAAAAATAAATTGCATGGTATCTCAAACATATTTTTCAAATCCTATTTGGCAGCTGATTTTAATTTTGTGGAGGCTCTCTGTACAGTGACATTGTTTAAATACATGGTCTTGAATTTTGCTTTTCAGTGAAATATTTCACTTTGTTTTGATCCCTGGGCTGCCCTGGTTTAATGGACATTTATAAGGGTGTTGTGGTTTCTAGGCTGTGGCATTTTGATATTGTGGCTGTCAGCATTGTGGATATAGGGTTCTCCCAGTGATCGTGTAACATTTAAAAGCTGCCTGTTGTTGCCTGGATTTCAGGCGTAGGACACTCTGCTTCTTGAGCATGCTCTGTCATTTAATAAGATCATGGCTAATCTCATTGTAACTTCAACTGCATTCCCACCCACTTCCAGTAACTTTTAACCCCCTCGCATATGAAGTACCTACTTTTCCCTTAAAGATATTCAAGCACACTGTTTTTCACTGCCCCAAAGACTCTCAACCTTCTGAAAAAGAAATTCCTGGATCTCTGTCTTAAGAAGGAGACTCCATATTGTTAGACAGTGACTCCTGGTTCTAGATTCTCCCACAGAAGGAAACATTTCCTGTGTCTATGTGGGTTTCCTCCAGGTTCTCCGGTTTCCTCCCACATTCCAAAGACATATAGGTTAGGAGCTGTGGGCATGCTGTGTTGGCACCGTAAGAGTGGCGACACTTGCAGACTGCCCCCAGCATGTTCTCAATAACGCAAAAAGGCGCATTTTACTGTGTGTTTTGATGTACACGTGACTAATAAATATCTTAAATATCTTCTCCACGTTTGCGCCGTAAGACCCTCAGGATCTTGGAAGTTTCAATCAACTGCGCTTCCACTCTTCTAAGTTCAAGCCGATACCACTCCAGTCTGTCCAACCTTTCCTCATAGGACAATCATTCCATTCCTGGTATCAATTGAGTAAACCTTCTCAGGGTTGCTTCCAATTTCCTTAAATATTGAGACCAACACAGTACTCCAGAGGGGGACTCACCAATGTCCTATATAACTGAAACTTAATCTCCCTACTTTTGTATTAAATTCCTCTTGCAATAAATGACAACATCCTGTTAACTTTCTTGATTACTTGCTGTGCCTACATGCAGGTCTATTCTAGGTTACAAAAGCCCAGCTTATGAATACCCTGTACATACGAATGAACTTTTGGGAGACTGGCAGGATGGATTTTTTGGCTGCTATTGGCACTTCCTATTGTGTAGGAACACGGCATAACAATGGAGGGCTGGTCGAGCCGAGCAGCACTCGACCCCGTCCCCAGTTTTACATAAACTTATATCCCATACAGTGAAAAGCAAGACTTAAGTGCAAAAAAAAAGGCGCAATAGAAGACAAATCCATGGCAGTGCAAGAGGTGGTCCATGGTGTTCCATTGCTGAGGTGCATTAGGGTGGTGCACCTAGGATGGTTGTAGGGAGGTAGATGTTCCTGAACCTGATGGTGAGGGACGTCAGGCTTCTGTACCTCCTGCTTGATGGTAGCAATGAGCAGAGGGCATGACCCGCATCGTGGGGATCCTTAATGATAGATGCCGTTGCCTTAAGGCAGCGCCTCCTATAGATGTTGTCAATGGTGGGGAGGGCTGTGCCCATGATGGATCGAGCTGTGTCCACTACTCTCTGCAGCCTCTTGCATTCCTGTGTGTTGGAATTGCCGTACCAAATCATGATGCAACCAGTCAGGATACTTTCAACAGTGTATCTGTAGAAGTTTGTTCAACTATTTGGTGATATTCCAGATCTCCTTAAGTTTCTAAAAAGGTGGAGTCACTGACGCACCTTCTTTGTGATTACATCTATCTGCTGGGCCCTGGGCAGGTCCTCCAAGATGTTAATGCCCAGGAAGTTGAAGCTGCTGACCCTCTCCACCTTTGACCCACCAAGGAGAACTGATCCCCTAAAATGAACAAATACTGACGGAGAAATGCCTAACTGGTTGGATTTGCTCTCACTGTAAGAGGTTTCATAGAGCAATTGCAAAAAGATTAAAATCAATGCTGCTCTGTCACAATAAATAGTTCCAGCAGCAATACTTCTTTTATCTCATAGAGTCAGAGTCATCCATCATGGAAACAGGCCCTTCTGCCCAGCTCATGCATGCCGACTGTGTTGCCTAGCAAGCTAGTCCCATCTCCTCGCGTTTGGCCCATAGCCCTCTAAGCCTCTCCTACCCATGTCCTTATCTAGATGGCTTTTAAATGTTGCTAATGTGCTGACCTCAACGACTATTTCTGGCAGCTCATTCCAAAAACGCACCACCCTTTGCATGAAGAAGCTGCCCCTGATGTCCCTTTTAAATCTCTCGCCTCCTATCTTAAACCTAGGAATGCAAGTCTGCACTTGTACTCCTTGGTCCCTCTGTTCCATAACACTCCCCAGGGCCCTACCATTCACTGTGTAAGTCCTACCCTGGTTTGATTTCCCAAATTGCAATAACTCACATTTATCTGGGTTGAAAGCCATTTGCCAGTCCTCAGCCCACATACCTTGATAACCTTCAAGAAAATCTGTATTTGAAAGAGGATTCAAAGACAACCAGCAGAGGATGAAAATCCATCTGTCCTGGTGGGTCAGGACTGTTCTTCCAGATTGACAGGAAGTTCTAACATGGCCTTATTTCAGTTAAGTAGAATACTTGCACCAAATGCTGCTGCAGATCTACTTGGAATACATATCAATTCTTTACGTTTGATATTAATTAGCTTGATAATTTTTTTATTCCAGGCAAGAAACTGTTACGCTTCAAGGTTTTGAATCATTGGGGCTTAGTTGGTTATTATGTTGTATTTTACAATATAATGAATTCACACGTTAAGGAGTAATAGCTGAGATGTGGGGGAGTTTCACGTATTAACGAGCAAAGGCTTGCAGAATTCTCCCACGTCATGGGAATATTAAGCAATTTATTATCTTGCCTCAGATGACCTTAAAAGCATGCACAGCAATTACGGTGAGGATAATTTTGTTTACTGTGAATCTAGTCTGCTGCAAATATACTCAAGAGAAGGGAATGATTTGAATGACAAGTCGGCTTGAAGATTCCGGAGGCAGATTGATGGCATCTTTCCAAATCCTGTTGACTTTGGGTGGGGGGGGGGGGGGGGTGTGAGTGGGGAGAGGCGGAGAGAAAAGACTCTTGTGCAATTAGTTAGCCAGTTAAGTTGGTAGGGAGCCTGCCTGTCAGAGGGGTATCCTCCCATTTATTGAGTATTCATCTTCCTATTTATTGATGCCCCTCCCAAATGCGCTGGACTGGAACTCCTGAGTGGGTCCATAGAGAACTGCTGGCCAGCTCCAGTGCGTATCACAATGTGCTTCGGATTTCCGAATTGTTGCATTGTGGCACAGAAGTATGGAATATGCTGGAGATCAGATGTGGCAGTTTCTGATCTCTCCCTCAGTCACTCCATAACATACTAAACCGAGGATCTGGATGGACTTCACATTAGGTCCCACGGTGTTGCACCAGCCACAGCTGGCACATCTGGTGCTGTTTCATTCACTTAACCGGAGTTGGTAACCTTCATTAAAAAGTGATTTTTTTTAACTAAAATCATTGCTATCACTAAATTAATTTATGTAAGTTCACCTAAAGCACATATTTCCTTTCAATGTAGAAGGAAGCTATGACAGCTCACAGAACAATCCCATTCCTTACTGGTTTTACTGTAGCCTATTCCTCCCATATTTCCATCAACTCCCTCCACATCCTGCACACTAGGGACAATTTACAGTGGCCAATTAACCAACCAACCTGTGTGTCACTGGGATGTGGGAGGAAACTGGAGATTCCAGGGGAAACCCACGTGGTTACAGGGAAAACGTGCAAACTCCGCACAGATAAGTGCCTGAGGTCTGGATTGAACCCAGGCTGCAGCAGCTCCACTAGCCACAGTTCCAACCAAAATTACATTATTTATAAGTTTTTTATTTTAATTTTTAATTACTTTTGCAACTGTTTCTATATGTCTCTGATCATCAGTGGCACTGCAAAATTGTGTAAAGCCCACTGAGGGCACAAGCTGCAAGATGTGTAGATACCATTACTGCAGCCATTCAGGGAGGGGCTGTGGAGGGAAACATGGAATGAAGAAGCTGGGACCCAGTGTGAGCTTCCTGCAGCTGTTGCTGATCCACATAAAGGGTGCACATACACCATTTGGGGTATCGTCTGCTGTTAGCTCATGTTCCTGAGCTGATCTGGTCCTCCAGGTGAGACCCTGTGCTGTGCCAGGATCTTGTTTGAGGAGAGGGTTGGATTGGGCACTGTGCCCAATCACACACTCACATACCTGGTTTCAGCAAGGTTACCCCTTGACACTTCACTGCCTTTCACACACAGTTGCTCCAGTTCATCTGTACCTGGGGGTGCAACATTGATGCAAGACTCGCCACAGGTCCCTCCCACACAACCAGAAAAATGCTTGAAGTATTCATCAGGTCAGGCAGCATTTGTGGAGGGAGAATGTTTCAGGTGAATGCCTCTGGTCACCCCATTCCAGGAAGGATGTGCAGACTTTGGAAAAGGTGCAGAAGAGGTTTATCAGGATGCTGCCCAGATTAGCGGGTATTAGCTAAAAGGAGAGGTTGGACAATCTTGGGTTGTTTTCTCTGGAGCAGTGGAGGCTGAGGGGAGACCTGATAGAAGTTTAGAAAATTATGAGAGGCATAGATATGGTAGACCAGTCAGAATCTTTTCCCCAGGGCAGAAATGTCAAATACCACAGGATATGCATTTAGGGTGAGAGGGGGAAAGTTTAAAGGAAATATGGGGGGCAATTTTTTTTACACAGAGACTGGTAGGTGCCTGGAATGGGCTGTCAGGGGTAGTGGTGAAAACAGATACAATAGTGGCATTTAAGAGGCTTTTAGATAGACACATAACTATGTAGCGAATGGAGGGATATGGATCATGTGCAGACAGAAGAGATTTAGTTTAATTTGGCATTGTATTTGGCACAGACGTTATGGGCCAAAGGGCCTGCTACTATGCTGTACTGTTCTATGTTCTAGAGCCCCATATTGGCAGGGATCCGAGGCAGAGTGGCAAATTGCATCCAAAATTGGCCGGCAGCAAGAGGTAACGGCTGCTGAGACTTTTGCAACTGGAAGGTTGTTACCAGTGGAGTTGTAGCAACACCATTTGTGCTTTGGGAGTTATGTGGCAGCAGAAGGTATGTATGAATATGGGGGCAAACAACACCCGGTATGATCTGAACTTAAAGGCAAAATATTAATGTTTAAAATTGAGTCAAAATTCCTTAGTTATAAACTATGTGGTTTAAAACATTTTATTTTGCCAACACTTTTCTCATGCTATCACAGGCAACAGACTTTACAGCAATTCCTCAATTTACAAATTTTCACTGTAACTCCATTGACTCTGAAGGGAAGATGTTTTCTGTTTACTGATGTATTTTTCTCTGTAACAAGTAGCATGCTATCTCTGCCCACATGAATACACTGCAGTGAAATGCCCATAATGCATCTCACCCAGCCTTTCCGACATACAAGGTTCCGCTTCATGGCACATTTCCCAAGAACTCATCTCTTTAGTAAGTCAAGGAATGGTTGCTCTGCTCTTTCCTTTCTGGCCTGGCTTCCTGAATTCAAAAATAAATGTATCGATGTTATTATAAATGTAAAGTAAATCTCACCTGTCTGTGCTTTCTTAAGTTAACATGGGAGCTGTCCATCCTAACATGACAGCGCTTGGAATAAAATGTCTGTTCGGGGAGTGTAGTTCTATCCATGTGAACAATATAGGTAGTCAAATGCAGCTGACATTTTATAACTAGGGTCTACAGTAGACACAAAGGCACAGCATCTAAGTTCTTTCAATGCTGGAACGCTGTATTAACACACAGCATGTGCTGAAATCCTGGTACATAGTTTTAACAGATCTACTGACTTCATAACAAAGTCCTCTACAATAAAATTAATCTCCAGAATAGCATAAATCTGCTGGAAGTTTGAAATAAAAACAGAAAATACTGGAACTGCTGAGCAGGTTGGGCTTTTGTTCAAAGCTTTATCAAAAACAAGAAACCAAACAAAAAAAAGTTACCTGACCTGCTGAATATTTACAGCACATTTTGTCTTTTAATCTCCAGAATAGTTGCAGCTCAGGGCTCCTTTGACCGAATTTTAAAATTGTTTCAATGAATCTTATGGCTGACGTCAGTAAAATAATTGACGTGACAAAGTAAGGAAAGTATCAGAATACATTTCAGAGGTGATTAGATTGCATTGTAAATATATTTTGTTGAACTCACTTCTGAAAAAGATTTCAGTAAGATTTTTCCTGACAAGAACTACAGGCTGGTCAGCTTGACTTCAGTATTTGGAAGTTTCTAGACATGATAATCCAGAAAGAAATTAACAGTAAGTTGATGTGTGCATTTATAAAGGAAGGCTGGGATGAATTTGTTAAAAATGGTATTTCAGTAATAGATGAATTTCCGGAGTGAGTTGATGTGGGTGCTGCAGTGCTGCAGCAGGTAGTGCTGCAGTGCTGCAGCAGGTAGTGCTGCTGCCTCGCAGCTCCAGAGAACCTGGTTCGATCCTAACCTCGGTTACTGTTTGTGTGGTGTTTACAAGTTCTCCCTGTGACAGCGTGGGTTTCCTCCAGGAGCTCTGCTTTCCTCCTACATCCCAGAGGCAAGGGAGGCTAATTGGTTACTCATAAATTAACCACTGTTGGATGAATGGTGGATTGGAGTTGATGGGCATAGGCTATGGGAAAGTCGTTGGGAAATGGAATTGATGTGGTATAGGCTTGATGGGCCAAATGAATATCGATATGATCTTAGTTGATGTTTCATGAACTACATGAACTTTCAAGAGGAGTTGATAAAATGCCATATAACAAGTTTGCCAGCAAAACTGAAGTTGCAGAATAAAGAGGGCAGTGGCGTATGGATACAAAATAGGCTTTGAGTCAGGAAATACCGACTTGAATTTGTTTGTGGACTGGAGGTAGTTGTGTAGTGGTATTCCCAAGGCAGTGTGGCTTGTGTCGCTGTTTTTCTGAATGCATGTTAATGACTTGGAATATGGCTTAGGGTTTGACACTTAAAAATGACTTGAAAATTGGAAGTGTAATTATTGAAGGGTTATTGAGGAACCAAGCCTATTGATCAGGTAAGTGGAATAGACTGATAAATGGATGGTGAAGTATAACACAGAGGAGTTTAAATGAAGGATCTTTCATAACTCTGAGAAGAGAGGACAGTTGCAGAAGTGGTGTAGGAACTTGAATGGAAAGATGGGTCAAGTAAATGTTTTCATATAAGAAAGCATATGAACTGGTGATTATAATTGAAACTGTAAATAAGCATTCAATACTAAAGCAAGTGAGTTATGTTGAACCTCAAATAGTGGTTTGGTCGCAATTGGAGTATTATATCCAACGCCACACTTTAGGACGGGTGTGAAGGCATTATATTGTGTGCAGGGTAAAAGATTCTTGGAGTGCTTATGGGGATGCAGGGCTTTAATAATGTGGAGAGGCTGGAGAAGCTGGGCTTGTTCTCTTGAGAGCAGACAGGGCTGAGAGGAGATTTATTGGAAGTGTCTTAAAATTGAGAAGGATGTGGGCAAAGTGAAGAAAGGAAGTTGTTTTCCATTGGCTGAAAACTCAGGAAGCAGCAAACACAGATGTAAGGTGCTTGAATATAGAAGTAGTGGTGAGGAAGATCATGCAGCAAATGATCATATTCGAGACCATTGTCTGGGAGGGTGGGTTGGATGCAAATCCGTCACAGAGATTTAAAAGCAGATGTACTTCAAAGAATAAAAGATGTATGGCTATAGGAAAAGAGTTGGGAAATGGCATGAACTGGATTGTTCTGTCCAGTAGCAATTCAGAGACTTTACTCTCAAAATACTCTCTTGGGCAGCACAGTAGCACAGCTGGTAGAGCTGCTGCCTCACGGCTCCAGCAACCTTGGTTCAATTCTGAGCTCGGGTGCCGTCTGTATGGAGTTTCCACATTCTTCCTGTGACCGTGTGGGTTTCCTCCAGGTGTTCTGGTTTCCTCCCACATCCCAAAGGAGTGCGGATTAGTGGTTAATTGACCTCTGTGTGTAGGCGAGTGGTAGAATCTGAGGGGAGTTGATGGGAATATGGGGAGAATGAAATGGGATTAGTGTAAAGAGGTTAGCAGGGACTCAGTGGGCTAAGGGACTGTTTCTATGCTGTATGACTCTGTGACTGTATAACATCTGCAGTTATCAGTGAGGTGGAAGGTAGCTTCTAGAGTCTGTGAGAGAAAGTAGTTTCAGCCAGTGGCAGATGAGATGAAATGACATTTCCCTTGGGCCATGCTGAACTTAACAGGAGGCCATTACCCATCTTGTCTCCTTCCCGACAGGAGACGGCCAGGTTGAGTGGACAAGTTGACCTTCAGACTGGGTAGCAGTTGGGTGGAGGGGCAGGGGGTGCAAGAGGGAGGAAGGGAGGGACGGATGAGAAGGGGATTGTTGAAGCCCAGGAGGAGGGGAAAATCGGAGTTGGGTAGCAGCACTCAAAGCGCTAGGGGAACTCAGCGGGTCAGGCGACACCTATGGAAGGAAATGGACATTTGACGTTTCAGGTCATCGGTGATGTTCGTCTACAGGGGAGTTGGTGAAGCTGGTAAACTGCCCAGTCAAATGATAATAGAAAGGCTCTTTCGTCCTGCACACAACCATCCTCGACTCTCTTTTGCTGCCGGACTTGCAGAGTCTGCATAATCTGACCAGCGAGAGTTAAATTTAAAATGCTGGTTAATTCTGAGGCATACAGCCTTTTCTAATATTTAACTGGCCAGCCTGCTCTTTGCCTCAGATAAAGCCTGGAATTGGCAGCTTGGATGCAGGTTAGGTTTTAGAATTTTAACTTTTTTTACATCCCATCTTGCTCAACCAAACCCCCTTATTTTGGATGGGCATGGGGTGTTGCATTGTGGTCATTTCCCTAACTGATCAAGATCCCCCTGTAATCTATGATAACCTTCTTCACTATCAATAACGCCTCCTAATTTCATGTCATCCGCAAACTTACTGATCAAGCCTTGTGCATTTGCATCCAAATTATTTATATAAATAACGAATAACAAGGCCCTCTAACCCTGCCCCTCATTTTGCACACGTAAACCAATGTTTGACGTTATATTTTCACCCAGAGGGTGGTCCATATATGGAACGAGATGCCAGAGGAAGTGGTTGAGGCAGGTACAATAACAACATTTAAAAGACACTTGGACAGGTACATGGATAGGAAAGATTTAGATGCAAATGGGATATGGATCACACACTGGCAAATGGGACTAACTGAGATGGGAATCTTGGACCAGTTGGGCTGAAGGGCCTATTTCTATGCTGTATGACTCTATATGTGATACTTTAGAAAGCTGTGTCTGTTTTTGCCACTTCCAGTTGGCCATGACCTTGACTTGACACCTTCCTGTATAAAGCAATATGGGTGAGAGAACTCTGACAGTGAATGGATTGCAGCTGGTGTTGATGACAGTGTCCAAAACCAGTCAAGTTCAGACTCCTCTGTAGCTGTGTGTTTGCTGACACCACCTGCTTCCTCCCACTCTATCGGAAATGTTGGAGGCAGATTTACAAGCAGTGGGCAGGAAGGAGGTGGTGAGGATAGAGAGGGATTACCAATGTTAGTTTAATCAGGGGAGGTTCCAGAAAAAAAGTTGAGGGTGAGATTTGATAACATTGGGGTGAGTGATGGCATGCAGAGATCAGCAGTGGAGGTTGGACTTGGGGGGGGGGGGGGGGGGGGGGGAAGAGAGAGAGAGAGAGAGCGAGCCAGGGGTGCCAAATGTTGTCAGAGATTGAGCGAATTGGGAGAAGAGTTGGAGACAGGGGGGCGGTGATTGTGGAGCACATTGATGATCGTGAAAGCAGACTAATAAACTGGTTTTATGACTAGTAGCATAAAATAAAAGATCAAAAGTACAGGATGAATGTTCACCTGAAAGGGAGAAGGAAGGGTGGAACACAATGGACCTGAAAGGAAGAAGGCAGGCTGTGGCTCACGTGGACCTGAAAGGGCGATGGCCGAGCGGACGGTGTAGGGTGAACATATGGACAGAGCGAAGGGGCAACAAACCAAGGGATGCACAGCAGTAATTGGCCGCAGGGTGAAGCAGGGAGGGCAGAGTGATTGGAAGTAGACCAGGCAATATGAAGAGGGTACAGACACCACAGGGTGAAGCAGTAAATGATGCGGGTAAATGGAATTAGTGTAGATGGGTGCAAGGGTGGCATATACATAGTGGGCCGAAGGGCCTGTTTCTGTGCTGTATGACACTCAATGAGAGTCATAGTCACTATAACAGTCAATGAGAGTGAAAACTAAGCTTTATTATTTCAGGTCACTTGTTAGCTTGGCTCAATAAGTAGCATTAATATTCCAAAAACTGGATCCAGTCCCCTTTGACATAGAAAACATTTTTTCAATTCATTCTCAGGATACTTGTACCATGGGGAAGACCAGTATCTCCTGCACTTCCCCAATAGTCCTGAAGTCCATGTGGTGAAGTTTGCCCTGCTTCCCCATCCCCCAAAGATATTAGATAAGTTTTAATGGTTCTTGGCTCTGCGATGACAAAGCTAGGCTGCTTCAGTGCACTGTTGTTTAAAGTGCTGTCTTGCCAAAGCTGTATCCACTCAGCAGTTGGATATAAAGAGCTGGGAGTTTTCCCAGGGACTTAGCCAACATTTCTTCCTGAAACAAAAAACAAACAAAAAAAAAAGTGATGGTAAGAATCCAGGGGCAGCATGTTCCTGGTAGGATAAAGGGTAAACCTGGCAAGTTTAGGGAACCCTGGCTGACGAGGGAGATTGAGGCTCTGGTCAGGAAAAAGAAGGAAGCATACATTGGGTTTAGGAGGTTGGGGACGAGTGAATCCCTTGATGACTATAAAAAGATTATGAAAACACTTAAGAGGGAAATCAGGAGGGCAAAGAGAGGGTATGAGATGGATCTGGCAGGTAAGGTTAAGGAAAATCCCAAGAGGATCTATAGATATATTAAGAGTAAAAGGGTGGCTAGGGAGAGAGTAGGTCTCCTTAAAGATCAGTAGGGTCGCCTATGTCTCAAGCCGCAGGAGATGGGTGGGATTTTTAACGAATATTTCTCCTTGGTGTTTACTGAAAAGAAAATCATTGTTGCTCAAGAGGTAAGGGAAACAAGTGGAGATGTTTTAGAGAACATTCATATTACCAGGAAGGAGGTATTTGCAGCCTTGCAGCACATTAAGGTGGATAAATCCCCAAGGCCTGACTGAGTGCATCATTGGACTTTGTGGGAGGCTAGAGGAGAAAGTGCAGAGGCCGTTATGATTTTTGCTTCATTGCTGGCCACTCGTGAAGTTCCCGAAAGCTAGAAGGTGGCTAGTGTTGTTCCATTGTTTAAAAACGGTAGCAAGGACAAGCCATGGAACCAGAGGCTGGTCAGCCTGACGTCACTAGTGAGGAAGTTACTGGAAGGAATGCTGAGGGACAGCATCTACTAGTATTTAGATAGAGAGTCTGATTAGTAGGAGTCAGCATAGCTTTGTGCGTGGAAAGTCGTGCTTGACGAATCTTTTAGAGTTTTTTGAAGAGGTAATCAAAAAGGGTAGTTGAGGGTAGGGCAGTGGATGTTCTCTATTTGGACCTTAGCAAGGGTTTTGACATGGTAGGCTGGTCTGGAAGGATGGGTCCCATGGAATCCAGGGAGAGCTACTGAGGTGGATTTGAAATTGGCTCAGAGGTAGGAAGCAGAGGGTGGTGGTTGAAGGTTGTATCTCGGAATGGAGGCCGGTGACCAGTAGTGTCCCGCAGGGGTCAGTGTTGGGAGCCTTGTTATTTGTTATTTATATAAGTAATTTGGATGTGAATGCACAAGGCTTGATCAGTAAGTTTGCAGATGACATGAAATTAGGAAGTCTTGTTGACAGTGAAGAAGGTTACTGTAGATTACAGGGGGATCTTGATCAGTTAGGGAAGTGGGCTGAGGAGTGGCAAATGGATTTCAATACAGATAAGTGTGAGGTGATGCATTTTGGAAAGTCAAACCAATGTCGGACAGGGTGGTGAAGAAGGCATTAAGCATGCTGACCTTCATTAGTCAGAGCATTGAGTATAGGAGTTGGGACATTATGTTGCAGTTGTATAAGTTGTCGGCGAGGCTGCACTAGGAGTACTGTGTACAGTTTTGGTTGCACTTTGATAGAAAAGACATGGTTAAACTGTACAGAGTGCAGAAAAGATTTACAAGGACGTTGCCAGGACTAGAAGGCCTGAGTTATAGGGAGAGGTTGGCCAGGCTAGGTCTTTATTCCTTGGAACGTAGGAGAATGAGGGGCAACCTTATAGAAATGTTTAAAGTTATGAGAGGCACAGATAAGGTGGATGGTAACAGTCTTTTTCTCAGGGTAGGGGAGTCCAAAACTAGAGGGCATAGATTTAGGGTGAGGTAGGAAAGATTTAAAAGGGACCCGAGGGGCAACTTTTTCACTTAGATGGTGGTCAGTATATGAACGAGTTGCCAGAGGAAGTGGTTGAGGCAGGTACAATTGTATTATTTCAGAAGCACTTGGACAGGTACATGGAGGGGCAGGGCTTAGAGGGATATACAGGCAATTGGGACTAACTAGGTGGGCACCATGGTTGGCATGGACTTGTTGGGCTGTAGGGCCTGTATCCATGCTGTATTGCTCTATGACTTGGAAAGGCAGGGATAATCAGAGATAACCAGCATGGCTTTGTCAAGGACCGATCCTGTCTGACCAATCCGACTGAATTTTTTGAAGAGGTAACAAAGGAGGGCAGTGTAGTAGATGTGGTTTATATGGATTTCAGTAAGATCTTTGATGAGGCCCCACATTGAAGATTGATCCAAAAGGTTAGGGCCTATAGGATCCAGGGCAAGTTGGTAAAATGGATCCAAAACTGGCTTGGCAATAGAAGACAGAGGGTGATGGTTGAGGGTTGTTTTAGTGATTGGATGCCCGTGCCCAGTGATGTTCCACAGGGACCCTTGCTGCTTGTAGTAGACGTGAATGATTTGGATATAGAAGTAGGAGGCATGATGAGTAAGTTTGCGGATGATAGGAAGATTGGTGGGGTTTTTGATTGTGTAGAGGGTAGTCTTAGGTTACAGGGTGATATTGATGTGTTGGTGAAATGGGCTGAGAAATGGCAGATGGAGTTTAATCCTGATAAATGTGAGTTGATGCATTTTTGGAGTACTGATGAGGCGAGGACATACAGCATGAATGGTAGGGCCCCAGGGAATATTGAAGAACAGAAGGGCCTTGGTATATAATCCAAAGGTCATTGAAGCTGTCAGCACAGGTGGATAACATGGTTAAGATGGCAAATGGGATGCTGGCCTTCATTAGTTGGCGCATTGAATACAGGAGATGGGAGGTTATAGTCCAACTTGATAAAACAATGGTTAGACCCCAACTGGAGTACGTGTGCAATTCTGGTCACAATGCTGTAGATGTGATAGATGAGGGCGCAGAGGATATTCATCGAGAAGTTGCCTGGGATGGAGCCTTTCAGTTATGAGGAGAGACTGGAGAGGCTGAGTCCATTTTCCCTGAAGCGCTGGAGGTTGAGAGGGGCATCACTGAGATGTGTATAATTATGAGGGATATAGTTAGGGTAGCTGGCAGGAAACTTTTCCACCTATCAGAGGTAGACAAAACTAGAGGACGTAGATTTAGGGTGAGGGGGAAGAGATTTAGAGGGGATCTGAGGAAACCTTTTTCATCCAGACAGTGGTGAGTACCTGGAATACATTTCTTGAGAGAGTGGTGGAAACATGATCACTGGCAGCATTTAAGAAATGTGTAGATGAGCACTGTAGTCACCTAGGTATAGAAGGATAGGGGTCAAGAGCTGGAAGATGGGATTGGTACAGATGGGTACCCACTAGGTGACGTGGACATGGTGGGCTGAATGGGCTGGTTGCATGCTGTATGACTGACACTATGACTATCATTCTAGAACAAGGTCATGCTAGGGTTTTACAACTTACTTGTTGTCAAGGCTTTGCCTTGAGTACTGTGGATTTTATCATGGATGGGCAAAGGTTGTGAGAAGGTTCGACAACAGAGAAGGTTCGGAGGTGACTTAATTGGGGGGGGAGGGTTTCAACGTGCTGAGAGGTTTTGTTGGAGCAGAAAGAAATTTCCTCTGAGCAGGTCTGTAAATAGAGGACAGGAATTCAAAAGAATAGGGAGAAAGGGATTTTCCTTACTCCATCCCTCCCCTTCCCCTGACCTGCAGTGTACTTTTCCTTCTCTGATCTGTTATCAGTGGAATGGACTGCAGTGCAAACTTTGTGGCCAAACTGCTGGGCTACAAGGAGTGAGGCTGTCCTCTCAATTGGTCTTTATACTGCAGATTCAAACTGCAATCTGCATCTTCAAGTCCTGTTAACAACACCACACAAATTAAAGTGCCCTGTTTTCTTTTACTGTATTCTATAATACTGTGACGTTGTTTCAAATGGAATTCAGTGCATGTGCTCTTTGCTAATCTAGTTTAAGCCAGAGTTAATTTGGAAACTGTGGTAATTCGATGAATAAAATGAAATCAGAAGTTACGGGGCAAGTAAATAACAAGGCCCCCATGGCAACACTGTTAGTTTAAGCACAATGAAGAAATATTGTCAAAGAAAGGAAGATATTAATAAATCTCAAGTGAAAGCAATTGATTGAGAGTTCACACTGAAAGATAGAGTTACAAGCATTCTTTATTCTGCTTTGTCAGCCAAAGTGTTCCCAGATGTAAACCCTAATCCATTACAGGCTGCATTGTTGCAATCAACGTGAGGTAGTCTCCCCACTGGGCAAAACCACACTGTCTTCAAGCCATGGAGAATAGGATCCCAATCCAAAGGAAAGGTAGTATTTCTCTTTGGTGGTGATTGTTGAGCCTGTTTCTGTGGATATTTTAGTCTCCAGTTTGTTGGCAAAAGTGGGATTACTTACATAGAACAAAGAACAGTACAGCACAGGAACAGGCCCTTTGGCCCATGATGTTATGCCGACCTAATTAAGCTAATGACACCCAGTCACTTCTGCCTGCACATGGTCCATATCCCTCTATTCTCTGCATATTCATGTGCCTGTCTAAAAGCCTCTTAAACCCCTCTGTTGTATCTGTCCCCCACCGGCCATGTATTCCAGGCATTCCAGGCACCCACCACTCTGTGTTTAAAAAAAAAACATGCCCCACACATTTCCTTTGAACTTTCCGCCCCCCCCCCCCCCACCTTAAATGCACGCCCTCTAGTATTAGGTGTGCTTGGAGATGATTTTTGTATGGGATCCTGCTGTTCCTTGCGCATTGAAAGGTAGCAGGTTGCGAAGTCTAAATATTCAGACTGCTGTGTTAGGAACACCTTAAAATCACTAATTTAGTTCAAGCCTGGTAGAAGCTACCAAGGCAGAGAGTAATGAAAGGATAGTGGTTTAGTTCTTTCATGGGAAATGGGTAGCGTGAACAGGCTGGCATTGCCCTGAACTGAGGGGCTTGTTGAGTCATTTCACAATAACTTTGATGTGAAGTTATGAAATGTATCACAGAGAAGGGAGGAAAATGATCAGGAAGACTTACCTTTCTGGGTCCCATGACTCCACATTCAACAATAGAAGAATATTAAATTCCTTTGCTCAATACAGTACCATCATTTGATACACAGTGACTTTATGGTTAGGTTGCTTTGATTAACAATCTACGTCTTCACAGGAGCAAATTCTGTTTTGGCATCCTTTAAAGAGCTCTACCTGGGGCAGCCTCTAGACGGTTCTTTGTGTTTGCTCCACATCTCCCCATCATCACTTAGACACCACTCCATTATCTCCCAGACCAGCGTCCAAATCATTTCACTAACCAACACCGTAATCATCTCCATGGTGGGATCTGCTCCCCACCCACCCTGCAAATTCCTTCTCTCTGTGATCCTCCTTCCTTCCCTATTTTTTCCCATCCTTTCCTATTGTTGTGTGCAATTCTGGTCGCCCATTACAGGAAGGATGCGGAGGCTTTGGAAAGGGTACAGAAGAGGTTTACCAGGATGCTGCCTGGATTAGAGGGTATGAGCTATACGGAGAGGTTGGACAAACTTAAGTTGCTTTCTCTGGAACGTGGGAGGCTGAGGGGAGACCTGATAGAAGTTTATAAAATTATGGGAGGCATAGATAGGGTAGACAGTCAGAATCTTTTTCCCAGGGTAAAAATGTCATATACAGGAGGACATGCATTTAAAGTGAGGGGAGGAAGTTTAAAGGAGATGGGGGTGTGTGGGGGTAAGTCTTTGTACACAGAGAGTGGTAGGTGCCTGGAACAGGCTGCCAGGGGTAGTGGTGGAAGCAAATATGATAGTGGCATTTAAGAGGCTTTCAGATAAGCTCGTGAATGTGCAGGAAATGGAGGGATATGGATCAAGTGCAGGCCGAAGAGATTCAGTTTAATTTGGCATCATGTTCGGCACAGACATCGTGGGCCGAAGGGCCTTTTACTGTGCTGTACTGTTCTGTGTTCTATGTTCCATGTACCCTGTGATTCTCTTCCACCTCCCCATCACTCCACAGTGCACTGTTTAATGGACCTCCTTTGTGATTCCCACAGCCTGGAATAGTGGGAGGCTCTGGAGGGAAGTAATTTTGTTCGCATTTCCCTGTACGAGGCATGTTCTATTGCTCCTGACACCTTGAGGCTCTTGTGTGATAGGACATCATTTCCCCAGGGATTCACACACTCTGGTGGCTGTTCCTCATGCAATGTTGGTTTAGAGTGTTTTTTCAGCCATGTTGCAACTTTGAGGCAAATGTTTTTATTTCTCGTGAACCAGGTCCAAACTTTGAATTTTAATTCCCCTGTTGCGACAGAATGGCAAAATCACAATGTTCCCTTGCTTTTGAATGAGCTGAAAACTCTTTAGCAGTATGGTCAATACTGTCATTGATTTTAAATATGAATAGGAAGCTTTGCCTTGCTGCATTGTTCAGCTGTTACTTGCTCTTTCCTTTTACATCAGTAAGGCTGCAGCTAACATTATCCTCTGACAGTGGGACAGGCTCTCCTTGTACAGTCAGTGCCTTTTCAGATTCTCCTGCCAGATTCGGATTCATATTCAGATTCTTTTTCCCTGGGTAGAAATATCAAATACAAGAGGACATGCATTTAAGATGAGAGGGGAAAAGTTTAAAGGAGATGTGTGGGGCAAGTTTTTTACACTGAGATGGTGGGTGCCTAGAACGGGCTGCCAGGGGTAGTGGTGGAAGCAGATACAATAGTGGCGTTTAAGAAGCTTTTAGATAATCACATGAATATGCAGGAACTGGAGGGGCATGGATCCTGTGCAGGCAGAAGAGATATAGTTTAATTTGGCACTGTGTTCAGCACAGACATCGTGGCTGAAGGGCCTGTTTCTGTGCTGTACTGTTTTATGTTCTTTGTTCTATTCAGATGCAGATTAGTTTATTGTCATATACACCAGGGTATAATGAAATTCCTTGGTTCACATGAAGCTCACAGAATAAACAGTACACATGGTAATACTAAATACAACAATAACTACAACGACAAGCGCAAAACAGCAGAATGGTTATGCAAACTGAAGTAGTTCAAAAGGAAGTGCCAAAGTTACAATACTCACCATGACCCTCACCAGTTGTGTGAGGATCCACATGGTTACTGAAGAGGCAATACAGGAGACTTTATGGGATTTGTCAGGAGCAGAACTGGTTACTTTGATCACTTGCACATGCCCTTTTTCAACCCAAGTTTTTGTCTGGTTTATCTTGTGAGTGCATGGTCTTTTAAGTAGCATTTTTATTTGCTTGGCTACATGTGATCTTGGCCAAGAACTCAAGCACATTGCAGGCAAAGATATTCACCAGAGCTAGTAACATGCTTCTGCTGCCTAGCTCTACTGGTTCCTGCCGTTGACATCCTCACATTTATACTTCAAAGAAATGTTCCATTTATTCTGATTTATTGAGTGACAGGAGGAGGAAGCCTGACTGTGTTTGTGCATTAACTTTGAAGACACCAGGAGTGGTTTTGGTGATTTTGTGATAAATCTTTGGAAGAAACAGCTCCCAATATATCCTTTCACACCATGCACAGTGCTGCTGCCTCACAGCTCCAGCGTCAGGGGTTCGGTACTGCGTGGAGTTTGCCCATTCTCTCCATAACCACATATGTTTCATCCGGGTGCTCCGGTTTCCTCCCATGTCCCAAAGTGGCTGCTGTAACTTACCCCTCATGCAGGTGGCTGGGAGGAGAATCAGGATGGTGATGGTGGACATGTGGGAGAGAATTGGTTACATGGAATGGGATTGAAGGGATTGTGCTGAGAGCTGGCATAGACCTGATGGGCTGAATGGCCTGCTACATTAAGAAAAATATGAGACCATGAGAATTTAATGAGAAGCTCTTGCAATATAAATAATCCTCTCCTGGCCATGGGCTCTTCCTTCCATAGGCTGCAGTAACCTCAACCTAGAACTTTGGAGCAGCATTACCAGGGTGAAGCAATTTGGCTCTCCTTCTGAGCCTCCTACTTGATCCAAGTATGAGTAGCCCAATGGTAATTTATCAAGAGACATTCTTAACATTTCTTCTCACTTTCTGCTTCTGAGCATTATGAGGATCTGGTACCATGATCTCAGGGCAGCTCTCTGAATTCTAGAGCCTCCATAACTTGGCACCAGTGTCCTTGTCACACTCTCTACTCACTTTGGGTTTGTTCAGCCAAGGACCCGAGTTTGAGATCATTTGATTGGATGTATTCACGTGCACGTCACTGATGCTGGATTGTTTTAACCAACATTTTTGCTTTCAAAGTGTTCACCTTGTCGGGCTACATCAGTTACTTTACTGTGGGTGAAGTGATTTGAAAAAAACAGGTGGGTATGCTGTTCAAGTTGCTTTGTCTGTAACTTCACACCAAAGAGTTGCATAAATGTTATCCTTTGTAGTCTTGAGATGCTCGAACAGTACAAGAGCCCCAGAGGTTATTTTGTGTTTCTGCTTCATGTGTGTTAATGCTTTCAAAAGGAAAGAATATAGAAGTATTACAGAGGCAGGGAATTGGGATCCAAAGTGATGGGGAAGGGAATATGCATCCTTGTGATTGATCTCCATCCTGAGGATTTTAACTGAGATCACAAAAATAATGTCGAGCTCAATGAATACACATGAATTTGCCTGATATTTACCTTAAGTTTCTCAATAGAAAATAATATTTGAATTTTGATATTTTGGTATTAACACTCAACCTTGCTCTTCAATTGGTCTAGCAAATAGAACATAGAACACTATAGCACAGCACAGGCCCTTCGGCCCACGATGTTGTGCCAACATTTTATCCTGCTCTAATATCTATCTAACCCTTCCCTCCCACATAGCCCTCCATTTTTCTATCATTTATGTGGCTATCTAAGAGTCTCTTAAATGTCCCTAATGTATCTGCCCCCACAACCTCTGCCGGCAGTGCATTCCATGCACCCACCACTCTCTGTGTGGGGGGAAAAAAAACACTTGCCTCTGACATCCCCCTTATACCTTCCTCCAATCACCTTAAAATTATGTCCCCTCATGTTAGCCATTGTCACCCTGGGAAAAGTCTTTGATTGATTGTCCACTCGATCTATGCCTCTTATCATCTTATACACTTCTATCAAGTCGCCTTACGTCCTCCTTTCCAAAGAGAAAAGCCCTATCCTCATAGGACATGCTCTTCAAGCCAGGCAGCATCCTGGTGAATCTCCTCTGCACCCACATCTTTCCTATAAAGAGGCAACCAGAACTGAACACAATACTCCAAGTGTGGTCTAACCAGAGTTCTATAGAGCTGCAACATTAGCTGGCAGTTCTCGAACTCAAAACCCCGACTGATGAAGGCCAACACACCATACGCCTTCTGAACAACCCTATTGACCTACATGGCAACTTTGGATTATTACTCCCAATTGTTATACTATTAAATCTATGAGATTGGGATTGAGGTGAATTTAAAATTTATTGCAGTAAATCAAGTATATTGCATATGTTGAAGAAAGTTTCAGTACTGCCCTTGAGCTAGTCTTTACACTAACTTATTTTAGAAATACACTTTGCCTCTTAATTTCAACTTGGATCACCTGCTGCGTATATAGAACATACATGCAATGGAATTTAACTATATTTGGTGTTTGCATGACTTTTTTTTGAACAAATGGCAAAATTACTAACTTGTGAGAAGTAAGTGCATTCTCCTCCTTGCATAATTTGCAGCAGGAGTTGATAAAAATGCTCTACACGAGATTTTACAGATGCTAGAAATGTGGAGTAACACACAAGATTCTGGAGGAGCTCAGCAGGTCAGGCAGCATCTGTGGAGGGATGGAGGATGACTTGCTTTCATTCCAGTTACGAGATGTCTGATGAGGCCAGTGTGGAAACCACAGATTCTTCCACAGATGGGGCAGTAGGTGATCAACAGGGTGGGTGGGTAGTTTGTGAGGTGGTGCATTCTTCTGCCGCTTACACTGGGCTATTGTGTGCTCCTGCTTCATGGACTGGAGCTGCTCAATGCTGTCCTGAATGTTCCTTCTCTGTCTTGAGTGGCCAGGTGCCAGAAATTCCCAGGTCTCAATGGGAACGTTGCATTTTTTTTCAAGAAGCTTTTAAGAATATCCTTTGAATCTTTTCCTCTGGTAATCTCTCCTGTGACAGATACAGGAATAGGGTGCTTGTTCTGAGAGGCTATTGTCGGGCACGTGACCACAAGTGGAGAAGAATGAGGGGAGATATGATAGAGGTTTACAAAATGATGAGGGGCATAGACAGAGTTAATGCAAGTAGGCTCTTTCCATCTAGATTAGGAGAGATAAGTACGAGAGGTCATGGCTTTAGGGTGAAAGGGGAAAGGTTTAGGGGGAACATTAGAGGGAACTTCTTCACTCAAAGAGTGGTGGGAGTGTGGAATGGGCTGCCATCTGATGTGGTAACTGCGGGCTCGCTCTTAACTTTTAAGAGTAAGTTGGATAGATACATGGACGAGAGAGGTCTGGAGGGGTGTGGGCTGGGGGCAGGTAAATGGGACTAGCAGAATAATGTTTCGGCACAGACTAGAAGGGCACAATGGCCTTTTTTCTGTGCTGTAGTTTTCTGTGGTTCTCTGGTTCTAAGGTGCCTTATGGGTAAGTGTGATTAGTGCATCAGGCCCGGGGGAGAGGATACTCAGTGAGGGAATGGAGAGGTGGTCGACAAAGAGCAGAACAACATAAGGCAAACAAATTGGGGGAAAGCAATCATGGGACGCAATACTGAAACCAGCGAGATATTTCCAAGAAAATGTTGGAGTTTTTAAAATATTTTTTAAATTAAATTTTATTTACAGCGTGGTAACAGGCCCTTCCGGCCCAACAAGTCCGCGCTGCCCATTTTAAACCCAGGTTAACCTACCCGTACGTCTTTAGAATGTGGGAGGAAACCGGAGCACCCGGAGGAAACCCACGCAGGCACAGGAGAACGTACAAACTCCTTACAGACAGCGATGGGAATCGAACCCCGATCACTGGCGCTGTAATAGCGTCGCGCTAACCGCTACGCTACCGTGCTGGGATTTTTTGCTGGGATGGCTCTGGTGCTTGTACATATTCAATGCACTTGTGTGTTAAATCTAAAAGCATAGATCAGAAGTTGAGAGATATTGTAACATGCAGCAGAAAAATTAAGATGATTAGTAATAAAGGCGCAACAGTTGAAGAAAAACTAATGTATAATTAGCACATGTGGGGAGCTACAAAATGTTGTAATTTACACACATTTTCTGTAGGGCAAGTGATTTACCACCTGCAAAAAACAATGTCCCCGCAGCCCAAAATTCATGGCAGAAAAACACTCAATTTTTTCAGGCAGTAATTGTTTTCTCATTAGGAAGAAGTTGACATTCAGCAGAAGGTGTTAAAGCTCACGTGGGTGGAGATTCTGCATGTTAAAGCACTAAGCCCCTCTGCAAAACACTATTGTGGGTTTTAGCTGGATTAATATGCAAGTGTGTGATAAAGTGAATGTAAATCCTACACAAAATGTGAGAAATATTGAATCCAGAACTCCCTAAGTAATTGACATTAAAGCAATAGAGATAACCATTTCTCACATACGTTCCCCTTTCTAACATCACTCAGTTGATGCCTGCCCTTTCTTTTAAATGGTCCAATTTTCCAAGTGTGGCAAAATGATCTGGAAATAGTGGTCTTTGTCTTTCACTTTGGGAAGTAAATGTTAGCTTTCAGTTGCCTCTCACTGACAAGAAAGTAGCTTTCTGGAGTTCAAGTTCAGACAAGGATTCAGTTGCTGGGATCGACTAAAAACCTTTATCAGTTACAGTTTAAAGATATTTTAAAGTTATATTTATTGTAAGGTTTAGGCCTGAGAGGTCTGATGAAAAATCATTGACATCAAATGTTAACTCTGTTTCTCTATATCCCTCATTTGCTGAGCATCCCCAGAATTCTCAGCTTTTATTTCAGATTTTGTGCATCTGCAATGTTTTGCTTTTAACTATTCAGAGACCTGATCTCTGTTCAGTACACGATGACCTTGCAGAATTAACTACTTTCTTTCCCATGGGCATTAGATACATCTGTCTTTGAACTGGATGTTGTGGTTTTGGGTGACATGGGGGTGCTAATGAGCTGCCAGTTTTGCCTCCCTCCTGCCATTTCTATCTGCCCACCTGACCTCCCTTATTTGATTCCATGTTCCACCTGTCAGATTCCATTGGTTGCCTCCACCTATCACCTCCAAGTCACTATCTCCACTCTCCCCTCCTCCATCTGCCTGTCACCTCTCCTGAGCAAGCCCTTTTAAAACTGAAGGCAGGGGGTTTCAAGAGTCTGAGGGTTACTGTGACCTTGATCTCCATGGGCAAAGCAGTCCAGAAATGAGAGTGAGTGTCGTACTTGAGGCTGTGTGAGAGCACCCATCTCAGAGAGGGCAAAGAATGCATTGAGCACCGGCCCTTTAAACGGTTCAACTTCAGCAGAAACCTGGTTTGTAAAATTTGGATGTTCCGTAAGTAAGTGAGGGACAGTTTTTCTTCAGAGCAGGGAGGGTGAATGTCTCACTGGAGGTTAACTTTGTGTACTGGCCTACTGTTGTGAGAGGGTTTTGTGCCAGAAAGAAAACTCACGGCAGAACAAAAATCTGGCTGGAAATTGAGGAGACGAATCTCCAGATGGGTTCAAGGTGCCCGGAAATGTGCTCAAAATTACTCCACGCTGGGTGGCCGTGATTTTCAACAGCTTGGTACTATAATGTTTGGAGTTGCATCAGCAAATACACAGCCCTTCTCTGCCTCCAGTGGCATTGCCTCCCGTGCAGCCTCTCTCCTGCGTCCTGCATCTATTTTGTTTTTGGCCAATTACAATCTCCTTCACAATGATATGCACCTCCTGCTGTAGCTGCAATGCACCTCTTCCTCGAGTGTTGCAGGCTAGTTTTAAGCAGTGCAGGTTTACTTTAATCCTACTGGTCATTCATAAAATATAGCTCCATGTTGAGGTAAATAAGACATTTGACGGTGTACTTCATGCTGGCTGGATGCTGAAATCATTATAAAGATCATTTGCCTTCATCAGTCAGGGCATTGAATACAAGAGCTGAGATGTCATGTTGCAGCTGTATAAGACATTGGGGTGAGACTGCAATTCTGGTCACCCAGCTATAGGAAGGATGTCATTAAGCTGGAAATGGTGCAGTAAAGATTCATAAGGATGTTATAGGGACTAGAGGGCTTCAGTTATAAGGAGAGATTGAATAGGCTGGGGCTTTTTTCCCTGCAGTGAAAGAGGCTGAGGGGTGACTTTATAGAGGTTTATAAAATCATGAAGGTCAGATAAGGTGAATGGTCACGGTCTTTCCCAGTGTTGGGGAGTCTAAAACTTGAGAGCATAGGTTTGAAGTGAGAGAGGAAAGATTTAAAGGGACCTGAGGGGCAAGTTTTTCCACACACAGGTGGTGGGTATGTGGAACGTGTTGCCAGAGGAAATGGTAGAGGTGAGTACAATTACAACATTTAAAAGACATTTGGACAGGTACGTGAATAGGAAAGGTTTAGAAGGATATGGGCCAATTGCAGGCAAATGGGACTAGCTCAGGTAGCCAATATGGTCGGAATGGACAAGTTGGACCAAAGGGCCTATTTCCGTGCTGCCTCTCTAACAGGCAGCATGAATTTAGAGTCACACTGCAGAGAAATAAGCCCAAGAACCTGCCGAGGCTGTAATGATCATCAAGCACCCACTTGCACTAATCCTCCACTAATCCCATTTTGTTCTCCCCACATTCTCATAAACTCCACCCAGATTCTACCACTTGCCTACACCCCTAAGGTCAATGGCCAATTGACCTACCAACCTGCATGTCTTTGGGATGTCTGCAGTCACTGGCAGAATGTGCAAACTCCATACAGACGGCACCGGAGGTCAAGATTGAACCCGGGTCACTGGAGTTGCAAGGTAGCAGCTCCCAGTATGCCACCTGACATTTGGCATGTTGACTGTATTGGTTTGAACTGAGGTAGCTGCAATGCTTAAAAACCCATGTGGAAAACAGACGGTATTGTTCAGGGGTGAAAAGCTGCCTTTCACATTTACACTTGGTACATTTGTGAACTTTTGAGTTGTAGAACATGAAAATCGAACAGATTCCTTGACACACGACTCACACCAATTAAAACAGCAGTAAGCAGGTTCACAAAGGATGTTCAATTTATGCAGGAATGAAAGCTGTCATCTACCATTTGTTGGACTTGGCTTAATCAGCTTTCGATGTTTTCCGCAGAATGTTGCTGTAAGCGTGAGCTGATCTCACAAGGATGGGTGCAGGGTTCTAGGAACGTCTGTGAACAAGGCTACTGTGCATCTGCTTGAGCAATTAGATAGGACTAGAAATTAACACTGCCTAGGCTGGGAAGAAACTCTACAAATGAAGCATCAAATCAGCAAGAGATAGAGAGGGGAAAGTAAAGATCTCAGAGGAAAATTGGCAGATAGGAAAGGCTTTTAAAATGTGTACAGTATTTCAGACGTGATTATCTGACATCTGTCACACTTTTACATGGTTCACATCATCCAGTGCATTTTACTAGTGAGATAGTGAGTGAAGCACCACTTTGACAAAGCTAATAGTGCAGCACTGTACCCCAGGCAGCAGCTTTGGATATGTGTATTCAATCATTCACCTGTCTCCTGAAGATGCTGCACCAGTCTACCTATCAGTAGTAAGTACCTTGAGTCAGACCATTATTTTGACATCAGATTCTAGTCCAAAATACCAAGCAAATAAGAGGACATGGTGCACAGCTCAAAGGAGTATAATTGGCCTATAAAACTGAAAGTTGACATGCTCAGTATAGGCTTTGAAGCCTCTGATACGGCAGTTAGTTTGTATACGTTTCCAGAGCACCAGCTACCAGGTGCATTAGGTTGGATATTCTGAAGCATGTTCACCTTAGGAGTCTAGAACCCTTTCCAAAGAACTAACATCTTATTATAATAGAAATTGATGCCACTGAAAGAAGCTGTCGAAGCACGGCATTGGTGCAGGGTAGAAACAGTGTTATACGGACCAATCCAGCTTCCGGTCCATAGCCCACCTCCAAGCCCTTTTAATATCTCTTCCTGTCCTACCCTTTCAGACAGTGGTTCCAGACTCTGATTATGCCCTGGTTGGAAAACTTCCACCAAAACCCCCAGTAATCCTTCCGTCAAGTCGAGGGCATGCATTTAAGGTGAGGGGTGAGGTTCAAAGGAGATGTGCAGGGCAGGTTTTTTTACACAGAGAGTAGTGGGTGCCAGGAATGCGCTGCCAGGGGTGGTGGTGGAGGCAGATACGATAGAGGTGTTTAAGAGACTCTTAGGCATATATGTATGCAGAGAATGGAGAGATAGGGACCATGTGCAGGCAGAAGGGATTAGATGTCATTAGCTTAATAAGTTCGGCACAACATCATGGGCAGAATTAATTTAGTGCTGTACTGTTCTATGTTCTACGTTCTAAATATCTTAAACCTATGCACCCCAGTTACTAATCTCCTGACCAAGGTTCATCCAGGCATAACTTTATAAGATCTTCCCTCAGCCTTCTGTGTTCCAAATTCGGCAAGTCACCAAAGACCAGCCAGTCTTTCTTCGACGTAAATCTGCTCTGAACCACCTTAAATATGGTTGCAGAGTCTCAGTAGTCTTTTTGCGCTACAGCATTAGGTTTCCACACTTCTAGCCAGCGGTTAAGATACTGCCACAGCTTATAGTCAGCAAGATAGGTATCCACAGACTGGAAAAGAACTACTGTGGGAGATGTCAGTTTCACTGACTTAATTCCACATTTAAACCACTTGATCTGTTAGAAGCCACTCCTTCCCTTTCCCCACCTCTAATCTCCTCCACCTGCCTCCCAACTGTTGACCCCTCGCACCCCCCCCCATCCCTCCCTGATATTCCTCTCCCAGTCCCCTTTCAAGACAAACCTTGAGGGCCACTGCTGCTGCCACAGCTGCCTGATCTTCACATCCCCTTTCCCTCTCCGCTCTGCGTGAACGCTCATTAGGTGGCTGCAGTTTGATGGTGCGAAGATAATGAGCCGTGGCACATGATATTCTGTGCCCTCAGGCTTGTCTTTTGTGGCATGCATCATCTCTGTGTTTGTTGGCTGGAGTTTCTGGGTCACATTGCCATGATGCATGATCGGGATCTCTTTAGACAAGAATCATTTCTAACTCATTAAGGGGAACATAATCAGGCAAAGAGTTCCAATGTCTTTACGAAGGAATGTTAACAGGAATTCCACAATAAATTACTGAGAAGGGCTCGGCAAAGTGATACCAATGAACTGTATCTCTGAATGTCCTTGGGTGAGGGCACCCAGAGGTAGGGGTGATTCAGTCATGAATTAAACAATGGTGTAGTCATGTTGAGGGGCAATAAGAGTGACATCTGTGAACCAACTGGATATGGTAAGGCAGAGGTTCCAGTGGTTTGAGGGAAAGGTGGGGTGTGAGAGGGAAGGTTAACTTAGAGATATACAGTTGTGGACAGCCCTTTTACCCTAAGAGAGAAGGAAATATGTTTGTGTGTGTGTGTTTATGCCTACCAAGGTTGAACAGAGTCATAGAGTTATACAGCACGGAAACAAGCCCTTTGGTCCAACACGTCCATGCCAACCAAGATGTCTATCCCAGCTAGATCCATTTGCCCACGTTTGGCTCATTTCCCTCTAAAGCTTTCCTATCCATGTATCTAAATGTCTTTTAAACATTGTGATGGTACCCACCTGTACAACTTCCTCTGGCAGCTCATTCTGTATGCTGTCCGATATCTATGTGAAAAAGTTGCCCCTCGGGTCCCTTTTAAAACTTACCCGTCACCTTAAATCTATGTCCTCTAATTTTATCCTCCCTTGGGGAAAAAGTCTGTGACCATCCCCCTTATCTACACCCCTCATGATTTTGTAAACCTCTATAAGGTCATGCCTTAGCTTCCTTCGATCCAGGGAAAAAAGTCCCAGCTTATCCAGCCTCTCCTTATAACCCAAGCCCTCCAGTCCTGGTAACATCCTTAAATCTTTTTTGCACCTCTTCTAGCTTAATGACATCCTTCCTATAGCTGGATGACCAGACTGAGCACAATACTCCAAGTGTGGTTTCACCAATGACTTGTAGAGCTGTAACATAATATCCCAGCTCTTGTACTCAATACCCTGACTGATGAAGGCAAGCATGCCAAACCCCTTTATCACCCTTTCCACCTGAATTGCCACTTTCTGGGAATTATGTACCTGTATCCCTAGGTCTCTCTGTTCTACAACAATCCAGGCCCTACATTTGTAAGATGTCTTTATTAGTCACATGTACATCAAAACACACAGTGAAATGCATCCTTTGCAAGGTCGCTAGCGCTGTAAAGTGATACACTAACTGCTACACTATCATGCAACACAGTGAAGTACACTACTGCTTAAGTCATGAATAGATGGAAGTGTGTGTGTGCGTAGCAAGAGCCGTGCCTGTCTTGACAGATGGGATTTGTTGTTTTCATTGTCTTTGACAACATGCGTGACACCTTGCGGCATGGGGATTGAACACTCTCACCATTGATCTCTGTAGTCACCTGCTTCCACTGGTACTTCCAAATCCAGTATTGGTGGTATCCAGGCTCCCTGAGCAGGTAGAACTCTCTCTGGACATCTCCCTGTTCACCCAGGATACAGGTTGGATGCCTTGGAATTAGGTGCTTGTTCTGTGCCAATGGTGATGTCCAACAGAGGCTAGATTCAGTGGGCACCTCTGGTTTAAGAGGTACTGACAAGAACATCAATTAAGCTTCTGCAGGGGTGTGGGACTCCTGAAGTTATTTGCTCATCACATTTGACACCTCCCAAGTGCATGAGTGCTTGTATGGAGGAGGTTTGTAGTACTCTGGAATGCACTGCCAGGGGTGGTGGTGGAGGCAGATATGATAGAGGCATCTAAGAAGCTCTTAGAAAGGCACATAAATGTACAGAGAATGGAGGATTATGGACCATGGGCAGGCAAAAGGGATTCATTTAATTAGGCGTCATTAGCTTAATTATTTCAGCACAACATTGTGGGCTGAAGAGCCTGTTCTTGGGCTGTACTGTTCTGTATTCTATGTTCTATGTACTGGAACCAGGACAGATGGGTAGACATCTGTTGGGCAGTTGCATTTTAATGCAATAGCCTTTTAAAGTTCAAACTAATATCAATGACTAGTCTGATGTCCTGAAGTATGAATTTTAATCCAGCTTTCCATGTACTTTTGATTCTTACAAATGTATCATATAACCATCAAATGACTGCAGAGTGGTGTAGCTGGTAGAGCCATTGCCTGACAGTGCCAGAGACCTGGGTTCAATCCTGACCTTGGGTGCTGTCTGTGTGGCCTTTCTCTGGGAGCTCTAGTTTCCATCCACGTCCCAAAGACGTGTGGGTTGGTAGGTTAATTGGGCTCTGGAAATTACCCCTAGTGTGTAGATAAGTGGTTGAATCTTGGGGAGTTGATAGAATGTGGGGAAAATTTTTTTAAAATGGTATTAATATAGGATTAGTATCAATGGGTGGTCGATGGTCGGTGTTGACTCAGTGGGCTGAAGGGCCTGTTTTCGTGCTCTGTCTTTCTAACTATAACTCTGACTCAAACAAAATTCAGTGGAATTAATTCAGTGAAAATGACGCTTCCTCACAGTTGATCTGTTCCAGTCTGTGGAAAGGTTGATGACTTTTATCAGTTCTAATGAAAAGGCATCAACCTGAAACTCTAACTTTGTTTCCCTCTCTGCAGATGCCGCCTGACTTGCTGAGTACAGCATTTTCTGTTTTTATTGCAGATTTCCTCCATCTGTGGTAATTTTTTTCTCCCTGTTGACACCTTACTCCAATGCATTTAACTCTCTTTTTGTAAAGGTTCTCCTGACATCTTTTCGAAATTTATACTAATTTACCATTGATTTCTGCTCCTGCTTTTGTGATACCTGTGGAAGTAATAATCTCGGTTTCCTTATAACACCACATCTGGCAAAGTTCCTCAGGACTTTTCTCCCACATCCTCCTATAAAGGGAAGCTCAGTTTATGTACTTGTAAATAGTTTCTACTGAACCTCCACCAAGGTTACAGCAGGGAAGTGAGGAAAGTTGAGGAACTGTTGGCCTTCAGTGTTGTTTGTGCAATAGTACATTTTTCCCCCCTTCAGTAGTTCCTTATCTTGTATGTAAAGTACAGGCTCTGTCCTTCCCTGTTGGATCATCACCAGTATGCATGCACTTAGACTTGTTGCACCTCTCTGTGTCCTCAATGCAAATGACTAAAATTTAGCATGTTGCTCGGAAAATAGTTTGTGTACTGTGAAGCCATGTGCCAATTTCTGGAGATGTGTATGTTATTATATGTTTAGCTGTGGTTCAATTATCTTATTAGTGATTTACCAAGTATCCTGTAAGTGATATAACTACCATTACTTATACATAGATGTTGCCTGGGATGAAGTGCTTCAGTTATAAGGAGATACTGGAGAGGCTGGGCCTGTTTTCCTTGAAGCAGAGGCGGTTAAAAGGGGACTTGATTGAGGTATATAAAATTATAATGATATAAATAACACAGACTGCAGGAAACTTATTCCCATATCAGAGTTAAATAAGATTAGAGGGCATGGATTTAGGATAAGGGGTTTAGAGGAGATCTGAAGAGGACCTTTCTCACCCAGAGTACCTGGAATACACTGCCTGGGAACGTTGTGGAAGCAGTTAAGAAGTGTCTTGATGAGCACTTGATTGGAAGAAGTGCAAGTGAGTTGCTGCTTCTCTTGGATCAGGTTGAACCAAACAAGGTAATTGGGGTTAGATTTTATGATGCTACTTTGCCAATATCACCTAAATCGCAGGAACACATTTTGTTAAAGTCTATTCATTATAAATATGAAGTGTGGTCAATAAAGGTATGAATACATTAAATTTCATTTGCCTTTTGCATTCACCTTTTTCTCAGTAAATGACCACTGGCTGTTTAAGAGTGTACTTTTGCAGTATTATAAAATCTTTAACATAGATCAATCAAACATTTGGCTTTAGAAGTTTTTTTTGCTGTTTCCTGCTTTGACCGCTCACTCTGTATTTATGTCATCAATAGATTTGGCTCCCTTTCAGCAGGTTTTAGTTTCAGTTGAGTTGTTTAGGTTACAAGCAATCTTGGATTGAGCCTTTACTCTTATATTTATCTTATGCATATTTTTGTCATTTCTCATCTAGTCACATGTTCTACTCTAGATTTCTTTGACTTTTACTTTAAGTAGAAGCCTCTCTTGCAGAACTTTACTGAAAGTTTTCTGAAACCAATGAGTAAATGCAATGCAACCACATTGTATATCCTTAAGAATAGCCATGGGTGTTGTCCAGGGTCTGTTTAAACACCACATTAGCTGTTGCTGATTAAGATTTACAATTGATAATTCTATTAGTTTCTGTTACTGAGACTGGGGTCTGGAGAGGTCTTTTTTTTGTTGTTGGTTTCTTATAGTACTCTGTGCTGGCATATAACCTATAAACAGTATAAGTTATCAGAGAATATCAAAAGCCTTTCCCTTGTCTATTGTGTCCTTTTTATTTTGAATACAAGAACTCAACTTTGAACTCAAATCAAGAGCTGCCTCATGAAATTGCTTGTCAGTGTTATTTTATTAGAAACATGGGTATCTTGAAAGCTGCAGAGATGTTAATAAACACATCTGGTTTTGCAGTCACCCGCTGTGGTACAGCAGTTCCAGCACGTTTCTGTCTGAATTTGCTATTCTGTACAGAAATGAACACTGGGTGTGCAAAGCAATTAATTGGTAGAGTTGAATAGAGTGCAGGCTCTTGTTTCTTTCCCTGCAGTGCTATTGATCTTCTTACTGTTTTATAACTTGTATTTGCGTACACCATCACGCTCCTCCGATGAGCCCGTCTAGAGGCAAGATTTTGTTTGCACGGTAAATCACTTCCGAAAAGGTCTGTTTAATTTGGTTAGAGTTAATCTGTAGTGCTTAACTACCTTGTGCACAATTTTGATGATTGATAGGTTTGTCATGCTTCACTTTTCTCTTTCGGGTGTAATTTGCATGCTGTGAATTACACGGTAGAGACTGTGCTTGTCATTTGTTGGCTTTGAATAGCAACTAAAAACCAACTTGGTGAGCTATCAGGGCAGAATCGACTAATTAAATTCACAGTTTATGTTTAATTCTGCTGCATTTGGTTTAAAGTCAGTTTATGTCTTATCACACTCTGTCCTCTTCTTCTCCTCCAAGCCCCAGTTAGAGCAGAGGGTGTTGACTGGGTGGATGTGGGGATGATGCTTCTCCTGCCCAGCGTGCTTATAACCAGTCACAGACTCAAAATAAGGAATCAGTCCTTGAGGACAGAGATGAGAAGAGATTACTTAATCCAGTGAATCTTTGTCATTCTCAATCTGTGGAGGCGCAGTCATTTGGTTTATTAGAGATTGATGAATGTTTACATATTGAGAGAAGCAAGGAAAATGGGGTTATTGATGGAAAGTGGCACTCAGATCATTGGTAATTGGTTTATTATTGTCACGTGTACTGAGATACAGTGAAAGGCTTTGTTTTTCCTTCTATCTAGACAGATCATTCCATACATCAGTACATCGAGGTATTACAAAGGGAAAAGTAATAACAGAATGCAGAAGAGAGTGCTACCATACAGAGAAAATGCAGTGAAGGTAGCCAAATAAAGTGCAAGGGCCATGATGAGGTAGATTGAAAGATCAAGAGTCCATCTGTATCATATAAGGGGCCTGTTCAAGTGTCTTTTAACAGTGGGATAGAAGCTATCCTTGAGCCTGGTGGTACGTTTTCCAGTTTTTGTATTTTCTGCCAAATGGGAGCGGGGGAGAAGAGAGAAAGACGGGTGTGGAGTGTCCTTGATTATGTTGGCTGCTTTCCCAAGGAAGCAGAAAGTATAGACAGAGTCTATGGAGGGGAGGCTGGATCTCATGATAGACTGAGCTGTGTCCATAACTCTCTGCAATTTTTTGTGCTCTTAGGCAGAGCAGTTGCCATATCAAGCTGTGATGCATCTGGATAGGAAAAGGTCAGCCGTGGTCTTATTCAATGTTGGAGCAGACATAAGGAGCTGAATGGCCTACATTTGTTTCTTATGTTCTAATGCAAAGGCTTTGCCTTTCTTTAATATAGTATGACTAAATATATCTTACATGATTGAATATTCATATAGCAAATGTATTCCAATAAATTACCGTCAAGTCACAATGAAATGCTGGATCTAACTAACTCAACTTGCATTGCATTCTCTGAGCAAATTAAGCCAATGTATAGGGATTTCAAATTCTGCAAAAAATGTTAAAATTGGTTCCCACGTTTATATTTCTAACCAAATCAATAGAAAGTGTATTATTTTTGGTAACTGTGGATTTGTGCCAAATTCAGTGTTTTTTGCATCAATTAAATTATACACATATTTTTCTTCAAGGATCATCAACATATTCTTTTACTTGTAGGAATTCCCCAAGTGGATGATTGGAACAGCTTAACTGGTGTTGTACTGCATTGATGCAGTCCTTTCTCAAAGTTGTATAATTGAATATTTCCAACCAATTTACCTCGTATTGCTGAATGGTAACAGCTGGAAAGAAGTGACTCTGGCTAGGATTATGGGTGGGACCCACCAGCCTCACTCACAGTTGACGTGCAATTCTCACAGACTCACCTGTGTATAATCCTGACCAACCTACTGGATGAGAATCTGCAGTACCCAATCAGCATTACACTGGGGCCTTGAATGATATAATTGGGTCACATGGATGGGCCCAGAAAGGTCCCACCTACAAAAGGGCGGAGACAACCAATCACTAATGGGAAAGCCGCGCCCCCAGATTTGCCAACTGTCAAAGCCGTCATTTTTTTTCTGGGATTCTGATTGTCCTTGAAATGTTCAAAAGCTATTGAAAAGGAAATGGGCAATTTTTAAAGTATTTTTGATTTTTTAAAAAAAAAGTCAACTAAAACATAAATAATCATAAACATGACTGCAAACTCAAGTCATTAACAGAAAAATGTGCCTTATTTTTAAATTTCATCCAGTTCTGAGAGCAGATTTTCCCAGTGTGAATGATGGGGAGTTCCATCAAGTTCATACTCCACTATTGGAGTCCATTGGTGTAAGGCAGGCAGGAAATTCAAGACCCCCACATTCATAAGCGAGACTCAAGTTTACTGACATTAACAAGATTAGCAAAATCCAGGCCATTGTCTTTTCTATTCCACAAAGCCTCTGTTTCACTTCTTTCATCCACTGTGAGTCACTTAATTGCATAATAGTGGGTGAATGCTTTGTGATGCAGAAATACAAAGCAAATCAGATCGGCTGGTTGGAAAATAATTGAACTAATAAGCAAGACCTTTTTTTTCCCACTGTTGTTAGCTGTATGTGGGCGTGAATGAGAATCGAGGTGATTCATTTCTGTGCTGCGGTAGTGTTCTCTATGACTGCCAATATTTGGCACGGCTTTGAATAGCATTAACACTTGGTATGGCAAATTCAGACAAAGTTGATAACATAGTAGCCCCCATGTCAGAACATCATGGTCGCATTCCCATTCCAAACTTTATCACCTAAATTAGATTGACAGAACAGCAATTCCTTGGGGTGCAAAGTACATAGTTCCCTGAAAGTGATGACGCAGGTAACATAGTGGTGAAGAAGGTGTATGGTATGCTTACCTTCATTGACCGAGGCATTAAGTTGGGACATCATGTTATAGTTGCACAAATCATTGGTTACGCTGCACTTGGAGTATTGTGGGCAGTTCTGGTGCCATGCCATAGCACGGATATGTTTAAGCTAAAGAGAGTGCAGAGAAGATTCACAGGAACGTTGCCTGGACTGGAGGGCTTGAGTTATAAAGAGAGATTGGAATGAAGTGCTGTATAACTATCTGCTTACCTATCTGTCTATCTCTTCCTGACTTGACTGCCCACCACGTCTTCTGCTAATTTTACCAATCTGTCCCATTCACTCCTCCTGCCTACTCTGTCAAGAGATACCCTCGCTTAGCATCACCTCCCAACAGGTCCACTCACTTGAGCAGAAGGTCCTTGCCATCCTTCGGCATATATTGGATAGTGGCAAGAACTCATGGAAGTTGAAAGACCTGGCTGTCAGAGGCTGATGCTTTTGCTTCTAAAGCAAGCTCCTGATCTGGCCATACACTCTTTCGCTTCTGGCTCACATTGTCACAGAGGTAGCATGGCCCAGGTCACCAAGTCTTGCTCTATCCCATTCCTGCTACTTCTCCGAGCATTTCACCTCATTCCATGTCTCTCACCCCTGTAGATTCAACGTTCCACCCAAGTTCCATGCTGAGCTGCCCTTGGATATATCTTCTTGCTTTCCTCCAATCGCTGCACCGTGACTCATCCACTGCTTCATATAAATATGCAAATTAGGAGCAGGAATAGGCCACTTCACCCCTTGAGACAATTTCATAAGATCAAGGCATAACCTCAGGTCCAGGAATCAGTCCTTGGGCCCCATGATATGGATGAGAGAATCAAATGTAATATTTCTAACTTTACTGATGACAGGGAAAAATTGGAATTATGAGTTGTGAGGAGGATGCAAAAAAGCTTTAAGGCAATTTAGACAAATTCAGTGCATGTGGCATCTATCCTATCGCAGGGTGACCAAAACTGAACACAATATTCCAAATGCAGCCTCACCAACATCTACAACTACAACATAACATTCCCAGCTTGGGAGGATTGAAAGCCTTTAGTTTTGGTCGGATATTTTGGAATGATGATTTGATTAGGACAGTGTTTACAGAAGCTGTGATGACCAACAATTGAAGGTGAGATGGGAAGGTAAGCTCATGTGGAATGAGAGATGATGTTTCATGCATTCACTTGTGCATTCATTAACTATGGGGATTTGTGCAGTACATGTCAATCTCTCGGTCATGGCCAGGAGATTGACATCTACTGACAATCCCGAATGATCCTTGAGGGGGCAGTTGTATGTGGTGAAGGTACTCCCACAGTGGTGTTAGGTAGGAAGGTTAGGTGGGAAAATGTAAGGAGTGCTTGTGATGAAGGGGCATCTGGAGGTGGCGGTGTTCCTGTGTGTTTGTTGCCCATGTCCAGCTAGTTGGCAGAGGTCTCAGTTGTGCCAGATAGAGTTGAAGAAGCCTTGAAGAGTGCCTACCATGCATCTTGTAGATGATGCTTACCACCCACTGAGTATGCAAATGGCGGAGGAAGATAGTAGATAGGGTGCTCAAAAAATGAGCTGCTTTATCCTGGGAGAACGTCAGCATTGCTTTCACCAAGGCAGTTGGAGAGTATTCCATCACGTTTTTGATTTGGATGGTGGAATGGCTTCGGGGCTTGGTAGCTGAGTCCCTTGCCATGGAACACTCATCCTCTGGCCTCTCTTGGAGCCCGACTATTTATGTGGCTGGTCCAGTTGAATTTCTGGTCGATGATGACTCCCAGGTTGTTGATGGGAGAGAACTCAGAGATGGTAGTGCCATTGAATGTCAAGGGTAAGTGGTTAGATTCTCTCTTGTTGGGGAGGGTCATTGTCTAGCACTTGACCATAAGACTATAAGATATAGGAGCAGAATTAGGCCATTCAGCCCATTGAGTCTGCCTGCTATTCAAACATCGCTGATTTTTTTTCAACCCCATTCTCCTGCCTTCTCCCTGCAACCCTTAACCTCCTTACCAATCAAGAACCTATCAATCCCAACCTTAAATACACCCAACTACTTGGCCTCCATAGCCCTTTGAGACAACAAATTCCAGAGATTCACCACCCTCTGGCTGAAAAAATTCCTCCTCATTTCAGTTTTAAAGGGATGTTTCTTTATTCTGAGGCTGTGCCCTTGGACCCTAGACTCTCCTACTAATGGAAACATCCTCTCCACCTCCACTCTCTCCAGGCTTTTCAGTATTTAGTGAGATCCCCCCTCATCCTTCTGAACTCCATCGAGTACAGGCCCAGAGCCATCAAATGCTCCTCATATGTTAAGCCTTTCACTTTGTTAAGACTTGGCTGCTGCAGGTGTAACTTCCCACATGCAGGTTTGAGCCAGGATATGTGCAAAGGCACAGACTGCCTCCGTATGTGGCTATGGGCAATTCACCGCTTGCTCTCAGCGTAATCAGAAAGTGAGAAGTCTGTTCCCCATAGCCTAGGCAGGGACGACCTCCCTGATGGCATCCTCCACACTGCACTGGAGCCTGACTGCAAAACTGCAGAGGCATGCAGAGTGTCACACTGATGCCCACTGCTGGTCTCCTCTGTTCTCCATGTGATTGGAGTGAGGAGGTGGGTGTTGGGGGGGCGGGGTGGATAGGTGTTGTCCCCCAACTCTCACCTGATTTGGCTTGGGGACTGCAGTGTATCAGCTGTGTAAGGTTGAGCTGAGTGAGCTCCATGGATGTCTGGCTTCTGTATCAGTGCCTTCTGCTGGAGTCTGCAAGCACCTTGTATGTTGGGAGGAGGGAGTCCCTTGTGGTTGCAGTGATTGTGTGTGTGTGTGTGTGTGTGTGTGTGTGTGTGTGTGGGAGGAGGGAGTCCCTTGTGGTTGCAGTGATTGTGTGTGTGTATATGCATGCTGTGTGTCTGTGTTAGTGTGTGTGCGTGCTCTGTGTGCGTGTGTGTGCGCGCGCGCATGCACACGTTTGTGTGTGTGAGTGGGTGTGTCTAGGAGGGAGTGGGGACACTGTGTGCCTTTGTAGACAGGTGACCTTGCTGCCATCTGTATAAACTTACCATCGCAGGTGCACAGCCCTTACAAGAACCCCCACCCACTTCAGTGAGCCTTGGCACACTGCCTCATGCCCAAGGAGAATGAGATTAATTCGGGATTTGTTGGTGAAGATTCCCTGTATTATGCTGATGCAATAAAGGGATGTGTGCCCAGAAACATTGCTAACATGTCCAACATTGGGGCCCAAGGCCATTGTGACCTTCACAGTCTGAGTGAGGGCAAACAGCGGGAGCAGATGGTACAGAAATCGGCTGTGTGCTTGGCAGTGAGGAGGAAAACTTCAGACTGCAGGGATATCAATGGTGTAGTCAGTTGGGCAGAAAAATGGCAAATGGGATTTAATCGAGGGAGATGTCTGGTAAAGCATGTAGGGAGGTTCAACAAAGCAAGGAGATGCACAGTAAATGAGAGGATATGGGGACTGAGGAACCTTGGAGTGTATGTCCACAGATCCCTAACAGTAGCAGGACAGCTCACTACAGGCTTAAAAAGGCAGATGGGATTCTTTATTCATCAAGGTATAGAATATTAGAGTGGGCAAGTTACCATTGAACTGCACACAACGTTAGACTGCAGCTTGAGTATTGCGTATGGTTCTGGTCACTGCATTATTGGAATGATGGGATTGTAATGGAGAGAATGCAAAGGCCTTTCACCAGGACGCTGCCAGGACTGGAAAATCGTAGCCATGCGGACTGATTGGATGGGCTGGGATTGTTTTGTTTGGAGCAGCAGAGGCTGAGGGGAGACCTAATCGAGGTGTGTAGAATTGAGGGGCGAAGATGGAACAAGTAACAAGAACCCATTTTCCTTTCGCAGAGAGGTCAGAAGCCTTGGGGCATGGATTCAAGGCAATTGGTAGAGGGAGAGATGAGGAAATATTGGTATTGGTTTATTATTGTCACTTGTACTGAGGTACAGTGAAAAACTTGTCTTGCATACTGATCGTACAGGTCAATTCATTACACAGTGCAGTTACATTGAGTTAGTAAAGAGTGCATTGAGGTAGTACAGGTAAAAACAATAACAGTACAGAGTAAAGTGTCACAGCTACAGAGAAAGTGCAGTGCAGGTAGACAATAAGGTGCAAGGTCACAAGGTAGATCGTGAGATCAGAGTCCATCTCACCGTATAAGAGAACCATTCAATAGTCTTATCACAGTGGGATAGAAGCTGTCCTTAAGCCTGGTGATGTGTGCCCTCAGGCTCCTGTATCTTCTATCGGATGGAAGAGGAGAGAAGAGAGAAAAACCTGGGTGGGTGGGATCTTTGATCATGCTGGCTGCTTTGCCAAGGCAGCAAAAGGTAAAGACAGAGTCCAAGGAGGGGAGGCTGGTGTCTGTGATGCGCTGGGCTGTGTCCACAGCTCTCTGCAGTTTCTTGCAGTCCTGAGCAGAGCAGTTGCCATACCAAGCCATGACGCATCCAGATAGGATGCTTTCTATGGTGCATCGATAAAGGTTGGTGAGAGTCAAAGGGGACATACCGAACTTCTTTAGCCTCCTGAGGAAGTAGAGGCACTGCTGAGCTTTCTTAGCCATGGCATCTATGTGATTTGACCAGGACAGGCTATTGGTGATGTTCACTCCCAGGAACTTGAAGCTCTCAACCCTCTCGACCTCAGACCTGTTGATGTAGACAGGTGCATGTACACCGCCCCCTTTCCTGAAGTCAATGACCAGCTCTTTTGTTTTGTTGACATTGAGGGAAAGTTTGTTGTCATGACGCCATGCTACTAAGCTCCCTACCTCCTTCCTGTACCCCGACTATTCATTGTTTGCTCTAGAGGGTGGTCAAGAACTCACAGCCTGAAAGGGTGAGAGGCAGGAACTCTCACCACATGTAAACAGTAATTGGAAGTTTACTTGAAGAGCCGTGACAGGCAGGACTACAGTCCCAGGGCTGGAAGGTGGGAGATTGGGAAGGGCGCTCTTTCTCATACAGCACAGAGAATGGGCTGAATGGCCTTTTTCTACGTCATACATTTTCAAAGGCTCTTTGAGTCTGAGATGTGGAGCCAATGAACAGGCTGTGCTGCTGGATTGTTCCAGTCATCAAGCAGTGCCGAGACTGCATTCTGTAGGAACACTCCATGATGCATGCAGTTAACTCCCTGCTCCTTCTTCCCGCCCCCTCACCCAGTGCTCCTAATTGCAATAGATTTCTAATCCCCTCATGTCATACAAGTTCCTCATCATCATCTCTGCTCTTCCTGTCCCCCTTGTCTCTTCCCCATTGTTGCCCCTAATTTGGAGCTATCTTTCATGCCCTGGACAATATTAGTCCCTCCACAAATGTCAAAAGAATTATCTGGTTATTGTTATCTGTGGGAGCTTGCTACGTACAAAATGACTGCTGCATTGTCTAAGGTACAGCAGTGACTACAGTGAAAGTATGTAATCCAGAGCAAAGTGTTGTGGGATGTTTCCTGAAGGATTTGCAAGACTTTTTTTTCCTTTTTTGATTAATCTGATATGAAGTTGTGGATAAAATAACATTGGCTCCAGTTGAATTGTGTGGGACTAAACACTTCACAATCAAAATGGCCCACATCCCATCTCTTTCCCTGGCTGTGGCTTCATGTTTTCTACAAACTTCTTTCGCGAAGAAGGCATGCCAGCGGCTCTACTTCGTTAGAAGTTTGAGCAGATTTAGTATGTCACCAAAGACCCCTACAAATTTCTATAGATGTATGGTGGAGAGCATTCTGACTAGTTGCATCACAGCCTGGTATGGAGGCTCCAATGCCCAGGATTGCAAGAGGCTGCAGAGGGTTGTAGACTCAGCCAGCTCCATCACGGGCACAACCCTCCCCACCATCAAGGACATCTTCAAGGGGTGGTGACTCAAGAAGGCAGCATCCGTCACTAAGGACCCTCACCCTCCGGGACATGCCCTCTTCTCGTTACTACCATTGGGGAGGAGGTACAGGGACCTGAAGACCCAAACTCAGCGATTTAGAAGCAGCTTCCTCCCCTTCAGAAAATCAGATTTCTGAACGGTCCATGAACACTACCTCATTATTCCTTTTTCTTTGCACTATTTATTTATTTTTGTAATTTATAGTAATTTTATGTTTTTCACTGTACTGCTGCCACAAAACAACAAATTTCATGTCATTTAAGTCAGTGATAATAATTTTGATTCTGAAACTGCTGCTTCTGTTTGACCCAGAACTGGGTGATAAATGCTGTGCTGGCCACTGCCATATCCATTTGCTTCCACAGCTGGGAGGGTCGGAAGTGGTTACTGACTGATGACTCTCTGCCTGTTGCGAGAGCATTGGGCTGGTGCTTCACTGGGTAAACCTCTTACCAGCAACTGATGGTTGCTCAGAAATTGAACTCTGTGCACCATATATTGTTGTGCACCCTGCTATTAAATTTCAATGGGTAATAAAATGTAACGGAAGATTCAGAACTGGCTGTGGATTGAATAAGGTCCACTGCATTCCTTCTGAGCATCTGTTCTGCTGTCAAAGTCATGTTTATTGTCATGTGCACAAGTACATGTATGCACAGGTACAATGAAACACCTTGCAGCAGCATCACAGGCACATAACATCATAAAAGCAGCATTCTCAAGAAAACATAAATTATACACGATTTATACAAGAGAGAACATAATCAGAAAAAAAATAACAAAGTCCATTTTAGTGCAAAGTGGTCACAGTGTTGCTAAACTACAGTGATTAGGGTTGTGCTGGTTCTTTCAAGAACCGAATGGTTGAAGGGCAGTAGCTGTTCTTGAACCTGGTGGTGTGGGACTTCAGGCTTCTGTACCTCTTACCTGTTGGTAGCTGCGAGAAGATGGGATGGTGGGGATCTTTGATGATGGGGATCTTTGCTGATGAATGTTGCCTTCTTGAGGCAGCACCTCCTGTAGATACTACCGTTGGTGGGGAGGGATGTGCCCGTGATGAATTGGGCTGAGTCCACTACTCTCTGCAGCTTCTTACACTCCTGTGCACTCAAATTGCTGTACCAGACCATGATGCAACCAGTGAGGATACTTTCAGCAGTACATCTGCTGAAGTTTCTTTGGGATCCCAGTCATGCACACACATGGATGGCATTTACCTCACTTTTCAGTCTGTGCTGTCCAATACCACTCATTCAGATGCAACTCATGGTAGCAGCTACAGGCAACTGCTGTTTCCCCGACCCTCGCCAATAACTGGCAGTGCTGGTTCTCCTACACCATCCCCACAGGATAACTGTGTCCTTTCTCCATGCTGGTAAAATACACAAGGGAGGGAGCTGTCAGTAGATATACTCTGAGGCTGCAGGTCCCGGCTAATTTGCACTGCAGAGACTCGAGTACAAAAAGTTCTGCTGACATTTCAGTTTCGTACGGAACTAGTGTCTGGCTGCAGGAGGTGAAGTTTTCCACTGATGTGTTAAACCGAGACTCATTATCTCAGGTGAGCAAAAATCAATTTGTGGTTCTATCAGAAAGGACATCCTTGTGACCTTGACTAAGATGAGTAAAAAGGATAAATTGTCTGCCTGTCTTGCTGTTTATGGGAGCTTGCTATGTGTTTGATGTTTCACCTTACAACACTGACTCTATTTCACAAAGTTCTACCATGGCTATAAAATGTTCTTGGACATATTAAAATTACAAGTCTTTTTATAATGTATTGTAAAAATAAGAGTGGAGGGAACCTGTGGAAAACTGGAATGAATAATTTTTCATAGATCTTATATAAAACAATGCTTTTTTATTTAGCAAAGTGGGTGGAGTTAGAGGCATGTTGTTCTGTGAAAGAACTGACTGTTTTCACAGTCTTCCGCTTTTATTTCAGATTTCTTGTATCTGCGGTGTTTAGGTTCAGTGAGTAGAGTTGTTACCGGAAGTATCCATGCTGTGTGACTCAGTGACTCCAGTGTAAATGGGAATTTGATGGTCAATGTGGACTTGGTGGGCTGAAGGGCCCGTTTCTGTGTTGTAGGACTCTAACCTACATAAGTGGTAGATCGCCTGTAAGATATTGGTTCTTTTTACCGCTCCTTTTGCAAGACCCCAGTCCTTTTCGATGCGTGTGTTCTGGAGCTAATTCCATTAGGATGGGTGCAACTCCAGGAAGCTCAGGAGCATCCTTAACACATCACTCACTCAATCGACAGCCCATCCACCTCTCCCATGCTGATCCTTTCCTCTCTGGGTGTGCTGCGGTTGGAGTGTGTATAGTAAAATGCAGCAGTCCAGGTATTTCAGCAGCACCATGTAAACCCTCTGCCACCCAACGGCCAAGGGCAATGGGAACATCGCGGCCTCCAAATTCTTGAGTCGTGTGCCATTCCAATCTATGTTACCATTCCCAGGTCAAAATACTGGAACTTTCAGATGAACGGCATTGTGGGTGGACCCCACAGTCTGAAAATTGGGCACGACCTTCAATGAATCTTGCTATTATCATCAAAAATTCAAAAACAAATTGCAACTATGACTGACTCCCACCTCATTGTGAAACATGAGGTCGCCATAGCAACGTGACCCTCTCACCGGGAGGCAATTGCTAATTATCTTGCTGCATTCAAAAGAAGTCTTTATCCCACCTGCACCATTAATTTCTTGATGTGCTAAAAGATAAGCAAAATGTTGAATAAAAGGTGTTTAATTTTGATATTTTCCTGCCATTTATGGTTACCAGTTTTTTTTCCAAATGTTTTATAGTTCAATTCTTCTCTATTGGTTCTTTAATACTGGGGAGAGATTCAACTCCTGTTTCTTGTGTCAACTGCAGGATCCTCCTCTGGTTAGAATCAATGAGTAGGGTTGTTACGGGAAATATCCATGCTGTATGACTCAATGACTCTAGTGTAAGTGGGCAGTTGCAATGGTTGGCTAATTGGCTACTGTAAATCACACCTTCATGGCTTTAAATAGTAAAAGAATAAAAGGGAAGTTGATGGAGCAAAAAAATAAACTGCTGAAAGAACTCAGTGGGTCAAGCAGCATCTGTAGAGGCAAAGGGACATTTCGGGTCAAAGTGAGAGGGAGGGGTGAGACAGCGGCTGGGAGGTGATTGGTGGAACCAGGTGAGGTGTGGGATAATGGACATATGGAGACAGGTGGAGGGAGTAATGAGACAGAGGCTGGTAGGTGATGTGGAACCAAGTAAGGGAGAGATGATGGGCAGACAGGACCAGGTGGGGGAGAGGGTAGGAAAGGTGAACCAAAGGAGGAGAAACCTGGGTAGATGGGTATGTGGGCAATGGGCAGATGGAACCAAGAGGGGGAAAGTGATGAGTCTAGATAATAAGAAGGGTGGGGGGTGTGCAGGGGGCGGTGATGGAGTTGAAGGGCATGTGAGAGAGAATGTCTCAGGGCTATGGGGGCAGGGGGGCAGTAAGAGGGGGAATGGGACTGATATTGGAGCCATCGTGGGCCCAATGGGCCACACAGCTTCCTGTGTTGTAATACGTGGTTTCTGCAATTTCCAACATGCAGCTGATACACCCAGCTTGATTTTGAAGGCATTTCTGACATCAAATAGCAAATCTGTGAGAATTTTGTTATTTTTATTTTAATACCAAAAGGTTTGAGATAATGGTAGAACTTTGAAGTCTGTATTTAATAGGATGGAGGAACCTATAGCTTTGACGTATCAAAGGGCTGATTTTAATTATTGATGTTTTTAATTTGTTTACCATCTGCACCCGAGGCCCAGTTGCTACGAGAGGTCATGGGATGCACAACAATGGAACCCCAGGTCATGTGTTATATGCAGTTGATCACACAATAACATAAGAAGAAAATTTCCTTTCTTAAAGGAAGAATGAAGCAAATTCATTTCCTGATGAAACTGCTCTGACAGTGTCCTGACAATCTTTACTGACGTCAACTAGTGGGGCTTCAACTCTCATTTGCTAGATTATTGATGCCAAGCTCTTGAGTTGCAATACTACTGTGCTTTAAATGAGGAAGTGGAGCGATTCACCATGCTGCTTTAGAAGAGATCTGGAGGATATCTGTAACCATGGGAGGAGATTATAAACCTAACAAGCTCCTGAGCTTGCCCAGATGACTTCATCCATGTCATTTTACTAACAAATTATTGAATGCACCCCGGGCATGCTTGCTGTCTGCCCAGTTCTGGTTGGCGTTTCATTAATCTGGTTGTATAAGGTGGGTAGGCAGTCTGCATAACTGTGGCCCCTACTACTTGGAAAATGAATGTCCCTGTGGGGTCTGTGAATAGGAATATAATTATCTGGAAGTGAAGGGAGTTGAAATTACTGCAACTGAATGTATGGAGGTGAGAGCTCCCTCAGTCTGGCAGTGGAAAGAATAGAGTTAAGGTATAAATGAAAACATAAGTGCAAGCTTTCTTTCCTCTTTTAATCATTTCTGACTTTCCTACATCCAATTTGTTTCTTCAGGACTTTTATACAGTTTGCAACTGCAATTTTTTTCATCTCTATAAATCTGATTCTGATCTCCTGAACTTCAGTCTAGGAAACAATTGCAAACAGAACTGAAGGACAAAATTACAACAACTACAAAATTGCAACCTCATAGCCCCAAGGACCTGGGTTTGATCCTGATATCTGTGTGGAGTTGGCCTTTTTCCCCCATGATTGCGATGGGCACGTGAGGGAAAGTAAGTTGGAAGACTAAACCATAGAACCATACAGCACAAAACAGGCCCTTCGGCCCACCGTGTCGTGCCGTCCATCAGACCACCCTCACACTACCTAACCCCTTCCTCCCGCATATCCCTCTATCTCACGTTCCTCCATATGCCTATCCAACAAGCTCTTGAACCTGTTCAATGTATCTGCCTCCACCACCACCCCAGGCAGTGCATTCCATGCACCAACCAGTCTTTGGGTGAAAAACCTCCCTCTGACATCTCCCCTGAACCTCCCACCCATAACCTTAAAGCCATGACCTCTCGTCTAGAGCATTGGTGCCCTGGGAAGGAGGCGCTGACTGTCTACTCTATCTATTCCTCTCAATATTTTATATACCTCTATCATGTCTCCTCTCATCCTCCTCCTTTCCAGTGAATAAAACCCTAGCACCTTAAGCCTCTCCTCATATTCAATACCCTCTAATCCAGGCAGCATCCTGGTAAATCTCCTCTGCACCCTCTCCAATGCCTCCACATCCTTCCTATAATGAGGTGACCAGAACTGAACACAGTACTCTAAATGTGGCCTAACTAGAGTTTTGTAAAGCTGCATCATAACCTCGCGGCTCTTAAACTCAATCCCACGACTTATGAAAGCCAACATCCCATTGGCCTTCTTAACTGCTCTTTCCACCTGTGAGGCAACTTTCAATGAACTGTGAATATGAACCCCCAGATCCCTCTGCTCTTCCACACTGCCAAGTACCTTGCCGTTTACCCTGTACTCTGCCCTGGAGTTTGTCCTTCCAAAGTGTACCACCTCACACTTCTCCGGATTGAACTCCATCTGCCACTTGTCAGCCCAGCTCTGCATCCTATCAATATCCCTCTGTAAGCTCCGACAGCCCTCCATACTATCCACAACACCGCCTATCTTAGTGTCGTCCACAAACTCACCAACCCAGCCCTCCACCCCCTCATCTAAGTCATCTATAAATATCACAAAAAGTAGAGGTCCCAGAACCGATCCCTGCGGGACACCACTAGTCACTGCCTTCCAATCCGAGGGCACTCCTTCCACCACAACCCTCTGCTTTCTACATGCAAGCCAATTCCTAATCCACACAGCCAAGCTTCCTTGGATCCCTTGGCCTCTGACCTTCTGAAGAAGCCTCCCATGAGGAACCTTATCAAATGCCTTACTAAAATCCATGTAAACCACATCCACCACACTGCCCTCATCAATCTTCCTGGGCACCTCCTCAAAGAATCCTATCAGGCTTGTGAGGCAAGATCTTCCCTTCACAAAGCCATGCTGGCTGTCCCTAATCAGTCCATGATTCTCTAGGTGTTCATAAATCCTATCCCTTAGAATCCTTTCTAACAGCTTACCCACCACAGACGTGAGACTCACCGGTTTATAATTCCCTGGCCTATCCCTGTTACCTTTTTTGAACAAGGGGACCACATTCGCAATCCTCCAATCCTCCGGCACCACCCCCGTGGACAACGAGGACTCAAAGATCCTTACCAGCGGTTCAGCAATCTCCTCCCTAGCCTCTCGAAGCAGCCTGGGGAAAATCCCGTCAGGCCCCTGAGATTTATCTGTCTTAATATTATTTAACAACTTCAACACATCCTCTCTCTTGATATCAACAACCTCGAGAACATGACCCCTACCAGCACTCCCTTCCGCATCATCAAGACCCCTCTCCCTGGTGAATACCGAAGAGAAGTACTCATTCAGAACTTCTCCCACTTCCGCCGCCTCCAGGCAAATTCTCCCACCTTTGTCCTTAATCGGACCTACCTTCACCCTAGCCATCCTCCTACCCTTCACGTACTTGAAAAGGGCTTTGGGATTTTCCTTAACCCTACTAGCCAAAGCCTTTTCATGTCCCCTTCTAGCTCTCCTCAGCCCTTTCTTAAGTTCCTTCCTCGCTACCCTATATTCCTCACGGGCCCTGTATGAACCTTGCTGCTTAAACCTCACATATGCTACCTTCTTCTCCCTAACAAGTCGTTCCACCTCTCTCGTCACCCACTGTTCCTTCACCTTGCCATTCCTTCTCTGCCTCACTGGGACATATTTATCCCTAACATCCTGCATAAGATCCCTGAATATCGACCACATCCCCATGGTACATTTTCCTTCAAAAAGGACATCCCCATTTACACTCCCAAGTTCTCTCCTTATAGCCTCGTAGTTAGCCCTTCCCCAATTGAAAAACCTCTTGTCCTCTCTGCACCTGTCCCTGTCCATGACAATTTTAAAGGTTATGGAGCAATGGTCACTGTCCCCCAAATGCTCACCCACCAATAGATCATTCACCTGTCCCAGTTCATTTCCTAAAACTAGATCTAACATGACATTCCCTCTAGTCGGACTGTCAACATACTGCATCAGGAATCCCTCCTGGACACATCTAACAAATTCTGTCCCATCTAAACCTTTGGCACTAAGCAGGTTCCAGTCTATATTTAGGAAGTTGAAGTCTCCCATTATAACAACCCTGTTATTTCTGCTTCTCTCCAAACACTGCCTGCCAATCTGCTCCTCTATATCTCTACTGCTACTGGGGGGCCTATAGAATACTCCTAGTAGAGTAACTGCTCCTTTCTTGTTCCTTAACTCCACCCATACGGACTCTAGAGATGATCCTTCTACAACATCCATCTTTTCCACAGCCGTAACAGTGTCCCTGACCAGTATCGCCACCCCTCCACCTCTTCTCCCCCCTTCCCTATCCCTCTTAAAACACCGAAAACCAGGAATATTCAATATCCACTCCTCTCCTGACGTCAGCCACGTCTCGGTAATAGCCACAATATCATAGTCCCCCATACTTATCCAAGCCCTCAGTTCATCTCCCTTATTCCTGACACTTCTTGCATTTAAGTAAACACACTTCAGTCCATCTACCTTACTACTTCTACAGCCTGTATTCTGCTTCTCTTTCCCCAAAGCCTCTTTACCTGTTTGATCTAACTTTTCCCCATTCCCTTCTTCCTCTGACCTACTCCTCCGGTTCCCTTCCCCCTCACAAACTAGTTTAAACCCTCCTGTACCACCGTAGCAAATCTCGCCGCAAGGATATTGGCCCCCTTCTGGTTCGGGTGTAACCCGTCCTCTCTGTACAGGTCCCACCTTCCCGAGAAGAGATCCCAATGATCCAGAAATCTAAAACCCTCCCTCCTGCACCAACTTCTCAGCCACACATTTATCTGCCACCTCCTCCTATTCCTACCTTCACTATCACATGGCACTGGCAGCAATCCCGAGATTGCTACCCTTGAGGTCCTGTTCCTCAATTTTCTGCCTAGCTCCCTGAGCTCGCTCTTCAGGACCTCATCCCCCTTCCTACCTATGTCATTGGTGCCAATATGGACCACAACTTCTGGCTGCTCTCCCTCCCACTCAAGAATTCTGTGGACCCGATCAGTGACATCCCGGACCCTGGCACCTGGGAGGCAACATACCATCCGGGATTCATGCTCACTGCCACAGAACCTCCTGTCTGTTTCCCTGACTATCGAGTCCCCTATCACTACCGCATGTCTCTTTCCCACCCTTCCCTTCTGAGCAGCAGTACCAGTCCCAGTGCCAGAGACCTGGTAACTGCAGCTAGGCCCCTGCAGGTCATCCCCCTCAACAGCTTCCAAGGCAGAAAACTTGTTACTGAGGGGAACAGCCTCCGGGGCTCTCTGTCCTGTCTGCCTGCCTGACTTCTTCTTCCTCTTCCCTCCCCTGACAGTCACCATTCTATCTGCCTCCTGAACCTCAGATGTACCTACCCTAAGGGGGGTGACTGTCACCTGATGCACCGTGTCTACATAACTCTCTCCCTCCCTTATGCTGCGCAGTGTTTGTAGCTGCGACTCCAGCTCATCAACTCTGAGCTGAAGTTCGTCCAGCCTCAAGCACTTACTGCAGGTGTGGCCATCTTGGACCGCAGCAAGGTCCACGAGTTCCCACATCAAACAGCTGCAGCACACCACCATGTCCTCCATCTGACTACCTTTTTTTTTCCCTAGTTAGTCCCACCTACAAATCTATAATGACCAAAAGCTAAACCTTGCCTTTACCTACTTACCAGCTACTTACCCTCCTTGCCTAACAAAGACTACAGGGAAATAAGGAGGGTATGATGGGATTGATGGGATTACTACATTGGGAGTCAGCATGAACACTGTGGGCCAAAAGGCCTCCTTTTTTGTAGTAATAAGTAAGTAAGCATCTGCCATTGCAAAATCTTTTGCCATTCTTTTTCAAACACAGTTGGTCTTTTAATGATGATGGTAGTGAGATGTAATTTTCAAAAATGCTTTATGGTAGTTACCTAACGGTGAATAGTATTGCTACTTAATTCTTCATATTGCGGACAAAATATCAAGGAGTAAATTTGTGAGTATTCTTATTGAATGACTTTTTAAGATGTTCATTTGTCAGAACATGACATGAAGAATTCTTGGAGTGAAGTTTTGTGCTTAAGACTGCATTTGAGTGTGTAGGAGGCAAATTGACTACAGGTTGGTTGGTGAATTCTAGTGATTCAATAACATATGAACTCTTGTATTATACTTAGTGCCTTGTAAGGCTACAAGTCTGCTTTAGGGGAGGAATTTAATTTCCTCTTTTATCTTCCTACAACTTGAAAAAGTCTGACAGTGAAAAGAATATTTCTAAGTTATAGCTGAAAAAATGAATCACTGTAACAAGCAAATTAATTTTGTCCCCATAGAAAGTTTTAACATTGAGGTATTTGAATTATAATGGTTTTGATTTTTTTTAAACAACACAAGCTAAATGTGAAAAAGTAAAACAAAAATGCAGATACTGGAAATCTGTTGCAGAAAATACTCAACAAGTCAGGTAGTGGATAGAAACAGTGAACTTTCAAGTAATCAGCCCTTCGTTAGAATTACTGATACCGAATGGTTATCGGTTGAGATGCAGACATAAGAGACTGCAGACGTTGATATCTGGAATAACAAACAATCTGCTGGAGGAACTCAGCAGGTCAAGTAGTATCTATGAGGGGGAAGGAATTGTCGACGTTTCAGGTCAAAACCCTACATCAGGGCACCGGAAACATCGACAGCTCTTCCCCCCCACCCCCCGCAGAGGTTGTTCGACCTGCTGACTTCCTCCAGCAGATTGTTTGTTGCATCTGTTTAAATGTGTTGTATATTTTGAATAAATCCTACATCTCTTCCATTCAGTAGGGAACTTTTATAAAATGTTTATTTATTTTGATGATGTGCCATTGCAGTCAGTGAGGCAGAAGAGAGGGATTTCATCCTCTTGAATGTTTCATCACATAATATACCATGTATTACTCTGAGGAGCTTGGCTTGTGATCTTTTATTCACAACATCTCACTGCCAAGTGAAAAGAATTGCGGGTCATTCAAGAGATTAATTTTGTGATGGAGCTCTGCCAATCAAGAATTGCTTTTAAGATTTCAGGTCGGAATGACTTTTCTTCCCTTTACTATTTAGCAATTGAAGTGCAATGTTGTTCAGTTATTGGTACTGTACCAGGAGTGACCCTTGGGTGCATGTGATATTCATTATGGATAAGCTTCCTGCTAAACCAATACCAAATAACATTACAACTTTTGTTTAGAACCTACACATAAAGCTGAGCAAAGAATCAATGCAGGACTGAAGGAGGCTTTTTGTTAGAGCAATCTGTTTTGTTCTTCATTCTTTTCTGTTGCTCTAACAATTTTCCTTCAAGTGCTTGTCCAACTCCTTTTGTAAGTCATGATTGAGGATATGTCCATCACCCTTTCATGCAGAGTATTGTTCTATGGAGTGAAACAGTCATGCAGCACAGACTCAGACCATTCAGCCCATCCAGTCTGCGATTGGAACCCATTAACACTAATCCTACACTAATCCCATTTTCACTCTCCCCACACTGGGTGGCACGGTAGCATAGCAGTTAGCGCGACACTATTACAGCACCAGCGATCGGGGTTCGATTCCCGTCGCTGCCTGTAAGGAGTTTGTACATTCTCCCGTGTATGTGTGGGTTTCCTTCGGGTGCTCCGGTTTCCTCCCACATTGCAAAGACGTACGGGTAGGTTAATTTGGGTTTAAAATGGGCGGTGCGGACTCGTTGGGCCGAAAGGCCCTGTTACCACGCTGTGTAAAAAAAAAAAACTCCCATCAACTCCCCTCAGATTCTCACACTCACCTACACACTAGGGGTGATTTACAGAGGCCAATTAATCAACTAACCTGCACATCTTTGGGATGTGGGAAGAAACCAGGGTATCTGGAGAAAACCCACACAGTCACCAGGAGAATGTGCAAACTCTACACAACAGCATCAGATATCAGGATTGAACCCAGGTTGCTGGGGCTGTAAGACATTGGCTCTACTAACTGCACTACTATGCTATCCCACAAGAGTCATCAGAGGTTATTATTATAAAGGATCAGCAAGGTTTTCATACATTATTTTCAGGATATTGGAATGTTTACATTCAATTCTGGTCACCCCATTATAGAAAGGATGTGGAGGCTGTGGAGAGGGTTCAGAAGAGGTTTACCAGGATGCTGCCTGGATTAGAGAGCACATTCTACAAACTTGGGTTGTTTTCTCTAGAGTGGTGGAGGCTGAGGGAAGACCTGATAGAAGTTTATAAAGTTATGAGAGGCAGAGATAGAGTAGACAGCTGGCTATTTATTTCCCAGGGTTGAAATGTCTAAGGGCATGTCATTAAGGTGAGAAGGGGAAAGTTTAAAGGGGATGTGCAGAGCAGACTTTCTTGCACAGAGAGTGGTAGGTGCTTTAACGTGCTGCCAGGGGTGGTGGCAAATACAGTAGAGATATTTAAGAGCCCCGTAGATGCATGAATATGCAGAGAATGGAGGGATATGGACCATGTGCAGGCAGAAGGAATTAGCTTAATTAGTTCAGAACAACATCGTTGGCCCAAGAGCCTGTTCCTGTGCTGTAGTGTTTTATGTTAAACAAAAGGCAGTATTATTGGAGCAAAAGAGATGCAGGTGTCTGAAACAAAAACAAAATGTACCAGAAATACTCAGCAGGTTAGGTAGCATGGAAACACAAGAGACTGCAGAAACTGGAACCTGGAGCAAAAAACAAATTGCTGGAGGAACTCAGCCAGTCAGGCAACATCTGTGGACAGAGAAGCAGAGTTAACGATTCAGATCGAAGACCCTGCGTCATAGTTGGAAGAGTGGAGGGGGAAAGAAAGCACGTTGAGAGGGGATGCCTATGATGGGATGGAGACTGAGGTTGTCCAGGTAAGTAACTGGTTTCTGTGCCTGCAGTCTGAGAGAAAGGAAACAGATGAAGATGTTGGAACTGTGGGAGACAGAACACAGCTGGAAATCTGAAAGTAAACGCTGGAAATACTCAACAGGTCAGGCAGCATCTGTGGAGAGAGAAAAACACTGAGTTAATATTACAGGTGGATGACCTGGCGCCAGTAGATGGAGAAAGTGCTGGAGCTGATAATGAAGAATGTAATAACAAAACACCTTCATGCAGTAAAACTCCAATAATCCGCTGTCCGACTATTAGGAAATCAGGATGATTCAACATCAGGGTTACTGAGTGCTAATTACCAATTCAAATGCCATCTATAAATTTGCTGATGTTGGTGGAATCTCAGATGACGATGAGGAAGTGTACAGGAGTGAGATAGATTGGCTGGTTAAATGGTGTCGCAACAACAACCTCGCACTCAACGTCAGCAAGACCAAGATTGTGGACTTCAGGAAGGGGGAGTCAGGAGAACACACACCAGTCCTCATTGAGAGGTCAGCAGTGGAAAGGGTGAGCAGCTTCAAGTTCCTGGGCGTCAACATCTTGGATGATCTGTCTTGGAGGTCCAATGCATTGATGCAATCACAAAGAAGGCACACCAGCAGCTCTACTTCATTAGGAGTTTGAAGAGATTTGGTATGTCACTAAAGACTCTTCCAAATTGCTACAGATGTACGGTGGAGAGCATTCTGACTGTTTGCATCACAGCCTGGTATGGAGGCTCCAATGTGCAGGATGAAAAGAGGCTGCAGAGGGTTGTAGACTCAGCCAGCTCCATCACAGGCAAAACCCTCCCCGCCATCGAGGATATCTTCAAGAGCCAGTGCCTCAAGAGGGCGGCATCCATCATTAAGGACCCTCACCATCCCGGACCTGCCCTCTTCATGTTACTACCATCGGGGAGGAGGTACAGGAGCCTGAAGACCCACATTCAATGTTTCAGGGACAGCTTCTGCCCCTCCACCATCAGATTTCTGAACGGTCAATGAACACTACATCGTTATTCCTCTGTTGTATTATTTATTTATTTATGTAACTTATAGTAGTTTTTATGTCTTGCACTGTACTGCTGCTGCAGAACAACAAATTTCATTACATATGTCAGTGATAATAAACCTGATTCTGATTCTGACATTCCCTTCTACTCACCAAGGCCCTGGTTCCCACACTCCCTTCCATTGACTGGGGCTATGGTTACTGCACTCCTTTCCAGTCACCAGAACCTCAGTTCCCACAACCCTCCTACTAACGGGTCTGGTTCTGAGCTCCCTTTCACTTTCTGAGGCACCAGTTCCTGCAAATTCACCCTGTTCTGTTCACCCTACTCCCTTGAAGATTTACCTGGTTCGTTTTCCCATGCACCCTTTAAACTTACCAGATTCACTGAAAAATGTATACTTGTATAATGTAACTTTTTTGTAAAAAGTATTGGAGTACTAACCCCAAAACATCCAATAATCTGGAAAATCTGCTGGTTTGACACCACCATAGTCCCACACATTCTGGATTAGTGGAGTTTGACTGTCATTGACTAATCTGCTGGCAGTCTTTAAGAATATGAGGAGTAGGATAGATGAGGGGGAACCTGTGGCTGTGGTGTATTTGGATTTCTGGAAGGCTTATGATAGAGTCCCACAAGATTAGAACACATAGGTTTATGGTAATATACCGATATGGATTGAGAATTGGTTATCAAACCGAAAGCAAAGAGTGGGAATAAACATTTCCTTGTCAGGTTGGCGGGCACTGACTAGCAGGGTACTGGAAGGGGTTGGTACTTGAGTCACTAGTCTAATTTCAGGGATGGTGGGTTTGCTGTGTGATAAAAGATTCAACAGATTAGGGCAGAGAGATCTCACTGAAGCATGCGCATTTCTTATAGGGCTTGTCACGCAGGATGCAGTGAGGATGTTTCCCTTGACTGAGGAGTCTAGGGCTAGCTAGATTACTTTTCAATTTCTTAAATTGCTTTTAAGATTCCAGGTTGAAATGACTTTTCTTCCTTTTACAATTGAACAAGTGCAGTGATGTTTAGTTCTGCAGTATAGGTTTTGGTACTGTGCCAAGAGTGACCCATCTGGATTGCATCCAGAGTATTAGTACAGTATCTAGATAGGCTGCATCGGGAGTATTGCATTCAATTCTGGTCGCTCCATTGTAGGAAGGATGTGAAAGGCTTTGGAGAGGGTACAGAAAAGGTTTACCAGGATGCTGCCTGGATCAGAGGGCATGTGCTATAAGGAGAGGTTGGACAAACTTGGGTTGTTTTCTCTGGAGTGACAGAGACTGAGTGGAGACCTGATAGAAGTTTATAAAATTCAGAGGCATGGACAGAGTATACAATCAGAATCTTGTTCCCCTAGGGTAGAAATGTCAAATACTAATACATTTAATGTGAGAGGGGGAAAGTTTAAAGGAGATGTGCAGGACAAGTTTTTTTTTACACAGAGTGCTGCCAGAGGTGGTGGTGGAGGTAGATACGATAGAAGCATTTAAGAGGCTCTTAGACAGGCGTGTGAATGTGTAGAGAATGAGGGATATGGACCATGTGCAGGCAGAATGTGTAATCAGGCATCATTAGCTTAATTAGTTGGGTACAGCATTGTGGGCTGAAGGGCCTGTTCCTGTGTTGCACTGTTCTATGTTCTGTGTTCTAATAACACTGTCATCCAGCAGCACCACAATGCACAAAATTAACAAATCTGTAATTACAGGATTTCAGCCACTTGGGATTCTGCTGCAACTCGTAAACATGACACCAAACTTTGTGCAAAGCTTCCTAGGTTGTTGCTGAAGAATTCTTAGAGTCATAGAGCACTACAGCACAGAAACAGGCCCTTTGTCCCACCTAGTCCATGCCGGCCTGGCTTTCTGCCTAGTCCCATCCACCTGCACCCGGACCATAGCCCTCCATACCTCTCTCATTCATATATATATCCAGACTTCTCTTAAATGTTACAATTGAAGCTGCATCTACCACTTCTGCTGGCAGCTCATTCCACACTCGCACCACCCTCTGAGTGAAGTAGTTCCTCCTCAGATTCTCCTTAAATATTTCACCTTTCGCCCTAAACCCATGACCTCTAGTTCTAGTCTCATCCAACCTGAGGGGGGAAAAGCCTGCATGCATTCACCCTATCTATACCCCTCATAAGTTTGTGTACTTTGATAAGATCTCCCCTCATTCTCCTGTGCTCCAGGGAATAAAGTCCTAACCTATTCAACCTATCCCTGTGACTCAGGTCCTCAAGTCCTGGCAACATTCGTGTAAATTTTCCCTGCACTCTTTTCAAGCTTAATGATATTTTTCCTTTAGGTAGGTGACCAGAACTGCACATAGTATTCTAAATTTGGCCTTACCAACATCAAAATAACCTCCCAACTCCTGTACTCAATATCCTGATTTATGAAGGCCAATGTGCCAAAAGCTCTCTTTACGACCCTATCTACCTGCGATGCCATTTGAAGGAATATTATAAAGTGGAAATGATCAATTGACAACATAATAAAACAACACAACTAAAGAAAATGTCAAGTCAATTTTGACAAATAAGAATATTTGGGAATTAGATCATACAACTGAGGACTCCCTTGTGTGTGCAATTGCATTATGTTGGCAACATTCTTCTTCTTAGGCAGTCCCTTGGGATTGAGGATGACTCCACATCCACTCCAGTTCTGTGGGTTCTGAGGTGACAGTGTGGGACCTGCAGACACTGCCACAGATGGGGCAGGTGGGTACATTGTTTGTGAGATGGTACCCTCCTACCGCCTTGTGTATAGGGTTTCTGTGTGCTGCTGATGCATGGATCAAGGTTCTCAATGCCATCCTGATTACTATAATGCACGTCACCCCACTTAAAGCATTCGGGACTGGCCATTCGCTTCCATGAATGTCACAAGCACACATCTGCCTAGATCCCTCCTCCCACTGATACTATAAGACCATGATATGGGAGCAGAATTAGGCCATTTGGCCCATCGAGTCTGCTCTGCCATTCAATCATGGCTGATTTTTGTTCTCCCAACCCCATTCTCCCCGTAACCCTCAACCCCCTTACCAACCAAGAACTTATCAATCTCTGCCTTAAATATATCCAATGACTTGATCTCCACAGCTCTCTGTGGCAACAAATCCCATAATCCTCTGAGAAATACCTCCTCTTCTCAGTTTTAAAGGGAAGTCCCTTTATTCTGAGACTGTGCCCTCCTACTCATGGAGACACCCTCTCCACATCCACCCTATCCAGGCCCTTCAGTAGGTTTCAATGAGATCCACCCTCATCCTTCTGAACTCTATCAAGTACAGGCCCAGATCAATCAAAGACGCCTTTCATTCCTGGGATCATTCTTGTGAACCTCCTCTGGACCTTCCCCAGGTCCAGCACATCTTTCCTTAGATATGGGGCCCAAAATACTGATTCTCTGTCCTGCATCTCTCTGTTTCCCAGGCACGAAGGATCTACCTGTCAGTGTTGACCTATTCCATAAGCATTTCCACAAGGGTACTTTGACTGCCTGTTTCAGTGTTTGGCTAGATATCATTGTTCCAAGTGCTCTCTAAGTATTTGACGTCCTGCAGCAATTATTACAGCACTGAGCACTTCCCCTTTAAGCCGTGAAGGCATGACTTCATTCAGCAGAACATGCAGCTCCTCTTACCCTCCACCACTGCATAACACATGATGGTGGTAGCCAGCTTCATGGTTAGATCATCACTTGAGACACATGGACAAGTTTCACTTGTAAGTGGCACCAGAACAGTTGTCTTGAGCATCATATTTTCCAGCAGAACTTCTTTGGACCATGTGTATTTCATTACTTCCACGCAGTGCTGGAAGAAATGCAGAAGGTGGATTAAAAATTATGCCATAAACACAAAGGGAAGTCAGCATCTATTTCTGGCTTAGCAATTCCAACACAACTTCCTGCTGACAGATGATGATACTATTGTGCCACCTCAGATTCAAATCAGTTTGTGCAATGAAATTCCTTGCTCGCATGAAGCTCACAGAGTAAACAATATTATGGTAATAACAATGTAGCCGAACACGACGCGTTCCCGAAAGGAAAACTCGGAGACGTTGTGGCTGAATCGGAGCACGCTTTACGGTGTGAAGCAAAACGCGCATGTGCACAAAGATACCCGAGAGCCTCTCTGGCGAACGTGTTGTTAGGATCCCGCCAGAAGGCCCGTCCCGCGGTTAGCTTGTGACGCGCTATTGCGCGTCCACCAGCAGCTGCCGATGGCAGTTCGGGTCCCGTAAGTACGGGCCGCTACACCACAACCCCCCCCCCCCCCCTCCAGAAGCGTCCATTGGGGGCATGGGACCCCCAGTCTGTGTGTCCTTCTTGGGTGGCCTGCCCCGTCAGCGTGGTGAGGGTACCTTCACCGGCTGTTCAGTGTCCAAATATGCCGGTTTGAGGCGGTCCACCATAAAAGTCTCTTTGCGGCCACCCACCTCCACGACACACGTAGATCCATTGTGTCGGAGCACCCTGAAGGGTCCCTCATACAGCCTCTGCAGCGGTGACTTGTGCATGCCCCTGCGGATAAAAACGTACTCACAGTCCCGGAGGTCCTTAGGGATAAAGGATGGTGTAGTGCCATGTTTGGAGGTGGGAACCGGTGCCAGGGTCCCTACCTTATCCCGTAGCCTCGTCAGCACTTCCGCTGGCGTCCCTGCTGGACCTTGGGCCTCTGGCAAAAACTCACCTGGGATCATCAGGGGAGTGCCGTAGACTAACTCCGCTGAGGAGGTGCCCAGGTCCTCCCTGGGGGCCGTGCGGATGCCCAGTAAAACCCAGGGTAGCTCATCTGTCCAGTTGGGCCCCCTGAGGTGCGCCATCAGGGCTGATTTGAGATGCCTGTGGAACCACTCGACCAAGCTGTTTGCCTGGGGATGGTACGCCGTGGTGTGATGTAACTAGGTGCCCAACAGCTGCGCCAGTGCTATCCACAGGCCTGATGTGAACTGTGCCCCTCTGTCGGAGGTGATGTCCGCTGGGAGTCTGAACCTGGCGATCCAGTCTGCGATGAGTGTCCTGGCGCAGGATTTGGTGGATGGATCTGTTAGCGGCACGGCCTCCGGCCATCTGGTGAACCTGTCAACCATGGTAAAGATATACCTGGCACCCCGGGAGACGGGCAGGGGGCCGACGATGTCCCTGTGGATGTGCTGAAACCTCCCGAGCGTCGGCAGGAACTGCTGGAGGGGGGCCTTCACATGCCGCTGGACTTTGGAGGTCTGGCAGTGTATGCAGGTCCTGGCCCAGTGTCCGACCTGCTTGCGCAAACTGTGCCAAACGAATTTGTCCGCTACCAATTTGATAGACGCCCAGATGGACGGGTGGACCAGGCCATGCAGCGTGTCGAAAATCTGTCGCCTCCGTGCTGCTGGTACCACAGGCCGGGGTCCGCCGGTAGATGTGTCGCACAGGAGCCAAATCGCAGTTGGGCTGACGGGAACATCCTCCAACTGGAGTCCCGAAACGGCGGTGCGGTAGGCCGGGATCTCTCGTCCGCCTGTTGCGCCTGTGCCAGCGCTGTGTAGTTGACCCCTGGGGATGAGGTGGCCACTGAGTGGATGTGGGGGTGTGACGGCATGTCGGCAACCACGTTGTTCTTCCCTGCAATGTGGCGGACATCCGTGGTGAACTCCGAAATAAAGGAGATGTGCCTCTGCTGCCGAGCCGACCATGGGTCCGATACTTTTGCAAGGGCGAAGATGAGGGGCTTGTGTTCTGTATATATGGTGAAATCCCTTCCTTCGAGGAAATACTGGAAGTGCCGGATAGCCAGGTAGAGCGCCAGCAACTCCCTGTCAAAAGTGTTGTACTTAACCTCTGGTGGTCGCAGGTGCCGGCTGAAAAAGGCGAGCGATCGCCACTGGCCCTTGACGAGCTGCTCCAGGACTCCACCGACCGCCGTGTTGGAAGCGTCGACTGTGAGCGCTGTGGGCACGTCAGTTCTCGGGTGTACCAGGAGGGTTGCTTTCGCCAACGCTTCTTTGGTCCACTCAAAAGCCTCCGTGGACTCCGCGTCCCATGTCACCTCTTTGGCTTTGCTGGCCATCAGACCGAACAAAGGCCTCATGATGCGTGCTGCCGCCGGTACGAACCGACGATAGAAATTTACCATCCCCACAAATTCTTGCAGGCCCTTGACCGTGCTGGGTCTGGGGAACTGGCGGATGGCCTGGACTTTGTCCGGTAGTGGGGCGGCACCATGCTGGCTGACCCTGTGGCCCAAGAAGTCGATTTCCGTCAGCCCGAATTGGCACTTCACAGGGTTGATTGCCAGTCTGTGGTCGCTCAGGTGCTGACGGAGTTGGCGCAAATATGCCACATGCTCTTGGCATGACTTGCTGGCCACCAGGATATCATCTAGGTAGATGAAGACGAAGTCCAGGCCTCGCCTGACCGAGTCCATAAGCCTCTGGAAAGTCTGGGTGGCATTCTTGAGGCCGAAAGGCATCCTTAGGAATTCGAACAACCTGAAGGGGGTGATGAGGGCTGTCTTGGGCACATCATTGGGGTGTACAGGGATCTGATGGTATCCCCGCACCACGTCGATTTTCGAAAAGATGGCCGCCCCGTGCAGGTTTGCCGTGAAATCTTGGATGTGAGGCACCAGGTATCGGTCAGTGGTTGTGGCGTCACTGAGTCTCCTGTAGTCCTCGCAGGGTCTCCACTCTCCTGTGGACTTGGATACCATGTGTAGTGGAGATGCCCACGGGCTGTCCGAGCGACGGATGATCTCCATCTCCTCCATCTTCCGAAACTCTTTCTTGGTGAGGTGGAGCTTGTCAGGTGGGAGCCTATGGGCTCGGGCGTGCAGTGGTGGTCCCTGTGTGGGAATGTGGTGTTGCATGCCACGCTTAGGACCGGTAGTGGAGAACTGCGGGGCGATGATGGAGGGGAAATCCGCCAGCACCCTGGCGAACTCATCGCCCGAAAGTGTGACTGAGTCCAGGTGGAGGGCTGGGAAGTGGGCTTCTCCGAGCTGGAAGGTCGGCGTGGACCAAACGCCAGCCCTTCAGGTCGACCAGGAGGCGGTTGGCCCGTTGGAAATCCGCCCCAGTAACTGCTGCGATACCGCTGCTGCTGTGAAGGTCCAGGTGAAGGAGCTGGGTCTGAAACGCAGCGGGACGGTGCGAGTGCCATATGTTCGGGTGGTGGTGCTGTTTGCAGCGGTGAGGTCGGGGCCTGGGGCCGCGTTACGGGTGTCCATGTTGGGAGGGGGGAAGAACGCTGATTTCGGCCCCGTTGTCCACCAGGAAACGTCGCCCAGAGTGTTGGTCCCAGAGAAATAGGAGGCTGTCTTGATGGCCAACTGTCGAAGCCATTAGCGACAGCCGGCCCCGGCGTTTCCCGGGAAGGCACATGGTGGGTGGCAGCGGTGCATATTTGACCCTCATCTCTGATGGTAAAAGCACCATCGGTCCGAACCTTCATCCTTGTCCCCTGCAGGTCTCGGTGGCTTCGGTTGTGGGGTTTTGGCCTTGGGCTGCACGGTCGTGGTTAGGTAGATGGAAGCCGCTCCCCACTGCTTACTCTGCCACAGAATGTCCGCCCTGGCTGCAAGTCTGCACAGGTCGCTGAAATCCTCACCCGCGAGGAGGAGGCGAATGTCCTCCAGTAGTTGATCAAGGAACAACTGCTCGAGTAAAAGGCACGGTTTATGGCTATCCATGAGCGCCAGCATATCGTTCATCAGCTTGGATGGCTTGTGGTTGCCAAGGCTGTCCATGTGCAGAAGCCACGCGGCTCGTTCGCGGCGGGACAGTCTGTAAGTACGGATTAGGAGCACATTGATGCTAATGTACCTGTCCTCCGTTGGTGGTTGGTGCAGGAAGTTGATGATCCAGCCTGCCGTGTCTTGGTCGAGCGCGCTGACCACGTAGTGATACCGCGTGGCGTCAGCTGTAATGCCTTTGATGTTGAACTGGGCCTCAACCTGCTCAAACCAGACGTGGGGCTGAGCGGCCCAGAAAGTCGGGAGCTTGAGCGAGACTGCGTTGTGCGAGTCGTTGGAATTCATGTCGCGGGTTCCAGATGCCGTCTGGAAGCATCGGGATCACCAACTGTAGCCGAACGCGACGCGTTCCCGAAAGAAAAACTCAGAGACGTTGTGGCTGAATCAGAGCACACTTTATTGTGTGAAGCAAAATGTGCGCGTGCGCACAAAGGTACCCGAGAGCCTCTTCGGCGGACGTGACGTCAGGATCCCACTGGAAGGCCCGCCCTGCAGTTAGCTTGCGACGCGCTGCTGCGCATCCGGCCGCAGCCGATGGTGGTTCGCGTCCCATAAGTACGGGCCACTACAATAACAAATATAACAATTAATAAAATAATGAGTGCCAAAGCAACAGAATGGTGCAAAGTACAGTAGTGCAAAAAGAAATGCTGAAGTGATAATAATGTAAGAGGTAGAATTAAGGGTTTGAGAACATGGCAGCACCACTGGAAAGGGGGTGTGAAAGAGGTAATTGCTTGAGAAGTCTGAGCAGAGTGGTTTGGGCTCTGGCTCAACAGGCTTCGGCGAGACCGGGTAAGAGGTGAGATTTATAGAGAGGGGGTAAGTTATTAGTTTATTTATTTATCTCAGTAGCATTTAGCAGTATGCATCCGGGGTTGGTCTTATGTTTGGAGTGTCAGATGTGGGGACCCTGGGAGACTACCAGCCTCCCCGATAACTACATCTGCACAAAGTGCACCGAGATGCGGCTCCTCAAAGAACATGTTGAGAGTCTGGAGCAGCAGCTCGATGACCTTCGGCTGATTAGGGAGAGCGAGCAGGAAATAGACAGGAGTTATAAAGAGTTTGTAGACAGCACCTCTGTGGCGGTCCTTCACGAAAATCGGTATCTCATTTTAGATTCCGTTGGAGAGGATGACCTGACAGAGGAAGACCACGGCAACCAGGACCTTGGCACCGTGCCTGGTACTGTGGTCCAGCGGGGAAAGAGAATTGCAGTGGTTATTGGGGATTCTGTAGTGAGGGGTATGGATAACAGATCCTGCGAAACCGACAATGAATCCCGGATGGTGTGTTGCCTCCCTGGTGCCAGGGTATAGGATGTCACGGACCGGGTCCAGAATATTCTGAGGGGAGAGGGTGAGCAGCCAGAAGTCTTGGTACATGTAGGTACCAATTACATAGGTAGAAAAAGAGAAGAGGTCCTGAAGGAGGAATACAAGGAGTTAGGGAGGAAGTTGAGAAGTAGGACCTCAAGGGTGGTAATTTCAGGATTACTACCTGTGCCACGTGCCAACGGTAGAAAGAATAGAAAGATCTGGCAGATGAATGCGTGGCTGAGTGACTGGTGCAGGGGGCAGGGCTTCAGATTTCTGGATCATTGGGACCTTTTTTGGGGGAGGCATGACCTATTCACTAAGGATGGGTTGCACCTAAACTCCAAAGGGTCCAATATCCTGGCGGGAATGTTTAATTTAGCTGTTGGGGAGGGTTTAAACTAATCTGGCAAGGGGATACAAGATGTTAGGGTAAGGAAGGAGATTTATAGAAACAAGTCCAAGACAGTGTGCAGTGAGGATGACAAGAAGGACAGGCAGGTGAGAAGTCAGGATAATTTGCTGAACAATAGAAGTACAACAAACCAGGATGTTAGGATAGAGGATGAGGTGTATAGAAACATGTCCAAGATAGTGTGTAGTGAGGATGGTAAGGACAGGCAGGTGAAAAGTCAGGATAATTTGCTGAACAATAGTACAACAAAATCAGTAGCAGATACTGGACTAAACGTACTATATTTAAATGCACGTAGCATTAGGAATAAAGTAGATGACCTAGTGACACAACTACAGGTTAATAAATACGACATTGTGGCAATCACCGAGTCATGGCTTTATGACAGATGTGATTGGGAACTGAATGTCCAGGGGTACACAGTGTATAGGAAGAATAGGCAGATAGGCAGAGGGGGAGGTGTGGCCATGATGGTTAGTAATGATATAAAATCAATAGAAAGGAAGGATATTGGGTCAGAGGAGGTGGAATCCTTATGGGTGGAGCTAAGAAACAGCAAGGGTAAAAGGACAATAGTAGCAGTTATATATAGGCCCCCTAATAGCAGTCAGGAAGTAGACCATAAGTTGCAGTTTGAAATAGAAAAATTGTGCCAGAGTGACAACGTGAAGATAATTATGGGGGATTTTAACATGAAGGTGGACTGGGAAATCCAGCAAGGCAATAGATCTCAGGAGAGTGAATTTGTGGAATGTCTATGGGACGGTTTTTTGGAGCAACTTGTTGATGAGCCCACCAGGGGATCGGCTGTTTTGGATTGGGTGCTGTGTAACGAACCGGAGGTGATTAGGGAACTAAAGGTAAAGGAACCATTGGGAACTAGTGATCACAATATGATTGTGTTCAGTTTCAAATTTTGAGAAGGAGAAGCTGATAACTGGTGTATCGATATTTCAGTGGAACAAAGGAAATTGCAGTGGTATGAGAGAGGAGTTGGCCCAAATTGATTGGAAAGGTAAGCTAGCTGGAGGGACGGCGGAGCAGAAATGGATGGAATTTCTACAGGAAATAAGGAAAATGCAGGATAGATATATTCCAAGAAAAAAGGTTTTGAATGGAAAAAAGGTACAAATGTGGATAACGGGAGAGGTGAAGGCTAAAATAAAAGCAAAAGGGAGGGCATACAAGGAAGCAAAAATTAGTGGGAAAACAGAAGACTGGGAAACTTTTAAAAACCTGCAGAAAGAAACTAAGAAGGTCATTAGGAAAGAAAAGATGAATTATGAAAGGAAGTTGGCAGATAACATTCGAAAAGATACTAAGAGTTTTTTTAAATATATGAGGAGTAAAAGAGAGAGACACGGGATGATATAGGACCAATCGATAACGGTGCGGGAGAGATTATATTGGATGATAAAGAGATGGCAGAAGAACTAAATGAGTATTTTGCATCGGTCTTCACTGTGGAGGACATCAGCAATATACCAGTTAGTCGGGTCTCACGGAATGGAACTGAATTCAGTTAAGATTACTAGAGAGAAGGTGCTAGGAAAACTAAGTGGGCTAAAGATTGATAAGTCTCCCGGACCAGATGAGGTGCATCCCTGGGTTCTGAAGGAGGTGGCTTTAGAGATAGTGGAGGCATTGGTGATAATTTTCCAGGAATCAATAGACTCCAGAGGACTGGAGGGTCGCAAATGTAGTTTCGCTGTATAAGAAAGGTGGGAGGCAGCATAAAGGAAATTACAGACCTATTAGTCTGACGTCGGTGGTGGGAAAGTTATTGGACTCGATCCTCAAGGATGAGGTTATGGAATACCTAGAGGTGCAAGGCAAGGTAGGTCCTAGCCAACATGGTTTCGTGAAGGGAAGATCCTGCCTGACCAACCTATTGGAGTTTTTTGAAGAAATCACAGATAGGGTCGATAAGGGAGAGGCGGTAGATGTTGTGTATTTAGACTTTCAAAAGGCTTTCGACAAGGTACCGATAAGAGACTGATTAATAAGATGAGAGGTCATGGAATTACAGGTAGGATAACAGAATGGGTGGAGCATTGGCTGGTTGGCAGGAAGTAAAGTGTGGGAATAAAAGGATCTTGTTCTGGTTGGCTACCGGTTACTAGTGGTGTTCCGCAGGGGTCGGTGTTGGGGCCGCTTCTTTTTAGCTTGTACATTAATGATTTGGATGATGGAGTAAATGATTTTGTGGCTAAGTTTGCAGATGACACCAAGATAGGTGGAGGAGTAGGGAGTATTGAGGAGACAAGAAGGTTGCAGAGAGACCTAGATAGTTTAGGAGAATGGGCAAGGAAATGGCAGATGAGAGTCAATGTTGAGAAATGTGCTGTTGTACACTTTGGAAACAGAAATAAATGGGCAGATTATTATCTAGAAGGAGAGAAAATTCAAAGTACAGAAGTACAAAGGGACTTGGGGGTACTCATGCAGGATACCTTAAAGGTTAACCACCAGGTCGGATCGGTGGTAAAGAAAGCGAATGCTATGTTGGCATTCATTTCGAGAGGTATAGTGTATAAAAGTAAGGAAGTGTTGATGAGGTTCTACGGGGCACTAGTGAGGCCTCATTTGGAATACTGTGTGCAGTTCTGGGCCCCATATCTTAGGAAGGATGTGCTGATGTTGGAGGGGGTTCAGAAGAGATTTATGAGGATGATTCCCAGAATGAAAGGGCTTACATATGATGAGTGTTTGTCGGCTCTTGGACTGTACTCACTGGAGTGCAGAAGAATGAGAGGGGACCTCATAGAAACATTTAAAATGTTGAAAGGACTGGACAGAGTAGATGTGGTCAAGCTGTTTCCCTTGGTGGGTGAGTCCAGGACTAGAGGGCACAATCTTAGAATTAGAGGGTACCGGTTTAAAACAGAGAGGAGGAGAAATTTCTTTCGCCAGAGGGTGGTGAATTTGTGGAATTCCTTGCCACGTACAGCAGTGGAGGCCAGGTCATTGGAGGCGTTTAAGGAAGAGATAGATAGATATCTAAATAGTCAGGGTATCAAGGGATATGGGGATGAGGCCGGAAATTGGGGTTAGAATAGTCTTTTTTGCCCACATCCCCCCCCCCCAATTTCTCATTTTCTTTTTTCCCTTTTCTTTGGAGCAGACTCGATGGGCAGAATGGCCTACTTCTGTTCCCTTGTCTTGTGATCTTGTGATAATAGTGGGGAAGAAGCTGTTCTTCAATCAGTTTGTCCAAGCTTTCAAGCTCTTTCTGGTTCATTGAGTGGGACAGAGCACTTAACTGCAGGTGGATCAGAGTGACATTGCTCACGAGCCAACACAGATCTCAGACAAGGCTAACTTCATTTCCTATTGGGGAACATCTGCTCTGCAGACATCATCCTTGGGATCTAAGTACATTGATGCACCTTAGCATCTTTACAAGTAAAATAAAATGCAGCTAGGTTTGGTTATTATTCTGTGGGCTTTATTCTTTGATTATTGAGTGCCATGGGTACAGGAGAAAGGAGCTGATGCAATCTGAAAAAAACACTTCAGGGTAAGCAGAATAAAACTTACAATAGGATAAAAGACAGCAAACACTAGTGTGCCTTGAATGGAGACCAAAGGTGAGTTTGATTGGAGCAAAGAAACTGCAGATGCTGGAAACCTGAAACAAAAATCACTGCCCGCTGGATGCACTCTGGTTCATTGAGGCAAGCCTTCCTCTGTGGTCCACCACCGAGTGGCTGGCAAATTTGCCCAGAATTGGTGCAGCAGTTCGCCAGGAGTGGGACCTCTGCACTGTCCAACCAGGCAGCTCAGACTTGCACAGGTCTACCCCAGCTCACAGACCACCCAGGGTAAGTACACGCAAACTCCACACAGGCATCTGGGATCTGAGGGGGACCTTCCTGACCCAGAGAGCAGTGAGTAGCTGGAATGCACTGTCGGAGAGGAAGCGGAGTCTCTGACAGCATTTAAGAAATGCCTAGATGAGCACTTGCCTAGGTATAGAAGGCTAGGGGCCAACTGCAGGAAGATGAGTGCCCACTGGTTGGCTTGAAGGTAGTTGGCCAAATGGCCTGTTTCCATGCTGTGTGACTCTATGAGATAGCGCTGAAGGTTGGAGCTCACTGTGCTATCACCTTAATTGTTTTAGCTGTAACTTTCAGATTTTGTTCAAGGGAATGGAGCAAGATGCTGCTGAGCTGGAGAGAAAACTTCAACTGTGTGCTGGGGTTCTGTGAGGGGTTTGGTGCAATTAGCCTTGTGAATGTAAAAAGTAGAGGGAAGCCAGACAGAAGTGAGACAATCCCAGATGCTTATAACCAAAGAAGATAAAACAAACTAATTTCAAAACAAAATGTGGAGTGTACTGTAAATCGGAACTAATGTAGAAAATATAGGAAGTACTCTGTAGATCAGGCAGCATCTGCACGGAGAGAGGTTACTAATATGTAAAGATCAGGAAACTGTCTCAATAACCATGCCAAACTGTAGAGGATTATTTCATAATCTATGAGGGGCATAGAGAGAGTGAATACACACAGTCTTTTTCCTAGGGTTGGGGAATCAGGAACTAGAGGGCATAGGTTTAGGGTGAGAGGGGAGAGATTTAACAGGAACCTGAGGGGCAACTTTTTCACCCAGAGGGTGGTCCGTATATGGAATGAGCTGCCAGAGGAAGTGGTTGAGGCAGGTGCATTGACAACATTTAAAAGACACTTGGACAGGTACATGGATAGGAAAGGTTTAGAGGGATATTGGCCAAACGCGGGTCAATGGGATTAGCTTAGGTGGGCATCATGGTCAGCATGGACCAGTTGGGCTGAAGGGCCTATACGACACTATGACAGAATACCTGTTGAGAAACCAAACTACTTATACTAAAATGGAGACAGAAGAGACTGCAGATGCTGGAATCTGGAGGAACACACAAGGTGCTGGAGGAACTCAGTGGGTCAGGCAGCTTCTGTCAAGGGAAATGGACCAGTCGACGTTTTGGCGCAGCACCATCATCGGGGTCGTCCCCAGCACCAGGGACCCAGACAACGAGGCCCAGGACCTGCCCCATCTGCACAGGATTGGAACAGCTGGTATTGTAGTACAGATAGTAGGCAGTAATTGGCCGAAGCCACATTATACTCTGTTGATCACAGGCCTTTATCGGTTTAACTTTCCCTCCATAGATGCTGCCTCACCTGCTGAGTTCCTCAGGGATCTTGTACATTACTTATAGTATAACTCTGATCGCCCAACACAGTTGGGACTTCAGTTGGCCTAACAAATTTTCTAGACTGTTGGATATTATTCGATTAATTCTGCCACACATTTTAAATTCATTTTTATTGGATTTTACACAGTATTGTAATAAATTCCCAAGTGAACCTGTTCAGTTTAACGAGAGTGCAGGAAACAGGACCCTGCTCAGTTTCAAGAGAGTGTGGGAAGTAGGGTCGCAGTGAGTCAAAAGGGAGCACGGCAAATGTTACCTTGCGAACCAGATGCTGAACCATGGAGATTTCAAAATGGTCGGATAGCGGATTATTGGAGGTTTACTCTATCAACTCTGAAACCTTTAATTCTGTCTTAAGTGAGTAAAGTTGGAATTTTAGTGTAAGCAATTTGTTTGTCCTATAAGATTCCCTTTTCTCTGCTCTTGATGCTTACATACTGGCCAAGCCACAGGGAAATTAAACAGCTGCTTTCTTTCACTGGAAGTTAACCATTTAATCAAATGTCTTAAAAAAACGAGGGAGAGAGCAGACAAATTTAGGGAATTTCAGAGCACAAGGTTCAAGCAACTGAAGGCATGTGGGAAGCCCCATAAATGGAACCTCTCTTGGAATCTCATGTGTCTCAATGTGATCACCTCTCATTCTTCTAAACTCCAGTGAGAACAGGCCAGTCTCACTTATTCTTTCCTCAGAGAACAACTCTGTCATCTCAGGAATCAATCTATTCAATTTCAGTTGCACTCACTGTGCCACAGAGACTAAACCTGTGCACATTACTCCAAAGCCCTGTGTAACCTTGCCAAGCCTTTCTTTTGTGCTCTAAACCCCTTACAATAAAGGCCAACGTAACATTCTCCTTCCTAATTGCTCGCTGGATCTGGCCATTTACTTTCCTTGTGTATTGAAGCAACCCACCCAGATCCCTTTATACAACAGTTTCTCACCACATAAATAGTATTCAGTTTATTTCCATTCTTCCTCCCAAACTACATAACCTCATATTTTTCCACATTGAATTCCACTGACCTTGTACTTGTTATTCTGTTCATATCACTGAGTAAATTCTTTGTGTTCTCCTCATTAGGTCTGTAGAATCAGAACACTTGGGTATATTACAGTATTTTTTACTAAACTTAAGTCAATACCGTAAATTATAAATAGCTGACATCCTGATTCCTATCGCACCCAACTAGATAAACTCTGCTCACCTGAAAAAATGCTTCGTGTTCTTTAACCAACTTTCTGTTCGTCCTATGTACTACCCCCAACCCTGAATCCCTTACTCTATGTAATGACTTTCTGTGAGTTATCATGTCAAATGCCTTTTGAAAATGTTGATCCAAATATGCATTATTTTCCCATTATTTATCCTGCCAGCTACATCTTCAAAAATCTGTTGGATTTATCAAACTGCACTCTAGCCTAACATCTTGCATCTGACAGCGTCTTGAACTCCCTGATATCTCTCCACTAGCCACAAGGTTGTTTGAAAGACCAGGGCATTTTCAGGTTGGAGAGATGTAACTAGTAGAGTACCCAGGGATCAATTCTTGGCCCTCAATTGTTCACTGTTTGCATTAATTACCTGGGGAGGGAACAAAATGTCATGTTTCCAAGTTTGCTGATGCAAGAAAATAGGTGGAAGGGCACGTTGTGATGGGGACATTGTGATTCTGCAGTGGGATATAGATAGATTGAGAGACTGGGTGAAAACCCAGCAAATGGAGTTTCATGTGGGGAGGTGTGAGGTGATGCACTTCAGTAAGAGGAATCCATAGGTGGCTTATTATCTAAATGGAGAGAGTCTGCAAATGAGTGAAGTATTGTTACGAACCAGCAACAAAAGAAACGCTCCGAGTCATGTGATAAGTGTTAAAAAAACTACTTTACTAATAACTACTTAATAAGAAAAATAAAAGTAAAAACGTTAAACCTTGAACATTAACCCCAAAACTAAGCTTGTGGTGTGTGTGTGGCAAAGTCCCAAACTCCAAGTCCAGGAATAGTTCTTAAAGTTCAGTTCAGCAAGCCATAAGGTGAAACATGAGCAAAGGCTTCTTCAACAACCACCGTTGTCTGAAGATAAAATGTAGATGTAGAGAGAACATAGAGAGCAATTACAAAATCCAAATGTTACACGATGGAACCCAAACAACACCTCAGTGTTTACTTGGTAGTGACTTCCTCACCCCGAAAAGCATCCGAATCGTGGCCGTCCACAGAAATACCTGTTTCCCTCTGCAGGTCAGCAACAAAGTGAACTCCAGTGGATTACTCCCAATTTCCATACGTGGATTGTAGTGACAGACACAGTTGTTGTTTCTCATCCATCGATAGAGAAAACTAGCAGGCTGGTCCCTCTCTCTCTTTTCTGTCTCTCTCTCCTCTGACTGACTTCGACTGACTTCTTCAACAACGTCATTACGTCCTTTATCTTCTGTTGACGTAAGCACGCCACACACACGCGCACGCGCACACACACACACACACACACACACACACACACACACACACACCACTGTGCTCTATCTTAAAGAAACATTCACCTAGTCCGTAACAAGTACAAAGGGATCTCTGGTGTTCTAGTGCACAAGTGACAAAAATGTTAGCAGGTAGATCCAGCAAGTAGTTAAGAGGGCAAATAGAATGATATCTTTATCGCAAAGGAAATTAGAAATAGGAAGCTTTGTTATAATTGTACAGGGTGTTGGTGAGGCCACACCTGAAGTGCTGCACACAGTTTTGGTCCACTCACCTAAGAAGGGATATTGTGGCATTGGAGGAAGTCCAAAGGAGATTCATCAGGCATATTCCTAGGATGATAGGATTGTCTATTCAAGCAAGTGTAGACAGTTCTAGTCTGTATTCCTCGGAGTATAGAAGAAAGAGAGGTGATCTTATTTTGAAATATATAAGATTCTAAGGGAGCATGACAGGGTAAATGTCATGATGTTTTACTAGTGGAAGAATCTCATATGAGGGAACATAGTTTCAAGAAAAGGGGCTGGTCATTTAAGACGGAAATGTGTAGAAATCTCTTCTTGCTGAGGTTGACGAATCTCTTGAATTCTCTACCCCAAAGACTTAGGAAGGCAAGATCATTAGAAATATTTAAACTGGAGGTAGTTAAACTTTTGGAAGATCAGAGGATCAAGGGCTCTGGGGATCTGGCACAGTCCTGGAGTTGAGTCCTGGGGAAGTCCAAATTCACCACGTCTGCAGGTTCCCTTCTATTGATTCTGCTTGTTACATCCTCAAAAAAGCTAAAGAACATTGTTAAACGTAGTTATAGGATCATGGAAAGATACAGCACAGAAACAGGCCCTTTGGCCTACTGAGTCCACACTGACCATCAACCACCCATTTACACTAATCCTATATTAATCGCTTTTTTATTCATCCTGCATCTCCCCAATGTCCCATAGACAATTCAATCACTCAGTTACACACTAAGGACAACTTACAATGGCCAATTAACCTACCAACCTGCACATCTTGGGATGTGGGAGGAAACTGGAGCACCCAGAGAAAACCCACATGGTCACTGTGAGATCGTGCAAGCTCCACAGAGACAGCATCTGAGGTCAGGATTGAACTCAAGCATCTGGCACTGTGAGGCAGCTGCTCTACCAGCTATGCTACTGTGCTGCCCTTCATGATTTGACTTTTATGGAACCATGTTGACTTGGTTTAGTTAGATTAAGTTTTCCTAAATGATTTTCTATTTCTTTGATTATTGACTCTAGCGTCTTGCCAATAATGGATGTTAATCTAACTGGCCTTTCGTTCTCTGCCTTTTGTCTTTCCTCTTGAATGATAGAGTTATATTTACCGTTTTCCATTCCACTGGTATCCTCCTGGAATGTGAGTTTTGAAAAACCTCAAAACCAATTTGTCGACTATCTCTGGAGCCAATTTCTTTAAAACCCTTGGGTCCTGGTGATATGTCCACCTTAGCCCCACGAGCTTTTCTAATACCTTGTCCCTCATGATTGGGATTTTTGTATGTTATTCCACGCTCTTTGAAACTAACCCATTTGTTATCACTGGGAGTCAGCTGTCAAAATTGATATTCAGTGGCATTCAGAAACTATTAAAATCAAACATCATTAATAATTCAAACATTTATAAACAATTGAAAATGTTTGACTGTGTTTGATTAATTAAAATAAATGTATATTTCCAAATACTTAAGTCATCAGCATTGAAATAAATAGAGTCTCTTTTCCTACTCTGGGTCTAACCTGGTGTGCATTCAGCAGAAGATTCCCCTGCACATGCTGCTGTAGGATTACAAGAAGCTTGTACCTTGCCACTGGGCTCCACTGAGCACCCATCCCAAGACTGTGACTTCCACATTGGAGTGGAAGTCCTGAATTCTCTGACATGTGCAGGAAGAGAGCATGGGCATTCCATGCGGATTAGCCGGTGTTTGTCAGGAAGATCCTGGCCATGAAGCCCTAGATTGTGCACTAAAATGGACAGATTATAGATTGAACCTCTTCTGCGCCCTTGATAGAGCTTGAATTTCACAATATTAGCATGTGATGCTGATATGTCCTGTGTGTAGGTGGGCATGAGGGGTGGCGGGCAAGTGTTGGTGATTTTGGACTTTGGGAGAGGCATATAGTTTTCATTTACTTCAACCTTTTCATTTTATATTTTTTTTAAAAAACCCTCGCTTTCAAATGAATCAAAGCATGTAATTTCTTTCCCTTTTAGTATCTGTCACCATGAGAACAACACATTTAATTCGTATGGTGCCTGTAACCTGGCCAGCAACCGCCATTGAGCTTGTAGCAAAGAGAGATCTCTGAGCTAGGGATCTCTGCAGCGAAACTCAGAGGGCAGACAGCAGCTGCTATTGCTTCAGGTGATGGTGATGGGAGAGACTGTAGGATATGGGTGGCCTGACAACAACATGGGCCAGTCCCCAACAATGGCCCACACTCACTGTGCCAGCGAGGATGCAGGCCTGAGCCCCATATCTCAAAGCTGAGCGGCCTCACTGCTTGACTGGCCTGCCCAATACCAACCCCCACAGAGAGTCTCTCCACACTGAGCCATGATTATTTTTTATTCCAAAATAAACTTTATTCATCATGAAAAACAAACTACATACAACAATAAAACAGTGCAAACCTTTACATTTGTGTATGGATCAATCATTAGTGTAACCTTTTTATATATAAAAAAACAGCACCGATGCCACACCATGTGGCTCCCTGGGGTGCTACCCCAATCCCATGTTTACAATATTTAAGGGGTTTCCTTGGCTGACCCTGCCCCTCCCTCTCCAGTGGCAGAAGAACCTTAAACTGTAGTCCTTCCACAATGAGCCCTTGTGTTGGCTGCACCCAGCTTCAGTGCGTCCCTCAGCACGTACTCCTGCATGTGCCAGTCAGCAGCATTCCCCTACGGACATCTCGCAGTGCAGGGAGACCAACAGGTTTCGGGCAGACCAAAGGGCGTCTTTCACCAAGTTGATGACCTTCCAGCAGCAGTTGATGTCCGTCTTTGTGTGTGTCCCCGGGAACGGCCTGTAGATCAGAGAATCCTCTGTTACACAGCTGCTGGGCATGAAACAAGGATCCTTGCATCTTTCGCCACATTCTCCTCGCAAACCTACAGCCCACAAAGAGGTGGGCGACCGTCTCGTCCCCAGCGCGGTCTTCCCAGGGGCAGCGCATGCTGGGAATGAGGTTCCGACCATGCAGGAAGGATCTGACTGGGAGTGCCCCTCTCACCGCCAGCCAAGCAAGGTCTTGGTGCTTGTTGGTGGGTTCTGGCAATGAGGCATTCTGCCAGATAGTCTGGACAGTCTGGACAGTCTGCTCAGGGAACCACCCCACAGTACCCATTGAGTCCTTCTCCAGCAGTGTCTGCAGGATGTTCTGTGCTGACCACTGCCTGATGGATTTGTGGTCAAGGCTGTTGGTCTGGAAGAACTTTTTCACGAGGTCAGATAGTGCGGCAACATCCAGCTGACTGGGATGTTGCGCGGCAACAGGGCCAGGCCCATCCTTTGCAACACCGGGGACAGGTAGAACCTTGGCATGTAGTGGCACTTGGTGCCCACGTACTTTGGTTCCACGCACAGCCTGATGCAGCCACAGACGAAGGTCGTCATCAGGATGAGGGCGACGTGGGGGACACTTTTGCCTCTGTTGTCCAGGGACTTGTGCATGGTGACCCGTTGGACCCGCTCCATTTTGGATCCCCAGATGAACCGGAAGACGGCATGGATGATTCCCAAGCCAGAGGAGTGAGGAACAGGCCACACCTGCACCAAGTATAGCAGCCCTGAGAGCAGCTCACACCTGATGACCAAGTTCTTCCCAGTTATTGAGAGGGAGTACCGTTCCCACAGTCCCAGTTTCTGCTTCAGCTTCCCAGTCTGCTCCTGCCAATTTTTGTTACACGCCTTAGCCCCTCCGAACCAGATTCCCAGTACCACACTGAGCCATGGGATGATTCATAGTTGGGGTATTGGCAGTGGAGAGTAGGGGTTCTTGTAGCAGTGCTAGTAGTGTAATGGTTAGCGTAACGCTTTACAGTGCCGGCGACCCAGGTTCAAATCTGGCTGTTGTCTGTAAGAAGTTTGTACGTTCTCCCTGTGTCTGCATGGGTTTCCTCTGGGTGCTCCGGTTTCCTCTGGGTGCTCCAGTTTCCTCCCACATTCCAAAGATGTACGGATTAGGAAGTTGTGGGCATGCTATGTTGGCGTCGGAAGCGTGCGACACTTGTGGGCTGCCCCCAGAACACTCTATGCAAAAGATGCATTTCAAAATGTGTTTCATTGTACATATGACTAATAAAGATACCTTATAAATAGCACATCTCCCTACATGTAAATAATGCTACAATGGCCTCTCTTAGCATTGATTCTTATTCCTAGCAATGTCTCTGGCTTGCTAAGTGAGGTACCTGTATATTTCTTCTAGCTTATTGGGTTCCAACATCCATTCGAGAATTTGAGTTTGCCATCTTCAGTAACACTTCCTTCACTGTGCCACCCTTGTACCCCCTTGATTTAAGCGAGCAAAATGAATTGAGAGAATAGAGACACAAGAGACTGCAGATGCTGGAATCTTGAGCAACAAACAATCTGCTGGAGGAACTCAGCAGGTCGAGCAGCATCTGTGAGGGACAAAGGAATTGTCAACATTTTGGGTCAATACCCTGTATCAGGACTGAGATTGGAGAGGGGAGACGGCCAGTATAAAGAGAAGAGGGGGAGTGGTGAGACGGGAGCCCGAGGTGATTGGTAGGCTTAAGAGGGGTAAAAGGTGACGGGCCGGTCAAGCCAGGGTGGAAAGAACAGAGGGAACATCTGAGACATGGTGCTCCCAAGGTTGTCAAGGTAGCAATTACTTTAAGAATGCCGCAGTTGAAGACAGAAAACAAAAATGAAATAAATTGAAAAAGATAGATGTTCACATGTCTGTGGAGAGAAAGAAGAAAAGTTATTTAAGATTGTAAAATTCAGTATTAAATCCCAAAGGCTGCAACTAGCACAGATGGAAGATGAGATCCTATTTCTCAAATTTATGTTGGGCATCATTGGAGCCATATAGAAAGTAACTTAATTGATTGTTCATTTTTTATTGCAGTTTGTGGGGCCTTAGTGTAAGTAAATAAGTAAAATGAAGCGTGAAATTGACTGCATTAAGTAATTTACTATATATGATGCTCCTTGAGATGTTTGAGAGAATTCATAACACAGGGCTCTTTACCAATCATTCTGTGGGTATATTGATGACATGCTGGAGAAACAGCTAAACATAAGGTGTATCTGGTGCCTAAAACTTGGAACACATGATACATCAAAATGTAGCATTGTTGCAATCTAATATACTGCATGGGATGTTCACAGTGTCGCCTGCTGTATGTTGGAGAAACCAAACGCAGATTGGGTGATCACTTGGCAGAGCTCCTATGTTCAGTGAGCTTCCCATTGCCTGCCTCATTAATTCTTCATCCCGCTTCCGTGGCCTCCTGCACTGTTAGAATGAGGCCCAATGCAAGCTATGTTCTCACTCTCTAACTGCTCCCATTCATTGACCAGACAACCTTGTTTACAGCTTATCCCCATGGTCTTGGTATTGATTTATTATTGGTAATAGGTTTATTATTGTCATGTGTAGCGAGATACAGTGAAAAACTTTTGTGTGCTATCCAGTCAGATCATGCCATACATAAGTACATCAGGGTAGTAACAATAAAAACGAAATGCAGAATATAGTGTTGCAGTTACAGAGAAAGTGTAGTGCAGGTAGACAAATAAAGTGTAAAGGCCACGATGAGGTAGATTGGGAGATCAAGAGTTCATCTTTCGTTTATGAGAGGTCCGTTCAAGAGTCTAATAACAGTGGGATAGAAGCTGTCCTTGAGCCTGATGGTATGTGCTCTCAAACTTCTGCCCTGGTTTTACCCCAGCAGAGACATACTCTCCCACCCTCCCTGCAGCTTAACAAGCTTCGTTTCTCTCCTTCCCAATTCTGACGAAGGGTCTTCGACCTGAAACGATGACTCTGTTTCTCTTCCCACAGTTGAGGTTGAGTGTTGGCAGGATTTTCTGTAGTTAATCAAAGATCATTGGAAAGGAAAATAACTGACCAGGTGAAAGTTCCATGATTTTTAAATTAAATTAAATTTTATTTACAGTGTGGTAACAGGCCCTTCTGGCCCAATGAGTCCACGCCGCCCATTTTAAACCCAAGTTAACCTACCTGTACGTCTTTGCAATGTGGGAGGAAACCCACGCAAACACGGGAGAACATACAAACTCCTTACAGACAGCGACGGGAATCAAACCCCAATCGCTGGTGCTGTAATAGCGTCGCGCTAACCGCTACGCTACCGTGCCGCCTCCCACATCCTCTGTACATCTGATGGGTGGATGCATGGAGAAACCTGCAGGGGTGTCCAGCAGCATGCAGTCCTGCCTAGGTGACACCTTCAGGGCTTGTGTTGTTGCATGTGTGGATTGTGAATGACACGGGCCATCGTGCAGAAGGCTGCCTTCACAAAGCTTTGTGCTGGGTGTACAAATTAATCTTGTCATGGCAACACACGGACAAAATTCTGGAACAGCGGCCCTCCATTAACTCCATCTCCACTTCTCACTGCCCGTGGAAAGCAGCCAACATAATCAAGGACCCCTCCCACCCCGGTCACTCTCTCTTCTCCCCTTCCCCATTGGGCAGAAGATACCAAAAGCTTGAGAGCACGAACTATCAGGCTCAATGACAGCTCCTATCCCACTCTTAAACAGACCTCCCATACGCTGAAAGATGAACCCTTGATCTCCCAATGTACCCTGCTGTGGCCTTTGCACTTTATTTGTCTACCTGCACTGCACTTTCTTTGTAACTATAACACTATATTCTGCATTCTGTTTTCTTTTTCCTACCTCGATGTAATTTTGTATGGAATGATCTGTCTGGATGGTACGCAAAACAAAAGCTTTATCTCGATGCGTGTGACAATAATAAACTAATACCAATGCCAATACCAATAGTAGAGTCACTGCCTTGCAGCTTCAGCCACCCGGGTTCGATCCTGACCTCAGGTGCTGTCCATGTGGAGTTTGTACATTCTTCCTGTGACCGCATGGGTTTCTTCTGGGTGCTCGAGTTTCTTCTCACATCTCACAAGTGAGTGAGCTAGGAGGTTAATTAGCCACTGTGAGTTGCCCCTAGTGTGTAGATGAGTGATAGAATCTGGGGGGAAGTTTATAGGAATGTGGAGAGAATGAAAATAAAATGGGATTAGTGTAGAATTAGTGTAAATGGATGCTTGATGGCTACTGTGGTGGGCTGAATGCCCTGTTTCCATGCTCGCAAATGGGACTAGCTTAGGTAGACACCTTGGTCAGCATGGACAAGTTGGGCCAAAGGGCCTGTTTCCGTGCTGTATGAATAAAACTCCAAAACCCCTGGCCTGCTGCACTATCTAATGCACCTTCACTGTGGCCATTCAGCAACTTCGCACTTTCAAACAAAAAAACAGCAATTTAAGCAATTTATGTGAAGACATTTAGGCAGTTAAGCTGTCGAGTTCGTGTGCAATATTTTAACAGGAAATTATAGGACTTGGTGAATCCTGACACCAGTAACACGTGGCAATAGTCAGTAATGACAGGATGTGCTGCATTTTAACTGTATAGTCTCATAATTGCTCAGTGATGAACAAGCCTAAATTGAGTAGAAGCCTTGTGTTGTTACAATGGGCTTTTTGTGATGGTGCTTCTATCTTTGCTTTGGGTTCTTTGTCTGCTTCAGAATCGTTTAATGTACTGGTTAAGGACTCGGCTTTGGGTACTTTTATCCCTATTCTGAATCAATCCAATGATCATAGGTGGTGTTTGGTGATAAAGGAGCAAACTGATATGAAGACTGAGAAGGGAAAGGGCAGAGGTGTGTGGGATGCTTTATGACGGAGGCAAAGGAAGTTGGAGTAGGGAAGAGGGGTTAATTTTGGCATTGCAAATTGGGGATAGCAATGGTAAAAAGTTGATTTATCTCAGTTGGACAAATGAAGAGTGCTAGGTTAAATTGTGTGAAGATACAAGAGACTCAGATGCTGGAATCTGGAGCAAAAAAAATCAAACCACTGGAGGAACTCAATGGGTCAGGCAGCATCTGTACAGGGAAATGGATAGCGGATGTTTTGGGTCAGTCAAGATGAAGGGTCTTGACCCGAAATGTCAACTGTCCATTTCTCTCCATAGATGCTTCCTGACCCACTAAGTTCCTCCAGCTATTTGTTTTGTTAAATTGAATGGAGTTTGGGGTGATGAGAGTTAGGGGGAGGATATACATTTGAACTGAAGTCTACAGAAACCAGAGTTCAGTGTGAGCTGGTGAAGAAAGAAGAGAGAGTACATAGTTGCATTTTCTCCTGGTCTGGAGAAGGTGTGGAGATGAGAGGCAGTGGCGGGGAGGAAATGTTCCTCTGTAAACTGATATGGGAGGTAAGATGGGTACAGGTGAGTGATTCTGAAAGCAAATTTTATGTAAATAATAGCCAACTCAATCGAAATGTCAATTAGTTTTAACTGCAAAAAATTGTAGAAACGCATCACTTGTGAATTATAAAAGGAAAAAAGCCTTCATTGGACACAATTCTGTAAAATGACCAATAGCGAGTTAGATGCTCATTTAATAACTTCTGCTCCAAATCGGCCTTTATTAAATGAGCTGTGATTTGCCATTGCCTCAACTGCTGAAGGTTAATTTCACCCCTTCATAATGGAAAATGGCTTCTATATCCCTGTGGATGTGTGCTGCCAAATGTTCCATTTCCAACATCTGGATTTCTCCCTTCTACCCTCGTACATCTCTTCTTCTCCCAATATAAACAAAGCATGCTGATTGCCTTTTCCACAATTGCATACATTTCTGTAACTTTTTAAATTTTTGGATCATTGAGGAGTGTTTTCTTGGATTCGTTTTAGTGTTTGGCAAAATCAGGTCTTTCCTGTTAATAAAATATCCTTCAGTGCAAAGATGCATCGATTTTCAGGTGATAAAATGCAGCTACACTGTAGTTAGTTTTAAATCAGCTCCTACACACTTAGATTTATTAACATTTGTTACCATCATCTCTGTCACACTACTGACCAGCACATCCCACGAAAAATTGTCGGTGGTCCGCGTACTCGATTTGAAAGCCATCTGCGACATTCTTAAAGCAAAATGGATGATATTGAAAATTCTCCATTTATTGCCAACACAGAGTTTTATTGGTCGGACAGAAATAAAAATCATTTTTTCCAGGCAGGTCCCTCTGTTACATACCAGCAGCAATAGAAACACACCGAGTCATGTATAAGTGTTAGAAACTATTTTATTAATAACTGCTTGTAATAATAAGAAAAGTAAAAATGTTAGATATTAAACATTAACCCCAAAAACTAAATCCAAAGTGTGTGTGTGGCCAATTCCCAAACTCCAAGTCCAGGAGTAGTTCTGAAAGTTCAGCTCAGCAAGTCATAAGGTGAAACGTGAGCAAAGGCTTTTGAAAATCCACCGTTGACTGAAGAGAAAATGTAGAGAGAATATAGAGAGAAATTATGAAATCCAAATGTTCCACGATGGAACCCATACGACACCTCAATCACTGATGATCTCCACTGTTTTGTTCCAAAGTATCTGCCACCCCGAAAGGCATTCGAGACATGGCCGTCCACACAAATACCTGCTTCCTTCTACAGGTTAATGACAGAGTGGACTCCACTGGATTGCTCCAAAAATCCATATGTGAATTGTAGTGACAGACACAGTTATTGTTCTTCATCCATCGATACAGAGACCAGCAGTCAGTGTCTCTCTCTCCCTCTCTCTCTTTCTGACTCACTGAGCAAAAAACGTCAGCACGTTGTTATCTTCTTGCTGTCGTGATGACACCACACACACACACTACCACTCTACTGTACTATATTTTAAAGGGACACTCACCAAATGGCAACCTAATCCATAACACCTCCTACAACCCAGGATGCAACCTGTATAAATGACCACATTCTAATCTGTAATGAAGGCTGTTCTCCAGCTGTTTTTGGGGATGTGGCAATTGTTTGACTGCTCAAGATGGATTTAAGCTTTGAGGTGGGTGTGTATATATGTGGATATAAGATGTGGCATCACCCCTTAAGAGTATGGACTTGAGAAATGAGGATAACTTAAGGTGTTGAGAAAAAATTCTGGAAGTTTACTTCACGAGATTTTGCAGTTCACGTCATTAAAATGCAGAAATACTACGAAGCAGTTAGAAGTTAATGGAAATAACATGATCATTGGAATCCTTCATCACTGTTAACGCCCAATCAGCAGGATACAGATCCTGAAGATGTTGAAAATGAGGTGAATACAATTGAGGTGCAGTAGGAAAGTTACTGGAAGAGGAATAGTTAGATTCAGTAGGTAACAGGTAGCCTCAAACATAATTAAGTGCTATAATGAAATAAACATTTCCAAGACTCCCAGACAACCCTTTGCCATTTGTAGGCAGAAGAGACTGCAGATGCTGGAATCTAGAGCAAAAACAGAATACTGGAAGAACTCAGCGAGTCAAGCAGCATGTGTGGAGCCAAAAACTATCGACGTTTCAGGTCAAGACACTGCATCAGATGCAGGGTCTCAACCCAAAATGTCGACTTATATCTTTTGTCTCCACAGATGCTGACGGATTCTATTATTTCTTCCAGCGTTCTGTCTTTGTTCTTTCCCATTTGTGCTTGCTGAAGCTGCCTATTGATTCAAAACATTAATCTCAGTTAATCACAAGGTTTAAAAGTTCTTGGTTAATGAGTTTTGACCACCCACTTTCACAATAATGGGCTAGCAATATTTCTGGGTGTTTTTCAGTGGTATTGCTTTCAACTATAAGATGGAATACAAAGTACGCAGGGCTCGCTTTATTACTTTTGATTGCAAATATTTGCACTATTTTCATTTCACATGCAGTGCTATATTGCAGTCTCTTTATTGTTAAAGTGTATCTTTTAAATCTAAGAAACATGATGTAATAAGGCTAACAACTGCTGTCAGATTACATGCACCATCAGAACTAATTATTCTCACTGCTCCTTGACCATCATTCTCCCACAATATCTGAGAAATGCTTGGCACAGTTTCAACATCGCATCCCCCTTTGGAATGTGTTCCTGTTAAAGTAAGTGATGGGCAACATTCACCAGGTGAGCAGTGACTCCAAGGTCTCTGTAATTACTGAAGTGTGTCCAGTGATCACTGGTCAAAGCAACAGCTGCCACATCTTGCAGAAACTTCCATGTTGTAGTCACCTCATTGCAATATAGGTCAACTAATCACGGTGTGATGGTCCCTCAGGAGGATTAACTGAAGGATGAATAAGGGTCCCTCACCCACTGTGTTGAGAGGCCTGTGGTCCATTGCCAGTCTCTATACAACAGCATTGGTTAAGTAACTGGGCATTGTTTGGTCCATGGGCTTGTAGTCATCCTGAAGCACATAGTCATGGCTTGCAGGATTCATTTGGCATCTGTGGGTTATCTGGCACATGAGCTGGAGGGCGAGTGTGCTTAGACTGTGGCTAGCACTGAGATTTAGTATTTCAGTGGAATTGAAACTCGCAATGGCTTACAGATATAACCATCACTGTATCCAGAGCACCTTCCAGAAGGCTTTTATACATTAGCCCCTTCTGCTTCACTCTGACTTTCTGCCAATCTGCCAGTTGGTGAAACAGTGGGTGGGGGGGTCACGGAGGATGAGGTGAGATGAGATGGGATTTCTTTATTAGTCACATGTACATCGAAACACACAGTGAAATGCATCTTTTGCATAGAGTGTTCTGGGGGCAGCCCGCAAGTGTCGCCACGCTTCCGGCGCCAACATAGCATGCCCACAACTTCCTAACCCGTACATCTTTGGAATGTGGGAGGAAACCCATGCAGACACACGGAGAGAACATACAAACTCCTTACAGACAGCAGCCGGAATTGAACCCAGGTCGCTGGCGCTGTAATAGCATTACGCTAACCGCTACACTACCGTGCCCGTGGATTGAACGTGGGCTGGAAGGAGAGGGGTCAAAACCTGTGGTGGGAACGTCCTTTGGAGGGAGGAAGGCTGTCTGACGATCCGATTCTGGGTCACGTGTGCAGCATGTTTCCTTCCTTCCTTCCCTGTCTCACCACTCCCTCCCCTTCCACCCCACCCCACCCCTCCCTCCACCACCACTCCTTTGGCAGCCCTACCGCTCTCAGAACCTTTGCCCCACTATTTCCTCCTTGTCTTACGGCTGGTGCCTTGCCCTCCCTCACTACGTCTCCTTCACTCATTGCACCTCCCTCCCTTCCTCTCCCTCCACTCCTCCCTTGCTGTTTCCACCCCCTTCATTGCCCCTCCCTTGTTGACTCCGCTCCTCCCCCAGTGTCTCTGGACCTCCCCCATCCCTTGCTGTCTCCGCCCCTCCCTCTCTCCATCCCTCCCATATTGACTCCGTCCTTCCCTCCCTCAGTGTCTCTGCCCCTCCCTCCAACTGTGACTCTGCCCCGCCCCCTCTGTGTTTCCCCCAACTCTGTGTCACCACCCCTCTGTCTCCGCCTCTCCCCCTTTTGTGTCCCTGCCCCTCCCTCCCTCGGTGAATCCACCCCTTCTGCCCTCCCTCAGTGACTCCTCCTCTCCCTCCCTCTGTCACCACCCCTCCCCCCACCCTCTGCGTCTCTGTCTCTCATTTTTTTTAATGTACTCTTTCAGTGCCCATGAGAGATTGTGACTGGAGACGCTGTGAATTTGATTGGTTCGGGGAAACACTAATACCCATGGTCTAATAGTAAGACATTGTGGCAGATGGAGGTTGCTTGTGGAGGGAATGCAATCAGTTTGAGCCTTCCCTGCAGGCCAGCAGAGGGCCCACTGAAGGTAGATGTTGCTCGTGGCTTAAAAGCAAAGTTGCATGTTTATTGCCTGGTTGAAAAATTAACAGAAATTTTCTTGGTGTTAAACGTGCACATTAACTATGATTGGTGGACAACCCTGGGTTGTGCTTCTCTTTCCTGTTATATCTGGAAAAATCTGTTCTTGAGGCTATTGATTCAGTGATGCATAAACGCTAAATCAAACACCAGAATGCTTGGCATCAGCAACTTTATCAACTGCAGATTATTTGAGCTTTATCTTTGTCAGCGGGTGGTACACAGACAAGAGAATACACTCTCCTGCAACTACTCTGGAGAGAGAGGAATTGGCTGTTAGGCCAAAGTGTAGCATACTTTCCAAGTGGAAGTGCATTTTCTTGCTTCCAAAAGTTTGTTCTTTGATAACAAATTTTACTTTACCTGTTGGCTCAACTTTATATCATCGTGATTATTTTCATCAATGAAAAGATAAAACATTAAGTTATTGGCTGATCAAAATACTTAAACCATACTTTTTTTTGCCCCTGCTCAGTATTTCCAGCACTTTTAGTTTCTATTTTAGATTTGCAGCATCTGCAGTGTTTGGCCTTTCAATTTTTCTTCATCACTCAACAACGAAATGATTGCGTTGTGATCCCTTGCAGAGAGTGACTCAGCAGAATGAGTTCACTGGCCCTGATGCTGACCCAGTTCCTTGGGATTACAGCCAGGGAGAGATCCCAGACCTACAGCAAGCTTGCTGAGCTGTGCCCCCACCCTGAGAGAGGTTGGTGCCAGGATCTCTCATACTACCCTCCGGAAGTTTTTTTTTAAACCAACCTCAAAGTGTGTTGGTTTTGGTGTATTATTGTCAGATAGAGTCGTAGAGTTATACAGCACAGAAACAGGTCCTTCGGCCCAACTGGTCTGTGCCAACCAAGATGCCCACCTAAGCTAGTCCCATTTGCCCACATTTGACCCATATCCCTCAAAATCTTTCCTATCCATGTACGTCTCCAAGTACCTTTTAAATGTCTCAACCACTTCTCCTGGCAGCTCATTCCATATACTGACCCCACTCTGGGTGAAAATGTTGCCCCTCAGGTCCCTATTAAATCTCTTCCCTCTTACCTTTTAGTTCTGGATTCCCCAACCCTGGGAAAAAGCCTGCGCGCATTGACCCTATCTATGCCCCTCATATACACCTCTGTAAGATCACCCCTCATTGTCCTACACTCCAATGAAAAAAGTCCCAATCTGCCCAACCTCTCTCCATAACTCAGTCCCTCAAGTCCCAGCAACATGCTCATAAATCTCTTCTGCACTTTTTTCATCTTAAGGGCATCTTTCCTATGGCAGGATGACCATAACAAATGCGGCCTCACCAACGTCTTGTATAACTGCAACATAACATCCCAGCTTCTTTGCTCAGTACCCTGGCTGATGAAGGCCAGCATGCCAAAAGTCTTCTTCACCATACTGTCTACCTGCGATGCTACTTTCAGGGAACCATGTACTTGTATTCCTAGGTTCCTCTGTTCTACAACACTCCCCAGGGTCCTACCGTTCACTGTGAAGATCCTACTATCATTTGCCTTCCCAAAGTGCAACACCTCGCCCTTATCCGAATTAAACTCCATTCGCCATTCCTTGGCCCACTTACCCAGCTGATCAAGATCCCTCTGTAAATCCTGATAACCATCTTCCCGGTCATGACACCACCTATTTCAGTGTCATCTGCAACCTGTACTGAGATACTGTGAAAAGCTTTTGTTTTGCATGCCATACTTAAGTACATCGAGGTAGTAAAAAGAAAAACAGAATGCAGAATGTAGTGTTACAGTTACAGAGAAAGTGCAGTGCAGGCAGACAAATAAAGTGCAGGGGCCATGACGAGGTAGATTGAGAGATCAAGAGTTCATCATTTAGCATGGCATGCTTAATTAAACAAGGCTTGGCTAGGCTCATGAAATGACAAGTGACTGTTTAGGGAAGACCATAGTATATTTCCTTAACATCTCACTCACAAAAACTTAAGTGGAATTACTACAGGGGCTGGCCCAAAGCAAGATGCGCAACAACGCAACTCCAAGGTTTTAGCCTGACATGTATGTGAAAGTGACACCACTGATGTACTTGCACGGCACTCTTAACGTTGCTGCCCTTGACAGCTGACGAGGCTGGGGACGGGTCTTCACCAACTATTCTACAGAGCAAAGCCAGGCAATCGCTGTTGGGAAGGTGGGGCCTTGTTGAACATCAGGCGACTTGTCACCTGCCAGGGTATTGCATCTGGGAGCTCGCTGGAAGAAACACTGCACTCCCAATGGCGTACTTCCACCACAGGTGGTCAGAAGATCTGGCCCCTTGATTCTCTGGCTGCCCACCTCCAAAAGCAGTTCAACCAGTTCTTTGAGTGACCTCTGGTTCATTGGGTTGCCAACAAGCCGATGGAAGGGGGAGTTGGTACTGGTGGAGACCACGCTTGCTCCAAATGTATAGGGAGTAATTCTCCTACCTGAATCTCAGTGAAGAGTAACATGCAGAATGTAAGGAAATGCTCATTGATATCTGCCTGCTTCAAGCTCTGAGCAGGGCAACTGTTCTGTCAGTGTTTGGCAGGGTGACTGTGAAAATTAACTTCAGTCATTCTGACTCCTTCCAGAATAGATGTCAATCTATTGTGGGATACCTAGCTGCTGAACTGCCCTTACATAGTTGTTATTGGTATTGGTTTTGGTTTATTATTGTCACTTGTACCGAGGTACAGTGAAAAACTTGTCTTGCATACCGATCATACAGGTCAATTCATTACACAGTGCGGATACATTGCATTAGTACAGAGTGCATTGAGGTAGTACAGGTAAAAACAATAACAGTACAGAATAGTGTCACAGCTACAGAGAAAGTGCAGTGCGGGTTGACAATAAGGTGCAAGGTCACAATAAGGTAGATTGTGAGGTCAGAGTCTATCTCATTGTATAAGAGAACCATTCAATAGTCTTATCACAGTGGGATAGAAGCTGTCCTCGAGCCTGGTGGTATGTGTCCTCAGGCTCCTGTATCTTCTACCTGATAGAAGAGGAGAGAAGAGAGAATGACTCAGGTGGGTGGGGTCTTTGATTATGCTGGCTGCTTCACCAAGGCAGCAAGAGATAAAGACAAAGTCTAAGGAGAGGAGGCTGGTTTCCATGACGTGCTGGGCTGTGTCCACAACTCACTGCAGTTTCTTGTGGTCCTGGGCAGAGCAGTTGCCGTACCAAGCCATAATGCACCCAGGTAGATGCTTTCTGTAGTGCATCGATAAAAGTTAGTGAGTGTCAAAGGGGACACACCGAACTTCTTTAGCCTCCTGAGGAAGTAGAGGGACTGGTGAGCTTTCTTGGCCATGGCATCTACGTGATTTAACCAGGACAGGCTATTGGTGATGAATGTGAAGGGAATGAGAAGAGACCTTCCTTTGTTGGAGATGTTTACCTCGTAATTGTGTGTTGCAAATCTTGGTGGTCACCTACCAATCTGTGCCTGAATGTTGGCCATGGTTTGCTGCATGCAGACATGAACTGATTCATTATGTGAAAAGTTGCGGATAGAACTGTTCACTATACACTTCATCCTGAAGTCTGATTATATGACAGAAGGAAACAGCTGGAAATGGTTGGGCCCAGGACAATGCCCTTCGGAAGAGGACGTGGGCAAAGTCTTATGTGAATATTTTTCATCTGTGTTCATAAGGAAAAACATGCTGTAATTGGAGATTTCAGTTGGAATTATATACCACATTAAAATTAAAAAAAGAGAGGTAACAGATGTCTTAGCGGGCGTGGAGCACGATACATCCCCAGGGACTGACAAGATGTGTCCCAGGTTGCTATAGGAAGCAAGGGAGGAGATAGCTGGGGCTCTGACGGAGATATTCAAATCTTTTCTGGCCACAGATGAGGTTCCAGATGACTAGTAGACAGCAAATGGGTACCTTTATTCAAGAAGGGCAGCAGGGATAAGCCATGTAAATATAGCTCAGTTATTCTAATGTCAGAGGAAGAGAAATTATTCTGAGGGACAGAATTAATTGACAGTTGGAAAAGCAGGGATTGACCAGGGATTGTCAGCACGGATTTGTTGGTGGGAGATCCTGTCTGACGAACTGAAGTTGTTTGAAGAGGTAACTAAACATTGATGAGGGCAGTGCAGTTGATGTGGTGTGCATGGACTTCAGTAAGGCCTTTGACAAGGTCCCACATGAAAGGCTGGTCCATAAGGTTAGAGCCCTGTAAGGATTTCATTATCAAATCCTCACAAATAAAAATCGGAGTGCTCACAAACACTTAACACTGATCAGGTTAACTAATCACCCTTGTGCTTCCCATCTGTTCCTGCTTGTTCAAGGTCTGTGCTGATCCACTGTTTTTGTGGTGTGTTTCCTTTCTGCCTGTAGCTGTGCTGCTGGGAGTCTGCTCCTTTGCAGGGGAGGAGACACTAGACGACCAGCAGATGTTGTGGGAATGGACAGTCTGAGAGAAACCAGCAGATCCATGCCCCATGGTGCAAGCAGGGAATGCTGGTGCAGATGAACAGCTATGAACTGAGATGTGTAAGAGTGTCAGTGTGTGTTGCAGTGCTGGGATTTGTGGGTGACCCCATTAACATTGACCAGGCAAATGAATAGACTGTGTTTGTGTTCCCTGGAGCAGAGGAGGCTCAGGGGAGGCCTGATAGAGGTGTACAAAATTATAAGGGGCATAGAGCAGATTGTATAAACTTTTCTAGATGGCAGAGGTGTCTGAGACTAGAGTTGTAGTTTTAGGGCAAAGGGTAAGAGATTTAGAGGGGATGTGAGGAAGAATTTTTTTCCCCCAGAGGTTGTTTGGAATCTGGAGAGCACTGCCAAAGAAGGTGGTGAAGGCAGGTACTCACGCAATTTGAGAAGTAGCTAGACAAGCACTTTGATCACCAAGGCAGTGAAGGTGATGAAACAAGTGCTGGTAAAAGGAATTAGTATAGAATAGGTGCTTGATGGTTGGCATAGACATAGTTGGCTGAAGGGCTTATTTCTGTGCTGTATCACTTGCTGTATGTTTGTAACCTGCTTTCCTTCTGTCGACAGCCGTGAGTTGAAATCTCGTGTATTTAAAAGCACATTGAATACATGCACAATATAACAGGAAATTTCAAGAAAAATATTTTCAAGCATTCAGATTTAAATTTAATCTCACTGACAAAATTGTACCTGTTCTGCCCAAGAGAGTGCCAATGCATTCACAGGGCTAATAAGATGGCATTCAGGAAAAGTTGGACTGCTACTCCTCGTACTGTGATAACTGACTGATAAGGCTGGTGATTTTATCTCTCACACTGGTATGACGTACCAGAGTGAGTGATTGCTGTGAGAAGTTGGTGTGGTAGGAAACAACCCTTCCACCTCCTAAAATCTTCAAAATGCCATCCTCTCAAGATTCTATGATACTTGGAGTTTACTTTTTAAGGAAATTGGGATGCTAACCCTGCTGCCTTGATTTTGCTTTGAAACTGGAGGGAGTTGTGGATACAGCTCCGCATATTATGGAAACCAACCTCCCCTCCACGGACTCTGTCTACACTTCTCGCTACCTTGGTAAAGCAACCAAGATAATCAAAGACCCCACCCATCCCAGACATCCTCTCTTCTCTCCCTCCTACTGGGCAGAAGATACAAAAGCCTGTAAGCGCATACCACCAGGCTCAAGGACAGCTTCTATCCCACCATTATAAGACTATTGAACAGTCCCCTAGTACAATAAGATGGACTTATATCTACCTCATTATGGCTTTGTACCTTATTGTCTGCCTGCATTGCACTTTCTCCATAACTGTAACACTTTATTCTGCATTCTGTTAATTGCTTTTCCCTTGTACTACCTCAATGCACTGTCGTAATGAAATGATCTGTATGGATGGCATGCAAAACAAAGTTTTTCACTGTACCTCAGTACGTGTGGCAATAATAAACCAATTTACCAGTTCTATTTTAATAATTACTTATTTTGGTTTTTGTTGTGTGAATTTCTTACCAGCAGACGTTGATTGCTTGCAATAACAAGCACTTTACACTTCTGCCTTGATTTTCTCCCTATTTGACTAATGAATGCCTAAGGTTGTTAGTACTGGTCTGATCATCAAGAAATAAATCGAGCACTGCTCTCGAATTGCACACCCTGATTACCTTGCAGCAATGTTGTTTGGTTTTATTATTTCAGGTACTAGAAAATCTGTGTGCAAAAGTAGCCACTGAATTTGGAAATCAGAAACAAAGATTAAGCCAGAATCTAAGTTTTACAAGTTGTTTGTATTATCTATTTGTGTAGGTTGCATTTAAAACAAAGATGAAGTAATAATGCAAACTGCTATTTTATCAGATTTGTGAGTACATGTCTCGGGACCAGCTCCCTAAGGCTGTCAATTCGTACCCTGGGTAAAAACACTATCTGGGAGCAGAACAGTGGTGTAGCTGCTAATGCTGCTGCCTCACAGCTTCAGCAACCCGGGTTTGATCCTGATCTCTGATGTTGTCTGTGTGGAGTTTTACACGTTGTCACTGTGACTACACAGGCTTCCTCTGTGTTCTCCGCTTTCCTCCCACATTTAAAGGATGTGCTGGTAGGTTAAGTGGAGACTGTAAATTCTCCAAATATTGATAAGTGGCATAAACATCAAAGGGGAGTTGAGAGAATAAATTGCAAGGCAATGGGGAAGTAAGGAGGGGGGAATGAGGCTGATAGTCAAGTCAAGTTTATTCTACATGTATGCACTGGTACAGTGAAAAACTTACTTGCAGCAGCATCACAGGGACATCGCATTAGAGGCACCACATTCACAAGAAAAACAAAAAACAAAACATAAATTATACAAAATTATACAAGAAAGAACACAATTTGAACAAGAAAAATCCATTGCAGTGCAAAGTGGTCATAGTATTGCTCTCCAGAGGCAGTGATTAGGGTTGTGAAGGTTGGTTCAAGAGCTGAGTGGTTGAAGGGAAGTAGCTGTTCTTGAACCTGGTGGTGTGGGACTTCAGGCTTCTGTACCTCCTGCCTGATGTTAGCTGCGAGAAGATGGCATGGCCCGGATGGTGGGGATGTTTGATGATAGATGCTCTACTGGGAGCCGGTGTGGACCTGATGGACCAAATGGCCACCTCTGTGTTGTAAGGAAGTGTGCAAGGCCACCTTTCGTGCCATGCTGATTGCTATTCTAAATATCACAACAGCTTAACCGATCACTCAGTGAGGTTACCCAGTGAGTGGTGGATCACAGTTTCCCACTCTCACTTCTCAACCAGAGGGTATAATTGGCCTCCGTATCCCTATCCCAGAAGGGGGAGAATCAGGTGTTGTCAGCAAAGAAGCACCGGGGTGGATGAGAAGGAGAAAGCCATGACTGTGAATGAGAAATACATTGGTGGCAGATGAACTTAAGGAGATAAATTGAGCGTGTATTCTTTGCTTTGTTCGGATGCATTTTGTACTTAGCACTGTTTCCTGTCGCCATGAGATCTTTAACAGCTTTTTGTTCATTAGTGGCTTCCTCCTGAGACGGGAGATATCCTTGAAGATGGATGGTGACAGAATTGGCGTTCAGTCTTGTCGGAAGATTTTTTGCTGTCATCCCCTTGGGAGACGATATGCAAATTGGATATGCAAATTTCCTCTCGGCAAGCCAGCTTGCTGATGCAGCGTGTACATTGGTAGAACGTTGCATTGTACAGTGGGGCTGGGTAACGGTGTGCTCTCCTTTCAGTTCGTCGCGGCCAACAGCCTGTCAGAGAGGGAGGACCCATACACAGCACTCATGCAGTGACTGTGGATCAGCACAGTGCTGGATGTGAAGCTTGAGTCACAGAACAGTGTCAAAGGTGTGGGATACTGAGCGAGGAGGGGAACAAAGACTCTCTGTGGATCCCACAAAAGACCAGGAGGCTGTGCTCCCATCCCAACCTGGTGGTACAGTAGCACAACTGGCAGAACTGCTGCCTAACAGCTCCACTGGCCCAGGTTCAATCTTGCCGAAGAGCCGTGTATCCAGGGAGTTTGCATGAGTTGTGGGGACTTCTATTGCTTCCCATGTTTCTAGTGCTGCACTGGATCTTGTAAAAGAAGGAAGAGGGCTTAACATAGAACACTACAGCATAGTACAGGCCCTTCGGCCCACAATGTTGTGCCAACATTTTATCTTGCTCTAAGATCTATCTACTGCAGCACGCTCCACACACCCACCACCCTCTGTGCAAAAAACCTACTCCCCCCCCCATTATGGGAAGGACGCGGGGGCTTTGGGGAGGGCACAGAGGAGGCTCGCCCGGGACCCTGCCCGGACCAGAGGGCGTGAGCCACCAGGAGAGGTCGGGCACACCCGGGTCGCCTTCTCCAGAGTGGCGGAGGCCGAGGGGAGACCTGACAGGATAAGATTATGCGAAGCGCATTCAAAGTAGACAGCCGATATCTTTCTCCCCCCGGGGTCGAAATGTCTAACACCAGAGGACAAGCGTTCAAGGTGAGAGGGGGAAAAGCCCACAGGAGACGTGTGGGGCAGGTTCCTTTTCTACACAGAGAGCGGTGGGTGCCCGGAACGTGCCTCCAGGGGTGGTGGTGGAGGCAGATACAATAGAGGGGTTTGAGAGGCTGTTGGGGGGAGGGAACAAAGAGGGGCGAGAGAGAGAGGGAGGGAAGAGAAAGAGGGAGAGTGGGGGATGGAGAACGAGACAGGGAGGGGGTAGTGGAGGGGGTGGAGAAAGGGAGGGACAGAGATGGGGGCAACAGAGAGTGAAGGTCAGAGGGAGAGGAAGGACACTGCCTGAATTAGAGGGCGTGAGCCATCAGGAGAGGTCGGACAGACTTGGGTTGTTTTCTCTGGAGGCTGAGGAGAGACCTGATAGAGGTTTACGAGAGGCACAGATCGAGTAGACAGCCGGGATCTTTTGCTCCTCAGGATCGAAATGACTAACACTAGAGGGCGTGCATTGGAGGTGAGAGGGGGCTAAGTTCGAAGGAGATGTGCGGGGCAAGTTTTTTCACATAGAGAGTGGCGGGCGCCCGGAATGCACCGCTAGGGGTGGGGGCAGAGGCAGACACAATGAGACGTTCAGGAGTGTCCCAGAAAGGCAGATGAATGTGCAGGGAATGGAGAGATTAGGTTCACCCAGGATGCTGCCTGGACCAGAGGACATGTACCGTGAGGAGAGGCCGGACAGACCCGGGTCGCTTTCTCCGGAACGGCGGAGGCAAAGGGGAGAACCGAAAGAAGTCTGGGAGATCAAACGTGCAGGGACAGTATGCAGTCAATGGCAGGGCCCTTCACAGTGCTGACGTACGGGGGGATCTTGGGGTCCAAGTCCATGGCTCCCTGACAGTAGCCACACAGGTTAAAGAGGGCGTACAGCACACTTGCCTTTATTGGTCGCGGAACTGAGTTCAAGGGTCAGGAAGTCACGTTGCAGCTTTATAAAACTCTGGTCTGGGTGCGTCTGGTGCGTATTGTGTTCAGTTCTGGTCTCATTATTACAGGAAGGGTGTGGGGACTTCGGAGGGGGTACAAGTTACAATATTAAACAAATACCAGGGTTGCCTGTATTAGAGGGTATGAGCTAATTGGTGATAGGTTAATTATTGTCACATGTACCGAGACACAGTACTAACTACAGCTTCTTGCAGTTTTGCGCAGAATATTTGGTACTGGTATTTATTTATTATTGTCACTTGTACTGAGGTACAGTGAAAAACTTGTCTTTCATAACATCGTACAGGTCAATTCATTACACAGTGCATTGAGGTAGTACAGGGTGCACTGAGGTAGTACAGGGTGCATCGAGGTAGTACAGAGTGCATCGAGGTAGTACAGAGTGCATTGAGGTAGTGAAGGGTAAAAGCAATAACAGAATACAGAGTAAAATGTCACAGCTACAGGGAAGTGCAGTGCAGGCAGACAATAAGGTGCAAGGGCCACGACGAGGTAGATTGTGAGGTCAAGAGTCCATCTCATTGTATAAGGGAACGGTTCAATAGTCTTATCACAGTGGATAGAAGCTGTCCTTGAGTTTGGTGGCACGTGCCCTCAGGTTCCTGTATCTCCTACCTGATGGGAGGGGAGAGAAGAGATCATGTCCCGGGTGGGTGGGGTCTTTGATTATGCTGGCTGCTTCACCAAGGCAGCGAGAGGTATAGACAGAGTCCGTGAAGGGGAGGCTGGTTTCCGTGACACGCTGGCTGTTAAGGGCTATTCCTTCCTTGCTTTACTTGTAGAATTGAAGAAATTTATAGCACAGCAGGAAGATACTCGGCCCATTCTGTGCACACTACCCAAAATGGTTCTTGGTCTGTTGCCCTTGAAGGTCACATTTTAAAGGTGAGAGTTTCTGCCGGAATCAAGTTCAAATTCAAGTTCAAGTTTGTTGTCAGGAGCATACATACCTAGGGTTTAAATGCTTTTTGCAGCATTAGCACAGTACATTACAAAGATAAATTACATAAAACATTGTTCGTTATTGCAGGCATTGTGGCTGCAGATTTCAGCTTTTAAAGGTAGGAACAAGAATATTTTATTGTTCCCTTGGGAGCTGGCTGCAAAATGTCACCACTCTCCAGCACCATCATGTGACTCCAGCCTTTCAGGCAGTGAGTTCCAGACCCTTACTACTTTTGGGGTGAAATATTTTTTTCTCACCTTCTAACAATTAATTTAAATCCTTACTTCTCAAGTTATTGACCTCCCTGTTAAGGGAGGCTACATGCAACAAGACGAGGCAACTTTCAGGCAGGGTCTGATAAGTGGTAAGTAATTTTTGTGCTAGAATGTTGCCAGGCAATAATAATCTCCAACAAGAGAAAGTCTGACTACCCGCCCTGACATTGAATGACATTACCATCTCCTCACTGCATAAAGTTCCTCACTGTGGGCAAGTCACAGGTTGGGTATGCTGCAGCAAGTGACATAGAGTAATATAGTACAGAAACAGGCCCTTTGGCCCATCTTATCCATGCTGACCATGGTGCCCACCAAGCTAGTCCCATTTGTCCACATTTGGCCCATATCCCTCTAAGCATTTCCTATCAATATGCTGATCCAAATGTCTTTTGAATGTCGTTATTATACCTGCCTCACCCTCTGTGTGAAGAAGTTGTCCCTCAGGTGCCTTTTAAATCTTTCCCCTCTCACCTTAAACCTATGCCCTTTGGTTTTTAGTTCCCTTCCCTTGGGAAATAGGTTATGTGTTCATCCTATCTTTACCCCTCATGGTTTTATACACCTCCTATAAGGTGTATAATTCACCACTCAATCTCCTACATTCCAAGGAATAAAATCCTGGCCTGCCCAACCTCTCCCTATAACCTGGACCCTTGAGTCCTGGCAGCATCTTCTGTCACCTTCATGTTCTGACACTCAAAAGCCTGTCCACCATCAACAAGGCACAAGTCAGGCGTGTGATGGGAACACTCCCCATTTGCCCGGATGATAAGCTCCAACAACTCAAGCAGCTCAACACCATCCAGGACAAAGCAGCCCATTTTACTGGTATCCTATAAATCACCAAAAACGTTCAATCACTTCACCTCTGCCGCACAGCTGCTGCTGTGTGTACTATCTACAAAATGTGCCTCAGTTATTTGCCTGGGCTATCCCAAAGCCACATTCCATGACTTGAATGGGTAAGGGCTCTGTGTAGCAAAAAAAGAAGCTGCTGAAGGAACTCAGAGGGTCAGGCAGCATCTGTGGAAGGAAGTGGGTTTTGGGTTGAGACCCTGCATCAGGATGAAAGACAGAGGGGAGGTAGCCAGTATAAAGAGCAGAGGGGAAAGGGTGGAGCAAGAGCTGGCAGGTGATAAGATATCTTTATTAGTCACATGTACATCGAAACACACAGTGAAATGCATCTTTTGCGTAGAGTGTTCTGGGGGCAGCCCGCAAGTGTCGCCCCGCTTCTGGCGCCAACATAGCATGCCCACAACTTCCTAACCTGTACGTCTTTGGGATGTGGGAGGAAACCGGAGCACCTGGAGGAAACCCAACATAGACACATGGGGAGAACGTACAAACTCCTTACAGACAGCGGCCGGAATTGAACCCAGGTCGCTGGTGCTATAATGGTGTTACGCTAACCGCTACACTACCGTGATAGGTGGATCCAGGTGAGGAGGGGTGATAGGCAGATGGAGGAGGGCAGAGTGGAAGTAGTGACAGAAGCTGGGAGGTGATAGGTGGAGGCAAATGATGGATGCAGTCTGATAGGAAAAGAAGGTGAAGCATGAAATCAAATAAAGGAGGTGGGAAGGGCAGATGGGAACAGTGGGGGGGAGGGGACCCAGTGGGAGGAGTGTGTGGGTGATGGACAGATGGAGTGGGGGGAGGAGGGAAAAGAAACAGAATGTTTGGGGGCTGGGAGGGGGTGGGCTTTATGTACATGGGAGCGCCACCACCTGCAGATTCCCCTCCTAGTTGCACACCATTCTGAATCATTGCTGGGTCGAAATCCTGGAATTCTGTCCCCGATGGCATTACAGGGATATTTTCACCAAAGGACTGCAACAGTTCAAGAAGGTGGCATAGACAGGGTGAATGCACAAAGTCTTTTCCCCAGGGTTGGGGGAATCAAGAACTAGAGGGCATAGGTTTAGGGTGAGAGCGGATAGATTTAATAGGAACTTGAGGGACAACTTTTTCACGCAGAGAGTGGGGTGTACATGGAACGAGCTGCCAGAGGAAGTGGTTGAGGCAGGTACATTAACAACATTTAAAAGACACTTGGACAGGTACATGGATAGGAAAGGTTTAGAGGGATATGGGCCAAACACGGGGCAAATGGGACTAGCTTAGATGGGTGTTTTAGTCGGCATGGACCAGTTGGGCCGAAGGGCCTGTTTCTGTGCTGTATGGCTCTATGACCCTAAGGTGGCTCGCTGCCATTTTCTGAACATCCATTTGGTGTGGGCAATAATTGGTGGCCTTCCAATGACACACAGTTCCCAAAAAAGTAAAAAAAAATGTAATGTTGATCTCTCTGGTCTGTCTTTGCTCCTCACACCCACCATTGTTTCCTTAATGACTTTGCTAAACCCCTCTCCCAATTTAATCCCTTGTCTATCACATTCCTTTAACCAGGAATATTTAATCAGCACTCCTACTCATCTTTAAGCCATGTTTTAGTTAGGCTGCTATATCATAGCCCATATATCCATCTTTGCCCTGCGTTTGTTGTCTTTATTTCCTGGGCTTTTTGTATGGAAGTATAAACTGCTAAGAATTGCAAAATACAGAGATATATTTTCACAGCCTTTGCTTCCTTCCAAGCTCATTGTTCTGTCTTCCAGGCCCGGTCACTAAACCCCTACCTCTCACATTCAGTTGTGCTTCCCTCTCCTTCAAAACTGCTGTGAGGTTCCTTTCCCCCAGTGCCAAACTAGTCTAAACAGGAGATAAAAACAGAATGCTGGAAATACTCTGCAGGTCAGGCAGCATATCTGTGGAGAGAGAAGCAGAGTCACTGTTCCAGGTTGTGAGCCTTCAAGAGAACAACCTGTCTCTGTTTCTTAATCTGTGGATACTGCCTGCCCTGCTGAATATTTCCGGCAGTCTCTGCTTTTGTGTCATATTTCCAGTATCTGCAGTGTTTTGCTTGTAAAACAGAGTTGGTGGATCCTCCCCATGCTTTAGCAGCTGAAGCTGAGTGTCACTGCAGAGAAGACCAGGGGTCAGTGGAGAGTGCCTGGTCATTGTCAGCTCCCTCCTGTACCTCACCATCGGGAGAGCCCAACCTCCTCCAGGAGGAGAGGGGTAGCAGGACCATCTGCAGCAGGTAACTTTGGAAGTGAATCTTGACAGGACCTTGCAAAAGGAGTCTCTCTCCTACCACACTGTTGATCGGCTTTAGCTTCTTAGGCAGCCCCTTGAAATTGAGCACAACTTACTTCTGCTCTGGTCTTTTGGGTTCTAAGGTAGCCAATGTGGGAACTGCAGACTCTTCCACAGATGGGACAAAAGGTGGCTGATGGGACAGATGGGTAGGTACGTTGTCAGGTGGCGCACTCCTTCTGTAGGTGACTCAGGGCCTCTGTGCGCCCCTGATCATAGTCTCGAGGTTCTCACTACCAATCTGATGGCTTCTTCTCCACCTTAAGTAGTTATGCATTCGCAGGAAACATTGGAGTGGTTGCATATTTTCCAAGGAGGATTCAAGCAGATCCTTGAACCTTTTTCTCTGTCCACCTGCTAATCTGCTTCTGTGACAGAGCTGAGAGTAATGTGTCTGTTTCTGGAGTGATGTGGCCCACCCAATGAAGCCAACGGAAAGTACCACGGGCCTCAGTGCTGCTGGACTAGGAGAGAACGTTGACTTTCACTTATCCTTTGGAAGGTTTTGCGGGGTCAGTATTTGTGGTACCTCCCTGAGTGCCTGCTGTCGGTAGCCCAGGAGGCACGATCTGATGGTCTGCAGACCCTTTGGAGATTGCTGGCCCTCAGGGTCTCCAACACTTGGCAGGGAGGTCGCAGCTGTGGAAGTGAGGGTCTGTATCCACAGGTTGTTTGTTGAGGACCCTTCTTCAGAGGTGATTGTCACATGTCACTGCACAAACACCCCTGAACCACTTCACCCTTGTTGCCTATGGTGATAGGGGCAATAGGCTCCCACAAGGCCGACTGTGAGTGATGGTCTCCTTCCACATAGGGACAGAAGTACCCCTGCAATAACAAAAAGGAAGACTAATTTAGAACTACCTTCCTTTCCAGAGTATACTCTGCCTTCAGCAACTGTGCCCTGTTTCTTTCCCCTCCTCCATCCGCTCCGCTCCACCTGCCCATCATCCACACACTCCTCCCATGGTTCTGGTCCCCCCACTGTTACCATCTGCCCGCCCCACCTCCCTTATTTGACTCCATGCTCCACCTCCTTTTCCTGTCAGAGTCCATCATCTGCAGCCCTTTGTCGCCTCCACCTATCACCTCCCAGCCTCTGTCACTATTTCACATCTTCACTCTCCCATCTACCTATACCCCTCCTTACCTGGATCCGCCTATCGCTCGCCAGCTCTTGCTCCGCCCTCTTCCCTCCACCTCTTTATACCAGTTACCTCCTCTTTAACTTTCTGTCCAGATGAGAGGTCTTGGCCCAAAACGCCGACTGTCCACTTCTCTCCACAGATGCTGCCTGGCCCGCTAAGTTCCTCCAGTATCTTGTTTTGTGCTCCAGATTCCAGCGTCTGCAGTCTCTTGTGTCTCCTATGTGGTGATAGTTCATAGTTAATTCATGGATGCAATTGAGGAGCAGGACTTAGTCCAGGATAACTCTGTGGTCTGTGGCGGCGCAGAGACCTTGGGCAAATTAAATGCTGTCAGAAATTGACATTACTGTCTGTATAATTTACACAAGGTCGCCTTTCCATCCTGACAACCTTTACTGACAATATCAGGTACTTTGAAGCAGCTTGCATGAAGTGCACTGTAACATAAAAACCTACTGAATACTGAAAGGCCTGGATAGAGTGGATGTGGAGAGGATGTTTCCAGTAGTAGGAGAGTCTAGGATTCGAGGGCACAGCCTCAGAATAAAGAGAAGTCTCTTTAAAACTGAGATGAGGAGGAATTTCTTCAGCCAGAGGGTGGTGAATCTGTGGAATTTGTTGCCATAGAGGGCTGTGGAGGCCAAGTCATTGGGTGTATTTAAGGCAGAGGTCGATAGGTTCCTGATTGTAAGGGGGTTAAAGGTTACAGGGAGAAGGTGGGAGAATGAGGTTGAAAAAAAAATCAGCCATGATTGAATGACGGAGAAGATTTGATTGGCCAAATGGCCTAATTCCGCTCCTATACCTTATGGTCTTATGGAGGGAGCTGGAATTAAATGTTAATTAATGTTTGACCTCTGTTATGGAAAGGATGTAATGGTGAGCCCATTTGATAAGATGTGAACTGGGAGGTACTATTTTAACATTGTCGAAGAAAACCAATTTGCACTGGCCCTGTATGAGCAAAGCTCACCTGACTAATGGAGGTTTGATCTGTGTGTGAAAAGCAGTGAGTGAAAGATGGAAATATCGAGGAACACAAAATGATACCACTTCCAAATTCCATTCACTTTGGTTAAAAGTCTTAAAACATCAGAATTCTCCATCGTGGAGGGCAGGTCGCTGAATGTTGTCAAGGAGAAGCTGAATAAATTCCTGGGCTGTGCAGTAGTGCAGCTAGTAGAGCCACTGCCCCATGGCTCCACTGACGCAGGTTCGATCCTGGCCTCTGGCGCTATCTGTGTGGAGTTTGCACGTTTTCCCTGTGACTCTGTAGGTTTTCCCTGGGTGCTCTGGCCTCCTCCCTCATCCCAAAGACATTGGTAGGTTAATTGGCCACTATACATTACCTCTAGTGTGTGGATGAGTGGTAGAATCTGAGGGGAATGTGGGCAGAATAGGCTATTGGGACAGTTAGTAGAGGAATGGATTGCTCTAAGAGCTGGCATAGATTTGATGGGCTGAATGGTCTCCTGTGTTGTTAGCATCTGCAGGAATATCATATTGAGACTGCTCGGAGCCTGGCAGCATGGTACAAGCTTGCTGGAACTCTGCAGTGTTAAAGCTGAGGAAACTGCGCACAGATCCTGCGGCCAGCTTAGATCTGCTGCAGGATTTGGCAAGTCTGCTCATCTGAATGGAGGTTTCGCTGCCGTCAGGGAGAGTGGAAAGATTAAGGAACAGTATTTGCTTAGTACCAGTTCAGATACACTTAAGAGCCTTGCAGGCTCTGACAGACAGCAAAGCTGAGGGCATGGTTTGCTGTCCATCAAAGGCTTCCTTAGCTATTTTGTGGGCGGGGCCTAGAGCCATAGAGTTATACAACACAGGAACAGGCCCTTTGGCCCCACCCATTCATGCTGACCAAGGTGCCTACCTGAGCTGGTCCCATTTGCCTGCATTTGGCCCCTATCCCTCTAAACCTTTCCCATCCGTAACCCTGCCCAAATGTTTTTCAAACATTGTAATTCTACCCACCTCTACCACTTCCTCTGGCAGCTCGTTCCATATACCCACCACCTTCTATTTGAAAAACTTGCCCTTTAGATCACCTGTAAATTTGTCCCCTCTCACCTTAAACCTGTGCCCTCTAGTTTTGGACCTCCACGCCCTGCGAAAAAATCTGTGACCAATTTCTTCCTGTGACCGAATGGGTTTCCTCCAGTTTCCTCTTATATCCAAAGGTGTAGGAATTAGTAGATTAATTGGCCACTGCAAATTGCCCTTAGTATGTCAGTGAGTGGTAAAATCTGGGGGGAGTTGATGGGAATGTGGGGAGAATAAAATAGGATTACTATAGGATTGGTGTAAATGGGTGCTTGATGGTTGGCACAGACTTGGTGGGCTGAAGGACCTGTTTCCATGCTGTATCTCTCTCTATATGACAAGCCAGACCCTCCACACTTAGGATGTTTCTCATTTAATTTATTTTGTGGAACAGTCCATACTGTTTGCATCAGTGCTCATCCCTGAGCTCCTGATTTGCCTGCCACCTATCTTTCTCTCATGTTCTAGACTACTGCCATCTACGATTTGTTTGTCCAACGTTTTCCGAGGAGATTGCTGGAAAATTACACAGTATTTCACAGCACAAGAACAGCCCATTAGGCCCATAAATCGAAGGCAGTGTTTACGTTCTGCATGAGTCTCCATCCATCTCACTCCATCTGACCTATCAACGTATCATTAGACTACAGATTAGATTAAACCTTTATTGTGAAATCTCATTTTCTGCAAATACTTGCCAGTAAAGCAGATGAGCTTTTATTACAGTAAGCTGATGAGTATGCAGTTAAGTGCAATGTAGCAGGCTAATAGGGGGTTTTGCATTGATCTTTGATAGGTCACTGTACAGCAACATGAATTACTGCCTCTATTCGGATATTGCAACAGCGTAGAGTGTGCTCTCAGCCACCTGGCATCCATGGAGGATGGGAGGTGCCAGTGGCATGAGAATTGCTCCGAGTCTACGAGTTTACTGTGTGCTTAACTTCCACCAGTAGAAGGCAGATGTGCTCCGTTGACATTGCACACCTAAATGAACACAAAAAAAAACTGCCAGATGTTGGAAATCTGAAAGAAATTGCGTCCGATTCGGAATAGGAGTTCTCTCAAATAGCAAGGAACTTGCTCCGTTTTGTTCGCCCGAGGCATGTATTAGTTTGTTCAAAACAAAAAAGGGAAGCTGGTGTTATGAAAAGAAAATATTGAATCCAATTCACTTGTAACTCTGTACTTAGATTTGAGCTGAATTACGTGGTTAGCATGGACAATTTAAACAGATTATCTTCCATAATTTCTGCCTCCTTCAATATGATGCTAACACCAGACATATTTTCCCCTCCACTCTCTTCCACTCCCTCGTGCTCTCTCCCCCAGATCACCCTTCCATTTCTACCAATACGCATTCTCCTTGCAGGACCTTCCCTGTGCATTGGAACATACGAACCAGGAGCAGGATAGGCCAGTCGGCCCCTCAAGCCTACACTGCCATTTACTAAAATCATGGCCAATCTGATTGTAATCTCAGTTCTGCAATCCTGCTCCCCCTGCAGTAACCTTTCTCCTGCTCCTTGCTTGTCAACATAGAACACTACAGCACAGTACAGGCCCTTTGGCCCACAATGTTGTGCCGACATTTTATCCTGCTCTAAGATCTATCTAACCCTTCCCTCCCACATAGCCCCCTATTTTTCTATCATTCATGTGTCTATTTAAGAGTTTCTTAAATGTCCCTAATGTATCTGCCCCCATGACCTCTGCTGGCAGTGCGTTCCACGCACCCACCACTCTATCTATCAAGAATCTATCTATCTCAGCCTTATAAATGTTCAAAGGCTCTGCCTCCACCCTTTGAGAGAGAGAGTTGCAAAGATTCACTGTTTCTGAGAGAAAAAAATTTCACCTCAACTCTGTCGAAAATGGACAAATAGTTCTAGATACTCACACAAGAGGAAACATCCTCTCCATATCCTCCCTGTCAAGAGAACCTGGGCCCGCAATGTGCCCATTTGGAAGACAAGTTGCTGTTCCTCAAGCTTACATTGGGCTTCAGTGGAACAGTTTCAGAGGTGAAAGAGTGGCAGAGTTGGAGTGGGGTGGAGAATTATGCTGGCAGGCAGCTGGGAGCTCAGGGTCACCCTTGTGGACTGAAGGGAGATGTTCTCCAAAGAGCTATTCTGCATTTGGTATCTCCAGTGTAGAAGAGACCACATTATGAGCTCCAAATGCAGCACTCTGGATTGTAAGGAGTGAATTGCTACCTCAGCTGGGTAGATTATTTGCTTCCTTAATGTTTGGAAGATAAGATGTAAAAAAGGGCTGGTGTTACATCTGTTGTTGACAATGCAACTTGATTGAAACATGAAGGTCCTAAGGAGTCTTGACAGGGAGAATGCAGAGAAGATACTTCCTCTTGAGAATCTCCCACAGCTTATGTTCTGGGGTGTGGTGTCTCTGAAGCTATGGCAAGTTGAGGAGTTGGCCATGATCGGGTATAAAGAAGGAGGCAGTGAAGGAGCCCTCTGGGAAAATGGTTCTCTTAAACCAGTGCTGAACACCAGCGAGGCTGACTGCATCTTGGGAGGGATCAGGCTGGAACGTACCCACAGTGTGGTGACTGGGGGATGCCCATGGGTCATAACGAGAGCCTTGAACAATCTATGCAGTGGTGACTTAATCACTGGCAAATGGAAGCAAACTAAAGTTGGGATAAAAAGGCTTTTCACACTGCCATTTTGATTCAGCTAGGCTTTAAAGATCAACAATTTGGTTTGGAGATAAGATGACATGCACGCTCAGAATACACCATGGTTCAGTGTTGCTAAAACTGGCCATCAGACAAATGTAAGCCTTTTGGAATACGAGTGGATAACTGGAGGCTCAGCCGAGGAAATATTGGTGTTGGTATTGGTTTATTATTGTCACCTGTACCGAGGTACAGTGAAAAACTTGTCTTGCATACCGATCGTACAGGTCAATTCATTACACAGTGCAGTTACATTGGGCTAGTACAGAGTACATTGATGTAGTACAGGTAAAAACAATAACAGTACAGAGTAAAGCGTCACAGCTACAGAGAAAGTGCAGTGCAATAAGGTTCAAGGTCACAACAAAGTAGATGGTGAGGTCAGAATCCATCTCATCATATAAGGGAACTGTTCAATAGTCTTATCACAGTGGTATTGGTATTGGTATTGGTTTATTATTGTCAATTGTACAGAGGTACAGTGAAAAACTTGTCTTACAAACCGATCTTACAGGTCAATTCATTACACAGTGCAGTTACATTGAGTTAGTACAGAGTTCATTGATGTAGTACAGGTAAAAGAAATAACAGTACAGAGTAAAGTGTCACAGCTACAGAGAAAGTGCAGTGCAATAAGGTGCAAGGTCACAACAAGGTAGATCGTGAGGTCATGAGGTCATAGGTCATTGTCCATCTCATTGTATAAGGGAACTGTATAATATTCCTACTCAATTGGTATTATATGTTTTCTCTTTTCCCTTGAAGGTCTGACTTATTTATGGGATGTGGGGGCATTGCCTCACTGGTGCCTTGATGAAAGATATCATGAATGGGTGCAGAGCACTCTCAGAGGGAAAGAGAGTAGCCAGAAACGGTGGTCCATGTTGTAACCAACAATATGGAAAGGAATAACGTTGAAGTGTTGCAGTCAGATTTCCAGGACCAAGCAAGGAAAATAAAGAGCAAACACTGCAATGAGATCATTTCCTGATTGTCGCCAGGCTAATGTAGTACCGGGTGCAGGAGCAGCAACATTAGGCATGTTAATGCCGGCTGGAGAAATATTGCAGGGGATATGATTCCAGGAGCAATAGTGAAAACCTTGTTTATCCACTGGGAAGATCGGGCATTTAGTGTTCCTGGTTACAGTGTATTCAGGGAGGGTGAGGAAGGAAGAGAAGGGAGAGCAAATCATAAATCCCATGCAGGAGCTGTCCTTCCCCATCCTTGGCAAGGAGCTGTGTCTACCTTCAGTGAGACTGTGCTCACTGAAATCTGCAAGTCGTACCAGTTCATGTCCCGCAGAGGAAGCACATTGCAATTGGTTGTCAGGGTGCCAATGGCCTGACTCAAGATGGAGATATTTAAAATGTCTCACGTTCTGGAGCACACTGTCATATACAGGTCATTGGAACTGGAATTGGAATTGGTTTATTATTGTCACATTTACCGAGATACAGAGAAAAGCTTCGTTTTGCATATCATCCATACATATTATTTCAAAACATATATACAAAGAGAAAAGCAATACCAGAATGCAGACTATAGTGTTACAGTTACAGAGAAAGTGCAGTGCAGGTAGATGATAAAGTGCAAGGGCCATGACGAGGCAGATGGTGAGGTCAAGAGGTAATTTTTAATGTAGAAGAGGTCCATTCATGAATCTTATAACTAGGGGATAGAAGCTGTCCTTGAGCCTGGTGGTATGTGTTTTTAAGCTTTTGTATCTTCTGCCCAATGGAAGGGGGGAGAAGAGAGAATGTCCAGGGTGGGAGGGGTCTTTGATTATGCTGGCTCTTTTCCAAGGCAGCAAGAAGTGTAGACCGTGTCCATGGAGGGGAGGCTAGTTTTCGTGATGGACTGAACTGTGTCAACAACTCTCTGCAATTTCTCATGGTCTTGGGCAGAGCAGTTGCTATACCAAGCTGTGATGTACCTGGATAGGATGTTTTCTGTGGTGCATCTATAAAAATTGGTGAGGGTCAACAGGAACATGCCGAATTTCCTTAGCCTTCTGAGGAAGTGGAGGTGCTGGTATACTTTTTTGGCCGTGGCATCTATGTGGTTGGACCAGGACAGGCTATTGGCGATATTTATACCGAGGAACTTGAAGCTCTCAACCATCTCCACCTCAGCACCATTGATACATACAGGGGCATGTGCTCCGCCCCACTTCCACAAGTTGCTGTGACTCCATATTCTCTCTTTACACAGCACAGTGGGAGCAGGGCTTCACCGGATCTGCAGTCTTGCCCCATTTACCGCATGCATTTACCTTGAGAGAATCCTAAGCCAAAAGGTAGTCCACTCCCTTGGGGCAGTTAGAGCTGCCTACGAGTTGCAATCATTGGTGCACAGAGGCAGCAGAATGTTAAATGGGCTTCCTGCATTGCAGTCAATTGGTGGGCCGTCATCAGGTGTTGTAGTCCCTGTGGCTGTTTTTGGGAGGAGTCTTTAATTTGGACTCCAGGCTTAGGGACGTTGGAAGTTGGATGAGGGCTCAGCCATGAATTGCACAACAACATGGCATCTTGCAATTCAATTAAAGAGACTGAAAATCAAAACAAAACCTGCAGATGCTGAAAATCTGAAACAAAAGCAGAAAATATTGTGAAAACGAAGGAAGTCAGGCAGACTGGAAAAGAGAAACAGTCAATATTTTGAGTCTGCGACCATTCACCAGAACTGCGAAAGTGCGATGCAAGTAGGTACTCAGTGGGAGGGAAGGTGCTATTGGAGTAACTAGGCAAGTAACTGCAGTGTATTTTGTAGATGGTCCACACTGCAGCCATTGTGCATCAGTGGTGGAGGAAAAGAAAGTTTCGGGTGATGGATTGGGTGCCAATCATGGGCTATATTGTCCTGGATGGTGTTGAGTTCCTTGAGAGTGTTGAAGTTGCACTCATCTGGACAGTTGGAGAATATTCCATCACACTCCTGAGTAGTGCCTTGTAGATGGTGAAAAGGCTTCAGGGTGTCAGGAGGTGAATCTTTCACCACAGGTTATGCAACCATAGTATTTGTTGAAGATCAAAAAAACGGCAGATGCTGGACTGAAATATATACAGGAAATGTTAGAAACACTCAGCAAGTCAGGCAGCATCTGTGGAAAGAGAAACAGTTAACGTTTCAGGTCTGAGACCCTGATGTGCATAGAACACTACAGCACAGTACGGGCCCTTCAGCCCACAATGTTGTGCCGACATTTTATCCTGCTCTAAGATCTATCTAACCCTTCCCTCCCACATAGCTCCCCATTTCTCTATCATTCTGATAGTTCTGATATTAACTGCTTCTCTTTCTATAGATGCTGCCTGACTTATTGAGTGTTTCTAGCATTTTCTGACAGTATTTATATAGCTGATCCAGTCAATTTTGGTGACCCCCAGAATGTTGCTAGTAAAGGATTTAGTTATGGTAATGCTCTTGAATGTTAAGGATAGCATTTGGACTCACTCTGGAGTTGGTCACTGTCTGGCTTCCTGTGTGGCTAAAATAATGGGTAAAGTGCTGAATTCCTGAAGTGAGCTGAGACTGACTGTCACTGACACAAAGGCATCATGGAGCCCTGGTAAAACTGAAGCCAATGGGCATCAAGGGAAACGTGCTCCAGTAGTTGGAGTCGTACCTTGCATAAAGGGATATGCCAATTCTCGCCACCTATCAGCCCGTGTCGGTCTTGCTGCATGATAGCATGCATGCTTCCTTTTTCTGAGGAGTTGTGAATGGATTTAAACATTGTGGAGATGTCAGTGAATATCCTCACTTCTGAACTTATGATGGAAGGAAAGTCGTTTAAATTCAAATGAATGTTTAATGAAATTAATATGAATGAAGTATAAAGTACTAGAAACTTGCCTTATTCCCACATAAAAAATCTGCTGGGGGAACACAGCAGGTCGAGCAGCATCTGTGGGAGGAAAGGAAATGTTGACGTTTTGGGTTGAAAACCTGCATCAGGACTGACTGCATCAGACCTGATGCAGGGTTTCGACCTGAAACATCAACAGTTCCTTTCCTCCCTCAGATGCTGCTCAGCTCACTGAGTTCTTCCAGCAGATTGTTTGTGGGTTACTGAACTTGTGCCCATTTAGCCTGGTACAGATTAAGCAGGCAGGTAGCTGATCGGAACATGAGAACTTGGTTGTCTGTCGCTGGTCTCAGAAGTGTCCAACGTTGGAGCCCGGTCTGGAAGTTGCTGGCTGGTGCCTGTCGGGAACTTGCCAGTGCCTTAGCCATAATCTTCCAAAGCTTTCTTGAATCGGGAACTAGGTTAGAAAAATACACCTATAAATTCCATTAATAAAGAAAGTCATTCAGAAGTTATAGACAGAAGTCTAATAACTGTTGCAGGGAAGATATTGGAATCTGTAGTTGACATAGTAACTGGATAAGATAAGACAAGATATCTTCATTAGTCTCACATGCATCGAAACACACAGTGAAATGCATCTTTGCTTTGAGTGTTCGGGGGCAGTCCGCAAGTGTCACCACACTTCCGGCGCCAACATAGTATGCCCAAGATTTCCTAACCCATACGTCTTTGGAATGTGGGAGGAAACTGGAGCATCTGGAGGAAACCTACACAGAAACAGGGAGAATGTACAAATTCCTTACAGACAGTGGCTGGAATTGAACCTGGGTTACTGGCACTGTAATAGCGTTACGCTAACCGCTAGACCTTAAAGAGAACATTTCTACTACACCGTACACGATCTCAGCCAATAAAGTACTTCTGAAGAATACTCACTGATATAGGAAATTAGAAGAATTTGATTTGATTAGAAAGAGTTAAAATGGATTTGTAAGGGGTAGGTGGTGTCTAATGAGCCTAATTGATTTGTTTTGAGGGAGTAACCGAAGGAAAAGCAGTCTAATGTGTTTGTTTAAATGAATGTCCAGATGTCATTTACTAGGGCTTCACATAAGGGACTGTTAACTAAAATTTCTCAATGTAGAAGGCAAATTATTGACCTTGTTAGCAGCTTTTAAAGCAACAGAAGACAGAGACAGAATAACAGATGGGAAAGAACTGCCTGGTGGCATCCCACAGGATTTGTGCTGTGGACTCAACTATACGCATGTTACATTTATAAGTGACTTAGATACACAGTAGAGAGTCATATGCTCAGTCAGGCCAATGAGACAAAGATTGGTGGTATAATAAGCAATGTAGATGAGCAAAATGTAAATAGAAATGTTGCTTGATTAAACAAGAGGTAAAACTCTGGCGGATACGTTTCATTCCATACGTGTGAGGCTGTCTGTTTTGGACTAGAAAAGTATTTGGCCAAGATTTGAGATAATTAACCAGAGGCAATCTGAGGAGCTTTGTTAGGCTACTCAGCTAATGTTAATTTTATGTGATCACAGGTCACAATGCTGAGAAATAAATTGGCAGTTCAAATCAGTTGCAAACCAAAAGTATGACTTAAAATACATTTAAAGAAAAAGACGAACTTAAACACCAAATGTAAACATGGTAACAAACTGCAGAGAGCTTCGAGCAGTTTATGTATCCAACATCAAAAACAGGATGAGAGTTGGGGGACAGCTTTGATCTCAGTCACCAGAGCATAGGCTAACAGGGACTGTGGAAGCAATAACACACTTCTTCTGTCATTAAGACAAAAGTAAAGCTGCAGCTTTTAACCATACTCAGGATCACACATCCAATTCAGTGACGGGTTTATGTCCTGTAGCATAGTCATAGAGAGTTGCAGCAAGGAAACAGGCCCTTTGGCCCACTAAGCTGTGCCAGACGTCAGGAACCCATTTACACAGATCCTACACTAATCCCAGTTTATTAACTCCAACTCCCCCCTAGACTCTACTATCCAGACACTAAGGCCAATGAACAAACCAACCCGCACGTCTTTGGGATGTAGGAGGAAACTAGAGTATGCAGCCATAGAGTCATACAGCTCAGGCCCTTCAGTGCAAATGGTCCAAGCCGACCAAGATTACCATCTGAGCTAGTCCCATTTGCCAGTGTTTGGCTTATATCCCTCTAAACCTTTCCAATCCATGCACCTGTCCAAGTACCTTTTAAATTTTGTTAATGTACCTGCCTCAACCACTTCCTCTGCCAGCCTTATTCCACATATGTACCAGCATCTGGATGAAAAAGTTGCCCTTTAGGTTCCTATAAATCTCTCCGCTCTCACCTTAAACCTATGCCATCTAGTTCTTGATTTCCCCAACGTTGGGAAAAAAGACTGTGTGAATTCACCCTATCTATGCTCCTCATGATTTTATATACCTCTATAAGATCACCCTTCATTCTCCCACGTTCCAATGAAAAAAGTCACAGGGAGCACTCCTCCCACTCCCCCCCCCCCCCAGTATTCTACCATTCACCTACATATTAAAGGCAATTTACAGTGACCAACTAACCTACTACCACGCACTGTTTGGGATGTGAGAGGAAACCAGAGAACCAATGGGAAACTCACACAGTCACAGGGAGAATGTGCAAACTCTACACAGACAGCACCCAAGGTCAGGATTGAACCTGAGTCTCTGAAGTAGTGGCTGTACTTCAGGCAGTATGTGTGCAGAGCGACACAGCAATTTTGGTTCTCTCTCCACAGACGCTGCCTGACCTGCTGAGTAATCCCAGCATGTTCTGGTTTTATTTTTCTTTTATGGTCGACATGGATTTGTTGGGCCAAAGGGCCTGTATCCATGCTGTATTGCTCTATGACTCTGTTTCAGATTTCCGGCGTCTGCAGTTTGTTTGATTTTCACCAATGTCAGGTTGGGCTGTGGGCTAAAGTTATTTATCAGTTCAACAACCGAGGAGCACTCTGATGGCAGCAATTGCTCAATTCTCATGCCTCTGGGGTGAATCTTTCTGCTCCTTCTGCACCAAGTCCATCTCCTCTGTAGAGTGCGAGGAACAGAACTGCACACAAAACTCTGGGGGCACTCCATCGGGAGCCTATACAAGAATGCACTGACTTTACACCTCAAGGTTTGACAACAGCTTCTTCCCCATGCCATCAAGTTCTTGACAAGACCTGAAAAACCCTAACACTGCCTCAGGCTATATTCCTCTTTTCTCTCTCTCTCAACTCACACTGGTGTCATTATGTTTATTTATTTTGTTGTGTAAGTTATGTGTAATTTAAGTTAATGTAAGTTTATGTTAATTTATGTTTGTAATATATTGTGCTGCTGCTGCAAAAAGCTAATTTTCATGGCTTTTATACCCTGTGGATACATGCTACGACAATAAACTTGAACTTGAACTTTAACCACTTCAATTCCACTTTCCCTGCAATAAATCTCAGTGTTCTGTTAGCTTTTTTTATTGCTCTTCTAACCTACAAACTGCCTTGGTAGGTTGAGACATGCAATACAACATCCCAGATCTTATATTGTAACTTTACAAAACACTGGTTCAGCTGCACTTGGAGTATTGTGTGCATTTCTAGTCGCCACATACAGGAAGGATGTGATTGTGCTGGAGGGAGTGCAGAGGAGACTCATCAAGATCTTGCCTGGATTAGAGGACTTTAATTACGGAGAGAGATTGGATAGGCTGGGACTGTTTTGCCTGGAGTGAAGGAGGTCGAGGGGTGACCTGATAGAAGTGTGTAAGGTTATGAGAGGCATAGATAGGGTAGATAGCCACTTGTTTTCCCATGGAAGAAATATCAAAAGCACAAAGACATAGGTTTAAGGTGGGAGGAAGGAGCTTTAAAGGGGACCTGAGGGATAAGATTTTATACAACAGAGAGAGTGAACAAGCTGCCAGAGGAGGTGGTGGAATCAGATGCAATCACAACTTTTAGACAGACACTAGAATAGAAAAGGCATTATCCTAATGCGGGCAAATGCAATTAGTGTTGATAGGTATGGGGTTAGCATGGCGGTGGTGGGCTGAAGGGCCTGTTTCTCTGCTATACAACTCCATGATTATGTGTTCAGCTGAATACCCAGATCCCCTTGTTCACTTCCCCCTCTTTTATTTTCAACCACGCATTGTCTTTACTTTTCCCAACAAAGAACGTCACCTCAAATTTATCGCCTTTGGCATTTAACTGCCCAGCGTGCATGATTTTAATCTCTTATGTAATGTTGCATTCTTGTCCATTGTTAGCAAATCCTCCAGTTAGGTGTTGTCTGCAAATTTTGCTATTGATTTGTTTGCTGCTAATGCAAATGGTTATTAACAGTGGTCCCAGCACCGACCTCTCTGTAATACCAGTTTTGATGTTCCTCCAACCCAAATATCTGCCCTTTACTCAACTTTACTGATTTCTATTTTCTCGTCAACTTGTCCCCTGATCAGTTATTTGCCCCAATGCCACACAATCTTAGGAATGAACCTACCATGTGGAAAATCCAACCATATGACAACCTAGCAGGTAGATTGTGTTGTCCGTTTGTTTCAGGACGACAGGATTGCAAATCATGACTGCACCATTGCAGTGCACCTCCTGTCCTTGTCAAATGGAATGTGAGGCTTGATAGATGCAAGTATGACTGACAGCAGGGTTACCCAATCATAAGAGACATAAGTATGATGTAGGTGATGTCAGTATGACTGACAATGAGGTTATCCAATCACTTCCACCCTGCCTTGAAGTAGCAACCTACCCTTTAAACAGCCCTGTCTTTGAACAGTAGAAAACATGATAAAAATACAAGAAAACAGGAGTGGGAGTAGGCCACTTGGCCCCTTAAGTCTGTCCCACAGTTCAACATGAACATGGTCCTTCTGGCCCAGGCCTCGTCCCTTCTTCTGTGCCAGTTCCCCATTGCCCTCAATTCCCTTATCTTTCAAAAATTTACCTGCCTCCTTTTAAATACTCACAGAGATCCAGCCTCCACAAGCCTCCAGGGTAGAGAGTTCCAAAGACTCAATGCTCTCTGCAAGAAGATCCAAAGATTTGCCGGCCTCCACAGCTGGTTATTAATCCCGCCATACCATTGGTTTGATACTTGTCCTGCCAAATTCTGCCACGTACACGTAATACGTGAACTACAGACAAGAACGATGGTGTGAGCAGCATGCAAAACTCCTGCCCTTTCCCCCCACCCCATCACCTAAGACATGAATTCCACAGGTAGTCAAGCTACCTGTTTGTTTGTTGTCATATGCACAAGTACATGTATGCACAGGTACAATGAAAAACTTACTTGCAGCAGCATCACAAACACATAGCATGAAAGAGACAAAATTCACAAGAAAAACATAAACTAAGCATAAATTATACAAAAATTATACAAGAAAGAACACAATTAGAGCAAAAAAAACAAGGATCATTGTAGTGCAAAGTGATCAAAGTAGTCAGTGTTGCTATACTAAGGTGGTGATTAGGTTTGTTCAAGAACCAAATGGTTGAAGAGAAGTAGCCGTTCTTGAACCTGGTGGTGTGGGACTTCAGACTTCTGTATCTCCTGCCCGATGGTAGCTGCGAGAAGATGGCATGGCCCGGATGGTGGGGATCTTTGATGATATATGTTGCCTTCTTGAGGCAGCATCTCATGTAGATACTTCCAGTGATGGGGAGGGATGTGCCAGTGATGTACTGGAACAGTATTGCAACACTGAAACTGTATTGGTAAGTACTTAGCGAGAGTTGAAGTTTAAGCATACCTCTGGTGACTGAGTATTTCCATGTCCATGAAAATAGCCTTTAGAATTCTGTGCAGAGTCTGCTGAAGTTTCCCGCTGTAATGTAAGTGGCCCTTTAAGTGGCACTCCAAGTGAGCCTGCAGTGCTTTTATTTTGTGATTGATAAACAATATTCATTGCCTGGATCTGAGAGCTCCAGTTTATTTTGGGAACACTGGAAAATAGCTTTCATAAGGACTGATGTCATTAGGTGTGAGTTGGACATACTAGCCTTATCCTGACTGGAATGGCGTGATTTAAGCCAGAAATAGTTGCCATTTATGCTTAAAACCATTTAGTTTTACATTACACTGAAAAAGCAGCATTGTGTTATCTAATGTAGGCAATTATTTATTTTCTGTCAGTCTGTTGCATTGTCTTCTATATAGTGTCTCTTTTATCTCCTCCCTTGTTCCCTTGAGAATGTGTGGGTGTTTACCATACATTTCTGGGTATATGTTTCTTCTTAGTTTGAATGGGTTGCCAATTAAGTTTCCATTTCTATCTCAACTGTTTTAATACTGTTTTTAATATGGACAGAAAATACGCAGCAGGTCAGGCAGCATCTGTGGAGGGAGAAATGTTTCAGACCCTTCATTAGAACTGAGAAAAGTCACAAATTAAAGATGTTTTGAGTTGCAGAGAAGGGTGAGGTACAGGGGAAACAAAAGGGATCTCAATTATCAGGTGGAAACCAAGAAAACTTAATATATCAATTAATATCTTAATCTGATTCTCTGTTTGTTTCTATTTCATGATGGTGTAGTTTCTGTTTTTCTATCATTTCCCCTGAATTTATTGGTCCCCATCCCAAAACATTCTTTGCTTTACATATCTGTAGAACACCAATACTTTTTTTTATATTCCTTCATAACGATGTGTGAATTCATAAGTTCACACTTTGAGGATGTGGCCCGTAGTCTGTTTTTTTTCTTTCCTATTAGTGGAATATATTTCCCTTCTCTGTTGATGCCCTTTGGAAAGTTTCCCACCAGTTTGCCATTTCCCCCAGTTTATTAACTTCCACTCCCATAATGCGCACTCTTCAAATCTGTTATCTTCATCTCTTATTTTACTGGCTCCTACTCTCTCTCATCCCTTTTCTGAGCTTTGTTTTCTCTATTTCTCTAGAGCTCCCTCTACTGGGCTTTCTCTTTCTCTCTCTCCCCCTCCCGAGCTCTTTCCTTCCTCCCTCTATAGAGCTCTCTCTTTATCCTCCTCCTGAGCTCTCTCCCTCTCACTGAACTCTTACTCTCTCTCACGTTCTCCACCCTCTTCCGACTGCTCTTTCTCTCTTTCTCCACCCTCTCCTGAGCTCTCTCTCCTTCCTCCTCCTCCTGAGCTCTATCTCTCTCCACCCTCTGCCAAGCTCTCTCTCCTCCCTCTCACTTTCTCTCCACTCTCTCCTGTGTTCTCTCTCTCCACCCTCTCCTGAGCTCTCTCTCTCTTTCTTTCTCTTTCTCTCTCTACCCCTACCCTCTCCCGAGCCCCTTCTCTCTCTTCCCTCTCCTGAGCCCCTTTACTCTCCACTCCATCCTCCTGAGCGAGCTCTGTCTCTCTCACTCGCGTTTTCTCTCTTCTCTTTCTCATGTTCTCTCTCTCTCTCTCTCTCTCTCTCTCTTTCTCTCTCTCTCTCTCTCTCTCTCCTGACAGCTGGAACTGGAAGGCCTATTTCATTGAAGCAGATCATTGAGGTTACTCCACAGAAGCTCAACAGTGTCTCTCAGGGGTTGCCTGCTTTACAGTTTCCCCTGACCCCCTTCTTGCATGAATGTTTTGACAAAGAGTTGAGGCATTCTGTTATAAATCTTAGCCAGTATTTATCCCCAACAGACGTCACAAAAGGCACACCTTCTGTTGATTATCATATTACTTGCTATGGGATCTTACTGTGCACAGGTTTGTTGCTGCTTTTCCTACATTACAGCAGTCTCTTCATTTCCAGGATATTTGATTTGCTTTGAAGTGTTTTGTAATGTCCTGAAAGGGACATGAATGATGCTATATAAAGGCACTGTGAATCCAGGGAGCTTGTGTGTGCTTCGTTAAAGTTATGAGAAAACTGGTGGATAGGATAGGGAGGGAAACTGCAGGAAACAGGCGGTGAGGGTAACACCCATGTTTTGACTGGGGCAGAGGTGCTGGGAACGTATTAGGGTTTTGGCTGCCAATGAAGTCCCTGCCATCCAAGACTGTTGGTCAGGATTTGGTTAGGTACAGTGCCACATGGCATCTGTCAGTAGTTGCTACTGCCTCTGTGTTCTCTCTAATCTTTGACATCATACTCTTCCCTCTTAAAACTAACCGACAAGTGAAATAAAATCGGAAGAACCAGGAAACACTCAGCAGGTCAGACAGCATCTGTGGAGAAAGAAACAGAGTTAATGTTTCTGATGCTTCAACCTGAAACATTAATTGTTCTTTCTTTCTCTACAGATGCTCTCTGAAGATCTGAACATTTCTGGTTTTTTTTCAGATTTCCAGCATCTGTAGTTTTTTTTTTGATTTTAATTAAGTAACAAGTGAAACTGATTAATAATCCCATTCATAGCTGGTATCTGATCTGGGTTTGTACAGATGAGCCAGTGTTTGGGGAGGATTTTTTGTGAGTGATGAACAAAAGTTGGAAAAATGCAGTTATGACATTCCCCGCCTCATTGCTCACTGTTTATCTAGAACCTATTGCTTCTGCCATTGTGGGTGTGCAATCCAACGTAGTTAGTAATGAGGTAAATGAGTAGGAGGTGGCTTCAGTGTGGATAAGTTTGTGGTACACTAGAAGCAGAATTATTTAGACTTTATATCAGCACCAGTCACCGGATGCAAAATACTTCCGCAGGTTTGACTTTTTGTGGAAGTTATAATGCGTGCATCTGTAATGGGACAACACACACAAAATGCTGGAGGAACTCAGCAGGTCAGGCAGCATCTATGGAGGGAAATGAACATTTGATGTTTCGGGCCGAGACCCTTCATCAGGACTGGAAAGGAAGAGGGCAGAAGCCAGAATAAGAAGGTGGGGGGAGGGGGAGGGGCACATGCTGGCAGGTGATAGGTGAGTCCAGGTGAGAGGGGGAAGGTAGGTGGGTGGGGGAGAGGAGATGAAAGGGAGTGATGTAAGAAGCTGAGAGATGATAGGTAGAAGAGACAAAGGGCTGAAGAAGGAGGAATCCGGTCGGAGAGGGCAGTGGACCATGGAATAAAGGGAAGGAGGTGGGGAATGGATGGGCAGGTCATGAGGGTGGGGGAGGGGAAAGGGAAGCGGTGAGTGGGCCACAGGAATGAGGGAAAACAAAGGGGAGGAGGGGAGAAAAAGGAAGGGGAAGAGAGGAGGGTTTACAAGAAGCTAGAGAAATCGATGTTGAGGCCATCAGGTTGGAGACCACCGAGGCGGAATATGAGGTATTGTTCCTCCAACCTGTGTCTGGCTTCAACATGGCAGTAGAGAATGCTGTAGATAGACAAGTCAGTATGGGATTGGGATGGGGAACTAAAGTGGGTGGCCACCGTGAGATCCTTGCTTTTGCAGCAGACGGAGCAAAGGTGCTCGATGAAGCAGTCACCCTGTCTGCTTTGGGTCTCACCGATGTAGAGGAGGCCGCACCGGGAGCACCGGATGCAATAAATGACACCCTCGAATTCACAAGTGAAGTGCTGCCTCACCTGGAAGGACTGTCTGGGGCCCTGAATGGTGAAGGGAGGAGGTGTAGGGATAGGTGTAGCACTTGGTATGATTGCAGGGATAAGTGCCGGGAGGGTTATCATTGGGGAGGGACGAGTGGACAAGGGAGTCGCGGAGAGAGCGATTCCTGCGGAAAGTCTTATACAACTGCAACATAACGTCCCAACTCAGTGCCCTGACTGATGAAAGCCAGCGTGCCAAACCCCCCCCTTCTTCATGACCCTACCATGGGTAGGGTTAGTCGTTGTGATGGGAGTGAATCACTTTGAGCAGTGTATGAAGCTTCAGTTACTGGGACTTGGGACTGAGGGGACAATTACTGAGAAGAAGATGCATAAGAGGCCATCAAACCTTGTGACATTATATCTTCATGGTGTGACACCTCACATCAGAAGCACTAGTTATAGGTGTGGCACAGTAGTTAAATCACTAGACTACTAATCCAGAAGCCATTAATCAAAAGACCTGAGTTTAAATCCCACTTTATTAAATTTAATCAATAACCTTGAATTTAAAAGGAAACAGTAATTGTTGCAGGAGTGATGTAAAAAACCCTTCCTTACTTAACCTGGCATTTATGTGACACTAACCCACATTCAGAGATCGCTTAATGAGACACAAGAGACTGCAGATGCTGGAATCTGGCGCAACACACAAAAGATGGAGGGTATGGACCCAAAACATCAACCATCCATTTCCTTCCATAACTGCTGCCTGACCCGCTGAGCTCCTCCAGTATTTTGTGTGTTATGCCACAGTTAGGGGGTGGTAATAAATGGTGGCCTCACATGCTGAAAAATGAATAAATGAAACAAAACCTCCCTGTATGCCTGGAGAGCTTCCTACTGCTTTGGTTAGAGGAGCCTCACCCCCTCTTCTCTCCACCTGGCCCAGCAAATCTGCCTGAGCCTGGTTGGAAAGTGGGCAGAGCCTGCCTCACCGTTCCTCGTATCCTGACATCCCTTCCAGCAGGCAGCCACAGTCACTGGATTGACGTTGTCAGCTAGTTCCGCCCCAGAATGCCCCACACTCTGCCAGTAACACCCACCCTCACAACTCCATACCCTGAGCATTCTGGCTGTAGTTGGTGCTAAATAACTTAAATTGGTGGTAACTATTCACTGGTTAATTTCATGGCATAAAACGTCGTGGTTAGCAGTGACTGACTGATTGTTGAAATCACATTAATGAGATCACTGCATGAATTTTGTATGTGTCCTATGCTGGGTCCAACAAGCTTGGGTTAGTCACACATTGAGATCCCAATTCCCAATCCCCACTGTTAACCAGCTTCAATCCCAAAACCTCCCATTATAACATCCCCGCTTTGTCTTCTGTTCCTCTGGGAATGAACCCAAGTGCATTGGTTTGCACCCTTACCTTTCACTGCTTCATTCAGTGGTTTTTGGATTGCTTTCCCTGATTTCTTGCTCCCCTCCTCCATTTCATGCCTTACTTTAAATGAATAAATGTTCTCATTATTCCTCCTACCACAATGAACAAGCGCGTACTTCATTATGTTATATTGAATTTAATTTGCCATTTATCCACCCACTTTCCAAGCCTTTATGTGTCTTTCTGTATTTTGGTGCAGTCCTCAAAATAATTGGTATTCCTCTCAGTTTGATATCAGCTACAAATTTCAACACCACACCTCCAGGTTCAGAGTCCAGATTATCTTGCATATCATGAATGCCTCTGCTTTGAGCACAAATCTTTGAGAGGGTCTCTTCCCACTTCCTCTTAGCTCTAGAACACAGGAACAGAAGCCTCTGACTTGCTCCTCCATTCTGCCGTTCGTTCAGAGTGTGCCAGATGTGTACCTTAACTCTACCTGACTTTGATGGATGTCGCTATCAACTCTATCTTGTCCCCCCTTGTGCAGTCCTTTCCCACCTACATCTGCAAAGGCTTGCATGCTCTCCACCATTTTAACAACTTCCAATTCTTTCATCATGGACGTCCAGTCCCTACATACATTCATTCCCCATCAGGAAGCCTCGAAGGCCCTCCATTTTTTTCTAGAACACAGATCCAACCAGTTCCCCTCTACTAATACTCTCTTCTGCCTGGCAGAACTTGTGCTTACCCTGAACAACTTCACTTTTGATTCTTCCCACTTTCTACAAATCAGAAGTGTAGCCATAGGCACTTACATGGGCCCAGATATACCTGCCTTTTCGTTGGCTACATGGAGCGGTGTTTCTTCCAAACCTTCTCTGGTACCACTCCCCAACTCTTTCTCCGCTAAGTCGACAACTGCATTGGTGCTGCCCCTGCACCTGTGTGGAACTCATCAATTTCACTACTTTCTTCCATCCCACCGTCAAATTAAAAAAAAGTAATCCAGATGAAGGGTATCAACCTGAAATGTCGACTGTCATTTCCCTCCACAGATGCTGCCTGACTCGCTGAGTTCCTCCAGCAGTTTGTTTTTCGCCTAAGACACCAGCATCTGCAGTCTCGTGTGTCCCTGTCTTGATCCGTATCTATGTCTTTGCCCTTATTGTAGGTGAATAGCAGGAGAATGGGGTGGGGGGAGGTGTTGATGGGTTGATAGGTTACAGGGAAATAAATTGGGGATGAGACTGATGGGAATGCTCCAAGAGCTGCCATAGACTCAATGGGCAGAATGGCCTCCTTCTCAATGAGTTACGGATTCACCCATGGAAACAGGCCCTTTGGCCACAGAATCCATGCTAACCATCAAATACTCATTTTATGTCATAACAAAATATGAGAATGTACAGCGTATTTATCTTGAAAACCATACATTGAGGGGATTTCCTTTAATCCTACCATTTTTTTCTGTACCCAGCTTTCAATCCATACTGTCGTGGGCTTCTCACGTCCACCTCAAAGTAGTCCACCTGAGGTGACTTCCCGGCCATGAATGAATGAATGCACTTGGGTAAGGGCATAAAGTTGGATTTTAAATAGTAGATCTTTAGACTTAAAGTAGAAGCAAACAAATACTTAGATCGGAAAGTTGCTGCAGTAAATTACTACCAGATTATGGGAGGTCACTGAACGTTAACAGAAAAGGCAAAAATAATTCTTCTGTTAAATTTGTCATGGAATGTTCTCCCGCCAAAGCTTTCAAGCTGTTGTGGTGGGGTTTTGGGGAGGGGAGGGCTGGAGGCTATATAGGAGCAATGATGCCTCGTCAGAGAGCTTGGTGCATAGTCTGTAACTTTCCAGACAGCTTGCACTTCAACATCATTGGGATTCACAGAGTCCCCGATCCAGGCTCACACTGGTGTTCAGCAGTGAGACACTATTACAGATATGACTGCTGAATTTGTTTAGCATTTTGGAACCCATTGTTAGGAATTTTTAACTGAAGTATGCAATGATAATACCTCTGAAAATGCAAATATAATGTGGGCAGAAAGTAGTACAGTAGATCAGAGTGTGTGTGTGTGTGTGTGTGTGTGTGTGTGTGTGTGTGTGTGTGTGTGTGTGTGTGTGTGTGTGTGTGTGTGTGTGTCCTGTTACCGCCAGAGGATGTTGTTTATTTATGGAATTAATACTTCTGGGTTGCTTTTTATTAAAGTGCCAAGGGGCGGCTTCCCATTCAGCCAATGAATAAATGTAATTCTACACCAAACATATTAACATTGGTACCAGAGGATTGAAGTTTATTCTGTGAGTAATTAGCTCAGCAAATTGGACTGTGGCAGCAATTCTTTTCTGTCCAGAGTTAACTCTTCTGATACAGCTCCCACCTTGCCATTAAGGAAAGGGTTAATTATTTTGGTTCAGGTGTGCTGTGTACTGCATCTCGGAAACTCTGAGGGATGCATCCTGTCGCCCGGACTGATTAGCGCCTGGACTGTTGATCAGGCTGATTGTGTATGTGTGAGGAAGGGAGAGAAGGTGCAAAGAGCCAACGCGCTGTGCGTGCCCTTCAGTTTATCTAAATTTGGATTGCTTCAAGTCAGAAGGGTCACCACAAGTAGACCGGGGTCTCGTCTCCTGATCTCCTTGTGATGCAGTTCGCTGCTAATCTTTTAGCCTATGGATGGCTTGTTCTGCTTGCACAGAACGGCTCACACCTCCTGCTGTAGAGAAAGACCAGTGCACGGAATGAGTGAGGAGAAGCCCAAGAAGAGGACCCTTTACTTCATGAGGATGAAGCCACTGAAAGAGCCTGTGAACCACAGTGTTTCCTTTGTAATTCAGTGCCACATAGGCAAGGAGATCAAACACATTTGCAGCAACTGTAGCCGTGGAGAGGGAGCTAAAGATGGTAAGGAAGTGTCAGTGCTATCATAGTATGCATTGTTAAGAGCTGTTGCCTTTGTTTAATGTTCTGTGTTGCCTGAACGACTGCTTAAATCATTTATTAATCTGTTATTGCAAAATAGCTTCCATGTGGATCAGCCGGAAGCTGACATGACCTCTTTATGATCTTTCTGTGAGGCAAAATCAGGCATTCTGAAGCTTTACAGACTAATGTGTCTAGGATCGTTCCTTGTAGCTTTTAGTTGATGCTCAAAATCAAGATTTTAGTAATCAATCAGCAATACATTTTAATATGTGGTGTTGCAGTTACACAAATATTGGTGTATCTAAAACAGTGCATGTAAAGAGAATCTGGCTTCCAGTGTTAGCAGTAATAAACACAAGCTGTTCAAGGGTAAGCATATTACACAAATAACTCTGTGTTGAGGGCTGGCGGCAGGGTATCAGGGTTTGGTATCAGAAATTAGCTATTAATAATCATTGGGCACTAATGGGGTGCAGTGATATGAGGCAGAAGGAGATATTTTTGTACTTTAGGCTGATCGCTGCAGCAGAGGTAGAATGCTGAACATTGCGGTCTCCTCTCAGCTCTCTGACTGCAGTCAGTAGTAATCTCGGTGCAAGAACCCAGCTCTGTTTCTGTGGGAGCTCCTGGAGCAGCTATTTATTCACTCATTCACAATAAGAACTCCAGGGTCAGTGTTGTGAATTATGTAACTGGAACGGTTGTGAGATTACCCTATTTTGTATTGTCAGTGTAACTGGCAGCCATCTAGGAGCATCACAGCCAGACTTTTTACATCTATTTATACTTTGTTGTTTTTCTCAAATAAGTGATCTCAGCCCTATCAAAATAAAAGCCATTTGATGCATGTGTTCTGTGTAATAGGTCTAACACTAACACACCATTTCACCTCATTCTTAATGCGAGTTTGAAGATACCAATTAGATTAACTACAATGGCTTAAAATGTTGAGAGAAATGTGTGTGTTAATAAAGATACTGAGAGAGCCTGCACTAGCTCGTTCTTAATATGAAGATTAGCAAGTTAATAGTTTATTCATGATCTTCTCTCCTTCTAAAAATAGAGCCCTGTCATCTTCACAACAGGCGTTAATGCAATTATATTTCAGCAAAGTGAAAATGTGGAACAATTTCTCTTTTTGTATTAGATGTACCATTCTTCAATCTTGATGACAGGTGTGGACCTGTCCTTGCAGTTGGTCATTATGACTCCAGGCTCCTGACGGGGAAGCTGACCTCTGACATAAAGATTTGGAAGCTTCTGGTGGATGGCCAGCATTTCCCCAGCGTACTTAGTTACCAATTAAGGTTCCCCGCTGACAACACGGCTGCAGGAAATCAGTCAGAGTCACAGAGCAATACTTCACAGAAACAGGCCCTTCGGTCCAACTCATCCATGCCAACCAAGGTGCCCATCTAAGCTAGTCCTATTTGCCTGCGTTTGTTCCATTCCCTCTTAACCTTTCCTATCCATGTACCTGTCCAAATATCTTAAAAATGTTGATATTGTACCTGCCTCAACCACTTCCTCCAGCAGCTCCACCCTCTGTGTGAAAAAGTTGCCCCTCGGGTCCCTTTTAAATCTTTCCCCACTCACCTTAAACCTATACCCACTAGGTTTTGATTCCTTTTCCCTGATAAAAAGACTGTGCCCATTCACCTTATCTATGCCCCTCATGATTTTATATATCTCTATATAAGGTCACCCCTCAGTCTCGTACACGCCAAGGAATAAGTCCTAGCCTGCTTAGCCTCTCCATATAGCTCAGGCCCTTGATTCCTGGAAACACTCTCGTAAATCTTCTTTGCACTCTTTCCAGTTTAATGACGTCTTTGCCCTGCTAAACAGTCTCCAGGTCAGGGCAAGCAGGTGTTGGTGTTAGTGGAATAATGTCCCACCCCTAGTATGGCTGTACTCTTCACTAGGTGTTACTGATATCTGCGGTTGAACAACCTAATTCAAAAGCTGCTTGTATTTTTGTTTCTTCACGGAATATGGATGTCACTGGCAATGACATCATGTATTGTCCATCCCTGGTTGCCCCTGAACCAAGGAGAACTAAGTCAACCGGCATAGTGGACTTCCTTCTCTGGAGGACCTCAGTGAACCAGGGTTTTTACAAAAGCCCGGCACTTTTACAGTCACTGTTACTGACACAAGTATTAATTTCAGATTTATCTGCAGGTCATCCCCAGGTTATGGCAGGGTTCCGTTCCTGAGAACTGTTCGTAACCCAAACAGTTGGCAAATGGGAAATGCGGCCACGAACCGAGTTCCCACATGGCAGAAGATGCTGCAGCCCTGCAGCAGCCGGCAAATCCATCCCACCGGTCTCCCAAATACTTGTCAGTATGTACGGGCTATGCATAGGTTGGTGTTCGTGAGCTGGGGGGACCTGGAATTGCATGAATTTCAAGTGCCCAGCTGCCCTGGTGGAGTTCACACTGAATCAAGGGCCCAAAACTTGTCTGCTTGTCCGGTAACTTATAAGATAAGATATCTTTATTATTCACATGTACATTGAAACACACAGTGAAATACATCTTTTGCGTAGAGTGTTCTGGGGGCAGCCTGCAAGTGTCGCCACACTTCCGGCACCAACATAGCATGCCCACAACTTCCTAACCTGTACGTCTTTGGAATGTGGGAGGAAATCGGAGGAAACCCACACAGACACATGGGGAGAATGTACAAACTCCTTACAGACAGCGGCCAGAATTGAACTGGCGCTGTAATAGCATTACGCATCATGCCCAGCCACCTGATTGGTAGAACATTTATATGTCATAATACAACTTCATTTCACTAGTCACTAGTTTGCACTGGGTGGAATTGGTATTGGTTTATTATTGTCACGTGTACAAGATACAGTGAAAAGCTCTTGTTTGCAGACAGATCATGCCATACATAAGTACATTGAGGTAGTAAAAAGGAAAACAGAATGCAGAATATAGTATTGCAGTAACAAAGAAAGTGCAGTGCAGGTGGACAAATAAAGTGCAAGGGCCATGATGAGATCAAGGGTTCATCTTTTAGTGTATGACAGGTCCATTCAAGAGTCTGATAACAGTGGGATAGAAGCTGTCCTTGAGCCTGGTGGTTTGTGCTCTCAAGCTTTTGTATCTTCTGCACGACGGAAGGGGGGAGAAGAGAGAATGACTGGGGTGGAGAGGTCCTTGATTATGTTGGCTGCTTTTCCAAGGCAGCGAGAAGTGTAGACAGAGTCAACGGAGGGGAGGCTGCTTTATGTGATAGACTGGGCTACATTCACAACTCTCTGCAATTTCTTGAGGTCTTGGACAGAGCAGTTGCCGTAGCAAGCTGTGATGCATCTGGATAGGATGCTTTCTATGGTGCAGCTATAAATGTTGGTGTAAAATGGATATCGAACATGGGGATCTCTCCTGCTGCTGTATACCCACAGCAGTGCACCACCTGGGATATGCAGCCCAGCTTAACACTGAGCAGTGTGTAGTTTCCCATTTAACAACAGAATGTAATTTTTGTGTCGAGCTGCTTAAGCAATATTATTTATTATTGTGAGACATCGCTCATAGTCAGTGCTCTGGGTGTTGGTATTTTCAGGGCACAGGTCTCTCAGAGGTTATTCCAGACTGACAGCTGTCTGAGAAAACATGAAGTTGCCTTACGAAAGAGAGTGACCTGGTTCCATCTCTTTCTAACACTAAAGACTTTCATAATGTATTATATAGTGTTTCCAGCGAGAAGCAGGGCACTGGGCCAGTGGACCCATGCTGGCTTTGATGCTCCACATGAGAGTCCCCCACTGAAAGACAGTGTAACTCAATCTAAAGTCATAGGTCATACAGCACAGGAACAGGCCCTTCAGCCCACTGAGTCCGCACTGACCATCAAACACCCATCTATGCTAACCCCACATGAATCCCAATTTATTCTCCCCACATTCCCATCAACTCCCATCACCCACATACAAGGGGCAATTTACAACGGCCAATTAACGTACCAAAAAGTAAACTGTTGGAGGAACTCAGCAGGTCAGGCAGTATCTGTGGAGGGAAATGGACAGTTGACATTTCGGGTCGAGTCGCTTCACCTGAAGCTTCAAGCACACAGGAAGGGCTGAGCACCTTGTCTTACAGAGACACCAGGCCTCCGTCATGAAATGGTACACGCAGTTTTTTTCTCAATGTGTGGTTGGGAACAGTCCAGATGAAGGTGCTGACCCGCTGACTTCCTCCAGCAGCTTGTCTTTTGCTCCAGTTTCCAGCATCTGCAGTCTCCTGTGTCTCCAATTAACCCACCAACCCACAAATCACTAGGGTGTGGGAGGAAACTGGAGCACACGGGGGAAACTTACGCGGTCACAGGGAGAACGTGCAAACTCCACACAGACTTACCCTGCATTTTCTTTCTTCTTCATGTACTTTAACAGCCTCCCTTAAACACTTCTACAGCAGAGACACAAGAGAATGCAGATGCTGGAATCTGAAGCAACAAGCTTCTACAGTACTTCCCTCGCCCAACCCCAGTGGTAATAGGCTTCACATTCTCATCACTCTTGGCTAAAGACATTTCTTCTGATTTGTAAATGAAGACCTTAAACGAGACTCTTCACAGGTCACTCATATAACAGGAAACAAATTTCCTGCATTATGTCTGCGGTATATTAATCTGACATTATAAATCTGTCGCGATCCCTCTTTTGATTTTAAACTAGGTGAATATTTTAGGCCCACTTATTGTGCCACATCCTAAACGGGTCACATGACTGTCAGCTCTGTCCTCTGGACTACAACCTGCACAGCCCACAGAGAAATAGAACTAAAACAAACTATACACCTCTAAGATATGTGCAAGCGTGAATGTGGTTAACGTTTTAGTAATTTGCATAATCTACATTTTGCAAGAGAGCCTTTTTCTTTTGGAATGTAATTCAATTCTAGATTGCTGCACTCATCAAGTGCTTCCAAGAGTAGGGTTACATTTTGTTAATTGACCTGTCAATAACACAAACCCAAGGTACTGATTTACAATTTGACCTACAAGTGAACCTACCATTCATTTCAAGTGCTCAGGAAGGCCTTGTGCATCTTGCCTTACAAAGACACCAGGCCTCCCTGAAGAGATGGGTACACGCCATTTTTTTGTTAAGGCATGGTTGGGGCAAGGCAGGTTAAGAACAACACCTCGTATTATGCTTGGGTAGTCTACAACCCAGTATATGAAGATTGATTTTTCCAATTTAAGGTAATCCACACCCCCTGTGTGCCTTGGAGACACAGGAGACTGCAGATGCTGGAATCTGGAGCAACACACAAAATGCTGGAGGAACTCAGCGGGTAAGGCAGCATCTGTGGAGGGAAATGGACGGTCAACATTTTGGGTCATGACCCTTCATCAGTCCAAGGGTCTCCACCCTGTCCATTTCCCTCCATAGATGCTGCCTGACCCGCTGAGTTCCTCCAACATCCCGTGTTCCTTTCCCATTCCCACCAGTCCACCCAGGGCCTCTCTCCCTTTGTTCACCTCTTCCATCTCTCCCCCACCTGGATCCATCTGCCCCTCACCTACACACCTACCACCTGGGTTTCTTCTCTCGCCCTACCGTTCCTATCCCCTCTCCCATCTGGTTCCATCTGCCTATCATTCTTCCCTTATTGGGTTCCACTTATCAACTTTGAACCTTTTGTCTCTAAATCCCCCTGTCCCTGTCCTCTCCCTGGCTCTATCTGTCCACCATGCCACCTCACTTGGTTCCACCTATCACCCCTCCCTCTTGCCCCTTCATACTGGCTATCTACACTCTCAGTCCTGATGCAGGGTCTCGACCTGAAAGGTTGACCATCCCTTTCCCTCCTCAGATGCTGCCTGACCCACTGTGTTCCTCCAGCAGACTGTTCTTTCACTCCAACAGGGTGGCTTAACAGAACAGGAGGCATCGTCAATGTGCAGGGAGGGCCAGACTGCATAATCCAGTCCCAACAAGTACCAATTTATTTTACAAATAAAGGATTCATTTCTTGGATTCTACTGTCAACATTCATGAAAATTAAGGATGTGGGAGCAGCAATGCACAGCTGGGGTGAGCAAGGCCTCCAGGCTTTTCTTCAGCCCGCTGTCCTGTTTCAGAGTGTAGCTGCCGCTCTAATGTCACCAGCTTGGGCCGCCACAGTGGCACAGCTGGTAGAGCTGCTGCATCACAGCGCCAGAGACTCGGGTCCTGTCCGTGTGGGGTTTGCATGTTCTCCCTGTGACCTCGTGGGTTTCCTCCAAGGGCTCGGGTTTCCTCCAAGGGCTCTGGTTTCCTCCCACGTCCCAAAGATGTGCGGGTTGGTCGGTTAATTGGCTACTGTAAGTTAGAGTGTAGGTGAGTGGTAGACTCAAGGGGGGGGGGGGTGGTGGGCTGTTGATGGGAATGTGGGGAAAATAAAAAATAGGATTGATGTAGGATTAGTGTGAATGGGTGGTTGATGGTCAGCACAGGCTCAGTGGGCTGAAGGGCCTGTTTCTGTGCAGTGTGACTCTGTGGCTCTATAAGTGATGCTCCACTGCTTCTTGCCACTGACTTCAGCCTGCACAAGTCACACTGTCATTCATTCCAACGCCTCACATTGTGCAGGTAAATCTCAGCAAACCCGCCAGTGTCCTTCAGTTCCCCAGGGCTCGAGCTTACAGGGAGCTGTTTGTAGTACTCGTGAGATATAATTGGATCAACCTGTGTCAGGTTACACGATTGATTTCAATGGAAGGAAACCTATGTAATTAGCTGTAGTAAATAATAGTTAATTCAGATTAATTGACTTGTCAAAGTATTTTAACTTATTAAATTTTTTTAAGCAAAATTCTTAATTTTTGTTTAATCTTTTTGAATAAGTTGTGGTAGACAAAAACACAGAATTGAGATTATAGCCAGACCACAAATGATGTTATTGAATGGGGGCACAAAAGTTTTCGGAAATCACATGGGACTGTTGAAGGGTTTCGACCCTAAACATTGACTATCCACTTCCCTCCATAGATGCTGCCTGACCTGCTGAGTTCCTCCAGCGCTTTGTGTGTTGTTGAATGGGGCAGCAGGCTAAAGGAGCTGACTGGACATGTTACATCTCTCTGGTTGAGGAAGTGCATGCCTTAGCCTGTGGTCGAGGTGCTTTCAGCCTTTGTGGGTTAGGTTTGTTCTGGCCCTGCCCACGTGGAAGGTCCCACTGACGGAGCTGGCTCTGGAGTGCACGTTGGAGCAGGCGAAGTTTGAGCTATCTCCAGAGGTTAGTGTGGGTAGCCCACAGTTTCCGGCCTGATGGTGTTTGGCGCTGAATGTTGTCCTGGGGTCACTGACCACTTCTGGACCCCCTGACCTACAATACTGTGACGTTTCTAACCTTATGAGCAGCCTTTTCACTTACTTATTCTGAGCAGCATCACCAAAGTTCAAATTCAAATTTATTGTCACAGGCGTACATACACAGGGTATAAATGGAGTAACAGCACAATACAATACAAGATGAGGACAAACATAAGTTAGCATAAACTTAAATTAACATAAATTATACATAATTTACACGGTGCAAAATAAGAAATATAAACATAACAACACTAGTGCAAGATTGAGAGAGAGAAAATGAATATAGTCCAAGGTAGTGTTAGAGTTTTTCAGAACCCGATGGCAGTGGGGAAGAAGCTGTTGTTGAACCTTGAGGTGTGGGTCTTCTGGCTCCTGTACCTCCTGCCTGATGGCAACATCGAGAAGAGGGCATGGCCCGGATGGTAGGGGTCCCTGATGATGGATGTTGCCTTCCTGAGACATCGCCTTTTGTAGGTGTCCTCGACGGTGGGGAGAGCTGTACCCATGATGGAACTATCTGAGTCCACCTCTTTCTGTAGCCTCTTGCATTGGAGGTTCCATGCCAGGCTGTGATGCAACCAGTCAGAATGCTTTCCACTGTACATCTATAGAAGTTTGTCAGTCTTTGATGACATGCCAAATCTCCTTAAAGTTGTCTGAAGCTCTGGTTAGACTGCTTCTGTGACATTGTGTATAGTTCTGCACCTTGCATTTCAGCAGCGATCGTTTGCTTGTCAGTGGAATGCAATGCAAGTTCAGACAACAAAGATACCGGGGCTAAACCGGTTAACCATTGAAGGCAGGTTGCATGGAGGTTTCTTTCATTCACTTGAGAAGATTAACAGGTGACTTAGATAGAACATAGAACAGTACAGCCCACAATGTTGTGCTGAACCAATTAAGCTAATGACACCTAATTGCCTGCACATGATCCATATCCCTCCATTCTCTGCAGATTCCTGTGTCTAAGAGCCTCTTAAACACCACTATCATATCTGCTTCCACCACCACCCCTGGCAGCACATTCCAGGCACCCACCACTCTCTGTGTAAAAAAAAATTTTGCCATGCACATCTTCTTTGAACTTCCCCCTCTCACCTTAAATGCATGCTCTCTAATACTGAACTGAATTGAGGTATTTAAAATGATTAAAAGATTGATGAGGTAAATGAAGAGAAACATGCCTCAGGCAGGAGAGTACAAAACTGGAAATAATAACCTTAAGGTTTGACGTGGGTCGCTCGGTGAAGGTCGGAAGCACTTATTCACACAGTGTGTGTGGAAATCTGGAACACTCTCTCCCAGAGAAAACAGCTAAAGTCTGTCCAATTGGAAAGTACCCAACTGATGAATTACTGTTACTTAAGGTATAAGGGAACATGGAGCTAAGGCACACAGGTACAGAAGACTCCTGATCAATATAAACTTGAGGGGCTTAATGGCCTATCTCTGTTCCAATGAAAGATATGCTTGCTTTTGTTAAAACCTTTACAGATTTAGGGTGGTGCAGTGAATCAGCCAGTAGTTCTGCTGCCTCACAGCTCCAGCGACCCAGGTTCAATCTTGACTTCACCTGCTGCCTGTGTGGAGTTCATACCTTCTGCCTGTGTGGAGTTCATACCTTCTCCCTGTGGTTTCCTCCCACATCCCCAAAGGAGTGCATGCTGGTAGGTTAATTAGCCACTGTAAGTTGCTACGTGCCCTTGTGTAAGATTCTCCCAGTAGTGGCAACATCTCATTATCTCCCGTCATGCCCACTTATGATTTTACAAAAGACCCCCCCCCCTCCCCACCAGCCCCATTCTTCTAAACTCCAAAGACTATAGATCTAATTTCTTCCACCGCTCATGATAGGACAGCCCTCTCATTCCATGTATTAGCGAATTAGCTAGCGGATCTCTTCTGGACTGCCTCCAACGCCAGTATATCATTTCTTAAATAAGGGGGTCAAGACCTGCACCCACAAGAAAACTTCCAAGAAATGATACATTCTGACAAAACTTCACAAGGCACTTCACAGAAACATGAGGAAAAACCTGGAGCAAATAGACTTAGTGAACACACTCTCCATGACTCCCTTGTCCACTCATTCTGCTAAGTGTCTGAAGCTCTGTTTAGACTGCTTCTATATGACAGTGGCATTTAAGAGGCTCTTAGACACGTGAATATGCAGAGAATGAAGGGATATGGATCACGTGCAGGCAATTAGGTGTCATTAGCTTAATTAGTTCGGCACAACATCGTGGGCTGTACTGTTTTATGTTCTATCTGAGTCGCCTGTTAATCTTCTCAAGTGAATAAAAGAAACCTCCATGCAACCTGTCTTCGACGGTTAACCCATTTAGCTCTGGTATCTTTTTGTTGTCTGAACATGCATTGCATTCTGCTGACAGGCAATCGATCGCTGCTGAAATGCAAGGTGCACAACTATACACAACCATCCTGCAACCGCACTAAGTGTTAGACCTGCCCCCTACACCTCCTCCCTCACCACTATCCAGGGCCCTAAACAGTCCTTCCAGGTGAGGCAGTCCTTCACATGTGAATCCATTGACATCATTTATTTCATCCAGTGTTCCCGGTGCAGCCCCTTCTATGTTGGTGAGACCCAACGCAGATTGGGGGACCACTTCGTCGAGCACCTTCACTCTGTCTGCCATACCAGCAGGGATCTCCCGAGGGCCAGCCATTTTAATTCCACGTCCCATTCCCTCACGGACATGTCTCTCCACGGCCTCTTCCACTGCTGGGTTGAGGCTAGTCCCAGATTAGAGGAACAACACCTCATATTCTGCCTTGGCAGTCTCCAACCTGATGGCATGAACGTTGAATTCTCTAACTTCCGGTAACCACTCCCCCTTGGCCCTCCCCACCCCCCCCCCCCTTTTTTCCTCCTGATCCCACCGGCCCCCATCACACTACCTCTTTCCCCTCCCCTGCCCTCTCGATTTGCCCATCACCCACACGTTCCTCCCACTTGTTCCCCTCCCCTCCCCTTCTCTTTCCCTTTATTCCATGGTCCACTGTCCTCTCCTATCAGATTCCATCTTCTTCATCCCTTTGTCACTTCCACCTATCGTTTCCCAGCTTCTTACATCACTCCCACTCTCCTCCCTCCCTCACCAGCTGATCACCCCTTTCACCTGGACACACCTATCACCTGCCAGCTCCTTCCTCCCCCACCCTTTTATACTGGCTACCTCCCCTCCTCCCAGTCCTGATGAAAGGTATCAACCCGAAACGTTGACTGTCCATTTCCCTCCATAGGCGCTGGCTGACCCGCTGGGTTCCTCCAGCTCCTTTGTGTGTTGCTCCAGATTTCCAGCATCTGCACACACAGTGTAGGGGGAAGAAACCGGAGCCAGGGACAGAGACACCATGAGCTCCTCACAGAGGTAAGGAGGGGGGTTCTACATGGAGAAGTGAAGCTAGTGTTCATCCTTGTTTTCAAGGAAGATCCTATTCTTCCATTAGAATTCGCCCATTAGACTGGGTGGTTCAGCCTGATATACATTAGTAGTGGAGACACAAGAGACTGCAGATGCTGGAAATCTGGAGCAACAAACACAAAATGCTGGAGGAACTCAGCAGGTCAGGCAGCATCTGTGGAGGGAAGTGGACAGTTCACATTTTGTATCGAGATTCTGCATCGGGACTTAGAGTGGAGAGGAGAGATAGCTACCTTTCACCTCTTTATACTGACGATCTTCCCTCTACATTCTCAGTCCTCATGCAGGGTCTCGATCTGAAACATTCCTTTGCCTCTACAGATACTGCTCAACCTGCTGTGTTCCTCCAGCAGTTTGTTTTTTGACAAGTAGTAGTAGTGACTGATATAACGACTGTCAGGAAGAGACAGGGAATGCCAAACATAAGGGAAAGTCTACAATTAGAGACAGAATAAGGAAAAATTATTTAAGAAAATCAATGACTCTTTATGTGAAAGCATGCAGCATTCAAGTTAAGTTGAATTTATTGTCATGTGCACAAGTACGGTGAGGTACAGGTAAGATGAAAAACTTGCTTGCAGCAGCATTGCAGGCATGTAGGTTCAGACAACACACTATATATAAATTATACAGGACAATGAAAAGAAACAAAAAGACTGTGTGCAAAGCAAGTCATTGGTGCAAAAAAACACAATTGGAGACAAATCCATGGTTGTGCAAAAGAGGTGGTCTATAGTGTTCCATTGCTGAGGTAGAATTAAGGTTGTGCAGGTCGGTTCAATACCTGATGGTTGTAGGAAAGTAGCTGTTCCTGAACCTGGTAGTATGGGACTTCAGGTTTCTGTATACATATGTATTCTGTGTATATATGTCATAACAACAGGGGTGAATTAATGGCACAAGTAATGAGTACTATCTAATAGCCTTTTCAGAGAAGTGGTTGCAACGTGAGCAAAATTCAAAATCAAATATTTCAGAACACATAACTGTTTAGAAGAGGTAGGAAAAATGGAAAAGGAATCAGGATAACCCTGATACTAAAGAATGGAATTAAGGCAGGAAAGAGGAAGGATCTTAGCTAAGATAATCAATGAATTGGAACAGCTTGGGCACTGCCAAGAAACAGTAAAAACATAAGCAGGAATTGTCTGTAGGCCCCCCAAAGAATAATAGCAACATAGGACAGAGTGTAAATCAGGAAATGAGCAGTCTATGCGATAAGAGTAATACAACAATCAGGGGGTTAAACTACATGTAAATTAGACAAACCAGGTTCATGGCAATAGTGTGGAGAATGAATTCATGAAGTGTGTAAGAGTTTTCTAGTTCAGTATGTTGAGTCGATGAGGGATCAGGCTTTTTTAAATCTAGTTTGGTGCCATGAGAAATTGTTAATTCATAATCTGTTAGTTAAGGGACAGTTAAGGAAGAGTAATCATAGTACGACGTTATGTCGCGATTTAGAATGATTTACTTCAGTCTGAAATCAAGGTCTTAATTCGATATAAAGGTGTGAGTCCGTGAATTGGCTATGGTCGATTGGGAAACTACAATAAGAGGTATGATAGGAAGAAGCAATTGCTAATATTTAAAGAATGAATTCATAGTTTACAATTAATATATATACTTATAAGGCACAAAAATCTAAAAGCCTCACGAGCCTGACTGAATTCTTTGAGGATGTGACAAAGCACATTAATGAAAGTAGAGCAGTGGGTGTGGTGTACATGGATTTCACTAAGGCGTTTGATAAGGTTCCTCATGGAAGGCTTATTCAGAAAGTCAGGAGGCATGGAATCCAGGGAAACTTGGCTGTGTGGATTCAGAATTGGCTCGCCCATAGAAGTGGTAGATGGAGTGTATTCTGCCTGGAGGTCAGTGACCAGTGGTGTTCTGCAGGGATCTGCTCTGGGACCCCTGCTCTTTGTGATTTTTATAAATGACTTGGATGAGGATGTGGAAGGGTGGGTTAGTAAGTTTGCTGATGATACAAAGGTTGGTGGTGTTGTGGATAGTGTAGAAGGTTGCTGTAGATTACAACAGGAGATTGATAGAATGCAGAGCTGGGCCGAGAAGTGGCAGATGGAGTTCAACCTGGATAAATGTGAAGTGATACACTTCGGAAGATCGAATTTGAAGGCAGAATACAAGGTTAATGGCAAGACTTTTAGCAGTGTGGAGGAACAGAGGGATCTTGGAGTCCACGTCCATAGATTCCTCAAGGTTGCCACGCAGGTTGATAGGGTTGTTAAGAAGGCGTATGGAGTGTTGGCCTTCATTAGTCGGGGTATTGAGTTCAAGAGCCGGTAGGTGATGTTGCAGCTCTATAGAACTTTGGTCAGACCACAGTTGGAGTATTGTGTTCAGTTCTGGTTGCCTCATTATAGAAAGGATGTGGAAGCTTTAGAGAGCGTGCAGAGGAGATTTACCAGAATGTTGCCTGGATTGTAGAGCATGTATGAGGATAGGTTGAGCAATCTAGGGCTTTTCTCTTTGGAGAGAAGGAGGATGAGAGGTGACTTGATAGAGGTGTACAAAATGATAAGAGGCATAGATCCAGTGGACAGTCAGAGACTTTTTCCCAGTGCAACAATGGCTAACACGAGGGGACAAAATTTTAAGGTGACTGGAGGAAGGTATAAGGGTGATGTCAGGGGTAAGTTTATTACACAGAGAGTGGTGGGTGCATGGAACGCACTGCCGGCAGAGCTAGTGGGGGCAGATACATTAGGGACATTTAAGAGACTCTTAGATAGACACATGAATGGTAGAAAAATAGGGGGTTATGTGGGATGGAAGGGTTAGATAGATCTTAGAGCAGGATAAAATGTCGGCTCAATATTGTAGGCCGAAGGGCCTGTACTGTGCTGCAGTGTTCTGTGTTCTATGAAATGTGATCAAGTTGAGGCAGACAAAATAAGTAAAAGTTAGTTCTAGAGCAAAAGCAAAGGCTTATAATGTCACAAAGAGCGGCAAACTTGGAGACTGGAAAAAAATCAGAATTAGCAAAGGAAGACCAAGGTATAGATAAGGAAAAGTAGAATACAAATGTATTCTCTTGAGAAAGAGAATGACTGACTATAAAAGATGCAGCAGGTTTGTAAAAGGAACAGATTAGCAGAAGTAAATGTGAATTCCTCACAGAATGATACAAGAGAAATTGTATTGGTCAAGAGGAGCTGGCAGAGAAATTAAACAAAGTGTTTTGTATCAGTCCTCACAGAAGAAGACACAAAAAGCTCCTAAAAATAGTGAGAACAACAGGTTTGGAATGAGCAAGGAGCTGAAAAAATTAGCATGAGTAATAAAAATGGAAAAATAAATGGAACTGAAAGGTGATATATCTCCAGCACCTGATGACCTGCACCCTAACATTTTGAAAGAGGTAACACTGGAAACAGCAAATGCACTGGTTGTCATTTTCTAAAATTCCACAGATTCTGGAACACTTCTCACAGATTACTTACTCCCTTACAAAGGTAACCCTACTATTTAAGAAAGGAGGGAAAGAGAGAGAGAGACAGTTTACTCTGATATCAGTAGCAAGGAAAACACTGGAATCTATTATTAAGAAAGTGTTAAAACAGTAGTCAGAAAATAACAATAGGAATGGGCAGAGTCAACATGGATTTATGGAAAGGAAATCACATTCAACAAATCTATTGGAGATTTTTTAGGTTACAGTTAGCAGAATAGATGAGGGGAACCTAGTGGATGTGGTATATATGGACTTTCAGAAGGCCTTCAACAAGATGTCCCACAGGAGGTTATTAAACAAGGTCAGAGAACCTGGGATTGGGGATAAAATACTGGTGTGTGCTGAGGATTAGTCAGTGAACAGTTAGCAAAGAGTAGGAATAAACAAGGCATTTTTGGATTAGGAGGCTATGACTAGTGGGCTGCCAGCCATGGAACACTACATTTGCAATCTTTGCCAATGACTTGGATGAGGGGACTAACTGTAATGTATCCAGATTTGCTTATGCAATGCTGGTTGGAAGAATGCACAGAAATTTCATGGAGATATTTGGGCCATGGCAGATTGAATATAATGAGGAAAAACATGTGGCCATCCAGTTTGGTACAAAAAAAAGGAAAGCAGAATATTTTTTAAATATATGAGATTGAAAGGTATAGGTGTTTTCAGGGACCTGGGTACCCTCGTATACATAGCACTGAAAGTTAATGCATAGGCACAGCAAGCATTTAGAAAGGCAAATGGTACATTGGTCTTTATTCCAATTGTGCTTGTGTACATGAGTAGCAATGTCTTGCTTCAATTATAGTGAGCCCTGGTGAGACTGCGCCTCTAATGTAGCATATGGATCTGGTCTCCCTAAGGAAAGATATACTTGCAGTTGAGAGAGGTTCACCAGATGGAAAAGATCAAGCTGACTGTATTCTCAGAAGTTTAGAAGAATGAGAGGTTATTTGGTAGAAACATATAATATTCTACTCGGGCTTGGCAAGGTATATTTAGGTGATGGAGTCACAAGAGACTGCAGATGCTGGAATCTGGAGCTACAAACAATCTGCTGGAGGAACTCAGCAGGTCAGGCAGCATCTGTGGAGAAAAGGAAGTGTTGACGTTTCAGGTCAAAACCCTGCAGCAGGATTCATATACTGTAGTATGTCCATAGTATATGGGTGATGTTTCCCCTGGCTGGGTGTCTAGAAGCAGAAGTCACAGTCTCCATTCAGGACTGAGATGAGAAGAAATTTCCTCACCCATGGAGCAGTGAATCTTTGGAATTTTCTATCCAAGGGGACCGTGACTTGCAGTCACGGAGTATATTCAAAGCAGAGTTCGATAGATTTTTGGATATTAAAGGATTAGTGCAGGAATGTGATCTTGAGGTAAAAGGTTATCATTGAATGGCAGAGCTAACTCAAGAGGCTGAACAAACTCCTGCTTTATTCTGTATGTTCTTATTTACTGTACCTGAGCCCAGAATTCCAAAAATAGTGCATTTGACTCAGAAGGGGTGTTGCTGATGGATGTGCTTAGTAACTTCAAACATGTATCACCACAGTTCTCTCAGCAAGTGTGTGCATTAACACAAAGGAATAGGGCTATAATGCTGAGAGCAAAGCAGCAATTATGAATTGGTCTTTCAACATGATACCAAGATATCATGAACATTAGCTCTGTTTTGGGGTAATAATATTACAGTGTTTAAATCATCATTTTGATGCTTGAATGGTAAATGGACAGAATGGACAGAAACAAATGAATTAAGAGCAGGAGTAGACCACTCCGCCCCTCAAGCCTTCCTCACTATTCAATGAGATCGTGGCTGATGCGATTGTAGCTGCAACTCTGCGTCCCATCTATCTGTGTTAACCTTTCACCCCTTTACTTTTATCAGATGCCTTTGCAAGTCCCCATAAACAACTGACCGCATTACCTTCATTAACCTTCACAGTCGCCTCGTCCAAACCTCAAGTATCTATCTACCTCTGCTTTAAAAATATCCAGACTCTGCTTCCACCGTTCTACATGGAAGAGAGTTCCAAAGACTCATCACCACTAGAGAAAGAGAAAGGAAGATAGTAAGAATGAAATAAGTAGAATATTCAGAGTATTTGCTTTACTGCGAATTTGAAAATGATCTTTGTTGGCATAAATAATTATTGATGTGGAACTATGCAAATATCTGGTAGTGGGCGAGAAAGATTCCTCCAGCAACCCTTCAAAGAACATTTACTGTGCAGCCTCTGTGCTATATATGTATGTATGTACATATTTCATATTGAATATTTGAATGTTAAGTTAGAGATGCAATTTAAGTTCCACATTGCAAAGGTTGGTAGGTTAATTGACCACTTAAGTTGCCTGTAGCATGCAGATTAGTGGTAGAATCTAGGATGGGAATGTGGAGAGAACAGGATACAGGGAAATTAGTGGGGAAATGGAAATGCTTTCTGAGCCAACATAGATTCAATGGGCCGAAATGGCTCCTTCTCTGTCGTAAGGAAATATGGAAAGGGAACAGAAGTCATTGCAGCCCCAGTGTGGGTGAGTGGTAGAATCTGGGGGAATTTAATGGGAGAGTGTGGAGAATAAAGTCGGATGGGTGTTTGATGGTTGGCACGGACTTGGTGGGCCGAAGGGTCTGTTTCTGCGCTGTTTGACGTTATGACCAAAGTGGAGGCGGCCTGTGGGGTTATTGTGATTCTGTGAAGTCGCTAAGGCTTCTTCCACAGTGCTGTGTGAACCCAAGACACTAGGGTCATGGGGACACAGATCCCTCTTCAAATCACTCATCATCCTGATCTGGGAATGTATCCCTATACCCTGGGTTAAAGTTCCAGACCCTCCCACCCCATCAGCCCTGTGGTTATGCTGTGATTACATGGACTGCAACAGTTCAAGGTGGCACACCACAAGCTCCTCAAGGGCAATCACAGGCAGTTAATCCGAACAACATGCACAACCTAAAAACGAATAAAAAAAAGGTACAGCAAGATCTTCCAAATGCACAACCTAAAAAACGAATAAAAAAAAGGTACAGCAAGATCCTCCAAACAACAGATGCTGCATAAAGCAAAAAGTAATGTTGTTTCAAGTGATAATCACTAGCCAGCAACAAAAAAACATTTGACATGTGACCAGTCGTCTCTCAGTCAACTTATCTTTAGGGTATACTAATAAGGGGAATTTTCATGTAAATGTAGGTGCTTGATGTGTGTAAACATACATAGTGCCTGCTTAGTGATTGTATTAATTACCCAATGTCTCCTTGCTACAAAAGTTGATCTGTTAATTATTCACTTAAATAAGTCTAACATCTCATTACTTAGGAAAAGTTTCATTCAATAGGTATAATAAATCTTCTCATTACCTTGTGTTATTGTAAATATAGTTCTCAAAATATCTTATACTGTGTCTAGCATGTACTGTAGGGGTAACTTTACAAGGCCCTACTCCCAGTGTGCATAGATATTGTACCAGTAAGGCCATATCTGTGAGTCACTTACCCTCTTTGAGAAACTTCTTTTGAGTAAGAGTCATACAGCAAGGAAACAGGCCCTTCAGCCCACCGAGTCTGTACTGACTGGCAAGTTCCCATTCACACTAATCCTATCTAATTCTCCCCACATTCCCATCAACTCTTCTCAGATTCTACCAACCACCTAGACAAGGGGCAATTTACAGTGGCCAATTAATCTACCAACCCACAAGTTTGGGTATGCAAACCCATTGCAGAGAGTTGTGGACACAGCTCAGTCCGTCACGAAAACCAGCCTCCTCTCCATTGACACAGTCTACATTTCTCGCTGCCTCGGAAGAGCAGTCAGCATGATCAAAGACCCCTCCCACCCTGGGCATTCTCTCTTCTCCCCCCTTCCATTGGGCAGAAGATACAAAAGCTTGAAAACGCACACCACCAGGCTCACGGACAGCTTCTATCCCACTGTTATAAGACTCTTGAACGGACCTCTTATACAACAAAGATGAACTCTTAACCTCACAACTTACCTCGTCATGGCCTTGCACCTTATTGTCTGCCTGTACTGCAATTTCTCTGTAACTAACTATATTCTGCATTCTGTTATTGCTTTTCCCTTAGTATTACATCAACGTACTTATGGTTGAAATGATCTGTATGGATGGCATGCAAAACAAAGCTTTTCACTGTATCTTGGTACATGTAACAATAATAAACCAATTATCAATTATGGTCACAGTAAGAACGTGTGAACTCCACATAGACAGCACCCAAGGTCAGGATTGCACCTGGGTCACAGGAGCTGTGAGGCAGCAGCTCTACTGGCTGCGCCACTGTGCTGCCCAATGCTTTTTGGGAATCCAGTTTAAAGGCCCTTTGTTTGTGTTCTTCTAAGGTTAGAGGTACTTAAGAATTTGGGATCACTTTACAGTCATGGGGTTTGGTTTAGACTAAGTCAAAGTAAATGAAAAATTTTAAGTAGTAATACTTCCTCATTTTTTAACTTTGATATTATATTTTAGTCCTTCTAATACTGCAACCTTCTGTCCAAATAATCTGTGTGCTTTAACAGTTTTCTCCTTGCATTGTTCACAAGAGTCTAAGGTTATAGTGCTTCACAATTTCCTGTTGGTGGTGAGCGCCCCTTGCTCGCTACTGACCTCTATAGGCAGTACAGACTCGCCATTATGGATTGAATGGGAGAACACACTTATAAGGATGAGATCTAAGAGTGGGCCATTTGGCCCTGTGTACCAGCTCCACCACTCAACAGGATCAAGGTCGATCTTTTGCCTGTGTTATGTACTGCAGTATCCTCATATCCCCTAAGTCCCTTGATGTGCAGAAATCTATTGTTTGTCTGACCCTCCACAGCTGTTGAGGGGAGACTTGCAAAGATTCACCACCTTCTGTATGAAGAACTATCTTCTCACTTCTGCCCTGAATGGTCAGCTCCTGATCTTGAGACGAATTGCCTCGGTTCTTGACAGTCCAGCCAGGGGAGGCAGTAAGTCAAAAAAAAATGCAGACGCCAGAAATCTAAAATAAAAACAGAAAATGCAGGAAGTACTCAGCAGGTCAGGCCACATCTGTGGGAAGAGAAACAGAGTTAATGTTTCAGGTTGGAGATCCTTCCTCAAGGGAAACTGAACTCTGCATCTATTTTGTCAAGCACCATAAGAATTTTGTGTATTTTAAAGAGCTCGTCTCTTAGTTTCTAAACTCCAGAGTGTAAAGGCCCCCATCCCAGGAGTCAATCTGTGGATAAACTGGCTAGAGGTTTATGCCATCAAAACCTGACTGTTGATTGATGGGTTGTTACTGACACCCTGCTGTGGACAGACAGCCAATTATGTCTGCCTGCACAGCAAGAGCCCAGTGCCTAGACTATTGTAAAGCATCATGGAAAATCCTGAGACACTGAGGTATACCTCAAGTTAAGTCAAGTCAAGTCGAGTTTATTGTCATGTGCACAAGTACAGTGAGGTACAGGTAGAATGAAAACCTTGCTTGCAGCAGCATCACAGGCACCTAGGATCAGGCAACACACTGAACATAAATTATATGTAAGTTATACAAGACAGCGAAGGAAAAGAATGTAAGATAAACACAATCAAAGACAAATCCATGGTCGCGTCCTTCCTTCTTTCTCATTGACAATGCTCGACTAGTATTGGAAAGGCCTCCAGAATTTGGATCGATGATGCACAGAGTGTGCAAAGCTCTGTGCCCCTCATAGTGTGAAAAAAAGTCTAAGCATCAACACCTCACGCATGCTAAGACAGGCTCAAACGTGTGTTCTGGGTGGTATATCTGAATCTCCACATTGAGAGCCTAGACGAGCGAGTTTACCCCCACAAGTGTGCTTGATCCTTGCTGGTGTTTGTATGACATATTTTCAAAAGTCATAGAATGAAGCCATTTGGCCCTTTGAGTCAGTGTTGACTCTCAGAGCAATCCCACCAATCCCATTTTCCCACTTATTTCCCTGTAACTAATTCTCTCTCACATAAATTGCCCCTAGTGCGTAGGTTGATGGTAGGAGAATCAACTTCCCCCCCCCCTTGATATTCTCACAACCTACCTACACACTAGGGGCAATTTACAGTGACCACCCAACACACAACCTCTTTGGGATATGGGAGGAAACCGGAACACCCAGACGAAACCCACATGGTCACAGGTGCAAAGTCACACAGACAGCACCCAAAGTCAGGATTGAACCTGGGTTGATGGAGTATGAGGCAGCAGCCCTCTGGCTGCGTCACTGTGCTGCCCATGTGCCATATATTCGAAAATTGAGTTTATTGTCATGTGCAAAAGTACATGTATGTACAGGTGCATTGAAAAACTTACTTACAGCAGCAGCACAGGCACATAGCATCAGATACACAACATTCTCAAGAAAAACATAAATAAAACATAAATTATACAAAATTATACAGTAAAGAACACAATTAGAACAAAAAAAAAGATCCTTGTAGTGCAAAGTGATCAAATTAGTCATAGTGTTGCTCTCCTGAGGTGGTGATTAGGGTTGTGCAGGTTGGTTCAAGAACCGAGTGGTTGAAGGGAAGTAGCTGTTCTTGAACCTGGTAGTGTGGGACTTCCGGCTTCTGAAATTCCTGCCCGATGGTGGGGATCTTTGATGATAGATGCTGCCTTCTTGACATGGACAGGGCAGATGAGAAAAACCTGCTGATACTGGAAATCCAAAATCCAAACAGACAAAAAATGTCTTTGTCTGCCATAAATATCTCCAATGATTCTGATTTCGCAGAGAATTTCAGACATTCACAACCCCTCAAACAAGCAAGTTACCTTCATCTCTTCTTGCTGTAACTTTGCTTCTTGGTTTCCAATCCCCCCACTCAGGGAAACCCCTCCCAGCTTCTATCATGTCAAGACCCCTTAGGTTCTTATGGTTCGCTGATCTCTCATTCTTCTAACTTTGAGTCCTGCTCAATTTTTACCACACAAGACAGCCTCTTCATTCCAGGAATCACTTTGTGAACCTTTGCTGCACTGTCCCTAAAGAAAGTACATCTGTTTTTAAATAAGGAGGACAGAACTGTACAGAGTGGCACAGTAGTTAGTGCTACGGCCTCACATCTCCAGCGATTCCAGTTCCATTCTGACCTCCATGGCTGTCCGTGTGGAATTTGCATATTCTCTCTGTGAGGCTTTCCCCCAGGTGCTCTTGTTTCCTCCCACATCCCAGAGCTGTGCTGATAGGTTAACTGGCTAGTTAGTTATCCATTTGTGCAGGTTAATGAACGATCCATGAACCCAAGAACACTACCTTGTTATTCCTTTTTTCCCCACTATTTATTTATTTTTGTAATTTATAGTATTTTTATGTCTTTGCACTGTACTGCTGCTGCAAAACAACAAATTTCACGTCATATAAGTCAGTAATAATAAATCTGATTCTGATTCTAATTGCCAAAGAATCAAAGGGGAGTTGATGGTCATGTGTGAGATGTAATAGGGGTGCAGCGTAATAAGCAGAGGGGAAATGGGACTCAAGGACAGTGGCGCAGCTAGTAGAGCCACTGCCTCACAGTGCCAGTGACCCAGGTTCAATCCTGACCTCAGGTGCTGTCTGTGTGGAGTTTGCACATTCTTCCCATGCACATGGGTTTCCCCTGGGTGCTCCATTTTCCTCCCACATCCCAAAGATGGTAGAGTTGGTTGACTAATTGGTCACTGTAAATTGCCCCTAATGTTGTGGGTAAGTGGAAGATTCTGGGGGGAGTTGATGAGAATGTGGGGAGAATAAAAAAGGGATTCATGTAGGATTGGTGTAAATGGGTGGTTGGTGGTCGGTCTGGATTCGGTGGGCCAAAGGGCCTGGTACTGTACTGTAACTTTCTATGACTCTATGATTGTTCCTCTGGGAGCCAGCATAGACCCAGTGTGCTGAAAGGCTCCTGTTGTATTGTGATAAGATAAGGAAAGTACTCCAGCTGTAGTCTCACCATATTCTGGTACAATTATACAAAGACTTCCTTATTTTTCTATTTAGTCATAGCCCGTGAATTTCTTGCAATATTTTTCATTCCCTCTTCTGCACTTTTCCCTCTAAAATCCTCAAGGATCTACCCTTGGCCTCCGCTTCTGATGCCGGTACTTGGAGGCATCACCTGAAAGAAAAGGTCAGCTCCACTGACAACATTCCTCCATCACCCCTCCTGACCCCACCACTATCTCTAAACTGCCTTGTTCCAGGAGGGAATTTCAACAGGCACACCACAGAAACTGAAAAAATATCTATCAATGCACCAGGTGAATAAATAACTATTTATTGCTACCATGTAACACACTGGAATTATAGAATGCCTTGGGCCACTTGGGAACACACACATACACACAAAAATTCAGAGCAGGAGGCGACCACTGGGCCCCTCTAGCCTGCCTCACCATTCAATATGATCGTGGCTGATCTGCCCCAGACCTCATCTCCTCTTCTGTACCTGTTCCCCATGGCCCTTATTCCCCAATCTTCTCAAAATGTATCTATCTCCTTTTTAAGTACCTCCGATGATCTAACTTCCACAAGCCTCCAGGAAAGAGAATTTGTAGAAATTCACCACCCTCTGCAAGAGGAAGTTCCTACGCACCTCAGTTTTAAATGACCATCTGTTAGCTATTAACTATGTCCTCTCGTTCGAAATTCTCCACTAGTGAAAGATGTCCACATCTACGCTGTAATGCCTCCTTAGGATCCCATTTCTCTCTCCTCCTGATCTACCCAGTTCCTCCTGTACCCATCCCCGTCCTCCATCCCCCTGTTTCTTTCCCCTCCTCCCCCCATTTCATCTGCCCATACCCACACACGCCTCCCACTGGGTCCCCTCCCCCACTGTTCCCATCTGCCCTCCCCACCTCCCTCTTGATTCCATGTTCCATCTTCTCCCATCAGATCCCATCGTCTGCAGCCCTTTGTCACCTCCACCTATCACCTCCCAGCCTTTGTCGCTATTCCCACTCTTCCCTCCTCCCTGCCTATCACCCCTCCTCAGCTGGATCCACCTGTCACCTGCCAGCTCTTGCCCCACTCCTTCCGCTCACCTCTTTATACTGGTTATCTCCCATCTATCTTTCAGTCCAGATGAAAGGTTGCGACCTAAAGTGTTGACTGTCCATTCCCCCCCCCCCACAGATTCTGCCCGATCCGTTGAGTTCCTCCGGCTTCTTGTTTGTTGCTCCAGATTCCAGCACCTGCAGTCTCTTGTGTTTACCATGCTAGTATATCCTTTCTTAAATCAATGGACCAAAACTGTGCACATTACTCCAGGTGCGGATGATAATATTAGCTCTTAGAACAATTGAGACTAGTAAAGACTTTTATTCACAACTAGACACTTGCCTCACTGGATGTGCAGAAATTTCCTCCAACTATATACAGTATGGGGAATAATCAAAGCCATTGTCTTCAGTCCCTGCTACAAGCACACCATTGTATCCCAATCCTTGGCAAATGTCTGAGGCTGAAGCATACTGCTCACAATCTCTGTCTTGTATGTGAGCATGGACAAGTTTCAGACCACAGAGTGGTACTGTCACTGCTGTCACCCTGTTGCACCAAAGCTTCAGCTCAGCTGTCAGACCCCTCTGCTGGGCCGCTCTATCCCCCGGACCTGCCTCCTCCAACACACTCCTGCCAGCCCTCTCATTTTCCACCTTCCGTGATCTTAAGCTCTTCAAAGCCCTGCTGTCCGCTCTCTTAACTTGCTGATCCTGATTCAACCGTCACCCCTGTACCTGCTGACCTGCCCTAGTTACTGGTGAAGTAACCCCTCTATTTTCAATGTTTACATAGAACATAGAACAGTACTGCACAAGAATAGGCTCTTTGGCCTACGATATCTGTGCCAACCATCATGCCAATTTAAGCTGCACATCGTCTGATTTCCTTCATTCCCTGCATATTCATGTGTCTGTCTAAATGCCTCTTAAATATTTCTATCATATCTTCTTCTACCACCTCCCCTAGCAGCGTGTTCCAGGAACCAACCACTCTCTGTGTGTAAAAAAAAAGACAACTTACCTCGCAAGGCTCCTTTAAACTTTCCCCCTATCACCTTAAAGCTATGTCCTGTAGTATTTGATATCTCTACTCTAGGGAAAAAGACTTTGTCTACCCTATCTATGCCTCAACTTGCATTAATGTCGTTATGTTTACTTTTGATAATAGTGGTTGTGTAAGTTATGTATAATGTATGTTAGTTTAAGTTTATGTAATTTATGTTTTTCATGTTTGTACTGTACTGTGCTGCTGCTGCAAAAATCTAATTTTCATGGTGTTTATGCCCTGGGTGTGTATGCCCATGACCATAACATTGAACTTGAACTTGAGCCCTGCATTTCACACCCTTTCACATTCCTTTATCTGTATTCTCACTCTCGAACTACCCTCATCTCAGTGTTTTGGTCTCAGTTTTTCCTCCCTCTAATTGCGCCATTAACTCATCGACCAGAAGATCTCAACAACTTGTACCCCTGGCAACCCTGGCAACACCCTCTCAGACTTGTTAACGTGAGGGTGGAGCTGGCTGGAGAGGAAGAGTTTAGAAATGGTTCACAGTCAAGAAAATAAGTTGAGGGTTACCATTGTATTGGAGGCTAATTCTGGAACAGTGAGTGAGTATTGGCAGAGAAGAAGGAGGAGACTGGATGGCACATTATATGATCCACTATTATCTGGCTAAACCAATTGACCACCAGTTGGGTTTACTTCCCTGTCTCTTAAACTAAATCTCATCCAAGAGTTGGCACCTCCAGTGGTGTGGTGCTCCCTCGGTACTGTCCAAGAGTATTTGCCAAGGTTTTCTGCTCTGCAATAGGTGTACTATCACCCAACTCAGAATTGAGAACTAACGTGGAGCATGAATTTCCACGGACGTTTTCTGCTGCAGTATAAGGTTGGAAAATTGGTCTTCTTCACTCGAAGAAAGACTGCACTGCTGTCTCATTGAAGGTTCTAACCATTGAGAGGTTTGTGCACAATAGATGGATGTAGAAGAAAATCAAAACAAAACTGCAGATGCTGGAAATCTGAAACAAAACCAGAAAATGCTGGAAAAGCTCAGCAGGTCAGGCAGCATCTGTGGAGAGAGGAACAGAGTTAATGTTTCAGGTCAAACTGTCCTTCATCAGAATAGATAGAAGCAGTCTGCCCCCTCCACTAATCAATGGGTTTAGAATGAGGGTACATAGATACAAGATCAGACACAGGAGATTTAGAAAAGAGGGCAGAAGAAATGTCTTTAGACAGATAGGGTTGTGAACATGCATGACCAGCGCTAGTGATGGAGACTAGAAGCAACAGATGAGAATTGCTTGGCCCAACTGCTTCCTTTTGGGTCTCTTTGGACTTCTGGCCACGTTGCAGCACTGGGGTGGAGTAGCTATTCACATGCAGCGTCAGAATCAACAGGTAGCTATTCATCGTCAGCAGGATGGCAAAGGTTCCCTGCTCCATTCCTGCTTGGCACCCAGTTCCACTGTTCTCAATGGACCACTGTGTTCTATCCAGGGTACCCAACACTGCTTGGTTTGTTGCCCAACCATGTTGAATTTTAACCTAAATAAATGCAGTCTTCCCTCTTAATTTGTAGGAGTAGATAAAGGGATATGGGACCAGGGCGGAGAACCTGCATCAAATGAGTAGTTTGATTGTTTGGGAGGGTAAATACTATCAGTGATTGGTTGGACTGTTTGGGCCATATCTTTGTTGTAATTTTTGTGTACCTCCGTGTACATCAGTCTATGTCCTATTAGAGTCATAGAGTAATACAGCACAGAAACAGGCTCTTCCATGCCGACCAAGGTTCCCACCTAAGGTCGTCCCATTTGCCTGCATTTGGTCCGTATCCCTCTAATCCTTTCCTATCCATGTGCTTGTCAAATGTCATTTAAATTTTGTTGCTGTACCTGCCTCAATCACTTCCTCTGGCAGCTTGTTCCATATATTATCTGCATTTGGTCAAACAAAATACCTTTGTAGTGTTCCCTCTAAAAAAAATGTTATTTGTCCTTGTGATGCCTTATCTCCTCCTGTAGAAGCCAATCACCCTGCTGTGTTTTCATAATCTTGAAGGTTCAACCTTCTCACTTCAAAGAAAAAAACTGCTCTACCATTTTGTAACTCTTTTTATCAGACCCAGAGGCTGCGTGGAATTGATTTCCATATTTAGTTTACGCTTGTTTTGATTTTGTCCAAAAAGAAATATTTACAGAAAGACAGGAAGTAGTAAGAGGATGATTTTTTGATGATGCTATCAGATGCCTACAGGGTTGTCTATAATGGGCAATATAGGGTAGGGGCTGAAGTGTCAATCTTGCCCACAGAATGCCACCTTGGTTAAAGTATTGAAGCCAGGGCTAGGAATGTGAAGGGGTTGACTGCACTGAGATCACATGGCTGATGGTAATTTGGCACGTGACATAGCTGTTCATCATGGTGACTAGCTGATCCAGACTGAACAAGTCATTGCTCAGGATTTCAAGCACTGTTTAAAGATATTATCCTTCACTTTAACTTGCTGCTGGGTGCTTTAAAGAGTACCTTTTACATCCGTCAGGAGGATTTCCACCGTACCAAGTCCTTTAACCCTGGAACCAGTTCTGTCAATTCCTTCTGCATGCTCTCCAAGGCATCCTTGGCTAAAATGCAGAGACTAGAATTCAATGTAATATCATAGTGGTGATCTTCTTGTAGTTTAAAGCTTCTTTTCTTTAAATTACCCAAATAGCTTTCTAACCACTTTGCAAAATCCACATACCTTTTTAATTAATTCTTTACAAAACCCACATACATCTATAACTAGTTCTTTACAAAATCCACATTCCTTTTTAACTACTTTACAAAACCTATATGCCCTTTTAACCACTTCTTTACAAAACTCATATTCCTTTTCAAATCACTTTCTCAACCTGCCCTGCCAGCTTCAAGCACTTGTGCACATATACACCAGGTTTCTCTGTTGCTTTAGAGTTGTACCACTTGTATTACATCACTTCTCCATATTCTGAGCAAAATGTATCAATTTACACTTTACTTCACACATTTCTACCACCTCATATATGCTGTTTTACGCATTTTTCAAGTGGCCCCAAAGCACTTTACAACCTTGACTGTATCTCCTTCCACCCCTGCCAGCTAATGCATTCCAGATGCTAGCCACTTGCTGAGTGGACATGTTTATTATCCCTCGGGGGCAGAATCGCGTTGGATTCACAGTTGCATCCTGCCTGCGCTTACCCGAGCCAGGTGAGCTGTGCCTAGACACCAGGGAAGCCTCTGGTGCAGTGAAGCCTCATTGTGACTAGACCTCAGATATCCTCCGGCTGAAGCCCCACCCTCAAACACTCTTGCAGCATCTTGACACGAGTTAAGGCTCAGGGTTAGAGCTTCATCCCCTGGCAAAGCCTGTGAGACTTTATAACAAACCCCAAACATCTGTGATTCACCAGCCTCCCCTCCATTGACTCTGTCTACGCTTCCCACTGCCTCAGGAAAGCAGCCAGCGTAATCTAGGATCCGTCCCAACCCAGCGATTCTCTCTTCTCCCCCCTTCCATTGGGCAGAAGATGCAAAATCTTGAGAACGCATACCACCAGGCTCAAGGACAGCTTCTATCCCACTGTTATTGAACGGACCTGTTGTATTATAAAGATGAACTCTTGATCTCTCAGTCTACCTCATCATGGCCCTTGCACCTTATTTGTCTACCTGCACTGCACATTCTCTGTAACTGTAACACTATATTCTGTATTCTGTTTTCTTGCTTCCTTTTGTACTACCTGGATGTACTTATGTATGGAATGATCTTTCTGGATGGCATGCAAACAAAAGTTTTTAACTGTATCTCGGTACATAGAACAGTACAGCACAGAACAGGCCCTTCAGCCCACAATGTTGTGCCGACATAGCTAATCCCTCCTACCTACAGAATGCCCGTATCCCTCCCATTTTCCTCTCATTCATGTGCCCATCCAAGCCCCTCTTGAAAGGCCCCCATGACAATAATAAATTACCAATTACCAAGACATAGAAGAAACTAGGTTGGTTACTTTAAATTATTTAAAAGATTTTAAAAACATTTTTAAGAAATAAAATTTAAACAGTAATAATTAATTAAAATATTAATACGACACTGTAAGTAATAAGTGTATAGCCTTAACTTTTCTGCTTTAATCTTCAGCCAGTCCCATTAAGGTGAATAGGGTTTCTGATCCAACCTTGGGACTGACTGGTGTAGGGGAGTGGATATATTGGTATTGGTATTGATTTATATTGTCACTTGTACCGAGGTACAGTGAAAAGCTTGTCTTACAAACCAATCGTACAGGTCAATTCATTACACAGTGCAGTTACATTGAGTTAGTACAGAGTGCATTGATGTAGTACAGGTAAAAAACAATAACAGTATAGAGTAACGTGTCACAGCTACAAAGAAAGTGCAGTGCAATCAGGTGCGAGGTCACAACAAGGTAGATCGTGAGGTCATAGTCCATCTCATTGTATAAGGGAACTGTTCAATAGTCTTATCACAGTGGGGTAGAAGCTGTCCTTAAGTCTGGTGGTACGTGCCCTCAGGCTCCTGTATCTTCTACCCGATGGAAGAGGAGAGAAGAGAGAATGTCCCGGGTGGGTGGGGTCTTTGATTATGCTGGCTGCTACACCAAGACAACGAGAGGTAAAGGCAGATTCCAAGGAGGGGAGGCTGGTGTCCGTGATGCGCTGGGCTGTGTCCACAACTCTCCACAGCTTCTTGCAGTCTTGGGCAGAGCAGTTGCCATACCAAGCCGTGATACATCCAGATAGGGTACTGGTGTGTGTCACTCAGCTTAAAGCAGGCTTTCTTATGTTCAGAGCTTAATTACTTGGGATTGGTGGAATCTCTGAGATCCCATTCAGTGCTGCTATACAATTTGGAACATTGCCTTTGATTCTGCCACGAGTCACCTTAAGTCTGTGCTCATTGACTCTCAATCCTCTCAACGCCATAGTTTTTCTCTTACTGCTCTGTCTAGATCCCTCATAGTTCAGAACACCTCTATCTCCTCTCAACCTTATCTATTGCACTAAAAACAATCCTGTATTCTCAATGGAGACACAAGAGACTGCAGATGCTGGAATCTGGAGTGGAAAAACAAACGACTGGAAGAATTCCGCTGGTCAGGCAGGTTTGCGAATCTGATAAAAAGAATCAGACCTTGGAATTACACAGGCAACTGCACACTTCCGACTCTACACCAATCAATCCCAGTGTAGGATCGGTAGCTCTATTTCCCCTTAATGGTATTCCCCGGCCTGGAGATTCTAGAGCTAACGCAGGGTCTCAGCCTGAAACATTGACCATTCCCCTGCCGCCACAGATGTGGCCTGACCTGCTGAGTTACTCCAGCAGTTTGTTTTTAGCTCCAGCTTCTCAAGCCCCACAATAGCAGTGAAAGGGATGTCCAGTTAACTGGTTGATTGACAGATTTTGATGGGGGGGCTGCCTCATATAATAAGTTGACACTGCCAGAAAAGTGGCAAAGGGTGTCAGTATGTCACTGTCTCCCATCTCTAAAGCTGATGGATCTGTTGATGTCCCCAGTATGTACCATGAACAGGCGGTACAGCTAACACCCTCTTGATAATCCGTTCACCAGCTGGTGTCACTCATTCTGATAGTGCATCTTGAATATTCAAGGATGATTTTAACCAGCACATTATGCCCCCTTCTCCTACATATGGGCATGAAGATAGTTGGTGAATCATCCCTCCAGCGTGGCATTGCAACCGCATTGTAATTTTTGTACAAAACATTGGTGAGGCCGCACTTGGAGTACTGTGTACAGTTTTGGTTACCCTGTTACAGGAAAGACATCCTTGAGCTGGAAGGAATGCAAACAAGACTTATGAGAATGCTGCCAGGACTTGAGGGCCTGAGCTATAGGGAGAGGTTGGGCAGGCTGGGACTGAGGGGTGACCTTATAGAGGCGTATAAAATCATGAGGGGCATAGAAAGGGTGAATGTGCACAGTCTTTTTCCCAGTGAAAGGGAACCAAAAACAAGAGGGTACAGGTTTAAGGTGAGAGGGGAAAAGTTGAAAAGGACCTGAGGGGCAACTTTTTCATGCAGGGGGTGGTGCGCATATGGAATGAGCTGCCAGAGGAAGTAGTTGAGGCAGATACAATAACAATGTTTAAAAGACATTTGGACAGGTATAAGGTTAGGGGAGGTTTAAAGGGATATGGGCAAAATCAGGGCAAATGGGACAAGCTTAGATGGTCATCTTGGTCAACGTGGACAAGTTAGGCCGAGGGGCCTGTTTCCATGCTGTATTACTCTATGATTCTAAGTACTAACAAGGATAAACAGCATCAGCACTCTGTGGAGACACGAGACTGCAGATGCTGGAACCTGGAGCAAGAAACAATCTGCTGGAGGAACTCAGAGGGTCGAGCAGCTTCTGTGGAGGAAAGGAATTGTCGATGTTTTGGGTCTAAACCCTACATTAGAACTCTGCACCTGCCCTCGTTTGCACAACTCCAGGCAGAGTTCACCCTGCCCTATCTGGTCCCAAGCTGCAAGCATATCATCCCTGACCATTACTAAATGCCTATGAGACTGCAGTGCTTCAGCTCCCTGATTCCTGCTGACCCCTCCAGAGGCTCTCCATTTCAGGTACACTTGTATGCTGCTCTCCATCTACCTGTGGGGCCAAGTGTGATAGTTTGGTGCAGGACCTGACCCAGAGATAGCACCAGCCAAACAGCCTGGTGTCAGGATGCTCTCTCCTTCCAAACTTGCCTCGAAAATCCTCTGCAGTGAATTATTTGTGCTGATGCCTGATTATGCAGGCCACTTCTAAGTCAAGACACAAGCTCTCTCTCTTCTTCACCTTGCGTCTGTTGTGGAGCCATGAAGACGTACAGTTCTTGGCACTAGGCAGCAAGGACACACCTTCGCAGCTGCAGGTGGAACATAAGTAAAAGCATGCAAATTCAGTGGCACTTCAAAGACCGACAGTCTGTGTGTGTGTGTTTGTGCTGGAACTATAGCAGAGACAGAAGAGATGGATACTTACAGAGAGACAAGGAGGAGGGCAGGTAAACAGATCGCACCATCTGTACGAGGCAAACACATCGTATAACCGTTGAGTTTTTCAATTTTAGTTAACCCGCCCCCCAGGTGGCTTGTTTCCACCCCCGCCCCCCTGCCTTTTCTCCGCCGCTCTCTCCTTCAGATCCTCCTCTTGTCCACCCATTTTTGTCCCCTTTCCCTCAACCCTCACCCTGGCCCACCATCACCCATCTTCATCCCCCTCCTCCTCTTGGTCCCATCCACTCACTACACACACAGTTCACCCACAGGCTCCTCCCTACCACCCCCCCCACCGCCCCCCTCCTATCTGGTTCCAATCTGATATTCGCCTCTCCCCTCATGTTTCCCATTCTCACCTCCTTCATTTCTCCGAATCCAGCTCTGGTAGTGCTTTGTGTTCCTGCTTTTCTCCCTTCAGCAGCCGTCTCCCATCTTCACACTGCCCTGCCCCCACCCTTCTCCATCTGCCTCTCAATATTTTTTTTTCTCTCTCTCTCCATCTGCCTCCACCTGCCACTGTCTCCCAACTCCACCCACGTTCCCCTCCCCTACCTGGCACAACCTACCTGCCTTTACATGCACCATAGAAAGCATCCTATCTGGATGCATCACGGCTTGGGACAGAAACTGGTCTGCCCAGGACTGCAAGAAACCGCAGAGAGTTGTGGACACAGCCCAGTGCGTCACGGACCTCAGCCTCCCCTCCTTGGACTCTTGTCTTTACCTCTCGCTGCCTTGGCAAATCAGCCAACGTAATCAGAGACCCCATCCACGCGGGTCATTCTCTCTTCTCTCCTCTCCCATCAGGTAGAAGATACAGGAGCCTGAAGGCACGTACCACCAGGCTTAAGGACGGCTTCTACCCCACTGTGATAAGACTATTGAATGGTTCCTTTATACGATGAGAGGGACTTGACCTCACGATCTACTTTGTTATGACCTTGTACCTTATTGCACTGCACTTTCTCTATAGCTGTGACACTTTACTCTATACTGTTATTGTTTTTTACCTGTACTACCTCAATGCACTCTGTACTAACTCAATGTAACTGCACTGTGTAATGAATTGACCTGTACAATTGGTTTGTAAGACAAGTTTTTCACTGTACCTCGGTACAAGTGACAATAATAAACCAATACCAATCTTACACCCCTCCTCAGTCCACCAATCACTCCTGGCTCCCATATCACCACTCCACTTCCCCTCCCTATGCCGGCCATCTCGCCTCTCCACTCTCAGTCCTGATGCAGGGTCTCGACCTGAAACGTCGACTATTCCTTTCCTCCCACAGATGCTGCTCGACCCGCTGAGTTCCCCCAGCAGATTGTTTATTGCCACACAACACATAATCCAGCCCTGGAGAGCTGAGTCTCTCGGAGGCCTGATGAGAGGATTTGTTTTGCACTGTGGGCTAGCACCTTTACCAGTGGCGTAATAAGTAATAATTTTGCAGTTGAAGTGTGGCAGTGATGGAGAATGCAATCACTGCCGATGCCAATATCACATTGCCTGTCTTTTCTGTTCCCAATGCAGCTGAAGAAGTAGAGAGGCTGGCTGCAATGCGTTCCGAGTCACTGGTCCCAGGGACACACACACCGCCCATCCGGAGAAGGAGCAAGCTTGCAACACTAGGGAGGCTGTTCAAGCCGTGGAAATGGAGAAAGAAGAAAAGCGAAAAGTTCAAACAGACATCTGCAGGTAGGCATGCAGTTTTTAAAATGAGGAAGATGTAAGAAAATAGCCTGCATCTAGTTCTCTGCGGGGGAAGGTGTCCTTCATCTACCAAGCATACAGTGGCTAATGTGGAACTTTGTATCTCCTTGCTTCTCTTTGCCAATCTACACAATGTACAGAGCTTCGCTGTGAAAGATTGAGCCGACTCCAAACCATGCGTTCTGCTCCCAGCAAGTACTCATTTATTTTTCGTGAGTCCAGTTCCTTCTTCCAAATCTGTTATCAGTATTCTTCAAAGCTGATGAAAAATGCAGTGATGCTGGAGGAACTCTGCAGGCCAGACAGCATCTGTGGAGAAAAGCAGGCGGTCAACCTTTCGAGTCAGGACCCTTCTTCAGGACTGAAGATAGGAAAAGGGGAAGCCCAATATATAGGAGGGAGAGGCAGAGCAGTGATAGGTGGTCAAAAGAAGGGAGGCGGGGTGGGCACAGGGTGGTGATAGGTAGATGCAGGTAAGAGATAGTGACAGGCAGGTCTGGGGGGAGGAGGGCAGATCAGATTCACCGGGGGATGGGAGAGAAAGGAGAAAAAAGGGAGCTAGAAAAAAGAGAGGTGGGCTAGGAAAGGGAAGAAGAGAAGAAACATGGTTGAGGGGGGTGGTTGTGGGGAAGGGGGCTGGGGATTACTTAAGTGGGAGAATTCAGTGTTCATGCCGTTAGGCTGCAAGGTTCCAAGATGGAAAATGAGGTGCTGATCAAAGCTGATGGCATGCAAGCAAGTGATTGAGTTGCACAGGTGGGTGTGAGTGGGTCCAGGGGAATCTCCCCCACCCCTGCTGCTGAGATCCTGCTTGCAGTGGGGATACAGCACTATGGTCTGGCTCCAGCTACTTCTTGGAGACACAAGAGACTGCAGATGCTGGAATCTGGAGCAACAAAAGAATCTGCTGGAGGAACTCAGCGAGTCGAGCAGCATCTGTTGGGGGGGCAGAGGAATTGTCGACGTTTCAGCTCGAAGCCCTGCATCAGGTGTGAGAGTGGAGTCTATCATTCACCTGCTGCTGTGTCCCAACTCCGCCCCTCCCCTCCCTGACCTGGGACAACCTGCCCATTATCCTTCACCCCTCCTCAGTCCCTCAGTCTGCTATTCACCTCAGGCTCCTGTCTCACCACTCCACCCCCCCCCCACCCCAACCCCACCTCCTCTTTCTACTGGCCATCTCCCCTCTCCACTCTCAGTCCTGGTACAGGGTTTCAACACAAAATGTCGACAATTCCTTTCCCCCCCGCAGATGCTGCTCAGTGAGTTCCTCCAGCAGATGGAATATTGCTTCTGACTACTTGTTGCCGAATGCAACTTGTTGTCTATTTACTCCGTTTTTGAGCTTTGGGTGTCATTGGCAAGGCCAGCATTGATTGCCCATCTCTAATTGTCCTCAAACAGATTGGACTGCTGGGCCATTTACGAGTCGCTACAATGGTGGGTCTGGAGTCACATTCAGGCAAGACCGGGTGAGGATGGCCCAATTTCCTTCACAGGCAGGCACTGTGAACCAGACGGTTTTTTTTACAACAATGGGTAGCATTTGTGGGCATCATTATAACTATCTTTCTTAAATTGCTGATTATTAACAGGTTTTAATCTCCACATGTACCACTGTGGGAGTTGAACTCGGTCTGGATTGTCAGTCTGGGCCTCCGGGTTACTAGTGACATTGATTACATTGCGTCACCTTCTACTCTTGTGATGCAGATCACAACATTTGGTGAAACATTAGGGTTCACCCGCATTAACTGATGCAACCAAGGGCAGCTTATTGTGTGAAGTTCTGGTCACCCCATTACAGGAACGTTGTGGAGGCTTTGGAGAAGGTGCAGAAAAGGTTTACCAGAACGCTGCCTAGATTAGAGGGTATGAGTTATAAGGAGAGGTTGGACAAACTTGAGTTGTCTTCTCTGAAGCATCAGAGGCTAAGGGGAGACCTGATAGAAGTTTATAACATTATGAGAGACAATACATTTATAAGATTATGAGAAGGATCTTTTTCCCAGGGCAGAAATGGCAAGTACTAGAGTACATGCATTTAAGGTGAGAAGAAGAAAGTTTAAAGGAGTTGTTTGGGGCAAGTAATTTGCACAGAGAGTGGTTGGTGCCTGGAATGGACTGCCAGGGGGAGTGGTGGAAGCAGATACAATAGATACGTTTAAGAGGCTTTCAGATGGACACATGAATATACAGGGAATGGGAAGATATGGATCATGTACAGACAGAAGAGATATAGTTTAATTTAGCATTATGTTCAGCACACGCATTGTGGGCCAAAGGGCCTGTTCCTGTGCTGTACTGTTCTGTGTTCTATGTACTGTGTCTATGCATGGGAGAGGGGAAGCTCTGACTTCTTGGTGATCTGTTCAGAGAGGTTTTCCCAACTGCAAGCCGACAGCAAGATTCCTCCTCATGGAGTCTTGGGAGTCACCAGAACTTGTGGCAGTTCCCTCGGGACCTGTGGGAAGTCTGATCCCCCAGTCTAGCTGGGATAGCAGGCTCCCATGGAATTCAACCAAAGGAACAGCTATCAGGAGCTATGTGGAAGTTAATTATGAGATTTTTCAACTGCTTCTATGTATTTTAATGTTTTTGACATGTTTTAGAACATAGAACATAGAACATTACAGCACAGTACAGGCCCTTCAGCCCACAATGTTGTGCCGACATTTTTTCCTGCTCTAAGATCTATCTTACCCTTCCCTCCCACATAGCTCCCCATTTCTCTATCATTCATATGGCTAAGAGTCTCTTAAATGTCCCTGATGTATTTGCCCTCACAACCTCTACCGGCAGTGTGTTCCACGCACCCACCACTCTCTGTGTAAAAAAACTTACCCCTGACATCCCCTTTATATCTTCCTCCAATCACCTTAAAATTATGTCCCCTCGTATTAGCCATTGTCACCCTGGGAAAAAAGTCTCTGACTGTCCACTCGTCAGTCTACTTTTATCATCTTGTACACCTCTATCAAGTCACCTCTCATCCTCCTCTCCAAAGAGGAAAGCCCTAGTTCATTCAACCTATCCTCATAAGGCATGCTCTCCAATCCAGGCAGAATCCTGGTAAATCTCCTCTGCACCCTCTCTAAAGCTTCCACATCTTTCCTATAATGAGGCGACCAGAACTGAATACTCCAAGTGTGGTCTAACCAGAGTTTTATAGAGCTGCAACATTACCTCACGGCTCTTGAACTCAATACCCCGACTAATGAAGGCCAACACACCAACTTGGCCAACTTGTTGTCTTATTTTTAAATTTTTCTTAACAGTTTTCATATTTTTAATTATTTACGAATGTTTTGGAATGTTTGATGATCTCAGGGTATTGACAGACAAGGGCGTGTGTCCAAGCCAGCTGTCTAAGTCAGTTTGGTTTATTTGGGTGGGGTTTGCTCTGCATCCCTCTGCCGCCTCCCCCCCCCTCCCCAATCTCTGTGCTGGGTGCCCAAGGATCAGGAGAGTGAAGTGCAACCAGAACTTGAGGAGCAGCCCCTTTAAACACTCAAACAAGGCACGAGTTTGGTGAAGCTGGCTCTCAACTACAACTTAGGGATGGGAGAACCAAGCAGGGAGAATGCATGCTTTCTCCTGAGGTCATTCGTAGGCATAGGCAGCTGACAATATCTGGTGCAAAAGGGACTGGGGGCAAATATTGACCTGGCATCACTCAGCATGGGACCATTTTTAGGTTGCGACTGTCTTGACCAATAAAAACCAGGTAAACTCAGCCAATCATTCCTAGCTATGGGTCTGTGTAGAAAGAGGTAACATTGACCTGCAAACTATTCTGCCTTTGATTCTGAATTTAAAACATTCAGCAGGTTAGGCAGCATATGTGGAGAAAGGAACGGGAGCCAACCTTTCAGTGGAGGACCTTCAAAACTGGGAACTTAAGAAAACACGTTAGTTTTAAGTTGCTGTGAGGGTGGGGGTATGGGTGGATAAGATAAAAAGAATGTCTCTGATCAAGTGAGGCTGGGGTTGTGAGAAAATGCTGATGATGTGGAGGCCAGTGGTGGAGGAAACAGGATCAAAAGAGAACTAGATAGGTACAGGAGGGAATAATTTACAGGGCTCTGGAGAAAGAGCAGGGAAAAACACTTGGACAGATACATGGACAGGAAAGATTTAGAAGGATATGTGCCAAACACGGGCAAATGGGACCAGCTTAGATGGGAATCTTGGTTGGCATGGGCCAGTTGGGACAAAGGGCTGTTTCTGTGCTGTATGACTCTATGGCTCTAAATGGAACTGAACAGACTGCTCTACAAGAAACCAGCATCATCTCAATGGGCCAAATGGCAGCCATCTGTCATGCAACAATTCTGTGGTCCTGTCCAACTCACAGGCCGAGTATAATAGGCCAGCCTCATGTTTGAGTGTCTTTTCATCTATTTCTTCATATTTAATTTATTTTACTAATCCTGTTGCATCAATCAGCCTTGTTGTTTTTCTCTGTACCCCTCCAGTGCACACATTTGTAGCTGGGTTAGTGTACTTCATAACAAACCTTACTGTGCTTGTGTACAGAGCCCTTGGAGTGACACATGTTATGGATGACACCGTGAGTCTACCTTAAGCTGCAGATTTGTTGTATCAGTTATCATTGTAACCAAAGCTTGCGTTGCAAGTATAGAAACTGCCGGGAAAATATTTGAGTTGAGTCCTGTGCTTTTTTTGATCGGCTCTAGGGGTGTGGATAACAGTAGCAAGGCAACATTGGCTCATAGAAATTGAAAATGCTGATGCTGGCAATCTAAAATAAAGGCACAATTGCTGGAAATACTCAGCAGGTCAGGTGGTATCTGGAGAGAGAAATGGTTGATGAGGGGTCATTGGCCTGAAGGGTTAGCTCTGTTTCTCTCTCCACAGATGCTGCCTGACCTGTTGAGTATCCCCAGCATTTTGAGCCTTAGCTCCCACCCAGTCATATTATCATTGGGCTGGATTGTGGAACTGCTGTAGTGCTCAGGGTGATGGTTCAGATCTCCTGCTTCTCCAGTTTCTGGGCCTGCCCAAAGCGTTCCTAACACTTCAAGCAAATTCACTGAAAGCCACATTAGAAAATTGGCCATTGACTGCTACGTAAAATAACAAAATACAAGAACAAATCAACATTTCTTCAACCTACAATGGATATGTTAAGTGAAACCTGAATTACTTTGGCATTAACATGCTTGCAATAGCACAAGAGTCTGCAACCAGAGTGTGTGATTTAAGTTATGTTGCAGGGTAATGAGTCCAGATTGATGGGAGTAATTAATGTGCTGGTTTTTAGAAATTGAAGAAAAAAAGACATCAAAAATCTGGCCCAGGAGGGCTGGCCCTTGGGCACAGAAATATTGTTGCATGGTCTGATCGATTAAAATTATGTGTTATCTTGATACACATTATAGCCACCAAGCACATGGTTTAATGAGCATTTGGGTCATTGTACAGATGGTTTTCGTAAATGTTCCTCTAGACCTTATTAAACACAAAAACAAAAATCCCTAGCAGTACTTAGTGGTTGAGGAATCATCTGTGGAGACAGAAACAGACTTAACAGTTCCAATGTGCCATGACTAAACTGGAAGGTATTACTCATGGTATTACAGCACTTAAAAAGGAAAAAGGAACAAGACAAAGTGAAAGAAAGTTGAACACTCTCCCTCCCTCTCTCCATTTCTATCTCTCTGCTTCCTCGTGCTCTCTGCTCTTGCTTTCACGCACACACACCCTCTCACACTCATGCTCTCATACACTCTCTCTCACACACATTCTCCCTCCCTCTCTCTCTCTCACACACACACACACATACACGCGCACGTGCACACACAGGCACATGCACAGTCACTCACAGACAGACCCACACACACACCAGACACATTAGATAAGATAAGATATTTTTATTAGTCACATGTACATCGAAGCACACAGTGAAATGCATCTTTTGCATTGAGTGTTCTGGGGGCAGCCCGCAAGTGTCGCCCCGCTTCCTGCGCCAATATAGCATGCCCACAACTTCCTAACCCATGCGTCTTTGGAATGTGGGCATGGAGGAAACCGTAGCACCCGGAGGAAACCCACACAGACACGGAACACACAAGCGCACACTCACAATGACCATCGAATACTTCAATGGAAAAGAGAAAATGAACAAATGGCATAAATTATTTAGCATGAGGTGATAGGAGTTATATTGAAAACAATTAAAATAAATGTTAACTAAGGAGCACAGTTTTCTTGAAACCTAGTAGCATTGTTTCTGTTTTTTATATTTCTAACTCCTCAAACTAGTGGGTATATTGCGATTACAGAACACAGCACGGGAACAGGCCCTTTGGTCCACGATATCTGTGCTGAACATGATGGCAAATTAAACTAAATTCCCTTCTGCCTGTACATAATCAATTTCTCTCCATATCCCAGCACATTCATGTGTCTATCTGAAAGCTTCTTAAACGCCTTTGTCATATCTGCTTCCACCACTACCTCTGGCAGCCTGTTCCAAGCACCTAGCACACTCTGTGTAAAAAAAAAACTTGCCCCACGCATCTCCTTTAAACTTTCCCCCTCTCGCAAATGCATGTCCTCTAGTAGTTGAATTATGAGATCATATAAGGGCAAAACTCTGGATGCCTGGGGCTGCATTTTGAGTGCACACCAGTGACAGTCCTGCTCTGCAGTATTGGTTTGGCATGAGACAGTCAGTGCGGATGGGAATTGGGAAAATAATTCCTACCAGATAGCAGATTCTTGCCACAACCTAAAAGATGTCTATTAAGTGCTCTTCCCAATCTAATTAACTAATATTGGTCTAAATAAAAATCTAGCAAACTTGAACAGCTTTCAAGTGCTAACAGCCATAGCTGTAGGTTGATACTAAAGGTGGAGAAATTTTTTATTTTCAGTGGATAAAGTCATCAAGGTAGGATTTCCAACACTGCCATCATATCTTGCCGCATGTTACAAGTAATGGAAAAGGAATGGTGACCCCAGTGTATCTTCCGGACCGCATTGAGGAAAGAAATTCCCAACCCAGAGGCAGCCTCCTGTCAGGAGCTCATTGGGAGAGATGGTGAGAAACCTTTCATGACCAAAGCTTCTTAAACAGTGAAACTACCACTGAACATGAAATAGTGACCCAGCCACAATGAACGGAAAGATATTGCTGGTGGGATGACAAATAAAGAGGCTGGTGGGGAATTTCTGGGGATTAACAGGTGGAGACAAAGAAAGGAAGCTCCGAATTTGTGTAGCTCCCTGTGTAATTCCGCAGAGACTGGAAAACTGGAAGGATCCTGAATACCCGGTTTCCCCCTGCTGTGGAGATGTGCAGGAGAGCCAGCACAGTAGCACAGCTGGTAGAGCTGCTGCCTCTCAGTGACCTGGCTTCGACCTGGTGCCGTCTGTGTGGAGTTTGCATGCTCTCCTTGCCTGGTTTCTTCCCACATCTCAAAGGCAAGCGGGCTGGTAGGTTAATTCGCCAGCGTAAATTACCCCTAGTGTATGTGAGTGATGGGAGAATTGGGGGGAGTCGATGGGAATGTGAGGGGGAATAGTTACAAGGAAATAAGTGGGAGAAAGGGATTGATCCTAGAGCCATTTTGGACTTGATGGGTTGAATGATCTCTTTCCATGTTATATGAGAAAAGAAATGAGAAATGTTGAGGTGGATTTTGAGAGAACGATTTGATGCAATATTTGGAAACGCACTAAATGTATTTCTGATTGGTACACCAGCACTACTATCTGCCAAGTTCCTATTGATTTCTTCTGGGTCTACTGAAGAACCTAGTTCCACCTTCTATCATATTTACCACCAGCTGCTGCGCTGTTCTATGTTTATGTTTTAATGATTTTGGCTGATCATTTACTTTTGGCTAATTTGGCCTCGTTGGAAGTGTTGGACAGTGCTCTGTATCTCACTTCCTCTGTGCCCGCCTGCTGTGTTGTGGCATTAGAGAAGTGGGTGCCCACTGAAGTTGGTTAAAGTACCTTTTCACAGAGGTTGGCTCATCACCTCGTCAAAGAGATAAGATGGGGTTCTGCTCCTCTGCATCGCCAATGCAGTAACAGTTCTGTCCTGGAGTCTCTAGATAACTGGGAGAGATGCAAGAGCCAACTTTTCTGTCTGGTAGATGCATCTTGTGCCACTGAAACAGTCTCTTGTCTACTCAATCAAAACCATTGAGGGATTTGAGCAGTCTCATGAAATCTTGTCTTAACTTACCCACTTGGTATGCAGGAATGTTAGACCTAGCCCAAGGGGCAGTCGTGCAGTTTATTTGACTGCTGGTGTTGGGCAATATGTGACTATTTACTATGTCCCTGAAAAAGATGCAGAGATACCACACAGAAGAAGACCTGGCATGTTTTTGCCTGCACCAACTTCACGGTAAAGCCACCACGTAATTCCACTGCCCTGCTCATTCCTCGTCGCCTTGTAAATATCTCCCTCTCACGTATGACTAGTAAGCTTGTGAACAACACCAAAATTGGTGGTGTGGTGGAGAGTGAAGGAAGTTATCTCAGGCTGCAACAGGATCGAGATCAAATGGGAAAGTGGGCAAAGGAAGGGCAGATGGAATTTAACTCCGACAAGTGTGAAGTGATGCATTTTGAGAAGTTAAACCAGGGCAGGAAATACACAGTGAATGGCAGGACTCTAGGGGAGTGTTGTAGAACAGAGACACCAAGGGATACAGGTACATAGGTTCCTGAAAGTGGTGACACAGGTAGACAGCGTGGTGAAGACATCAGTCGGACCATTGAATACAAGAGTTGGGATGTCGTGTTACAGCTGTGCAAGACTTTGGTGATGCCACCCTTGGAGTATTATGTACAGTTCTGGTCGCCATACTACAGGAAGGATGTGATTAAGCTAGAGATGGTGCAGAAGATTCATAACGATGTTGCCTGGCTTGAGATATAAGGAGAGACTGTTTTCCTTGGAGCGAAGGGGGCCAAGGGGTGACCTGATAGAGGTTTGTAAAATCATGAGGGGCATAGATAAGGTGAATGATCACAGTCTTTTTCCCAGGGTAGGGAAGTCTAAAACTAGAGGGCATAGGTTTGAGGTGACAGGGGAAAGATTTAAAGGGGACCTCAGGGGCAAGTTTTTCACAAGAGGTTAATGGGTATATGGAATAAACTGTCAGAGGAAGTGGTAGGGGCAGGTAAAATTACAATGTTTAAATGACATTTGGACAGATACATGGATAGGAAAGGTTCAGATACACGGATAGGAAAGGTTTAGAGGGCTATGGGCCAAACACTGGCAAATAGGACTAACTTAGGTCAGCACTTTGGTTGGCATGGACAAGTTGAGCTGAAGGGCCTCTTTCCGTGCTGTATAACTCAATGACGCTGTCTTTTCCAATTCTCTCCAAAACATTAATTCTGAATCTGCTTCCACCATCCTTTCAAGTAGTGTATTCTATATCACAACAGCTTGCTTTGAAAATAAATATTTTCTTGTGTCATTTCTTTCACTGGTTACCTTAAGATCCAGACCTTGTACCATTGAAGATTGTTCCCTCTTGTTTACTCTGTCAAAGCCATTCAGAGATTTGAGTAGCACCCTCAAATCTTCACTTGACCTTACCCACTTACAGATCACCTATCAGCTGGATAGAGAAAATTCAACAAGAAAGGAGGGGTCTTCCAACAAAGTCTATGCAATAACTGGGGCAGATATTAATCTACAGTTATATTGGATAAATTAAATTTGTCAAAAGTAGTTTGGAGATTGAGATCATGGAATGTGTTTGAGGCAGTTCCCAGGACACGTATTGTGAAACTAACCAGGGATCAGGTTATTACAGATCTTGTTTTATTCTAATGGGGCAGAAATCATTACTAACAGTAAGGACTTGTAGTCATTGTAATCATAATATGATCAAATTTTGCATTGTCCAAGAATGATGCACTTAAAATCAAAAGTTGAGTATTGAATTTGAATTGCTCTATTACATTATATGAACAGCAAGCTAATACATTATACTAAAAGATAAGACATTAGCTAAATAGTTGCATATATTTAAATAAATATTTTATTAACTTTCAATGATTTTCTGCTGAGAAATAGAAATCCATAGAATAAGTGATCCATCTGTACAAATGTTTGTATTAGGTAGAAAGAAGAGGCTTGGAAGGCAGTCAAGAAAAGTAGTATGCCTAAGGATTCAGAGAGATTCGCAAACCATTAAAAGCTTTCAACAGATTGATAGGGGCAGAATATAGAGTATGAGAAACTATCAAGAAATATAAAAAACAAATATATAATGAAGAATGCGCCAAACATAAATGTGAGTTAGGAGAAATCATAATAAGAAATATGGAAATGGTTGAGACATCTTAAGTCTGAAAAGGTGCAAATGTAATACCCAAGGAAGTGGGGAACTATGGGTCTAATGAGGTGATCAGTGTTAGTAAAGCAAAAGTACCAAAGAGGTTGATGGGGCTAATAACTGACAGATGCTATGGACTGAATGGCTGACATTCTAGAGTTCTAGAAGATGAGGATTGGAAGATGATGCATTGGTTGGGATCTTCCGAAGTTTCATGTTCTGGAAGAGGTCCCAGATAACCCATAAAGCATTGTTTGTAATTTCAGGATGAAAATAATTCAACCACAATGAATGGTGTTTGATACATTGCCACTGTTTTGCAGACAATCCCAAATACTTTACAAAATTTTGCATGATCCACTATCACTAATGAAAAGGACCATGTCACTAAATAATATTGATGCATGTAGTGATCCCAACCAGAGTACTGAGCTTGGTTGCATATTATTTCAGCTTCAACAGAGAGTTTCTTTCTGAGTACTGAATGCACTGTTGTAGATCAAACCATTGAGCTACTGCATAGAATATCTTCATCTGCATGTCTCTTTGCTAGAAACTGTTTCAATTAAAGTATCTTCCTGCCATTGTCACCATCATTGCCAGTGCCTTGGGGTATCCCTAATGGTGGATGGAACTCTTTCTGCCCAGTCTGCCGTGCTTTTTGGTTCATGAATTTGCCATCCTGTCTGTGGATGACATTGGTAATCTCACCACAGCCACACTCTTACAGTTGTCTGTCAGTCATCTAGCCCAGACTACAGCCAGTCACGTTGAAAAGATGTAGTTCAAAACTCTTAAAATCTCTTAGGCCTTGGACTCCTTGAGGTTATCCTTAAAGGCACGCACTCTGTGAAAATGATCCTCCTGTGCCTGTGTTGCACACTACAATCTCAGACCCATGCAGTAATATGATACTACTTAATGCCCAGTAACCACCCTTGGGTTTGATATGGTACAGTGCAGCAGATTAGGTACAGTGTGAGTGCTCCTGACTTCTTCCTGGATACAAGAAGAGACCACTTACTATGTTGTGTATGGCCACACACCAGTGGTATATTTGGTGAGTGTAATCCCCTCCTCCCTATGCAAATCAAACAAACTGCAAACACTGGAAAATTGAAATAAAAACAAAAAATGTTGGAAATACTCAGCAGGTCAAGCAGCATCCATGGGGAGAGAAACGCTTCTGATGAAGGATCTCGGACCCGAAACATTAACTGTTTGTCTTTCCACGGATGCTGCCTTACCTCCTCCCTCCTCTTGTCTCTTTGATTATTCTCTCCTGCTGTCTGTCTTCCTTCTAAATGAAGTGGAATCACCTCAAAGGTTGCTCCTTCCTGAGGACCAGGTAGGGTAACTTGGCGTATTGTGTCTCATGCTGAAGCTGTTACCTCCCCTCATTATGTCTGCCATGCCGCACTCTTAAAGGGAATGTAACTACACATCCCTCTCAATGGTAGGCGTGTGAGGTGAAGACTGAATCTTTGCTTCTGTCACATCATCCCCCAGCTGACTTCACAAGCCCTGCTGAGGTATAAGAGCACACAGATCTAATCAAACCAGCAGCCCCTACAAATCAAACTAACAAAGTCTCTGCCATCCCCTGTAACTATCCCAGCAAGGAGGTCCTTCCTGATGATAAACACTGGATCATCTGTGCTCGCTGAATGCATGGTGTTTGCAGTATGACTACAGTCCAGTTTGACAACACTGGTTCCCAATCAACATCGTGCACCGTATGACATCACAACTGCAAACTCTGTGTACTGCGAAGTCTCCAGCATCCATCTTGGGGTCCAAGTCCATACCTTCCTGAAAGTGGCAATGCAAGTAGGTAGAGTGGTAAAGAAGGCATACAGCATACTTGCCTTATTCGCTAGGGGCATAGAGTATAAGAGTCAGGAAGTCATGTTGCTGTTGTATAAAACTGGTTAAGCTGCACATGGAGTATTGTGTGCAGTTCTGGTCACCCATTACAAGAAGGATGTGGAGGCTTTGGAGAGGGTTCAGAAGAGGTTCACCAGGATGCTGCCTGGATTAGAGGGTATTAGCTATAAGGAGAGATTGGTCAAACTTGGATTGTTTTCTCTGGAGGATCAGGGGCTGAGGGGAGACCTGATACAAGTTTATAAAATTATGAGAGGCTTAGAGATAATAGACAGCCAGAATCTTTTTCCCAGGGTAGAGATGTCAAATACGAGAGGGCATAGGTTTAAGGTGAGAGGGCAAAAGTTTAAGGGGTATGTGCGTGGCAAGATTTTTTACACAGAGTGGCAGGTTCCTGGGACGGAGGGATATGGATCATGTGCAGGCAGAAGGGATTAGTTTAATTTGGCATCATGTTCAATACAGACATCGTGGGTCAAGGGGCCTGTTCCTGTGCTGCATTGTTCTATGTTCTATGCTCTTCAAGGTATGCCGACTTTGAAGAAGTTTTCCTCCTCTCTCTGACGGGAGTTCTGTGAGACCCTCCCTCACTGCTCCTCTGTGATTTCTATTGCTCTCCTGCTCTTCAACCACGTTACCCCTCCTCACCCGGACCCACCTATCACTTGCTAGCTCTTGCCGCACCCCTTTCCCTCAACTTTTTATACTGCCTACCTCCCCTCTATCTTTCAGTCCAGATGAAGGGTTCCAACCTGAAACGACTGTCCATTTTTCCTCCACAGATGCTGCTCCACCTGCTGAGTTGCTTTAGCAGCCCACTTTTTTCCCTCTCTGTACTTCTAGCAGGTGACAACGTCAAGTGAACTGGCAGCTCTCCCAGTGCTACAAATGTGTGCAGACACATCGCGCTGGAAGGAAATTATAGAGCAGGTGCGAGGCAGCCAGATTTTGTCGTCTGCATGTTAAAATGCAGGTCGAGCACATGGGTAGAGCCATGAGCTTAGAAAGGCAGAAATTCCACCTTGTGCTCCGATGATGCAGAAATGTCAAGCTCAAAATATCCTTCCTTGTGATAATTCAGTTAGTTTTTCAAATGCAAGTGAAAATAAAAAAAAAACTGCTTCAAGGCTTACAAGACAAAAGTGATAGACGGAAATCTCATCGGAAAGTGAAGAATAGCTATGTGGATAATTTTTCAAAAAGCTGGTTGAATTTTGAAGCAAGCAGCCTCTAATTATCCAAAGTAATAAGCTGTTCCACTTATACTCGTGCAAAAAAAAACAAACCACTCCACCTGATTATCATCTGTGTTATATCAGCAGTGAGAAGAGTCATAGAGGGCAGGCACGGTAGTGTAGCGGTTAGCGTAACACTATTACAGCGCCAGTCACCTGGGTTCAATTCCAGCCACTGTCTGTAAGGAGTTTGTATGTTCTCCCCGTGTCCGTGTAGGTTTCCTCCCACATTCCAAAGATGCACAGATTAGGAAGTTGTGGGCATACTGTGTTGGCGTCAGAAGCGTGGCAACACTTGTGGGCTGCCCCCAGAACATTCTATACAAAAGATGCATTTCACTGTGTGTTTCGATGTACATGTGACTAATAAAGACATATAATTAACTTACCAAAACAGTGTAGCTGGTTGTGTATCTATTTTGTTTTAATTAGGAGGATGAATTTCTTCCCATTTCTTGTCAACACCTGAATTCAATGTTGTGGTAGCTACAGAAAATGCCTGAAGCACTCAGGTCAGGCAGCACAGAGTCAAGTCATCGAGCTATACAGCGCAGAAACAGGTCCATTGGTCCATCGAGTGCACACCAACCATCAAGCACCCATTTACACCAATCCTACACTCCCCACTTTCCCATCACCTTCCCCCAGATTCTACCACTCATGTACATTAGGGGCAATTTACAGTGGCCCATTAACTTACCAACCTTCCTGTCTTTGGGAGGTGGGAGGAAACCCACCTGGTCACAGGGAAAACGTGCAAGCTCCACACAGACAGCATTGGAGGTCAGGAATGAACCCAGATCACTGGGGCTATGCCACCCTGTGGAGCGAGAAACATATCTAATGTCTTGTAGATGGTGGACTAACTTTGGGGAGTTAGGAGGACTTGCTGCAGGATTCCTAGCCTCTAACCAACTCTTGTAGCCATTTTGTCTTTATTGGCAATTGGTTTATTATTGTCACATGTACCAAGATATAATGAAAAATGTTGTTTTGCATGCCATCCATACAGATCATTATAAAACATAAGTACAAAGGAAAAAGCAACAACATAATGCAGAATATAATGTTGCAGTTACAATTACAGAAGAAGTGCAGTGCAGGTAGACAAATAAGCTACAAGGGCCATGATGAGATAGATTTCTCGATCAATCACTATGACTACTCCAGTTCAGTTTCTGGTCAATGGTGATCCCCAGGATATTGATAGTGGTGGATTCAGTGGTGGTAATGCCATTGACTGTCAGGGGGTGATAGCTGGATTTTCTCTTGTTGGATATTGCCTTTGTGTGGCATGAATGTTACTCGCACCTATCAGCCCAGGCCTGGATATTGTCCAGGTCTTGCTGCTTTTTGTTGTGAACTGCTTCATTATCTAAGGAGTTGCAAATGGTGCTGAACATTGTGCAGTCATCAGCGACCATCCCTACTTCTGACCTAACGATTGAAGGAAACTGTGAGGAGCATGTTTGTAGACTTCCAGCAGATATAGACAGGTAGATAGGCAGATAGGTAGCAGATGAAACTTAAGGTTGAGAAGTGTGAAATGTTACATTTTGAGAGGGACAATGGGAAGAGGGCTCAATTATTCAATGGGTACAAGGTAGGTGTATAGGTTGTTGAAAGTGGCTGGGTTAAAAAAAGAAAACAGGATCCTGGGTTTTATAGGTAGAGACATGAAGAGGAAGGAAGCTATGATGAAACTTTGTAAGACACTTGTTTGGCCATTTCTCACCACACTATGGGAAAGTTGTAAAGGCTGCAGCGAGGGTGCAGAAGAAGTTTACCTTGCGGGACTTAAGTCCTGTGGAGAGACTGGAGAGTCCGGTGGTGTTCTCCATGGGACAGAGAGGGTTATGAGGGAATCCGATAGAGATATCTTATACCCTTCATGAATTTAAAGATATCTTTATTAGTCACATGTACGTCGAAACACACAGTGAAATGCATCTTTTGCGTAAAATGTTCTGGGGGCAGCCCGCAGAAGTGTCACCACACTTCCGGTGCCAATGTAGCATGTCCACAACTTCTTAACCTGTACGTCTTTGAAATGTGGGAGGAAAATGGAGCACCCAGAGGAAACCCACGCAGACACAGGGAGAACATACAAACTCCTTACAGACAGTGACCGGAATCGTAATTGAACCCGAGTCGTTGGCGCTGTAATAATGTTACTCTAACTGCTACACTACCGTAGATAGACAGAGTAGATACAGAGAAACTATTCTCATTGGCAAAGGGCTGTAGAACCATAGAATGAAGGTGTTGAGAAAAGAACCGAAAGTATCATGCAGAAAAGCTGCATTTACATAGCGAGCAATTCGGTCTGGAATGCACTGCCAAGGAGGTAGATTCAGCTGTAGAGTCCAGTAAGGAGTTTGATGAGTGTCTGAGGAAACAAGGGGAGAGTATGGATAAGTGGGATAAGTTCTTATATGGAGCTGGTATAGACTCAATGGGCTGAATGGTCTCCTTCCTTCCTGTATGTTCTCTGTGAATCTGATTCCTATAAGGCATGTTGTCCAGGGCAATACTTTCTGTACAGCAGCAGAGCTTCGCCTCTTGGAAAGTGCTTCAAACAATCTGCCGTCATTGATGCGTCATTTTGAAAATGAAGACAAGAGAGGCTGTAGATGCTGGAATCTAGAGCAACAAACAATCTGCTGGAGGAACTCAGTGGGTTGAGCAGCATCTGTGGAGGGAAAGAAATTGTTAACGTTTCAGGTTGAAATCTGATGCTAGGTTCCCTTTACACATGCTGCCTGACCTGCTGAGTTCCTTCAGCAGGTTGTTATTCTGAAAATGAATCATAATTCTGCATTTAATGCTCAGTTATTTTTCTTCACGCTTCATAAATCTCCTGCTTATAATAATTAAAGAAAGTTAAATCACAGAAGGGGATGTATTCTCCCTGTTCATAAGGCATCTGACGATGGGGATCTTAACCTAATGGGGAGGTAGTGAAGCCTTTGCCTCACAATGAAGCCGGAGTGAGCAGCAGACAACTGCCTGAAAACATTTTTCCTCATGGCACTTTTGGCTCACTTGCTCATCACAGGGAGAACATGCAAATTCCACACTAATAGCTCCCAAGTTCGGAACTGAACCTGGGTCTCTGGCACTGTGAGGCAGTGACTCTACTAGCTGTGCCACTGAGCTACCCAGATCTCTTAGAACATAGAACATAGAGTACAGTACAGGCCCTTCGGTCCACAATGTTGTGCCGACATTTTATCCTGCTCTAAGATCTATCTAACCCTTCCCTCCACATAGCCCTCCATTTCTCTATCATTCATGTGTCTATCTAAGAGTCTCTTAAATGTCCCTAATGTATCTGCCCCCACAACCTCTGCCGGCAGTGCGTTCCACGCACCCACCACTCTCTGTGTAAAAAAACTTACCTCTGACATCCCCCTTATATCTTCCTCCAATTACCTTAAATTTATGCCCCCTCATATTAGTCATTTTCATCCTGGGAAAAAGTCTCTGACTGTCCACTCGATCTATGCCTCTTATCATCTTGTACACCTCTATCAAGTCACCTCTCATCCTCCTCCTCTCCAAAGAGAAAAGCCCTCGTTTACTCAACCTGTCCTCATAAGACATGCTCTCCAATACAGGCAGCATCCTGGTAAATCTCCTCTGCTTGTCCTCTTGAAAGACTTGGCTTCATACTCAGTCACTAATAAACAAGTGTTTGTCCTGCAGCTAAAGATCCCATGCAGGAATAACAGGTGGTGGCTGAACATGACTGGCAATGTAGGCTGCCTGAGAATAAATGAATCACGAGAGTTCCCTGGCATGACACTGACCAGGAGAAATCTTTCTCCTGGTCACACATAGCTCTCCATTCAAGAAGGCTCAGCCCTTGTGGGTCATACTGACCACAAGAAGTCCCAAACACCTCAAGAGTGAAGTTTTTACTCACCAATCCTTCAGCAAGCCCACAGTCCATGCAAGTTGGCCTTCCCGCAAATGGGCATTCCCATAAGTCAGCATTCCCTATCAATGTGATAGCCCCTGCTGAAAGTAAAACAGACAATGTCTCCACTCATTGAGTGGGGAAGCAGAGAATCATTTAGCACTATATCAGCCCTTCAGCCCAACTAGTTCATGCTGACTGAGGTGTCTATCTGAGCTAGTCCCATATGCCTGCGTTTGGCCCATATCTCGCTAAACCTTTCCTATTCATGTGCCTGTCTAAATATCTTTTAAACCTTGTAATTGTACCCACATCTACCACTTCCTCTGGAAGCCCATTCCATACACCCACCACCCTCTGTGTGAAAAAGTTGCCCCTCAGCTCCCCTTTAAATCCCTCCCCTCTCACCTTAAACCTATGCCCTCTAGTTTTAGACTTCCTTACCCTGGGAAAAAGACTGTGGCCATTCACCTTATCTATGCCCCTCATGATTTTATAGAGCTCTGTAAGGTCACCCCTCAGCCTCCTGTGCTCTAGAGAAAGAAGTCCCTGTCTATCCATATTGTCACTTATCTTCATAATGCCGGGATGAGCAGAAAACTGGGAGAAGTGGCATTGATCAGCTGGAATGATCCAGAAGCTCATAATTTGAGGGTGGTAGTGACCTTGACTTTTGCAGACGGAGCTGTCCAGGCACAGAGAATGGCTGGAGATCTACCCACAGAAGAACCCACTGACTTGGAAAGCTGCAGGGTCTGGATATGTTGTCTCTCTAAAGTCCTGGAAAGATGTACACTGCTCTGTTGGGGGTGGAGGGGAGGGGGATAGTGTCTGGGTCACAGTCCCTCCTTCCTCACATCCTGTAGTGACCTCTGCTGTCACTGTCCAGTGGGACCATCACAGAATGCTGATCACGAGGAAATGATGGATGGACAACTGACTCAGCCCCTCTGTGGGGGTTGCTGTGGCAACTGCGGTACTGCCCTGTCCCTGCCCCTGCCAACCCTGTTCAGTGACTGGGTGATTCTTCAAGTGTCACAATGGTAGTACACGTGGAACATTGAACAGACCCTTCAGCCCACCATATCTGTACTGACCTTGACGCCAATCTAACTAATCCCATCTGCCTGAACGTGATCCATATCCCTCATTCCCTTCCTGTTTGTGTGTCTGTGTAAACATCGCTGACGTATTTGCTTATACCACCACCCCTGACAGCGTGTTCCAGGCAGCTAACACTCTCTGTGTCAAAAAAAAACTTGCCTCGTAAATCTTCTTTAAAATTTCCTCCTCTCACCTTAAACTTTTTCCCTTTGACATTTCCACCCTGGGAAAAAGACTCTTGACTATCTACCCTATCTATACATCGCACAATTTTATATACTTCCATCAGGTCTCCCCTCAGCCTCTGACGCTCCAGAGAAAACTGTCCAACCTTTGTCCAACCTCTCCTTATATCTAATGCCCTCTGATCCAGGCAGCATCGTGGTAAACCTCTTCTGCACCCTCTCCAAAGTCTCCACATCCTTCCTATAATGGGGGGGGGGGGGGGGGGGGGGGTGACCAGAATTGCACACAGTACTTCAAGTGTGGCCTAACCAAAGTTTTGTATGGTTGTATCATGACTTTTACACTCAATGCCCTGATTAATGAAGGAAAACATGCTGTACGCCTTCTTTACCACCCTAGGCACTTGGGTTGCCACTTTCAGGGAGTACCCCAAAATCGCTCCATACATCAGTGCTCTGAAGTGTCCTGCCTGCAGAACAATGAAAGCCACTGTCTTACAATGTCCCTGATTGAGGAAGCCCTGAGCCAGTCCCAGTGCCAACACTGCAAATCAACATTTCATGATGAATGAAACCACTCTGCAGTGTACGCACTGGGAATGGCATTTGTGTGCTAGTGCGAGAGCATCGAGTACCAGGATGAATTTCAGTGTGTGGCTCATCGGTGGTCACTGGCTATTCATGTTTTAGCATGGAGGAACCTTTGGACTAGGAAGAGATGTGCAGCCAAACAAAGAAGGAGGAGGGGAATGGAGCAACATCTATCACCTCCAACTGGTGATGAGAGAGGCTGTAGGATTTGGGTGGTGTGACAGGTACTGCCAGTCGCAATCCCCACACCCACTGTGCCAGTGGGATGCAGCCCTGAGCCTGCATCTCGGCACTGAACTGTTGCAGCACCCCTCCCAAAGCCAGCCCGGCAGACAGCCTCGCCACACCTGGGGTTCACACCAGCTTGTCTGCACTGCAGCACCACCAGGAAGACTTTTTCTCTATGTATAATGTTACAGTGACCCTGCTTGGTGCTGGCTTCATGTTGATGGGAGCACGTTCTGCATGCTAAGTGGGGTATCAGTGTACTTGTACACAGTTCTCACCAAAGAACAGGGTGCAATGCAAAAAATCAATGTTTAATGCAAAATAAATTTCGAGGTCACTGTGTTTTCTCTCTCTCTCTCTCTCTCTCTCTCTCAATCACTCTCCCTCTCTCCCTCCAGTCTGTCATTGTCTGTCACACCTCCATAGTTTGTACTTTTCTACCTCCCTAGTCTGCAATTCCCTCTCTCCATCCCTCCCCAGTTGTACTTTAGTCTCCTGCTTAATGCAGTCCTGCCTCCCAGTCCTGATGCAGGGTCTCAACCTGCAACAATTCCTTTCCCCCCACAGAAGCTGCTCAACCCGCTGTCCCTCCCACACCTTGTTTGTTGCTCCAGATTCCAGCGTCTGCAGTCTCTTGTATTTCCTACTGTTTGAACACATTAGCCTACCCTACTTCAGTAGGTTGCTGCCTGGATACTGTGCTAAGTGAGCTTTATAGTAGTGGCAGTGCTATACTTTCTACTGTCCTTCAGAAAATCAGACTGATTTTCAGAGGTAAAGCGTGTTGAGCTTGCAGTGTAGAGTGATTGGCACAATTGACTGAATGAATTTCAATGCGGCACTCCTCCTTAATTTTAGGCAGCGTAGCCCCTCTGGTTCCTGACATTTTAAGATTCTTATAGCCTCAACTTATAGCTATTCAGAAATCAGACTGCTGTTTGGTATCTTGCATTTAGCTTTGTTCTGGTCAGGAAGACACTGATGTATGAAAGTTGAGACAAATTACAAAACTGCCTATTATTTCCAATCCATGAGAGAACAGCATCTTAACTGCTTTAACTTAGAACCACCTCTTTCACTTGCAGTGAAATAATACAGATTAAAAGCATAGGATTTGGAGTAATGTTTTCCAAATCTTATGCGTGGATTGATTATGTAAAAATCTTGAAATATGCAAATCCTATATTTGCTTGTCTGTTGTGAGTGGCTTATTATTTCCAAAATCTCAGCTGCTGTGTAGAGTTCTCTATTCAGGTTCGTTTCTTGAAATAAAATTGAAGAAACTCGCACAAAATTGGATTTAAATTTAGCTTCTAATAGAGCTGAGAGAGCTCACAGCTGTAATATTTGGATGGCTCTTTGTTGGTGTCTAACTTGTGAGAATAAGTAATCCTATTCTTTGTGTTTCCCTGAATGGGTAGAAGGAAAATGCTCTGCAGTGTGACTATTGACAGACTGGTGTAAGACTGTGTAATGTGGAGCCAGCTCTCGATTGCACTGGATGGCACTTACCCAGTCACTAATTATATTCAAAGGCTCCACTGACAACCAGTCTTGTATAGGTGCTGTGCTTTTGTTTCAATGTTTATTTTCCTGAGTCATATCAGGCACCTGGAAGATGATTGATTTGGTCACTTCTTTTGTGCTTTCCATCAAACCAACTGTTCAATAATATTAGCAGTTAACAGCCATGGTCATGTGAAGGGCCTTATTTTCTTTTGCACACAGGAAAAATAGATGCAAACAGAAGAGAGGGTGGTTGACAATGAACTTCTTTTCCATGCTTGCTTGCAAAAATTCTACTGCCTTGTATGTGGAAATTGGTGTTTCCCAGAGTGGAATAGTGTTTCCAAGTTGAATCGCGCCACTCTTAACCTTCTAGCCACACTTGCTAAATCCCCTTCTCCCTGGAACAGGCTCACCTAGACGTCTTCCCCTGTCCAGCCAAGGCCCTTGAGCCAATCATACACTTTCTGTGTCAGAGGCACAAGTGTGACACTGGGTGCAATGCTTGTTTAGAGCATGGCATTGTGAAAATGATGCACATTGCTTTGAGGCACTCTCAGCTCAGACAGGCTTTAATCACATCATACTGCTAGCTCTGGAGTGCTGTAATTCAAAGGGGTCTTTGCCACTGCAGACCTGCCTCAGGTAACTCTCTATTAATTGACTGACGCACATTACCCCTTCCATGGATCTGTCGTTTTGGTTAACCTGAATGCAAGGGACCATAGAAGTTGCCAGTGTGAGTTTCTTGTGTGCTGTATCAGTTTTCTAGAACGTTTCTAAGGTAAGTGAAGGGTTGAAGTTGCACAGGCAGTGGGTGTTCAGATAAACATTACTCCGTAGCGACTCACCGTCCGAGCAAGCGAACCATCTCGGCGGTCGGGTCGCGCGTCGTCGGAGCGGTGAGGCCCAAGATGGCACCGGGCCTTTGTCTTCCCTGAGCGACGGGGAGAACCCGTGCGCGGGAAAAGTTTGATGACGTAGCGCATACGTCATTTACGTTTTCGGTGGGCAGGAACTGTTCCTCTTAAAAGGCCCATGCAAGGCGGGAAAATAAATCAGTTTTGTTCTGCAGCTCATCGACTAGTGTCTTACTTTCGCATCGCGGTAGCAGCCGCTACATTGGTGACCCCGACGGTCCAAACGGATTTTGGACCCACACAATGGACGATAATGCAGCAGCCAACACAGTGGCACTCAAGCTGCCCACCTTTTGGATGCTTCAGCCCCGCGTCTGGTTCGACCTGGCCGAAGCACAATTCCAACTTCAGCAGATCACCTCCAACTCCACATGGTATTACCACATGGTCAGCTCCCTGGACCAGGAGACAGCCACCCAGGTCAGAGACTTCATCCAGTGTCCTCCGGAGGAAGGCAAGTACCCGGCTTTCAAAGACCTTCTTATTCGGACCTTTGGCCTCTCCTGTCACGAGCGCACCGCCTGCCTGCTTCATCTCAACGGCCTGGGGGACAGATCCCCATCAGCCCTGATGAACAAGATGCTGGCCTTGGCTGAGGGACACAAGCCCTGCCTAATGTTCGAACAGGCCTTCCTCGAACAACTACCCAATGACATTCACCTGCTTTTGGCCGACGCCGATTTCAGCAACCCACATGAGGTAGCCGCCCGGGCAGATGTCCTGTGGAAGGCCAAACGCGAGAGTGGGTCGTCCGTCGGCCAAATTGCCAGACTGCGGGCCCAACGCCTACCTAAACCAGTCCCAGCAACCGAGCGACCACACCCCAGAAACACAGACGACGACACTGACGACCAGCTGTGTTTCTACCATCAGAGGTGGGGCGCGGAGGCCCGTCGATGCCACCCACCCTGCAAATTTCAGGGAAATGCCAGGGCCAGCCACAACTGATGGCTACGGCGGCTGGCCACCAACACAGCCTCCTATTCATTTGGGACGAGCAGTCTGGGCGTCGTTTCCTCATCGATACTGGAGCAGAGGTCAGTGTTTTGTCCCCGACCGGCCGCGACACTCGTAGCAGGCAACAGGGTCCCGCACTCAAAGCTGCAAACGGCACAACGATACGAACTTTCGGTACCCGTACAGTTCAATTACAATTTGGCAACAGCCGTTTTACTGGAACTTTACCCTTGCCGCCATCGCCCAGCCACTCCTGGGAGCCGATTTCCTTCGGGCCCACAGCCTGTTAGTCGACCTGCGAGGGAAGCGGCTAGTGCACTCCAGAACTTTCCAAACCTACTCCCTGGGAGAAGCCAGCCTACCAGCCCCGCGCCTGGACTCCATTTCCCTGTCTGGCAACGAGTTCACCAAGCCCCTAGCTGAGTTCCCATCGGTTTTGGCACCTCAGTTCACAAATTCGATGTGCAAACATGGAGTGTGGCATCACATCATTACCACGGGGCCACCCCTTCATGCCTGAGCATGATGACTACCTCCAGACAAGCTCTGCCTGGCAAAGGAAAAGTTCTGCCGCATGGAGGAGCTGGGGATCGTTCGCAAGTCAGACAGCCCCTGGGCCTCGCCCCTGCACATGGTCCCCAAAGCCACCAGCGGGTGGAGGCCCTGCAGCAACTACTGCAGGCTGAATGACGCCACCACCCCAGACTGCTGCCCCGTCCCTCACATCCAGGACTTCGCGGCGAACCTACACAGGTCCCATGTCTTCTCCAAGGTGGACCTCATCCAGGGATACCACCAAATCCCGGTCCACCCTGACGACGTCCCCAAAACTGCGCTCATCACTCCATTTGGCCTCTTTGAATTCCTTCGAATGCCGTTCGGCCTTAAGAACGCCGCGCGGACCTTCCAGCGGCTGATGGACACGGTAGGCCGCGACCTGGACTTCGTGTTCATTTATTTAGATGACATACTAATCGCCAGCCGTGACCACCAAGAACACCTTTCCCACCTCCGCCATCTGTACTCCTGTCTCAGTGATTTCGGCCTCACTATCAACCCGGCCAAGTGCCAATTCGGACTCGATTCAATCAATTTCCTCGGCCACAGAATCACCAGCGAAGGAGCAACACCCTTACCCGCCAAGGTAGATGCTATCCGCCATTTTGCCCATCCCAACACGGTCAAAGGCCTGCAAGAATTCCTGGGGATGGTCAACTTTTACCATCGGTTCATCCCTGCAGCAGCCCATATCATGCGCCCTTTGTTCTCGCTGATGTCTGGCAAGGGCAAGGACATCGCCTGGAATGACGAGGTCGTGGCTGCCTTCGTTAAGGCCAAGGATGCCCTGGCAGACGCCGCAATGCTGGTACATCCTAGGACAGATGTCCCAACCGCCCTCACGGTGGACGCATCCAGCACCGCGGTCAGTGGGGTATTGGAACAACTAATCGAAGGCCGTTGGCAACCCTTGGCGTTTTTCAGCAGGCACCTTAGACCACCCGAACTGAAATACAGCGCTTTTGATCGGGAACTTCTAGCGCTGTACCTGGCGGTCCGGCATTTCCGGTACTTTTTAGATGGCAGGCCTTTCACCGCTTTCACTGACCATAAGCCTTTGTCTTTCGCCTTCTCCGAGGTCTCTGATCCCTGGTCGGCTCGTCAGCAGTGACATTTGTCCTACATTTCCGAATTCACAACGGATATCCAACGTGTCTCCGGAAAGGACAATGTCGTTGCTGACGCGCTTTCCAGACCAACCATCCACAGCCTGTCCCTGGGTGTAGACTACGCAGCCCTGGCTGACGCACAGCAAGCCGACGACGAGCTGCCTAGCTACAGAACCGCAGTCTCGGGCCTGCAGCTCCAAGATTTCTTAGTCGGTCCAGGTCAGCAGACCATCCTTTGTGACGTCGCAACAGGTCAACCCCACCCTATAGTTCCTGCAGCCTGGCGGAAATGCGTTTTCGACTCAGTACACGGGTTGGCGCACACGTCCATCAGATCAACTGGTCGCCAGCAAGTTCGTCTGGCACAGCCTGCTCAAACAGGTCAGTGAGTGGGCCAGGATTTGTCCGCACTGCCAGACATCAAAAATCCAATGACACACCAAGGTCCCGCCACAGCAGTTCAAGCCTACCCATAGAAGGTTTGACCACATCCACGTCGACCTCGTTGGTCCCCTGCCAGTTTCAAGAGGAGCCCAGTACCTCCTTACCATCCTGGACCGGTTCATGAGGTGGCCAGAGGCAACCCCTCTATCCGACATCACGACTGATTCCTGCGCCCGGGCGCTGCTCACAACTTGGATCTCACGTTTTGGTGTTCCGGCCCACATCACTTCAGACAGGGGCGCCCAGTTTACCTCCAGCCTATGGTCTGCATTAGTGAACATGCCAGGGACGCAGCTGAACACCACCACGGCCTACCACCCTCAATCAGACGGGTTGGTAGAACGTTTCCACTGCCATCTGAAATCAGCCCTGATGGCCCGCCTGAAAGGTCCTAACTGGGTCGACGAACTGTCTTGGGTCCTGCTCGGCATACGCACTGCCCCCAAGGAAGATCTCCACGCTTCATCAGCTGAACTCGTGTACGGTGCGCCCCTGGTCATCCCAAGAGAGTTCATACCCGCCCTTCGGGGGCAAGAGGAACAACCCGCGGCAGTCCTGGAAAGACTGCGCGAGAGGCTCGACAGCTTGGACTAATTCCCACTTCGCGGCATGGTCAAGCCCCATCCTGTGAGCCCAAGGAACTATGAGACTGTAAGTTCGTTTTCGTTCACAGGGGCACACCCTGGGCACTGTTGCAACGACCATACGAGGGGCCGTTCCAGGTCATCAGGAATAATGGGTTCACCTTTATTTTGGACATGGGGGGCAAGGAAGAAGTCTTCACGACGGACCACCTCAAACCAGCCCATTTAGTCCTACAACAACCGGTCGAGGTCCCAACACCGCGACGCAGAGGCCGACCTCCTAAGTAAAGGGTAGCACAGCCCGCGAACCTTGGAGACCGTATTGCCGGTTCTGGGGGGGGTGGGGGGGGGGGGGGGAGGCGGGGTGAGGGTTGTGTAGTGACTCTCCGTCCGAGCAAGCGAATCGGCTCGGCGGTTGGGTCGCGCGTCATCGGAGCAGCGAGGCCCAAGATGGCGCTGGGCCTTCGTCTTCCCCGAGCGACGGGGAGAACCCGCGCACGGGAAAAGTTTGATGACGTAGCACATACGTCATTTCCATTTTCAGTAGGCGGAAACTCTTTCTTTCAGGAGCTACATCAAGCACTCCATTTGCACCTCTCATGGAAGTTTGGAAGCTGGAATGACTTACTTTGCAATAACCTCCAAACAACATCTTGGGGTCCAAGTCCATAGTTCCCTGAAAGTGGCTACAAAGGCTGATAGGGTAGTAAGGTAGTGGCGTGCTTGCCTTTATTAGTTGAGTTCAACAGTTATGTTGCAGCTTTATAGAATGCTGGTTAGGCCTCATCTGGAGTATTGCATCCAATTCTGGTTGCCCCATTATAGGAAGGATGTGGAGGCTTTGGAGAGGGATAAAGAGAGATTGGACAAACTTGGATTGTTTTCTCAGGAGCACTGGAAGCTGAGGGGAGACCTGACAGAAGGTTATAAGATTACGAGAGGCATAGATAGGGTAGACAGCCGGTATCTTTTTCCCAGGTTTGAAATGTCCAATACTAGAGGGCATGCATTTAAGGTGAGGGGGGTAAGTTCAGAGGAGATGTACGGGGCAAATTTTTTACACAGGGAGTGGTGGGTGCCTGGAATGCACTACCGGGGTGGAGGTGGAGGCAGATATGATCGAGACCTTTAAGAGGCTCTTAGATAGACACATGAATGTGCAGAGAAAGGGAGAGAAAGGGAGTTTAATTAGTTCGGCACAACATCGTGGGCCGAAGGACCTGTTCCTGTGCTGTACTGCTCCATGTTCTAACATGAAAAGGGAAATTTTCGCCTTACAGTGTGGCAATAGGCATGCATTTATTTTTCTTTGAGGGTACCTTCCGTTTAGGTTTGCCCTGGCCCTCACCCCTGTGATGAGGCTGATGGAAGGCTGCTCCCTTTGAGTTGGGTGGACCGCACATGGTGTCCCGGGCAACCCAGACAACGCTGACCCTAACAGGGCTGGCTGGTGACTGGAGCATCCCTGCTGTGGTCTGGGGTGGCTGTCGGTGAGACACAGGTTAGGGCATTGCCTGAGAACCAATGGTGGCGGCAGGAACAGTGGCATGGCGAGAGAGAACAGCTCTTTGATGCTCCAGTAGGGTCAGGTGGCCATGAGCCAGGCTGTACAGCTGTCAATAAAGCCTACTGTTCCATACCTGTGCAGACCACCCCCTTCCACAGGCTAGCAGTCTGCTTCATGGTGGGAAGGGGGTGGTGCTGGTTATCACCCCTCTGTTATTGCAGATCAACCTTCTGCATGCAGATGGCAGCAGTCTCCCCAGGTGGCATCTGCCATCTCCTGTAGAACTGCTTTCCAGCATCTCCTGCAGAACAGACTGCTCATGTGCTAAAAGGCGAACTCATAATCTCCCAATCTACCTTGTCATGGCCCTTGCACTTTATTTACCTACCTGCACTGCACTTTTTTCTGTACCTGTAACACTAGATTCTGCATTCTGCTTTCCTTTTGTACTACCTCAATGTACTTATATAAGGAATGATCTTTGTGGATGGCATGCAAACAGAAGCTTTTCACTGTATCGCAGTACATGTGACAATACTCAACCAGTTTACCAATTTACTAGTAATCCACACCTGAGTTACACTTTGATGTATTTGCTCCCACACTCCAGCAAGCAGAGCTCTAAGATGAGGTCCTGCAAACAAACTAAGGCACAAAGACTATGGATGTATTCCGCCCCTGGAACTCACCCCCTGCACCCATCTCCTGTCCTGTCAGCGAGTCAGTGCTGCCAGGAACTGACGATCCTTCACCACCTCCACTTTAAAAATGATGTGTTGCTCGATCCCCATGAGGTCCTGCAGGAGGTTGGAAATCATTTCCTCCAAATTCCAACCCCTCTTTGTGTTCTGTCAGTCCTGCCAGACAATGTGCCACATACGTGAACATGTATCTGAAGCAGCTTTACGTATGTGCTGCCCTTTGCAGTCCTTTGGAGCCGTACCAATGTGCAGCCTCTCCCTCCAGGGAACAGACACACTATCTGTCCCTTTCCTTGAGCCAAGCTACTGCCAGGTGTTTCTCCACAGAAGCCACACTGTTCCGGTCTGGTCTCATCATGGTTCAATGACTGACCTGTTGCTTGGTGTCATTGTGACCAGTGATGAGGAGTCATCCTCCTCCAACACCTCTGCCTCCTTCTCTCCCTCCTCTACATCTCTTCCTGCATTGGAGTGCAGGGATCTGGGTGGGTCACATCCCCCTAGAAGTCAGCACGTGTGTGCAGTAGGCATCATATCCAGTAAGTATACCAATTCATCCAGACCACTGGACTTCGATTGGGAAAGGTGCATGGGAAAGTTCAACACATATAGTGTACCTTCACGTCCTCAGCTATGGGTGCTTCTGCTGCCTGCAGTTTAATATTGCAACCTGTGGGAAGTTTGGGGAGTCTATCCCAACTTCCCCTTCCCCTGACGCACTCGCTCTGGGTGACTGAAATTGATGCCTGTTCCAGGAAAGGAAGGCACAGCAATCCAAGTGCCCCAAAGCCATTTTCACAACTATATTAATGCTTATCATCTCCAATTTAAATTATTTCCCATAATACAGTCAGTGACACATTTAACAGGTTGTCTCATCTTCTGGGCTGTGTAGTTCTTTCATTGAGCTCCCCTAATTCCCTGCTGTCTCTTTGATGAAACGCCTTAGAATGAGATGCTTTGTAGCTTTTGAAGGTTGTTAATTGGACAACCTAATGTGAAGGCAAAGTGTGTTTTAACACTGATAAAAATGCAGTGACATGAATGTGTTTATTATTGCCGCAGACTTATTGGAATACTTTGTAAGATGACTGTAGCATTCTGTCTTACACTTTCAGTCATAGAGTTATTTGCTGTTTTAAAAGTAGATTCCATGTTGAATATTCTTAACTGGCAGATCTCCCTGGCCCATGCTCACAGTCTGCTTGATAATATGCTGGTATTTAATACACAAATACCACACCAAGTAATGCATAATCCATGCTTTCGTTGCTACATTAATAAAAGGCTGCACCATTCAGCCTTCAGAGTCAGAGTTAGAAAGCATGGAATCAGGCCCTTTGGCCCAACTCACCCATGCTGACCAAGGTGCCTTCTTGAGCTAGTCCCATTTGTCTGCATTGGGCCCATATCCCTCTAAACCTTTTCTGTCCATGAACAAGTTCAAGTTTATCTTTTTCATAGGCATTTGCACGTCTGTATCATTTTATTTAAGCACGGTCAGCATAGATTTTAATGTGTTGTTATCTAAGGCCAAGCTGATGCCATTGATCCAGTCATGTGCGTATGCATTCCACCATGGTCACGGAAGAATTTAAATCCAAGTCATTAATGAGTTTGATTAATCAGATGGGTTTACGTAGTAATCTGATAGTTCCATGGTCACCAGGAACCATGACCTTAAAACCAACGGGTTGATAGAACAAAGAACATTACAGCACAGTACAGGCCCTTTGGCCCACAATGTTATACCGAATTCTTATCCTGCTCTAATGTCTATCTAACCCTTCCCTCCCACATAGCTCTCCATTCCTCTATCATTCATATGGCTATGTAAGAATCTCTTAAATGTCCCTAATGTATCTGCCCCCACAACTTCTGCCAGCAGTGCGTTCCACGCACCCACCACTCTCTGTGTCAAAAATAAACTTACCCCTGGCATCCCCCTTATATCTTCCTCCAATCACCTTAAAATTATGCCCCTTTGTGTTAGCCGTTACTGCCCTGGGAAAAAGTCTCTGACTGTCCACTCGATCTATGCCTCTTATCATCATGTACGCTGCTATCAAGTCACCTCACATCCTCCTTCTCTCCAAAGAGAAAAGCCCTAGCTCGCTCAACCTACCCTCATAAGACATGCTCTCCAATCCAGGCAGCATCCTGGTAAATCTCCTCTGCACCCTCTCTAAAGCTTCCACATCCTTCCTATAATGAGGCAACCAGAACTGAACACAATACTCCAAGTGTGGTCTAACCAGAGTTCTACAGAGCTGCAACATCACCTCACGGCTCTTGAACTCAATACCACGATTAATGAAGCCCAACACACCATACGCCTTCTTAACAACCCTATTGACCTGTGCAGCAACCTTGAGGAATCTATGGACGTGGACCCCAAGATCCCTCCACATGTAAAGCAAAAACAGAAAATGTTGGAAATACTCAGCAGATCGGACCTCATCTGTGGGAGAAGAAACAGATGAAGTTTCAGATCGGAGACCCTTCGTTAGAATTGAAAGGGAGACTGAAGAAGCTGGAGGGAGGGTAGTGGGTGGGGGGGGTGGGGTAATGTCTCTGATAGGGTAAAACCAGGGTGACCATAAGGAGAAGCTGTAACAAGGTTATCTATTCAATGAGTGAATGGGAGCAGTTAGAGAGTGAGAACATAGACAAAAGTACATAGACAAAAAAATGTGGGAGTTGTCAAATGCAGAACAGGAGGACAAGCACGGCAGGTCAGGGTGGGTATATCCTCCGATCTCAGAGAGATAAAAAAGGAAGAAAAGGCTGCACCTGCCCTCTTAGCCGGACATAAAAGTTTCCAGGGAAATGCTTGAAGAAGTTTCTGTACATTTCTTTCTCACTTGTGCATTAATGTGCACTTCCTGTTCATCACAACTGTGTTCAGCTTTGATCAGTGGTAGTATTTTCTTACACTGGCTGATGCCTTATAAAATTCCAGAGGATGCTTTTAAACAGATAAACTCAGTTTTATCTACCAAAGCAAAGATAGTTTTGCAAAAGAGAGAGTGCAGAGAAGATTCACCAAACTGGTTTATTTGTTATTGGAGGAGAGGTTGAGTAGTTATGGAGTTCTTTAGAGTTTAGAAGAGGGAGGGTTGACCTCATTGAAGCATACACAGTTCTTAGAGGGCTTGGCATGATAGATACTGGAGGGTGTTTCCCCAATCAAGGATTTTAGAACAAGGAGTCACGGGCACAAAATAAGGTTGGCCATTAAGGACTGAAGTTTCATCACTCAGTGGTTGGTGAATATTTGTTATCTCTGCCCCAGAGGGCTGTGGAGGCTCAATCATTGAAAACACTCAAGATTGAGATTGGCACATAGAAAAAACTCAAGATTGAACATCAGAAGAATCGGGCATTAAGGGGATCGGGCAGAAAATCATTCAGAGGATCATCCCTGACCTTGTTGGATGGTAGAGCAGGACTGGGGGGCTGAATGGCCTACCCCTGCTCCTGTTTGTTATGTTCCCATGTTCCTCTGCCTGCCAAATACCAGATGGTGCTCCAGAACCCCAACACCCAGCTTCAATGATTCAACTTCACCATAAACGGCACAGTACGTGTTGTGAGGATTCAGAAGGCTCTTTTGGGAAGTTGCTGACCAGGTGTCAATCTCTTGCTTAAGCTTGTCCTGTGGGTTACACGCTCTATCAAGCCCTGAATTGCCAACTCCTTATTCTGAGATCCTAACTCCTGGTCCTAGATAATCCAACCTCATCCTTGACAAATCCCGTGAGAATTTTGGAAGCTTTGAAAAAACATCATCTGCCAAACTTCTAAACTGTTGAAAGGCTCACCCTCTCCTAAATCTCTCCTCATAGGTTAACTGCCCCCCCCCCCCCTTCACAGGACTCAGTCTGGTGAACCTTGATTACACCATCAGAAGTATATCCTTCCTTAAGAAGGGAGACCAGTCCTGTACACAGTATTCAAGGTGTAGCCTCAGTATGGCCCTATGTAGTAGCAGTAAGATGTCTGTACTCTTCTACTCAAATTCTCCTGTAACAAAGACCAACATACCATTTGCCTTTCTAATTTCTTGCTGAACTTAGAACATAGAATATAGAACATGACAGTACAGTACAGGCCCTTTGGCCCACGATGTTGCCGACATTTTATCCTCCTCTAAGATCTATTTAATTGTCTATCTAAGATCTATCTATATAACCCTTCCCTCCCACATAGCCCTCCATTTTTCTATCATTCATGTGTCTATCTAAGAGTCTCTTGAATGTCCCTAATGTATCTGCCCCCACAACATCTGCAGGCAGTGCGTTCTATGCACCCACCACTCTCTGTGTAAAAAACTTACCCCTGACATCCCCCTTGTACCTTCCTCCAATCATCTTAAAATTATGTCCTCTTGTGTTAGCCATTGTCACACTGGGAAAAAGTCTCTGTCTGTGCACTCAATCTATGCCTCTTATCATTTTGTACACCTCTATGAAGTCACTTCTCATCCTCCTTCTCTCCAAAGAGAAAAGCCCCAGCTCACTCAAGCTACCCTCATAGGACGTACTCTCCAATCCAGGCAGCATCCAGGTAAATCTCCTCTGCACCCTCTCTAAAGCTTCCATATCCTTCCTATAATGAGGTGACCAGAACTGAACTTTCATGTTAACTTTCAGTGATTCATGTGCAAGGACATTCTGGTGCTCTGAGTATTTAAAAATACTAATACACCTTTACTTTTTTATTCCAAAGTAGATGGCTCCACATTTTTCCACTTTGCATTTTATCTGCTGTGTCCTTGCCCATTCATTTAGCCTGTCTATATCCCCCTGATCCCTCTCTACATACTCCTCACCTACACTGACACCAAGCTTTGTATCACCAATGAGGTGATTAAACCTCTTTGACTCCAGAGACCAGGTCATTGCTCAGGACATTTGGTACTGAATTTTTCATCCATCTCTTCTTGCTGCCTCTTTAGTTAGATACTTGATGGGTCACTGGGCCCAGAGCAAACCAGGTTGGCCAGGTTGCTGAAGTCAGCACTGGGGGAAGAAGGGAGCCCCCTCCTCAGTCTGTGTTAGCATGGCACTGTGACTTCCAGCACTGGCTGGATTCAACTGACATCTCAAAGTCGAGTTTATTGCCATATGTACAAGTACATGTACACACAGGTGCAATGAAAAACTTACTTGCAGCAGCACATAGCATTAGAGACATAACATTCACAAGAAAAACATAAATTAAACATGTTATACACAATTTTTAGCGGAAAGAACATAATCATAACAACAAAAAGTCCATTGTAATGCAGTGGTCATAGTGTTGCTATACTGGGATAGTGATTAGGGTTGTGCCGGTTGGTTCAAAAACCAAATGGTTGAAGTTAAACAGCTGTTCTTGAACCTGGTGGTGTGGGTCTTAAGGCTTCTGTATCTCCTGCCCGATGGTAGCGGCAAGATGATGGCATGGCCCGGATGGTGGGGATTTTTGATGATGAATGTTGCCTTCCTGAGCCAGCACCTCCTGTAGATACTAATGGTGGTGGGGAGGGATGTCCCCATGATGTATTGGGCTGAGTCCACTACTCTCTGCAGCTTCTTAAGTTCCTGTGCTTTCTAATTGCTGTACCAGACCATGATGCAATCAATTAGGATACTTTCAACAATACATCTGTAGAAGTTCATCTCCTCCTGAAGAGGTGAAGTCACTGCCAATTAGTACAGGTTAGTTTCAGCAGGTTTGTGGGACTCCTGTAATTACTGCTGCTTAATGTGGACTAATGGGGAAAACAGGAGGCTCGTCTTTATATAAGGGGCCCACAGAATGCTCCTGGGCTTCAGCTTAGCACGTCCAGCAGGAGGTTGCCAGAGGGAAGGGGTCTCTAGAAGGAGATGCGTGTAGTCTGAGTTATCTGCACACTGATAATGGCATTTCAGTGTCCTCTCTAATGCAGCAGTGAGCAGCGGACTGTGAGATGTACAGAGGTATATTGGGTGGGGAAGCTGCTGCCTCACAGCTCCAGAGACCCAGGCTCAACCCTGACTTTCACTACTATCTGTGTGGAGTTTGCGCATTCTTCCATTGACTATGTGGGTTTCCCTCCGTGTGCTCCAGTTTCCTCCCACAAACCAAAGATATGTGGGTGTCTCCTAGCCACTCAAACCTTTGAATGATAGTCACACACTAGCAGCGCCAGAATAATCTGGTGAGAGTCCCTCTGTAGTTTCAAGTCAAGTTGAGTCGAGTTTATTGTCATGTGCACAAGTACATGGAAAAACTTGCTTGCAGCAGCATCACAGGCATAGATCCAATCACAAGGAAGGCACGCCAGCGTCTTTACTTTCTTAGAAGGTTAAGGAGGTTTGGCTTGTCACCCAATACTCTCACAAATTTCTACAGATGTACTGTTGAAAGTATCCTGACTGGTTGCTTCATGGTCTGGTCTGGCAATTTGAATGCGTAGGAATGTAAGAAGCTGTAGAGGGTAGTGGACTCTGCACAATACATCATGGGCACAACCCTCCCCACCATCGGTAGTATCTACAGGAGGCACTGCCTCAAGAAGGCAACATCCATCATCAAAGATCCCCACCATCCGGGCCATGCCATCTTCTTGGAGCTACCATCGGGCAGGAGGTACAGAAGCCTGAAGTCCCACACCATCAGGTTCAAGAACAGCTACTTCTCTTCAACCATTCAGTTCTTGAATCAACCTGCACAACCCTAATCACTACCTTAGATAGCAACACTATGCCAACTTGGAGTTAGAATGGACTTCGTTTATTTTTTGGTTCAAATTGTATTCTTTCTTATACAATTCTTGTATAATTTATATTTTTCTTGTGAATGTTGTGTATCTGATGCTATGTGCCTGTGATGCTGCTGCAATTTAGTTTTTCATTGCACCTATATATACACGTTCTTGTGCATATGACAATAAATTTGTCTTTGGCACATAGATACAGACAATACATAAAACACAAATTATAAATAATGATATAAGACAGTGAAGAGAAAAAATGACTGTGCAAAACAAAACATTAGTGCAAAAAAACAGAATCAGAGACAAGTCTGTAGTAGTGCAAGTGGTCTCAGTTCTCAACACAGATTCAGTCATTTACAATCTGTAGTTAAACCCTTGCATCACACAGTACAACGTAATGCATGGTCCTTACAGCATCAATAAGAACCAACAGTTCATGCTGAATTTAGACCGAGTGCACTCAACTCATGACATTTGGTTCTGTTGACTTCCATGATGCTGAATTTGGGGAAATAAGTATATCTGGAGAAAAGGAGACACATTTCCCCCCAACTGTATCTAAAACCAGCTTCTGCTGTTTACAATCTCTGGGATAGAAATAACTTTCCTACCTTTTACTGTTATTAAAACACTGTTATAGGTCACACTAGCACAGTTATTTTCAGTATCCATTCATTTTGGCGTATTACAAGTTCTTGCAGTTGTCAGCATTAGCCCTGCAGCTGACTATGCACCTCACAATGCAAGCAAAACTCTTCCCCTGTTGAACAATAGGGGAATCTGCAACATAAGGGGGGAGTAGATGGTGGTAGGAGAGTGTGCCCAGGGTGTCAGAGAGACCTGGACAGGCTGACGAAGATCTGTGGCTGCACGAGGCACATCTTTGTACAAGGGGACCATGGAATGCTCCAGGGCTACAGTCAAGCACGCCCAGCAGGAGGTCGTCGGAAGTCTCTGGAAGGAGATGTGCAGCTTGTGAGTTGCTTGCACACTGGAGAAGCCTGCATTGCAGGCAAATTCCCATGCCCATACCACCTGCTGCCGTGGGCTGACAGGAATGTAGATGAAGTCTCCTGTCCCTGACTTTGGAGTTTGGGTGTTCTCCCTAATGCAGCAGTGAGCAGTGGACTGTGAGCTGCACAGAGAGGGGCTGGGCAGCACAGTGGCACAGCTAGAAGAGCTGCTGCCTCACAGCTACACTGAACTGGGTTCAATCCTGACCTCGGGTGCTGTCTGTGTGGAGTCTGCATGTTCTCCCTCGAACCACGTGGGTTTCCTCCGGGTGCTCTGGTTTCCTTCACATCCCAAAGGTGTGCAGGTGGGAGGTAAATTGTCTGTTGTTAATTGTCCTTAGCGTGTAGGTGAGTGGTAGAACCTGGGGTGGTGGCAGGGGGTGGTTGAGGGGAATGTGGGGAGAATAAAATGAGATTACAATAGTACAAGATGGTGGGCCAAGCAGCCTGTTTCTTTGCTGCCTGACTCAATGACTTCCATGAGAATGCTCCTGAGACTTGGAAGCTGAGAGTGACTGTGGCTCTGATCGCTATGGGCAGAGTAATCCAGGCAGACAGGTGAGGCTGATTTTGAGGCCATTGAAGGTCACAGAGCTCAGTGAGGAACAGGAATGCATTTGGGTGTTGTCCTGTTAAACATCACAGCTTCAGGGGAAACATGATTGGTAAAACCTGATCAAAGTCAAAGTTGAGTTTATTGTCATGTGCGCAAGTACATGGATGCACAGGTGCAATGAAAAACTTACTTGCAGCAGCATCACAGGCACATAGCATCATATAAGCAGCATTCACAAAAAAATAAATTAAACATAAATCATACACAATTTTTACAAGAAAGAACACAGAATAAAAAAAAAGTCCATCTTAGTGCGAAGTGATCATAGTGTTGCTAAACTGTAGTGATTAGGGTTGTGCCGGCTGGTTCAAGAACCAGCTGGTTGAAGGGAAGTAGCTGTTCTTGAATTTACCATCATAGATTGTTCTATGGGTAAATTAGAACTGTCATTTCTCAGACAAGTGTGGTTCAAAGTCTCACTGCAGGTGAACTTTACATTTTGTACTGATGTTAGAATCATAGACAAGATACAGCACAAAAATGGGCCCTTCGGCCCATTGAGTCCGTGCCCACCATCAACCACCAATTTTACACTAATCCTACATTAATCCCACAGTTTAGTACGGCAACTGCTCTGCCCAAGACCACAAGAAATTGCAGAGAGTTGTGGATGCAGCTCAGGCCATCACAAAAACCAGCCTCCCCTCCATTGACTCTGTCTACACTTCCCATTGCATCAGGAAAGCAGCCCCACCCACCCTGGGCATTCTCTCTTCTCCCCCCTTCCATCGGGCAGTAGATATAAAACCTTGAAAACACGCACCATCAGACTCAAGGATAGCTTCTATCCTGCTGTTAAAAGACTTTTGTATGATAAAGATGAACTCTTGACCTCACAATCTACCTCGTCATGGGCCTTGAACCTCATTGTCTACCTGCACTGCACTTTCTCAGTAACTGTAACACTATATGCTACATTCTGTTATTGCTTTTCCCTTTGTACTACCTCAATGTACTTATGTTTCGAAATGATCTGTATCTTGGTACATGTGACGATAACAAACCAATTACCAATTTTTTTATTCTCCCCACATTCTGATCAACTCCCCCCCGATTCTACCATTCACCTACATACCAGGGGCTATATGCAGTGGACAATTAACCTACCAACTCCCACGCCTTTGGGATGTGGGAAGGAACCAGGGCATGCAGGGGAAAGCCACACAGGGACAGGGAGAACATGCCACTGAGGTCAGGATTGAACCTGGGTGGCTGGTGGTGTGAGGCAACAGCTCTACCAGATGTTGACATCATGGGCCTATTTCCGTGCTGTATGACTCTATGCCTTGAAATACGCTGCAGCCTAGGAGATAGAGAAACGCTTAACCTTTCAGGTTGATGACCTGTCCCAAATTTCTGGATGGTGCTAAGATACCCAGAAATGTGAGCAAAACCATTCAAGTTGTGGTTAACAGCACCATTTTCTAGTTGGATTTGTGTGCAGATATTTTTAGAACCCTGTATCTAAACAAACTCTCTTCTGTTTGCAGCTCTGGAAAGGAAGATTTCCACTCGGCAGAGCAGGGAGGAGCTGATTAAACGAGGTGTGCTGAAGGAGATTTTCGAAAAAGGTTAGTCCTCTGATCAGAAAATGGGTGAGTGAAACATTGAGGTGCTTCTTGCTCCTGGGTTTAACAAAAGCTTCAGTTACATTGTAATATTTTGAGAGTCTATCAGGGTATTTTTTATGGAATCATAAAATGGTTACAAAACAGTAGGAGGCCATTCAGCCCACCATGTCTGGGCCAGCACTCTAAAAGAGCAACTCTTGGATTCCACCCACTAACTCCTTCTCTGTAGTATAACAAATGTTTCTTTGCCATATGTTTACCCAATTCCCTCTCAAAGGCCACTTCTAGGCTTCATAATGTCTTACCTTCCTCTAGAAGTAATATTCATCGGTTGAAACTGCACATACTCAGTGCTACTGTGAAACACACACACACACACACACACACACACACACACACACACACACACAGAGAACTGGAATGAAATGTCACAAGTATCATGTTACCCAGGTAGAGCCCTCTATTTTCAATCACCTTGAAGCACTGAGGAAGTCCTGTTGCCATTTCAGGAGCTCCAGCTGTGGTGGAGTGTTATACAGATGTGCACAGCTCACAAAATTACATGGAGTTAAGGTGCATAAGCCCAAGATGCTACACCACTTACACTCATGAAGTCTTGCACATTGAGCATACATCAAACTTCCACAGCCTTGGATGAAACTGCATTGGGCCCTCGTGCAGCACCATTTTAGCAAACATTTTCATGCACAGTAAAGTTTTAAGGCCACTGTTTATTTAGGTGTTTATTTCCCCAAAGGAGTGACTACTTTGTTACAAAGTAGCTTTCCAAAATGATTCATTATCGACCAATTGTTTGAAGTGAAGATTGGTTTTGTTCAGTACCAGTTACAGCTGTTGTTTGGAGATAATGAATATGTTCCTTGCTGAGAAGCTGAATTTTATGCTTCCAGATCACTACATTAAAATCTTTGATGTGGGGCAATCGGTAATCATTTAAAGTTTGAAGGGAATCAAAACTCATCAAAGGCACCTTGACTATCTTATAAACCTCAGAAATTCTGTAAATGCAGGAATAAAAATGATCCATTGAATTCTGTTGTGCCAGTTATCCAGCTTTTTCTGAGCAATGCATTAACCTTGGGGGAAAAAAATCAACTCTCGTTAGTTCACCGTTTCCATGAATCCTGCTTTCAAAGTGTTTCCATCAATAGGATTATTTGTCAAAAGATGAAAGGAGACATGGCAAGGAGATCAGTAGCACCAGTCCCATCCTTCCCATTTATCATTTGGTTTACCAATCACTCATTGACTGCAATCTTAGGGCCACTGCTTAGTCCTCAGTGAATGGAGTGAGTCTTACTGCAGAACTATGACTAAGAACACCAGATAAAGCAGGTTATTCCCTACTTCCCACACAGAAATGGCAAATGGATTGTTTTCTCTGGAGCGTCAGAGGCTGAGGGGAGAAGTTTATAAAATAATGAGAGGCACAGGTAAGGTAGACAGTCAGAATCTTTTTCCCAGAGTAGGAATGTCAAATACAAGAGGGCTTAACTTTAAGGTGAGTGGGGGAAAGTTTAATGGAGATATATGGAGCAAGTTTTTTACACAGAGAGTGGCAGATGCCTGGAACAGGCTGCCAGGGGTGGTGAGGCAGGTACAATAGTGGCATTCAAGAGGTTTTTAGATAGGTACATGAATAAATTGATAAGTTAGTTTATTATTAACATATGTACTGAGGTAAAATGAAAAACTTTATTCTGCATGCCATCCATACAGATCATTTCATCACATCAGTAAATTGAGGTAGTACAAGGGAAAAGCAATAACAGAATGCAGATTAAAGTGTTACAGTTACAGAGAAAGTGCAGAGCAGGCAGACAATAAGGTGCAAGAGTATGACGAGGTAGATTGTGAGGTCAAGAGTCCATTCTTATCGTACAAGAGGTCTGTTCAATAGTCTTATAACAGCGGGATAGAAGCCTGGTGATACGTGCTTTCAGGCTTTTATATCTTCTGCCTGATGGGAGGGGGGAGAAGAGAGAATGTCCGGGGTGGGAATGTGCAGGGAAAGGAGGGATATGGATCATGTGCAGGCAGAAGGAATTAATTTAATTTGGCATCATGCTCAGAACAGACATTGTGGGCCGAAGGGCCTGTTCCTATGCTATACTGTTGTATGCTCAATGTTGAAGACAAATAGTTGTGCCAGGTTCATTTGAAGGACAAGTCAGAAGCAAGATAGCTTCCTCTCCAGACCAAAGCTCCGTCCTTAAGAACATCAGAGCAAATCTGCACCAGCTATGACCAAAGTAGAATATAGATCATCAGAATCATGGAACATCCAATTGAAGCAGTAATATAGGGTGATAAAGCACATCATGGGCACCTTGCAGAATTATGCAGGAAGGAGAGGAAGTAACTCTGCAGCTAAAGTGTCAGAAAGCTGTTGTGCTCTTGAAGCAATGTGCAGACCAGAAAACTATTGTGTTGGGTACCTGGAAAGAGATTCAAGCTGCCCTTTTAAGGGACCTTCCTAACTACAGTTAGATGAATCATTGTCATTCTTTGCTGCTGTTTGTTAATTTTTAGTGTGTGAGCTCAGAATATAATTCCAGGCATTTGAGATAAAGGTTATCATTAGCATGTGAAGAATGTAGCCCAGCAAACAGTTTAGTTAATGAGCAATGTTTAATGAGGTGGGACATAATTTGTCTTCATCCTTAACTACACTTGTCATTGTTGCAATGGTGCAAATTTGAGGCAGCACGTCACTGTCCACTTTGAAAACTACTGAGAAAGGTCCAATTAAATAATGAACAATTGACTCCTGTTTGCTATCCATGAGTGATGGAGGTGATTTACAAGAGCAGTGGCTGCTCACACTCCTCATTGCCAGAGACCTGCCAAGGTAAAACTGAAGGACTCAGGAGAAGTTGACCATGTTGATCGAAAGGTCAGCACTTGCTATTGACTAAAGGATTAAATCAGAATGAATCGACCACATGGTTTCATCATCATCTATTCATCGATTCTGCTGTTATATCATTGTACGTATTTTCTCCAAAGATCAGTGATTCACTGACTGCAGTCTCAGGGTCCAAAGTCAAAGTCGAGTTTATTGTCATATGCACAAGTACATGTATGCACAGGTGCAATGAAAAATTACTTGGAGCAGCATCACAGGCACATAGCTTCAGATAAGCAGCATTCACAAAAACATAAACATAAATCATACACAATTTTTACAAGAAAGAACACAATTAGAACAAAAAAAACGAAGTCCATTTTAGTGCAAAGTGATTAAACTTGTCATAGTGTTGCTATTCTAAGGTAGTGATTAGGGTTGTGCCGGTTGGTTCAAGAACCGTATGGTTGACGGGAAGTAGCTGTTCTTGAACCTGGTGTTGTGGGACTTCAGGCTACTGTACCTCCTGCCCAATGGTAGCTGCGAGATGGCATGGCCCGGATGGTGGGGATCTTTGATGATAGATGTTGCCTTCTTGAGGCAGCACCTCCTAGGGATACTGCCGATGGTGGGGAGGGATGTTTCCATGATGTATTGGGTCCCCCTTTAGTCCTGAGTGAATGGGGTGAGTCTTGCATCTTACCTGTGAAAGCAAGCCAATTCCTACTTCCTAGAGATGACAGAGCTACACACAGGATGCCGGAGGAGCTCAGCAGGTCAAAAAACATCTATGGAGGGAAATGGACAGCCGACATTTCGGGTCAAGACCCTTCATATGGACTGAAAGATCTCCTCTCTATCTTTGCCCAGATGAAGGGTCTTAACCCGAAATGTCGACTGTCCATTTTCCCTCCATAGATTATGCTTGATCCCCTGAGTTCCTCCAGCATCTTGTGTGTTGCTCCAGATTCCAGCATCTGCAGTCTCTTGTGTTTCAAGAGATGACAGAGCTGTCTTGCTATGGTTCCAAAAGCAAACCCTACAAAATAAAACACTATCAATTTTAAATAAAAACAGATGATGTTGGAAAAACTCAGCAAGTCAGACAGCATCTGTGGAGAGAGAAACAAGTTAACATTACAGATCAATGACCCTTCATCATCTGCTTTTATTTCAGCTTTCTAACATATGCAGATTTTTGATTGCCATTAATTTTCAATCTACTTTGCATTATGTCTCTGTGATGTTTTCACAAATACACAAAGAGAAAGGGCCTATTCTTTCTCTTTGGAAGTGCTGGTTATTGTCATCCTCAGTGGGTGCAGCCCTTGCCTCTGAGTCAGAAGGTTGTGGGTTCACACACCACTCCGGAAGCTTGTGCACAAAATCTAAGGTCTCACTCCACTGCAGGACTGAGGGAACACTGCATAGTTGGAGGACATTTGATGTCCCGTCAACCTTGTTTGCTGCCTCAGGAGAATTAAAGGATCTCATGGTACTATTTCTGAGAAAGCAGTGTGTTCTGGCCAACATTCACACCTCAACATCACCAAAACAGATCATCTAGTCATTATAATGCTGCTGATTGTGGGTGACCAATGTGTAAATTAGCTACTTTACAATAGAGACCACACTTCAAATGTACTTCATTGACTGCAAAATACTTTGGAACATCCTGAGATAGTGAATAGCACAATAAGTCTTTCTTCTTTTTGATATTTCTATCTAAATTAAGAAATGTAAGACATTAACTAATTACCTACTAATTACATTGTCTTCATAGTAAAGGATGAAGATAAAGCGCCAGAGGATGACTCAAAATAAATCAAAGGAAGGATCTTATTAACTATAACATTTTAAAAATGGTAAAATGAAAAACAGAAAATGCTGGAAATACTCAGCAGGTCAGGCCTCATCTGTAGGAAGGGAAACAGAGTTAATGTTTCAGGTCGAAGACCTTTCGTCAGATTTTCATTTGAAATTATGTAACGGAGAAAGTGATGAAAGTGAAAACAAACATCTCTGGAAGCTGAAGGGCTCCCACCCAGGACAATAAAAGGTTCTCCTGATTCGACAGTTGCGCAGTAGAGTTGGAGAATCACCATTATCCTGCTACTATTTATGAAAGATAAAAATCATTAGAATCCGTTAAAAACCACAGAGCAGCTGAATAGTGGAGAGAAAAGAAAGACCTGCCTTTATATAGCACTTCTCATTGCCTCATAACATGCCAAAAGGTGATAAGGCCAATGAAGTTCTTTTCAAATATGAATGTAGAATTAGTAATTAGGTCAAATATGAATAGATCTGAAATAGATTTGTACAGGGTAAGATCTGACTAGCTAAACTAGTTCCGTTCTTTGAGGAGGCAGCTAACATGGCAGATGATGGAGTATTTATGGAAGTTATTTGTGTATACCCAAAAAAATGTGATTATGTTTGTCAAACAAGGATGCTGGGGTCTCAGGTACTCATTATATTTCTAAATGACTTGCATGTAGGATGACCAGACTCAAGCATAGCTTCTTCGCCACTCCTATCAGGCAAGCACGGTAGGGTAGCAGTTAGCGTAACGCTTTTACAGCACCAGTGACCCGGGTTCAATTCCCGCTGCTGTCTGTAAGAAGTTTGTACGTTCTCCCTGTGTCTGCGTGGGTTTCCTCCGGGTGCTCCGGTCTCCTCCCACATTCCAAAGACGTACGGGTTAGGAAGTTGTGGGCATGCTATGTTGGCGCCGGAAGCGTGGCGACACTTGTGGGCTGCCCCCAGAACACTCTTTGCAAAAGATGCATTTCACTGTGTGTTTCGGTGTACATGTGACTAATAAAGATATCTTATCTTTATCTTATCAGACTTCTTAACCAATCACTTCCTTCACACCCCCTTTCCAGTGATGCTGCCACATTCTCGGTCTCTCAGTTCTTCCTCTCGGTTATTTTGTTATTGTCACTTCAGCATTTCCTTTTGCACTACTTCAGATTGCACTACAATCTTTGCACCATTTCTGTTGTTTTGCGCTTGATGCTGTATTTATTGCTGTTGTCATTATTACCATGTACACTGTTTACTCTGAGCTTCACGTGAGTAAGGAATTTCATTGCACCCTGGTGTATATGACAATAAACTAATCTGAATCTGAATAGTTAGCCGTAAATCCAAGGTTCCTGATGGTGAGAACCTAGGAAAGGCAGAGGAGCTGAGGGTTTAGGGATCAATGTACAGACATCACCAAAATCTAATGGGCAGGAAATTCAAATGATCAAGAAGGCTACAATGCAAAGGGGTTGAAGTTTTGCAACAGCTCTGGCTGGACTGCAGCTGCAGTAGTTGGGAAATGTGAATCTTAGCTTCACCAGGTGAACCTCAAGCCAAGTGGGTAGATCGAGCTCAGCCCCAGTGCCTGAGCTCAGCCCCAGTTGGTTCACATTCCTTGGTACCCTTTCCTGTAAGAAACACCTTTCTGGCCCTGATTTTAATGCCCATCTGGTGAAAACTGGATAGGTTGGCACTAAGATGAAGGCATTACTTAACTCCTTTGGTCCATTGCATTCTTGCACGTCCTAATCTTAACCTCTCTTATTAACAGGTAAGCAGAACACTCAGAGGATGAAGTAGTAGCAGGGTCCAAACTTAACTATGCAAACCGAGCACATTGAGCTCCTTGGCTCAACATTTTCCCGTGAGACAGCTCACCTCCCTCATCTCTCAGAAATGGCTTTAGCACTTAGGGTGTTCCATAATGGTTCCCCCTTTCCTGTCAGCTGGGGGTGCTCCTGCATTGGTGTGGTTGATGGCTAGGAACAGGCTGTTGGGTGGGGTTCACCACTGGAAACACTGGCGGGTGGTACGTGCCTGTTATTTTGATCCACCAGACTCCTGAGCCAGCTGAGCAAGTATTTCTATGTAACTTTCCCCAATGCGAATGTACTTGCACTTCCCTGTATCTTCAATCTGTTTTTACATCGCTTCCCCCATTGTCTTCTGACTCTACCAAAGGTGGTTATTCCATTTCCTCTCCTCAGTATGCTTACATTATGGGGAGGAGTGAAGTGGGGGAACCAGTCTCCCTTTTCTTGTACTATCCTTCAAAATGCTGTTCATTTGATGCTGCATTTGGAATATTGTGTTCAGTTTCGGTCACCCTGCTATCGTAAAGATGCCATTAAGCGGGAAAGAATGCAGAGGAGATTTATAAGGATGTTGCCAGGACTCGAGGTGCTGAGTTATGGAGAAAAGTTGAACAGGTTGGGACTTATTTCATTGGAGCATAGGAGAATGAGGGGTGATCTTATGGAGGTGTATAAAATAATGAGGGGCCTAGGTAGGACAAATACGCACAGTCTTTTTCCCAGAGTTAGGGAATCAAGAGCATAGGTTTAAAGTGAGTGGGGAGAAATTTAATAGGAGGGGCATTTTTTTCACCCAGAGATAAGATAAGATGAGATGAGATAAGATATCTTTATTAGTCACGTGTACATTGAAACACACAGTGAAGTACATCCTTTGCATAGAGTGTTCTGGGGGCAGCCCGCAAGTGTTGCCACGCTTCTGGCGCCAACATAGCATGCCCACAACTTCCTAACCCGTACGTCTTTGGCATGTGGGAGGAAACTGGAGCACCCGAAGGAAACCCACGCAGGCACGGGGGTCAGCATATGGAATGAGCTGCCAGAGGAAGCGGTTGAGGCAGGTACAATGCAACATTTCAAAGGTACTTGGACAGGTACATGGATAGGAAAATTTTAGAGGGATATGGGCCAAATGTGGGCAAGCGAGACTAGCTTAGATGGGCACCTTGGTCAGCATGGACCAGCTGGGACGAAGGGCCTGTTTCCATGCTGTATGACCCTATGACTCTATTTGTAATATCTTCCAGTTCTGGGAACACATTTATAGCTTAAATGTTTCTTTCTGTACCATCAAATATGTGCTTTTTCTCTGTTCAAGAAAGAATTTGTCCTAATTTGAGTTTGCTCACCTCCCACTAAAAATTCCGCTCTGCTGCTTCAAAATAATTAGAGGGCTATTTTTGGCTTTCCTTGAGGACAGTGTGTTTGCTTTGCTGAATACTGTGGAAATTACAGACTGAAAGTACAAGCCAGGATGAACTGCCGTCCTTTGAGACTGGAATTTAATTTGCTGTGTGCCACATTCTGAGTACAGTCTGACGTGCTTTTGTCAAATTCCTGTCTCATTACATTAACACGGTTGATAATGGCCTATAATTTCATGTTAAAGTAACAGTGAGGTTAATAGTTCTCTGTGTCAATTTTGCAAAAAATCATGCAGCAATTTTTGGCAGAAAAAGTATGCATTTAAATGCAGAAATCCAATTTTGGAAATGCTGTCCAAAATGTCCAGGTTCGATCTACAAACATAGCAACATAAGAAACAGAACAGGAGTAGGATTCAGTAAGGTCATGGCTGATCGTTTACCTCACCCTTTTTCCCAACCAATCCCCAAATCCTCCCACTCCCAAAGTGTTCAAAAATCCATTGACCTAGCCTCGAATGCACTTAGTGTCAGATGATAGACAACTTTCTAGAGCAGAGGATTCCAACATTTTTAAGCCCTTTGCATGAAAAAAAATCCTTCTCAATCGCTGAAACCGTATCCTGTGACTATCATCCAGCTCTAGAAACTGCAGTCTGAGGAAACAACCCCTTGGTATTTACCCAGTCAGAACATCTGTATGTCTCAATGAGGACAGCATTTGGCAGCCTTCTTCACCAATGAAATGCCTTGAATAGGCTGTGATTGCTGCAGCAGAGTACAGATACAAACTGAACTTGCCACAGAAGGCATTGTATATTGCAGTTGAAGTATGCTATTAACCTAGTGGCAAGTGTTAATTACTGCCAGACAATCTCTGACACTGAAAACCTAACTAGTACAAATATACAATCTATTCCTGTAAGTTTTAATTGTTCTGGAATTTAAAAATCTTAAAAATGCAGTTTCTTTCTTTTAATCCATTCCTTTTGGTGCCCTGTATTCTTCTCTCCCTGCTTGATTTGAGATATAGTTTGGCAAATTGCCCCCAGTACACTGGAGTACTGGACTGACTTGAAGCATGGCAGTGACCTGCCTACTGATTCAGTGGCAAGAATACCAAATGTGCGACTGTTCATTCACACATGAATGAATGTGTGAATGAACCTCCAAAGCTAGGACACATCGACCTTAAAAAGACTGAATTCAATTTTGCTTTGCCTGCTCTGTTGCTATTTGACATTATTGGAAAGCCATGAGAAAAGAGAACAAACTCTTTGCATGAGGTGCTGTTAACCCATATCAGCTGCCAAACAGTTTGTATTCTTTAACACTTCGCATCACTGGCTACTTGCAGGTGGTTGCCATGGTTACAGATTGCCATACTGAAGCTGGAAGCTTGCCCTGAAAGATACCAATCGAGTTGTTCTGTACTAGACGTGGACGATATGAAAGAAGCTTTTATGGGAACCAAAGCTGAGCAGGATGCATTTTCAAAATAAGCTTGGGTATTTCAAATCACAGAAAATGTCACCTCAGAGTGGGTGAATGTTGTGGATTGATGAGCAGGTTTGTTTCGGCAGTGTGTGCAGCACTGGTGGGATACAACTGCAATATCGTTGGGGTTAAGAGCAAAGCAGAAAATCATTCACATTCATAAATGCCAACCTGGAAAAAAAGAGGACTTCCTAAATAAAACACGAGACGTTGGAAACACTCCGCAAGTCAGGCAGCATCCGTGGGAAGAGAAACATTTCTGGTCCTGGACCCTTCATTAGAACTGGGAAAGAAAGAAAAAATAATTAGTTTTCAGTAGAAAAGAATGTGGGGAGGGGGGGAATGGAGGGAGAACAAAGGGAATATCTCAGATAGGATGAGACCAAGTGAGTTAATGGAGAAATCACGAGCACATTAAACATGTAACATGGAGGACTTCTTGTTGGGTGCTAACACTTTCTAATGCAAAGCAAACTGTACAGAGGCAGGGGATCTGCAATTTTAGTTTATCTGGTATGTGGAGAAGACCAAAATTTGTATTTATATGAAATTGTAATTGTATGAATTTGTAGTTATATAAATTTGTTTTTATATAGCTTCTTTAACACAGGGAATCATCACAAGGTGATTCACATCAGCTATAACAGAGATTGAGTCCCAAGAGATTAGGGCGGGTGACCAGAGTCTCGGATGGGGAAGGATGTGTTAAAGGAGAAACTGTAGGTAAAGACAGGGAAAGGTATATGGAGAATTTAGTCTTCAGACTTAATATTCGTCTGCTGATGGTGGGGCAGTTACATTTGGGAATGATCAGGATAACCAAAAGGGAGGAGTGCAGGTATCTAAGACTGGATCATTTTACAGAGGGAGTTGATGCACTTAGGGAGACACAAAAGATTATAGATGCTGAAATCTGGAGCAACAAACAATCTGCTGGAGGAACTCAGCGGGCTGAGCAGCATCTGTGCGGGGAGAGGAATTGTCAATCTTTTGGGTCAAAACCCTGCATTAGGATATCACTCACTGGCCCCTATCTCACCACACCCCCTCTGCTCATTATATTGGCTACCATCCCTCTCCACCCTTAGTCTTGATGCAAAGTTTCAACCCGAAATGCAACCCTCAGACTCACAGGTGAAGCATTGCCTCACCTGGAAAGATTGTCTGGGACGCTGAATGGTGGTGAGGGAGGAGATGTAGGGACAGGTGTGGCACTTGGTGCAGTTCCAGGCATCAGAGCCGGAGGGGTTATCAGTGGGGAGGGATGAGTGGACAAGGGAGTTGTGAAGAGTGCAGTCCCTGCAGAAAGCAGAGACGAGGGGTGAGGGGAAGATGTGCCTGGCGGTGGGATCCCGTTGGAGGTGGCGGAAGTTGCGGAGAACGATATGTTGAGTGCGGAGGCTCGTTGGGTGGTAGGTGAGGACAATGGGAACCCTGTCCCTGTTATGTCGAGGTGGGAGGGTGTGGAGGGGGTGAGAGAAGACTTGCGGGAAGTGGAGGAGATATGGGCAAGGGCAGCATTGACGGCGATGGAAGGGAAACCCCAGTTACTGAGAAAGGAGGATCTCTGATGTCCTAGAATGGAAAGCCTCATCATGGGAACAGATGCAGCAAAGGCAGAGGAACTGGGAGAAGGGGATGGCGTCCTTTCAAATGACAGGGTCCCTGAATGGTGGTGAGAGGGGAGGTGTAGGGACAGGTGTAGCACTTGGTGCGGTTGCAGGCATAAGTGCCAGGAACCCGCTGAGTTTGTTGCACTTGAAACGTTTAACCTGAAGGAAGTGTGAGTCCAGAAACACAAGGAGGCTAGACAGTAAAACAGTGTGAACCTAACCACAAAGAATCCACTCCTAGTCAGGAGATCTCTGCCATCGCTCCCAGGTGAATTCTGACAGCCTCCTTCTCCCTTCCATTTGGCCTCATCTCCCCTCTGATTCCTCCCGGAAGCCACAATTCTTCAGAGCAGCTCCTGGCTCCTGAATGTAGCTCCACCGATTGCCTGATCTCCTTCCCGCCCAAACTATCTCACCTGAACACCCGCCTGTAAGAGCAGCCAACATAAACTAAGACCCCTCCTACCCGGTCATTCTCTCTTCTGCCCCCTTCCATCGGGCAGAAGATACAGAAGCTTGAAAACGCGCACCAACAGGGTCAAGGAAAGCTCCTATCCTGTTGTCTTTAGACTCTTGAATTGACCTCGTGTACAATAAAAATGAACTCGTAATCTCTCAATCTACCTCATCATTGCCCTTGCACTTTATTTGTCAACCTGCACTGCACTTTCTCTATGTAACTGTAACACTCTATTCTGCTATTGCTTTTCCCTTTGTACTACCTCAATTTACTTATGTATGGAATGATCTGTGTGGATGGCATGGAAAACAAAGTTTTTCATTATATCTCACTACATGTGACAATAAGAAACCGATACCAATTCCAATTCCAATTTGAACTGCAGTGCCACCTTTATTAGCATTTGCTTCCAGTCCAAGATCCAGGGAACCACAGACACCCGTTTGGTAGAGTACATCATATAATGGGTGCTTCTAGGTGCAATCCCTCGTCTATGACCAGTTATATCATCACCTTGATATCATCAGTTGATTTACCATAACTTTATCTGTGCCATCTGCTTCTGGTTTCAGATGGAGATGCTCCCGTACACAATGAAGAGGAGGTAGTAGAGAATGGCCAGGTCCGGACATCACAGCTGGAGGAAGGGGAGCCTGAGCCAGAACTGGGTGAAGCCATAGCAGATGACTCAGTCCCGTGTACAGAGTCAGCAGACAAACCAGGTGAATCAGGCCTTCCGGCTGTCGTTACCCAGATTTATTCCAATGGTTTCCAGGAAGATTTGGTACGCTTTATCCTTGGCGTTACAACTGGCAACGACTTTATAAATGGAAGAAGCTACCTTAAATAGCTCCTCTGAACTCAGTTTAGAAGTATTAGCAAAATGTAAATAAAAAACATAATTTTTATTGTTATTGCAGACTAAGTTCAGCATCTCTCGACTCCCTCAGCAGAATACTATTTAATTGTGTTGTTTTGCAGGGCTGGGAGAATCAGTGGGGATAGGGTCCATTTCTCCAGTACAGACACATTTTTAAGTATTTCATTAACTGCCAGTTAATCAACGGTGCACTCAGCCACTTTCACAGTAGTTACATGAAGGTTTTTGGTTCTGATCAGCTCCCAGTTCATTATTATTCTGACCAGTCAGTCCGTGTGGCAGTTACAAAGCTATAGATGGAATGGTTGCCTGGACTTTGCAAATGGCTGACGTCTCCCTGCTGCGAATTAGACTGAGAGGCCAGTGCGTGCAGTGAAGCTCCCAGCACCACGGAGATGTAGGAGGTACCAGAGGTACTGAGAGGTCAGGGTGTGGAGAGGTTTCCTTTGCATCAGACTGTGTATAATTCATCAGATTAGAAACAGATCATTTGGGTCAACAGGTCAATGTTTGTACTGATGCTTCAAATCAGACTCTTTCGCACACATCATCAGAATTTCCCATTTCTTTCTCTTACAGGAACTCACTCACACTCTTAAGTATATCAGTGTGTCATCTTAATCACTACATTTGTAAGAGTCCCACACTATAACCACTCTCTGAATGAAGGTGTATGGCATGTTTGCCTTTATTAGTCGAGGCATTGAGTTCAAGAGTCAGGAAGTTATGTTGCAGCTTTATAAACCTCTGGTTAGGACACCTCTGGAGTATCGCATTCAGTTCTGGTCACCCCATTACAGGAAGGATGTGAGGCTATGGAGATGGTTCAGAAGAGGTTTACCAGGATGCTGCCTGGATTAGAAGGTATGTGATATAAGGAGAGGTTGGACGCACTAGGGTTGTTTTCTCTGGAGCGGCAGATGCTGGGGGGAGACCTGATAAAAGTTTATAAGATTATGAGAGGCATAGAGTAGACAGCCAGTATCTTTTCCCAGGGTCGAAATGTTTAATACTAGAGGGCAGGTATTTAAGGTGAGGGGGGAAAGTTCAAAGGAGATGTGCGGGACAAGTTTTTTTACACAGAGAGTGGTGGATGTCTGGAATACACTACCGGGGTGGTGGTGGAGGCAGATACGACAGAGGTGCTTAAGAGGCTCTTAGATAGGCACATGAATGCGCAGAGAATGGAGGGATACCAGCCACTTGCAGACAGAAGGGATTAGGTGCCATTAGTTTAATTAGTTCAGCACAACATAAAGGGCCAAAGGGCCTGTTCCTGTGCTGTATTGTTCTATGTTCTATTTTCCATAATAAAAAAGTTTCTCTGGGATTTGTCAGCATCTAGTATTTATGAAGACACAACAGCCAGTGAAGAGACAGGCATAGTGAAATGTAGTTTTAATATTTATGGTCCTTAGTTCAGGACAGTTCTGCCGAGGATATCACAGATGAGAACCTCAGGGAATGAGCCATAAAAGTTAATCTGCAGGCTTTACACAAGCATTTGTATTGTTATACCAGATACTGACACCTGCCTGGGAGTTTCAGCATTCCCGCTGAAAGTGAAGAGGCATCTGCTTCCAACCACGGTTAATCCTCCCACTGTGCACAGGCCTGGAAATGTAATGGCACAGTCCTCAGTGTGGAGAACAGAGTCTCGACAGTGTCCTGCCCAGCATAATGGTGGAGGCACTGTTGGACCTATGCAAACTAAAATTACAGGCCTAATCCCGATTTGACCTGGAAGAAGCTACCTTAAATAGCTCCTCTGAACTCAGTTTAGAAGTATTAGCAAAGTGTAAATAAAAAACATAATTTTAATTGTTATTGCAGACTAAGTTCAGCGTCTCTTGACTCCCTCAGCAGAATACTATTTAATTGTGTTGTTTTGCAGGGTTGGGAGAATCAGTGGGGATAGGGTCCATTTCTCCAGTACAGACACATTTTTAAGTATTTCATTAACTGCCAGTTATATAATAACTAACGGTGCATTCAGCCACTTTCACAGCAGTTACATGAAGCTTTTTGGTTCTGATCAGCTCCCAGTTCATTATTATTCTGACCAGTCAGTCCATGTGGCAGTTACAAAGCAGTGCAGCCAGAAGTAACATCTTCATGTGTCTTTAAGCAGGTTGCCAACAATTGTCTTGTTATACCTCTGTGAAAAGGTGTAGGAGTGCTCTTCACTGCTCTGCAGTAGAACTGCCAGACATAACTGGACACCAACCATCTTCCCAGTGAAATAAGGGGTAAGGAAACTCATGGAAAATGGAGAAGGTTCCCCTCTTTGAGGAATGCTGAGATAGCTGTTCAGCTAGGTCAGGTGTCCAGAAAGGAGGTTGTCCAATTTTACCATTGAGGTTAGGTTTACCAAAGAATACCCTGGTTCAATGAGGAGTGTAGAAGAACATGCTGGTAGCAGCACCCGGCATACCTTTAAATGAGGAGGTTCCGATAGTTTGTGAGGTGGTGGCTTCCTCAGTGCTTCCAATCCATATGCTCCTTTTGCATGTGGAGTGATCGTGGGTCAGGGATTCCCAGGAGTCAGTGGGAATGATGCATTTGCTCAAGGAGGTTTTGAGTACATCCTTAAATCTCTGTTGGCCTGTTATTACCTTTCAATGACAGAACCCAAGTTAGAGTGTCTGCTTTGGGAGACTGGTGCCCAGCATACCAATGTCATAGCCTGCCCAGAGGAGTCAACTAACTGGGCTCTCAGTGCTGGGGATGCTGGTCTGAGACAGTACCCTGACGTTGTTTTGCTGATCCTTTAAGTGAATTTGGCTTTTGTGAAGACACCATTGATGGTACTTTTCCAGTGCATTGAGGTGCCTGATTTTGGTGGTCCAGGACTCAGAAGCATACAGGAGGGCAGGGACCACTGCTGCCTGGTCGACTGTGAATTTTGAGCTGGGTTCTGAGGTCTTGATCTTCAAAGAACCTTTTCTTCAATCAGCTAAAGGCTGTGCTGATGCATTAAAGGCAGCAGTGAATCTCATCCTCAATGTCTGCCTTACCGAGAGGTGGTTCCTGAGATATGGGAAATGGTCCATGTTTTTCAGGTTGTCGCCATGAAGTTTTATTGAGCCAGGACAATCTTGAACAGCAGGGGCAGGTTGGTAGAGGACCTTTGTTTTCCGGACATGTTAGCGTAGCAGTTAGCATGACACTATTACAGCAGCAGCGAACCGGGTTCAATTCCTGCCGCTGTCTGTAAGGAGTTTGTACGTTCTCCCTGTGTCTTCATGGGTTTCCTCCGGGTGCTCCAGTTTCCTCCCACTTTCCAAAGACGTACGGGTTAGGAAGTTGTGGGCATGCTATGTTGGCACCGGAAGTGTGGTGACACTTGCGGGCTGCCCCCAGAACACCCTACGCAAAGATGCATTTCCCTGTGTGTTTCGATGTACATGTGACTAATAAAGAAATCTTATCTTACATTGATTGTGAGGCCAGTCTTCTCGTAAGCTGCAGTGAACAAGTCAACGATGGTTTGGAGTTCTTCCTCCAACAGTCACAAATGGAAGTGTCATCTGCATATTGCACCTTGACTATTGAGAGTTAGGTGATCTTAGCCACAGGTTGAACAGTTTCCCATCAGTTTTGAAGATTAGCTCCTATGGGAAGGGTTTTTTGAAAGTGAGGAGCAACATTGCAATGTGAAGGACCAGGGCAAGAGTCCGGGCAATGACACGGCATTGCTTGACAGTGGTCTTCACTGAGATTGGTTCTGTTGTAGACCTGTTGGTCATGAATATGGATTGCATACCATCATGAAGCAAATGTAAAATGGAGAAGGATTTCTGTGCGCAGCTGAATTTGAAGAAGGTGTTTCACAGATCTTCCCAATTGATGCAGTCAAAGGCTTTAGTGAGGTTGAAGAATGCCATGTATATTGGCTGATTCTATTCCCTGTATTTTACTTGGAGATGCCACATGATGAAGATCAGGTCCACCATGGTTCTAAATAGACAGAATCTATACAGTACTTCAGCTACTGGGAGGCAGTGTGATGAGGAGGATGTCAGGACAACATGCATGCTAAACCGCAAAAGATAGAGCGAAGCAATCTCACGGTTGATCAACTGCACTATGGGATTACTTTCACTTTATATGTTGTGGTGGTTCAGGGAGAAAATCTTCATCACCTTCTCTAGGGCAAGTAGAAAATGTAATTGGAATTGGTTTATTATTGTCACATGTACTGAGACACAGTGAAAAGCTTTTGTTTGCATGCCATCCAGACAAATAATTCTGTACATAAGTATATTGAGGTAGTTAAGAGGAAAACGGAATGCAGAATATAGTGTTACAGTTACAGAGAAAGTGCAGTGCAGGTAGACAAATAAAGTGCAAGGGCCATGATAAGGTAGATTGGGAGATCAAGAGTTCATCTTTTAGCGTATGAGAGGTCCGTTCAAGAGAATGATAACAGCGGGATAGAAGCTGTCCTTGAGCTGGTGGTTTGTGTTCTCAAACTTTTGTATCTTCTGCCCAATGGGAGGAGGGAGAAGAGAGAATGACTGGGGTGGGAGGGTTCCTTGATTAAGCTGGCTCGGAGCTGGACCATAAATGTCTGCCTGCAGAGCTCATTCCTAAACTTCCTCAGCCTTTCTTGCCATAACAACTGAATATATTATTGAATGGTAAAGCCTTTAGTTAACTGTGTGTGTTATCTCATTGCTAAGCGTAATATTAGCCTGACGGGAAAGGGATCAAAGTCCTCTGTACACTGGGCTAAAGTGCACACATCACATTATAATAATGTGAATAAAAATCCCGCTTTCTTTATTCCAAGTAATGATAATTACTTTTTTTATAATACGTTGCCATGTGCTATGCTTTCGTGATTCCTTTCTTTAGAAAAGTATTTTGAAAGAAATCTCCCTCTGTAGATTGAGTAAGCTTGACGCCTCCTGAGTTGGAGGTCAAATGTGGAAGTCAGGAGACCACACACAATTTTCACACTATTCTGTCCTTGACCACCCAGTATAATCTAACAACAAGAAGAACTGAGAGTAAAATGATTACATCCTAACATTACTTCTAGCAGGACTCCTGCCCATTGAGGTCACATATAAGTAATAAGAGTATGAATGACCTTGAATTATCTAAACATTTTAAAATTGTACTTAACACACAAGCTTTCAAAGTGAGCTCTTATCAGATGAGTCTCCCCTACCCCGGTTGTTACATTGAAAAAAGAAAAGCAGTTTCTGATAGCCACAACTGGAATCAGAGTCAGATAGCAAGAAAACAGGCTCTTCAGCTCACCAAGTGTTTGAAGTATACCTTTTAATGCAACATGTTCAAAGTTTTGTTTTTTTATTCATTTTCAGGGTGTGAGTGTCACCAGCAAGGCCAGCATTTATTACCCATTCTATTTGCTCTTCATTAGGACAGAGGAGGATTGGTTGGTTTGCTAAAAATAATAGTGATACTTGCCGAATGATTGTGCACTATTACTCCAAACATAAATCTTCGGTAGATTCAACAGTTGCGGTTCTAAGTGTGCAGGGATAAAGCTTCCAAAACTTGCCTGTTGTGTTTGACTGTTCCATTATCTACTACATTATCACTGATTAAGGTGACTGAGGTTTTCCTTGCGAACCACGAATTCTGCCGCTCTTTGAACATAGAACATAGAACATACAACAGTACAGCACAAGAATGGGCCCTTCAGTCCCCGATGTCTGTGCCAAGCACAATGCTGAAATAAACTAAATCCCTTCTGCCTGTACATGATCCATATCCCTCCATTCCCTGTATATTTATGTGTCTAACAGCCTCTTGAACACATCTATCATATCTGCTTCCACCACTACCCCTGTTCCAGGTATCTAGTACTCCCTGTGCAAAAACACTTGCCTGAACATCTCCTTTAAACTTTCCCCCTCTCACCTTAAATGCATGTCCTCTTGATATTTCAGTCCTAGGAAAAAGGATTCTGACTGTCTATCCATGCCTCTCATAATCTTATAAACTTCTCCCAAGTCTCCCATCAGCCTCCGCCACTCGAGATAAAACAACCCAAAATTGTCCAGCCTCTCCTTACAGCTCATACCCTCTCCAGGCAGCATCTTAGTAAACCTCTCCTGCACCCTCTCCAAAGCCTCCACATCCTTCCTGTAATGGGGCAACCAGAATTGCACACAATACTCCAAGTGCAGCCTGGATTAGAGCGTATGGAATATGAGGAGAGGCTTAAGGTGCTAGGGCTTTTTTCACTGGAAAGGAGGAGGATGAGGGGAGACATGATAGAGGTATATAAAATATTGAGAGGAATAGATAGAGTAGACAGCCAGCGCCTCCTTCCCAGGGCACCAATGCTCAAGACGAGAGGGCATGGCTTTAAGGTTATGGGTGGGAGGTTCAGGGGAGATGTCAGGGGGAGGTTTTTCACCCAGAGAGTGGTTGGTGCATGGGATGCACTACCTGGGGTGGTGGTGCAGGCAGATACATTGGACAGGTTCAAGAGTTTGTTGGATAGGCACATGGAGGAATGTGAGATGGAGGGATATGCGGGAGGAAAGGTTTAGATAGTGTGAGGGTGGTTTGATGGACGGCACAACATGGTGGGCCGAAGGGCCTGTTTTGTGCTGTATGGTTCTATGGTAACTAAAGTCTTATGTGAGGGTAGGGGGCAGCACAGTAGCGTAAGTTATGGACAGCACGGTAGCGTAATGGTTAGCGCGACGCTATTACAGCGCCAGCGATTGGGGTTTGATTCCCGTCGCTGTCTATAAAGAGTTTGTACGTTCTCCCCATGTCTATGTGGGTTTCCTCCAAGTGCTCTGGTTTCCTCCCACATTCCAAAGACGTATGGGTAGGTTAACATGGGTTTAAACGGGCAGCGCAGACTAGTTGGGCTGGAAGGGCCTGTTACTGTGCTGTATAAATAAAGTTTTAAAGGTTTTAAACCAAAGTTTTATATAATCAAAGTTTTGCTTCGGTACAACTTTAAATCTCTATCTCTGTTTGTGCCCTCTAGCTGCTGAAGATAGTCCCACTGATGGTAGAGCAGGAGTAACTGAGCAGGACTCATCAGCTAAACCAGTCCTCTTACTTCCCGCTAAGAAGTCTGTAGCTTTCCACTGTGACAGTAATGAAACACCTGCCAAACAACAGTCCCATCCGAAGCAGCCCCCTGCCCTGCCTCCGAAGCCACTGACAAGGATCGCCCATCACCTGGCTGGTAAGTTCCTTCTAACTAGGCAATGAGAGTCCAAGCCTATAAACTTTTCCTTTCATCTGTTTATTGGGTCTGAATAAATGAATTTGCTTTAAAAAGGTTTCAATATCTGGAATAAGTAAATCCTAGCACTGAGATGGTTCAACTTGATAAAGTGATGGGAATGCAAGAGACTGCTTATGCTGGGACCTGGAGCCACAAACAATCTGCTGGAAGAACTCAGTAGGTCAAGCAGCATCTGCGGGGGGGGGGGAGGAATTGTTAACGTTTCGGGTCAAGACCCTACGTCCGGCCTGAGAGCGGGGTCTATCATTCACCTGCCACTGTCTCCGATCTCCACCTATCCTCCCCTACCTGGAGCAACCTGCCTGTCATCTTTCACCCCTCCTCAGTCCACCAATCACCTCAGACTCCTGCTGCACCACTCCCCCTCTCCTCTTTATACTGGCCATCTCCCGTCTCCACTCTCGGTCCTCTTGCAGGGTTTTGACCCAAAACATTGACAATTCCTTTCTTCCCACAGATGCTGCTCAACCCGCTGAGTTCCTCCAGCAGATGGTTTGGTAGAGTTATGTCCTGATGTAGCTTGGGACTTTTGATGAACTGTTCAGCATGTATAATACTTTGTGTAGGCAAACCTAATACTCATGGCCTAAACTCAGTGTTCATAGCAGTACTCATCCAGGGAACTAGCAACTAAACTGTTGTTTACTAGATCTGTTCACTGCACATAATGTAATCTCACACCAATGCAACAGGACTCCCTGACAGTAGCCCAGACAGACATCTACCCTTTAATTAACGTAGCAGGAGGCCAGGAGGGCTGCTGCCTCACAGCTCCCGCAACCCAGGTTCAATCCTGACCTCAGGTCCTCTCTGTGTGGAGCTTGCACATTTTCCCTGTCATTACATGGGTTTCTTCTGGGTGCTCTGGTTTCCTCGCACATGCCAAAGACATATGGGTTGATAGGTTAGTCGTTGGTTGTAAATTGCCCCTAATGTAGTTAAGCGGAAGGAGAATGTGCTTGTGGGGGGTGATGGGATTGCTCTGAGAGCCAGCATAGGTTTATTGGGCCAAATGGCCTCCCATGTCATAATGAGATTTGGGAAGGCTTTAATTCTCCTGTTGAGACCTGCTGCAATGGTTGAGGCCTGCCTTGTTCATCCATCAGGGATACATGGTTAAGAAAGAAACATTTATGTAATCACAGCCATTACTTGTTGATTAATGTCACTGGGAATGCCCAGTGTAATTTGCACAGAGGGCTACTGTCCACTTCAATGAAGGGTGTGGTGAACACACCACGTAGTTCAACAGTTGGGCTTTAGATCAATTCCTACTGCACTCAGCAGAAAATTATACCGCACAATAGAATTTCGATGTCAACACCTCTTCAAAATGGTAGGTATTACAGCAATCAGCATTGGTTAAGTTCTTTGATATTAATGGATATAATAACTCAGGTTTATGAAGTGAAGTGCTAGTTCTGACAGCAGTTCTTTTGATGCAATCACTCTCAGATATCTTCAAAAATACTTAACACATAAGCACCACTTATATCAATGACATGTCTCAGACTGAAGCACAAGCTCCCACGTAGATATGTCTATAAATGATATGTAGATATGTATGATAGACTTCACATCATGGCATACAAAGCTTTACAGTGGAAAATCAAATTCTATCACAGGAAAATATACTTACCTGGCAGGGGAGAGACCGTGATCAGAAAGGCAGTTCTCCCAGGATGAGGCTAGCTCCAGTGCTGACGCCTGCAATGTCCCCAAATGCGGGATACTTGACTGCAAAATATGTGGTAGTGGGGGACTGTGTTCATGCTAAAACTAATTTATTGTGTTCAGTTCTGGTCACCTCATTATAGGAAGGATGTGGAAGCTTTAGAGAGGGTGCAGAGGAGATTTACCTGGATGCTGCCTGGATTGGAGAGTACGTCCTATGAGGGTAGCTTGAGTGAGCTGGGGCTTTTCTCTTTGGAGAGAAGGAGGATGAGAAGTGACTTCATAGAGGTGTACAAAATGATAAGAGGCATAGATTGAGTGGACAGACAGAGACTTTTTCCCAGTGCGACAATGGCTAACACAAGAGGACATAATTTTAAGATGATTGGAGGAAGGTACAAGGGGGATGTCAGGGGTAAGTTTTTTACACAGAGAGTGGTGGGTGCATAGAACGCACTGCCTGCAGATGTTGTGGGGGCAGATACATTAGGGACATTCAAGAGACTCTTAGATAGACACATGAATGATAGAGAAATGGGGAGCTATGTGGGAGGGAAGGGGTAGATAGATCTTAGAGCAGGATAAAATAGCATAAGATTGTGGGCCGAAGGGCCTGCACTGTATGGGGTGTTCTATATTCTATGTTCTATGAAAAGACAACACCAAAGAAACAAGCTGCTTCAAAATAATTTAAATAAGCAATTCATGCATTGTTTAAATTTTCACACAGTTAGTCCAGCATGAGCAGAGCAAATTATTTGCAGACAGGTACAAACCCAGCTCACATTGGAGAAGATATTAATTTCAAATGTTATATCCTCACATTGTAGCAGTTAACATCTCCATTGCTTATTTTGGTCCATTGAAATCATGTTCCTAATATGTAACTTTCAAGTTTCTGATCATTATCCACGTTTTGCCCTTGCATCCTTCACCTGCTTCTCCCTCTCCCCTGCCTCCTCTAACATCACATCCAGCGACATGCGTGAGGAGTTTATTGTCACTGAGATCGTCTCCATCCTGTTAGTTGTCTCTGCTACTTCCCTCATTCAGAATCAGAATCAGTTTTAATATCACTGACTTGTATGATGGGAAAGTTGTTGTGTTGCAGCAGCAGTACAGTGCAAAGGCTTAAAATTACTATAAATTACAAAAAGAAACAACTAGTGGAAAAAAGAATACCACTAGTCCAAACATCAAACAAAATCTCAGCCCCAACTCCAGGTCCACCAAGAGAGTACTTCATTTATGTATTTGTGGAATGTATAATTAAATTAAATATAAAGCTATGTGTTCATTAAAAAAAGACATGATGACAACTATGATTCTGTTCGAAGTGACCTGTGTTTGTGGGATGCCATTACTTCTGAATCCACCTGAAGTTCAGTGTCACGGGACTATGATTTAGATTGCTTTCTCTGTGTACATTATTCTTTAACTTAGGATAGACAGTCCCAAATTAATTTCAGCTTAGAACCTTGACTGTTTGCAGATCAAAATAACTTGTTTTGCTTTGATTCTGCCATAAGTTTCCCCAGAGGCAAATTGCATTGACCCATCAGCCTGCTTCTGCCTTACCCGATAGACTTCAGAGTCCAGATGGAGAGTCTCAGGCCGAAACGTTGACTGTCCATTTCCCTCCATAGATGCTGCTTGACCTGCTGAGTTCCTCCAGCGCCTTGCGTGTTACTCCAGATTCCAGCATCTGCAGTCTCTTGTGTCTCCTTACCAGATGTCTTTGTTATGAGCTATCATTAGAAAATGGGGAAGAGATTCAATCATGTAATCTTTTTATTGGTGCCACAAGTTTCATGTCACAGGAGGCAAACTGCACAGTGCAGCATGGGGCTGAAGTAGGGACATTGCAGCAATCCTGTGCATGCAGTGGAGTTATGTTCAAAGCGAAGACTGTGGCCCTTTCTGCAACTCATATTCCTTCAAGTGGTTTCTTTCAATGGCAGCAAAGGGGGTATTAGACCTTCCACAATCAGCAGAGAAGTGTCTTTTTCTGCCACCCACATCATAGAGTCATACAGCACAGAAACAAGCCCTTCAGCCCAACTCATCCATGCTAACCAAGATGCCCATCTAAGCTAGTCCCATTTGTTCATGTTTGGCCCATATCTCTCTGACCTTTCCTTTCCAGGTACCTGTCCAAGTGCCCTTTAAATGTTTGTTCACCTCTTTTGTTTCCTACATTACAGTAATGGCTCCACTTCAAAAGTACTTTATAAAACAAGAGAGTTTCTGAGATCAGGAAAAGTGCTTTATAAGTGTCGGACTATTTTTTTGACTGCCTTCTTCCTGTTTTATAACTAAGAGAAATTCCTACTCTTGCGTCCCTTGGGACACATGCATTTGGCCTGTATCCTTTTTAACATTTCCTATCCATGTACTTATCCAAATATCTTTTAAATGTTGTTAATGCACCTGCCTCAACCACTTCCTCTGGCAACTCATTCCAAGTATGTACCACCTTCTGGGTGAAAAAGAGACCCCTCAGGTTCCTATTAAATCTCTCCCCTCTCGCCTTAAACTTATGGCCTCTCGTTCTTGATTTCCCAACCCTGGGAAACAGTGCTACTCATTTGTGTGAGATTGCAAGCATGATGCCAATTAATTCTGCCTTTCAGATGTCTTCCTCTGTATACATCATCCTACTTTGATTTAGGATGAAAACTCCCAAACTAATTTCAAACTCGAATCCCTACTGTTAAGCTGATCAAAATGACTTGTTTTGCTTTGGTTCGGATATACTTTGTGCAGAGACAGCTTGTGCTCACACATAGCCCTGCCTCTGCCTCACTGCACATCTTTGATATGTGCTGTCATGAGAAAAATGTATTTTTGGTGGCGCCATGGCTGCTTGTTAGTGCACAGTTTTGATTGCGATAGTTGACCACAGTATTATCGGCCTGGAGGGCTTGAGTTATAAGGAGAGGCTGGATAGGCTGGGACTGTTTTCCCTGGAGCAAAGGAGGCTGAGGGGTGACCATATAAAAGTTTATAAAATCATGGGGGGCATAGATAAGGTAGATGGTCACAGTAATTTTTCACGGGGTAGGGAAGTCTAAATCTAGAAGGCATGGGCTTAAGCGGAGAGAGGAAAGAGTTAAAGGGGATCTGAGGGGCAAGATTTTCACATAGAAGGTTGTGGGTATCTGGAATGACCTGCCAGAGGAAATGGTAGAGACAGGTACAATTAAAACATTTGAAAAACATCTGGACAGGTACATGGATAGGAAAGGTTAAGAGGAATATGATAAGATAAGGTATTTATTTATTAGTCACATGTACATCGAAACACACAGTGAAATGCATCTTTTTGTGTTACTGAGAATGTGCTGGGGGCAGCCCGAAAGTGTCGCCACTCTTCCGGTGCCAACATAGCATGCCCACAGCTCCTAACCTGTACGTCTTTGGAATGTGGGAGGAAACCGGTGCACCCGGAGGAAACCCACGCAGACACGGGGAGAACGTACAAACTCCTTACAGACAGTGGCAGCAATTAAACCGGGGTTGCTGGTGCTGTAATAGCATTACGCTAACCGCTACACTACCGTGCCGCCAAATGGGTCATATGGGTCAAATGCAGGCAAATGGGACAAGCTCAAGAAGACACCTTGTTCGGCATGAACAGGTTGGGCTGAAGGGCCTGCTTCTGTGCTGTATGACTCTGACTATTATAATGTACCTCACAGTACTTTCACCATTGAAGGCCCAGACCTTCTCAGAGGATACTGAATCTTTGGAACAACAGAGAGGATGCTGGAGCAACTCAGCAGGTCAGGCAGCATCTGTGGAGGGAAATGGACAGATAACGTTTTGAGTCGAGACCCTTCATCTGGACTGCAAGGGGAGATAATCAGTATAAATAGGTGAAGGGAAGGGGTACAGCAAGAGCTGGCGGCAAAGTACTGAGGAAGAACACGTGGCTGTGGTAGCGAATCTGAGTGAGAATGTTGTCAAAGAGCGGGAGATCAGCAGAAATCACAGAGGGGGGGCGGTGAGGGAGGGTCTCACAGAACTCCCATCGAAGAGAGGAGGAAGACTTCCTCAAAGTAAGCATACCTTGAAGAGACTTCGCAGTGGAGTGGTAAAATGGAAACCTGGGGCATCACAGGATCTGCTGGAGGAACTAATTCACCATCTAAGAGGGTTGCAGAGCCTTAGTTACTGCCTCTATTCAAGGCAGAATTTGATTGATATTTAGAAATTAAGGTAATTAAGAAATGTGGGGTTCATGCAGGAAAGTGGCACTGAAGTAAAAAATCTGCTCTGATCATTATTCCCTATGTTCTGCACCCCTTCCAGTCCACGTTAGTACTCTACTCTTTTTTCATGTCCCCTCTAGATCCACCTATCACCCACATACTTTTCCTATCCCCTCCCCAATCTGGTTCCAACTGCTCATCAGCCCTGTCTTATCTGATCCCACTTATCACCTTCCTGACTTGTCAAGAGTCCAGCATTTGCACCTCTTGTGCCTCCACTTATCAGCCTCTCGACTTTCAGCCTCCCCTCTCCCCACCTGACTCCCTCAGCCCTTTTTCCCTTGTCAGTTTCCACCTACCACCCCCAACCTCGGTCTCCCAACTCTCCCACCTGGCTCCATCTGCCTATCATCCCTCACTCCACCTCGGTCCACCTATCACCTTCCAGCCCCTGCTTTACCCCTCACCCCTTTATGTTGGCTGTCCTCCCTCTGCGCTTTCAGTTCTGATGCAGGGTCCCGACCCGAAATGGCAACCATCCCTCTGCCTCCACAGATGCTGCCTGACTCACTGACTTCCTCCAGCAGTTTGTTTTCTGCCATCCCTTGTGTCTGCTGGTCTTATTGAGCAGGTACCAGGGATGAATAGCCTTCTCCTGTTTCTATTTCTATTGTACTTATCAACCATGCTCTAAAGCTTGTAAAAGCATTCTAAGTCAAAGCTGAGTTTATTGTCATAGACACAAGTACATGGATGCACTGGGACAATGAAAATCTTGCAGCAGCATCACAGGTACGTAGCACTAGAGACACAACATTCGCAAGCAAAAAACATAAATTAAACATAAATTATACAAAATTATACGAGGAAGAACACAATTAGAATGAAAAAAAAGTCCATTCACAAGATCACAAGAAAAGGGAGCAGAAGCAGGCCATTCAGCCCATCAAGTCTGCTCCAAGGAAAGGGAAAATAGAAATGGGGAATGGGGGAAAGAAAAAAAAACTATTCTAATCCTAATTTCCAGCCTTATCCCCATATCCCTTGATATCCTGACTATTTAGTTATCTATCTATCTCCTCCTTGAACGCCCCCACTGATCTGGCCTCCACTGCTGTACGTGGCAAGGAGTTCCACAAATTCACCACCCTCTGGCTAAAGAAATTTTTCCTCATCTCTGTTTTGAAACTGTACCCTCTAATTCTAAGATTGTGCCCTCTGGTCCTGGACTCACCCACCAAGGGAAACAGCCTAGCCACATCTACTCTGTCCTTTCCTATCAATATTTTAAATGTCGCTATGAGGTCCCTTCTCATTCTTCTGTACTCCAGTGAGTACAGTCCAAGAGCCGACAAACGCTCCTCATACGTAAGCCCTTTCATTCCTGGAATCATCCTCGTAAATCTCCTCTGAACCCTCTCCAACGTCAGCACATCCTTCCTAAGATGTGGGGCCCAAAACTGCGCACAATATTCCAAATGAGGCCTCACTAGTGCCCCGTAGAGCCTCATCAACACTTCCTTACTTTTATACACTATACCTCTCGAAATGAATGCCAACATAGCATTCGTTTTCTTTACCACCGATCCGACCTGGTGGTTAACCTTTAAGGTATCCTGCACGAGTACCCCCAAGTCCCTTTGTACTTCCGTACTTTGAATTTTCTCTCCTCCTAGATAATAATCTGCCCGTTTATTTCTGCTTCCAAAGTGTACAACTGCTCATTTCTCAACATTGAATCTCATCTGCCATTTCCTTGCCCATTCTCCTAAACTATCTAGGTCTCTCTGCAACCTTCTTGTCTCCTCAATACTCCCTACTCCTCCACCTATCTTGGTGTCATCCGCAAACAGCCACAAAACCATTTATTCCATTACCCAAATCGTTAACGTACAAGGTAAAAAGGAGCGGTCCCAACACTGACCCCTGCGGCACACCACTAGTAACCGGTAACCAACCAGAACGAGATCCTTTTATTTCCACTCTTTGCTTCCTGCCAACCAGCCAATGCTCCACCCGTTCTGTTATCCTACCCGTAATTCCATGACCTCTCATCTTATTAATCAGTCTCTTGTGAAGCACCTTATCAAAGGCCTTTTGAAAGTCTAAATACACAACATCTACCTCCTCTCCCTTATCCACCCTACCTGTGATTTCTTCAAAAAACTCCAATAAGTTGGTCAGGCAGGATCTTCCCTTCACATAACCATGTTGGCTAGGACCTATCTTGCCTTGCGCCTCTAGGTATTCCGTAACCCCATCCTTGAGGATAGATTCCAATAATTTTCCCACCACCGACGCCAGACTAATAGGTCTGTAATTTCCTTTATACTGCCTCCCACCTTTCTTATACAACGGAACTACATTTGCGACCCTCCAGTCCTCCGGAACCACGCCGGAATCTATCGATTTCTGGAAAATTATCGCCAATGCCTCCGCTATCTCTAAAGCCACCTCCTTCAGAACCCAGGGATGCACCTCATCCGGTCCGGGAGACTTATCAGTCTTTAGCCCATTTAGTTTTCCTAGCACCTTCTCCCCAGTAATCTTAACTGAACTCAGTTCCATTTCGTGAGACTCCTGACTAACCGGCACATTGCTGATGTCCTCCACGGTGAAGACCGATGCAAAATATTCATTCAATTCCTCTGCCATCTCTCTATCGTCCATTATAATAGCTCCTGCACCGTTATCAATTGGTCCTATATCAACCCGTGTCTCTCTTTTACTCCTTATGTATTTAAAAAAACTCTTAGTATCCTTTTGAATGTTATCTGCCAACTTCCTTTCATAATTCATCTTTTCTTTCCTAATGACCTTCTTAGTTTCTCTCTGCAGGTTTTTAAAAGCTTCCCAGTCTTTTGTTTTCCCACTAATTTTTGCTTCTTTGTACGCCACCCCTTTTGCTTTTATTTTAGCCTTCACCTCTCTCGTTATCCACATTTGTGCCTTTTTTCCATTCAAAACCTTTTTTCTTGGAATATATCTATCCTGCATTTTCCTTATTTCCTGTAGAAATTCCTTCCATTTCTCCTCTGCCGTCCCTCCAGCCAGCTTACTCTTCCAATCAATTAGGGCCAACTCCTCTCTCATACCATTGTAATTTCTTTTGTTCCACTGAAATATTGATACACCAGCTATCAGCTTCTCCTTCTCAAACTTGAAACTGAACTCAATCATATTGTGATCCCAGTGGTTCCTTTACTTTTAGTTCCCTAATCACCTCTGGTTCATTACACAGCACCCAATCCAAAACAGCTGATCCCCTGGTGGGCTCTTCAACAAGTTGCTCTAGAAAAACGTCCCTTAGACATTCCACAAACTCACTCTCCTGAGTACTACCGCCATTCTGGATTTCCCAGTCCACCTTCATGTTAAAGTCCCCCATAATTATCTTCACATTGTCACTCTGGCATGCTTTTTCTGTCTCAAACTGCAACTTATCGTCCACTTTCTGACTGCTATTAGGGGGCCTATATATGACTGCTACTATTGTCCTTTTACCCTTGCTATTTCTTAGCTCCACCCACAAGGATTCCACCTCCTCTGACCCAATATCCTTCCTTTCTATTGATTTTATATCACTACTAACCATCATGGCCACACCTCCCCCTCTGCCTGCCCGCCTATCCTTCCTATACACTGTGTACCCCTGGACATTCAGTTCCCAATCACATCCATCATAAAGCCATGACTCAGTGATTGCCTCAATGTTGTATTTATTAACCTGTAGTTGTGCCACTAGGTCATCTACTTTATTCCTAATGCTACGTGCATTTAAATATAGTACGTTTAGTCCGGTATCTGCTATTAATTTTGTTGTACTTCTATTGTTCAGCAGATTATCCTGGCTTTCCACCTGCCTGTCCTTCTTACCATCTTCACTACATACTATCTTAGACATGTTCCTATATACCTCATCCCCTATCCTAACATTCTGTATCCTAACATCCTGACTTGTTGTACTTCTATTATTCAGCAAATTATCCTGACTTCTCACCTGCCTGTCCTTTTTGCCATCCTCATTGGACTTGTTTCTATAAACTTCCTCCCTTACCTTAGCATCTTGTAACCTAACATCCTGGTTTCCATCCCCCTGCCAGATCAGTTTAAACCCTCCCCTACAACTAAATTAAACATTCCCGCCAGGATATTGGAACCTTTGGAGTTTAGGTGCAACCCATCCTTAGCGAATAGGTCATGCCTCCCCCAAAAAAGGTCCCAATTATCCAAAAATCTGAAGCCCTGCCCCCTGCACCAGTCACTCAGCCACACATTCATCTGCCAGAGCTTTCTATTCTTCCTATCATTGACACGTGGCACAGGTAGTAATCCTGAGATTACTACCCTTGAGGTCCTACTTCTCAACCTTTGCATTGTAGTGCAAGGTGGTCAAAGTGGTCATAGTGTTGCCATACTGAGGAAGTGATTAGGGTTTTGCAGTTCATTCAAGAACCGAATGGTTGAAGGGAAGTAGCCGTTCTTGAACCTGGCGGTGTGGGACTTCAGGCTTCTGTACCTCCTGCCCGATGGTAGCTCCAAGAATTTGGCATAGCCCGGATGGTGGGGATCTTTGATGATAGATGTTGCCTTCTTGAGGCAGTGCCTCATGTAAGTAGTACCGATGGTGGGGAGGGATGTGCCCGTGATGTATTGGGCTGAGTCCATTACTCTCTACAGCTTCTTCTGTTCCTGCGCATTCAAATCACTGTACCAGACCATGATGCAACCAGTCAGGTTGCCTTCAACAATACATCTGTAGAGGTTTTTTTAGAGTGTTCAGTGACAAGCTGAACCCCCTTAACCTTCTAAAAAAGTAAAGACACTGGTGTGCCTTCCTTATGATTGCATTTATGTGCTGGGCCCAGGACAGGTCATCTGATACATTAACACCCAGGAATTTAAAGCTGCTGGCCCTCTCCACTGCTGATCCACCAATGTAGACTGTTAACCCTCCTTCCCTTTCCTGGAGTCAATAATTAGTTCTTTAGTTTTACTGACACTGAGCGAGAGATTGTTGACGCGCATTGACAGTGTGAATTGGGCCATCTTGAGCACCTAGGAACACTGGAACAAAATTTTATGTGTATCAAAGCAGAAGGATTGCCCCCGATATGGAATTGTAGAATCAAACTGAGATCCTACATGTGGAGCTGGGGGCTTGAAGAAGCCCTGCAGAGCTGGTAGTTCCATGCACAGCTAATGCTCACTCATCAGAGCGCTCATCTCCACCCTGATCGTTCCTGTACACAGCTGCTATGCTATGATTGTCAGTGGCTCTCACAGTTTGAACCGCCTGCAAGCCCACTGCAAGTTTTTGAATAAAACTACAGAGCGTGACGATGATTTCCCATTTTTAAACTTTTCTTCCCTGTTTCAGGTTTCCCCACCGCCTACACCATTCCTCGGCTGAGAAGACAGACTGACAGGCAGGCAGCCTTCTCCCATGACTCTGCCCTTTGCACTTCCAAGAGACCGGTGGGGCACATGAGAGCGATCCGGGGTAAGTTCCCTCTTATTTTCTCTCTCTTCCCATGTGATGGAACCCAGCCATGGTATTGGTATTGGTTTAATATTGTCACATGTGCCGACTTACAGTGAAAAACTTCATTTTGCATGCCATCCAGATAGATCATTCCATACATAATTACACTGGGGTAGTACAAAGAAAGCATTGTGGAATATAGTGTTGCAGCTACAGAGAAAGTGCTGTGCAGGTGGACAAATATAGTGCAAGGGCCACGACATGGTAGATTGGGAGATCAAGAGTTCAACTTTTAGCTTATAAGGTGTCTGTTCAAGAGTCTGATAACAGAGGGATAGAAGCTGTCCTTGAGCCTGTTGATACATGTTGTCAAACTTTTGTATCTTCTGCCCATGAGACAACGGAGAAGAGAGAATGACTGGAGTGGGAGGGGCCCATGATTACGTTGGCTGCTTTCCTGAGGCAGGGGGAAGTGTAGTCAGAGTCAATGGAGGGGAAGCTGGTTTACGTGATGGCCTGGGCTGTGTTCACAACTCCTGGCGATTTCTTGCAGTCTTGGGCAGAGCAGTTGCCATAACAAGCTGTGATGCATCCGGATAGAATGCTTTCTATGGTGCATCTGTAAAAACCGGGGGATATCATGGTGTGGTCAAGACCAGGAGTTGACTGTTCAGAGACATTCAGTCATCCACAACATATTGCTGCAGTTTAAAAATATTTTGCCTGGATTACTTGGAAATGTTTATGTGCTTTTCAAACCAGGTACTTATGCTCATTTTACTTTGCCTCCATATTATATGCAAAGCTGGCTATTTTAAACCGGATATTTTTGGTATTTTCTGGTTTTTTTTAACAAATGCAGATAACAAAGTTTAATTTCAGTGAGTTAAACTTGGTCATAGGTCCTGGGACTCCAGCCAGATATGACATTTGGCAGCTTGTTGGAAATCTGATTGTGATCTGTGACTGTCTTAAATGACCTGATGATCCGATGATAATCTTGGCGCACCCCAGCTCACTATTTATACTTAGGCAGGAAATAGATTGTGATTGAATCAAGAAGTGCATTTAACCTCAATCCCCAATTGCCCTCGAGAAGGTAATGGTGAGCCACCTTCTTAAACCGCTGCAGTCCTTATAGAGGTGTATAAAATCACGAGGGGCAGAGACAGGGTAAATGCACACAAGTCTCTTTCCTAGAGAAAGGGAATCAAGAGCAAGAGGGCATAGGTTTAAGGTGAGAGGGGAAAGAATTAAAAGGGAACAGAGGGGGAACTTCTTCACACAGAGGGAGGTGTGTATATTGAATGAACTTTCAGAGGAAGTTTTTTAGGCAGGCACAATAACAACATTTAGAACATAGAACACTATAGCACAGTACAGGCCCTTCGGCCCACAATGTTGTGCCGACATTTTATCCTGCTCTATCTAACCCTTCCCTCCCACATAGCTCCCCCAATTTCTCTATCATGTGTCCATCTAAGAGTCTCTTAAATGTCCCTAATGTATCTGCCCCCACAACCTCTGCCGGCAGTGCGTTTCACGCACCCACCACTCCCTGTGTAAAAAACTTACCCCTGACATCCCCTTTATACCTTCCTCCAATCACCTTAAAATTATGTCCCCTTGTGTTAGCCATTGTCACCCTGGGAAAAAGTCGCCGACTGTCCACTCGATCTATACCTCTTATCATCTTGTACACCTCTATCAAGTCACCTCTCATCCTCCTTCTCTTCAAAGAGAAAAGCCCTAGCTCACTCAACCTATCCTCATAAGACATCATCTCCAATCCAGGCAACATCCTGGTAAGTCTCCTCTGCACCCTCTCTAAAGCTTCCACATCCTTCCTATAATGAGGCGACCAGAACTAAACACAATACTCCAAGTGTGGTCTAACCAGAGTTCTATAGAGCTGCAACATCACCTCTTGAACCAACACTTAAAAGACATTTGGGCAGGTACACGGATAGGAAAGATTTAGAGGGATATGGGCCAAACATGGGTAAATGGGACAAATATGTCTGATTACTGCGGGGAAGTTACATGGAAACACCTTTAATTCCCAAGACTTTTTTTTCCAAGAGATCTTTTTCTCTGCTTGTTAATTTCCAATATAACTCTTAAGGGGTTCTCTAGTTCTGATTGAAATCGCGTTAGAACCAATTCAGCCCACGTAATACAAATAGTGTTCCTTAATCCATCAATCGTGTTAGATCCAACTTGTGTTATAGAAACATGCGTTATAGCAGAACTACCTGCACTAAAAGCGGAGAGAGGGAGGGAAGCTAGTTGTGCCGTTTGTAGGAATGAACAAATATACATATGTCAGACTTTTGAATTCAATACTGCTATGGGAGCTCGTCTGTAAGTATGGGTATCTGTAAGTTCATAACCCAGGGATGGCCTGTAGTTTGTTTCAGTGTGAGTTGGTTGCCACAGTTAAATAAGAGCATGTGAGGTGTAAGTGTTGCAGCAGTGGTTAAGGACAGGTGAAGTAAGCTGAAGTTCAAGTTTATTGTCATGGAGATACATACCCAGGGTGTAAATGCCATGGAAATTAGCTTATTGCAGCAGCAGCACAATATATTACAAACATAAATTACATAAAATTACATTAACATAAAATAATCACAACTTACATGACAGAATAAACAAAAACAAACATAACGACATTCGTGCAAGTTGAGGGAAATATAGTCCGAGGTAGAATTAGGACTTTTCAGATCAGTTCAAGAACCTGATGGCAGTGGGGAAGAAGCTGTTGTTGAACCTTGAGGTGTGGGTCTTCAGGCTTCTGTACCTCCTGCCTGATGGCAGCATCAAGAAGAAGGCATGGCCCAGATGGTGGGGGTCTTTAATGATGGATGTTGCCTTCCTGAGACATCGCCTCTTGTAGGTGTCCTCGAAGGTGGAGGGAGCTGTACCCATGATGGAACTGACTGAGTCCACCACTCTCTGTAGCCTCTTGCGCTGCTGTGCATTGGAGTTTCCGTACCAGGCCGTGATGCAACCAGTCAGAATTCTTTCCACTGTACATCTGTAGAAGTTTGTCAGAGTCTTCAGTGACACACAGAATAAACTTCTAAGAAAGTAAAGACATGGCGTGCCTTCTTCATGGTTGCATCTGTGTGCTGGGCCCAGGATAGATCCTCCAAGGTGTTGACTTCCAGGAACTTGAAGCTGCTCACCCTTCTCACTGCAGGCACTTCAATGAGGACTGGTGTGTATTCACCTGACTTCCCCTTCCTAAACTCCACAATCAGTTCCTTGATCAGCTCGTGCTGATTTATGGGATTTATGGCACAGTGTCCACCTACTTTGACCAAATGAGTGAGGACATGTGTCCCAATCAACAGGACCTCAAAGGCACGGACCTTCCTTGCCACGACCCTCAATTGCCACTGGTTCTCACCATGCAGTGGGTATTATTTCCTTCCAAAAGAATGCCAAGACAGATATGGTTATGTCAGGGATGCCACAGGCATTCTTGTACCGGATCCCCTACAGCCATAATCGTGTGCTCCAATCAGATAATTACCAAATGTGGTACCTAATGTTGCCCTGTGCTTCCTGGTATATAAAAACATGACTGACTTCTCCGAGCAACACTGATCAGGTCCTCTTCTAATCTCCTTGACAGCCTCCATGTAAACTACAGAATATCAATTCCCAATGGAGGAGTTCTCCTCTGAGTGACTTTGACTCTTCTGACTTTCTCCCAGTGCGACAATGGCTAACACGAGGGGACATAATTTTAAGGCGATTGAAGGAAGGTATAAGGGGGGTGTCAGGGGTAAGTTTTTTACACAGAGCGGTGGGTGCATGGAACGCACTGTCTGCAGAGGTTGTGGGGGCACATACATTAGGGACATTTAAGAGACCCTTAGGTAGACACATGAATGATAGAAAAATAGGGACTATGTGGGAGGGAAGGGTTAGATAGAACTTAGAGCAGGATAAAATGTCGGCACAACATTGTAAGATATCTTTATTAGTCACATGTATGAAACGCACAGTGAAATGCATCTTTTGCATAGTGTTCTGGGGACAGCCTGCAAGTGTCACCACGCTACCAGCGCCAACATAGCATGCCCACAACTTCCTAACAACCTGTAGATCTTTTTGGAATGTGGGAGGAAACCGGAGCACCCGGAGGAAACCCACACAGACACGGGGAGAACGTACAAACTCCTTACAGACAGCAGCTGGAATTGAACCCGGGCCTGTACTGTGCTGTAGTGTTCTATGTTCTATGAGTGCAACCCTACCTCTGGCCTGTACTTCCCTCCCATACAACCACAGAATTAAGCTCTAAGCCTACTCTTTACATGTCATACTAATTAAGCAAAGGAAAGTGTGGATGACTGTGTAAATGGTTAAATACTGCATTGTTCTCCAACCTCTTGTTCCGCCAGATGCTGGCCAACCTGTGAAGCTGCCTTGTATGCCACCTGTGAGGTTGTCGCCCCCTCTACCGCCAAAGAAAGTGATGATATGTATTCCGCCACAGGCGGCCGACACACCACCCAATTCCTATTCTGCGGCGCAGAAAATCACCCAGCAGCCTTCCCAGCTACAGTACGGAGGTTCCCATTCCTCGGCCTTATCCGGTGGGATGCCTATCCACCCTGCAGTACCCACGAGCAAGGTGATAGAAGAACTCAACAAGACGCTGGCCTTGACGATGCAGAGGCTGGAAAGGTAATGTGACAGCCATCGTCCAATCACGGAGCTGTAGAAAAACTTACACCACCAAAGGAGGCCATTCAGCCCATCGTGTCCAGGCCTGTTGTAAAAGAGCTCCCCAGCTTAATCCCACCTTCCAGTCCTGGGTCCATAGTCTTGCAAGCTGCAGCTCTTAAAGTACAGAGCCAATGGGATGAAGGTTTCTGCCTCTACCGCCCTTTCAGGCAGTGAGCTCCAGACCCCACACAATTTTTAAATCCAGACCCCTGGGTTTTGACCCTTCTGCTAAGAAATAGGAGCTTCTTCTCTGTTGAGCCCCCTATTGATTTTAAGTTCTATTAATTTTATACAACATAATTAAATATCCTCTCAGCCTCCACTGTCCCAAAGAAAACAACCTTCCAATCTTTTCTCATAGCTACTATTTTTGCAGACCAGGTAATATCCTCGTAAATTTCCTCCTCCAGTACACTACCTGTTAATGCGGCCAGGACTATAACGTGGTCTGACTTGTATTGGTCACAGTTCAAGCACAACCTCTGTGTCCTAATGTGCTTTGCCTCATCCATTAAAGAAAAGCATCCTTGGAGCAGTTTAATCTCCTTATGGACCTGTCCTGCTACCTTGAAGGATCCAGACTCAGGTCCCTCTTTCCTAGCACCCACCTCCACATGGTCTATCCCCAACCCCACCACAATTGCCTTCATGTTGCCTCCAGCTGGAACCGTTCCCTCCCCCCTCCCCATCAAACCCCTGTCCAGAATTACTCTCTCCTATCAGTCTCTCCCTCACCTCAATCCATCCTCTAAATGAATCTCCCTTCATGATCTCTTTATTCCCAAGATAGCTGCATCCTGAATTCCCTCCTGGGATCTTTTCCTCCCTGTGATTTCCTCCAATTTCGCCCCTCCTGTGATCTCTCCCTCCCCGTGATTTCTTTCCCATGCTCTCTTCCCTGTTCACGCCTCACTTCCTGCAATCCCCTACTTGATCTCTCTCTTTCTACCCTCTCACCTGATTTCTCTGTGGTTTCTCGCCCAGCCCCTTTGCCTTTACACAATCTCCCGATCTCTCCCTCTCTCTCTTTGTGACCACTTCTCCCATGATCTGACAGCAGTGTGATCTGTCCCCGTGGTCTCACTGAAATCCTTCCCTTGGACAATTTCCTTCCCCACAGCTGTATCTACTGGAGATTATATCATGCTAGTGGTCCCTAGTTTTCTACTCTGCACAAGTGGGAATATTTTCCCAAATCTCTTCATAATTTCAATGATTTCCACCAGGGCGACCTCTGCAGTCCTTTCTTTTCCAGATATCTCTGATCTGTTCAGTTTCCTCTGATGTTTTTTCCTTCATTACTTGAAGGGATGTGAGCTTTGCAGGCTGCTAATTGCCCATCACACAGTCTGATGGAGGAACTCAGCAGGTCAAACAGCATCTGTGGGAGGAAAGGAATTGTCGAAGTTTCAGGTTGGAACGTCGACAATTCCTTTCCTCCCACAGATGCTGCTCGACCTACTGAGTTCTTCCAGCAGATTGTTGTTGCTCCAGATTCCAGCATCTGCAGTCTCTTGTGTCGTCATTTAATTGCCCATCCCTGACTGCCCTTGAGAAGGTGGTAGTGAGCTGCCTTCTTGACCCGCTTGCAGACCTTAAGTTCTGGGAGAGAGTTCCAAAATTTTGACCCAGTGATGGTGAAGGAATGGCGAAATGTATATTCCATCTTAGTCTGGCTCTCATTACCTCAGACCTTCTTTGCACAACAACCCTGTCGAGACTAGAGTGCCTCACTTGTCTAAGGATGACGTGGGGCACAGCAGTTGACGCTGCTGCCTCACTGCTCCAGCAGCCTGGGTCCGACCTCACCCCTGGTGCTGTTTGTGTGGAGATTGTATGTTCTCCCTGTGACCACGTGGGTTCCATTCCCCCCACCCCCAGAGCTCCGGTTTCCTCCCACATCCCAAAGATGTGCTGATTGATAGGTTAATTGCCTGTCATAAATTATCCCTAGTCGGGTAGGTACCAGGAGAAATGGGAGGTGAAGGGGCAGTTGACGGGCACGTGGGAGAATAGGGCACAGGGAAATAAGTGGGATTGATGGGAATGCATGAAGAGTCAGCATTGACTCGATGGGCCACATGGCCTCATTCTAAGTCATAAAGCGTATATGAGAAATATGGAGCATATAAGCTTAAATTTTGTCGAGGTTATTATCGGCTTAATACCACAGTGCACTGTTTGATTTTATTTTGGCAGTTCAGGACTGCATACAGGAGAGAGTGGGACAAAAACAGGAAAAAGCAATACTCTCGACATCCGACAAGTGCCAACAGTGGTGGTTGATTACGACGATGATAAAGAAAATGTGCCTAATGAATCGGACTATGAGGACACTTTCAGTATGCACGGGGAGGAAGATGAGGAGGATGAGGGGGATAATGATGATGACGACGATGATGACGACGATAATTTTTTCACAAGTATGAAAAGTAATTCTTAGATACAAATGCCCTGATCTGCCAAACACCAGAGAAAATCAAAACTGGTGATAAAACTCTCAGAAAGCAAACAGTGGTGACTCTGACCACGACGTATGTGTCTTTCAGGCTCATGGGCTGTGTGGTTTGTCATGTCTTTTGTTTCCTCAGATGCAGTCAAGTCAGTTTGAGTTTATTGTCATGTGCTCAAGTACGCTGAGGTACAGTGAAAAACTTGTGCATCACAGGCACATTGGTACAGACAACACTCAGAATATAAATTATATACAACTTATACAAGACAGTGAAGAGAAAGAAAACAAATGCCTGTGCAAAAACAAGACTTCAGTGCATAAAAAAATACACAATCAGAGATAAGTCCGTGGTAGTGCAAGAGGTCGGTCCGTAGTGTTCCATTGCTGAGGTGGGGTTGGGGTTATGCCGGTTGGTTCAAGTACCTGATGGCTGTTCTTCAGTATAAAATGAGATGCTCTACCTTTCATCTAAACTTGATCTTTCTGCTGCTTAATCTTCAACTGCTTAATCTTTCAACTGAATTTAAGTACTGGTAGATAAATGGCATGGTTATTGATGGGCCAACACTTACTTCTCAAGCTACATTTTATGTGTTTAGTTGAAATATAAAATGTAGCTTGAGAACTAAGTATTGGCCCATCAATAACCATGGCAGTTATCTACCAGTACTTAAATTCAAAGCAGGAAGATCTCACGTGTGCAGAGTTCAGCTGATACACACAGAAACTGCTGGGGATGCTTGGCAATTCAGGTGGTGACTGTGGAGAGAGGAACAGGATTAACATTTCAGATCAATGATCTCTCATCTACCAAAACATATGCAACAAGACGCAGCATTCTGAGCCAGAGATAGGATAAGTGGCCCCAGTTTAAACTTCTGATGTCCATCCAATGCCACCTGATAGAAGTGAGGCAGCACGGTCGTCTAGTGAGGATAGCACTGGATTTTCCTGTAAAGTCAACCCCCTGGGTGGGCACACTGCTGGGAGGTGCTCACTGAAATTGGTATTGGTATTGGTTTATTATTGTCATTTGTACCGAGGTACAGTAAATTATATCCCAGCAAGAAGTCTGTGGCTTCACAAGGCGAGGAAACTGGTTTATATACAGCAGAGGAGGAGAATTATTAAAAGTTGTTTTTATTTTCAGGAATGTTAGTTTAATGGGCTAGATTTCAGTGGATTTGGGATTCTATCAGAATCTGAATCCAAGGCCCAACTCACCTCTGACCCGGCCTTTATTGGGTCCTGGGATAGCAGAACAAGTGGCATGTGGGCACCCCACTCCTAGGACAGGGGTCAACAACTTAAATCAGGTAGGGAGGCTGGTGGCCTCTGATTTCATCTGTATCACAGGCATTACAAGGACAGTTGGGTTTTCCAGGCCTCGGGAATACTGGCAGCTGAAGGGACGCTGGGATATCTTCAGGACTGCTTAGGGGTCCATCTCCCCCAAGGCCTCCAAGTTCCCTCATTCCCTTAACAATCCCCCAGTTGGACACTTTAATCCATTGCTTTGATCTCCCCGCTCTGGAATTCCCCCTCACCTGATTGGCTACCAAGCCCGCCAATCACATTGATTTCCGGGCAGAGAATCTGGTTGGACCAAAAGACAGATACTGCAGAGATAAAATTCCAACATTCCTGAATATCCTGTTAATATGCAGGCTAATGTGTTCTTACTGTTAATGTTATATTTTTAAATCTTGCTGCTCTCCCTCACTTCTTCACTTTCCTTCCAGGCTCGTTAGCATTAAAAGTTTGCAGGAAAGACTCCCTGGCCATTAAACTCAGCAACAGACCATCAAAGCGTGAATTGGAGGAGAAGAATATCATTCCAATGCAGACTGACGAAGAGAGGCTTGAAATGAGGCAACAAATTGGCACAAAGCTGACAAGGTTGGTAATGAAAGCAGTCGAGTGTGTATGGAATGCCTTTGCTGTGGGAAGTGTATGCTGTCCTTGATCTTGTGTGAGCTGTGTGCCCAATGAGCCCGCGCCACTCAGTTACACCCATGTTAACCTACTAACCATTACATCTTTGGAATGTGGGAGGAAACCAGAGCACTCGGAGGAAACCCACGCAGTCACAGGGAGAATGTACAAGCTCCTTACAGACAACGGCGGGAATTGAACCATGATTGCTGGTGCTGTAATAGCATAATGCTAACCGGTGTACTACCTTGCCACACATAACTGCTATGCTACTGTGCCGCTCATAACCACTACGCTACCGTACTTGTTTCTATCTATATATTGTTACTATTTTTAACAGCAAAGGAGTCTCTTTGGCCCATTAGGATCCCAGCAAAGCAATCCCATCATTGCCATCACCCCTCCTTATTTCCCTGTATCCCTGCAAATTATTCTTTCTCACACGCCCATCAATTCCCCCTTTGATTCTTTTGCTACTTACCTACATAAGGGGTAATTCACAGTAGCCAATTAACCTACCAGTACATCGTTAGGAAATGAGAGGAATCCAGAGCACCCAAAGGAAACCCAGTCAGTCACAGGGAGAACATGCAAACTCTACACACGTTCGGAGGTCAAGATCAAACCCAGGTCCCTGCAGCTGTGAGGCGGAGCATTAACTGCTATGCCACTGTGCCACCCTGATCTGATTTTCTGAAGCGATACACAAATGCTCATCTGAAAACAGCAAGTGAGTTCATTCCCTTCCCCTTGGATGGTGAGGAGCAGGCAGCACCTGTGAGTTAGTTCACCAACCCTGCGCGGCTCTCGTGCTGCGGAGGGCCACTGAACGACAAATCAAAATGTGGAAGTTTACTGCGGTCACCAGGAGCATAACCCTTCAACGTGCACAGTATTCCAGCTGAGGTGTTCCTTTACAAATGACCTCCTTCCCTTCCTCCCGAAGGGACAAGTCACAGATTTGGCTGTGGCTGTTGAAGAAGTATTGTCGGGCTGCAGAGATACACTTTAGATGATGGAGTGGAGGGAGAGAACATTCCATCACACTCCTGATTTGTGCCCTGTAGATGTCGCGAAGGCTTTGGGAAGTGTTTCTGTCAAAGGGGTAAATGATACCCTGCTGGCACTTAAAGCCACCATTCAACAGCTCAACCAATTCCTATTGCGCTGAGCACCCAACACCAACGATTATCCTCCTTCCAATGCCCCTTCAAATAGTTGGGTTGAATTGGGTCATTCTTCTTGTCATCACACCCACTCACACTAATTGTCAGGTGTTAAAGCAGAGACGAGGTTAAAAATGCACTTACAGACATTTCTGGGTTTTAATGGAGAACCCAGCCCAGATTCCACTCCTCTCCTTGGCTTCCGATGGAAAGCTGAGAAGTTAAAATTCATCCCGATGTGTATGAGTGATGATCATTCAAACTAAATGGTTGAAGAGACATTCTATTGCTTGCCCTCAGGTATTGCTGATCTCACAATCTACCTCTTCATGGCCCTTGCACCTTATTGTCTGCCTGCACTGCACTTTCTCTGTAACTGTAACACTATATTCTGCATTCTGTTATTTCTTTTCCCTTGTACTACCTTAATGTCCTGATGTACATCTGTATGGATGGCATGCAAAACAAAATATTTCACTGTACCTCAGTAATAAACCAATTACCAATTACCTTCACATAGCTTCCAGGTTCTCTAAAGAGGATGTTGTGTTGCATTACATAGAACATTACAGCACAGTACAGGCCCTTCGGCCCACGATGTTGTGCCGACATTTTATCCTGCTCTAAGATCTATCTAACCCTTCCCTCCCACATAGCCCTCCATTCTTCTGTCATTCACATGGCTATCTAAGAGTCTCTTAAATGTCCATAATGTATCTGCCCCCACAACCTCTGCCAGCAGTGCATTCCACGCACCCACCACTTTCTGTGTAAAAAGCTTACCTCTGAAATCCCCCCTATACCTTCCTCCAATCACCTTAAAATTATGCCCCCTTATGTTAGCCATTTTTGCACTGGGAGAAGGTCTCATTAAATGCCAAGTGGCCATACATCCCTTCTCAGAAGTTCTTGGAAAGTCTGTAGCCATCTGTAGATAAAACTAACATCAAGCACCATTCATTTGACACTGACTGTCAAAATTTGAGCCATTGAAATTCCTGGCTCACTGAAGCCACTCAGCAAAGATATATAAGCCTGCCTTCCTGGAAAGAGAAACCAAAGGTTTCAAGTTGATTATGCTAAGAATAGTAAGCTTGCATTTTAAGGAGTCGATTTTTGATGTACAAATAACTGAGGGTGACTTTCCCACTGTTATTTACGTGGAAATCACAGCAGTTTTTGACGACCACACATGTTGTTAAATGCAGAAATCTGGAAGCTGCTGTCCAAAACACCCTCCTTTTTCACAAGTCCCATCAAACAGCATTTTGTTGCTTAATTTCCCATCAGAGTACATTGAATGGCATGAATTTTGATATGCTCTACTTGGCTTGTAGATACCAATTAATCTCATCAGAAAATGTTAGGTCTTGATCCATTGCCACTTAAGTGCCCATTTAACAGCGGAGAAAGCCTTAATTACTGCCAAATTGTTCCGAGTGAACTTTTACAAGTGTTGAGTTTAATTCTTTCAGATTTTATTTGTTACTGTTGATTTAAAGAAATAAAACAAAACTTCTTTGTCTCTTTCATTTTTCTCCATTACTCCAATATTTCTTAGCTTCTCTTTATTTTGCTTTCCATGCCGGATTTGACACTGAAATTGATATAACTGATCGCCCTGTTTCAGTCTTGCGCTGCTCACTAATGATTCTTCACTCTGATTGGATAAAGACATGGACAACCACCTTCTCTGTCCACAGTTATTGGGTACTTGATACAGAGATCATGGCCAATAAGATATAGAAGCAGAATTAGGCCATTTGGCCCATTGGGTCTGCTCCGCCATTCAATCATGACTGATTGTTTTTAAGCCCCATTCTCCTGCCTTCTCCCCATAACTTCTAACTCCTTTACCAATCAAGAACCTATCAATCTCTGCCTTAATTACACCCAATGACTTGACTTCACAGCCCTCTGTGGCAATGAATCCCACAGATTCACCACCCTCTGGCTGAAGAAATTCCTCCTCCTCTCAGTTTTAAAGGGATGTCCCTTTATTCTAAGGCTGTGCCCTCAGATCCTAGACTCTCTTACTAATGGAAACATCCTCTCCAAGTCCATCCTATCCAGGCCTTTCAGTATTCAGTAGGTTTCAGTGAGATCCCCCTTATCCTTCTGAACTCCATCAAGTACAGGCCCGGAGACATCAAATGTTCCTCATCTATCAAGCTAATCATTCCTGGGATCATTCTTGTAAACCTCCTCTGGTCCTCCCCAGGGCCTGTACATCCTTCCTTAGATACGGGGCCCAAAATTGCTCACAATATTCCAAATCCAGTCTGACCAACGCCTTGTAAAGCCTCAGCATTACATCCTTGCTTTTATATTGCAGTCCTCTCAAAATGAATGCTAACATTGCATTTGCTTTCCTTACTACCTACTCAACCTGCAAGTTAACCTTTAAGGAATCTTGAACTAGTACTTCCAAGTCCCTTTACACCTCTGATTTCTGAATTCTCTCCCCATTTAGAAAATAGTTTACGCCTTTATTCTTTCTACCAAAGTGCATAATTTCCCTATACTGTATTCTATCGGCCACTTCTTTGCCCACTCTCTCAACCTATCCAAGTCCTTCTGCAGACCCCCTGCCTCCGCAACACTACTTGCCCCTCCTCCTATCTTTGTATCAGCTGCGAACTTGGCCACAATGCCGTTGGTTCCTTCATCTAGATCATTGACCTAGAATACTGTGCCCATTGGCTCCCTAATTTACAGGAAGTTGATGGGCAAGTGTCAATGGTGCAGTGCAGCAGGGGTAGGTTGGTTGAGGATCTCAGTTCTGCAAGTGGTGAATGTAAGGCCTATCCCCTCGTATGTTTCGGTGAATTGGTCGATAGCATCTTCAGTCTCAGCCTCTGGGCTTTGCAAATGCAAGTATCGTCTGCACACTGTAGCTCAGCTACTGAAGTCTGAATGACCTTAGTTCTGGAGTGTAATCACCATAGGTTGAACAGTTTCCCATTAGTTCTGAAGATTAGCTCCAGACCCAAGAGGAGTTTGTTGAAGGTGAGTGTAAGATTCCACGGAAAAAATATTCAGAGAAGTGTTGGGGCAATGATGCAGCCTTGCTTAATACCAGTCTTCACTGAGATGGAGTACACCTTTATTCTCCCTATCAAAGTGCATAACCCCACCTCTTTGCCCACTCTCCCAACTAGTCCAAGTCCTTCTGCAGACCCCCTGCCTCCACAACACTACCTTTCCCTCCTCCTTTCTTTGTTTCCTCTGCAAACATTGGAGACAAATTTCTGTGGGAAGCTGAATTTGAAGAGAGTGTTCCTCAGTTCCTGCCAATTAGCAGAGTCAAAGGCTTTGTTGAGGTTGAAGAATGCCATGTCTAGTGGCTGGTGCTATTCCCTGCGTTTCTCTAGGGAGTTGTTGCATGATGAAGATCATGTCCATTGTACATCTACTGTAGATGAACGGAGTCCACACTGTGATTCAGCTACTGGGAGGAGGTAATTGTGGAAGACGCCAGTGTTGACTCTCCCAGTGGCAGACAGCAGAGAGACCTATTTATAATTATCACAGCCGCACTTGTCTCTTTTGTTGAAGCTGATTACAGTTACTGGATCTCTGAGGTCCCCTAGTATACCCTCCTCCTCTTCTGCGATGTGGATGATGAGATTGTGGATTTGTGACTGAAACTCCTCACTACCAAGTTTCAAGCCTGTGCTGAAGGTCTCCTTTAAAGATCCCCACTGACTCCTGGGAATCTCTGGCCCCTGGCTGCTCAAAGCAGAGAAGGAGCATTCAGGATAGTACTGACAACCTCCAGTCCATTTATCAGGAGTGCACAGAAGCCCCATGTAACCAGCAGAAGGAACGCACCACCTCACAAACCACCCATCTGACTATCCCATCAGATCCTTCCTGCCCCATCCGTGGAAAAGTCTGTGGGACCCCCATTGGCCTGATTACCACCGCAAAACCAGAATGGAAACAAGTCATCCTCAACCCTGAGGGACTGCCTGAGAAAACGATGAGCAGTGCTGAGAACAAAATCCATTCCAATGTTTAAACTAGTTAATGGACATTCTTATTAATCATAATCATCCAGAGAAAATAAAGGGATATTTTTTGACTGAAATACAACTTCCAGGTCTTTTGCTTATTTATGCTAGCAATTTTTGGTCTTCACTATCTTTCCCAGGAAGTTCTACTGATTGCTTCCCTCCCACTCTCTATTCCCTACTCCCAATCCCTCACTGTTCTCTTCCCATGCTGTGTTTCCAGCCTCACTATCTGTTTCCTTCTAACCCTAACCCTACCCTTCCCTCCTCCACTCTCTCTTCCAACTTTAGCAAGATCTGAGGTGCAAAAGCAGAAAGCACCAGTATCTGTGGAGAGAGGAACAAATAACACTTTCGGCTGATGGACACTCAGGGGAACTGTCTGAACGTTGTTTCTTGCTCCACAGGTGTCACTTGACCATTTGGTCATTTCCAAGCTGTTCTGTTTTATTTCCAGTTTTCAGCATCTGCAATAGTTTTTGGAGGATCTGAAGTAATTAATTGAACATTTAGTTAGAGAATAGCTAAGACACCTGAAGATAGTTAATAGAACATAGAACAGTACAGCACAGGAACAGGCTGAGCCAACTACATAAGTAATAAAATGCCCAACTAAACTAATCCTTTCTGCCTACACCATATCCATATCCTGCTATTTCCCTTACATTCATGTGCCTATCTAAGAGCTTCTTGAACACCCCTATCGTATTTGCCTTCACCACCACCCCAGCAGTGCATTCCAGGCTCCCACCACTCTTTGTGCAAAAAAAACTTGTCCCACACATCTCCTTTGAACTTAACCCCTCTCACCTTAAATGCATGCCTTCTGGTATTAGACACTTCAACCCTGGGGAAAAGATACTGGCTGTCTACTCTAGCTATGCCTCTCATAATCTTATTAACCCCTATCAGATCTCCCCTCAGCCTCCGCCACTCTAGAGAGAACAACCCAAGTTTGTCCAACCTGTCCTCATGACATGTGCCCTCTAATCCAGGCAGCATGCTGGTAAACCTCTTCTGCACTTTCTCCAAAGCCTCGACATCCTTCCTATAATGCGGTGACCAGAACTGAATGCAATACTCCAGATGCGGCCTAACTAAAGTTTTATAAAGCTGCAACATAACATCCTGACTCTTGAACTCAGTGCTTCGACTAATGAAGGCAAGCATGCCTTATGCCTTCTTTACCACCCTATCAACCTGTGTAGCCACTTTCATGGAGCTATGAACTCGGACCCCAAGATCCCTCTGCTCATCAACAGTGTTAAGGGTCTTGCCATTAACAGTGCATTGTCTCTTTACATTTGATCTCCCGAGGTGCAACACTTCACATTTGGCCGGGTTGAACTCCATCTGCCATTTCTTCGCCCATATCTGCAACTGATCTGTCTCCTGCTGTATCCTTTGCCAGTCTTCTGCGCTATCCACAACACCACCAATCTTCATATCATCTGCAAATTTACCAACCCACGCATTTACATTTTCATCCAGGTCATTTATATACATCACTAACAGCAGAGGTCCCAGTACAGTTTCCTGAGGAACACCACTAGTCACAGACCTTCCCCTAGAATCAGTCCCCTCAACCACTACCCTCTGATTTCTATGGGAAAGCCAGTTCTGAATCCAAACGGCCAATTCACAGTGGATCCCATGCATCTTAATCTTCTGGGTGAGCCTCCCATGAGGGATCTTGTCAAACACCTTACTGAAATCCATGCAGACAACATCCATGGCTCTACCTTCATCAACCACCCTCGCCATCTCGTCAAAAAACCCAATCAAGTTAGTAAGGCACGACTTGGCACAAAGCCATGCTGACTGTCCCTAATTAGGCTATGGTTTTCCAAATGCTTATAAATCCTATCCTCAAGAATCATCTCCAGTAATTTCCCTACCACTGACGTGAGACTCACCAGTCTATGGTTACCAGGATTATCCCTATTTCCCTTCTTGAATAATGGAACAACATCAGCTACTCGCCAGTCCTCTGGGACCTCGCCTGTGGCTAGAGAGGACAAAGGTATTGGTCAAGGCCCCAGTAATCTCATCTCTTACCTCTCTCAATAACCTGGGGTATATCCCATTAAGCCCCGGGGACTTATCCACCTTAATGCTCTTTGAGAGACCCAACACTACCTCCTCCTTTATCTTGAGATGCCCTAGCATATTAGCACACTCCACACTCATCTCCCTATCCTCCATGTCCTTCTCCTTGGTAAATACTGATGCAAAGTACTCATTAAGGATCTCACCCACATCCTCCACTTCCAAACATGTGGTCCCTCCTTTATCCTTGAGTGGTCCTACCCTCTCCCTAGTTATTCTCTTGCTCTTGATGTATGTATAGAATGCCTTGGGATTCTCTTTAATCCTACTTGCCAAGGACTTTTCATAGCCCCTCCTGGCTTTCCTAATTCCCTTCTTGTGTTCCTTTCTGGCTTCTTCCTAATCCTCAAGTGCCCTGTTTGATCCTAGCTTCCTAAGCTTTACATACTTTTCCTTTTTCTTGACTAAATTCACCAGCTCTCTCAACATCCAAGCTTCCCTTACCTTGCCATCCTTGTCCTTTCTTCTTACTGGAACATACCTGTCCTGTACTCTGTGCAGTTGGTCTTTAAACACCCTCCACATGTCAGACGTGGACTTGCCCAAAAACAGCTGCTCCCAATCGACTCTCCCTAGTTCTTGCCTAATACTCTCGTAATTTGCCCTGCTCCAATTTAATACTCTCCCGCAAGGTCCATACTTATCCTTGCGGTTTGGTGCACTGTTTTAGCTATTCAATGGAGAGGATGTTGCCTGGATTGTATGTACTATATGGAGAGGTTGGGCAAACTTGGGTTATTTTTTCTGGAGCAGTGGAGACTGAGGGGAGACCTGATAGAAGTTTATAAAACTATGAGAGGCAGAGATAAAATAGACAGCTGGGTAACTACTTCCCAGGTTTGGGATGTTTAATACTAGAGGGCATGCATTTAAATTGAGAGGGGAAAAGTTCAAAGGAGATGTGTGGGGCAAATTTTTTACACAGAGAGTGGTGGGTGCCTGGAATGCACTGCCAGGGGTGGTGGTGGAGGCAGATACGATAGTGGTATTTAAGAGCCCCTTAGGTAGACACATGAATTTGCAGAGAATGCGGGGATATGGACTGTGTGCAGACAGAAGGGATTAGGTGTCATTTGCTTAACTAGTTCAACACAGCATCGTGGGCTGAAGGGCCTGTTCCTATGCTGTACAGTTCTATGTCCTACATTCCAACACGAATCATACTTATTTCATACTTTTCAAGTTTTCTTTGGACGTAATGGCTTGAATGGTATCTGAGTTCAGTGTGAGTGAATCAGATAAACGAAAACAGTGTGAAATGAGTGCCTGCTTCCTTTGGGCTGGGCAGGATGGGTGTGAGCAGCCACTTCCATCCACCCTAGTTTCAGTGGGGAATAATGACAGTGATCTTAACATGTTGACCTACTGTGAAGTGACGGGGGCAGACACTGATCCTGATCTTCTTTCACAGGCGATTAAGCCAGAGGCCAACTGCAGAGGAACTGGAACAAAGGAACATCCTGAAACGTAAGTAATGCTGCAGCTTTATTATAACTTGCATCAGGGCACAGCGGCAGATATGTAGTTAGGCTTTGCTTCTCACTTAATTTCTCACTGGTAACCAAAGGGAAAATGCAGTTTGTACTTTAAAGTTGTTTTTTCTTTGCTGGACCAACTTCTACCTTGTGTCCTAATATTCACCATTTTCATTCCATAATCCAAAAGAGTAAATGACTTTCACGGAGCGGTGAAGGAATAAACACTATGGCATCATAAGAGGAACTGATTTTCTGTACCGTGCTGTCAAACCTCTGAGGAGCTGAAGGAACTCTGACTTGTGAGCAATTTTGGGCCCCATATATAAGGAAGGATGTGCTGGCCCTGATGAGGATCCAGAGGAGGTTCACATGGATGATCCCAGGAATGAAAGGCTTAATGTATGAGGAGCATTTAATGTCTCTGGGCCTGTTCTCGATGGAGTTCAGAAGGATGAGGGGAGATCTCATTGAAAACGGATACTGAAAGGCCTGGATAGAGTGGATGTCGAGAGGATGTTTCCATTAGTAGAAGATTCTAGGATCTGAGGCACAGCCTCCAAATAAAGCGACATCCCTTTCAAACTGAGATGAGGAGGAATTTCTTCAGCCAGAGGGTGGTGAATCTGTGCAATTTATTGCCATGCAGGGCGGTGGAGGCCAAGTAATTAGGTGTATTTAAGACAGAGATTGATAGGTTCTTGATTGGCAAGGAGGTTAAGGGTTACAGGGAGAAGGCAGGAGAAGAAGGTTGAAAAAAAATCAGCCATGATCAATGGTGGAGCAGTCTCGATGGGTCAAATTCTGCTCCTATATCTTATGGTCTTATTGTCTTGTTCACATTCGATTGAAGATGTATTGAGTGGGTGAGGAGATGCTCCCACTAGTTGTATGTATCAGGTTATTGTGAGGAAACTGTCCACTGTCCAAGACTAAATGAAGAGAAAATCATATCGTTCCTACAAATGTGATGTGTGGATGAAGCAGGCCTGTAATACTGTGGGGATCACAACCAAGCTTCATCTTTCCTCACTTGACATGCACATTTGGCACAACTCTTAGATGTTTATTTCTCATTTTCAAAGTATTTATTTATTAAAGGAATAGATCATAAAAGCACATGAGATTCTAGTGACAGCTGTTTGATCAGAAAATGTTTTGCCACTAATATAATTTGCAGTCAGTTGTTGAGTACCAATTTAGATATGGTAGCATGGTGGTTAAGACACTGCACCCAGGGCTTGGACCATTGATCGGGGACAATGGTTTGAATCCCACCACGGCAGTTATTGACTGACTCCTCAGTTAGGGCTTGACAAAATTGCCAGTGACCTCAATCGTGTCAGCAAATAATAAGTATGGCTGGGTCAATCTTTTAAAATGCTTTGTATATTTATCCAATAAGAACCCAGCTAACTATAGTCAGCTAGTTGGTCTATAAATGATGTACAAATACCTGAAGAGATTCCTGTAAATCACAGCCAACTGAGAGAAAGCCTTCTCCTCACCTTCAGTAAATTCAATAGGATTGGCCAACAGCAGCTAATTGCTCTGCCCTTACTCCATCATAGAAAGCAGTTGAATCAGTCCTCTGAGCTGAGGTGACTGACTTCAGCAATGCCTTGACATGATGCTGCAGTTCGCTTTAGTGTTCTGGGATGGGGATGGAAGGAATCAGACTGGTCATCTCACCCGTGATCTGCACCTGGTTACTCATTTTGGGAAATAGATTCTTACAGCACAGAAACAGGCCCTTCAGCCCACCTTGTCTGCACGGACCATCAAACACCCATTTTCACTAATCCAACACTAATCCCATTTTATTCGTCCTACAGTCCCATCAATTCCTCCTCACAGATTCTTACCTGCACACTAGGGCAATTTTCAGGGATAAACTAACCTCCCAAACCTGCACGTCTTTAGGATGTGGGAGGAAACCAGAGCACCTGGAGGAAACCCACGCGGTCACAGGAAAGACGTGTGCCAATTGAAGAAAAGGTCCGAATCAATTAAAAACAGAGAATACTGGACACACTCAGCAGATTAGGCAGCATCTGCACAGAGGAAAGCAAGACTAATGTCTTAGGTTGAAGAACTTCCATTAGAACTGGAAAAAGTTCGATATCAAAGCAAGTTTGAGAGGTGACCTCTGACAGATGGCATGTCACTATTTGTGTCCATCAGTCTTTCTTGGTCCCCAATCTATTGTGGACATCCATTTTGTTGTCCCTCTAACCTGCAACTTAAAAATTGCCTGATTTCTAACTTTTAGTTTTGATGAAGGTTCATTAACCTGAAACATTAGCCTAGCTTCTCCCTCCACAGATGCTGCCTGACCTGCTGAGTATTTCAAGCATTCCATTTTTATTTCAGGTTTCCAGTGCTTTCTTGATTTTCAAAAAGGTGTGACTGAACTGCTATCCCCACACTGAGGTACTTAGACTTGCTCCAGCTACTCAAAGCATGTAGGGAGAAAATGGGCAACCGGGTAACATGGGCAGTACTGTTACCAGGTAACATGTATCTGAGAACCTACGTGAGAATCAGGCATTAAGAATCTGTAAAATCAGCAATGATAGATGAGTTTTCAGGGAAATGTACCCAAGGACTCTGAGGTTAGCCTACGTTAGCTTGAAGACCATGATAGCGGAAAAGCATCCTGTTTTCTTTGAAAAATGCCATGGTATATTTTCTATTCACCTGAATCAGTGATTAAGGCAATGAATTAGCAGCTCATCTAAGAGGCAGCTCCCATGACGAGGCAACAATCCCTCAGTTCTTCACCCAGTTTGCTTCCTCAAGTTCAGTGGTGAAGCTCAAACCACCATGTTCTAACCAAGGGGAAGCACAAGGAATTGTGCTGCCACTGGGCTAAAGCTGACACTCTTATTGTTAAGCAAAACAATAAAATGTTGAGATATAAGCTGAGGATAGGTTGAGTGAGCTAGGGCTTTTCTCTTTGGAGAGAAGGAGGATGAGAGGTGACTTGATAGAGGTGTACAAGATGATAAGAGGCATAGATTGAGTGGACAGTCAGAGACTTTTTCCCAAGGCGACAATGGCTAACATGAGGGGACATAATTTTAAGGTGATTGGAGGAAGGTATAAAGGGGATGTCAGGGGTAAGTTTTTTACACAGAGAGTGGTGGGTGCATGGAACGCACTGCCGGCAGAGGTTGTGGAGGCAGATACACTGGGGACATTTAAGAGACTCTTAGATAGACACATGAATGATAGAGAAATGGGGAGCTATGTGGGAGGGAAGGGTTAGATAGATCTTAGAGCAGGATAAAATGTCGGCACAACGTTGTGGGCCAAAGGGCCTGTACTGTGCTGCAGTGTTCTATGTGCTAAGCTGAGCAGTAATTGAAATGCTGAAGCCTTCAAACCCTCATGAGATGCTGCAGATGGGAAAAGCTGGATGAGGGCGACAATCTAGAGAAATGGAAAGTACGTGTGCCAGAGAAATGTAGGTGAGAGTTTTGCTTGTTGGTGATGAGTTGCTGGCAGAGGGAAGATTTCATTGAGGTGATTATGGAGAAGTTTTAAAGGGAAAATAGGTTTTTTTATGCACTCATGGTAGTGGACATCACAAGCAAGGCACCTTCTAGGTGGTACTCACTGCAGCCATGGTGTGCCTGTGATGGGGAATGAATCTAGATGACAGTGGAGGGGTATCAGCCAAGCAGGTTGATTTTCCCTGGATGGCGCTGAGCTTCTTGTGTGTTGTTGGAGTTCCTCTCATACAAGCAAGTGGAGAATGCACTTCTGGTGGAAAGGCTTTGAGGGGTCATTTGTTATAAAATACACAGCCTCTGACTTGTTCCAGTATCTGTCTGACTAATCCAGATAAGTAACCCGTCAATGTGACCCCTCAGGACATTAAGGGTGGGATATTGAGCAACGGGAGTGGAGACACAAGAGACTGTAGATGCTGGAATCTGGAGCAACACACAAGATGCTGGAAGAACTCAACGGGTCAGGCAGCATCTGTGGAGGGAAATGGACAGCCGACACTTCGGGTCGAGACCCTTCATCCGGACTGAAAGAGAGAAGGGCGATAACCAGTATAAGAAGGTGAAGGGAAGGGGTGGAGCAAGAGCTGGCAAGCGATAGGTAGATACAGGTGAGGAGAGGTGATAGGCAGATGGAGAAGGGGAGAGTGGGAAGGCTGCGAGGTAACAGGTGGAGCTGACAAAGGGCTGCAGATGGTGGAATTTGGTAGGAGAGGAAGGTGAAGCGTGGAAACCAAATAAGGGAGGTGGGGAGGGCAGATGGGAACAGTGTGAGGCGGGGAACTAGTCAAAGGAGGGTGTGGCTGATGGGCAGATGGAGTGGGTGGAGGAGGGGAAAGAAACAGGGGGATGGGGGCTGGGGGGGGTGGGTGTAGGAGGAACTGGGTAGATCAGGAGGAGAGAGAAAAGGGACAGAAGGGGAGCACTTTACCAAACGCTGGAGAATCCAATGTTCATGCCGTTGGATTGTAGACTAGCCAAGTGAAATGTGAGGAGCTGTTATACTAGTTTGCGTTCTGCCTCACCTTGGCATTGGAGAAGGCCAAGGATAGACATGTCGGTGTGGGAATGGGGAATTAAAATGGCTAGCAACCGGGATCTTGAGACAGCCGCAACAGATGGAGCACAGGTACTCAACAAGGCAGTCACCTTGTTTGCGCCTGGTCTCACTGATGTAGAAGAGGCCACGTAGGGAGCACAGAATGGAATAAATAAGACTGTTGAATGTCATCCACAGATGTTAGGCTTCCTCTGGTTGGAGATGATCATTACCTGGCATTGGGTGGTGCAAAAGTTACCTACCACTTTTTAGCCTGTGTCTAACTTTTACTGCATTCATGAAAGGACTGCTTCATTACTTAAGCAGTTGCAAATAGAATTGAACATTGTGCACTCAGCAGCCTACATCTACTCTCCTGACTTATAATGAACAGGTCATTAATGAAGCAGCAGAGACCTGGAGGATTTGAGTATGTTGGCAGAAGGCAAGTATTGCAGAGGAAATAAGAGTTTGATTTCTGTTTCACCCACACATCATATCTACTGTAAATCAGACGATGTTGTTTGGCACATGATGAAGACAACTTACTGGTTTCTCTCTATAGCAAGAAACGAACAAGAAGAAGAAGAGGAAAAGCGAGAAATTAAAAGACGGCTAACACGGAAGGTAAGTCGCAGCAATTTGATTTGGATCCATTGGTGCAGAAGGAATGAGCCATTCACAGGCCACGAACCTCACAGCACAATGGGTGCCTATTCATTCAGCAAAACTGGCTAAAACCTTCATTTCATTTCTATATTCTCCCTTTGCTTTCAAAACTCCCCTTGAAGGGATGATTTTGAACAGCTACACTTCTGTAATTTCACTAAAATTCTTTTAAATAAATTAGAGGTGGTTACATGTTAGGAGGATGAGTTATGAGAATGGAGTGTGAGCATGATGTGAAATTCTAGAAGTCAACACTGAGCACAAAGGCTGGAAAATCTCATGTCAAAAGGTGAGCTGGTGGAAATCTGAAATAAAAACAGAAAATGCGGGAAACTCTCAGCAGGTCAGGCTGCATCTATGGATGCTCAAAGATCATCTCGGTGAAATCCTGAGGAGACACAAGAGACTGCAGATGCTGGAATTTGGAGCAAAAAACAAACCACGGAAGGAACTCAGTGGGTCAGGCAGCATCTGTGGAGGGAAATGGACAGTCAGTGTTTTGGGTCAAGGCAAATGATGGGGCTCAACCCAAAATGTTGACTGTCCTCTTCCCTCCACAGATGCTGCCTGACCCACTGAATTCCTCCAACAGTTTGTTTTTTTGCTCGGTGAAATCCTCCCTCTGCCAGATGGATTTTGTACAGTGATTCATCACTAATAAGTAAAGGTCTCACCTGAATTTCTCTAGCACACATACTTCTCATTTCTCTAACCTGTCATCTTCACCCAGTAGAACTAAAGTTTTAGGTCAAAGACCCTTGATCAGAACTGGAGGTGGGACTTCTGTCTGTCCCCAGTTCTGGCAAAAGGATTTTGACCTTAAATACTAACTCTGTTTCTCTTTCCAAAGATCCTACCTGATCTATTGAGTGCTTCCAGCATTTTCTGTCTTTATTTCACTAGGACAATGAAGCTGAGAAGGGATCTCACAAGAGACAAGTAATTAAAATGCTAAGCTTGTGGTCACTTTTGTGCAGATGTTCAGCAAAGTGAGCACCAACTCTTTATTTGGTCTCCCTACTGTCATGATCAGCAAGTGCACTGTAATAAACTGAATGTACCAATACATCGCTACCTCACCTGGAAAGGAATGTTTGAAGCCCTGATCTATAAATAAAAAAGCATCTTCTGCAAGGGGAATGGTGTGGGGTAGAGGAGCACATATTAGGGGTGACTGAAGAATATACAAGGCTATCAGGAAGAGTAGTCCCTCCAGAATATTGAAAGGGAGAGTAGAGAAAGATGGGCTTGGTAGTGACCAAGCACTGTAGGCAGCAGGATTGGTGGAGGATAATCCATTGAATATGGAGGCATTGGGATGGAAGTTGACCACAGAAAAATAAAACATTTTTATGGTTCTAGAATGAAGAGGAAGGATTGAGAACTGGAAATAAAATGGACATAATTCAGGACCTGGTTTGAAAGGAATTTTAATTGAAGCAAAAGGAAGCCATACTGAAGCACTATTTTGGAAAAATGGCAACTTCAGAAGAGATGTAATGGAGGTAGAAAAAGCAAGTGAGTGGTATAAAGGAAGCGGCTAACTTAAGTATAATCACTTGGGAACAAGTAGGCTTAGAGTGGGATATCCTCGGAGGTGGAGATAGAGAGGTTGAGGATGGGAGGAGTCGGATGGATTGCGTGTGGGTGAAGGTGGGTGTCAATCAGAAGCTAAGCTGGCGAACTGTTGATTTGGGAATACAGCAGAAAGCAGCTCTGATGCAGGATCATTGTCCTGAAGAAGAGATAAGGGAGTGGATGTGACGAGGACTGTAATAAAGAACTTTCCCCTCTTCCATTAAAAAGTCAGTCATAGTTAAGACCAAATCATGTTCCTTGGGGGAAGTGAGTGGGGTTTGAAGGAGAAGTTGCTTGGGGTAACAAAAGGTTCAGCCAGGTGGGGGAGATCGCTTGTAATCAAAGATTGTTTGAAACCTCCTTTCAAGGAAGAAGTGGGACACCTCCGGGCTGTCATGGTGCAGGATGAGGGTGTGGAGGAACTGGATGTCCATGGTAGAAAGAGGATGGCCAGGGCTGAGAAACTGGAAGTTGTTACTGGCAGAAGGCTTTGGAATCATTGCAAGTGGGGACAGACAGGACGAGAGAGGAGAAAAGAGTCAAGGCAGAAGTAAATTCCGTGGGACAAGAACAGGCTCTGATGACAAGTCCAACAGGTCATCCTGAGTGTGCATCTTGTGGGGGGCAGTGGAATCTGGCATATGGAGTTGGGAGGAGGTGAGAGCTGCATGTTTACACCACACACATCTTGCACATCAGAAGAGGTTGTGAGGCAAAGGAGAAGATTGGTAAATGTAGATTAGTTATGACCGTACTATCACCTTGAGTGTCTCTGGGCCCCTGCTAGCAATGGATTCTGACCAATGTCTGGAACCTCCTTCTCCAGCTGATGGAAACATGCTTATCCCCACCAGTCTGCTGCCACAGGCGGCTGTTCTGTGAGGGGGAGGTGAGTGTTGGTGGCTGCCATGCAATGTATGGTATGTACCTGCCATGGTAGAACTGCTAAGAGTCTAACATGTAAGATATAGATCCACGTCTTGAAGTGACTTCAGGCACTGGACATCTCCCAATTAAAAGATGCAGATTTTAATCAGCTTTTGTTAGCTTCTGAATTGCACCCTCTGGATCTGCAAGTAATAAGCAGCACAGCTTGTGACAGATGAGCACTACAATCGTGATTCGTCAGCAAGAACTCGATTTGTATTACACCGTGCAGTTTCTCCATTCATAACTATATAGTTTGAAATTATGATATGGATAATAAATAGCATCAAATGCATCTGTGTAGTTTATATGGAACATGAGCAGTGTGGCACACTTCGGCCCCCCACAATGTCAGTGCCGACCATGATGCCAATTTAAACTAATCCCATCTGCCTGCACATGGTCCCTATCCCTCCATCCCCTGCCTGTTCATCTGCCTGTATTAATGTCTCTTAAGTGTTGCTAGCATATGAAATGCTATCATATTATATGAAAATAATATCATAAAAATACTATCATCAGAAAAAGTTATTGAAACCAAATTGTTTTGCTGCCAATTGTAGTGACAGGATGGGCAAAACAGTGGCTCCCCAGCAGTTGATCAAGGCTGCAATGTAAGCCACACTCAGCACAAGAGGAAAGGCATCAGTTCAGATGGAAGCAGCTATAATATTAAAATAGCCGTCACTGCCTAGTTGTGTAAAGTGGGGAGCAAAATGAAACTTGGTAGATTCCACATGATAAGAGTTCTTAACAGGTCCAAAATGGTGACAGCAGTTTGTGCACTGACCTGTGGTGCAAGTCATTTGAGTTAAACAGGTTGATGAGTGTGTTGGCCCATTAGGTGAATGGAGAATGGACGGATCATGGTGTCAATCAACATTCAGCTTTTACTTAAGCCAACGCTGCTGTTTTCAACCTGCAACGTCGACAGTTCATTTCCCCCCACAGATGCTGCTCAATCCGCTGAGTTCCTCTAGCAGATTGTTTGTTGCTGTCATTTTACAGCTCAATGCTCTAACAATGTCTCTTAAACACATGTGGCAGGACAGAACTTCCATCACTGCTGTTTGAAGGCAATTAATTGCTGGTTGATTGCTTTTTTTTTCTTCGGGCTGTTGCTGTGATTCTCAATACTTTGAGAATCTTTGAAATAACCTTCTCAAGCTGGTCGAAATTTTTGAAGTCCACAAGGAGTAGCGTGAATGGTATTGAAGTTTTATTGTCAATAGGCTTCTCCAATTCGATCGCTCCCAGAGGTGGAGGCATGGGTGGTTATTTCACTTTGAATACAGTGCAGCTGGGAAAATGAACAGGGGGCCTGTGGGTAGGACAAGATTGGATGGGGTGGAGTCAGGAGATGGGTTCTCAGAAGCCAGTCATCTCGATCGAGGTTTTCATGCAGCAGTTCTCCCCCTTGGACCTGAGTGAGGCCAAGAGAATAGGCCACTCATGTTTCCGTAACAGAATCATCATTGAAATCTGGCATCTGCTCCAGTGACAGCAGCAACCTTAGAGGAGGGTAAGGAGCTAGTGGCCTACAAGGTCACCATAGCCATTATTCTTTGATGTACTGTGGGCAATCCAAACTGGATCTGTAGATACTTGGCAATGTTTTGAGGGTTTCCATCAAAGGGGAGACATACAAACTCAGTTCCAAGGCTGCATCTGACTTCCCAGGAATCAGAAGGGAGGGAGAGTGCTGACCATTTCAAGCTTCCCCAGCAGACAGTGCTTTACAGACACCACAACTCATGTTTCCTCTTCAAAGGATTCCATCCTCTCAATCCTAGCACTGTGCAAGGAACATGCAACGCAGTGCAGGGTTAAGGCCTGGTGTCCTGGCTGCAGAGCTGTTGGCTACATGCTGAGGCAGTCCACTCTCAGCTGCATATGTAGCACCCAAGCAACCAAAGCATGGACACTCAGTGACAACATCTTCTCAGTGAGAACATGGTGGATAACGTTTGCACGTACCCCTTTATTCTTTACAGTGGATGACGTGTGAGATGTGATGGGATCGGACAGTGGCACAGCTGGTAGAGCCGCTGCCTCACAGCTCCAGTGATCCTGACCTTAGGTGCTGTCTGTGTAGAGATTGCACGTTCCCCCTGTGATTGAGTTCTCCTGTTTCCTCCCACACCCCAAGGACGTGTGGATTGGTGGGGAATTTGTCTGCGGTAAATTGCCCCTGCTGTGTAAGTGAGTGGTAGAATCGGTGAGGAGTTGATTGGGATGAGGGGAGAATAAAATGGGATTGGTGTAAATGGGGGCTTGATGGTCGGTGTGGATTGACTCTGTGACAGCAGACTATTGACATAATGAGAAACTATCTTGGGCTGGTCTGGAAGAGACCTTGAATACATAGCAGAGTGGCCAAGAATCACGGTGACCTGTTGCATGCAGCATAATCTTCCCATCATGATAGCTCAGTCTTGCCATCACCTGTACACAGTGAGCAGCTAAAGAGGCAGAACAAAGTTTACAGAGGGATCTTTGGATGCAACTCCATAGCTCCCTGAAAGTGGCAACATAAGTAGATAGGATGGTAAAGAAGGCATACGGCGTGCTTCCCTTCATCAGTCGGGATGTTGAGTATAAAGGTCAGGAAGTCATGTTGCCGTTTTATAATATTTAGTTAAGCAGATTTGGAGTATTATATGTAGTTCTGGTTGCCACATTACAGGAAGGAAGTGTAGGCTTTGGCGAGGGTGCAGGAGAGGTTTACCGGGATGTTACCAGGATTAGAGAGTATTAGCTATTAGACGAACTTGAATTGTTTTCTCTAGAGTATCAGAGGCTGAGGGGTGACCTGATAGAAGTGTATAAAATTATGAGAAACATAGATAGAGTGTATAGTCAGGGTCTTTTACCCAGGGTGAAAATGTCAAATACTAGAGGGCATAGCTTTAAAGTGAGAGGCGGGAAGATTAAAGGAGATATTCAAAGCAAGTTTTTTTTTTACACAGAGAGTGGTAGGTGCCTGGAACAGCTGATGGTGGAAGCAGATACCGTAGCAACATTTAAGAGACATTTAGGCAGACACATGAACAGGCAGGGAATGGAGGTTTATGGACAACGTGCAGGCAGATGGGATTAGTTAGATTGGCATCATGGTCAGCACAGACATGGTGGGCTGAAGGGCCTGCTCCTGTGTTGTATTGTTCTACGTTCCAAGGCATGAGGCAACTAATGGAGGGATATGGACATTGTGTAGGCAGAAGGGATTAGTTTAATTAGGTGTTTAATTACTTCATAGGTGGAAGGGCCTGTTCCTGTGCTGTACTGTATGTTCTAATACAGGTTCATCTCAGTTGGTACCAATCACTCACCTACTAAACCATCCAGTCACAGAGTGTTGTAATTGGTGCTGTCTGGATTCTACAGTCAACTTAAAGAGCAGGCAGTGGAAACTAGGTGGCTGCCTGTATTTCACTCAAGGAACAAAGGTTAATCACACATTACACTCCCTGCACCATTTTCACTAGATCAAGAATTATGAACCCCCTCCCCCGCTGCCCCCCCCCCCAAACTGTACCTTGAGTTGACGGCTGATTTTACATGATCACAGATCTCACAAGGATTGCAGACATCATCTGAAGAATAATTAAATGAACACACATTTTAAACATACTTTGCACAGAACACAAGGACATGGGGAATAGAGTATCCAGGTGAAGGAGGTATTGTTAGTGAATTCTAAAACTTCAGTAAGAAATTCAAAGTTTTCGATAACAAAAGCAATTAAGTTACTATGTGGTTTCAAAATTTGCTGATTTTAATGGATGAAAAATTGTGGTTGCTCACGATCTCTGATACTGGTGAGCAGGGTTTCATGCCGGCATCAGGTACTTGGAAAATCCATCCAATTAATTGGCTTTTTATTCAGTGAGATAAGATTGCACCTTCTGGGCCTGTACATTCCCAAGTTCATTTGAGAATAGGTGAATTTCAGCAGCTTCATTTTAGTGGTTTTATTATACCCCCTAAAGCCCACAATCAGTTAATACTTCATAACACCTTACAGCCAGTGTAATCCTTTAGTAGCTATAATTGTAATACCAGGAAAATAAGGCATTGTAAAATAAACCTGAACAAAACCCTTAGCATATAGTAAATTAGGATAAAAATAACTTGATTTGTACAATAAAAACAGAAAATGCTGTAAATACTCAGCAGGTCAGGCAACATATGTGGAGAGAGAAACAGTGTTAAGGAAGTAGAGTATTTGCAGAGTGTTTTCTATCAATATCATGACCTATGTGAGCTAAGGACCATTGCACAGTCCACAGTTTAGACTGAGATTACACAATACAAAGTTTAGCACCAGAAGTAAACCCTTTTCTTTTGGTGTGACATGGGGCAAATTATATGCTGGTTTTATCGAACCTGGCAGGCTCATTATATGAGAGAATGTTACAAAATTATAAAAAATGAGCTTAGTAAATAGTTCCATTGAAGCAACAAAAATATTGGAAATTCATATTAATGCCTCCTCTAAACCTAATATCTGGTTATTATTTACACACTAAAGAACAAAAAGTACAATAACTTGCTTTTATGTATCACTTGCATAATATCCTAAGGCATCCTTTCCTAGGTAAGAAGGTGAAAACTACGCAAGCTGTCTCCGGGTAATGAACACCCGAGTTATGGACTTTCAAACGAGCTTCCATTTTGTTATTAAATTCAAAAGTCTGATTTGTGTGCGTACATTTGTTCTAGTTTCCCCTCTCTCTCCATTTCTAGTAATTCTTCTTTCTTATCAGCCTTTTATCCTTTTGATGCCACTCATTACAATACTGTGGAAGTGTGGTTACCATATTGTGATTTTTTTGTGTATTTTCTGACTTAGGGACAAAGTCAAATAAAGGACACTTGTAAAAACAAGAACACATTCATTACCCCGAGGTGGCCTGTACAAATTCTCCAGATAATCCTTCACAATCTCTGTCTTCCTTCCATTCCAGCTTGTCATTCCTTATTTTCGTCACTCCTCCACTGACAGCCATGCTTTAAGTAGTTTCAACCTTGCGCTCTAAATTCCTTCTCTTACCCTGTCTGACTCTCTATCCTTCTCTCCTCTTTTAAAACCTCCACCTCTCTGACTAAGCTTTTAATCACCAGTCTTAATGTTTCTTGATGCAGGGTTTCGACCCAAAATGTCAACAGTTCCTTTCCCCCCATAGATGCTGCTTGACCCACTGAGTTCCTCCAGCAGATTGTTTGTAACTCCAGATTCCAGCATCTGCAGTCTCTTGTGTCTGCTCCTTAACATTTCTTTATCCAACTTGGTTTCATGTGAAATAGTGTAGAACATCTCACCTTATCAAAGGCATCACATAAATGCTGGTTCATTTCTATTGCATATACCAGAGCCCATAGGTTGACCTGAGGCTTTGCTTTACAATTAAAATAATGTAAGATAAGATACCTTTATTAGTCACATGTACATTGAAACACACAGCAAAATGCACCTTTGCGTGGAGTGTTCTGGGGGCAGCCTGCAAGTGTCACCACGCTTCCGGCGCCAATATAGCATGCCCACAACTTCCTAACCCGTACGTCTTTGGAATGTGGGAGGAAACCGGAGCACCCGGAGGAAACATACGCAGTCACGGGGAAAACGTACAAACTCCTTACAGACAGCGGCCGGAATTGAACCCGGGTCGCTGCCACTGTAATAGCGTTACACTAACCGCTACACTACCGTGCCGCCCACAGTACAGAGAAACAAAGACACAGCAAGCTACATGCAGCCACCCTGGCATTAGCTTTGCATTGTCATATCTGAACAGATCACACGGAATCAGTCTGTGATTTCCCCAGTTACACGCCTGGGTTGGTTCCAGACTGGGGCACATTTGTAAACTTGGCCCACCATTGATGAAGCAGCAAGCAGGCTTGTGATAGCGCTGGAGAGGGTGCAGAGGATGTTTTTTGGGATAGAGTGGTTCAGTTCAGAGGAGAGACTGGAAAGGCTGGGCCTGTTTTCTCTAGAGTGGAGAAGCTTAAGAAAGGACTTGAATGAGGTATATAAAATTATGAAGGGTTTAGGTAGGGTAGACAGCAGGAAACTTTTTCCCATATCAGAGGTAGATAAAACTTGAGGACATAGATTTAGGGTAAGGGTTAAGAGATTAAGAGGGGATATGAGGGGGATCTTCTTCACCCAGAGAGTCGTGAGTACCTGGAATACACTGCCTGAGAGAGTGGTGTAGGCTGGGTCATTGACAGCATTTAAGAAGTGTCTAGAGGAGCACTTGAAGAACTTAGGCGTAAAAGGCTATGGACCAAGTATTGAAAGATGAGATTAATAGGGATGGATGCTCACTGGTCAACATGGATGTACTGAGCTGAATGGCCTGTTTTCATGCAATATGACTCTCTGACTACGACACAGAGACATAGCCCACTCAAGGTGAGTAAGAGGGCATATGCTGCGGGTATGGTGGCCATTCGACTATTGGACAGTTGTAAAAGTCCATTTGATTGAAAGGAAGTCCACCGTTCTTATCTGGTGTGGTCCATTTGTGACTCTAAATTGGCATGATGTTGGCACATACATTGTCTGAAGGCCTGCTCCTGTGCTGTACATTCCTCGTTCTAGAACACAGCAATATGATTGAACAATTAGGAATGGATAACTGTGATACCTAAGCCCAGTGAGTGAACTTAAAGAGTAAAACAGGGATATGGGCAAGGCTAGCACCTATTGACAAAGTAGGATGACAGGGACAAACATTCAGGAGCAGTGGAATGGTAGAGGATCAGTTGGCTGGGGTGTATTCTAAATAAAGGCCAGGACTCACAGCACCAGTGACCCAGGTTTAATTCTGATCTCAGGTACTATCTGCATGAAGTTTGCATATTCTCCATGTGACAGTTTCCTCCCACATCCCAACGACATGGTTAACTGGCCAATGTAAATTTCCCCTGGTGTGCAGATGAATATTAGAATCTGGAGGGAGTTGATGGGAATGTGGGAAAAATAAAAGGGGATCAGTGTAGGCTTGGTGCGAATGGGTGGTTGATGGTCGGCATGGACTCAGTGGGCCTGTTTCCTTGTGGTATTGCTGTAGGCTTGAAACAAAACACTAATTCATAATTAATGCAGAATCATTATTACGGCGATATGATGGATATGTGCAGTCAGAAAACGACCCTGGCCCACAGCAGAGCAAAATGGAACATTGAATCATGCACTTCCCACGTGTTCCCTCATGGTAATCATAGGCAGTACTCAACGTTCTTGCTTGGTGTCTCCCCTGAGCTGTGAACTGACTGTCCAAGTGTTGGTGAGATTACTTACCTACAAGTAAGCCGATACAGATGTGATAAATGGGACCCACATATATCTTGAATGACCCACCTATATAGCCTGGTATTGGAAAAGATTACAAGAAGGTGATGAAATTTAATCTTTTCTTGTAAATGTGCAATGTCAATTTTGTTTTTTCTAGCTTAGCCAAAGGCCTACTGTGGAGGAATTGAGGGAGAGAAAAATCCTTATCCGTTTCAGTGACTATGTGGAGGTGGCTGAGGCCCAGGACTATGACAGACGTGCTGACAAGCCGTGGACAAGGCTGACAGCTGCTGACAAAGTAAGATGGCAGGAAAAAATATACAGATGTGTTGGAATGGTGGAAGTATTGAAAGCGTTTATTTTAACTAGTTATGCAGAAAACTATCGCCACAGCAAATGATACACAGCAATAATTGCCATTTTACTAAATGTGGATTTGATGTTCATATTTCATGTTCACAATCTAGACAAAGAGTCACGACCCGAACCATCGACTGTCCATTTCCCTCCGTAGATGCTGCCTCAGTGTTTTGTGTGTTGCTCCAGATTCCAGCATCTGTAGTTTCTTGTGTCTCTATTTCATGTTCACACTCCTACTGAAATGTAAAGAGCTTTGTACAGATCACAGAGCCAAGGCACAAAGTGAATGCCTCTGTCCCCTGAACCATAGGTTGAGCATCAACTATAACCAATGAATTGTACTTCCAGCAGTACAAGACTCAGATCTTTCTCAATAACTTAACTAGTTGTGTTTCTGTGCTCCAATTATGACAGATAGTAAACATTGTATATGAGGGCACCCGTACACATGCTCAGCTTTAAGGCAACACTTTCACCACCCCTAATTTAAGAATCCTAAAATATCGACCGTTCCTAAAAGAGTGGTCCTTGAAACTGGGGAGGAAAAGCCCTTAGGTTTCTTGATTCCCAAGAAGTTTATCAACAAGTCATTGTCCAAGAACCTCTTCCCCCTAGTTTTCCCAAGTCTTGAATTTCTTACCACCTGCATTTTCAAACATCTACCTCTATCAGGGGAGTAATCCTAAACCTAAAGGTTTTAGACAGCTAATTTCAGTGTCGTTACTGCAGAGTAGGTAGTGCTAGAAACATGCACTGGGATCATCATGCCAGAGTAACCCTTGTCCCTTTGAGTCAATGCAAGATGCATATTCCACCTCACGGTCATGATCTAATTTTCTATTTAGTATTACTTACAATGTTTACTGTGCTGCTACACATATATGGGACCCAGCTTCATGAGTGTCTGGTACAAGCTGAAGCCAGCAAGTGCTGATTGAAGCCACAACTGCCTCCCTTAAAGGGAAGTGCTCTGTACGCCTACAACTAATGGTGGAAAATCTTGTCGCTGATGCTGGAAACCAGGCGGCACACAGAGAGAGCAAGCAAAAGGATTCTTACACCTTGGGTTGACAATGGTGGAGGAAAGTGAGGGGACTTCCCTCTACAGATATGAGGAGGCTTGCCAGGCCAATGGTCACATGGGAGGAAGTCCCAACCAAGGTGACCACCAAGGGTGAAAGCACCACAGAAAATTTAAGAGTTTCACTTGTGTGACACAGGTTAATGAAAGCATCATCAAATCCCATCCATCACCAGCCTCTCACACTGTTACTTGCAACCCCCCTCTCAAAACCCATCAGTCAGAACTCCTACCTTCAACTTGTATGTCACATTGCCTTCTCACACACCACTGCGCCAATACATGCATTCAAACCTTGTACGTTCCACACATTGCCAGCTATTCAGGAAACAGAGGCACATTGTACATAGCAAAACACTAAAAGATTTCACCCTCCATTTCCAGAAGTAGACAGTACAAAACAAACACCTCCAGAGTAGACTGGTGAGGGGCAAGCATGGTTCACTGGTCTGGAGGGCGGAGGTTTATTGTTGAATTGCTGCCACAGTGTCCTTGGCCAGAAGTGGAACAGTGACCATTGAAGATGATGCTGTGCTCCTACCTAATTCCTCTTCTCACATCTCTCGTTCTACAACCTCAACTGCAGATGGTGTAACCATTCCCACTTCCACTCACCATGAGCCCATTGTGCCTATGTGCTTTCTTTAAGTCAGCAGAAATTCCAACCAAACGGTGGTAACTAAGCAACAAGCCAGCAATGAAGGAAGCACCCCATCACTTGTTCTGCAGCTACCAGCTCAGACCCTATCGCTGCAGGTACTGTAGATGGTAAGCGATGCAGAAACTACATGTGGTGAGCCTTTGGGCAGCAGTGGTATGCAGTCTGGTCAGGAGAAAAGGGAGCCCAGGTCCTAGCTCCCAGCAGTACAAGGATTGTGCTCCAGAAGACTAGGATGAGGACTACAGCAGGGCAATATTCAGTTGGAAATTGATGGGAACACACCAGGCACAGTGCAGTGTGGTAGGCCTGGTTGAAAACCTGTGCTGGGGTCACAGAGCATGGGATGTCCATCTCCAACCTTGTACAGATCTTTGCACAGAGCCTGAAGCCCATCCATTGCAGGGCGGAAACAGTGGTCAGCTCCATATCACAGCCCAACTTCACAACAAGTGACTGTAGTTGCCTTCAAAGGACATATTTAAATAGGTTTTCCCAATCACAATCGTGCTATAATCATTGCAAAATGCAAATAGTGTTCTCTAATCCATCGATCACATTCTGACCAATGTATGTTATGGAAACAGGCATTATAGCAGAACTACCTGTACTATGACCTTGTTGTCCTTGTAAATGAACAGAAGTGCTCTTTTACCTCTTGGGTATAGCCATAATGATATTTGTAGAAGCTAAACTTATCCCTAAACCTCCAGACTCATCTTAAATAAGGTAAATGATTTGAAAAGGGCTGATGAGAAGTGGAGACTTCTTACTCCAGGGCTTTTCTAGCCATCACATTGTGTTCAACTTATTATTGGAAGAAGCGGCAACCTGACACACACACCCCAGAACGAGCAAGTTGTGTCAGATTTCATGACATATTCAGAAATGGGGATTGCCCCTCAGAACACAAGAGTAACAGCTTCTTTCAGTAATAAAATAGTAAGAAGGTAGTCAAAAAAAGTCTCACAGTTATAAAGCACTTTTCCTGACCTCATAACCTCTCATCTTTATGAAGTGTAATGTAGGAATGTAGGGCTGTAATGTAGGAAACAAAGAGGTGAACAAACGTTGAAAAAAACATTTAGACAGGTAGATGGATAGGAAAGGTTTAGAAGGATATGGGCCAAATGCGAGGAAGTGGGACTAGCTCAGGTAGGCATGGACAGTTTGGGCTGAAGGACCTGTTTGTATACTGTGTAACTTCCATCTAAAGGATGACAACAGGTTTTAAAATGTTAATGTTTTAATTGATTATTTCATTTAACAACTTGTTAGAGAACAGATGAGTAGTGTTGCCTTATTAGAAAGGGATAATCCAGCAATATGAATGGCAAGGAAGTTAAAATCGCTCAAAAATTTGGATCATTTCTAGAGTCTTAAAGGTTACAAGGATGAGATGTACTGATGTGGCCATGAGGAAGTCATTGAACAGTGGTGTTCTGCAAGATGCATCATTGTTTTTTGATGTATATTAACAGCTGACTTGAGGGAATAGGCCACAATTTCAAGATAAACAGATGCCACAAAATTTGCAAGTGTAGGAAACAGGAGAAAGTAATAAGCTTGATGGGGATTTATACCGGCTGATAGAATGGGTGGACACATAGTGGATGAAGTTCATTGAAGGAAGGAAGAGTGAGAAGAAAATACAGATGCTGCAATAAAATAAAGACCTGGCTGTGTCACTGGATAGATCTTTGATTGTGGCTGGAGTGGTTAACTAAGGGGTGACATAGGATCCTGAGCTTTGTATGGAATAGGCAAAACATTGTGCTGAGCATTAGTTTAGCCCAGCAGCAATAAAGGGCCCAATTCTAAACACCAGACTTCAGAAAGGATATGCCGTGCTTTAGAGAGGATACAGAACAGTTTGACTAGAGGTGAGGGATTAAGGTTAATGGATCCACTGAAGAAGTGGGGTTGTTCTATCGAGAATGGAGGAGGTTAAAGAGTATATGTGAGAGAGATGTTTAAAATAAGTGAATGTTCAAGTTTTTGTCATGTGCACAAGTACAGTGAGATACAGATACAATGAAAAACTTGCTTGCAGCAGCATCACAGGCACTTAAGTACAAACAACATACAGAATATAAATTATACACAAATTATACAAGACAGTGAAGATAGAGAGAAAAAAAGACTGCAAGAACGACCTTAATGCAAAATAAAACACACAATCAGAGACATGTCCATGGTAGAGCAAGAGGTGGTCTTTAGTGTGCCGTTGCTGAAGGCAGTTGACTACCTCTTGGCTTACTACAGTGCTTGTGGATAAGAAATGCTGGTGTTTCTGCTAAAGGGAAACCCCATCAATCAGTGAGAAGACAGAACACATCCAATTAATAAATGGCCATACTGCAGCCATTGCAATAGTGTTAGAGAGCAGTGAAGGCTCAGGTTGGTTCACTGAACAACAATACAGTAGGTGCTAGGTACTGGATGAAGGGAGAGCATTCTTCAAAGTCTTTGCAGCTCTGCTGTTGTCACCCTGACTTGCACTTTGCAGATGATGGAATGATTTTGCAAAAGGAGAAGTCCCTCACAATGGTATTCACATTCTCCCACATGGTGCCTAGTTCAGCTAATTGTCTGCCTTCTGCTGATCCTCAGGATGTTATTATTGAGAGGAATAGGGAACAATGATGTTATTGAATATTATAGGGAAGTGGTGGGTGATGCAGGTGATCGTTGCCATGCACCAGCGTGACATGATTGCAACTTATCAATTAGTCTTCCAAGTCCAAATGGTAGCAAAATCTGGACGAATTTGACAGGGGACTGCCACTCCAATGGAGCTGTGTCCTCATGGATCTCAGGGCCAAGGCACCTCCTGACAACATATCCAGAGCTGACTGCATGCCGCCTTCTTCCTTCTCCTCCTCTCCTTGCTGAGAAGGTCTCTGTCCTTGGGATAGCCCAATTTTGGAGGATGCAGCAGATGAAGAGTCCTTCAGAGTATCGAAGGGTGCTTCCAGATAGTCCAGGTATTATCAATCGCACCTTGACTACCTCAATGGCACTCTCCACAAACCTCAGCCAGCAACCTAGATTGGAATGAGACACCATGAAAGTAGGGAATAGCTCATCCTCCAGGAACCATGCTTCTCTCTGGAATGGTGTGGACACAGTGAACCACCTCAGCATGAACACGCCATGCAACCTTCCTTGATGCATGATGTTTATCATGAGGGATTTTGCAGTGGATTGGTGACTGCTGAAGGTTCTTGAAGAACTCTGGTGTCACATGTGAAGTCTAGGGTGAGATTTCGGTGCAATCTGTCAGTTCATGGGTTAGAGGGCAGATATCATCCAGACATCAGTGACCTTCATTTCTAAAGACACAACGGTGCAGGCATGGGCTCGGGACAGAGCAGGACGGGTTAGATCTAAATCACTGGCTTAGCCCCCAGATAAATTGTTCCTCAGGCAGCGGGAGGCACCCAGAAAACTCTTGGGGGAAATAACCTTTGCTGGACAAGGCTTCTCACCTTCCTCCTCTGGCTTTGCCCTTGACCTCTCTCTTCCCTGCTGCTCCTTGTCCTGCTGGAGGCATAGAAAGAGCCAGGCTTGGGTTCCACTTTCGGCCAAACTCGCTTCAAGACTTCCAGTTGCAGCCTTCAGTGACCTCTGCAGCAAATAACTCCAAACCTGCAAGCAATTGATGATTCCTTTCAATATTGCAGCTGCTGGATCCCTCCCTGCTTTCCAGGGTGTGGCTCATTCACAATTCCTGTGTGTGAGCTGCACGATATTAATTGCATAAATGGAAACAGTTTCATAGGGAGATGGCTCAAGGGTCGACATCACCTGCGCTAACTCTACAGGTAGAAATTGGATTGCTGCTAAAAAGGGCACCAGGACACCATTGTGTGATTAACCTGTGCCTTATCATTTAGGTGATGCAGAGGCATCCAGCAGCAAAACATGCAGGGATGCTGCTTCCGTGATTTTCCATGACACACAGGTCACTCATGCCTGCTATCTTCCATGGTGCCCATCAAGCCTGCCTTAACGTTGCTTAAAGGGATCCTGCCCAGTAGGATCTTCAGCTGTTGCTTGTGAACTCTACTGTGGCCCCACTTACTGTAGGCTCTTCAGGATCCAGCCCACCTCCTGAGCAAACACCACCCCACCCAAACTCAAGGCCCATCCCTGTCCCCAACCATACCTGACCGAGCACACACAGAACCTCCCACCTACTACTGACCCTACCCCACCCACACTCCAATTACTGATCCTATCCCCACCAAAAACCCTGGCAGCCTACCCTCTGACCGCCAAACCTGCCCCAATCCCTGAATCTCCCCATCATTCCCTGGCCCTTCCCTCAGATGTATCCTATCACTCCATAAAGATCTTCCCTTTGAGTGGACGACGAGGCACGTTCAGTATGGTTTCACATGCCACTGAACTTAACAGGGGCAAGGTGCACAATCAAACTTCCCTTGGCCTGCCACAAACTATATCCAACACCTCTTTAGAGGCACCAATCAAATTCCAGGCACTTAATATCTGACTTCTGAAAGCACATGGTAAAGGGCAAGAAATTAAATTTAATGTAAACTTTAGATATACCTCACCCTGCCAACAGTGCGCAAGTGGCAAAAGGAATACACCCTGAATACACAGAAGACTTGCTTCCTCTATAAGTTACCAGCCAGTGATGTCACAGCCCTGAGGTCCTCTCTGGGAGCAGAAGGGTCTGCTTGTTCCAGTTGTCCCCAGGTATTAGCCTGCTGGTCACCCCAGTCCCAACACTACTACAGTGATGTCAAATTAGACCTGAGGGGTGGTCCTCCTCTGTTGCAGATTCTAATGTTGTAGCTACCACAAGAACAAGAACTACCCTACCACAAGAACTACCCTGCCATGAGCACTACCCTTCTGCAATAACTGGGATGTTCCATCCTAGGGTTGATGGCCTTCCTTGTGATGGCAGCTTTCATTGTGACAACCTATCAATGCATAAATCAGGAAAACAGGCAAGTGAGAATGGAAGAAGGAAATCCTAGCCATCACAACTCTGCTTTACAGAGAACTCAAAAAATAAATATACTTAAAGGTCCCTGACTGATACTTAAAATATTGTGTAAAGCTTTATTATTTCAAAAGATCTCTTGTTGAACATGGAAATTAGTATAAAGTAAATTTAGTAATTACAAAAAAAAGCATCTTTGTTCAAAATGAAAATAGTTTGGAATAATTTACTAAATAAGGTAATAGAAATGAAACACAGATGCACAAGAAGTATTGGTTTCAAAGGGAAATGGTTTTTTATTGGATTTAGAGCTTACAATTTTAGTTTTTTTTTGTGGGAACGCCGAACCAAACATTGAACCCCAAGCAGGTCAGGCAGCATCTGTGGAGAGAGAAAGACACCTGTTCTGATGAAAGATCATCAAACCGGAACATTAACTCTGTTTCTGTCTTTGGAGATGCTGCCTGAATTGCTAAGCATTTCCAGCATTTTGTTTTTGCACCTTTGATGCCCCAGGCAAGTCCCTTTATGCCTTAATTGCTTTTGTGTGTCAGATATGTCCTGTAATGGATACTTTCCAATTGTCTAACAAGTTCTTTGTGAAATTGAGCTGAATCTAAAAGCAAACGCAATCAGGTTACAAAACTTTGGGGAGGTGGTGGAGCAGTTGGGAACACAGGAAGAAGAGATCATTTACAAGGAGGGCTGTTCCATATGGACTCATTTGAACCATGTATAACGGAGGTATCATTACCGATAATTTACTTTGAGTCAAAATGCAAGTTCTGGCATTTAAAGTTAACTTTAACTCCACCTTGGTTCCAGATTCCTTAACTTCCTTACTTGACTAAAACCACCAATTACTGCTTTTGAATTTTCAGTTGACCTAACCACCACAACTGCCAGGGGGAAGAGTTCCAGGTTTCCAATACTCTTTGTGTGAACTAGTTGTTTTGTGATATCCACAAGCAGGAATTTGATAGGAATATTAGTTTAAAAAATACATAAACAGCACGGGAGTAAATTAAACTCCAAAGTCCCTCTAAATTTACATATTTTTTCATTTGCAGGCTGCTATTCGTAAAGAACTGAATGAATTCAAGAGTACTGAAATGGAGGTGCATGAATTAAGCAGGCATCTAACAAGGTAAGTGAGCCAGTTTTGCGTCACATTGAATGGAATATTTTCATATTCTAGATAAAGCCATCGATTAAATGTTTAAATGTTTACATTCTTCTCAGGTTTCACAGGCCCTAGCCATTAACAGTGCAGAACCACAGTGAGTCTTACAAAAACCTGAAGTGCTAGGACTGTACAGGTACCTATTAATCCCAACTGGGACAGAACTCTTCTAATTGCCTTTGTGTGTCGGATATGTCCTGTAATGGATACTTTCCAATTGTCTACCAATCTACTCACCTTCAAGAGTCGTCATGTCCTTCCAGGGATTTGATCAGATGTACCACATCCATGAGCTGATGTTGTATTTAGACATCTAGTACTGTCATTCACTGTTGTCTCGTTCTCTCTTGTTATTTATTGCACTGGGTGGTGCATAAGGGTGAAATCCCCATCTATAGTATGCTTAATGCCATTATGTCTGTGATGGAGGTGAGACAGCACACTGCAGTTAATTCTCCAAAAGAGCTCCATAAAGTTCCCTTCGGTTAATATTACTGAACTTTTACCACACTATTGCTTTGTGACCTTAACTGAGGCAACGGCATCCAGTTTATCAGGCACTGGCTGGAACTAGAGGGAGAAGTTATCTCTGATAAATATTCTTCATTCAGCAGGTCGGTGGGAAGGGGTTTACCCTGCACTATATGTAGCAGATATATTTATTATAAAATATAAAATAAAATGACACATAATATTAACAATAAGCAGCAATGTCAAAACTGTATCAATAACAAGCAAAAATGCAGTTAACGATGATCTGATTGGATGGAGCACAGGTAACAGACCACTGTAGTTTGTTTAAGGACGTTCCTGCAAATGGTTAAATGAAGGGTTTCTTCATTGCACAGATTGTATATATTGAGTTTTGCATATGCAAGAAGCTTCTTCCACATCCAGTTTGTTGGTCTAGCAGAATAAATATATTACACTTCCAGATTACAAACTTTCAGATATTAGGTAAGAATAATGCTAACGAATCAAGTCCAATATTCAATCAAAGCCTATTATAGCATCTTGCAGCAATGATTTTATCCAAGTCATTTGAGCATTGTGCTGCATGTTAGATTGGATTATGGAAAGGTTAAATAAGCATCTCTTTAGTTTGAGAAAGTATATATTGTAAGATATTGAAAGAAAAGGCCTGTAACTTGATGATGATAATTTGTATGATATGTTACACATATGGCTGCATTTTTCAAGAAAGACTTTCTACCCATAATCGAGTGCACTATTTTGTGCAGGAAAGTAAGTGAATGGCAGTGTAAGTCAAATGAGCCATCCGTTTGTGTACAGTGAGGAATGAGTGTGACTGTGTACCAACCCAGGCAATATGTGTGAGTGGGATGCCGTTACCAGGCAATACATCCCTCCATGGAATATTTTCTAAAGTGATCATTATTCTGAAGTTCAGCATCCAGGATATATGTGCTCAATTAATCTAATATTCTCAACCTTCATGTACCAGTTTGATTTTAGATAATGTGGCTGTATCAATCAGAGGCCTTGGTTCTTAAACTACACCTAATTCTATTACAAAGTCATGATTTGGCTTTGAACATTTAGAAGACAATGATGTTATTCTATTTTTTTTATGATTTCTGTTAATAGAAAAGGAATCTCTAACAATGGCCTCAGTAGAATTACAAGGGATGGAAATCTTGCCATTAACTTTAAGAGAGTCTTTAAACTACTGTTGCCCATTAACCAAATATTACCATTACCATTTTTGTTTTTAATTTTTTCTCCCAGCATTTTAACCAGACCTACTGAAAAATTCATATAGGTACTGTTGATGTTTTACTCCTTCATACTGGAGCTTTAACCATTCTTTTTTGTGTGTGTATTAGCTAAACCATTCAGAGTCTTTGCTGCCCAGTTAAGTCTCCAATTCCTCCATGTTTCAAATGGTCTGAACAAACTGTGTGAATTAATGTGAATGTTGAATACCTGTACATAGTTGTCTTTGTAAAGGAGTGGAAGTTGTGACTGTTCCCCCGTGCTCTTCCAGTACTGTACAATTAAAACAAAATTGATGTATGAAAACTTGTAAATAACCATAAAAAACGTTTGACTCTCTAATATGGTTTGCTCCAGGCTTTGCCATCTGTACATACTGAATTTGCATGTTATTGTATAACTTAAATTACTGTCTACAAGTTTGTTTCAAATGATGTATACAGTTTCTTAAAACTAAATTTTATTTAAAAAAAGTTTTTTAGTCGTTGGCATTCAACAACTGTTTTTACACAAAAGGGGCTTCAATTTAAATAGTTTGGTTAAATCTAATTTTGCTAAATAACTAAATAACTGGTCCCATTAAAAGTTAAAACAAAGGCAAACTGGTGTCATTTCATTTTCACAGTCATTTGATGCAAACTTCTCCAGGTTACTCAAGTTTGCAATGAGTACATATTGTGAGTTCATTAAAGATAAGGCAATACGACTCCTGCTACTGGATCTCACATGACATTCGGAAAGGTGGGAAATTATATCCAATGGACACTATAGCTGCAAAGAGGTTTACATGCAAACATCTAATGAATACCAGAACCATATGGAGTGGAGAGGTAATGATATTAGTCAGTGTGCAATGTTGATTTAATGCCAGTGCTGCCAACTTCAAACCATTATTGACCCAACTTCATCCCTTAATTTCACACAGGCAAACATAACAATAAACAGTGCAAGGCATCTCCCATCATATTACTTAAAGGGATCATGAACCATTAATGGTTAGGTACTGGATTATTTCCTTTCGCTTTTGCATATGACTAAAGGTTCACTGGTCCTCAGGATTTGTTGACTGGTGCTCAAGACCTACATTTTATGTTCCAGAACCAGTTGCTTGCAGATAATGAATGGCCTAGTATGGCTTTGTCTCAGAACTGAACAAAAAGAGAATGAGCAGCGGCCACACAGAGAATAGGAAGTAGAGGGAAAAAGATTCTCAGCAAGAGGCCACATCTGCAGCAGATGTGTTGGGAACATTTTGTTTTGACCTGAACTGCAGCAATGACCAATTCCAGACACTTGTACTTCACTAATGAGATTGTAAACAAGTTGATGATTGCTGCAGCTGCAATTCAAGTCTCCGAGCAGGGAAAGTATTTATGGCTGCCAATGTAACTGTGCCCCTGGACCTTGATGCAACTGGCTCCTTCCAAGCAACACTTTGCTGTTTGCTATATTGAGGTTTTTCATACAATGGGAATAAACAATCACCAATCTTCAAACCATTGAGGAGTAAACTTACTAATATAGACAAGATAGCTTTCCGAATTAAGTGAGGAAAGTTTAGTGTTTACTCTAGAAATATATATCTATTTTAATGACATCAGCATGAATAATTAAAGAGCAACCTGGTTATCCATTAGGTGTAGCAAGGAAAACTGATAATTGATCAACTGTCCCCAACTCTTTGAAGAACAGATTTATCAGGAAGTCTTACCTAAAAGAAATCTCTTTGCAGTTAACAACTGTTTAATAAAATGAATTCCAAGAATTTAGAAAATGGTACAGCATGTACCTTACTGAAAGGGAGAATATGGTTTGTATCTTTTTCAACAGCTCATCACAGAACACACATAGGATTGGTATGAAACTAAAAGATTTTGTCTTGTTGAGCTAATCTCTCAAACCCATCATTACTAAAGCCTGTTCTGTAGACATCATCATGAAGTTTCTTATGCTTACGACATGGCAACTATGGAGTGAAACAATTAAACAAAAAATATTTCGTAGCAAAATTAAATGTGGGCTCTTCAGAAGCACAGGCAGAAATTATAACAGGCAAATAAATACATGATTGAGGCAGTTAAACGTATTTTGTATCTGAAAAACAGAAAATGCTGGAAACAGTAGATCAGGCAGCATCTGTGGAGAGAGAAATAGTTAATGGTTCAGGTCAAAGAACTTCTGTCAGACTTCTTTCGTTAATAAATATGGCATTTTTACAGGGGGACCACGACAGTGAAGAATATAAATAGTGAAGAAAAAAGTATTGTGGTACTTCAGAGACCAAGAATTCTCAAATCCACTGAACCTGATAAGCACATCATGGGATTTCAAGTGATTGCCCACATAGTTGATTCATCTGTGATAATCCTCCAAAATTCTTAGATTCTGGGACAATTCTACAGATTGGAAAGCCCCAAATTTAACAACAGTGTTCAGGAAAGGAATAAGGGAGAAATTAGGAGATTTTCCACCAGTCTGTCGGATATAATTATTGTGAAGTTGCTAAAATGTATTACCAAGGAGCAGTCTCATAGGGTGCAGTTTGAACAGAATGCAAAAAGTCAGGAATTTGGTAAACAAGAGAATGAGTGATCTCATTCTGAAATTTAGTTTTGCATTCAGAATTGAGACTTTAATTGTTTACAGCTTTAGACAAAGGTTTCATAGGGGGTAATTGGGTGGTTTCATTAAAACAGGATACCTAAATGTGTGCTAATTATTGTTCGCAAAGGCCAAGTCGGTACTTAGCAATTTGGGCGTGGTTTAAATAGAACCATAGAACAATACAGCGTAATACAGGCCCACCATGTTCTGCTGACCTTTAAACCTCGCCTAAGACTATCTAACCCCTTCCTCCCATATATCCCATTTTAAATTCCTCCATATGCTTATCTAATAATCTCTTGAACTTGACCAACGTATCTGTCTCCACCACCACCCCAGGCAGCGCATTCCATGCACCAACCACTCTCTGGTTGAAAAACTTCCCACTGATATCTCCCTTGAACTTCCTACCCATTACTTTAAAGCCATGCCCTCTTGTATTGAGCATTGGTGCCCTGGGAAAGAGGCGCTGGCTGTCTACTCTATCTATTCCGCTTAATATTTTGTATACCTCTATCATGTCTCCCCTCATCTTCCTTCTCTCCAATGAGTAAAGCCCTAGCTCCCTTAGTCTCTCATCATGATCCATACTCTCCAATCCAGGCAGCATCCTGGTAAAACTCCTCTGCATCCTTCCTATAATGAGGCGACCAGAACTGGACACAGTACTCCAAGTGTGGTCTAACCAGAGTTTTGTAGAGCTGCATCATTACCTCGTGGCTCTTAAACTCGATCCCATGACTTATGAAAACTAACATCCCATAAGCTTTCTTAACTGCCCTATCCACCTGTGAGGCAACTTTCACGGATCTGTGGATATGAACCCCCAGATCCCTCTGCTCCTCCACACTGCCCAAAATCCTGCCATTAACCTTGTACTCTGCCTTGGAGTTTGTCCTTCCAAAGTGTACCACCTCACACTTGAACTCCATCTGCCACTTCTCAGCCCAGCTCTGCATCCTATCAACATCCTTCTGCAAGCTTCGACAGTCCTCCACACTATCCACAACACCACCGACCTATGTGTCATCTGCAAACTTGCTAACCCACCCTTCTACCCCCTCATCCAAGTCATTAATAAATATCACGAAAAGCAGAGGTCCCAGAACTGATCTTTGTGGGACACCGCTAATCACAGCCCTCCAATCTGAATGCACTCCCTCCACCACAACCCTCTGCTTTCTACAGGCAAGCCAATTCTGAATACACACGGCCAAGCCTCCCTGGATCCCATGTCCTCTGACCTTCTGAAGAAGCCTACCATGTGGAACCTTGTCAAATGCCTTACTAACATCCATGTAGACCACATCTACTACACTACCCTCATCAATCTTCCTGGTCATCTCCTCAAAGAATCCTATCAGGCTGGTGAGGCAAGATCTTCCCTTCACAAATCCATGCTGGCTGTCCCTAATCAGTCCATGATTCTCTAAATGCTCATAGATCCTATCACTTAAAATCCTTTCCAACAGCTTGCCCACCACAGACATAAGGCTCACTGGTCTGTAATTCCCTGGACTTATCCCTACTACCTTTTTTGAATAAGGGGACAACATTTGCCACCCTCCCAATCCTCCGGTACCATTCCCGTGGACAACGAGGACTCAAAGATCGTAGCCAACGGTTCAGCAATCTCCTCCCTCACCTCGCAGAGCAGCCTGGGTAATATTCCATCAGGCCCAGGGGACTTATCTGTCCTAATATTTTCTAACAGCTCCAACACATCCTCTCTCTTGATATCTACATGCTCTAAAACATTAACCTTACCATCACTATCCTCAGCGTCATCAAGGCCCCTCTCTTTGGTGAATACTGAAGAGAAGTATTCATTGAGAACCTCACCCACTTCCACAGCTTCCAGGCACATCTTCCCACCTTTTTCCCTAATCAGTCCTACCTTTACTCTCGTCATCCTTCTGCTCTTCACGTACCTGAAAAAAGCCATGGGATTCTCCTTAACCCTACTCACCAAAGCCTTTTCATGTCCCCCTTCTTGCTCTCCTCAGCCCCTTCTTAAGTTCCTTCTTTGCTACTCTATATTCCTCACGAGCCCTATCTGATCTTTGCTGCTTACACCTTATGTATGCTGCCTTCTTCTTCCTATCTAGTTGTTGCACCTCTCTTGTCACCCATGGTCCCTTCATCCTGCCATTCTTTCTCTGCCTCACTGGGACAAATTTATCCCTAACATCCTGCAAGAGATCCCTGAACAACGACCACATCTCCATAGTACATTTCCCTTCAAAAATGTCATCCCAATTTACACTCTCAAGTTCTAGCCTTATAGCCTCACAGTTTGCTCTTCCTCAACTTAATATCTTCCCGTCCTCTTTGCTCCTATCCTTGTCCATGACAATGCTAAAGGTTATGGAGCAGTGGTCACTGTCCCCCTAATGCTCACCCACCAAGAGATCTGTTACCTGACCCGGTTCATTACCTAATACTAGATCTAATATGGCATTCCCTCTAGTCGTCCTGTCAACATACTGTGACAGGAATCCGTCCTGGACACACTTAACAAACTCTGCCCTGTCTAAACCTTTGGCACTAAGCAGGTGCCAATCAATATTTGGGAAGTTGAAGTCTCGCATGATAACAACCCTGTTATTCTTGCACCTTTCCAAAATCTGCCTCCCAATCTGTTCCTCAGTATCCCTGCTGCTACTGGGGACCTATAGAATACTCCCAGTAGAGTAACTGCTCCTTTCTTGTTCCTAACTTCCACCCACACTGACTCTAGGGGATCCTTCTACATTATCCACCCTTTCTGCAGCTGTAATAGTATCCCTGACCAGTATCGCCACCCCTCCTCCTCTTCTCCCCCCCCCCCTCCCTATCCCTTTTAAAACACTGAAATCCAGGAATATTCAATATCCATTCCTGCCCTGGTGACAGCCAAGTTTCTACAAGAGCCACAATATCATAGTCCCATGTACTTATCCAAGCTCTTTCATTACTCTTATTCCTGATACTTCTTGCACTTAAGTAAATGTGTTTAAGTAAATGCTGCATATAATCAAAATCAGAAAACTGCAGATGCTGGAAATCTACAATAAAATCAGAAAACACTCGGCTAGTAACCACATATAATCAGTTTTGCTCTCACACAGACAGCAGCTTCAAGGAGCACAAAGGAATCCAGCAACAACCTCATGCTAACTTTACAGAGCTTGGAGCCTACTCTTTCCTTCAGGGAAATGCTGAAAACCATCTGGTAGCTCATATTTAAGTTTTCATTGTTACACAAACAGAAGCCATCCAACGTCTAACGCTTAAAAGGCTCAGGTAAGCATCTTTGCCTAACACTTTCCAGGTCTGATGCATCTACAATTCATATTCTATTAAACTATATTCGTCTCTTCACTGTAGTTACAGTAATGACCACCCACAGCAGTGCCACCTTTTGTTATCACTACTGCTATTCTTTAGCCACAAAATTTAGAAGCAATCACCTTACAGTGACAAGTTACTTCTGGTTTATTTAACAAATATCTATCGCCCTCCTTTATCAAACTCCATATGCATCAGACCTTCAAGCACTGAAAGTGCGCTATCAGAGGAAAGTGAAAGTGGGTATCCGTGGTTACTGTTGCCACAGAATGCTATTAGCTCTACAATAATAACATCTGTGGGACTTGGGCCAAAGAGGTTTCAAACAGGCCTTAATATTGATGTACAATACTGTAATAATACAAATGTTGAAAAGTCAATCAAATATTAGTGGTAATACAATCCTGGGTGATCATTCCCACAACTGTAGGTTATCTTCTTAGTTGTGGAACACAAATGGTCAGGAGAATTTAAATTTTGGAGATGCATGATCTACAATTCTTCCATTTGATTGTCTTGGGTGACAGATATGCAACTTTGCCCTTAAGTTCCGGTTACAAACTATCACAACTAGCTGACACCATGCTAAAGGTACAAGATGTGCTGTTTATGTTGCGTCCCAATCTGCATGCCTTAAATGTTGTTCTGGTCCACGTGCATGCATTTGCTCTTCATATTTTTCACATTCCTATTTAGCTGCCTTGGCAATCTGTCCATGGCAACAGCTATGCTTCTCATCACTCTGTAGGCCAGCTTCCTTGTTAGTCTTGAAATTGGTGCTGTGGTAGCTTGACTCCATAGTAACTGCTTCCTATATTTCTGTTCTGAAACCACTTTGTGCAACCATTTTTGCAGCAACTGGAATATCAGTTCTGCCAATAAGAACACTTCTACTAATTAATTGGACACAGTACAAGTATAGATATTTCACAATAAATATTTTAACACAGCCACTAAGGTTCTCTATTTTCATTCACCAGTTGTGCCTTTGCACCATGAAGTCCAGTGCCAGCATTTCTCAACATTTACTATTACAGGATTTTGCTTTACCCTTAACAGAGATAGTTTCAGCCACAAACACAAAATGTGGTGACCGGAACTGGTTGCAATACTCTACCTGTGGCCCAACCACAATTTTAAAAAGTTCAGCATAATTTCTCTGCTTTTGAACTTAATGCCTCTATTTATGATGCATGCTCAAGATATTCTTTGCTACGCTTAATGTCTTGCCATTTAAAAGACTGACTTTCCAAACTAGTCAAACAGTTTGGACTGTTCCATTAGATTCTTTAAGTTCTCAGTGTCAAACGGGAGGATAAAAAACACCAGACATAAAATATCAAAATGAGCAAATCTGTTCTCAATTTTTTTCAGCAAATTTTAATTGGAGAACTAAATCTTGCCCTTAAATTATAATAATTCACCTTTGCCTGAATTTCTACCATGTAGTATGGAAGATCACAATCTTTTTTTGTACTTTGAAGTTTCATTCAGGTAACCATTGATAGTGAAATAACATATCGATGATCCATTCTTGATTTGCCCAAGTTGCTCTTTTTGTCTCTGATTTCAACAGATCACTGAGCTGAAAAGTTATGTCTATTTTTCCTCTCTATGGATGTCTGACCATTTGTTCCTTTTGTTCCCTCTAAGTTGGTTAAGCCTTTCCAATACCTATGCAGGACATAATTCCAAAGTACCCAGCTTCTAAATAATGTTCATCAATCTCTGAAAGTACATTGACAAATTACCAAAGCAATTAGATAAAACTCAGCTGTTTCTGTCAGATCAATACATAAGCACAAGGATAGCTTATTTTGTGAATTATGTAATGGACAATTAATACAATATGCAAGTAATACTGTCATTAGGCCTGTTATGAAAGTCATGAACAAAGGGCTTTAATTGAAGCAAGAAAACTGGTCTCGGAAACCTTAACTGGCTGAAATCCTGGTTTCAAATTTCTGATCAAACTTGGAAAGTTTCTCAGCAGTGTAACAAGGCCAGAATTTCTCTTCTGTGACCCAGCTTAGGTAAGCTTGTTCTTTTAAGACATCAAGATCTAACTGACATGCCTTCCCAAGATTATGTAAAATGTATGTCAGTTAAGGCAGGCCATTTGTCAAATCTGTCATTGTTAACATTTACCATCCACAAAGGTGAATAGTCAATAAACAGTCTGTTCCCATCATTATAACCTCTTTTCCTGCATCCACATCCGAAAAAATTTAATGTCATCATGGTTTCTACCTCAATTGACAGTCTAGAAGCAAACCTCATGGCCTCACAACTAGTGCGGTTTCTCATGCCCCACTGTAAATTCCTTATGCTTAAGATGACATCAATGACCCCATTCCCTTCCACACCATTTTATAACCTTCAAACACTGCAAGTAATATCCTTTCATCGAGCCTACCCTATTATAGTCATACAGCATGGAAACAGGTCCTTCAGCCCAACTGGTCCATGCCAACCAAGATGCCCATCTAAGCTAGTCCCATTTGCCCATGTTTAGCTCATATTCGTCTAAACCTCTCCTATTCATGTACCTGTTCAAGTGTCTTAAATGTTGTTAATACATCTGCCTCAACCACTTCCTCCAGCAGCTCATTCCATATACTGACCATCCTCTGGGTGAAAAAATTGCCCCTCAGGTTCCTAATAAATCTTTCCCCTCTCACCTTAAATCTGTGCCCTCTAGTTCTTGATTCCCTAACTCCTGGGAAAAAGACTGTGTGGATTCACCCTATCCATGCCCCTCTTGATTTTATACACCTCTATAAGATCACCCCTCATTCTCCTATGCTCCAATGAATCTTGTTTTTAATCATATTTATGCAGTAAGCTGCCAGAAAGTGCTAATACAATGACCATATAATCTATTTTTAATAATGTTCGTTGAGGGTTGAACATTACTATTTCCAGGGAGGACTCCCTTGCACTTCTTTTAAACAGTGCTAAGGATTTTTTGTTACCTCCATCTGGGAGTTTGAAGGGAGGAAACAGGGTCTTCATATACAGTTACCAAGAGATTGCACCATTGATGATGAAAGTCTTCCTCAATAAGATAGGATTATGTGTTCACATTCCCATAGTGGAACTCAATCCTATGATCTTCTCACCTGAATTGTGAAATCCTATAGCATTGTCTTATTTAAAAGTCCAATTTTCAAATTTTGTGCAAAGTTATTTTAATAAATTATTAAATACAAGACAATAATCAATCTTTTTCATTCAAGTTTTAATTACACAGAGTGCACAGGAGTCCCAACATATTTGTGCCATAAATCAATGGCTTTGCTGATGATCGCATCTGTATTCTCCTGTGGAATCTAAACAAACACACAAGTAACACATCGTTAGAATAAAGTAATCTTATTAACAGGATTGAGTCATTATAGCATGGTAGACCCATTAAGTCAACACAGGCTGTCTGAAGAAAAATGGACAGAATTTTCTTATTACACTTAGTTATATTGAATATGATATTGAACGTGTATGGTGGTTAATGCAACATCTTCTGTAACTAACTGTGATAGGGAAGATTACAAATACAAGTCAAGAGGTAAAAAAAATAAACAATTCAAATACAGGAAGTCCCCGAATTACGAACGCCCGACTTACAAACGCCCGTACTTATGAACCGACCTTTGTGGTCGGTTCGTAAGCGGGCCCGGCCCCCGATCCTACCACGGCAGCGATACACCTTCTTTGGCCCAACCCCAGGCCAAGTGCGCATATGCGGCCGGGGAACCCCGGGCCAAGTGCTTATGTGCAGCTAGGGCCATGCGCAGCCGCGATCCCCGGCCCAAGTGCGCATGCGCGGACACTGTTCCGAGTTACATACAAAATCGGGTTACAAACAGTCTCAAAAACAGAACACGTTTGTAACTCGGGGACTTCCTGTATAGGAAATGATGAAATGGCAAGGTTTATTGACCCCCCCCCCCCCCCCCACATCAAAAACAAAAGGAAAGTGAAGCAAAACACAATTTGCCCTGAACATCAGTCTGAACAGACATGTGGGTAGGCTACCGTAAATTGCTCCTAGTGTGTAGGTGAGTGGTAGAATCTGATGGAGGAGTTGATGGGAATGTGGGAAGAATAGGTTACAAGGAAAATTGTGAGGAATGGGATTGGTCATAGAGCCAGCACTATGTCATAAGAAATTATAGTAATACAGATTTCTAAAAGAAAAGAATGTTATGGGCTAATGAATTCATTAAATCAAAACAAAATCAAATAACTGAGATCTCAAATAGAAATGAAATGAGAAACAGTGCTCTTCAAAGACATTATTATTAAATAATCAATGTCCAGCATGAGGCATTGTGTAAAGAACACAAAACAATAATTGCATCTAGTTATAGACCTTTCATTACCGGGGTGACAATTTACTCAGGAAAAGTTGGCAATATACTTGCTGACAAGTGTACTTACGTTAAGAAGGAACTGTGTAATACTTTCTGCTTTATTCATTGCCATTAATTTCATCTTAAAAGTTAGTAAGATCTCCATGGCTACGAAGACCAGAATTTTGCATGATCCACTTATGACTTTGTCCCAAACCCTGAAAAAAAATCAAAATGAGAGAATCCTAATGGAAATCGATGTGTCTCCAAAATGTAATCATAAAGCAAAGTACCACCTCTATTCCATGCCCACTGTCCTCTCCTATCAGATTCCATCAACTTCCACCCATCACCTCCCAGTTTCTGACATCATTCCTGCTCCCCCCTCCCTCATCTGCCTGTCACCCCTCTCACCTGGATCAACCTATCACCTGCCAGCTCTTGCCCCACCCCTTCCCTCTACCTTTTTATACTGGCTATATCCCCTCTTTCTTTCCGGTCCAGACGAAGGGTCTCATCCAGAAATGTCGACTGCCCAGTTCCCTCCATAGATGCTGCCTGACCCACTGAATTCCTCCAGTACTTTATGTGTTACAATAGATAATGACTCACGAATAGTAACTGGCCCTGTTAATCCATTTTTGGTGATTTGGTTTAGGAAGGGAAAAATGTCAGGTTGGATTAGATTATTGTCATATACACCATGGTGCAATGAAATTCCATGTTTGCATGGTTCACAAAGTAAACAGTATACATGGTAATAATAAATACAACGTACATGTACCTTCAATTACTCACCATCTAATGCTGTGTGCAGGAAACTGCACTAGTGCCAGGATCAAATGAATAGCTAACTTGTTTTGCTTTCCATTTCACCACCAACTTTTAAATGACAAGCTAATTGACTTGACATAAGCAACACAATTTGTACAACCTTCTCATGGTAAGAATTTCTTCATCCAAATTAACCCAATCTGTGTTTGAATGGTATAATGTCCTATCAGGATGCAACTTTTCATATACGACGAGCAACAATTAAAGCAGACCTGCACTAAAGACAGGTTGCAACTTTTAAAATGATTACAATAGGTGGTGGGCGTTGCCATGGAGGTGACTGCAGAAGTCAAGAAAGAATCTTAAACATCCAGCACATATTCCGGTAGAATTTAGCAACTTTAAAGAAGTCCAGAAAGCACTGAACCATTATTCAATCAAGAAAAAGCCAATACAAATTAACAAGCAATTAACCTCCAGTGGTACAGTAAGTGCTGAATGCTTAACTCTTCAGGTGTGTTTATCATTTATCAGCAGTAATTTTTATCTGGTGTGCATAGTACCACTGAAACCATTGCCCCTCTCAGTCTGAACACTATGCAACTTTATTACAGGGAAAGGCAGGTTTCCTTGCCACAGTAGATGTTGGAACAGAGTTAACAAGACAGAAAGACAGATGCGGAGCATGCCATATGAAAGCAGGTTGAGGGAACTTGGCCTTTTCTCCTTGGAGAAACGGAGGATGAGGGGGGACCTGATAGAGGTGTATAAGATGATGAGAGGTATTGATAGGGTACATAGTCAGAGGCTTTTCCCCAGGGCTGAATTGGTGGCCACAAGAGGACATAGGTTGAAGGTGCTGGGGAGTAGATATAGAGGAGATGTCAGGGGTAAGTTTTTTACTCAGAGAGTGGTGAGTGCGTGGAATGGGCTGCCGGAGATGGTGGTGGCGGCTGATACGATAGGGTCTTTCAAGAGACTGTTAGATAGGTATATGGAGCTGAGTAAAATAGAGGGCTATGGGTAAGCCTAGTAATTTCTAGGGTAGGGACATGTTCAGCACAGCTTTGTGGGCCAAAAGGCCTGAATTGTGCTGTAATTGCTCTATGTTCTATGTTCTAAAATCAATGGTTAGGAGAAAACAGGAAATGGAGTCCCCAAATTCATCAAGGCAGGGAAGGTGACACAAGGTGCTGCTTATGTCTGTAACATACACAACAAATTTTACCTCACACATCACAAGAATGCACATTTTCTGCACTCTTAATCACAGAACATTTGATCACCTATCCTTCAATGCATCTTGATTATCATCTGGCTCACCATTTTCCAATGTACAGGACACATTGGCAGCAACTCAACAGGCTTCCTTCTGACTGCACCATGACCTTTTCCACAGTAGAATAGAAGACTAAGAACATCATGGAGAAACCCTTATCTCCAAGGTCTGCTCCAAGCCCCACACAATCTTGATTTAGACATACATGCTGTTGCTGTGGCCAGGCTCAAATGAGATCAAAATCCTGGAATACTTTTCTAGACACCATCCAGCTCAAGCATTGCAGTAATTCAGAAAGCAGTTGACCAAAATGTTGCAAGGACAACTGCATACCATAGAACCATACAGCACAACACAGGCCCTTCGGCCCACCATGTCGTGCTGCCCTTCAAACCACACCTAAGACTACCTAACCCCTTCCTCTCACATATCCCTCTATCTTAAATTCCTCCATATGCTTATCTAACAATCTCTTGAACTTGACCAATGTATCAGCTTCCACCACCACCCCAGGCAGCGCATTCCATGCACCAACCACTCTCTGAGTGAAAAACCTCCCTCTGACATCTCCCTTGAACTTCCCACCCATTACCTTAAAGCCATGTCCTCTTGTTTTGAGCACTGGTGCCCTGGGAAAGAGGTGCTGGCTGTCCACTCTATCTATTCCTTTCAATATCTTGTATACCTCTATCATGTCTCCCCTCATCCTCCTTCTCTCCAATGAGTACAGCCCTAGCTCCTTTAGTCTCTCCTACGGGTACGGGTCCTTTAGTTTCTCCTACTCATACGGGTAACAGTGTCAGCATTGTTAATAACGGTTCCTTAAAAATGTGCATTATTGTCCATATTGATCTACGTGGCCACTCAACTCTTAAATTTTCCAATGCCAATTATTCCTTTCTTCCTTTCCATCTTGCTCTCAGTTCTTCCATTTCTCAGCCTATATGATCGACTGCAGGTTCGTACAACCTCACTTGTTAGTCAGCCATTCCAGCAAGACAAAGAACGAGCTATGCTCAGTACAATGATGGCATCAACTGAAGCAGTAAACATCACAACTAAAGGCTGTGGATTCAACTTCTCTCCAGGACTTTCATATGTAATCTAAATTACACTTAAATGGAGAATTAATAAAGATTAAGGCTCTCTCCGTCAGCGCTGCCAAAGACAGATTAATTTCTCATTCATCTCTTGACTGTCGGTGTGCTCTAACTATGCACAAATAGCTACCACATTTGACAACAGTGACTATTCTCCAATTACTTCATCTACAAATATAAATGTCTTATTATTTCTGAAAGAAAATCTGTATTTTGAGAACAGCATATCAGTGGGCATTAAATGGATGTCATTGTGAGCTTGTTGAAAAACCACCTTATTAACTCATTGTGGTACACATCAACATTACAAACACAGAAAACATCTATACAGTTATTATGACAGTTACTTTGCTTTAATGTCACTAAAGTAGTACAAGTGCACTTTTACTGCAAAATTGAATGCCTACCTTTGAAGGCTTGATTCTGGTAAATAGCCTGCAAAACAGTGTGTGAACCACACATCATAGGGGAGTTTACTCATGGCTGAGCACATGTTAAGGTGAGCAAGGAGCTTGCTGTCTTCCAGATTCAGGTAATGTTCAAGGCTCTTTGGCTACACAATTGACGAAAGGCAAGTAGAAATTATCAGTTATCAATTTTCTTCCATTAAGGTTAAAGTATACTAGGGCCTATTGCCCAATTTTCAAGAGAGAAACAGAGTTAATATTTCTAGCCATTAAATTTTCATCAGAACCAGAATACGTTCCTGCCAGTTACAAGCCATTCATGCTCACCACTACGAGTTCATACTTCTACAGGTATGCCAGAATTGACATGCTGCCTCACACTACCCCAACCAAATAGAATCACAGCAGCAATACTGCACAGGAAAAGACCATTCAGCCCACTGAGCCTGTGCCAGTTTCTCACTGGAGGCCTGCAAATTATTTTCCCTCGGGTGCCTGTTCAATTCTTTTCTGAATATCCACACTCCCCAAATTTAGATAACCTCATCTGATCAAAGACTGCATGTGTCTGAATATCCTGACACTGGGAATGATTCAAAAATATTTGAAAAACATTAAACTATTATAAAATTAGTTTAAAAATACATTTCTATTAACCAATTACAAACTTTTAAGGGAATTCAATGAATTCAAAAAAATATAGATCACCTTTACTTACCTCGGTCCCTCAGTGAAGTACAAAGGGACTTGGGGTTACTCGTGCAGGATACCTTAAAGGTTAACCACCAGGTCAGATTGGTGGCAAACAAAGCGAATGCTATGTTGACATTCATTTCGAGAGGTATAGTGTATAAAAGTAAGGAAGTGTTGATGAGGCTCTACGGGGCGTTGATGAGGCCTCACTTGGAATACTGTGCGCAGTTTTGGGCCCCATATCTTAGGAAGGATGTGCTGATGTTGGAGACGGTTCAGAGGAGATTTACGAGGATGATTCCCGGAATGAAAGGGCTTACGTATGATGAGCGTTTGTCGGCTCTTGGACTGTACTCACTGGAGTACAGAAGAATGAGAGGGGACCTCATAGAGACATTTAAAATGTTGAAAGGACTGGAAAGAGTAGATGCAGTCAAGCTGTTTCCCTTGGTGGGTGAGTCCAGGACCAGAGGGCACAATCTTAGAATTAGAGGGTACAGGTTTAAAACAGAGATGAGGAGAAATTTCCTTAGCCAGAGGGTGGTGAATTTGTGGAATTCCTTGCCACGTACAGCAGTGGAGGTCAGATCATTGGAGGCGTTTAAGGAAGAGATAGATAGATATCTAAATAGTCGGGGTATCAAGGGATATGGGGATAAGGCCGGAAATTGGGGTTAGAATAGTGTGGGTTTTTTTGCCCCCCCCCCCCCAATTTCTCATTTCTTTTTTCCCTTTTCTTTGGAGCAGACTCGATGGGCCGAATGACCTACTTCTGCTCCCTTGTCTTGTGATCTCTCCATTCAAATGGATAGACTTTGTGATTCAGGTTCAGCAAGCACTATAACTGCTAGATAATTTATTGATCTTAGAACACCACAGGGGTATATTCTACTTCTGAAATTTTGAGTAGCCTGCAACTCGAGTCAGCTCAGAGTCCACACAGGAGTCTTAAGTATTACCACAGCACGTGAAGATCTCCACTGCTACCTCCTTACAGAACTTCAGGTAATATGCGTTGCTCTTCGGAAAAGTGACCAGAGATTTGAACCATTCTGGTTGGTATTCCTAAAGCTAAAATCTGGTGTTAGCTGGATCACACAAGCTTATTTCAGTAATGTGCCAAATCTTGTTGCATCAGAACTATTGTCACCATCATTACTCCTCAAAGTTTTTGTGGATGCATGCAAAGAACACACAACTGCACTATTGCCTACTGCATTCACGTTAAAAACACGTGCGTGTAATTTGCAATAGAAGATGGAAGCAAATTGATACCTATGCTCCTTTGTCCAATTTCACAGCTAATGTTTCACAATGTTACAGTCTATTACTTCCATCTGACAGAGTATTTAGGATCTTGGTTAACATCTCATCACCTCCAACAATGCAACATTGCCTTAGTCACATTGCTACCAACTATGCCAATACTAGCATTTCATAAATTATTGTGCCTCAATCACAAAGTTTAATAACACATTTATTCAAGTAACAGCAATGTTTACTGACAAACATCATTCCATAAATTCTCCTCCTGATTTTAGTTGTGAAAGGGAAGAAGTAAGCTTAGAATGCAATGAACTTTTAATCAATTGGCATTCCTAATCATAGTATAAAGGCCATTCTCTGCAGCTATGTAATCAACATTTACATTGGTTAGCATGTTACTTACCAAGTGAGGCAGTGAATCTCCATATTTATTATTAAATTGTTTCACAAAACATTTGACTAGCCAGTAGGCATCAACATCGTTCTCTATCATCTCTTCCATTGCTTCTGCAATTGCAATTAACATTTTGTCTTCGGGTCCCTGAGATAAAGAACAAGTTTACTAACAGCATTAAAATATTATGAGAAAGGTATGTTTATTCTCATTACTGCAGGAAAATTAGGTTAACAAAATAGTATTTCTTTTATTTCCTCTCAGGATATTCACAAAGCTGAAAAGGCTACATTTATAGCATATAATCCAGTCACCCTGAGACCTACCTTGTAACAAAGTATTTTTACAGCAGAATGCTCTTCGCAAGAACTGTCAGAAGAATGACAGAGCCTAGACCAGGGAGAGATGGCAGGTTTTGTTTACTTAAGAACATCATTATGAGAGGCATAGATAGAGTGTAAACAGCTGGTACCTTTTCCCAGAGTCGAAATGTCAAATACAAGAGGACATGTATTTAAGGTGATGAGGGAAAGTTTAAAGGAGATGTCCGAAGCAAGTTTTCTTCTTACACAGTGAGTGGTGGGTGCCTGGAATGTGCCGCTAGGGATGGTAGTAGAGGCAGATACAATAGAGGTGTTTAAGAGGCTCTTAGCTAGGCACATGAATGTAGGTCTCAGGGTGACTGGATTATATGTTATAAATGTAGCCTTTTCAGCTTTGTGAATATCCTGAGAGGATATAGGCCATGTACAGGCAAAAGGGTTAGTATAATTAGGCATCATTAGCTTAATTACTTCAGCACAACATCATGGGCCAAAGGGCCTACTCCTGTGCTGTACTGTTCTATGTTCTATTAGTGATACTTTACAGGCATTCTGCAGTTTTACTGTCAACTTTTCGCATGCTAGCCCAAAAACTCCACGATTTATTAAATAAACTGTTATAAACAACAAATGTGATATTTAAATACAACTATTTTTTTCTAGTACAATACTATTAACCAGTACTGACAGTTAAGGGAAACTATTCTATAATGAAATAACATAGTAAGTATTTGCAAGCCAAAAGCATATTAAGTTTTTATAAAGTAAAATATCAATTATGCAATCTCAGTCACTAAATCTAAACTGGTTACAAGGACAAGATATGTCCTTCCTCAGATGAACACCACTATGAAATAGAAGATAAAATCACATAAGTCCCCAAGCCTGTTCCATCATTCAAGTGAGATCATGACTGATCTCCATAGATCCACATCCCACCCAATTCCCACATTGATTGATTCTCTTATAGTCCAAAATCTAACAATTACAGCCTTGAAAATATTCAATGCCTAAGCATCCCCAGTATATGGGAGACAGAATTACAACCCCCAAGTGAAAAAATCCTCCTGACAGTCTTAAATGTCTGTCCCTTCTGATATTCTTGGACCAAAGAAACCCGGTCAACATCTACCTTGTCAAACCCTTAGAATCCTGTACGACACCTCTCATATCTCTAAACTTCTCTGAGTATAGGCTAATTTTACTCTCACTTCATAGGGAAACCCTCTGTTCCTAAGAACCAATCTAGGTTGCACCATCTCTCACGCAAGTATATTATCTTTACAGGAGAAAATTAAAATTGCACACTGTACTCCGAATATGGTCTCACCAAACCTCTGTAATTCTACAGCAAGATTTCCTTACTCTAATATTCCAACCAATTTATAAGGGCCAAACCCTACTACTTGCATGTTGTACATATGCTATGTGCTACCATTTGAGCATTGTGTACATGAAAACTTGGATCTCTTCGAACATTTAATGGACACAAAAATATATTATTGTTACATAGAACAGTACAGCACAGAAACAGGCCCTTTGGCCCACAGTGTTGTGCCAAACTAATGAAATTACTAATCAAATGCCCAACTAAACTAATCCCTCTGCCGACACAATGTCCATATCCTTTCATTTCCCGCATATTCATGTGCCTATCTAACAGCCTCTTGAATGCCTCTTCTGTATTTGTCTCCACCACCACCCCTGAGAGCACATTCCAGGCACCCACCACTCTCTGTGTAAAAAAACTTGCCCCACGCATCTCCTTTGAACTTAACCCCTCTCACTTTAAATGCATGCCCTCTGGTAATAAACATATCAACCCTGGGAAAAAGATACTGGCTGTCTACTCTATCTATGCTTCTCATAATCTTATAAACCTCTATCAAATCTCCCCTCAGCCTCCACCGCTCCAGAGAAAACAACACAAGTTTGTCCAACCTCTCCTTATAGCACATGCTGTCTAATCCAGGCAGCATCCTGGTAAACCTCTCCTGCACCCTCTCCAAAGCCTCAACATCCTTCCTATAATGGGGTGACCAGAACTGAATGCAACACTCCAGATGCAGCCTAACTAATGTTTTATAAAGCTGCAGCATAACTTCCTGACTCTTGAACTCAATTCCTCAACTAATAAAGGCAAGCATGCCATATGCCTTCTTTACCACTCTATCAACCTGTGTAGCCACTTTCAGGGAGCTATGGACTTGGACCCCAAGATCCCTCTGCACATCACCACTGTTAAGGGTCTTGCCATTAACAGTATACTGTCTCTTTACATCTGATCTCCCAAAGGGCAACACTTCATATTTGGCTGGGTTAAACTCCATCCGCCATTTCTTTGCCAGTCTTCTATGCTATCCACAACATCACCAATCTTTGTATCGTCAGCAAACTTGCTAACCCCACCCATCTACATTTTCATCCGGACTATTTATATACATCACAAACAGCAGAGGTCCCAGTACAGATCTCCACGGAGCACGACTAGTCACAGGCCTCCAGCCAGAATAGGTCCCATCGACCACTACCCCTTGTCTTCTATGGGCAACCTCATTCTGGATCCAATTGGCCAATTCATTGTGGATCCCATGCATCCCATTGTTCTTACAACATCGCTCGGTATAAATCAAGGAACTCCATCCCCAACCATACTACGGGACCATCATAATCAAAAGGGCTGCAGTTTTTCAAGACAGCTCATTACCACTTTTTCCCAAGAAAAATTAGGTAGGGACAATAAATACGGGACTTGTTAGAGATGCCTGGATCTTGGATCAATACTTTAGCAGCCGGCTACTAAAGGCTGTTTATGAAGGAGAAATTGTAATTAGATTTTTCAGCATATTGATATTTAAAGTATAATACCAACAGCTGGAAATTAAACAATATGTATCAGAATAAATATGTTAATAAAGTAATTTAACTTCCAACAAGATCATAGCTTTTTAAATCAGCTCATCACGCAAGCCACATCGCAGAGCATCAGCAACCATCCAGAGCAACCAAAGTCATCCACCACTTCTCCAGAAATCCATTTAGGAAAGGAAGCTGTATGAGTCTGGGGTAATGTTTGGATAATACAATAATGGCTTTCTTATAAACAACACACAAACCATTCAAACAGAATCACTTAATTTTAGCTGCTATAAAACATTAATAACCTGGAGGTAGATTTTAAACTTTATCCATTTGTGAATATGAATCATAGTGAATCAGCAGTTTCTTTTTAAAACCACCTTTCCAGACTTTTATTTCCATTGACGCCAAAAAATAAATGTTATGTCAATAGTATAAATACAACTGACCAGTGACTGAGATGGACGTCGTGGCAGTGTTCCAGACTCTAACTGATACATTCGGAGGTAAACCCAAACTTGTGGTGTGGAATCTTGAACAAAGCGGATAACTTGCAATGCTTGCAACAGGTCCTGGTATTGTTCTTTCCGAAATGTTACTACAGTAGCGTGAGATTCATAGTGAGGAGGGAGAATACCTTTGAAGGCATGGGGTAAATGTTAATCACAATGCTACGCATAAAAATGTTCCATCCAATATCCACTGTTCAGAGTTCAACATTCTACCTGTCACACTGTAAAACAAACCCCAGTTTATCCGAATTTATTCCATTGCATATTTAAAACAAAAAAAGGCTTTTATCATAAATTCAAGCAGTTTATTAATTTTCTCAGTAGAAATTTGAAAAGTATCGATTCTCTCTGCATGCAATGTTACTGTCAATGTTCCTCAGAGATAGGGCATTTGTCTTAAATTACAAGGTTGTGGATTCAAGCCACAATCGAGAAACCTATGCACATTAATTAGGGTGATATTTCACTGCAGTACTTTGGAAGTGCTGTATTATCTGGGGTGCTATGTTTCAGAATGAGTCAAGGCCCTTTCTGGCCTCTCAAGTGGGTGAAAAAGAGACCTTGCCACTATTAATAAACACAAGGTTCTGGAATATAGCTCTCTTCCTGAGGCAAAGAAGTCTCTTTCCTGATACAGAGAAATCCCATGGCACGGTTATGCATCACACACTAAGAGAGTACAATGGGGATTCACCATATGTTGCCTGGACTGAAAGATTTTGGTTATGGGGAGAGAGTTGATAAACTATACTCAGCAGGTTGTAATCTTTTTACTACATGGCCCACCACAGTCAATGAATAAAAATGAACACATTTTCCCACATACTGATTCCCACCTACTAGTGACCAATTAAATGTTCCTTCAACCACAAGTAATGATAGCAGGAACAAAAGGATTAAATTATCAGTAAAGTTTTCATACAAGAAATCAAAAGCTTCCTACACAAGCATTAATTTAAAAAATTCAATATACCAAACTGAAGTAAAAATCTTCACTGTGCTAACTTTAAATAAAATCCATCATTTATATTGGCATTAACTATTCCCTCTTGTGCCTACTTTTTGTGGTTGGTCTACTGCTTCTGCAGTGTTCCCTAAGTTAACTGCTTAAGAGCCTGCGGGTAGCTGTATCCTTGCAGTTCAGAAGGCAGTACATGACTGTGAAGGGTTACTATGATCTGCGCTGGTCCCAGATAGCCTTGCTTGAGACTGCACCATCTTAGCTTCAGCAGAAAGAGTTTGGACCAGCCAGATTAGGGGAAGGGACTCCTGCAATGCCATTGGTGGGAATACAAATGCAGCCAACCCAGGACATAACAGCAGATTTTGCTCCACAGACTATAGAAACTACTCCAGGTCAGAGCATCACGTGCTTGCAATATGCTTGAGGACAGATCCTAACACTCTCAAGGTCTCAAAGGTCCTGCCACAGTGGAATCCAATGTATTAAAGCAGAAATCCATGTCTGATTGGCAAAAAAAGCCAAAGAGAGTTTGGATTGCTGCTGTCTAAGCTTTTACTGCGATGCCAAGGACTGGGTGTTAATGGCAGCTGAGATGTTAGATATCACCTGTTGACCCATATGTGCATCCACACTTTTCACATCAAATGCCAGATGTCATAGAGTTATACAACACAGAAACAGACCCTTCGGCCCAATTCATCTAAGCCAACCAAGATGTCGATCTAAGCTAGTCCAATTTGCTTGTGTTTGGCCCATATCCCTCTAAACCTTCCTTATCCATGTATCTGTCCATTTGGCAGAACAAACTTAGGAGAATTGCTAACTGTAATGGTTTATGGATTCATAGTTCAAATAAAGGAAGAAGGTTGTGGTTGTCTGAGGACAATCACCCATCCCAGAACATCAATGCATTCTTAAGACCAACCATTTTCAGCAGCTTCATCAATAACCATCCTATCGATTGCACAATGTTCAATTCCATTCATGCCTGCATGCATCAAGACCAGAACAACGTTTCGGCTTGGGCTGATAAGTGGCAAATAATATTTACACCAGAAAATTTGGGAACATAAGTAATGGAAGCTGGAGTCCATCAGTGGTGCAGCAGGTAGTGCCACTGCCTCACAACTCCAGCGATCTGGGCTCGATTCTGTCCTCCAGTGCTGTCTGTGTGGAGGTTGCACATTCTCTCTATGACAATGTGGGTTACCCCGGGTGTTCTGTTTTCCTCCCACATCCCAAAGATGTAGGTCACTTGGCTACTGTAACTTGCCCCTAGTATAGGTGTTTGGCAGGAGAATCGGGGGAAACTTGATAGGACATTGACAGAGAATCTGTTATAGGGAAGCAAGCAGGAGAATGGGACTGATGCGAATGTCCTGAGAGTCAATTTAGACTTCATGGGGCTAAATGGCTGCCTTCTACATAACAGGAAATACAAAAAATTGATAAAATAATCCACCTCTTCGAGCCTACTCTGCCACTCATCAAGCTCATTGCTGATCGTCTATCTCAGAGCCATGTTCCAGTACTATCATCTTGATTTCCTTAATATCCAGGAATCTAACAATCTGTTTTGAATGAATACCACATCTGAGACTACACAGCCCTCCAAGGTAGGAAGATCCAATAGTTCACCACCATCTGAGTGAAGAAATTTTCTTCATCCCAGTCCAAATGGGTCTACCCCTTATTCTCAAACAGTGCTCAGTCCATGAGTCCTCAATAGGGGAAACATCCTCTCTGCATCTGGCATGTCAAAGGTGCCAGGCATTGACCCACCCTAACAAGAGAGAGGGTCTAACTACCTACCCTTGATATTCAATGACATTACTATCACTGAATTGACCATCATCAACACCCAAGGGGTCACCACTGGCCAGAAACACAAGTGAACCAACCACATAAATACCATGCCTAAAATAGCAGAGCAGAGGCTGGGTATCCTACAGCAAGTGACTCACCTCCAAACACCTCAAAGCCTTTTCACCACCTACAAGGCACAAATCAGGAGCATGCACAGTGCCAACCAGTCTCCAGAAGCTTGACAACATCCAGGACGAAGCAGCCCACTTGATTGGCGCTTTGTCAACCACCTTAACCATTCATTCCCTCCCACTGGCATAAAGCATACCATCGGTAAAATGCACTGCTGTTTCTCACCATGGCTACTCTGACAACATCTCCCAAACCTGCAACCTTTACTACCATGGAGGACAAGGGCAAAAGGCACATGAGAGCACAACCACCTGGAGATTTGCCTCCAAATCACACAGCACTGATTTGGAGTTGCAATGCCAGTCCTTCATCATCATTGTGTCTAAATCCTGGAACTCCCACCCCAAGCACTGAGGAAGTCTGCACAGTAGAAGGACTGCAGTGTTTCAAGAAGGTGGCTCAACACCACCTTCTTGAGGGCAATTTAAAATGGGAAATAAATGTTGGCCTTGCCAATGAAACCCAGATCCTGAAAAATGAATTTCAAAGAACTTATTTCTGGACTGAGAAGTTAGCAACATAATTAGTCCAAGGTAATTAAAGCCTCATTTAGATTAAGACACGCACGGAAGGGCTCACAGATGAGCTGGTTTACCCAGCTAGCAGTATCATAGCCTGCAAAAAAAAACAAATAACTTATAATCTTGTAGCTAGATGGCGTGGTCACATTAATAAAACCTCAAACATTCTTTAATGAAACTATATGAGGCAGGAATTACCCTCAGTATAAAACAGAACCAACTTCAATGAATGCAATGAAGTTGACAACCTGAGCGATTACAAAAGATATAATCATGCCATTACTTACTACAATAAGATTACTCAGACATACCAAGCAATATTTTCCACACAAGAGTACGATACATGGTTGGGAGGGGATAGCGTTGAGCAAAAGTGCATAGTTTCTCAAGATCTGCAAACAACAAAATTGAAAGATTTATATTTCTGACTAAATTTTAACAGAACCAACATACGAGTGTGTGAAGCTTTATTTGATAATGCATAAACAGGTTACTCATCCTCTCCGCTAATAAACAGCACATTAGAACTATGAAAATTGTTTCAGTAAGTTCCACTTTCTCAAAAGCAGTTTCATAATAGTTTCGTTAATGTTAATAAACCCAAACTCTCTATTCCTAGCAGTATACTTATTTATCTTACAACCATTTCTCATGTACCAAGGGTGCACAGCAAAATTAATATAACTAACTTTTCAGGTCAAAAATCTAAATTTCACACAAACTTCTTAATCAGTTCCATACATCAGAAATTAAATCTGTTTAAATTAGACTTTGTAGTACCAACATGGTTACTGCTGTAAGCTTCAGTTGAGCATTTTGGTAATTACCAATACCTTGAGTTAGCAGTGTAACAATGAATACTTTAAACTCTCTTGGTATACCTAATGGATCATCCTTCAGCAGGATCTCAAGTGATTTCTTCTCTTCAACACCACGGAACCCAACCTTTTCATAATAGTGAGAACGGAAGTTTCTCTGAGGATCCTCAGCCATTTTCCCACTGACAAAGAGACTATAGTAATCAGAGCCAAAACTTTCCACCATTATCAAAGCAGTCTGCAACAATACATTTTAATGAGAAATTTAATGTATTACTTTTGTATATGAAAATAGTATCCCATAACATTTTAGTGCTCTATTTCCCAATTAAGGTCAGTCACAATGTCACCAAAATCTACTAAACTGTGCATCTTATTGTTGAATAAAGCACATAAGGAAGCATTTGGAAGAGAAAGTATAAACCTCGCAGAAGAGGTAACTTTAATCCACCAACAAAGATAAATAAATTAGATTGAAAAGATATCTTGAATATTGTAGAACAGAGGGACCGAGGAGTAAAGGTACATTGGTCCCTGGAAGTGGAGACACGGGCAGACAGGATGGTGAGGAAGGTGTTTTGTATTCTTGCCATCAATCGCTTAGGGCATTGAGTACAAGAGTTGGGACATCATGTTACAACTGTACAAGACATTGGTGAAACTGCAGTTGGAATATCATCTGCAGTGCTGGTCGCCTGGATATAGGAAGGATATCATTATGCCCAAAAGGGTGCAGTAAAGGATGTTACCGGGATTGGATAGGCTGGGACTCTTTTCCCTGGAGCACAGCAGGCTGATGGGTGATCTTGTAGAGATTCATAAAATCATGAGGGGCATAGATAAGGTGAATGGCCACAGTCTTTTTCCTGGGGTAGGGGAGTCTAAAACTAGAGGGCATAAGGTGAGGGGGAAAGATTTAAAGCAGACCTGAAGGACAACTTTTTCCACACAGAGGGTGGCGGGTATATGGAACAAGCCACCAGAGAAAGTGGTAGAGGCGGGTACAATTACAACCTTAAAAAGACCTTTAGACAGCTACATGGATAGGAAAGGTTTAGAGAGATATGGGCCAGATGCAGGCAAATGGTACTAGCTTAGGTAGGCAACTTAGTTGGCATGGATGAATTGGGCCCAAGGGCCTGTTTCTGTGCTGTATGACTCTATGCCTTTCATAATGACTCTTCATATCAGCAGGTTCTCAGAATCTGAGAACTAATCAGATCATGTAGTCAACCCAGTCAAAATCAGCCACCAGAAAGCAACTACAGAATACTAGTATCTGTAAAATCTATATTAAAAAAAAATCTACCTCAGTGCCAGGGGTCTGGCTTCTTACATTACTAAAGAGAGTAAACCAAACTAAACGAGAAACACAAAATAAAAAGTAGAAATTGTCAAATGTTGTGAAACAAGACAAATAACTTATCAAATCAGACACAAGGTTCACCACCTATAACATATTTCATGAGACCTTCTGAACACTGATAAGAGTTGGATGGTCCTTCTCTAACCATCTATTGAGAGCAAGTGGGCCTGTGCATCATCAGGAAATGAGAAAGTCTGTAAATAAACCAGGAAAATAGATCACCGTCAAATCAACTGTCTTGTAATACAGTAAAAGAAAACTAGGAAACTACTGGAGGGATTTTGTTCACTTAGGCAAAGGTGGGCAACTTGGTCAGCATGGACGCACTAGACTGAATGGCCTGCTTCTGTTTTGTATAACTCAATGACTCAATGCAGCACAGCGGCGCAGCTAGTAGAGCAGTTGCCTCAGGGTGCCAGAGCCACAGGTTCAAGCCCGACCTCTGGTACTGTCTGCGCGTAGTATGCACGTTCTCAACCAAATGGGTTTCCAACAATTGCTCTGGTTTCCTCTCCCATCCCAAAGACATGCAAGTTGGTAGGTTATTTGGCCACTGTAAATTGCCCCTTGTCTGTAGGTAATTGCCAGAATCTGGGGTGAATTTACACTAATTCTACACCAAAAATTGGGTTGGTGCACACTCAGTGGCCAGTTTCCATGCTATGATTCTGATATCCATGCTATAATTCCAATATATGCACAAGGCAAGTTAGAGCAGTCTGTACATAACAAAGAGTAACCGCAGGGTCTGTACATGGATCAGTGGTGACTGATAATAGAGCATGTACATAGAGCAGCAGGTGGGTGGTGCAGGTCGTGCACAGGATCTTATGCCTCTCAGTACAGTACGTACCTAGGCGCTAGTGCTAGAAGCTGCGCACACTGTATACACAGTGACGGGGTCTGCATGAGCGCAGACACACACACACTGACAGGGTCTGTGTGCACACACTGACGGGTCTGCACGCGCACACACACGCCCACACTGACGGGGTCTGCACGCGCACACACACACCCACACTGACTGGGTCTGCACACACACATACACACACACAGACAGGGTCTGCACACGCACACACCCACACGGAGACGGGGCCTCCACACACACACACACACACACACAGGGTCTGCACATACTGACAGTATGCAGACACACACACACACAGATGGGGTCTGCACACACAAACACACACTGACGGGGTCTGCACACACACACACAGATGGGGTCTGCACACACAGACACATGCTGACGGTGTCTGCGCGCACACACAGACGGGGTCTGCGCGCGCACCCACAGACTGACGGGGTCTGCGCGCGCACCCACACTGACGGGGTCTGCGCGCGCACACACGCCGACGGTGTCCGCAAGCACACACAGACTGACGGTGTCTGCTCGCACACTCGCAGACTGACGGTGTCTGCACACATGCTGACGGGGTCTGCACGCACGCACACACACACACAGACTGACGGGATCTGCACGCACACACACACCCAGAGACAGGGTCTGCACACACACACACACACAGGGTCTGCACACACTGACGGTATACACACACACACGCTGATGGGGTCTACACACACACTGACGGGGTCTGCGCACGCACACACACGCTGATGGGGTCTGCATGCGCACGCACACACACACACACACACACAGACTGACGGGGTCTGCACGCTCACACACACCCACACAGAGACGGGGTCTGCACACACTGACAGTATGCACACACACGCTGATGGGGTCTACACACACATGTTGACGGGGTCTGCACACGCACACACACATGCTGACGGGGTCTGCGTGCACACACAGACGGGGTCTGCACGCACACACAGACGGGGTCTGAACGCACAGACACGCTGATGGTATCTACACACGCACACACACTGACAGTGTCTGCACACGCTGACAGGGTCTGCACGCACGCACACACACAAACGGGGTCTGCGTGCGCACACACACAGACTGACGGGGTCTGCGCGCGCACACACAGACTGACGGGGTCTGCACACAGACACACACACGCTGACGGCGTCTGCGCGCACACACACGCTGACGGGGTCTGCGCGCACACACACGCTGACGGGGTCTGCGCGCACACACACACACACGCAGACAGGATCCACACACACGTGCACACAGACTGACAGTGTCTGCGCACGCACGCACACATGCTGTCGGGGTCTGCACACGCGCACACCAGTGTCCGCACGCGCACACAGACTGACGGGGTCCGCACACACGCCGACAGGGCCTGCGCATGCACACACACCGACAGGGCCTGCGCACGCACACACGCACACACAGACGGTGTCCGCTCACACACACACACTGACGGGGTCTGTGCGCACATGCACGCACGCTGACGGGATCTGCGCACACGCATACGGACAGGGTCTGCACGCATGCATGCACACGCTGACAGAGTCTGCACGCACGCATGCACACGCTGACCGTGTCTGCACACGCACACACATAGACTGACGGTGTCCGCACGCACACACCCTGACGGTGTCTGCACACGCACACACACACGTTGATGGGGTCTGCGCACACACACACTGACGGGGTCTACACACACACACACACACACACACACGCCGTCGGGGTCCGCGCGCTCGCACACACACCGACTGACGGGGTCTGCGCGCGCACGCATGCCGACGGTGTCTGCACGTACACACACATACAGGGTCTGCACACTCACACATACACATACTGATGGGGTCTGCACACACACACACAAACGGTCTGCACACACACGGGGTCTGCACACACACACACACCCTGATGGGGTCTGCGCGCACACACAGACGGTGTCTACACACACACACACACAGTGTCTACACATAAACACACACACACCCTGATGGGGTCTGCGCGCACACACAGACGGTGTCTACACACACACACACAGCAACAGGGTCTGCACACCCGGACCATCAGCAGACCCCCTGCAGTCTGGGTACAGGACCGGTCAGTGTGGGCGGTGCTCCGAGTAGGGTGTGCACCGCCCGTGAGGCCTGGCCCGGGCAGGACCAGCCCTCAGCTCACACCGGGGCCCCACCGCACCAGGCCACAGCCCCATGTCCGGCCCCCTATTTCCTTCGTCCCGACTCACCCCGACTCGGCGATCCGGTGACCACCTCCACCACCCCCTCCCGCTGCTCCCGGCCCGCCGGCCCGGGGGGTGGGTGGGGGGGGGGACACCGACGTCACTCGGCGGGCAGGAAGCGCGTCTTCACGCGCGCGCGCGCGCGCGGACCCAGGGAGAGTCGGACTCGCGCCCAGACCCAGGCGAGATCGAGGCGCGTGCACGAGCCTGGCGGGAGGAGGTTGGGAGCGCGAGCGCGCCCGCTCTCTGCGGCCGCGCGGGAACAGGAACCAAGGGGGAGCGGGCGGCCGGGCGCGCGCATCGAGCAGGGGAGGGGCGACTGGGCGCGCCCGCGCCATCGGGGACGAGCCCGGGTTCGCGCATGGCGTGACCGGGCGCGGGGCGTGCGCGGGACCTGGAGCCGGCGCGGGGCGTGCGCGGGACCGCCGGGCATTCGATATAAGAGGGTCCCCTGGAAACCCTTTAGCAGTGATGGTAATGAGAGGGCTGAAGTGATTAGTGTTAAGGCGAGGCTGGACACGAACCTGAGGGAGAAAGCAGGAGCGAGTTCTGCTAAAAGGTCAGAGGAAGGCTGTACTGCACCAAATGCTTGAATGAACTGGTTGGGTCAAATGCAGTTTCTGTGCCCTATATTCCATGTAAGATAATCCCAATTTCTCAGGCCTTTCCTCATCTATACCTTGTCCCAGGAACCATCCCGATCTATCTTTTCTGCATCCTCTTCAAGATCTTTGCAGCATCCTTCATAAAGTAACATACAAAAAAGTGCTGGAGGAACTCAGCAGGTCAGGCAGCATCTATGGAGGAAAATAAACAGTCGACGTTTTGGGCCGAGACCCTTCATCAGGACTGAAGAGGGCAGAAACCAGAAATAAGGTGGGGGGAGCACACACAGGCAGGTGAGAGGGGGGAGGTAGGTGGGAGGGGGAGAGGATGTAATAAACTGAGAGGTGATAGGTGGAAGAGGCAAAGGGCTGAAGAAGAAGGAATCTGGTAGGAGTGGGCAGTGGACCATGGAATAAAGGATGGAGGAGGAGAGGAGATGGGCAGGTCATCAAGGCAGGGGAAGGGAGCCACAGGAATAAGGGAAGACAAAGGAGTGGGGGGGGGGTAGAAAAACGGATGGGGGAAGTTAGAGAAATTGATGTTGAAGCCATCAGGTTGGAAACTCCCAGGGTGGAATATGAGGTGTTGTTCCTCCTGTGTCTGGCCTCAACATGGCGGTAGAGGAGGCCATGGATAGACATGTCAGTATGGGAGTGGGATGTGTGGCCACCGGGAGGCCCTGGGTGTTGTGGCAGACAGAGAGAAGGTGCTCGACAAAGCGGTTACCCAATCTGCGTTGGGTATCACCGATGTACAGGAGGCTGCACCAGGAGCACTGGTGAGATCCGACACAGATTGGGTGACCAATACGTCGAATACCTTCATTCTGTCTGCCGAAACAACCAGGTATTTTATTTTGAGGGTGTCATTTATTACATCCAGTGCGCCTGGTGTGGCCTCCTGTACATCTGTACTCCTATACACCACATCTCTACACACCACACTTCACAAACCTGTGCCAGTCTTATTGGTATTTCCTCTTTATCAACTATTGATCCATTCAGCTACCTCTTCTTTACTGTGGTAGCATCTATTTCCTTGGTAAAGACACATATAGATGACTCCTTTGGTATCTCAGTCATGTCCTTTGTCTCTTGAGTAGAGGTCAAAACGAGGGGGCATGAACTTAAAATTATTGGTCGAAGGATAAGAGGGGAGGTGAGGGTTTTTTATTGCTCCTCAGAGCATGGGCAGGGCATGTAATTTACTGCCCAAAATGGTAGTGGAGGCAGAAACCTCCGCCGCATTTGGAAGTGCACTGGAAAGCTGTGACCTGCAGTCCCGAGGGCCCATAGCTGCAAGGTAGGATTAGGCTGGGTCACACTGTTTTCAACGGTATAGACGTGACAGGCTGAATGGCCTCCTTCTGTGTCAGAAATTTGATTTTATCCTATTCTATTTTGGCCACAAATCAGTCCCACTGTTATCCATTTTCTGTTTATATCCCTGTTTAAGACTACTAGATTCTGCTTTATGTTAACCGTTAGTCTACTCCCATGTTCTTATTTTGCCCTTACTTCCTTTTTCACTTTCTCTCTCAGCATTCTTTATTCAGCCTAGTTCCAATCTGTTTAATTAACCTTCCTAGGGAGGATTGAGGATGTCTTGCTTTCATTCCAGTTTTGTGGGTGACTGATGAGGCTAATGTGGGACCTGCAAACTCTTCCAAAGTTGGGACTAGAGGTGGTTAGGGAATTGGGAGATGATGTGCTCATTCTGTCATTTACATTGGCCTCCTATGCCCTCCTAATGTGCCTTCTCCATTTTGAGCATTTGTGGGCCAGGGATTCCCATAAGTTGGTGGAAGATGTTAAACTTTTTCAAGCAGGCTTTCAGAATTCCTTATAGTATAAAAGGAGGTCATTCAGCCAACTGAGCCCCAGCTGGATCTCAGAGATCCCATTCAGCAGGGGTAGTACAGCACGGAAACAGGCCCTTCAGCCCAGCTTGTCCATGCTGACCAAGATGCCCACTTAGGCTAGTCCTATTTGCCTGTGTTTGGCCCATGTCCCTCTAAATCTTTCCTATCCAGGTACCTGTCCAAATGTCTTTTAAATGTTGTTAATTTACCTGCTTCAACCACTTCCTCTGGCAGCTCGTTCCATATATGCACCACCCTCTGCATGAAGAAGTTGCACCTCAGGTCCCATTTAAATCTTTTCCCTCTCACAAACCTATTTCCCCTCTTCCCTTAAATATATTCCTCTACTAATTTCCCTTTTAACTTATTTGCAGCACATCCCCATCAAGTCCTCCCAAGTTTTACCACTGTGCTTCTAACTCGGAGCACTTTACAGTGGTTAACTAACCTACCAACCTGTGCATCATTGTGATGTAGGAGAAAACCAGAGCATCCAGAGGAAACTTACACAGTCACTGGAGAACATGCAAACTCCATAGACAGCATCGAAAGTCAAGATCAAACCCTGGTCACTGAAACTGCGAGGCAACCGCTGTACCAGCTGAACCACTGTGCTGCTTATCCTTTAATCTTCCCTCTGCCCACCTGGTAAACTCTTGCCTTGACAGAGTTAAGAGGAGAGTGTATGTTTCAGGAGTCTGGTGTCAGGCACGCAAATGATATGGCCTGTCTGACAGAACCAATTGAGTGTAATTAGGGCCTCAAATCTGTAGATTGGAGACACAAGACTGTAGATGCTGGAATCTGGAGCAACAAGCAATCTGCTGGAAGAACTCAGCAGGTCGAACAGCATCTATGGGGGGGAAGCAATTGTTGACGTTTCAGGTCGAAACCCTGCATCAGGCCTGAAACGTCAACAATTCCTTACCTCCCATAGATGCTGCTCAACCCGCTGAGTTCCTCCAGTAGATTGTTTGTTGCTTCAAGTCTGTAGATTTTAGCATGGGAAAGAATACTGACATTGGTTTGCTTATCCTGTCAGTGAATTTGGAGGATTTTGCAGAGACTGCATTAGTGGTATCTCTCCAGTCCTTTGACATGCCTGCTGTAGGTAGTCCATGTCTCAACAACATACAGGAGGGTAGGGATCACTGCTACACAGTAAATCATGAGCTTTGTGCTGAGTTTTGAAGTCTTGAACTTTAAAAAACCCTTCCTCAAATGATTAAAGGCTGCGCAGGCACATTGGAGGCAGTGGTGAGTTTCATCATCGGTCTGCCCTCGACAAGAGATGGCTCCTGAGGTATGGGAACTTGTCCATGTTTTCCTGGATTGCGTTGTGAACCTTTATTGTTAGAGGCCAACGTTATACATTTTTGCAGGTTGGTAGAGGACCTTTCTTATGCACATGTTGGGTGTAAGATCCATTCTCCCATATGCTTCAGTGAATGAGTTAGTGATGAGCTAGACTTCTGAATATGCATATATACAAACATCATGTGCATTCTGCAGAACGACAGCTGAGGCTGCGTGACCTTCATTTGGAAGTGGGTCGACATAGGGTTAACAGTTCCTTATTGTCCTGTAGATTTGCTCCACTGCAGTGGGAGTTGAGGTGCAGCATTGCTGCAGAAAGATATAAAAAATTCTCAGGTGATGACGCAGCTTTGCTTGACCCAATCTGCACAGAGCGCGGATCTGTTGTGGACCCATTGGTTAGGATCATGGCTTGCATACCATCATCATGCAACCAGGTTTCTGTCAACTTTGGCATCCGCCATAAGCCCCCTTTTTTTTCTTTTTCATTTTACTTTGCATCTCTTGCGTCATCCGGGGAGTCCAGGCTTTAGCTTTCCTACTTCTCTCCCTGGAGATGTCTGAAAAGTTTTCCCTGATCTACCTCCACTTTAAACTGTTCAAGTACTGCTTTGTCTGGCAGCCCTTGATGCCAACTTACCCTGCCCATGTCTGTTTTCAACCCACCAAAATTGGCCCTCCTCAAATGAGTATTATTCTTTTTATACTGCCTCTTGTTCTTTGGTACAATATCAAAAATTTGTATGTTTCTGAATAACCCCGACATTCAAAGTCAATCAAATAAAACATTTTAGTTGATTAAGGATTTTTGAAAATCACAAATATTAAAACATTTAAAACAATCAAAACTCTTATCTAAACCTGATTAGTTGAAAAATGCACATAATACATACTTTGCTTCCTCATAACCATTTGTCTTCATTCAAATGAACGGATAGTGTGAGTGCTAAGTAAGGCTGGTGGAAGGTAAAGATGAGAAGGACTGAGGCCCTGGAGGAATTTCAAGACAAGGGTGATCATTCTGAAATGCAGACACTGCAGCCCCATGCTAGCTGACACTATTAACTGTGACCTTTCTTCTAGAGGCATGGAGGGAAGTTGTAGGTTAGTTTGAGAGGTGACTCATAAAGTTGTGGAGGTAGATGAAGGGTCTTGACCCTTCCATAGGTCCATTTCCTTCCATAGATGCTGCATGACCTGATGAGTTCTTACAGCATTTTGTTTATTGCTCAAGTTATGGAGGCTGTTCTGTTCTTTGCTTTTTGCTACGGCTGTTCAGGTGACTTCTGGAACAACATGTAATGTAGTTGTGTTGTAGAAGTTTTATTATCAAATTTATTCTGCTAATTCAAGTGTCAAAAATGGAAGTACCCTCTCCGGCACAGGTGTTTCAAATTGGGGTGCCTCCATTTTTCTCACCATGGTGAATGTAATATGTTGCATGTGGCACCGGTGCTCTACCACTCTTTCTGAAGGCAAGCCTGCTGATTTTGTGTTTGTCTTTGTAAACCGTTGGGTCAGGGACTTCTATGATGCTTCGAAGGACTCTTAGTGCCTCCATGCAGATACTACATATTTTCTAGGCCAAATAATTCTCCAGAAGCTTCAAACAATGGAATGAACACTTTTGCCTGTGCAATGGTTAAAGCCCAAGTTATATTTTTTTCTTGATGTTGTGGAATGTGATCTCATAATCTGCATTTGGAGGAAAGGAAATGCAATCAGATCAAGTTTCATTTTTATAAAATTAAGTTAAAGTGTTGCTCTGTGGGTTCAGATGTCCAGGGAGCAGGAGATTTGGGCAGGAAGGCAAATGGGGAATTGAGTTGAGGATGTCAGAACTGGCATGAATGGAGATCTGGGAGACACTTGAAAGCAGATGTGGTAAAGAGAAGAAAACTGGTGGGAAGATAATTGAGGGTTGAGTATGAAAGACACGGAGAATGGGGAATGCCTCTTTTTTCAGAGCTTGGAGCATTAGCAGTGATGTGATGATTGGGAGCCATGGCATGAGAGGAGCAAATAGTGAATGGTGTGTAAGGGGGTATATTATGGGTAAATAATAGAAGATTGTTTTCAATGGTGGATGAATGGGGAACAAGAGGATAAATGAGTAGGATTCTCATTGGAAAGCCCAAGGAAGGTTTTTGAACTGAAGATTCTTAAGTAGGACAATATTTCATCACCTGGGAAATGAGATTTAAGTAAAGGAAATGGGATAAATATTTCAAAACTGCTGAAGAGGAACAGGTTTAGAAGAGATCAACAGCAGAAGTACATATCTGAACATCCTCACTCAGAGTCTGTGCTTGCTCTCAGAGTAAGCCGATCAATCCCATTCCCCCACATACTTCCTCGTAATGTATTGTCTTTCACAGGTCCATCAACTTGCCCCTGATTCTCCTGTCACAACAACAGGGGTAATTTACTGTGGCCAAATAACCTACCAACTGACACATATTTGGAATGTGGAAGGAAATGGAAACACTGGGGGAAACCCACATGGTCACAGGGAGAACATGCGAAGTCCACACAGACAGTATTGGAGATCAGGATTGAATCTGGATTGCTGGAGCTGTGTGGCAGCAGCATTAAGTGCTACACCACTGTGCTCTCTGTCGCAGTCTTAAATTGCTTATCCCTTATCCTAACATGCATTGCAGAAGGTTTCTGGCTGTAGTTTCAGGGTGTATATGCAATTTAAAGGGTTACGTTGGTGTTTTTCACCTATTCATTGCCAGATATTTAAAGACAGCTGAGAACTGTTAACTATTAGTAGAAGTTGTCTGGTGCTCGATTATTGATGCAAATTAAGTGCAATGTTATTAGTTATTAATTAATTAATGCTGTTACTTTTTGTTCTAATTGTGTTCTTTCTTGTAAAAATTGTGTATAATTTATGTTTTTCTTGTGAATGCTGCTTATATGATGCTATGTGCCTGTGATGCTGCTGCAAGTAAGTTTTTCATTGTACCTGTGCATGCATGTACTTGTGCATATAACAATAAACTCGACTTTGACTTTACTATTGGAATTAAAGTTGCTTTCCAGTCACATATCCTATCTTTGCCTTTAGATTACCCTCTTGCCTGGTCTTGGGTCACATCCTGTACAACACCTGGCATGAAAACTTCACAAAGAATATTTACTCAAGACTGGTAGAGGCCATTCAGCCCATCCTGTCAATGCCAACTCCCAACAAAATGAGAAAATCTATCCCATTCCTCCTCTCCCATTTCTCTGTAGCCCTACAACTTATCCTCTCTCATATGCCCACCAATTCCACTTTGAATCTTTGCCACTTGCCTACACCAGGGTCAATTTACAGTAGCCAATTAGCTAACTAACCTGTCTGGGCACATGGCAGTCAAAGGGAGACCATGGAAACTCCACATGTACAGGCTTTCCCCAGGTTACAAACACCCAACTTCTGGATACCCCTACACATGAGCAAGCTCCCATATTACATTCAAAAATCCAATGCATGTACAAATGCTCATCCCTAAGAACAGCAGAACTAGTTTCCTCTCTCCACTTTTAGTAATTGTTCTTCCTTATCAGTATTATCTGCTTTTGATGGCATTTATTACAATACAATGGAAGTATGGTTACCATATTGAGTGATTTTTGTGTATTTTCTGACCTACGGACAAATTTGACTGAAGACATCAGTAAAAATGGAACCAGTTTGTTACCTGGGAATAGGCTACAGGCCATCCCTGTTCCTGGTTCTTATGGTATAATCACTCGTATTGAGTGATTTTTGTGTATTTTCCCACTTGCAGACAAAAAGGAACCCATTTGTTACACAGGGATGGACTGCACAGCATCCGAGATGAGGATTGAACCCAAATGCCAGGAGCTGCACTGCCATGCCCCCCTTTGCTCACCCACCTGGACCCTAAGGTATTAAATGAACAAACATAATCATAGATATTGCAGCACTACCTCTGCTTCAACCATAAAGAACGCATTTTTACACTAATCCTACTCTGACCTATTTTATTCTCCACACATTTTCCCATCAATTCCCCCCTCGATTATACATCAACACACCAGGGGCATTTTTACAGGGGTCCATTAACCTACCAACCTACTCATCTTTGGGATGTGGGCGGGAACCCACACGGTCACTTGGAGAACGTGCAAACTCCACACAGACAGCACCCGAGGTCAGGACTGAACCGGGGTCTCTGGAGTTGTAAGGCAGCGGCTCCACTAGCTGCGCCATTGTGCAGCCTGTACAAGTAATCAAACCTCTAGGAATGTCTCCAACTAACTGGCAACCCTATCAATTTGTGCCTGAGTAATTAAGCCTACATTGATGTATTTACCTTTGTTGATCCATAGTGCATTGTGGGCATTCCAGAAAAGGTTATGATATTGAGTTATACAGCATGGAAACAGGCCCTTCGGCCCAACCAAGAAGTCTATCTGAGCTAGTCCCATTTGCCTGCATTTGGTCCATATCCCTCTAAACCTCTCCTATCTATGAACCTGTCCAAATGTCTTTTAAACATTGTAATTGTACCCAGCTCTACAGCTTCCTCTGAAAATTAAGCAGAAAATATTTAATCTTGTCCTGAGAAGGATCTTAGACCCGAACCAGTCCCTCTACTTCTCTCGCCACAGACGCTGCCTGACTTGCTGGGTGTTTGCAGCACCTTTTGCAGTATTTCAGGAATCACTAAAGCGAGGGTTAACACAGCACCAAGCATGTTTCTACATTAATGATCCCTTGCTTCCCTGGGCACGGTACACTGAATATATATTCCTCACCTATTGAAAGCAGAGCCGGGAATCAGCGCCATGCAACCTGCCATCTCCTTTGAGAGCTCCGAACAGCGTGCGCAAGTGTAGCGGACGCCACTCGTTGCCATGGAGAGAGAGAGAGAGAGAGAGAGAGAGTCTTGGCCAATGAGGTGGGCCCAACGCCCGGAGCGCTTGTCAATCACCTGGTCGGTTTGCTGGCCAGACGGAGAACGGGTGAGCTGTCCGGGGTGCATGCAAGGTAGCAAAATGATTCACAGAATCCTGGTAAGACATATGTGGGTGCATCTTCACCAATGCACTCGTTTTGTATCGGATTCGTTCATAACCGGATGTTGTTGCATTTCTCCACATGTTCAACTAAGACATTATTTTGTGACAGTTTTTGTGTTCTCGGTTGTCTGAATGTCGGTAGAATATTCTCAGTTTTCCCAAGTAAAACCATGCAGGAATTTTCAGGATGTGATCGTTTACGCGCTGTTGTGTGTGTTGGTGCTCTGGAAGTGAACTGGGCTTGGTTGAAATGCACAAAGGAGTCGACACTAAAGAAGCTTAGAATCTGAGCTTTGCTGATTACACTAAAAGCTCTTTAACAATGTTTATGTAATGTTTGCTGACAGGCAGTCGGTAGGTGTCTAATTGATTATTGATTCGCAGTGTTGCAATTCATAACGGGGAAAATCTGTGAAAAATAAATGCAATTGTTTTAACTGACGTATTAACTTGATACCATGTCCCTGCCCGGCTCTCATTCCCACTCATTGTGAGTGAAACATCTACGCCCAAGGATTTCACAATTGTCTTCGAATAAACAGTAAGAGGGAAAACTCAATTGAAAACTCAGAATGCAGATCCGAGCAAGTTTTGGTGTCAGTGCTTTGTACTAATGAATAGAAGTGGCGCTATGAAGTGTTTCAGGATAATCAAATGCATTGAGTAACCCACTTTTCTGAGAGAAGACCGGGGACATTTGAGCGTCCAGCTGGCTGGCGTCTCTCTCACGACTATTGTTTTTTTTTGTAATCCTGTATCTAATCGAGATTCTAGTTACAGCAGTGAAACCAACCTTGCATTGCAAATAGCGTAACATGGTATTCGCTTATGTGATTGATAAATGCGAAATGACTTGCGCGCCAGCTCTGGAGCAGTAATGGATGGTGGTAGCAGACAGCACAGTTCAAAAAACAGAACCCTGGAAGAACTCAGCGGGTCGAGCAGCATCTGTGGAGGTCGCGAGCCTCTGCATCTGTGGAGGGGTCGAGACCCTGCATCGTGACTGATAGAGGGTTGTAGATTGGGACCATCGCTATCAAATAGGGGATGATAGTCATAAATGTCGACTTACATATTTACCTCCATAGATGCTGCTTGACTCGCTGGTACTTCCAGCATTTTTTTTGGTTCCAGCATCTGCAGTCTCTTTTATCTTCATAAAAGAATACTTCTTTGGAAGCTATGGAGCACATAGTTATTTGAAAATAAGTCAGTGGAACCTGACATAAATCTCAAAGTAATTGATGATAGCGTAATTAACTTTCTGGGTTGTAATTAACTTTCTGGGTTGTGAATGTAATATCCTTGAACAAGAGAAATTTTGCCAGTGGGGATGGGCCAAAGTGGGTCACTCTGTTTCTTTTCTTTGGCTCCACACTTCATCCTGATTGGACTTGGTTTATTATTGTCACATGTACCAAGATACATGCCATCCATACAGATCATTTCAAAACATTTCAAAAATTTCAAAAATTAAGGTAGTACAAGGGAAAAGCAATAACAGAATGCAGAATGTAGTGTTAGATTTACACAGAAAATGCAGTGCAGTTAGACAATAAGGTGCAAGGGCATAATGAGGTAGAATGTGAGGTCAAAAGTTGATATTTATCGTACAAGAGCTCTGCTCAAGAGTCTTACAGTAGTGAGATAGAAGCTGTCCTTGTGCCTGGTGGTGCACGCTTTCAAGCTTTTGTAACTTCTGCCCAACCTCTCCAAACAAAAAAGGTGTTGTTCCTTTAAACGGCACTGTTTCAAGAGAAATGAGGGTTGGTAAAACCTGGTCATTCCTTGAGTGAATAAGGACAGTTGTTCTTTTTTAAACCAGTGTAGTTGAAAATCACACTGGAGATGGATTTTACATGTTGTATTCCCTGTTAATGTAATTTGGTTTTATGACCGAGAAATGTGCTAGGGCAAACAACTATCCCACCAAAAATTCAGGAAGCAAATTTCCCAAAGTGGTCAAGACACCCAGAGATGTGGGTAGCATTGCTCTGCTCCAGGTGAAACCCAGCTTCAGCTGCACAAGGAGGGGGGAGAAGGGAGAATGACCAGGGTGGGTGGGGTCTGATTATGCTGGCTGCTTTTCCAAGGCAGCAGGAAGTGTAGACAGAGTCCGTGGAGGAAAGGCTGGTTTGTGTGATGGACTCAGCTGTGTTCATAACTCTCTGCAATTTCTTGTGATCTGGTACAAATGATGAGAATGTCTTATGGTGCTTCCTCATTCCTTCCTTGAAGCTTCCCTAATTTAATAGTAATCTAACCCATCTAATCCCACTCGCCACCCTTTAAATCCCACCCACTAACTTCACTCTTCTTCCTTCAATATTCCGCCCTTCCTGATCCCACTCTCCTCCTTACCCCTGGCACCATTCAATATCCCATTGTTTAATTGCTTCTGTGTACCATTCAATATCTCTCCGCTCCATCTCTGGAAACTTGACTATCCCATCAGTATAATCCAACCACCAGTGTGATGTTGTTTATTGGTGCGAGTCCCTCTGGCATGTTTGACACTCAGCTTCTGCTGCTGCCTTCTCTTCCAAAGAGTCACTGCAGGGAAGTGTATTCTGGGGCTCAAGACAAATGATGTCCTGAGGCTACTCGGTTTGGGATCAAGTATAGATTGGGATTGTCCCTATCAAATAGTGGATGATGGTCATAATGATCATTACATCTACTGATTTTGCTGATGCTTGTTAATTGTCAATAAGGGTTCAATCTATTTTTTTGTTACTTGTCTGGTTGTTAGCATCTTTTAAATGAAATCAAATGTCTAATTGTGAGGTCTAGTGGTTCTTTGCTTTAACTCCAAAGTATTGCAATTGAAACAATGCAGCACCACATCAGTACTGCATTAAAGCATCATCCTACTTACTCTAGTGGCTGCCTCAGGGCTTGAACCTGTGACTTTCTGATTTAAGGCTTATGTGCTAATAAGACATATGTGAAATTTTCTGCCGTTACAGTAATGCAACCCATCAGTCCCGCCCTCCCTCACTCGCCAACCCTTTAAATCCCACCCATTTACCTCCATATGAAGAGGCCACTGGGTCTTGATATAAATGATGAAAGGGAGCACCTATAACAATATGCTTTCTGTTTCATAGTTCTGACAAAAGGTACTTGACTTGAAATGTTAACTCTGTTTCTATCTCCTCAGATGCTTCCTCACCTATTGAGTATTTCCAGCCTTTTCTGTTTTTATTCCTGGTTTTGTAGTATCAGGATAAATGTTGTTCTAAATTCAAAGTGAAGCCTCAATAACGTACAAAGGCTAACAAGATGTAAAACTTGATCCTATACAAAATGTTGAAGATCATTTGACTTAAAAGGTCATAAACTGGGACCACTTCACTGCTGAATTGTTTATTACTGTTACCAGAGACAGGAAACCCTGTGATTAATTCCTAAAATGGTTGTTTTGTAGACACTGGTATCACTGGCATAGTCTGCATTTATTGCCCATTCCTAATTACTCTTGAAGTTGGGGTAGGCTGTCAGCTTTGCAGTCTGGGTTATACATTTACTTCCAGGAAAGACTAGGTATTGAGTTTCAGGATTTTAACTCAGCAACTAAGAAGGATGACAAGTCAACATGCTGTGTGTCATAGGTGAAAAATTTGCAGGCTGTGTTGTTCCCATTTTCCTCCAGACAGTAAAGAGGGAGATGCTGTCAAAGGAACCATGGCAGATTGAAACAGTGCAACTCATTTATGGCACAAATTGCAGCCATGGCGTGTCAAAGAGGGGAACAAGAATGCCAGACAACTGGCCATCTTTCTCCCGGATGATGATAACTTTCCTGAATCTCAGAACTACACTTATCAATGCAAGTGAAGAGAATGCCATCCCAATGGTGGAAAAGTTTGGGATGTCAGCTTCTGATCTGGTCTTTTTGTTTACATGGCTGGTCCAGTTAAAGTTCTGTTTCTATGATATTGATACAATGGGATTCAGTGATGGCAACGCTGTTGAATGTCAAGGAACGTGGTTAGAGATGGGCGTTGCCTAACATATGCTTGGCATAGAAATACTTTGCACTTTTCAGCCAAAACCTGAACGTTGCTAATTATTGCTAGGTACAGACGTGGGCTTCTTCAGCGTCTGAGCACTTGACAAATGGAACTGAACAGTATACAATCCCTGATTGACCATCCCTGTTTCTGACCTTCTGCTGGAGGTAAAGTCATTGGTAGAGCAGCTGATGATGATTGGAGCTGGGACTTTGCTCCAATGAACTCCTGTAGGGATGCCTTGAAGCTCAGGTGATTGACCTTCAACAACTATGACATGTTGTGCTAGGGATGACTTCAGCCAGTGGAGAGATTTCCCTAATTCTTATTGGACTTAATTGACAGCAGTGGCAATTACACTCAATTCATTTCTGGCATGTTGCTCTTTTGGCCATGATAGGCTATAATTTGTGTTGAAGCCAGCTGTTCCTGGCAGCACCCACATTGACAGGAGTAACCAGATCATTGGTGAATTACATGCCTCTTGATAACACTGACAACACTTTTTGTTACTTTAATGTTTGAGAGAACCTTGCAGAGACTGAAACTTGTTAGATTGGATTTTTCATTTGTCTATAGATAGGATATACCTGGGCAATTTTCCACATTGCTAGATGGCTCTGTATTGTAGTTGTAATGGAACAGAGGCACAGATAGTTCTGGAGCAGATGTCTTCATCATTACAGCCAGGATGTGGTCATACTCAATGGCCATTGCTGTAAAAGTTGTCAGCTATCGCTTGATCAAGTGGAGAGAAAATATTCTTGAAAATATTCATGCTAAAGCAAAGTACTGTTGGAGCTGGAAATCTGACATTAAAAGCAGAAAATGCTGGAAATACTCAGCAAGTTAGGCAGCATCTTTGGAAGGAATCCCAGGTGGAGGATCTTTTATCAGTTGACGTTATTTGAAATTGCATGCTACAGAGACTGCACAGACAATAAAATAATCTCCACAAAGTTGAATTTAGTATTATAATAACCTTCATAAAATTTTCTTCCACAACAATCCTTCAATCCATGATCCACATCACAAGATATTGTTCAGGATCAAGCAGGTTAATATATGCTGTATCATCTTGCAGAGCCTTGCTACTAAGCCTGATTAATAAAACATGAATATCTCATATGATAGCGACAGGTCATCTATCCATGCTGGGTAGTGAGTTCTGCCAATGAGAATGTCTAACCTCAAAAGTAACATTTCATTCCTTGCTCTACTGTTGAGTTCTTGTTTATTATGATGTTGGTTACATTTTGTTTCCCTCTTGAATTCTTACCACTTATGCAGTGCATCAGAAAGATCATCAACCTGTTCAGGTAGATATAAAGGATCCCATGCTATTATTGGTAGAATAGCAAGGAGTTTTTCTGATGTTGTGGCCAATTAGCTGGTCATTTGCCTCGCCTGCTGTTGGTGGTTCTATCTTGTGCACAGTTTGGACCAGTCTGATTGCTTGGAGATTGTATTGAGGACTCCACTCCACAGGCTCGGTGACACATGCAGGGAGATTGTGAAGGTGGAAGTGGCTGTTCACCCTCATAAAACCTGCCTTTAGTGTTCATTACCAAAGTCCCATGATGAGAAATTACTGTCGAATCCAACCTTTCAAGTGCAGGAGACTTCATCTACAGTTGCCCCTGAAAGCTTTAACCATTGTCCACCATGAAACCTGCATAAGCTTTTTCTGTAAATTTTTTGTTTGTGTCACAGCATCCAGCTGTGGTGATTTACTCCTGGAGATCACCTCAGTTGTTAGCTTCTCTTTACTCTTGCTCTTGATGCGCCAGCATTTGAGGACAGCCCTTCTCTCTGCCTCATTCATAAGGACAGTGAGGTCCAAATCAGAGATGCAGGTTGTGGAGAAGGGCTGGTGAGATGTTCCCTTCTTTACAATGCTTCATTCTCTCAGCCATGCATAGGATCACAGCAGCACACTTTCTGCAGTGCTGTGGCCCCAGTAAAGAACAGGTCAGAGCCCTGATGTCATTCAGCAGTGAAAATAGTGGCACTAATTATTTGGCTTCTACTGATAGCTGTCTAAGGCAGAATTTGACACTCCAAGCACACCTAATCATTTGCACTAGGATTGCAATTGAGTCTCATTTCCATTCTGCACCAGGAAAGATAAAATGTACAGCATGGGATCAGCTGTCAACTGCAATTGATCCCATTTATGGCCAAATTAATTTTATAATAACAATTGACTCCTTAAGTAGTTTCTTTGTTATTTCAGCCTCCACACCAGTTTGTGTCTATGATCCAGTCTTTCTTTTGAACTCTGTAAAATGTCTGGAACTTGGATTAAAGTTTGGCCTCTCTGCTTCCTGTTTTGCTGTTTGTGAGAATTAGCATTGTAATTGGCTACTCAGCTTTTGGAGCAATTTTCCTTTGGACCAGTAGTACACCCTCAAAACCCAGCTCATTATTCGACGCTAAGGTTCCAAACTGCTGGAAGTTAACAAATACAGTGCCTAAACGTAAAAAGAACAGCTAAAAAACTGTTAGCTTTGCTTGAACAATAGAAACCATATTAAGGAGCTGATTATTAAGCAACTTGTACAGCAGTAGCTTACAGATAAACCTCTCATACGGTGCTGTTTAATAACTCGACCTGAGAACTTAAAAGCTACAGCAAATATTATAAATGGTTTATTTAGATCTTGCAAAAGCTTTTAACAAGCCCCACACGACAGACTGCTAATAAAACCATGGAAAAACAGTATTGGACATGGTTAAGACATTAAAGTAAACCATGGATAAGACATTAAAGTAGGAAAACACAATGCAGCTCAAGTGCTCAGGTAAATGCTGCATTCAGTAACGAAGCAGTTCAGAGTCAAAGTGGTGGAGGGGAATGGTGTTAACCAGAATGCTGCAGGGATGATTGCTTACTCTCATCAACATAATTAGAGATTAGAGTACAGATGAAGAATGCTGTCAACATTTGATGGAGGTAATTAGATAATTTTTATTATTTGGCAAATAAAAGAAGCTTGACACCATACCAAACATAGCAGCCTGCTTGATGGGCACCCCATCCACAACCATTCACTCCCTCCACCACTGACACACACAGCAGCAGCAGTTTGTACCATCTATAGGATGCATTGCAGCAACTCACCAAGACTTCTTGGATAGCACCTTCCAAACCCACAACCTCTACCAGCTAGAAGGAGAAGGGCAGCAAAAGCATTGACAGCACCACTACCTGGAGGTTGCTCTCCAAACCACACACCATCCTGACTTGGCAATAGATCACTGTTGCTCTACCATCACTGGGTTAAAATCCTGGAACTCTCTCCCTAACAGCATTGTAGGTCTACCCACACCTCAAGGACTACAGTGGTTCAAGAAGGCAGCTCACCACTGCAATCTCAAGGGCAACTTTGGATGGGCAATTAAATGTTGGCTCAGCCTATGAAGTCCATATCCCATGAATGAATACATAAAAAGCTAAAATTTTGAATTTAATTTTAATATTGTCATACAAAGCTTCATATTAGAATGAGTAGGCTAAACAAATACACAAAAGAAGCGAAGAGAGCCTAGAGTAACATTGAAGTGAACCTGCAAATGAAGTAGGCTCATCATTTTCAATGTGGAGACAATGGACAGATAATGCTGGATTTGACTGTTGGCACAGATCATGGCAAGAGTTTGATGTGGTAGCCCTACATCTGGGCTGTATTCTAGTCTGGCTAAACTTTACAGTTTCTGTTCCAATTAAAGTAATTAAAAATGCAAAATCAATATTAGTACATATTGCCAGAATAGTGAAATATGATCTTTGGAGCAATGGTGCAGTGACCTTACTCGAGAGCAGAGTATGCTGCAACTACACTTCGGAAGGGACAGAAATTATTTGGCAGGGTGCAGACAAGGGCAAAAATGTAAAATGAGATAAACTATAAGGAACAATTGGAGAATCTTAAGTTCTACCTTCTTGGGGGAAAGTCAAAAGAGAACCTCTGAAGTATAAAGCCTCACTTCCTACTGATCTCTCTCAGCTGTAAACAGGTTGCAACTTTAAGTTTGCTTAATCCTTTCATCATAGTTATCATTCACTAAGTAATTCAAAACTACCATTGCTGCTTGGTCCAATCTTTCCATTGCACCTTGCACGTCAGTGTAAGTGGAATATATAATGCACCTGTCTACTCCTGTATGGTCCCTCTCCTATAATGTACTCTGCAGCAAGCATCCATATTCACAACAAGCTACTGCCCCACAGCTTGGGCGACCTGTGTTCAATCCTGACCTTGGATACTATCTGTGTGGAGTTTGCACACTCCCTGTGACTGTGGGTTTCCTCTAGATGTTCCTATTTCCTCCCACATCCAAAGACTTGCAGGTTGGTAAGTTAACCAACCACTGTAAGTTGCCTCCTGTGTGTAGGTAAATGGTAGAATCTGAGAGGAGGTGATGGTAATGTGGGGAGAATAAAATTGGATTAGAGTAGGATTTGAGTGAATGTGTACTTGATGGTCATGGGGACTTGTTGGACTGAAGGACCTGTTTCTGTGCTGTGTGACTCTGTTTCAATGAATAGAAGTCAGAATGGATTCAAAATTTATTCCAAATCATCCCTAAAATCTCTTGTACTTATAAATAGGTAAATTGTTTATTATTGTCATTTGTACTGAGGTACGGTGGAAAAACTTGTCTTGTATACCATCCATACAGATCAATTCATTACAACAGTGCATTGAGGTAGTACAAGATAAAACAATGGAGTGCAGAATAAAGTGTTACAGTTAACGAGAAAGTGCAATACAGGTAGACAATAAGGTGCAAGGTCACAACAAGGTAGATTGTGAGGTCAAGAGTCCATCTTGTACTTGGGAACCATTCAGTAGTCTTATAACAGTGGGATAGGAGATGTCCTTGAGCCTGGTGGTATGTGTTTTCAGGATTTTTAATCTTCTGCCCAATGGGAGAGGGGAGGAGAGAATGTCTGGGGTGGGTGGGGTCTTTGATTATGACTCCAGCCCTATCTATTCCAATATTGGCTTCCTTAACCCATATATCTTACTCCCCACCCAGACAGCCTCTATAGTCCCTTATTGCCTGTGGTCTATGGTTCAACTGTACGTTGAAGAAATGGCTTGGCAGACAGCTGCCTGGAAAACTCATTTGCCATTCCCCAGTGAGAACTTCCTCAAGGCAACTAATTTCCACCTGATCAAGGCGATGTAGGGTGCAAGGCTTCTCTAAGTGAAGTCCTATAGAAAGACTCAAGACGGTCAGTGAAACCATGTCTCCCACCACCCCTGCCTGACCCCAGGCTATCTTAGCTGTCAAAGAGATTGAATGTTTGTGGATCTCTCTGACACGAATGGACTAAACATAGTTTTATCTTTCCAATTATTTTAAGGAATTAGCACACCAGAAAAACACTTTGAAACAATGTATTTATATTAATGCAAATAAATCAAAGAAATATAAATTAGTTGACACTTCCTCACAGCCCTCCATCTTGACTGACATGATGGAGTCACTGAACTAATATTAGGTCTAACATGGTGTAGGTTAAGCAGGCAGATTTCATAGAGTCACACAGCACAGGATCAGGCCCATTGGCCCACCATGTCCATCAAGTACCTATCTGTACAAATCTCATTTACCAGCACTTGGCAATTCAAATGCTCATCATGATACTTACAGTAAATGAACGTGAGAGTACTTTCCAGCACCCACTGTGTTCCACATAGCAGCCACCCTCTGTGTGGAAAAAAAATCCTCAGATATTCCCTAACCTCCTTCCTCCTTTGCTTTTAGACATCTCCATTGTGGGGAAAAAATTTTCCCACTATCCACCCTATTTATGCCCTATATAATTTCGTATCCCTCTGTCAGCTCCCCCTCAGCCTCCTCTGCTCCATTTAAAACAAACCCAACCTATCCAGTCTCTCCTCATAACTGAAACGTTCCATCCCCACATATCCATCAACTCTGCCCAGATTCCACTTCCCAGCGCAACAGTGGATGTTCATACTCAGCTGGTGGACTGCAGGAGGCGTTCAGCCTCTGAGCGCAGGGGAATTGACAGCAGTGATCAGCTGTGCAGCTGTTTGCGTCTGCTGCATTCTGCATGGTAGTCCTGGCCTTCCTCATGGTTGCAGCAGCAAATGCCAGCAGTATGCATGTTTCTTCTGACCTGACCCCTGTGCTCACTGCGCAGGTAAATGGATAATAAAGTGAGGCCGGGAATTTCACCTTGCTTTCTGGTTAATAACAGTTGTAGTCATAGAGTCATACAGCACAGAAACAGGCCCTTCAGCCCAACTCATCCATACTAACCAAGTCAACCATCTAAGCTAGTCGCATTTGCCCGTGTTTGACCCTTTCCTATCCATGTATCTTTCCAAGTGCCTTTTATATGTTGTTGATGTACCTGCCTCAGCAACTTCCTCTGGCAGCTCGTTCCATATACTGACCAATTTTTGGGTGAAAAAGTTGCCCTTCAATCGCTCCCCTCTGACCCTAAGCCTATGGCCTCTGGTTCTTGATTTCCCAACCCTGGGAAAAAGACTATGTGCATCCACCCTATCTATGCCTTTCATGATTTTATACACCTCTATAAGATCACCCCTTGTTCTCCTACACTCCAGTGAATAAAGTCCCAACGTACTCAACCTCTCCATAATTCAGTCACTCAAGTCCTGGCAACATCCTCGTAAATCAACTCTGCACTCTTTCCAGCTTAATGGAATCATTCCTATAGCAAGGTAACCAAAATTGAACACAATACTCCACATACGGCCTCACCAATGTCTTGTTAAACAGTAGTTAAGTCGGTGGCCAAAAGACCATCTCTTGATATACATTCCTAAGCACTGTAACTTACAATGAAAGAAAGCTGGCTGTTCACTGCTGGAGTTGGAGAAGTGGGAGGATTGGAAAGATGTAGGATACAGAAAGAGCCAAGGAAGGGGTAATGTGATCTAGCTGGGACAAATGAACAAGTGGCTAGTAGACTATGGAAAGAAACCCAAAGTTCACCTTTGGTCCCTAACAGTAAATGTGTGAGAGTACCTATCCCTGATTGTACTGTCATTTGGATTCATTGAAGTCAATTGAAGGTTCCTTCACAGTTAGTGCTAGCAAGTAAAGACAAATTTCAAATTTCATCGGCCTCCCACCTCCCGCTGATGTTAGGATTAGAATAACAACAGATAGCATATGGTGTCTTGGAAATACATTTTTACTTGTGGCACATTCCCGGTGATGGTGCATATGAGAAAACAACTGAAAAATAGCATTAATGAGAGAGTCATACAGCACAGAAACAGGCCTTGCAGCTCAGCAAGTCTGCTGACCATCAAGTACGCTCCTACACTAATCCTACACTAATTTTATTTTATTCTCCCCATATTCCCCCAGATTCAACCACTCACCGACTTACTGGGGGCAATTTACACTGGCCAATTGACCTATCAAAACCGCACATTTTTGGGATGTGGGAGGAAACTGGAGCACCTGAAAGAAACCCATATGGTCACAGACAGAACGTGCAAACACCACACAGACAGCACCAGAGGTCAAGATTGAACCTTGGTCACTGTGAGGCAGCAGTTCAACCTGCTTCACCGCTGAGCTGCCCACTTGACTATTTGACTCTGAAAGCAGAACTTTCTGCTCTGTGATTGTATATGCAAAATTGAAATTTCATAAAAGGGTCGTCAGGAAAAAAAGCAAATGGAGAAATCAGTAAACCGAAACTTGCTCTGTTGAATGAAGAAGGAGTGGCTGAGCTCTTGAGCAAGGTGAGACTTGTCTGAGGAAAGTGTGAGTAAAATATGTTTAAAGGCATAGGTAGGGTAGATGGTCTGTCTTTTTCCCAGGGTGGAAATGTCAAAGATTAGAGGACATAGCTTTAAGGTGAGAAGCGGAAAGTTTAAAGGAGATGTGCAAGGCACGTTTTTTTTTATATGCAAAGTGGTAGGTGTCTGGAACGGGCTGCCAGGGGTGGTGGTAAAAGCAGATACAACAGTGACTTTTAAGAGGCATTTAGACAGCCACATGAAAATGGAGGGATATGGATCATGTGCAGGCAGATGGGATGTTAAAATTTGCAGCATGGTCGGCATAGACATCATGGGCTGAATGGCCTGTTCCTGCACTGTTCTACGTTCTAAGGCACAAACTTTGGAGCCTGGGCTGCTGAGGTCTGAATTCCTATCGTTAGTTATCCTGCTAACCGTAGCTGTGCAGTGGATTACTTTGTCAGTTATTCTGTTAATGGAGGGGAAGGTCTATTCCTTTGCCTAGCTTTAGTTAGTATTGTTTTGTCTGACCTCCCAGGTCATTGATTTTTTTCTCTGGCACAAAGCAATATCTCTTGGGTATACTGGCATCCTAGTAGCATGTCATTTTACCCTATTTCTCTCTCAAGACACCTACCAGTTCCCCTTTTTGCAATCACTGTACTTGATGGTTGGTGTCATTGAATATATTTTCATTTCTTCCTCCTTGCATTGTGTTGTTTCTCATGTTATTTCTCATATCGTCTTACAGCATAAAAGGAGGCTATTTAACCTGCCTCGACCCTGTGCTGGCTCTCAAAACAATCCTGTTAATCTCATTCCCCACTTATTTCCCTCTATTCTCACCCACATGTTCATCAACTCCTCACTGTTTATTCTGCCATCTACCTACACCGAGGGTAATTTACAGTGGCCAATTACTCTACCATGGACTCCTGTGGCACAGAAAGAAGCATTTTGGTCCACCAAGTCCACACCAACCATCAAGCACCTATTGACGGTAATCCCAATTTATTCTCTTCACATTCCCATCAATTCCACCCCACTCCCCCACCAGATTCTACCATGCACTAGGGACAACTTATAACAGCCAAGTAACTTACTGACCCAACTACCTGACATAAAATTCATTGTTCTAGCCTGGCGCTTTTCTACTTGCATCCTACTGAAGGCTTTAGCTGTTCATAATCTTTTCATTACCCCGACAGTCACAGTCTGAATTTAGTGTATGTCAGTTTAGGATGTCACAGCTATTGAAAGGCAATGTCTACATTCGAGGTTTTTTTTTTGCACTAATTTTCTTTTCATCCCCTAGTTTGCTTCTCCAAACACTAACAGCTATTCTGTGCTTCCTCTGAAGCTGCACTTGTAGCTGAAGGTATAAAAGTTCATTGTAAGCAACCACTTTGGCTAGATTTTTTAAGTTAGGAAAACAAGAGCCAAGTAGACAAATTAATTACTGCATTTTCTTCTCCCCTTGGCACGATAGCTTTAAAAATATGCTGCGTTTGAGACGATATTTTTGAAAACTGCATTCTGCAGAACATAATCGCATTAAAGCTGGATTTATTCAAGGCTGTATTTGCATATCCTTGAACAAACAGGAAAACCATTTTAACAGTTTCACAGCAACGAATTCAATGCAATTACCAAGGCCATGCCATTTGTATAGTTACAAGTGGCAATGCCGGAGCATGTGGTGGGAAACCCTTTGTGATCCACTTGATCTGTGACAGAAAGGACTGCCTTGTGCAAATTAATCCCAGGCTTGGAATGGTCTAAAAGTTGGAGTAATGCCCAATGACATCTTAGACCACCAACACAAAGTCTCCATTATCTCCTAGCAGCATTCCAAAGTGCCAGGGAATCTTCTGTTAAATTTAAGAGGCGTTACTGGTGATTGACCAGATTCAGTCTCACTTGTGAGCTGTTATTTTTAAATTGAACAAGTTTGAAATTAGCAGTCTTATGATGTTTAATTAAAGGTTTGTAAACATTGTCCACCAATTCTGACTGGTAATAAAAAGGAGATTCTGTAACATCGGACTGTCAAGTGACCATTAAAAGATGTACTTCAGTTACAAGATATGGAAGTGGTTCTTATAGTCAACCTCCAATCAAACACACAGACTCATTGACATTTTGTGTTTTGCAGTTGTTTTGAAGTATATCCTTGCTGTTTATTACAGTAAGACCTTTGGATGTTAGTGAACTAATTCTGTAATTATTTGGAAATAACTGTCTCATGCAAAATCCCAGATAGTTGGGACATTAAGTAGTTGACATGCAGTCAGACTTAATCCCAGGTCTGTACCAACTACACCCAATGTGAAAGAAGGTTGATAAGCAGGAAGGTAACTCAAGGCTCCCAATCCTGAATACTATCTGTTTACCACTGCTGGTAGTGGGTATGTGAATATTAGGTGAGAACAGCATTGGGCTCAGCTTTGAGACCTTATGGCCTTTTGAGAATTTGTCTCTTAGGCTTGCATATGAAGTTTGAGAGCCACCACATGGGCCCAATTCCAACAGAAGGAGAATTTTCATTTTAATAATGTTTTTAATATTTTAAACATCTTCCTGAAGAATGATATGATGATTCAACATTTCAAAAATATTGAAACTAGGGCTGTTGAATGATTAAAGTACATTAACTGCAATTAATATAAAGAATTTTTAAAAAATCACAAGTTAATTGTGATCTTAGTCACATCATTAAATGATGGAATGCCAATAGTTTGAACTGCCGTTATAAACTGTTACATATTTTATTGCCCAATGGTCCTAATTATCATAAACCTAACATGCATATTAATGCAATTTTTCCCCATGATCACAGAAAGAAAATAACTATCCAAAAAAGTCAAATACTCATAACAGGTACTTATTGCCAAAAAGATAGTGTTTTTTATCTATGTATGGAGCAATCTAGCTGAAATTTTCAATAAGTCAAATGATAGGGTTCAACAAATGCAGACAAATTGTTTGGTCTGGTGAAGGTTTCAATATGAGGACAATGTTTAAAATTTAGGAATTAATTATTGTAAACTTAATCATTGACCACTGGAAGACTATGAATCACGGTAACAAAAGCAGCAAATGGTGAGAATACCCGACAAGTCACACGGCATCTGTGGAGGGAAACAGAATTAATGTTGAAACGATAACTTTGTTTTATTCTCCACAGATATGACATGACATGCTGTTTCTAGCAGTTTCTGCTTCTTATTTCATGTTTGCAAAATCTGCGATATTTGACTTTTGTGCTGTGAGTCACAGTGCCTGATTACAGAAACATTTTCATTAGGGACGGAGACTTAAGGAACACATGTTTTTGCACAGGATAATTTGGAAAGCTGTCAGTGGAGCCTGGCACAATGAGATGTAAAAATCTATTCCTAAATTGAGAGAATCATACCCTCTCTGGAAGTATTGAGTTTTAACATTTTCTGTGTTTTTAGTATCTATTTTAGTTCTGTCTTTGAAGGCCATAGATTAGAGTTGCACTGGAACTGAATTTTACTGTTAACTTTAAAATATTTAAGATTGTGATATTATTGCATTATGGTTAACAGTTAAGGTTTTATATTTTGACTTGAAATTTCATTTATAAGTTGTTGTAAATATTTCTTCCAGAACCATATCAAAACATTAGACAAACACGTGAATTCCTTTGTGGACTACTTGTTCGGAATTAGAGGTAAGTCAGTATTATCAGAATGAATTCTGGTAGTGTGTAGGAGACCCAGTATGAGATGTGAACATAAGGGCTGTATATGTTAGGATTTTATGAGATGCAAGTAGGATTTATGTGTGTGAATTATATACACTTAAGTGGATCTCTGCACCAAGGTGCAGGAGTTTGTTGTACTTAACTGACTCAGACTTGTGTGGAACAAAGGTACTTGCAATATGAATTTCATCAGTGGTGGAAAGGCTTTGGGGAAGCAAGAACTGGGTCAGGATACCCAGCTTCTGACCCACAGTTATAACTGCAGCATTTGTGTGGTTAGTCCAGTTCGACCTCAATTCCACCAGGATGTTCCCACACATTCCTACAACCCTCATGTTTTTGAACAACAGGCTACCTCTTGCACTACTATGGACTTGTCTCTGATTGGGTTTTTGCTTTGCCCTAATGTCTTGTTTTGCACTGTTTTTTTCTCTTCACTGTCTTGTATAACTTGTGTATAATTTATGTTCTCTGTGTTGTCTGAACCTACGTACCTGTGATGCTGCTGCAAGCAAGTTTTTCACTGTACCTGTAGCTCACCGTACTTGTGCACATGACAATAAACTCGACTTGATGAGATGCTTACTGATGGTGGTTAGATCTCACGGGTAGGTAGTTAGACTCTCACTTGTTGAGGATTGTCTTCTGTGATGCAATAGTTACATTTCAGCCCTTATTGAATGTTGTTTAGCTTGAACTGTGTGCAGGCATTGAACTGTGAGTTGAATTGGATTCAGGGCACTTCTGACCTTTATGATGGATGGAAGGCCATTGATGAAGCAGCTGAAGATGGTTGAGCCTAGGTCATAGCCCTGAGGGACCCCTACAGTGCTTCACCACGTTTCTGTCAACACCAACACCACTTGCATCAGTCATTCTCTCTTGGTCTCCACCCTATCACAGACATCCCCTCTGTTCTGTCCACCCCTCCCCTTCTCTGCAACTTTAAACATACTTGGGTTCTTGCTTTTCTCAGTTCTGATGAAAGATCATCAACGTGAAATATTAACTTTGTTCCTGTCTCCACTGAAGCTATTTGACCTACTGAACATTTCCAATATTTCCTGTTTTTGCTTCAGATTTCCAGCATTTGTGGTGTTCTGCTTCTTGCTTTCCACAGTACTGTGCTGGATCTGGGATAGTTAACCTCCAACAAACACAACATCCTTCCTTCATGCAGGACATGACTCCAAAGCAATTGAGAGTTTTCTCCTGTTGGTTTCAGTTTCACCAGGGCTCCAAGTGATGCCAGACTTGGCCAAAGGGCAGTCTCCCCTCGCATCTGAAATTCTGGGCAAGTAATTTTACATCTCCTCTGGTGCCTTTTATATCCTTTGTTTCCATGTTCTATGACTGTATGACAGACCCTTCAGCCCAACTGGTCCATACCAACCAAGTTGTCTACTTGAGCAGATCAAAGGCTGAGCACCTAGTGACAATGATTCAACTTCTGACTCCTTACAGCTCCTATTTTGCCTACAAACAACAGGGCAGAATTGTTATGGAAACTTCCCTTGGATGGCTACAACCTCTACAGGACCTGCAAAGCTCAATGTTATCTGGGACAAAGCAATCTGTTTACTTTGCCCTCTAACCTCTGACCAGGATACTTGCCTTCTCCATATATTTGTGGTGCAAACCCCAATCCAGCAACTCAGTGAGGCTTCTTCCTGGCTAACTCTGAGACCTCAGGACTTCAGCACAAGAGAGTGCACCAATGATGATAACACCTCTGTGTCATGTGCCACACACACTGGGAGAAGAGAGTTTCTAGAGGAAAGGAGAAGCCTGTTCCTCATGTTGGCAGAGGTTTACTGATGGTGCCTTACATGGTCAATGAACAGCTGAACGAGTTCCATGCCACAAACATTAAAGTCTTGCGTTTAATGGTCTGGAGATGACGGCTGTATCGGGCAACAGCAGCATCAGATGTAGGGGTGAAGATGCAATTGAGGTGATTGCTTCCTGCAGAAATACAGGCCCAATGGTTGGTATGTGAGGGTTTGGAACCCTCATTTGCAAGCAGTAGTTGATGCTAGGTCAGCTGTTAATTTTAAATCTGATAGATTTTGTTAACCAAAGGTATTAAAGAATATGAGGTAGGATCAGCTGCATTCACTGAATGGTTCCTTTCTCAGCTCGGGAAATTTCAAGCTGGAGGTGTGTGTTCTGAAATTCCACAACTAGGAGGAAGACAAGATCAGCTTCTCAGTGACCTGAACACAGCTGAGGTCAAGGACTGAGGAATGGAGACATAGTATCAGAATAAAAAAGCAGCAAGTTTCTTGGAACTTCATACATTGGTCAGAAGGAATGTATGAATGCTACAGGTTGCTGTAAGGCGTTAGGGATGTTAGAGTGTGCACTGTTAGCACACACCAGGTCGGTCTTGGGTCTGGTATTTTATAACCATCCGACCAGCATGAGGAGCCACAAACAATTGGTCAAAATCTTCTCAAACAATGATTGGCTGTTCTGCCTCACAGCAGCCTTGCCATTCTGCTTCCTTTGTCTTTTTGCAATAGAGCTGAAGATGGGCTTTCCTGCTCCCCTTCAGAAAGGATTATTTCTTTCCCAGCTTTGGAAATACAAGATATAAAATAAATTAGTTGTTTTCATCACATTCACAAGAGAATTGAAGGGTACATCTGCTCATCTTCTCTTGACAGCAGAAGAGCTCTGTAACCATGCCAGTTGTAAGTACAACCAGAATTTGGATGGACCACCAAATCACAAGCCCTACAAGTTGTCAGCTCCTCAGAATGGTGCTGCCTGGTGGATAAAAGCACTGTGGCTATCACTGCATTGTTGAACACTATTCTGTTGCTGTGGAGAGGTTGTTCACTACATTTGTATCATTATTCTGCCTTGCCCTAAGGGTAGCTTGCCAAGTGGTTAACACTCGGTAATTTTTTGATGCAGTGAACAGGTTAATTCCCATGGTGAACAATGTTTCTGCATTGACAGACCAAGTAGGATTAATCTGGTGAATATCACCAATAGTAGATTTGAGCAAAAATATAAATCTCTATAGAACTACAGAACAATGGGCTGGAATGTATTTCTTACTCATTGTTGGCTGTCAATGTTGTTGGCAGGTTCCTAAGTGTCTCTTGGGAAGGTCCTTGTGTTGGGTTCTCTTGAACCAGTGGTGAAGGTACTCTCACAGTGCTGTCAGGTGGGAAGTTCCAGGATTTTCAAAATCAAAGTTGAGTTTATTGTCATATGCACAAGTACATGTATGCACAGGTGCAATGAAAAATTTACTTGCAGTAGCATCACAGGGCCATAGCGACATATAAGCAGCATTCACAAGCAAAACATAAATTAAACATAAATTTGCACAATTTTTACAAGAAAGGACATAATTAGAAAAAAAAAGGCCATTTTAACCCAGTGATGATGTGGGGAACTAGCAGTATAGTCTCAGTGTATCTTTTGCCCTTGTCTATTTAGTTGATGAAGGTTATAGGTCAAGAGGTGCTACAAGGAGTCTTGGTGAATTATTGCAGATGACCCTGGGGTCAGAGAACATTACAGCCCCTTGGTGCAGTGTAGTAAGAGTGGATGCTTAAATAGAGGTTAAGCTTTTGATAACATGACCTACATGGTGTGGAACAATTTAATCTGTAGTTCTCTGTTTGTTGACAACGCAGTTTGTTGACTGCTTCCCTTGTGAAGCAGAGGCATGAGGTAGATCTGTCAGAGTATGACTATGTGACTCCTGGTTAAATCCAAGTGGCTGTCAAATTATTGAGGCACAAAAGTCTGTGAATGCTGAGTCAACTGAAATTTTCAAGGCCGAGCTCAATTGATTGTTTTTAATTGAGGGTATAAGTGGTTCATGGCAAAGTTGTCTGATTGCAATTGAGGTGCAGATCTTCCATGACGTAAATAAATAGCATAATAAGAGCTGTTTAACCTCCAGTTCCGAATTCATATTCAGTTATACTAAGAACCGTTGGTTTAGATAATATTTACTGATAATTCTAACACAAGAATAATTAGAATCATAAAGTCACAGAATTATACAGCATAAAAACAGGCCCTTCAGTCCAGCATGTCCAAGTTGACCATCAGGTACCCATTTCTACTAAAATGCCTGTCTGTACCAAATTGTGTCTCCATTTCTGGGGTATAAGTGCATCCAGATAAATCCCATCTGCGGGAGATAAAGAAAGGGGGGAAATTAAGCTGTTCTAAGACTGAATGGAGGTGATGGGTGGTGGCAGGAAGATCATCCTTAACACCAAAAGCAATAGCACCAGCACCATTATAGTTTGAGGAGACATAGAGAAGTTGGGGCCCAAACTCTCTAGAGGTTAGGAGAAGAAGAGGTAAATTCATTGAAATGTACAAACTGCTTAAGAGGCTTAACAGGGTCATTGAAGAGTTGATATTTCCCCTGTCTAGGACCAGGCAGCACAATCTCAAAGTAAGGAGCTGGTGTATTGAGATATATGATATGATATCTTTATTAGTCACATGTACATCGAAACACATAGTGAAATACATCTTTTGCGCAGAGTGCTCTGGGGGTAGCCCGCAAGTGTTGCCACGCTTCCGGCGCCAGCATAGCATGCCCACAACTTCCTAACCCGTGCGTCTTTGGAATGTGGGAAGAAACCGGAGGACACAGAGGAAACCCACACAGACACAGAGAATGTACAAACTCCTTACAGACAGTGGCCGGAATTGAACCTGGGTCGCTGGCATTGTAATAGCGATACACTAAAAGATATTTCTTCACCCAGAGGCTGGTGAATCTTTGCAATTCTCCACCCAGTTGCTGAGTATATGCAAGACAGAGATAGATTTTTAGATATTGATGGAATCAAAGGAGATGGAGTTAGTGCAGGAAAATGGTGCTGAGGTAAAAGATCAGCATTAAATGATAGTGCAGACACAAGGGGCTGAATTATCATCCTCTGCTTCTATTTCAAATGTTCTTATGTTCTCATACTTCAACTGCAGAAATAATTAACTAAACTCTCCGCACCATGTTTCTCAATTTTAAAAGTATTTATTTAGAACTTGTTGCACACAGTACGCAGACATCAACTCCGATCTAATACAGCAAGGTCTGGAATATTCCTAATACAGTACTGGAAATATTTATCTCCATTTATAAAACACTTGGCCTCCAGTTGACATCCTGGTCTGATGTGAATGCTGAGATTCCTAATCACGAGACCTGTTTTCCAGTGCTAGGACAGAGTGCCTTCAAAGAGAAAGCACTAGAAAATCGGACCCAGGGTCCTCAAACCTGCCCCACCATTCAATATAATCACGGCTATCTATACAGCTCTCAACTCCTCTTCTGAACCAGTTCCCCATAGCCCTCAATGTCCCTGATCGTTCAAAAAATTATCTACCACCACCTTAAATACTTCTAATGATCTATCCTTCACAACTGTTTGGGGTAGAGAATTTCAGAGATTCGCCACTCTGTACTTTAAATGACTGGGCCCTTATTATATTACAGCACAGGAACAGGCCCTTCAGCACACAATGTTTTGCCGAACTAATTAAGCTAATGATGCCTAATTAAACTAATCCCTTCTGTTGCACATGGTTCATATCCATCCCCTCCTCTTAGGTATATTCATGTACCTAAGAGCCCCTTAAACACCTGTATCGTATCTGCCTCCACGACTGAAATAAAAATAAAGTTTGGATATATTCAGCAAGTCAGGCTGCATCTGTGGAGAGAAAAATAAGAGTTAACGTTTCTTCTTAATGACCCTTCATTAGATCCTTCATTGACACAGGCTGATGTTTGTTACAGATATACTTGCCACTTTATGCCAGGCAATGGCCATCTCCAATAAAATATCGAGTAATTGCCATTATGACCAGAAACTTAACTAGATTTGTAGCTGCAAGGCCAGGTCAGAGGTGAGCATCCTACAGTGTACGACTCCTCTCCTGATACCCCAAAGCTTTTCCATCATCTATAAGGCATAAGTCAGGAGTGTGATAGAACCCTCTCCACTTGACTGGATGAGATCAACTCCCACAAACCTCAACACCAACAGCTTTATTCAACAACTTTCTTGATTGGCATCCCATTAAACACCGTAAACATTTTACTCCCTTCATCCACAATACCATGGCTGCAGTCTGCAAAATTCACTGCAGTTACTCACCTAGCCCACTCCGACAGCATCTCCTAAACCCAAGACCTTAACCCACAAGTAAAATAAGGACAGAGAACACATGGGGGCACTACCATTGCAGCTTCCTCTCCAAGTTGCACACTATTCTAACTTGAAAGTACTGTCAGATCCAGTTATTTTCAAATCTGCAGGTTCTTTCAGGAGTCCAAGAATGAGTTGAAAACAACTTGGTGTTTCACAAAGTTTTATTGGAAAAGGTTAAAAACAAAGAAACAGTCACAGAGCACATGGTACTAGCTTTACTACAAGGAAATGAGCCAAGAGAAAGGAACTAAATGAGCTAGGGTCAGGGGGGGAAGAGAGCAAGAGAGTGATTAACAAAAAACAACACCTTTTATACCTGAGATAAGAGGCACTCTTCAGCTAACAATAGTCCAAACAGAAAACCTATTAGATACCTGTGGCAAAACCAATCAATGGGAAAACACATATTCACCTGATGGATGAACCAATAAGCTAGGAAGTGGCCATTACTTGTGCAGCCACTTGAGGTGTATTAAACACTATACATATTAAAAAAAACTACTTAAAACAGTTGAATCCAACAGTACTATTCCTTCATCATCAATGGAATTAAATCCAGGAACTCCCTCTCCAATAATATTACAGGAGTACCTTCACCATGAAGACTGAAGTGTTCAAGAAGGCAGCTCACCACCACCTTCTCAAGGGAACTTAAGGAAAGGCAATAAATGCAGTAAAATAAATTTCAAAAATATTTATGCACTATCTCTTGTCATTTTTGGGTGGTTCAAGCAATTATCTGTTTTAAGTGCTAGGTCCCATTTGATATGCAAATGGATGTCCAGTAGCATAAGATGATTGTGGTTACTAATGTTGGGTAGTTGGAGTTTGTACCATTTGTACTTCAGTTAGTTTTACTAATGGTGGAGCTGAAGTAACTCTAAGGTTGTTTAAAATATTTATGAGTTCCTCATTGCCCCACAAGAATGTCTTTTTTCTGTCTTTTGATTCTAAATTGTCACAGGATTTGGGCATTTACTGTCCATCCTCATTTGCCCTTGGGAAAGGATCTGGTGAGCTGCCGTCTAGAACCACTGACTGTTATATCCATAGCGACGTTAGGTAGGGAAATCAAAAAAACTGCAGATGGTAAAAGTCTGAAATAAAAGCAGAAAATGCTGCAAACACTCAGCAGGTCAGGCAAAGAGAAACCACCAACATTTTGGGTCTGTGACTCTTCATCCGAATCAATGGGTAAGGAGGTACTGAATTTGGGCTCAGTAATAATGGATAAGTGACATGCCCAGGTCAGGATGCTGTGTGTGACTGGAGTCAGTGTTGCTTTCATCTGTCTTCCGGGTGGTGTGACTTGTGTGTTTGGGACCTGGTGTTGAGCAAGATTTGGTGAGCTGCTGCTGTACATCTTGTAGAAGTATGCACTGTAGCCATGTCGTCCTGTGGTGGGAGGAATAATACAAGATGGTGGATGGGGAGCTGCTATGACCTGGAGGTGTTAAGTTCCTTAAGTATTGTTGATGCTTCATTCTTCTAGGCAAGCATCACAATTCCCACTTTTGTGTCATATGGATGGCAGAGAGGCTTTTCGAGTTATGTTTGGCGGTGGTGGTTAGTCACTCAGAGCAGACTGTCCAATCTCTGGCCTACTCTGCACCTGGTCCAGTTACCTTTCTCAACAATGGGGGCCCTCTGGATATCGGTGGTGGAAGTGTCAATGATGATAATGCCATTGAATGTCAAAGTCATCTGGGTGGACCCTGTTTTGCTGTGATGCTGATTGCCTGTCACCATCAGTCCAAATTAGCTTGTTTCACATAGGCACTGACTATTATCGGAGGAACTGCAAATGTTATTGAGCACTATGCAATCACCAGTGGACATCCTTATTTCTGGCCATACATTGGAGGGACAGAGCAGAAGCAGTTTTCTCCCTGTAGGCCAAGCACCTCCTTCAACTATTGCGCATTCAAAAGATAAGACTGAGCCTCGGGTAATGTTGACACAAGAGACTGCAGGTGCTGGAAATCTGGAGCAACACACACAAAATACTGGAGGAACTCAGCGGGTCAGGCAGCATCTACGAATGGAAATGAACAGTCGACGTTCCAGCTGGTTCTGCCCTCATTCCTTCCAGTCCTGATGAAGGGTCTCAGCCTGAAACATTGACTGTTCATTTCCCTCCATGGATGCTGGCTGACCCGCTGAGTTCTTCCAGCACTTTGTGTATGTTGCCTCAGATAATATTTTTGATCTTATTTTATTTAATAATTTATTTAATGTGGAAATCTGCTAATTCAGCAACTGGTGTTGATGCTATGATATTGAAATATTCAAAACAACTCTATCAGGTTGGTGACAAAAAAAATGAAGATTCAAGCAGACAAGCAAAGGTTGTTCAGCTATGTTGCTGGAATGTTTGTTCCTGATGTATTCCATAATGGTAGTGCCCTGGGGTGTGTTGTATAACAGAGGGACCTTGGTGTTCAGGTACATGGTTCCCTGAAAGTGGAGTCACAGGTAGACATGGTGGTGAAGAAAGTTTTTGGAACGCTGGCCTTCATCAGTCAGAGCATTGACTATAGAAGTTGGGAGGGCATACCTGCGGTTGTAGAAGATTCTGGTGAGGCTACGCTTGGAGTATTGTGTTCAGTTTTGGTCACCCTGCAATAGGAAAGATGTTAATAAACTGGAAAGAGTACAGAAAATATGAATGCACTCAGTCTTTTTCCCCAGGGTTGGAGAATCAAGAACTAGAAGGCATGAGTATAAGGCGAGGGGGAAATATTTAATTGGAACTTGAGGGGCAATTTTTCTCACAGAGTGTGGTAGGTATGTGGAATGAGCTGCCAGAGGGAGTGGTTGAGTCGGGTACAATAACAACTTTTAAAAGACAGTTAGGTACATGGATAGGAAATGCTTATAAGATTATGGGCTAAATGCTGGCAAATGTGACTTGCTAGGATGGGCATCTTGGTCAGCATAAACCAGTTGGACCAAAGGCCCTGTTGCCTTGCTGTGTGTTTCTATGAACTTAACTGCAGTTGTAACACGTAGTGATTACTTTTCTTTTTCATTTTCAGATCCCAGGGTTAGAGGCTGGGCTTTGCTGGATTCCTATTTACCTACATTCTTCCTTACACTATTCTATCTATCTACCATATGGCTAGGGACAAAGTATATGAGGGAAAAACCTGCCTTCTCTCTCAGGGGTCATTTAATCATGTACAACCTTGGAGTGATGCTTCTCTCTCTCTACATGTTTATTGAGGTAAGATTTTACGTGTGATCCTCATGCATTTTAAATCTTTTTTAATTAACTGCCGGAATGCTTCTATTGTTGTATTGGATTTACTGCAGAGCAAATCTTGGCATAAAGTTCACACAAAATAGTCTAAAGAGCCTTTGGTTAGAAGTGACTGTAGGGAAATAGCATGAAGTGACAAATTGGTCCAATCCCGTTTTTAGTTCCTTACATACTACAATATTGAAGATTAATTTACAATAATTGTTTTTCAGACATTACCATTGTGCCCTCATTAGTTACTGACAAAACTGATTTGTGTTGACAAAGGCACGCATTTAGTTAATGAGGGATCAACAACTACTTATGCTCACTCGTGATAGCACTCACTTGTGTACATTCTATAGTACAAGTGACCAAGGTGTTTGCATGAAGAGTAATTATGATCACAATCTAAGACATCAGAATTTCACTGTTTGTTCAGCTGAAATTGAAGGTGCTCTAATTTGGGCTGGGAGAAATTAAAATTAGAATTTTTTATTTAAAATAGTTTATTTATTCACAATGAACATCACTTTTTTTTGCAACAAAACATACTTTATTTGTAACGCTTGTAATTGAACAATCATCTGTCAGCATTCACTGCACCAAGCATATCATTAGACTGGCTTGCAGTATTTACATTATGTCAATAAGACATTAATTTTTCATTCCCAAACATTCCATTACCAGTAAGGAATTGAGGTTGGTTGGCTCGATGCTGCAGATGTGATGGGCCAGTAAATGCTTGGTGTGTACATCTTTGCTCAATATCAAGGAGTATGGAGGCATCCAGCACCCACTTGGCACAGGTCATTGCACGAAGCATAGAGCATCCACAATCACTCATTCATTCCACCACCGATGCACAGGGGCTGCTGTTTGTACCATCTACAGGATGCACTGCACCAACTCATCAAGACTCCTTAAACAGCACCTTCCAAACTCACCACCTCTACCAGTTAGGAGGACAAGGGCAACAAAAGTGTGGAAGCAACACTGCCTGGAAGTTGCCCTCCAAGCCACACACCATCCTGACTTGGAAATATCATTAGACTGTATATCATATTCCATATTCCTAGTATCATATTCCTTCACTGTCACTGGGTCAAAATCCTGGAATTCTCTCCCTCACAGCATTGTGGGTATACCCACACCTCAAGGACTGCAGTTGTTCAAGAAGGCAGCTCACCACCATCTTCTCAGGGGCAATTAAGGATGGGCAATTAAATGCTGGTTGAGCCTGCAAAGCCCACATCCTAGAATGAATCAAAAGAACTGCATTGTATCTTCAAGAGCCAGATGCATACAAGCTCAAAGCCATAATCACTGCGATAGCCTCAAGCAATGTTGCCTGGAGGAGTTGTACATAGTAGGGGATGACTGAGAATGCAAGAAAAAATGATGAAATTATGAGATAAAAAGCACTGCAGTTGCTGGAAATCTGCAATGCGAGGGAATGCTACAAATACTCAGCAGGTCAGGCAGTAACTGTGGAGGGAGGAAAAATGAATCCTACCTCCTCTTCCCTTGACAGGGTCAATGCATGAATGATATTTCTCTTGGCTGGTGTGTGTACAATCTCGGATCATGGTCTCTAAGTGAGTGTTGGCCACTCGGGACTGAGGTGAGAAGTTCCTTCAGCCAATGCTAATGAATCTTTGGAACTAATGAATCTTTCCATCTAAAGCCCATGGGGGCTCTGTTAGCAAGTAGCTTCAAGATGAAGACCAATTGATTTCTGGATGTTAAGGGGATATTAAGGGAAATGAGGGACACTGGGTTACTGCAGGAAGATGGCACTAAGGTAAAAGATCAGTTGTGATCTAAGTGAAGGGCAGGATAGACTTGAGGGACTAAACAGTCTGCTGCTGCTATACCCAATGTTCCTATGCTTCACCAATGCTTTTGTCATCTATTCTTCCTCACCCTAAACTTCCATTCTCCCTCAAACCTTTGTCCAGCTTCCCCTTAAAGGCCCCTGTACTATTCACCTCAACTACTCCCTGTGACAGTGAGATCCACATCTTTTCCACTGCGTGGATTAAGTAGCTTCCTTTGAGTTCCATATTTCATATTCTGTACCTGATATTGGCACCATCTCACAAGTGGAAAAAACCCTTCTCTGTGCGTGAAAACCCTATCAGAACAACTCAAGACCTCTATTAGGTTATCCTTTGGCTGCTTATTTGTAAGACAAAAGAAACCCATTGAGCTTATTGATTCCTGTTTGGTATAATCTTGTGTTTTTGTTATTATAATTCTTTAATCCAATTCAAATGCTTCTATGTACTTTTATAATATAGCAACCAGGTAATCAAAGTATGGTCTGAGCCAGAAATAAATGCAAGGATTTACTTTGCCTCCTTTTTGTTGGCCTTATTAACCGGTGCTGGTACTTCTAGTTACAGTGTAACGTGGTGGTTGTGTTTTTACATGGTGTGCACTTCACATGGCGGAGATGAGTTCAACGGTGGTGCAAGATTCTCTGAACCCTGCTCAAGTGGATGCGGATATTATACCCCAGGCACTGATCAGGAACAAAATATTTAAGGCAGCACCAGATAATGCACTTGGAATATCTGCCAGAACAATGTGCACACTTGCAGAGAGATTGAGGGAGTTTATTTCATGCAAGTGTGGCACAGCCTCATTGTCCTTTGTGCTGATGTCTTCTTCCATGGAAAGCATTGCAGCAGAGTGGAGCATGCAACATGTGGTGATTCAAGGAGATGCAACCCTCCATCTGTGCATTGCACACACTGTCTGCCACTTTATTGGATGATTGACACCCTGCCATTTGCCTTTCACCAGCCTGTTGATCTTCAGGAAAGTCTTCTTCAGTTCATTACTGACAGGGAAATGTGAGTGGGGAAGTGGGTGAACTTGGCTTAAATCATTGTTCATTGCTGCTCCCTCCCACTTCCGCACCAGTCAGTATATTACGATGCTGCCTCTTGCAGATTGAGTCTGCTCCTGTTCCTGTCCCTCCAAACTCTGGATCAGCCTGCACTCTGAAGCTGTAATATTTGCCGTGAAGCTGCAGTCTTTTAGCCCGAGAACCGCTTATGTTGCTTCTAATTGGATCTAAGGGCAAGAACCAACCAGACGCTCTTTAGATGTCTTCTGTCTGTTGTCATTGGTATGTGTGTTCACTCACTGTCCCTCCACCAAGGGGCTCAGTTCTTGCTTTTCCCATCTCTTTTGGGAAGCCTTGTTCACTTACTTATTTTCTCCTGATTTCCCTCCCTCATCCTTTTATCTCTCCACTCCCACTTTTTCCTCACTCATTCTTTTATCCCTGCCATTGAATCTCTCTTCCTCCTACTCTTCCTTTTTCATCGCCACTACTTGCTTTCAGCTCTTTCTTTCTCTGCTCATCCCTGTCACTTTATCACCTGCTGCTTGTTTTCCCACTGTGGTGAGACTATTGAACAGTTCCCTTATATGATGAGATGGATTCTGACATCACGATCTACTTTGTTGTGACCTTGCACCTTATTGTCTACCTGCACTGCACCTTCCCTGTACTGTTATTGTTTTTACCTGTACTACCTCAATGGACTCTGTACTAACTCAATGTAACTGCACTGTGCAATGAATTGACCTGTACGATTGGTATGCAAGACAAGTTTTTCACTGTACCTCAGTACAAGTGACAATAATAAATCAATACTAATACCAAGTTCTGCTTCCTAACACCATCTCCTGGATTCCTTTATCTTACAGCCTCGTACCTCTTTGAGGGCTTGTCTGGTTTTGATTTGTCTGTCCCAGGACATCGTGTACTTTTGGAGAAAAGAGTCTGTGGGACAGGCTGTAATGGTTATTGTGTGTGCATTTGGAAAACATTTTCCAATGACAGATTTCCATTCCTCACAGTTGATCTTGGCGAGCTGGGAAGGTGGATACAACCTGCAGTGTCAGAACCTTCACAGCGCTGGGCAAGCTGACATCCGGGTGAGATTAAGTGAAATTCTGACGGGGAGGTACTGTTAGATGTCAGGTGAATTATTGAAAACAATCATCTCCTGAGGTAGTCTACTCTTTACCCTCCCTGTCACTTGTAGTCACTTTAATGCAAGAGATTGTATCCTGCTGTACTAATTCCAATGTGGAATGATTATCCTTGAAAATCAAAAGAACTGCAGATGCTGGAAGTCTGAAATAAAAATGGTTCCCTGAAAATGGAGTCACAGGTAGACAGGGTGCTGAAGAAGGCTTTTGGCATGCTGGCCTTCATCAGTCAGGGCATTGAGTAAACAGGTTGTAGATAAGGGTAATTTTATACTTTTAGTGGATTGATCTTGAAAATGTATAAACCATTCAGGGATAGTAACACACTTTCAATTTCAATTTCAACCTCATTCAGGACCAATAGCTCTTAAGGGTTTTAAGAAATCTTTAATGATATCAGGGGAAATTGGTAAAATTGCTAATAAAACACAGGGCATCTTTGGGCTTCATATAAGATAAGATTTCTTTATTAGTCACACGTACATTGAAACACACATCTTGTTTTTGCGTAGTATTCTGGGGGCAGCCTGCAAGTGTCGCCATGCTTCCTGTGCTAATATAGCATGCCCACAACTTCCTAACCCGTATGTCTTTGGAATGTGAGAGGAAACCAGAGCACCCGGAGGTAACCCAAGCAGTCACAGGGAGAATGTACAAACTCCTTATAGACAGCAGCCGGAATTGAACCTGGGTCGCTGGCATTGTAATAGTGTTACACTAACTACTACACTACCGTGAGGCATAGAATACAAAGACGTGGATGTTATGATATATCTTTAGTAAGCACAGGTTAGACCCCAGCTGGGGTATTATGTCCATTCTGCACTCCACAACCTATGGAGGAACTCTGAGTTACCTGGCAGAACTTGGGTATGAAGGATTTCAGGTATTTGGAAACTGGGTCATATCCCTCAGAGTAGAGATGGTGAAGTGAAGACCTCGCCCAGATTTTAAAATTATGAACGTCTTTGATATAATTATTAAAGAAAAACTGTTTCTGTCAACAGCTGTATCAGTAATATAAGACCACCAATTTAAGATGATTGGTAAAAGAGGATATTTCCTAATGTAGTGATCAGGAATGCACAATCTGTAAGGCTGACAGAAATGAACTGAGTGAGAATTTCAAAAATGCATTATTGGAAAGATCTGTGCAGAAAGAGTGGGGAAACAGATGCATTAGATGTCTTTCAAAGATGAGCTGTTAGATCCTATGGCCATTCTGTTTCTTTAAATGGACTTTTCATTATTTCAATGCGTAACAAACTGCCAACAGCAGGTGGAAAATCTGACGATAATAAACATCATTAGGTAGTGATTAGGCTGTCTGCATCTTAGTACGGGGGGTCCTAAATGTATTTACCTTTACCTTTCAGGTGGCCAAGGTGCTGTGGTGGTACTACTTTTCTAAAGCAATTGAATTTATGGACACAATATTTTTTATCTTACGGAAGAAGAACAGTCAAATTACCTTTCTTCATGTGTACCACCATGCAACAATGTTCAACATCTGGTGGTGTGTTCTTAACTGGATACCTTGCGGTCAGAGTAAGTGGTGTTGGCAAAATAACTTGGGCGCAGTACTAATTTGCCAGTAGTGGGATTTTGGGATAAAACACTTGTGCAGGAATTGCCTCTAATAGCTGGACTAATGATCCAGCATTCCCAAAGCAAAATATTGCAGAAGCTGAAATTCTGAACCAAAACATAAATGCTCAGCAGGTCAGACAGCATCTGTGGAGGGAGAAACAGGAGTTAACGTTTCGACTCCGGCAATACGAGTTCAAATCTCACCAAGACAGCTGGGGAATGAAAATTGTCAGTATTGTTGACCATGAAACTACCATGACACTTCAGTGTAGATGTGACAAAAAAAAATCAAAGGGAAGTTTATGGGAATGTGAGAGAGAATAAGTCGTGATGCTACATTTGGACAGCTACGTGAATAAGAAACGTTTGGAGGGATATGGGCCAAATACAGGCAAATAATATTACATTAGATAGGCATAGACGAGCTGGGCTGAAGGGCCTGTTTCCATGCTGTATAACTCTATGAATCTAGGGAACTAAGGAGTTGGGAAATGAAGTGGTGAGATTGCTCTTCTGGTTGTAATAAATGAGAGGATGTTATAATTACATTAGAAATGTGTTGATTCCAGTAGGAGGTAGTAGAGGGCTTTGAAATAATGGAATGTCCGAGGAATGTTCTCATTAACTATTTCAACTGGATTGGTTAGGGAGGAGCAATCGTGCATTGATATGTACATGCAAAGCAAGAACACAACTAAATCACACACCAGTGTTTACCCGGAAAATTATGGGTGCGTGGAGAAAAGTTGTTGCCTTGTTCACTCAATGATCATTCAGTGTGCACTACCGAGGAAAAGCTTGGTTAGTTCCTGACTGAATATAGAGCAGTATAACACAGGAACAGGCCTTTCAGCCCACCATGTATGTGCTGACCATGATGCCAATTTAAACTGCACATTTGCCTGCACATGGTCTATATCCCTCCATTCCCTGCCTGTCTTGTTCATGTGCCTGTCTAAATGCCTCTTAAATGCTGCCATTATATCTGCTTCCACCACCTCCCCTGGCAACAAGATTCAGGCACCTACCACTGTCTGTGTAAGGGAAAAAAAACTTTTAAATCTCCTTTGAACTTTCCCTCCTCTCATCTTAAACCTATGTGCTTTATTATTTGACATTTCCACCCTGAGAAAAAGATTATCTACCCTATCTATGCCTCTCATAATTTTATATACTGCTGTCAGGTTCAGACTGGCTCAGAGATCACAGCATAAGTGGCAGGCTGAACACTAAGTGATGTAAGTCAAGATCAGTCCAGCATGTTGGCTTGGTTTAGATTGTTCTGCAGGTTTTGAGAGGATTTCTCAGGTTGGTACCTTTTTATTTTTTTGGACTTCTCAAACGTTTACCTGTCCATCGGTGGGTGGGAGTATTCATTAAGATCTGTTATGTCCCTGTCGCAGATAAGAAAATGGCCCCAGCTAATCCTAGCAGTCCCTGACCAATGCCTCTCTCTAACTGTACATCACCCTCTGAGACCTATCCCAACTGGTTCCAAACCTCACCCAAATGAGTTTCTCCAGAGCAACACATGAGATGCTGGAGGAACTCAGTGGGTCAGGCAGTATCTGTGGAGGAAAATGGACACTCGACGTTTCGGGTTGAGACCCTTCATCTGAACTGGTTAAGAAGTCGCGATGTCCTCTAAGACAGTACAAAGGCCAGAACCCTTTATTGACATGTTTTAATGATGTCAACTGTACCAGTCATAAGTTAAATATTGTATAATGCAAAACTTGGAAGTACAGTAGTCAAGAGGAGAGTGGAATATATTGGAGGAAGCATGATACAACAGCTTTAATGTAGAGAAGGGTCAAGGGTTGCAATTAGAAAGGAAGAACAAGAAGCAGCAACATACACTGCATATTAATGAGGTTATAGGAAACTAGGCTTTAAATAAGGGTTTGATTCACTTGAGGCTAGGGGCAGCACAGTGGCACAGCCACTAGAGCCGCTGCCTCACAGGTGCAGTGGTCCAGGTTCAATCCTGACCTCAAGTGCTGTCTATGTGGAATTTGCACGTTCTCCCTGTGACCATATGGATTTCCTCTGAGTGTTCTGGTTTCCTCCCAAAGATGTGTGGGTTGGTAGGTTAATCGGCCACTATAAATCAGCCCCAGTGTGTAGGTGAGTGGCAGAATCTGGGAGGAGTTGACAGGAACGTGTGGAAGATAAAATGGGATTAGTGTAAAGGGTTTTTGATAGTCATTGCAAACTCAGTGGACCAAAGGACCAGTTCCTGTGAAATAATATTGTTTAATGTGGAAAGACAAGTTTGAAATACCACCTAAAGAAAAGTATATGTGACCCTTGGCTTTATAAATAGAGCAAGTTGTTCTTATAAACTATGAAGCACTAGTATCATGTCCAATTCTTAGGAAAGGAGCCTTGGCAAGCATACAGAGGAGGTTTATCAGTATGAAGCCAGGGATCAGGGACATTGATTATTTGGACAGACTTCAGTAACCTTCTGGGCTTTAGGGGAACAATTAGCTAAAGGGAGATTTAATAGCACTCTTCACTAATTAGGGGAAAGAGATCGGCAAAGAGTAGAGATGAAGAGAATTTTGATAGAACTATATTCTCTGAAACAATAGTGGAAGCATATTCAATAATAAATTGGTTTATTATTGTCACGTGCCGAGGTACAGTGAAAAACTTTGTTTTGCATGCCATCCATACAGATCATTTCAAAACATCAGTGCATCAAGGTAGTACAAGGGAAACGCAATAACAGAATGCAGAACAAAGTGTTACAGTTAGAGAGAAAGTGCAGTGCAGGCAGACAATAAGGTGTAAGGCCATGACGAGGTAGATTGAGAGGTCAGGAGTCCATTTTATCGTATAAGAGTTCCTTTCAATAGTCTTATAACAAGGGATAGATGCTGTCCTTGAGCCTGGTGGTGCACGTTTTGAAGCTTTTGTATATTCTGCCCAATGGGAGGGGGGAGAAGAGAGAATGTGGGGGTGAGTGGAGTCTTTGATTATACTGGCTGCTTTACTGAGGCAGTGAGAAGTGTAGATAGAGTCCGTGGAGGGGTGGCTGGTTTTCATGGTGTGCTGAAATGTGTTCACAAACTTGCCAAAGTGACTGATACATAAATATAGGGGAATAGAACAAATTGTATATCTCTTTCAAAAAGCTAGGACAACTATAGTGGTCTGAATGACCAGCACGTTTGATTCCATCCCACCATTGACGCATGTAATTTCCATTGCCAAAGCCCTATATTTGAATAGTCTCCTGAAACTTTTCAATGTTTAGGTCGGTCAATATTTTCCTATGATACCCTAGCGATATTACTTTGATAAAAGTACTACAAAGCTCCCTTTATTATTAAAGTCAAAGTTATGCTTGAGCTGATAGTCTGGACTACATTGCTCTTCCATAGAGAACTAGCATTGAGCAGAGCAAATGGGTTGTTGGTTCACTCACAACTTTCATGCCACTACTTTGGATATTTGGAAGGAGATGGAGGTCAGATGCCCGCTCTCCTGACCTCCCACCCCCTCCACTCATCACCACTGGACTCAGTCCAGAAGCAGAACATGCACAGCCTGAGCCAAAGGGCCAGGTGCACTTCGCACCTGGCCCCTCAGTTTTACATCAGGGAGGCCTGGAGAGGTAGCACAGCCCTGCTCATTTGAATTATATCACCTGCCTGGATTGATAAAGATAAGTGGCCTGTAATTTCTAGCAGATAAATGTGTTTCTAGGTATTTTTACTTTCAACGATTAATTCCTTTCAAACAGTTTTTAAAATCCCCTGATCATCAGAAACAGTTAAAAAAGCAGTCCAAAGGCGTTGGGATCCATTGCCCGAGGCCTGGTTGCCACTCACAGACCACTGTGCCTCGCATGAAGGCAACACCCACAAGGCCTCAAACTTGATTAGACTGCCAGGCCCAGAAGACAATGGAGGAACAAGAATGGGTGAAGATGTGAGGCAGGATGGTGCTCGAAGCAGGCTTTTATAACAGCACCTGTATTTGAGGAAAGTTACTATACCTCTGACATTTTTCTTTGTAGGTTTCTTTGGTCCAACACTGAACAGTTTTATCCATGTTCTAATGTACTCCTATTATGGCCTGTCCACTATTCCATCCATGCAACCATATCTTTGGTGGAAGAAGTACCTCACTCAGGCACAGCTGGTAAGAATGAACGTGTTCATACATGTATTGTGGGAATCATTGGCACTTACTGCCCATTCATATTTGCCCTTATGAAATGACTGAGCCAGCACAACAGTTGTTACAATGAAGTTACTACTGCAGTGCTGATCGGAGGAGAAGTGATTCCAGGATTTTGACTCAATGTTGATGAAGGAAACTGATATATTTCCAATTCAGAATGGGTTGTGGATGGAGCCAGAATGGTAGTGAAAGAATTCCTTTGCTGCCCTTATCCTTCTAAGCGGTGGAATTTATGGGAGAGGGAGGTAACAGTGATGAAGCCTTTGCAGATCACCGAAGTAAGTAGTGTAGGTAGTCCACATTACATGCACTGTGTGCCAGCTGTGTAGAATTATAGAGTCGTACTGCACGGAACAGGCCCTTCATCCCAACTGGTCCATACTGACCAAGATTCCCATTTGCCTACATTTGGCCCATATCCCTCTAAATCTCTCCTATCCATGTACCTGACCAAGTACCTTTTAAATGTTGTTGATGTACCTGCCTCAACCACTTCATCTGGCAGCTCATTCCATATACTGACCACCCTCGGGATCTTACTAAATCTCTCCCCTCTCACCTTAAACCCATGCCCTCTAGTTCTCGATTTCCCCGCCCCTGGGGAAAAAAGACTGTGCATTGACCCTATCTAAGTCCCTCGTGATTTTATACACCTCTGTAAGATCACCTCTCATTCTCCTATGCTCCAATGAAAAAGCCCCAACCTGCTCAACTTCTCTCCATAACTCAGTCCCTCCAGTCCTGGCAACATCCTCATAAAATCTGCTCTGCACTCTTTCCAGCTTAATGGTATTTTCCTATAGCAGGGTGCCCAAAACAACACAATATTCCAAATGCAGCCTCACCAATGTCTTGCGCAACTGCAACATAACATTCCAACTTCTATGCTCAATGCCCTGACTGATGAAGGCCAGCATGCCAAAGCTGGAATGCCACTTTCAAGGGACCATGTATTTGTGCTCCTAGATTCCTCTGCACTACAACATAGCCCAGGGCCCTACCATTGACTGCAAGTGTCCTACCCTGATTTGTCTTCCCAAAATCCAATACCTCGCACTTATCTGAATTAAACTTCATTTGCCATTCCTCAGCCCACTTACCCAGCTGATCAAGATCCCTTTATAAATCCTGATAATCATCTTCATTGTCACTGACACCACCTATTTTGGTGTCATCTGCAAACTTACTAACCATGCCTTATACATTCCCATCATTGATATGAATGACAAATGGTGACTGTCCCTAATCATCCGTCTTTCCAAATGCTTGTTTATCTTATCCTTCAGAATCCCTTCTAGTAACTTGCCTACCACAGATGTTCCCAGGTTTTTCTTTGCAACCCTTCTTAAATAAAGGCACAATGTTAGCCACCCTCCAGTCTGCCGCCACTTCACCCATTGCTAACGATGATGCATATGTCTCAGCAAGGGTTCCCACAATTTCTTTTCTAGTTTCCCGTAGTGTTCTTGGATATATCTGATCAGGCCCTGAAGATTTATCTATCTATATACACTTTAAGACATCCTGTACCTCCTCTGCTGTAGTGCAGACTATCCCCAAGACATCACCATTAACTATCTCAATTTCTGAAGTCTTAATGTCCTTTTCCATGGTAAAAGCAGAGGGAAAATATTCATTGAGGACCTCACTCATCTCCTGCAGTTCCACACAAAGACATCCACTTTGGTCTTTGAGTGGCCCTATTCTCTCTCTAGTTGTTCTTTATCCCTTAATATACATAAGATCTCTTTGGATTCTCCTTAATCTTTTCTACCAAAGGTATCTCATGACCCTTTTTTGCCCTTCTGATTTCCTTCTTGAGTATATTCCTGCATCCCCTATACTCCTTCTGGGATTCACTTGATCCCAGCTGTCTGTACCTGACCCACGTCTCCTTTTTTCCGACAAAAGCATTACTATCCCTCGTCATCCAGGGTGCCCTACTCCTGCCGGCCTTGCCCTTCATTCTAACAGGAACATGCAGATCTTGAACTCTTGATATCTCACTTTTAAAAGCCTTCCACTTGCCAGCCATCCCTTTGCCTGCAAACCATAGAACCATACAGCACAAAACAGGCCCTTCGGCCCACCATGTTGTGCCATTTCCAATCAACCTACTCCAATCAACAGTTGCAAGTTCAAACCTAATACTGTCAAAATTTGTGTTTCCCTAATTTCAAACTTTATCTTGTGGACAAGTTCTGTCCCTTGCCATAGCTCTATTAGTTTTAAATTAGTTATAGTTACTGGTCCTAAAGTGCTCCCCCACTGACACCTCAGAAACTTGTCCTGCCCCATTTCCCAAGAGTAGGTCGAGCTTTGCCCTCTCCCTAGTAGCGACTTCTATATATTGCCTGAGGAAACTTTCCTGAACACACTTAACAAATTCCACCCAAAGCCCTTAGCACAGTGGCAGTCCCAGTCTATATTAGGAAAGTTAAAATCCCCTACTATGACAACCCTATTATTCTTGCAACTTTCTGCAATCTCCCTGAATATTTGTTCCTCTAATTCCTGTTGACTATTGGGGAGCCTATTGTACAATCCCAACAAGGTGGGCATCCCCTTCTTATTTCACAGTTCCACCCATAAAGCCTCACATGACAATCCCTCAGTAATTTCATCTCGGACTACTACTGTGACATTCTCCTTAATCAGAAATGCAACTCCTCCTTTTCTCCATCCTGCCCATAGCACTTGTTATTTAGCTGTCCCTCCCTTAGCCACGTTTCTGTAATGGCTATAATATCCCAGTCCAATATAGCTATCCATGCCTTACCTGTGGAGGCCTCTTGCACTGAAATAAATGCAATTTAATATAAGTCTTTCCTCACTCCCTGCCATGTTGCTGCCTGTCTTGTCAACTGACCTTACTGGCATTAAATTCTGTCTCAACTAGGTCCTGCCTATTATTTGGATCCCTCCCACACTGCCAATCTAGTTTAAACCCTCCCTGGTAGACCCAGCAAATCTGTCTGCCAGAATATTCGTCCCCTTTCAGTTCAGGTACAACCCACCATTCTTGTACAGGTCACCCCTGTCCTAGAAGATATCCCAGTAGTCCAAAACACTGAAACCCTGCCCCCTGCACCAACTCCTCAGCCATGCATTTATCTGCCATTTTTTACCTCCTATTTTTACCCTCTCATGGCACAGGGAATGATCCAGGGATTACTACCCTCAAGGTCCTGCTTTTTAACCTCTTTCCTAATTCCCTATATTCACTCCGCAGGACCTTATCCCTTTTTCTACTCATGTCATTTGAGCCAATGTGCACAATGACCTCTGGCTGCTCACCCTGCCCCTTGAGAATGTTTTGCAGCCACTCAGAGACATCCTTGACCTTGGCACCAGGGAGGCAACACACCATCCTAGAGACCCTTTCGTGGCCACAGAATCTCCTGTTCACCCTCCCCCTAACTATTGAGCCTCCTATCACTTCCTTTCTGCCTTCACCCTTCCCTGCTGTGCCGCAGAGCAAGTCCTGGTGCCACAAACCTGGCTGCTGCTGTCGTTTTCTCCTGAATGATCATTTCTCCCCCCACCAGCAGTATCCAAAATGGTATACTTGTTTTTCAAGGGGAATTCTGCACTGTCAGTCTACCCCCTCTACCTTCCCTGGTGGTCACCCACCTACCTGTGGCCTACGACCACCTCACTGAAACTCTTATCTTTGATGGTGTCAGCCTCCCGGATTATCTTAACTGCGTCCAGCTCCTTAATGTGGTCAGCTAGGAGCTGCAGCTGGACACACTTCTTACAGGTGTAGTCCTCAGGGACACTGGAAGTCTCCTTTCTCTCCCACGTCCTGCAGGATGAGTCTACCACTGCCATTCTGATGCTATCCAGGGAACTAAAGTCAAGGTATTGGATGGGGTGCCGATCAAGCAGGTGGTTTTGTCTAGCATGATGTTGAGCTTGAGCATTGTTGGTGCTGCACTCATCCAGGTAAGTGGAGGGTATTCCGTCGCACTCCTGACTTCTACCTTGTGGATTGTGGAAAGGCCTTGGGAAATCAGATAAATCACTCATCGTGGAATATGCCGTAGTATTGAATTAATGGTCCAATTAAGTTTCCAACAAATGGCATTCATTCACAGGATTAGTCACTGACAATGGTAGTAATCATTGCCACTCCTTAAGTACCTTTGAGATGGAGCAATGAGTCACCACCTTCAACTGCTTCAGTCCATGTGGTGAAGAAATTCCCACTGCATGTTGCAGTTTTGAACAGTAAATTAAATACCTTACAAAATCATCTCAGAGGTAGTTAAGAGTCAAACACATGGCCAGGGAGCTGAAAACATGCATTGTCCAGAATGGATAGGCATAGCTGCTTTCTTTCCCTAGGGAACCAGATGGGTTTCCACATCAATCCATTGTCTCCATTACTGATACTTGCATTTGCATTTGCATAGCACCTTTCACAGTCTGTACGTTCCAAAGCTGTAGGTTACCAGTTAATTACTTGAAATGTTGTCACTTTTGCAACATAGGGAATTCCCTGCAGAATAAGGTTTTACAACCCACATTGAGAGAAATGAACACTCAAGTAATTTTAATGTGATCTTTTGGGTGCTCCACATTAAGCTAGTTGTTGGCGTCTCTGTTTTTTGAAAGATGCTTGAGATTGTTTATGAAATGCTGGTTAGTAGGCAGCATCTCACCCAGAAGGCAGTACATGCAACAGTCCATGGTGGAGTGCTAGTCATGATCTCAAACTTGTGTCTGGCACAAGCTTGAACCCCGCACCACTCACCCAGTAAGGCGGCTCCCGCTGAGCCAGTACATAAAGCTGAGGTTGGTAGTAGTCATATATTCATGTAATTCTATCATAGAGAAGCACAATCCATTGACACAAACCTTTCCAGAACAAGGCCAGTCTCCTTCCCATAACATCTGCCCTGCAGTAATCTTCTCACATTCACTCAAGCCAATCATGCTTGGTTAAATCCTCCTCCAGGGATAAGAGAAATGCATTTCATTATATTACTGAGAAGAATAAGGCCTGGAAATTGGATTGCTCCAAGTAAGAACACAAAACCTACAGTGCAAGGGTAACCCACAACCTCTCACTCCTTCCTTTCAGTATCAAGGGAAATCCACACCCACCACCCCCCCCCCCCCCCCCCCCCCCCCCCCCCAACTCCAACTCCTGGTACATGATATTTGGTCACAGGCCTGGTCTATCTGTATTTGAGTGTGCACCATTTCCTTTCCCTTCTATCATGTAATTCAAGCAATTAGGTGCCTAATGTAGTACAATTCAAAATTTGGCAGAGCAACAGGATGCAATAGATGTATCATTTGGGAAAGTGGGGGCTGTGGAAGATGATAGAGAAAAAAATAAGCCACTCCAGTAGGCAGTGCAGGCATGGGCATGATAAGGGACATAGATGGAATTTAGCCTTGCCTTCCTCCTATTTTAATACAAGGAGTCTGATTGGTAAGGCAAATGAATTTAGAGCATTAATCAGCACAAGGAGAATATGAAACTGTTGCTATCACAGAGACATGGATGAAAGGAGGATAGTACTGGCAACTTACCATTCCAGGGTATAGAATCTTCCAGCTTTATTGGTGATTGGCTTTTCATTTATTATTGTCACATGTACTGAGATACAGCAAAAAGCTTTTGTTTTGCATGCCATTCACATGTACATTGTGGTGGTAAAAAGAAAAACAGAATGCAGAATATAGTGTTACAGTTACAGTGCAGGTTGACGTAAAGTGCAAGAGCCATGACGCGGTAGATTGGGAGATCAGGAATTTATCTTTTAGTGTATGAGAGGTCCATTCAAAAAAGTCTGTTAATGGTGAGATAGAAGCTGTCCTTGAGCCTGGTGGCATGTGTCCTCAAGTTTTTTTTAATCTTCTGTCTGACAGGAGAGAGCTGAAGAGAGGATGACTGGATGGGCAGGGTCCTTAGGTATGTTGGCTGCTTTCCCATGGCAGCAGGAGGTGTAGACGGAGTCAATGGTGGTTTACCTAATGGACTGGGCCACAGTTTCTTGCTGTCTTGGGCAGGGCAGCTGCCATACCAAGTTGTAATGCATCTGGATAGTATGCTTTCTGTGGTGCATCTGTAAAAATTGGTGAGGGACATCAGGGACATGCCAAATTTCCTTAGCCTTCTGAGGAAGTAGAGGCACTGGTGTGCTTTCTTGGCAATGGCATCCATGTAGCTGGACCAGGACAAGATTGGTGATATTTACACCTAGGAAATTGAAGCTCTCAACCATCTCCACATCAGCTGCATTTGCAAACACTCCAGATCACATCAACCCAAGTACATCCCATATCTAAAACATCTTCGACACCCTTCTGCACTGGCAAATTCATCCAGAATGACTTTACTCTGATTCATCCATAAATGCAGCCATTCTACCTGGCTCAGTGCTGGAAAACTCTAGGCCCACAGGTATAAGAAGTGACCCAGAGTTTTTATACTTCTGAATGTTCAAAAACACTGAGCTGAATAGTGCTTGATCGGGCTTGCTATTCCTACAGCATTTACTTTTCCTGAGCCCCGAGTATTTAATAGCAGTCCACAAGAAGCAATTGAACTTCAGTGGTAGATCCCCCCCCTTCCCCAGACTACTGTGACAGCTTTTAGACAGCTTGCACCGTCAAGGTCTTTGAACTGATTTTTAAATATCTTTTATAATCAGAGTAAGTTAAAAACTGTTCAAAAAGATTTGTTAAAGAAAAAAAATTCTTCACACTTCTATTAAAAATCAATTTACAACATCAAGAAAATCCTCTACTTACCAGTTCAGGCAAAGTTAGTGACCCCTTTCAAGTGAATGTGGTCCTGCTACAATCTTAGCCATCACAGGCATAAAGCAGGGAGGCTGGACACAGTTCCACCACTGGACTGGGTGCCAAGTACAACAGGAAGTCAAGAACTTGGGTATGTATGATCAGGCATTTATTAGGAGATCAGGTGAAATTTCCTCACATAATAGGTTGTGCACCTTTGAAGTCCTCTGCTCTAAGGAGCCATCGTCAGAAAGAATCTTAATGGTTGAAATTAGTAGGTTTTTTGGAATCCAGGGGAATTGAATGGTGGCAAGGTGGGAAAATAGGTGTTTAATCAGCCAGTCTTGTTAAACTCTGCAGCAAGTTCAAGGGACTCAACACCTACTTCTTTTGTTATTCTCCATCTCTTTATCCAGTCCTTTATTTGCCTGTTCTAATGTTTACTACATTGTTGCATCTCTCAAGGGTATTCAGACAATGTAAATGCAAGTTGTTCTAATGAAAAATCTACTTTCATGTGTAAGACACATTATGGAAAACTGATTCAATAATGAAACAGACACAAATCTAATTGCCATAATGATTTTTTGTGTCACTTCTGGTCCCCTAGGTCAGTAAGTCTAAATTGATTAGATAAGTTAATTTGCTGAAGTGCTTTAACGTACCATCCATCAACAGCCCCAACAACCTAGACTTCTTGTGTTATCAGAAGCACCAATATGTGGATATTGTATTCCTGAACTCTTGTGCCAGTGAATTTTATGAATTTAATCTGTATTGATAAAACATTTATGCAGCAATATTTGTTTACGTTTTGACATTTGGCTTTCTCCCCCCCCCAGGTACAATTTGTGCTCACAATTATCCACACACTTAGTGCAGTGATAAAGCCATGTGGATTCCCCCCTGGTTGTTTATTGTTCCAATCTTCTTACATGGCTACGTTGGTCATCCTGTTCATAAATTTTTACAGGAAGGTAAGAGAAAATGTTACCCACACCATTGGGAAAGTTCTTATTGATAAAGAATCATATGCCCTGCCCATGGAAAGCTAAATATGATAACATGTGTGTAATTTTCCTTCCTTTTTCCCCAATTACATGGCTTAAGTGATTAAAAAAATAGTTCAGAATGATCAATCACACTGCTAAACAAAATTAATTTTTAATAGTCCAATTGCAACTGCCTTATTTTTAGAGCCAGTAACAATGCAATTTAAAATTCTCAAATTCAATTATCTGTGGGCTTTCTATCTTTGTAACACTGTCCTAAACTACACTCCCAAAACTCTGCATTCCTCCCTTCCCAACCTCTTTCACGTCTAATTTCTTTTACCCTACCATTGACAATCATCAACTAGCTAGGTTACAATCACTACTAATCTTACACATTATGTTGCGTTTTGGATGAGATCTATAGATTTGACTTCCCGTCTGTTCCCTGCAGCCACTTCCATTCCCCTAGTCCCCAACTGCTCTAAGATTAGCAGCTGAACTGAACTAAATTGGACCAAGTCAGTTCTCAGGCAAGGAATGGGAACCAGCAGACTGTATTCTTCAGCCCATCCAGAGCCAAACTTGTCCTGCTACCTGAACCAGTGGCCAGGTGGGAAATCAAACCAAGCTCCAGCTGTCAATCAGTGCCATCCTGGTTCAGGTTTCCCCTTGCTCTGCCTCTTCTCTCTCTCTCTCTCTCTCTCATCCCATCCCCCCATCACCCTGTCCAGTTACTCCATTGGATACCTCCAATTAAAACCACTACATTTCTGAGAAACTTTGCAGTTGGTGAGTTAAATACATACACTGTGTATTACAGAACTCCAATCTGTAAAATGGTGATCAACAATCTGTTTGCTCAGACATCTCCATTTTTGAACATACAAATTGGTATTGGTAATTGATTTATCGTTTTCACATGTACTGAAATACAGTGAAAGCCTTTTGTTTGCATGCCATGCTAACAGATCATTCCATACACGTACAGAGGTAGAAAAAAGAAAAACAGAATATAGTGTTAAAGTTACAGAGAGTGCAGTGCAGGCAGATAAATAAAGTGCAAGGGCCACCAAGAGGTAGATTGGGGGGGGGAAAAATATCAGGGGTTCATCTTTTAGTCTATTAAAGAGTCTGATAACAGCAGGATAAAAGATGTCCTCGAGTCTGATGGTAGGTGTTCTCAAACTTTTGTATGTTCTGCCTGATGGGAGAGTGGAGAAGTGAGAATGACTGGAGCAGGAAAGGTCCTTGATTATGTCAGCTGCTTCCCTGAGACAGCAGGAAGTGTAGACAGAGTTATTAGAAGGCAGGCTAGTTTGCGCAATGAACTGGGATGCATTCACAACTCTGCAATTCTTGCAGTCTTGGGCAGAGCAGTTGCCATACCAAGCTGTGGTGCATCTGGCTAGGATGATTTCTATGGTGCGTCTGTAAAAATTGATGAGGGTCATCAGGGACATGCCAAATTTCCTTAGCCTTCTAAGGAATTAGAGATGTTAGTATGCTTTCTTGGCCATAACCTCCACGTGGCTGAACCAGGACTAATTGTGGTGATATTTACACCTTGGAACATGAAGCTTTCAAACATATCCACCTCTGCTTCATTGATACAGATGTCACAAGATTTGTTTTGAAATTTCTTGGCAACTAAAATATTTGGTTGTTGTGTTATTATTAATAAACTTAACATACAAGTCAATCACAGTGACCAGTTTAGTTACTCTCATTCATTCCTGCTTTGTCCACAGACATACAGCAAAACACAACGCAATGAAAAAACCACTACTGCTCCAAGAGAGTTAAACAATGGGCATTACAGTGGCCATGTAAAGACCATCAATGGCAGCATATCCATGAAGGAAGATTAATATTAGTACAAGCCAAGTATCAAAGTACTACTACCAAGCTGTATTTACATCTGCCTGTTACAGACTAGAGCTAAAAAAGCAAGTGAAACTTAACATCATGGTTTGAATACAAGTTCTGTCATTGTACTAAAAGCATAACCTACAAATTTAAATTATGTTCCAAATCCTACATCAGAGTCTTAAAGGAATTTGCTGCACACTGGAAAAGCATTTGAAATTAATAGAATTCTTAATTATTGGCTTCCCCTAGATACAAGTAAAATGCACCCAGTTTTCACAGGAACTTTGTAGAACCCCCTTATCTAGAGCTGAAGCATAACTTGACTACAATTCACATGAGCTTTTTTATTTAAATGTCTGATTTAAGTTTTCCTCCATTTGTCTCAAGATTCACTTTTCTACTTGATGTTTAAAATGTTTGAATGTGGATTTTTTTTTGCAAATGTAAACTTTTTACTATATTGCCCAATTTAGTTGTTTGTATAAACCTTTAAAATGTTTAATAAAAACTCAACATTGCTAATTACGTAAATAAGAGTTAAAGACAACTTCACTGAGACAGTAATTACACACGTGGAATAGATAGGCATGCCATGAATATGAAGATTGTACATCTTATGGCAGAACTATTATAACAGGTTTATAGCAAGGCCTTGGAGTAAATGAAGGGGGCCTCAGACCAGCTTGAAGATCTCTGAACCGCAATTTAAGCATTACATAGTGGCTAGTTCATTGTCAATCTAACCTGGTAGCCGTGCCCAACAGCAAGTCCAAGGGGCAGAGCGAGAGATCAGATGCACCAGGATGGAGTTCTGCACTCCCTTGTGGCAGTCCAAAATGTGGGGATGTGTTAGGCGTAGCTTATCAGTAGAAGTACCAGTTAATCATAGTGCAATTCAGCAAGGTTAAATGCAGAAGCCAGCATCCCCTACCACTGGCCCAAGCATTCAAGAATCAGGGAGTAGCTGCTAAAATTGGTCATTGGTTTATTTCCTGCATCAGGCTTTATAATTTCAGGCTCAAGGTTTAACCATCTAATGAACACGGTTTTTCCTCACCCTTACAAAATTATACAAGTTTACCTGGACATTTGGGTGGCTGAAGAGAAGGAGAATTTTCAGGGACAAAAGGCTGGACACTTCAGAGAGAATTGTTAAGTCCTGACTGTACAGCAGAAGCAGCCCAAAATGCTTGGCTGCAGTGCAGTTAACAGAAATGGAGGAAGGGCAAAACATTTAACAATAAAAATTCGATTTTGAAAGGGGCAAGTAGCCCACAATTAAGTATCAAATGTCTGCAAAACACATCTTATACTTAAGTTTCTTTTGAGTTCCCCAAGACCAAAAGCATTTCCTTTTATTCAAAGCAGTTTAACAAATGGGTCTGAAAAAAGTCTTGGTCTCCCTTGTCACCGGATCAGGACCTTGCCCTGAAGCCCCAGTAGGAGCTGGTGTGAAACACTTACCCCACAATTAAAAGGGAACTAATTCCACAGTATGAACTTGGATTCTTATAATGTCAGGATCTTCTTGGACAAATCAACAAGATGGAGAGCTGATTGCTACTTTGCTGTAATAGCTCAGAAACTCAAACATTTTGACATTGACATCACCACACTGAGTGAGGCATTGAGCAGGAGATGGCCAGTTTAAAGAACAAGGGAGTAGGTACATCTTCTAGAGGAGCAAACTGGAAGAGGAACATTGTGTAAATCAAGTGAGATTTGTCAAGAATAAGCTGGTGTGGCATCTCAGCGACTTTCCTTCCCCCTTCCCTGTGGAATGGGTGAACATCTATAGGAATAACAGTAACCCTGCACTTGTTCACCATCTTACAGGCCACCAAATGACACACCACCATCAGCCACTTCCGACCACATTGGAGAAGAGTTTGCAGTTCCCACATCAGCCACCTCAGATCCCACAAAACTAGAGGAAAAGCTAGCCACCTTTGATCCCAAGGGACTGCCCAGGTATGGAAGGATCACCATTCACAACTCATACCAATGATCTAGGCAGAATTGCAGCAGGGGGTATAAGGTTAAATGTAAAGGGCTCTCTGCAGGGTAAATAGGAAAGATACATTCCCTTCTAGGGGATAGGGATTTCAAGTAATTGATGCAAGGATTAGTGGGGAGCTGGGGAACTGTTTCACATGCAGGCAGTGGGTGCCTGGAACTCAGTGATAGAAGCAGAAACTCTGGTCCAAAGGGATTGGGTGTATACTTGAAGAGTGGGACATGCAGGAGTGCACAAATGTTTGAAGCTGGAATTAGGTAGCTTTTTAAAACTGGCACAAACAATGGGCCTCCTGTGTTGTAAATTCTCTGCAATCTCACCTGCTGGCCCATCCCTGTACTAAACATTAGTGGTGCCCCTTAAAATGTATTCTCCACCAAGCCTTAGAACGGTTGTTGACTGTATTCAGATAGTCTGGCACCATGATAAGGCTAGAATACATCATATGCCATAAAGCTACTCACTCAGAAGTATTTCAAAGTTCCAACAGATTATTTGTTAAATTCTTACTTTAATTGGCAATAATAAAAATTGCTGTTTTGATTAGTGCACTTATTTGAGCATTAGTCCAGCACCATCTGCAAAATTTTACAAAGAATTCCACACAAAACAGGACACAGAAATGGTGTCACATACTAGAGAATGTGTGTCTTATTTCAGAAGATAGAATTAATGTCATGTTCAGCATGGTCAATAATGACTTTTTTTGAGTGATGATATGGCTTCATTTATCCAAGGTATATTTTTCTTCATTCTGTTTAGAAGTATAGAGTTATAAGAAAATGTATAAAATTATACAAAAGTTTGGGTTCTTATGAAATACTTAAACTATTGCTATCTGTTTTAATAGTAAGTAGCCTCTGTCAACACATTCAGGAACCAAGCAACAGATGAATAGTATTGCTGCCTGTGCACTGATTCACTTTGTCTTGTTCACCTTTCACTTCTGAGGGCAATGAGCCTAGTGGCCATTAGACTTGAAATAATTTTGAAAATCAAAAAAAATTTATGCTGGAAATCTGAAATAAAAACAATGCTGGTGAAAACTTCAACTCAACAGATCTGCAAAAAGAAAAACTCTGAAGGTTCCTGGACAAAGTGTTAATCATTTTTCTTAAAAAGCATCAGGTACAAGGTATAAAAGTAAGGAAATGTTGATGAGGCTCTATGGGACACTGGTGAGGCCTCATTTGGAGTACTGTGCGCAGTTTTGGGCCCTGTATCTTAGGAAGGATGTACTGATGTTGGAGAGGGTTCAGAAAAGATTTACAAGGATGATTCCCAGAATGAAAGGGCTTACTTACAATGAGCGTTTGTCAGCTCTTGGACTGTATTCATTGAAGTACAGAAGAATGAGAGGAGACCTCAGAAACATTTAGAATGTTGAAAGGACTGGACAGAGTAGATGTGGTTCAGCTGTTTCCCCTGGTGGGTGAGTCCAGGACTAGAGGGCACAATCTTAGAATTAGAGGGTAACAGTTTAAAACAGAAAATGAGAAATTTCTTTAGCCAGAGGGTAGTGAAATTATGGAATTCTTTGCCACGTACAGCTGTGGAGGACCAACCATTGGGGGCGTTTGAGGAGGAGATTGATGGGTATCTAATTAGTCAAGGTATCAAGGGATATGGGGATAAGGCCAGGAACTGGGGCTAGATAGGAACAGTATTAGTTTAGCTCATGGAGCAGACTCAATGGGCTGAATGGCCTACTTCTGCTCCTTTGTCTTGTGATATTGAGGTCCCATAGACACATGACCCCACGACACCCTCATCCCTTCCCATCCTCAGAATTTCTACTACCCAAATCACCAAACCCAGCCTCATTCCACCCCCAAATTAGTGGGCTGCCTTTATTTCCAGAGTTCTCTCCACTGGGTGTAAAGGATTTGAAGATTCTACTAAAGGCTGCCCATGTAACCAACCACTTTGAGCAGGTTTGATTCAAGTCCTAACCAGTCATTTTCTTTGGTGTCAGAATTTGCCTCAATGCTCCCGTCAAGTCTCCAGGTATGTAACCACATTAAGCAGAGGTGGTTGCTGCAAAACAGCAGCATGCCAATGTGCAGTGTCAGCAATTGAAAGTGTGGGGTAACTCTTCATATTGTGGTCAGCCTCTCCAATTATACTCAGCTGATTATTATAGCAACAAGATGGAAGAAATACAGCCGGATAAGCCAGGTCAAAACTGACCTCCAGCCAGCAGCTGCCAGACTCTAGGGCAATTGCAACTTAACTGCCATCAATGCAGAATTGTTTCTAGGCACAAGCCAAGACAAATAAGATGCCATTTAAAAACCAGAAAAGCTGCTGCAATTAGAATTTCCAAAAACTTTTACACACTCTTATTGCAAACTTTAAATAGTTTAGTGTAATCAGAAATAAGAAATATTTCATATTATTTTCAAATTTTCTTGTGACACAAGGCCATTTTCCTTTTGCCGGCTCTCAGATCTATCCATTATCCCCCACTTCACATCACAGCAACTTATTCTCTCTCGCACGTCAATCAACCTGCCCCCGAATTTTCCTACACTAGAACAATTTCCAGGGGCCAACATACCAAACTGCATGTCTTTGGGATGTGGGAGGAAACCATGTGGTTGCAGTGAGAACACACAAGCTCCACACAGACACACCCAGGGCCAAGATAGAACCTGGGTCACTCCAACTGAGTCACCAGCACTAACACAATAGTTTCCTATACCGTAACACTGCAATAGTGTTAACAACACTGCATACCCAGGGGCTTGACGGGGGCATGAAGACAAATCCCGACACCAAACCAAATGACCAGAGAGTCATTACTACCTCAGCTACCAAAAGATAACATTAAATGGACATTCACCCAGTTAAGCAATGGATAAACTACAGAATGCAGGATAGAGGAGAAGCACATTTTCCGAGACTGGTGTGCAGTGTCCTATCACTTGATCACACTTGTACAAACAATTTAGGCACCGACAGCACTATTCCAAAGTTTCCAGAAGGGGCAGGGAATGGCGAGGGGCAATGAACACAAGGACAACTGTAACATTACACAAGATGAAATCAATAAATTGGCAGAATAGATGCACAAATGGGAAACTAACTTTAATATGGAGAATGAAAGGCTGAGCAATAAGGAAAATTGAATGAATAGAAGGGAAAATGATGTAGGGATACACATTCACAAGTCACCAAAACAATGGTGTAGGTTGATATGATGGTGCTTGTGACTATAAGACCATAAGACATAGGAGCAGAATTAGGCCACTTGGCCCATTGTGTCTGCTCCACTATTCGATCATGGCTGATTTATTATTCCCTCTCAACCCCATTCTCCTGCCTTCTCCCCATAACCTTTGACACCCTTACTAATCAAGAATATATCAACCTCCACTTTAAATATACCCAATGACTTGGCCTCCATAACTGTCTGTGGCAATGAATTTCACAGATTCAACACCCTCTGGTGTGAAAATTCCTCCTCATCTGTTCTAAAGGGATGGCCTCCTATTCTGAGGCTGTGCCCTCTGGTCCAAGACTCTTTCACTGGAAACATCCTCTTCACATCCACTCTATCCAAGCCTTTCAATATTTGGTAGGTTTCAATGAGATCCCCCCCCCCCCCCCCCCCCATCCAGCAAGTTCAGGCCCAGAGCCATTAAATGCTCCTCATACGATAACACTTTCATTCCCAGGATCATTCTTATAAAACTCCTCTGGACCCTCTCCAATGCCAGGACACCCTTCCTTAGATATGGGGCCCAAACCTGCTCACTTTACTCCAAATGTGGGCTGACCAATGGCTTATAAAGCCTCAACATCACATCCTTGCTTTTGTATTCTGGTCCTCTCGAAATAAATGCCAACATTGCATTTCCCTCCCTTACTACCGACTCAACCTGCAAGTTAACCTTCAGGGAATCCTGCACTAGGACTCCCAAGTCCCTTTGCACCTCCCATTTCTGAATTCACACCCCATTTAGAAAATAGTTTACACCTTTATTCCTTCTACCAAAGTGCATGACCATACACTTCCCTACACTATATTCCATCTGCCACTTCTTTGCCCATTCTCCCAATCTGTCCAAGTCCTTCTGCAGACTCCCTGCTTCCTCAACTCTACCTGCCCCTCCACCTATCTTTGTGTCATCCACAAACTTGGCCACAAAGCCATCAATTCAGTCATCCAGATCATTAACATATAACAGGAAAAGTAGCAGACCCAACATGCACCCCTGCAGAACACCACTAGTCACTGGCAGCCAACCAGAAAAGGCCCCCTTTATTCCCACTCTTTGCCTTCTGCCAGTCAGCCAATCTTCTATCCATGCTAGTACCTTTCCTGTAATAGCATGGGCTCCTATCCTGTTTAGCAGCCTCATGTGTGGAACCTTATTAATGGTCTTCTGAAAATTCAAGTAAACAACATCCACTGACTCTCCGTTATCTAACCTGCCTGTTACTTCCTGAAAGAATTCCAACAAATTTGTCAGGCAAGATCTCCTCTTAAGGAAACCATGCTGACTTCAGCCTATTTTTATCATGGAAGAAACCTCATCCTTAATAATGGATTCTAACATTTTACCAACCACTGAAGTCAGGCTAACCCACTTATAATTTCCTGTCTTTTGCTTCCCTCCCTTCTTAAAGAGTGGAATGACATTTGAGGTTTTCCAGTCCTATGGAATTTAGTGATTCTCAAAATATTGCTGCTAATGCCTCCACAATCTCTTCTGGTACCTCTTTCAGAACCCTGGGGTGTAGTCCATCCGGTCCAGGTGACTTATCCACCTTCAGACTTCTCAGCTTCCCAAGCACCTTCTCCTTACTAATAGCAACTACATTCACTTCTGCCCCGACTCTCTCGGATTTCTGGCATGTTGCTGGTGTCTTTCCCAGTGAAGACCGACACAAACTACTTAGTCAATTCATCCACCATTACTACCTCGCCAGCATCATTTTCCAGTGGTCCGATGTCTGCTCTTGCCTCTCTTTTACTCTTTATGTATCTGAAAAAACACTTTTAGTATCCTCTTTTATATTATTGGCTAACTTAGCCTCATATTTCCTTGTTTCTCCCCTTATTGCTTTAGTTGCCTTCTGTATGTTTTTAACAGCTTCCCAATCCTGTAGCTTCCCTCTAATTTTTGCAATATTGTATACCCTCTTTTGTTTTTATGCAATCTTTGACTTCTTGTCAGCCACAGTTACCTCATCATCCCATTAGAATGCTTCTTCTTTGAGATGAACTAATCCTGCATCTTCTGAATTACTCCCAAGAAACTCCTGCCATTGCTGCTTCACCATCATCCCTGCTAGGGTCCCCTTCCAATCAACTCTGGCCAGCTCCTCTCTCATGCCTCTGTAGTTACCTTTACTCAACTGTAATACCGACACATCTGATTTTAGCTTCTCCCTCTCAAACTGCAAGGTGAATTCTATCCTATTATGATCACTGCCTCCTAAGGGTTCCTCTACCTTAAGCTCCCTAATCAAATCTGGTTCGTTGCACAACACCAAATCCAGAAGTGCCTTTTCCCCCCCTCACAAAATGCTGGAGGGACTCAGCAGGTCAGGCAGCATCTATGGAGAGAAATAAACAGTAAACATTTCAGGCCGAGACCCTTCATCAGGACTGGAAAGGAAGAGGGTAGAAGCCAGAACAAGGACATCAGGGGAGGGGTAGTAGTACAGGCTGGCAGGTGATAGGTGAGTCCAGGTGAGTTGGGGGGAGGAGGGAATGAAAGGAAGTGATGTAAGAAACTGAGAGGTGATAGGTAGAAAAGGCAAAGGGCTGAAGGAGGAGGAATCCGGTAGAAGGCAGTAGACCCTGGGGGAAAAAAAGGTGGGGAATATACGAGTAGGTCATGAGGGTGGGTGAGGGGAAAGGGAAGGGGTGAGCGGGCCACAGGAATGAGATAAAGAAGGGGAGGGGGGTAAGGGTGGGGGGTTTTTTTTGGGGAAGAAATCGATGTTGAGGCCATCAAGTCAAAGGCTCCCAAGGAGGAGTACGAGGTGTTGTTCCTCCAGCCTGTGTCTGGCCTTAACGTGGCAGTAGAGGCGGCCGTGGATCGACATGTCAGTATGGGAGTGTGATGGGGAATTGAAGTGGGCAGCCACTGGGAGGTCCTGGCTTTTGCAGTGGACAGAGCGAAGGTGCTCGATGAAGCGGTCACCCAATCTGCGTCAGGTCTCACCGATGTAGAGGAGGCCGCACCGGATGCAATAAATGACACCCCTAAGTTCACAGGTGAAGCACTGCCTCAACTGGGAGGACTGTCTAGGGCCCTGATTGGTGGTGAGGGAGGTGTAGGGACGAGCTGTAGGGACAGGGGTAGCACTTTGCACAGTGGCAGGGATAAGTACCAGGAGGGTCATTGGTGGGGAGGGACAAGTGGACAAGGGAGTCGTGGAGGGAGCGATCCCTGCGGAAGGCAGAGAGAAGTGGGGAGGGGAACATGTGCCTGGTGGTGGGATCCTTTTGGAGGTGGCAGAAGTTGCAGAGAATGATGTGTTGGATCCTCCGCCGTATCTGTTCCCACAATGAGGCTTTCCATTCCAGGATATCCAGATTCATCCTCCTTCAGCCTTTTGCCTCTTCTACCCATCACCTCTCAGCTTCTTACAACACTCCCTTCCATCCCCCCTCCCACCTAGACTCACCTATCACCTTGTGCTCCTCCTCTTCCCCCGACCTCCTTATTCTGGCTTCTGCCCTCTTCCTTTCCAGTCCTGATAAAGGGTCTCCACCCAAAACGTCAACTGTTTATTCCCTCCATAGATGCTGTCCGACCCGCTGAGTTCCTCCAGCATTTTGTGCATGTTGCTCCATATCCCAGCATCTGCAGAATCTCATGTGTCTCTGTGTTGCCTTTTCTCTAGTGGGCTCGAGCACAAGCTGCTCTATGAAGCCATCTTGTAGGCATTATAAAAATGCCTTCTCTTGGGATCCAGTGCCGAGCTGATTTCCCCCAATCTACCTGCATTTTGAAGTCCCCATAACATTGCCTTTCTTACCCCACATCCAAATTGCATGTAGTTTGTACCTCACATCCTGGCTATTATTCGAATGCCTGTGTAATTCCCATCAGGGTCTTTTTAACCCTTGCAGTTTCTTAACTCTACCCACAATGATTCTACATCTTCTGATCCTATGTCACCTCTTGCTAAGGATTTGATATGGATCAGGAGGTTCATGGTTGAATCTGGTGTTTGAAAGTGTGGGGTATTGCACTCCAGTGCTTTGGTTTAAAGTTATGCGAGCATTGCACTCAAGCCCTGGAGGTCTCCGTCAATGGCCCATCACAAAGAGCCAACCCCAGGCAGCTTACTGCTGATGTAGACGTACACATCTGAGCTGACCTCAGAAGCTTGGGTAGCACAGCCAATAAAGCTGTTGCTTCACAGTATTAAACACCCAGGTTCAATCCTGACCTTGGGCTGTGTGGAGTTTGCATGTTCTCCCTGTGACTCTGAGATGTTGGAGGAAACTGGAGCACCCAGAGGAAAATCACAAAGATATGGGTTAATTGACCACTGTAAATTACCTCCAGGGTGAAGGAGTGTGGCAGAATCTGGGAGAAGATGGTGACAATGTGAGGAGAATAAATAGGATTCATGTAGGATTAGTGCAAAAATAGGCAGTTGATGGTCAGTGTGAATTTGATGGACTGAAGGGCCTGTTTCTGTGCTCTATGACTCCAAGCCAAAGGAGGACAGGTTTACCTAGCAGCCTTTCATGTAGATCACAGTACCCCAGTTCAATGCAAACTAGTGAGAACATGATAAAGTCCTCAGGAAATGAAAGAGACATGGTAGATACAGGTGAAAAACTGTGCAAGGCTACCAACTCTATTTTATGAAAAAGATATTGGGAAAATAGAAAGATTTAAAAATATAATAAAACACAAGAAATAAGAGCACAAGTAGGCTTTCTGGCCTTCAAACCTGTTTTGGCATTCAAGATCCTAGCTGATCTTCCAACCTCAGTGCTAGTTTCCGGCCCCATTTCCATATCCATCCATCCTCTTAACATCCAGAAACCTGTGCGAGGCTCTGTTCCGAACTAATTCAATGTGAGAGCCTCTTCAGCCCTCCAGGACACAGAATTCCAAAAGGTTCAGCATCCTCAGCATGAAGTTTCAGTGCCGAAAGCAGTCTTCCCCTTATTCTCAAACTGTATCCCAAGTCCTAGACTCCTTGGTCAGGGAAACATCTTGCTTTCAGCTAGCTATGATGATACTGCCCCTTCTTCCTCTGAACACCACAGAATATTGTCTCAGTTTCTTCCATAAAGCAAGTGTGGATTTTATTAAACACATGAACCAATAGATCACACGTTTTGGAACAGAGCAAATTTCACCTCATTTAAATAACTGAAAGCTCAATATTGACATTTAGTGGCAAATATTCCATTCAGCACTCAAACCCTTTAGTTTGAACCTTGCAAACTCAAAATGATACTGAAGGAGAAATATTGATGATGCAAACAAAAAAAATGCTGCTAATTTCATAAAAGCTCCAGACCATAGATTTTGGAACTACAACCAGTGCAAGGCCACATAGGTTTCATTATATATCCCTCACCATGTGTTACATTCACTTGGATATTTCTGGCTTATCTTCTGTGGATGACATCAACATATTCATTCTGTCAAAAAAAACAACAAAAATAAGTACTGCAACTTGACATTTATAGAAAACAAGAAAAATTAACCAAGGAAAACTCAAACACAAGGACCTTTAATCATCATCACCACCCCAGTACGCTCTCCGGTGGAGAGTGAATGCAAACCCCCAACAAGGGTTGGCCTTCCACTGTAATGTGTATTTCTAGTTCTCAAGGCCCTAAAACCAGCATGTATATTATTTTCCAAACAGGTTTAATCAATCATTTTATGTCAGTTTCTTCACAGATTTGAGGAAACCCCACTTAATACATGGGCATTAATGCCCAGGGCACAGCCCTTACAAATCTGTGTTGGGCAAGATATTTCTCCATGTAAAGTCCAGGTGGAGAACATCCACTGCTTTATCCTATCCTTCATTCTTACCAAGTCAAGAATCCCCTCAGAAGGAATCCAGCAAATTGGTCAAATGTGGCCCATGCTTTCTGAACTCATTCTAGGTCTGGAATATTGACTATTGAGAAGCTTTCTGCAGATGGCAAAGATGGTGAAAAGATACAAGACCTAAATAGCCAAAGTTTAAAGTGAAACTATTACTCAACATCTTTGCAAGCTCAAATTATTTTTTTTAACAGGCTTAGAGGATTATAAAATAATGAGGGGTATAGATAGGGAGAATAATCTTTTTTTCCTAGGGTAGGGGAGCACAAGTTTAAGGTGAGAGGGGGGAAACTTAAAAGGAGATCTGAGGGGCAAATTTCTTTCCCCACACGGAGGGTGGTGGTTATATTGAACAAGCTGCCAGAGGAAGTAAGTGGTAGGAGGCAGATACAATTACAATGTTTAAAAAGGCATTTAAAATGGTACTTGGTTAAGAAAGGAGAGAGAGATATAGGCCTAATGCTGGCATATGGGCAAGGCAAGGTGGTGCAGCGGTTAGCGTAACAATATTAAAATGCCAGCTACCTAGGTTCAATTCCGGCCACTATGTGTAAGGAGCTTGTACGTTCTCCCCATGGGTTTCCTCCCAGTGCTCCAGTTTCCTCCCATATTCCAAAGACGTACAGGTTAGGAAGTTGTGGGCATGCTATGTTGGCGCCAGAAGTGTGGCACCATGTGCAGGCTGCCCCCAGAACACTCCATGCAAAAGCTGCATTTTACTGTGTTTTGATGTACATGTGACTAAAGATATCTATCTAAATGGAATTAGCATCGAGAGGCACTATGGTTGGCATGGATGAGGTAGACTGAAGAGCCTATTTCTATGCTGTGCAAGTCCATGACTCTAGGCTAACGAGAGCAACAATGGAAGAGAATTGATGCGTCGTGGAGAATTCCTCGTTATTCTCAGTTCCTTTGCAACTACAGGCATTCATAGCTGCCACTACTATCAACCAGCAGACAAGAGTTCTGGGGGAAAACATCAAATTCATCAAGTCATAATAGCACAAGCCCTGGTGTTGGAGTATTAATAAAAAGGTAGTAAAAGAATTATATGATATTTAATCTTATTCTAACTTAACTGTCTTGACATATTTACAAATAATGAAAAAAAATGAGAACTTAGAATGGTTTTTTAAACTTCCAATTTCAGCCATGTAGTATTTTTATGGGTCTGCAATGTTGAAATGTAGTTTGTCACTTCATCTATTTCAATCAATTGGTCAGAAATCATGATCAGCTTTGGTCAGTTTAATAGCCATGGTGGGAAAAAATTTAAACATAGAACTATTAAAAGTCTAGAAGTAACATTTACAAGCAGACAATCTGGTTCTCAGCAAGGAAAATAAATTGAGGGATATTGATTTGGAGCTTGGACGAAATATCCTTGCTCATTACAGTCATCCATTCTTCCCCTCAGAACTGGAATGAAAACAAGTATTCCTCTGTCTTGAATTTTGAAGCAGCTGACAAGGTCAATGTGGAATCCACAGGTGTTCCACTTCGACCCATTCTCTCCTGCCACAAATGGAGGCCTTGAGAATCTTTGTTCAGCTACCCTATACTCTTGCCAATGACAAGGCTTGGAAATAGCATGCTCGTTTCAGGAGTTGGATACTCGAGTAACACAGGCTACCCAACCGAGAGCCTCAGTGCCGGGAATATTGGCCTGGGGGAGGATACCAGAAGTGGTGCCCTTAACCCACCTTTGGACTTCAGGGATTTTGTACAATGCTGATGGTGCTTCTCTAGTTCTTTAGGAGACCCACATCTCGGAAGTGCTCTCTAAACTCACTCCCCAGCTCAGACCAACACCTCCAGGTCCCAGCGTTTTCCTTTTGTTTGGATGATGCAACCTATTCACACCTGAGAGATGAACTGCAAATCTGAGTTGGGGGGGAGTGGTTTGTGCATGGAGAAAAATACAATTATGAGTGGGCTTTCAGGGGAAAAGTGCAGAACAGTACCAAGACAATAGAGTCAAACAGAATGAAAGGCCCTTCAGCCCAATTTGTACATGCCGACCATTTTGCCCATCTGAGCTAGTCCCATTTGCCAGTGCTTGGCCCACATCCCCCTAGACATTTCCTATCCATGAACCTGTTAAAATGTCTTTTAAATGTCATAATTGTACCCACCCCTACCACTTCCTCTGGCAGCTCATTGCCCTCTAAAGTTACCCCTCAAGTCCCTTTTAAATCTTTCCCCCTTTCAATTTAAAATCTATAGCCTCTAGTCTTGGAGTCTCCTACCTTGGGAAAAACACTGACCACTTATGTTATCTATGCCCTTCATGGTTTTATAAACTTCTATAATGGTCACCCCTCAGCCTTCAACAGAGGGAAAAAGTCCCAGTCAATCCAACCTCTCCTTATAACCCAAGCCTTCTAGTCCTGGTGACATCCAAGTAATCCAAGAATGTTTTTAAGAACTCTCTCCAGTTAAATTATATCCTTCCTACAGCAGGGTGACCAGAACAGTGTGCAATACTCCAAATGTGGCCTTACCAACATCTAGTACAGCTGTAACTTGACACCCTGTACTCAATATTCCATCTGAAGACAGGCATGCCAAATGCCTTCTTCACCACCCTGTTGATAAAAAAGGAACCTTCGTCCTTCCAAAAGGGCCTGACCAGTACTTTTTCTCTGGACCCATCTACACCTGTAATATTAACAACTTACATTTGTACAGCAAGAAGTTTATATGAGAAATTAGCACTTTCTGGTTAAAAACTGCTCATGCCCGTTTCTCAAATGTGTTGTAGTTTAAATAAAAGTGTCCTGCTTGACCGCAGGCATTTTGTATTCTGAAGAGAAAATGAAATCTTGGAGACAAGAGACAGCAGCTGCTGGAATCTGGAGCAGCAAAATCTGCTGAAGGAACTCAGTGGGTCGAGCAGCATCTGTGGGAGGGGGAAGGAATTGTCAAAGTTTCAGGTCAAAATCCTAGAGGACCACCACCTTATATTCTGCTTGTGTAGTCTACAACACAAATGGTATGAACACAATTTTCCAGTTTTAGGTAACCCTCCCCTGCAGTGTTTTCCCCCTTCCCCGACCCCCACCCCCTCCCACCCCTTCAGTCATCTCATTTCTGCCCCCTTTCCCATCCCATCACCTATCTTTGTCCCACTCCCCCTCCTACACATAGTTCACCCACAGGCTCCACCCATCCCCTATCTGGCTCCATCTGCCATTCACCTCTCCCTTAATGGTTCCCACGATCACCTTCCTTATTCAGATTCTAGCAATGGTAGCTCTTTGCTGCTTTTAGATGTGGATTGCTTCATTATATCTTTGGATTTATGAACGGTGCTGAACATTGTTCAATCATCAGCGAACATCCCTACATTTGACCTCTCATGGTGAATGAAATTCAATCCGGACAGGTGTAAGGTTGAAATGCATTGGAAAGACAACTACACAATAAATGGGAGAATCCTATACTGTGGAGGAAAATTGGGATCTTGGAGTTCTCTTTCACAAGTACCTGAAGTTAGAAAGATGGGTAAACATGATGATTAGGAAGGCATACAAGATACTTCTTGTTATTATTCACTGGATGGAATATAAAGGATGTTATAAAAATCTAATCCAGCTACATCTAGAGCACTGTGTATTGTGCTAGTCACCACATTATGGAAGGAAGTGATAATACTGGAGAAGGAGATTTACAGGATAATCGACAAAGCCAGAGAGTTTTACTTATGAGAGATTTGTTAGGCTCTGCTTGTTTTCTTTGGAAGACAACTGAGAGGAAACTGAATTTTGGTGCATAAAAGTTTCAGAGGCCTAGAGAGGGTAACCAAAAAGACCTATTTTCCTTACCAGGGAGCTCAATAATTAGAAAACAATCAACTGAAGGATAAAAGGTGAGGTGAGGAAAAATTGTGTCATCCCAAAAGATTCAGGGAGTCTAGAATTCACTGCCAGGAAGCTACTTTCGTTCAGTTCCAGCAGTATTTCATAAAGTCCCTCATATAAAATTAAAGATCATGGAATCTACAGGAAGTTGCTTCTCAGAGGGTAGTTAATCTCCGGAATTTAGCTCAGATAATCGAGGAGGTGAGATCATTAGAATTATTTAAAGTGGTTAATGGGATCTGGCACAAAAGAGAAGTTGAGGCCTGGGGCAGATTAGCCACGATCATATTAAATGGTGAGTCAGGCTTGAGGGGCCGAGTGGCCTACTCCTGCTCCCATTTTGTTATACTCTTGTGTTATTAATTGGCTGAATAGCAGGGCACAACACAGGAATAAGGAGCAACATACTCAAACTGCAGGGTGCGACTATTAGTGTCCTGAAAGGATCTGTAATGAGACTGCAATCATTCTGCACACTTATAAGCAAAAGGGGAAAAAAAAAGCCACATTGCCAACTCCTTTAATGACACAATGGAAGTTCTGTAAGTGGGACCATTAATTTAAAAGGACATACTAATAGAAGTGAGATTTTATTGAAGGGAATTGGGTTCTGGGAGGAGGTAGATACAAAACTGGAGTCAGCCCTTTCAAAAAGGATGTCACATAACACTTCTACAGGTCAATATTTGTAACTCCCTTCAGGAAACAACAATTAAGATTCAAGGTTATTGGTTTGTTTTCTTGTTTTTTTTAAGTGATCATTTTAGGTACTTCTCCCAGTCAAACCCCTCCCCAATCCTACCCCTTTTTCACCTCTCTTGCTGTTGTTTTGGGTTTGAATCTCTCTCAGACATGCCTACAATGAGTCTTTCTTTGATAGACGTAATAGAGACACTCATTGCTACCTTCTTAACTGCTGCAACCTGGATTTACTCTGTAATCAGGTTGCCCACCACCAGTGGATGCTCTGGGGTCTGGTATCTCCCGTCCCTCTCATTTCCCCATTGCTGGCCCTATTAACACAGTGAATAGCCTATTATCTCTGTCTCCCTGCAGAATGTTCCTTTACTTGCGACCAATGTTCTTGCCCGCTCTAACTTATTGTGGATCAAAGCCTTGAGGAAGGGTGACACCTTGCTCTTTAATCAAGCCTGCCATCCTGATTTTACCTGTGACACAGGCCATGTCCACGTCTGCACTGGTCTGCCCCATAATCCATGGCACTTTATTCCCCTTTGATCATCTTAACTTTCCCACTCCTCTGCCTCATTTAAAATCTGCTTCCTCCCTTAGTTTTTGTACTAAGGAACCTCTCATCCTCAGTAATTCCAATCTCTGTCTCAGTCACTCACGCTTCCTCCTGTGTCCACTGCCCTCCAATCCTCTCATAACCTCCTGATGCTTACAATCACACCTCCCCTCTCCTCAACCTCATCTTCCCTTACAGCCTCTTCACTCCCACAAGTCATTTTTTTCCTGCCCTTACAAATTCCCATCTTATTTCACCAGGGTGTTTCTACAGCTGATGATGTATGGTGAAGGAGTTGGGGAAGGGGAGTGAAAGGACAGACTTGGAGGAGCTAGCATAGTATCACACAGCACCACAGAGTCATAGCTGAAAGAAGATCACAGCTGGGGAGGTAAATATCCAAGGATACACATCCTATCAAAAAGACAGGCAGGTGGGCAGAAGGGATGGGATGGCTCTGTTGGTTAAAAAAAATGAAATCAAATCCTCAGCAAGAAGTGACATAGGATCAGAAGATGTAGAATCCTTGTGGGTAGAGTTAAGAAACTGCAAGGGTAAAAAGACCCAGATGGGAGTTGTATACAGGCCTCCGAATAGTAGCCAGGATGTGGGGTACAAATTACAACAGGAGATAGAAAAGGCATGTAAAAAGGGCAATGTTACAGTGGTCATAGGGGATTTCAATATACAGGTAGATTGGGGAAAAAAAAGTCAGGTTGGTACTGGATCCCAAGAGAAGGAATTTGTAGAATGCCTACAAGATGGCTCTTTAGAGCAGCTTGTGGTTGAGCCCACTAGGGAAAAGTTAATTCTGGATTTGGTGTTGTGCAATGAACCAGATTGGATTAGGGAGCTTAAGGTAAAGGAACCCTCAGGAGACGGTGATCATAACATGATGAATTCATCCTGCAGTTTGAGGGAGAAGTTAAAATCAGATGCATTGGTATTACAGTTGAATGAAGGTAACTAGAGGCATGAAAGAGGAGCTGGCCAAAGATGATTGGAAGGGAACCCTAGCGAGGATGACGGTAGAGCAACAATGGCAGGAGTTTCTGGGAGTAACTTGGAAGATGCAGGATCATTTCATCCCAAAGCAGTATTCTAAAAGGGACGATGAGGTAACTGTGGCTGACAAGGGAAGTCAAAGATGGCATAAAAGCAAAAGAGAGGGTATACAATATTGCAAAAATTAGTGGTAAGCTAGAGGGTTGGGAAGCTTTTAAAAACCAGCAGGGCAACTAAAAACAAAGGGACAAAAGATGAAATATGAAGGCAAGCTACCCAATAATAAGAGGATACCAAAAATTTTTTCAGATACATAAAGAGTAAAAAGAGAAGCAAGAGTGGACATTGGACCACTGGAATATGACACTGGAGAGGTAGTAATGGGGAAACAAAGAAATGGCGGATGAACTGAATAAGTATTTTGCATCAGTCTTCACTAAGGAAGAGACCAGTAAAATGCCAGAAATCCGAGAGTCAGGGGGCAGAAGTGGGTGTAGTCACTATTATTAAGGAGAAGGTGCTTGGGAAGCTGAAAGGTTTGAGGGTGGATATATCACCTGGACTGGATGGACTGCACCCCAGGGATCTAAAAATGGTAGCTGAAGAGATTGTGGAGGCATTAGTAGTGATCTTTCAAGAATCACTAGATTTGGGAATGGTTCCAGAGGACTGGAAGATCACAATTGTAACTGCACTTTTTAAGAAGGGAGGGAGGCAAAAGACTGGAAATTATAGGCCAGTTAGCCTGACTTCAGTGGTTGGTAAGGTGTTAGAGTGCATTATTAAGGATGAGGTTTAAGGGTACTTGGAAGCCACATGAGGCTGCTAAACAAGATAGGAGCTCATGCTATTACAGAGAAAGGTACTAGCATGGATAGAAGATTGGCTGACTGGCAGAAGATAGAGTGGAAATAAAGGGGGCCTTTTCTGGTTGGCGGCCGGCGACTAGTGGTGTTCCGCAGGGGTCGATATTGGATCTGCTATTTTTCACATTATATGTTAACGATCCAGATGACAGAATTGATGGCTTTGGTGGCCAAGTTTGTGGATGATACAAAGATAGGTGGAGGGGCAGGTGGTGTTGAGGAAGTAAGAAGTCTGCAATAGGATTTGGACAGGTTGGGAGAATGGGCAAAGTGGCAGATGGAATACAGCATAGGAAGTGTACGGTCATGCACTTTGGTAGAAGGAATAAAGGTGTAGACTGTTTTCTAAACAGGGAGCGAATTCAGAAATCAGAGGTGCAAAGGGACTTGGGAGTCCTAGTGCAGGATTCTCTAAAGGTTAACTTGCAGGTTGCGTCAGTAATAAGGAAAGCAAATGCAATGTTAACATTCATTTCAAGACAACTAGAATATAAAAGGATGTAATGCTGAGGCTTTAAAAGTCATTGGTTAGACCACATTTGGAGTACAGTGAAGTGTTTTGAGCCCCATATCTAAGAAAGGGTGCTCTGGCATTGGGGAGGGTCCACAGGAGGTTTACAAGAATGATCCCAGGAATGCAATGGTTAACATGCGGGGAGCATTTGATGGCTCTGGGCCTGTACTCACTGGAGTTTAGAAGGATTTGGCAGGGTGGTGGTGGGGGGGGGGGGGGGGGGGGGGGGGGGTGCGGTGGGGTGGAATCTCATTGAAGCCTACTGAATATTGAAAGGCTTGGACAGAGTGGACATGGAGAGGATGTTCCCAGTAGTGGGAGAGTCTAACACCAGAGGGCACAGCCTCAAAATAAAAGGACATTCCTTTAGAACAGAGATGAGAAGGAATTTTTTTAGCCAGAGGGTGGTAAATCTGTGGTTTATTGCCAGACAGTTGTGGAGGCCAAGTCATTGGTATATTTAAAGCAGAGGTTGATAGGTTCTGATTAGTAAGGGCGTCAAGAATTACAGGGAGAAGGCAGGAGAATGGGATTGAGAGGGAAAAGTAAATCAGCCATGATTGAATGGTGGAACAGACTTGATAGGCCAAATAGCCTAATTCCATGTTTTATGGTCATTAGTAGACCTGATGAGGATTTGCAATCTGGTAGTTTATTTGTGATCACTACTATTTACAAATCTTCCCTTCCTCAAATTTCACAGTGGGATTTAGACACTGTTCTATTGACTGTTAGCCCAGACCCCTGGGAGAATAGTCTGGTGGTTTAACCACTACACTACCTCTGTATCTCTAAACAAAATCTAAATTTGTATCCTTTATTCAAATTCACCAGAGCCTTGCTCACACCATCTTCAACCCTCTGGCCTTCAGGTGGTCATGTATCCACCATTTCTTTCAGTCATCTTTGGGGGCTCTCAAATTCAGTAATCCCCTCTAGGTTTCTCTTCAAAAAGCATTTAAAATTTGAGATTCACAAGTATGTTACCAGGACTGGAGGGCTTAAGTTATACGGAGAGGCCGGATAAATTGGGATTTTTCCACTGGAATGCAAGAGGTTGAGGGGTGAAAGGCAGATGGACCTTACAGAGGTTTACAAAATCATGAGGGGAGTAGATAAGGTGGATGGTCCGTTGTTTTCCCAGGGTATTGGAGTCTAAAACTGGAGGGGCATAGGTTTAAGGTTAGAGAGGAAAGATTTAAAAAAGGGATCCAAGGAGAAACTTCTTCCACACAGATGGTGGTGGGTATACGGAATGAGCTGCCAGAAGATGTAGTAGAGGCAGGTACAATTACAATGTTTAAACCATTTGGACAGGTACATGGATAGGAAACGTTTAGAAGGATATGGGCCAAATGCAGGCAAATGAGCCTAGCTCAGATATGCAATTTGGTCAGCATGGACAAGTTGTGCCATAAGGCCTGTTCCTGTGCTGTATAACTCTGCACAAATCCATGTTGTTATTTTACCTATAGAGAGATCCAGAGAGAAAGATAGACATATCAACAAAGACACAACTTCACCTTTGCTGCCACTTTTCATAAAACTGTGACAACTTCAGAGACTGCTGCTTCCAACGATTCTAGGTTTTAGAGAGGAAAGAAAAAAAGACATTTATGTGGTAGAAGGGAAGAAATAGTACATGGGATATTAAAAACAATGATCACATACAAAATCTTCTTCCAAGTTCTGCAGAGTTTGCACGTCTTCCTCAAGGTTCTTCAGATCCTTGTCAATAATGGACTCAAACATGCTCAATTTCTGCAATCTTTCAGAAAGAAGAATGTTAAAATTCACTCTCAGCAAAAGACAAAAAATAAACCTTGAACACTAGGATTCCAAAACCATGTTATCTTGCTGCACTCATCAAAAGAATCCGATCGGTAATAACAACTACTAGTGAAGAGGGCACTGGGTCACAGACAATGACAGGGGCTTGGATTCTAACATCCAATTATTTCAAGACTACTCACACCTTTGAACAAAATCCTTCAACGTCTCTATTCTTTTTGCTTTCAAAGCAGAACAATGACATTTATCTTTAATGAAAATGAATAAGGGAGAGAGATTGAGTAGACTGGGAGGTGGGCTGCTGTCCTAGTGTGAGAAGGTTGGGTAGCTACTTCACTGGCATGGACAGAATGGGCCTCCTGAGCCAAAAACTGATGCTATATTATGAAATTAAGTAGCCAACCAGGCACAAATAGTGGACAACAAAATTTCAAGCAAATTGACAGAAGGCTGATGCAATACATTACAAATTGATCAGTTTATAATCCTACTAATATCCTGGAATATTCAGGTACTACTGAGTGCCCAGTTTATCATTGGCCATGTACAAAGTGGTCCAGACCTGTAGGTGTGTATCTGTCTCATCAGCACAGAAAACTTTTCAGTAGATTGCCGTGACTGCCTGGTGTACTGCTCCATGTTCCTGTAACAAAGCTAATCAGAACATTTCATTAATTAAATCAACGTCACTTAATAATTGTCTAATATCTGGCATTTGATAGTGGGGATACAAGGTCACTACCAAATCTGAAATGGAGACATTCCTGTCATTTACCACAGCAGGTCCCTTACCCTACATGTAAAGCATTTAGTCTAATAGAAGCATACATCAGGGGGAAGCCTTTCCGTCCATCATGGCCATGTCCTCTCCTTAAAAATTATAAATTTATACAGTGCCTTTCACAACCAGTTGGGAGAATGGACAGGTAAGTATCAATTTCAACTCTTTTTAGAAGCACATTGAAGGCAATAAGCTAGTCAGACTCTGGAACCACCATTGCTGCAGCAGATTTTTTTTTTAAAAAATCAGCGAACAAGCCAAGGCTACTTAAAGGTTTATGGATTCCAGGAGTCGAGGCCAGTGTAGATCAGTCATGATTATGTTGCAGCATGCTTGAGGAACCTGGTGACCTACTCTTACGTTGTCCTGTTCTTGTGGGTGCCTGGCTGGATTCTATGCTGGGATAGATAGGGCACAAAGGGACATCAGCCACCTCTCATCTTCCTGTCCTGTTAGATCAGTGTGAGCTAGTATACTCTTGCCTGGAGTACCGAGGATCTATCCTGGACCCTATCTGCTTCTTAGATGCATCCCATCCCTCGGAGATGTCAAATTGCACGTGTTTGATACCCAGGTATCTCAGCAACACCCAGAAGAGCAGAAATTTCCTTTGTCTAAACATTGGGAGTCCTAAAGGCATTGTCTCTGGCTCCCATCTACAAGCCACATACATTCTTCTCCATCTGGAGAGTCTGAAGCAGACTCTATTTCACCTCATTTCCTCTTCATTAAGAAGGGTGTCCACTTCCACCTCCTAACCAGCACTGGCCTCCACCCCATCTCATGTCTGTAGCTGCCAAAACCCTTAACCATGCATTCGTTCACCTTAGACTTGACTATTCCAAGGGCTCCAAACTAACTTGCCACTTTCCACCATTCAAACCCCTGCTGCCCACATTAAATCCCAATAACCCTACACCACTGTGTTCCCGACTTGCACAGTCTTCCCCATTCCACGAGCCTACCACTCATCGTTGTGACTTTCCAATATCTCCACCATTCCTGATGCTCTCAGAATTCTAAGTTCTAACCTCTGACAATGCTTAGAACCTCTTCCTTTTAGGCACTTGTCTTAACAGTTCATTCCTCCATTTACAAAGAGGGAAAATATCCCTGGGAGATATTTTGAAGTGAAACCTTGTAAATGGAAAGTGGGTGGAATGCATCATCGGCATTTTAGCACAGTGCATTCTCATGGTGGAGACTGATTCCCAAGTCTATTTTCCTTTAATAAAAACTGCAGCAAAGGCATATACCCAAAGACTCCATGCAACAATTTATAAAGAATACTTGTACTTGGGTGTTACATAGTGTTTGATAAATCACTCCTGTGAAATACCTGGGGAGAAGTTACTGTGTTAAAGGCACAATACAACTGCAAATGTTGTGATGCACAAGTCAGGACTACCCCACATCTGGAATAACATCATGCACTCATTTGTAGTTTGCCAAACAGGGTAGCAAGGTCAGATCTCACCTTCAAGGGAGAGATAGACAAAAATATTACTCTAAGCTTCTCAAGTTGCTTCATTTGCACGTGACATTAAGAATTCTGAAAAGGGAGGGGCAGGAGGAAGTCACAGGATATAGGCTCAGAAGCACATTAATATTAACTTTAATTGGCATATTAACCATGCAGTCTTCACGTTGAAGCAGACAGGAACAATACTTAGAGGCTCAGCACTGTCAGTCAGATTCGGTTAAATATTACGTGGGTGACAGAAGCACTGGACCTCAAATGTAAAGTTGTTTGATTAAACAGAACTAATGTTGGGTTGGTGGAAGTGAATGGTTGCTGTCAGCATGGACTCAATGGGCCAAAGGGCCTGTTTCCATGCTGTATCACTTCATGCCTAGATCTAACTCCACAGATCATGCATATTTTGATCACTAACCAATTAATGTCACCAAAAATGATAAATATATTTGGTCCTCAACCATACAAGCATATCCTTGTGAACCAATCAAGGAATTTTACCCTCAATTTCTGCCTCATTCCTTCAGTGAAGCCATGAAGTGCAGCACTGATGTTTCCATCACTCAAATATCCATCTTCCATCTCATGGGATCTTTCAGCAAGCTGCTCCATTCCTTCCAGCTCTGATCAATAAAGAAAACTGTTTAGGGTCCCCATTCAGATTCAGCCCTTCTTAAATCAAATAGCAAGGGGCTCAATAGATTAAAAGCATAACATTATGACCTAACATCCATCTTGCCATAAGTGTTTAATAATGATTTACATGGATTTAAATTTGTTATTTTAACTTAAGAAAACTAATACTTCACCAAATCTACATATTTGTGCATTCCAAGAGATCATTTATTCCTAATCTTTACTTTGAGAAACGCTACTCTTCAAGGATGAAGGGCTTATAGATTCTGGAACCAGATCCTCTAGAGGAAAGAGTTTTTAGGCATTTCTCAGCAGAGGTAAACAGCCTCTTTGGTTTATAATATCGAAATGGAATTTGTTGACCTTCATCCATATTGGTAGTATCATTGTAGTATCTTGTCAAGGGAGGATTTGCAGATTGTTGCCCCACATCACCTGTAAAAGGCAAAATGGAATAAGCATAGAACTTTAATATTGTCCTAAAGAGCTTAAGCTTACACATAACTCATGTTCAACATCAGGAGGCAATGATTTGGAGATACACCATGAGGGGGAATGATGCACATGATAATAAGATGAGAGTTATTACAAATGATGACCTTCAGTTGTGAATTTGCCCATCAGCAGTGATCCAGAAAATAGTCTGGGGGGATAACGCACACAAAATGCTAGAGGAACTCAGCAGGTCAGGTAGCACCCATGGAGGGAAATAAATAGTTGATGTTTCGGGTCGAGACTCTTCATCTGATGGGATATTGGTTTTGTCCCACTACAAACCATGCAAAGTGATAATGAAAAATTTCCTTTGGAAGTGTAAAATTACTTTTGAAAGTTTAACTGCCTGGGATATCAGGTTAATATTTTTTTTTAATTTTGATATTCAAAAACACTGAAGAAATGGCTCACTACAGAGCTCAAGTTTCTCAGAATCAGATTTATTATCACCAACTTATATAACGTGAACTTTGTTTTGCAGCAGCATTACAGTGCAAAGACATAAAAATAAGTTACCAAAATAAAGTGCAAAAAAGGCATAATGAGATAGTGTTCATGGACCATTCAGAAACCTGATGGCAGAGGGGAAGAAGCCGTTTCTGAACTGTTGAGTGTGGTCTTCAGGCTGCTGTTCCTCCTCCCCGATGTCCTAAAGAACACATGGTATTTATTTTGGAGTGTCAGACAACACTGTGTAGACAGGTAGCTTCAGTATGTACACTTGAAGCCCAAATCCCAGCAGGCAAGCCATGGTTAGAAAATTGTTAAAAATCCCTCCAAGTAACTGCTGGAGTTGTATTAAAAGATTTAAACTAATCCATTTTAACCACTACTGGTTCCATGACTGAATCCTAACCTCTGGAGCAAATACCTGGCGTTCCTTCATTTGCTGGAATCTTTTTCGTGGATGTCCCGCGTGGGATCTTAATCACTGGTGATGTAATTTTCTAATTAATAAAAAGCATTACTGTTAAACAGCAAAAGGCAGTAAAATACAAACACTTGGGCATATAAAGTGATGACACTTAACCAACTTGTTACTCAAACAGCTAGATATTTTATGTAAAAATGTTCAAATTAAGATTATAATCTAATGTTTTGTGGGTGGTGTTCCGTGACATTAAATTACTTGGAATAAGTACATTACCAATTGGGGAGCTACTCGGGAAAAGATTCTTCACATTGGTGGAATGTGGGAATTTTAGTTTTCCTATAGTCCATATTTTATTGATCTTAAATTTAGAAGAATGACAGACTAAATCAGGTTATTCAGCCCAAAAGTACCAAACTTATATAGCCCTTTTATGGGGGTATAGTAAAAATAGGGAAAAGGCTCACTAAACTACCTTAATTTAAGGCAACTTCCAGTTCCTCCTGAGACAAGTCCCCCTTCAAGACCCAGTGAAGAGGGATACATTTTGTGTTGTTATTCAGTTGTAGAGTTTCCAAATCAGAACAAAAGGAACTAATCCTTTAGGACCATCTGCACTGAGTGCTTGAACAGGAACTTGTGTAATGGTCTGACAACATACACATTATATTCCAAGCAGTCTGAGATAACTCTCCAAATCAACCCTGGATCTTAAGCATAATCTATCTCCTATCCTTAAGTTTAAACAAATAGAGTGGTGCCAATATCCAGTATACTGCTTTCTAAAATGTTGATGAAAAATATTCTTATAGTTGTGGGTTTAGTATCTTCATTAAAATAGCAGACTAAATCATTTACAAACTTTTATAGTTTCAGCTATCTACTGTACCAAAGTGGCATATTTACCAATAACTGCTCACCTGAGCAGAGCACCAATTCCACCAGGACTAATTAGCCCTGGGTCCAATGGGAGCATTAATCCACCATTGGCTAAAAGTGCTGAATTCCAAGGCTGCTGGGGGAGTCACTACCTTTGGTGTAAAGGCAACACTTGGTAGAGTGTGTCCACAAGGAGTCAGGGTGCCAATGAAAACCAGAAGGAACATTCTCCACCAGCTGAACTCACAGCAAGTACAAGGGAAGGTGTTTTTACACATTGCGTGCTGCCAAGTGAGTCTTGGCTGATACCATACTCAAACCAGTGCACAAAGTTTACACAAAGTTTGTGCCAACTCGGGGATTGCTCCACTTCTGGAGATGCCATCCTGCAGGTGAGGTGGTAAATAATGTCTGCTCTTACTGGCCTGATAAGTGTCCCTCACTCAACTTCAAAGATTAGCCACTCTTTATCACATCTCTATTTGTGGTAGCTTGTTGTGCACAAAACATTCCTACTTTAGTGGCAAAGATAATTTAAAATAGTACTGGTGGGACACAAAATGTCAGAGATGCTATAGAAGTCTAATACGGTCTGCCTGACTTCACCCTTCTTAAGCCAAGGTTATTAAAGCAAGTCGAACTTGAGGACAACTAAGTCAGCAAACACTAGTCACCAAGTTATCAACCATGTGTGCAGCTAATGAGTTATTAAAACTGAATAGACTAAATGGTAATGTACAATACCAGCATTGGTTCAGAAAACACAGGGTGCTTCAAAGTTTGGAGAATGGCCAGAACATAGATCCCTACCTGCAGTGTGTCAGGTGGAGTCAGCAGTTCCAGGCTTGTCCCAACTGAGACATCAGCAGCTGGAGAAAATAAAACACAACACAAGCAACATTACCCTTCACTTCATCACTCCCCCACAACCCATGACTTTACACCAAATAGTGGTGCCATCGATTCTAGCCTTTAACAATTCCTGAATTACAGGTCTTCTCTTCAATACCACAAGCTTTATCTTCCCAAATATGCAACATTTATCTAAGCACTTTAGGCTACAATATAACCCAATTAGTTATTCTCGATGCAGAACCATATACACAAACATTAGGGATCATCTCTGTTGCATTAACAGTCATCTAACCAAAATCACTGGGCTCAGATTTTATTAGAAGAACTACTCCAAATCCCAAAAGGTCTTACTTTTAATCCTCTTCACTTTTGGCACAACTGATGCTTGAATATCAGAAAATTCTGGAGAGACTTGTTCACTCAGAGGAATATCGTGTTCCTCTGAAGTTATTTGGAACCCTTTACTTGGGGTTACCTTTAGCCAAACAAAAAAAAAGTTTTAAGCAACTTAAATACCTTTATTACAAATAATCCAATAGAATATACTTGTATATTAGGTACATTGTTAATCATTAACTTACTCAACTTGGAGCAATTTTTAAAATGGGACATGGGCACTGATGACAGCGTTTACTGCTCACCCATTACCACCCAAGATGCAGATAGTGAACCATCATACAGATGATGAAGAAACAGCAAGACATTTCCAGTACACGCTGGGCTGTGACTTGGAAGGGATCATGCAAGTGATGGTGCTCCCATCTGCCTGCAGTCCTTGCCCTTCTTGGTGGTAGAGATCGTAGGTTTGTCAGTATGTATTTTGTAGATGGTACACATTGTGGAGGGAGCGAATGTTTAGGGTGCCAATCAAGCTGACTGCTGCATTCTGGATGGTATCAAGCTTAGAGTTTTGTTGGCACTGCACGCAGCCAGGTGGAGAGTATTCCATCACTCCTGACTGGTTCCTGGTCAATAACAGAAAGGCTTTAGTGTGTCAGGAGATGAGTCATTCACCACAGGATACCCAGCCTCCGACCTGCTCTTGCTGCCATACTTACGTGGTTCAGTTGAGTTTCTGGTCGGTGGTGACCCCAACCCTCAAGGATGTTGATGCTGGGGGACACTGGCAATAGTAATTGGTTGCACTCTTGTTGGAAACGGTTATTGCCTGGCACACTTGTGGCTTGATCCAACTTGAGGCTTGTGTTCACCCACTCCAACCCCACACATTAACCCCATAGGCATGCATGCAACTTGCTATGGGCAACTGCCTACAAACTTCTGGTCATCCTGCAGAAAGGTCCATGGATAGCAACTAGGACTCCAGGGGCCACAGTGCTAGGCCCCACCCCAGCACCCCCCGATCATATGCGCTGTCCATCTTGTTTCACTGTTTAAGTTGGAAATTTTTTTAAGAAGAACATTAAAACCAATTTAAATAATTACCAATGACTTAAAGTAAAATTTAAAAATCACATTAATATCAATAAAAATAATAAGCAACACCAAGTTCAGTGACACCTTTTGAGTGAATGGGGCTGCACTGAGGGGCCAGATACAAAGTGTATCCCCAACTCCTCAACTGGGAAATGACGTACACCCCTGGATTTGATGAGTGTGGAGGGGTAGCAAGAGATTAGAGCCTCTTGCAGTTCCACTGTTAACCTATAGCAAGCCCTGATGTCCTGTGTGTACACTAAAGGCTGATGTCAGGGACCTTCCAATGGATTTGGAGAGCAGAACCTCAGTTAACTTTGCTGCTGGACTTCCCGTGAAGTCCAAGAGGCAAAGCCCAGTCTGGCAGGATTCCCAACATTGGGTGATCACCTCTGTTCCCTGTGGCAGGCCCGAGCTGACTCTGAGCCCAAAACCCCATTCATTGTAATGGGAATTATGGGGCCATGGGACAGAGGCCAAATGGAATTTTGATGTTTTAATGTTCTTTTAATAATTCCATTAACTTCAATGTTTATAGCTCCAAAGTGTTTCCATATGTCAGGAGACATTTGAAAACCACTGAAATCAATAACAGTGAAGAAGCCAACTGTAGATCCACTTCAAATTCACCAGGAGGGAGCTCATGGAAATCCTTTAGGTAGACGAATTTACCAGCCGGTGCCAGTATGGTCTATGTGACCTGAGACTCATAACCATCAGGTTGACTTGTCAAGTCCATTTCAACCCCCACCCCCAATGGGATTAACTTTGCCTGGGTGAAAGGAACTCCAATAAGTCTCAAGTAGCTTGATGCTTCCACGGCTAAACAGCCCATATAGATGGCATTCCACTTAACCACCCCCCCCCCTTAACAAAAAACACACTGTGGCTGCTGCAGAGTTAGCACCTACATTCATTGAGATCTTTGACAAATAGAACGTAGAACAATACAGCACAGGAATAGGCCCTTCAGCCCACAACATTGAGCTAAACTAATTAACTAGCAAATAAATGCCTAACTAAACTAACCCCTTCTGCCTACACAATATCTATATCCCTCCATTCTTTGCACATTCATGTGCCTATCCAAGAGCCTCAAATGCCGCTATCATATCTGCCTTTGCCATCACCCCTGGCTGCACATTCCAGGCACCCACTACTCTGTAAAACAAAGCTTGCCCCACACATCTCCTTTGAACCTGCCTTCTCCGACCTTAAACGCGTGTCCTCTAGTATTAGACATTTTGATCCTGGGAAAAAGATACCGACTGTCTATTCTATCTATGCCTCTCAATCTCATATCAGGTCTTCCCTCAGCTTCCGCCACTCCAGAGAAAACAGCACAAGTTCATCCAACCTCTCTTTATACCACATGCCCTCTAATTCAGGCAGCATCCTGGTAAATCTCTTCTGCACCCTCTCAAAAGTCTTCCTCTAATGGGGTGACAAGAATTGAATGCAATACTCCAGATGCAGCCCAACCAGAGTTTTATAAGAACTCTGCAACTGATCCATGTCCCACTGTGGCAATCTTACCCATCTGCACCACCAATCATCACTGGATATCAAGGCCCATTTGTGGAAGATTGCTGATTAGAATAAAATGTCAACACCAAATTAGAAGTACAATGCTTGATGGAATTGGACTGTTAGTTCTCTGCCTTCTTTTCAGGCGTAACTTTCATTCAGACATTGAACAGATGAGTGAAGTTATTTGTGCGTTAATGTCTCTTACCGTGTGAAGGAAAATACGAAGAGTTTGACAATGGAAGGGCAATTAGGCCTCAGACTGGTTCCTTTACTCATTTCTCTTTTGTTTTGATGAACAGTAGTAGCAACATCTTAATTTTTTTTTTAAATGTTGCTTTCTCTGTTTTCAAACAAATTACCAAATTCAAGTCACTGATGGCAGCCTTGATTTTGGCACCTAGTTTGTGGCAACTGGATGCAAGACAGGTGGTAAGAGCTCTCCTTTGCCATTCTACTTCCTCAGCAGGTTAAAGAAATTTGTCATGTCCCCTTTAACCCTCAATTTAAAAAAAAAATTCAGTGCACCATAGAAAGCATCCTATCTGGATGCATCACGGCTTGGTATGGCAACTGCTCTGCCCATGACCACAAGAAACCACAAAGAGTTGTGAACACAGCCCAGCACAACACAGAAACCTGCCTCTCCTCCATGGATTCTGTCTACACTTTTCACTGCCTCTGTAAAGCAGACAACATAATCAAAGACCCCACCCACCCCAACATCCTCGCTTCTCCCCCACCATTGGGCAGAAGATAAAAAAGCCTGCCAACACATACCACCAGGCTCGAGGACAGCTTCTCTCCGGCTGTTATAGGGTTATTGAGCAGTTCCCTAGTACGATAAGATGGACTCTTGACCTCATGATCTACCTAGTTATGGCCTTGCACCTTATTGTCTACCTGCATTGCACTATGTAACTGTAACACTTCATTCTGCTACCGTTTTCCCTTGTACTACCTCGATGCACTGATGTGATGGAATTATCTGTCTGGATGGGCAGCAAAACAATAGTTTTTTCCCCACTGTACCTCCGTACATGTGACATCAATAAACCAATTTACACAGCCAAATCCAGGACAATGTAATGGTCACAGACGTTACTGCTCTACATACTACCAACTCCTGAACAAAACAGGAGTACTACCTAATGATAGAAATCACTGACATTGAATCAAAGGAAATGCACAGTAGACAATATAGTTCGAAGAACTAGCCTTCAAATACAATCACTGTATAATAAGCCAATTGCTGTATCAATACCTGGGTGACAATTGGAGGACCAACGAGCAAAGAAAACTTTGATTTCTTTCAGTAAAACTACTAACTAGAAAATAAGCCAATTGTTTCCATACCTCTCCTTTCTGCTCCTCACCTTCACTGGATTCAAGGGACAGTGGCAAAACTTATGGGTGGAAAGAGAAGAGGGTTAGCTTAGCAAACAAGGATGCACCAAAATGCACAAAAGGTTACTGTTAATAAATCAGACAAACCTCTTAGGACAGATGACTTCTTTTTCTTCTGTTTGCTGTAGTCTGCAACGCGTGGGAGAACTTTCGTTTGGGACACTGACAGCCAACTGTGCTCAGAGCCTTCACTACACGAATCTTCTGTGAAGAGCTTCTTCATGTCACTTCTTTTGTGCTAATGTCACAAGGCTGATGGTTAATTACAAATACGACCTCAAAATGCTCCAAGATGTTTGAGTTTGGTGACCCTTAATGTCACTTTACAGTAGTTATTTATCTGTAAATAGACATCTTATCCAATCCGTAGTCATCATATTTATTAAAGAGGGTCAACAGCTGGTGAGATTGATAATATAGTGGCTAAATTATTGGACTCTTTAAAACAGAGCCATGGACAAAATTCAGAGAGAATTTCAAATCCCACCATAACAATGATTAATTTAAATAACCTGGAACTTCTCTAAAGCCAGGTCTGAGTGACCGTGAAACTATTGGATCATCAAAAACCCATCTGGTATATCAATGCACAACTGGAGCACCAACTTAGGTGCTATAGTTTAGCAAAGATGTAAAGAACTTCTAGATGCAGGTTTATTGGAATGACCACAGGGTTGAATACCACCAGCTTATGCAAAAAAAAGTTCTCATTCTTGAATAGAGATGGTTGAAAGGAGATCTAATGGAGGCATTTAAAATCATGAAGGGTGTAGATACTAAATATGGAAACTATTCCTCAGTAGCTAATGGGAGAAGACTCCTAGAATATCCCCACCCTCAGAGGTGACATGCCCAGCATGCTAGCACTAAAGGGTGAAGTGTTTGCAAATATGTTCAGCCAGAAGTGCCAGATAAATATTCCACTCTCTCTCTCCCCCCCTCAGAGATCCTCACCATCATAAAATCTAATTCAAATACTCAGTGTGATATTAAGAAACTGAGACCACTGGATACAGCAAAGACTACTGGATCAGGCAACATTCCAGTTCTAGTACTGAAGACCTGCACTCCAGAATAAACTGGGCTTCTAGCCAAGTTATTCCAGTACTCGCATCCATCGAACAATGTGAAAGATGGTTCCAGTTCACTAAAAGGACAGATGTCTAGGAAATTACTACACCAACCTACTCTCAACCATCAAAATGATAGAAGCCATCATTGGCAATGCTATCAAACAACACTCATCATAAGCCCCAACCCACTGATATCCACTTTGGGTTTTGCTGGCACCACTCTAATCCAGACTCTCAACCTTGGTCCAAAGAGTTTAATTCTAGAGGCAGAATGACTTCCCTTGACATCAAGGCACTCTAATAAACTTAAGTCAATGGGCTTCAATGGGAAAGTGCTCTAGTGTTGGAGAGTAACAATTTGCACAAAGAATGATTGTGGAAGTTGAAGGTCAATCAGGGTTCTCCAGGGCAGTATCCACCTTTAGCCATGACCTTCCTATCATTAGCAAGTCATAAGTGACAATGTTCATACAACATTCATATTCCAGTCACAACTCCTCAGCAGATGTAGCAGTTCATACCTACATGTAGCAAGGCCAAGATGAGATTAGGTTGGGAAGTGGGCAACTAACTTCTTAGATTCTACTCTAATGCCAGAAGATGATCTCCAAGAATCTAATCACCTAACTTTGACATTCAAAGGCATTACCATCTCAGAGGTCCATCACCATCAATATCCTGGCCATCATCATTGATCAGAAACTCAACTGGACCAGCTGCAAGAGTACTGTGGCTACAAGAGCAGGCCAGAGGTAGCTCCTCACCACAGGAGAAATTAGTTGTGCATTGGCCTGTAATAATTCAATGCCAAGTCTCTTTAGTTTTATTTCCACCATGTCGTGTGTTAGCAGTTTGGTGAAACAGAGTGGGATGCTAGGCCAGTTTATTTTTGGGGTGATGTAGTTTTATGTTATCATATTATCTTGGGCCTGGGGTCACACATAGGTAGTGCAAGAACGATAGACTTCCTTCTCTTTAAAAAGAAATCTGCTTTTCTAATTTCCTAATGTTTTGCAAGTTTCATGGCATTAGGTTTTTATTTTAGAAATTATTCAATTTAATGAAATTTTCCATCAACTTGAATGGTATTTGAATTTGTGTCTTTGGATCATTACTCAAGGCTTCTGGCTTTCTTCCAGGGAAATGTAAACAACAAACCAGATTGCCTCCACAGATGACTATTCCCATCATTTCCTGGAAAGAATTTTCCCTCTGTTCCATTCCTCCACTGAATGTCTTTCAGCTGAAGCCAATATCAAATTAGACAACTACAAAAATTGAATGTGGCATTTTATGAAATCCTTCAAAATTCTAGGCAAAGATTCAATAGTTAGCACTTAATCCTTTAAGCAATTTCCTTAAAAAATTTAACAAGATTTATTTTAAATGTACATAGGGATTTTTTTTTTTAAACTGTTTCAGCATTCATTAAAATGGGCATATGATACATCACATTCACAAACTGGAGAGGAAGGATTGTTTTGCCTTTTGGGAAAAGCAGAATTCAATATGTCACAGTTGACTACAATAGCAGTTGTAGAAAATGCACTGCACTTTCTGTTGCTGCAACATTATATTCTGCATTTCATTTTCCTTGATATCACATGCTCCCTGTAATTTGGTTACATGCGCATTAGCTGTGACTTAAATCAATGATTCATACCATTTTTTCATGACCTCCCTGCTCTTCAATTCAAAGTCTCTGCCAATAATGGAAAGTATTTGGTCAGAAGCCTTATTAAGCACCTCGATGTACTTGTGTATGGCAGGAACTGACTGGGTGACATGCAAACAAAAGATTTTCACGGTATCTTGGTACATGTGACAATAATAAACCAATAATTTCTACATCACAAAACTCAGTACAAATTGTATCATACCGTCACTTTCTCGCCTCTGCTCCTTTTCTTACTTGCTTTTGCAACTTTTCTGGATGTTAGATGAAAACGTGACAGCAAAATTTAGGGAAACACCAACAAAATTATTACATATGAAGTCTTTTCAAATATATTTCAAAGCAAAAGCCCTAAGTAGAAGCCCCCATCATTCTCTGCTGCTTGAAACCCTCAGAAACTGGCCTCATCTCCAGAATGCAGAAAGACAGGATACACAAACATCATTTGACAAATAACCACCAATTCTCAGATGTGATTCAGTGCATTCGGAATGAGGTTAAAAAGAATTTGAAAAGGTGAACATAGGCAGATCCAGGAGTTACTTCAAGGACTTAGTGCCAAACCAAAGTAGGATTGATACTGAAATGGATCCAAAATTGGCTCAGAGACAGGAAAGGGCAATGGCTGAAGTGCTTTTAAAATGGAATACTTATCTGTGGGGTTTTAGAGCTCAAATGTTTGGTCCAGTGTTTTGTGGGATATATTAAAAATTTGGACCAAATTTGAGTTATGATAAAGTAGCCAATAGACAATACAGAAATTGCCTCCGTAGTTAACAGGAGAAAAGTTTCAGGTGTCAGGATATTGATGATCTGATCAGTGACAAATGGAACTTAATCCAGAGAAGTGAGAGGTGATTCTAGGTGTAACAAGGCAGGGAACCATTCAATAAATGAAAGATACCAAATGCTCTAGTGGAACAGACAGCCTTTGACTGCATGTTCAATAATCCTTAAAATTTAGCACCACAGGTAGACAAGGTGGTTATAAAGCTTTCCTTTAATAGCCAGGGCATCAGATTAAATAGCTGGGAAGGTTGTGCTAGAACTGTATACAAAAATCACAATTTGAGGACTGTATAGTTCTGGACATCAGACTATAGGAAAGATGTGATTGCACTGGAGAGGGTGCAGAAGAGATTTAGGAGTACGTTGTATGGAATAGAAAGTTGGATGTTGCATGGGCTGGTTCATTTTCTTTAGAAGTTTGGGTTGTGGGAGGAAACTGGAGTAACCAAGAAAACCAGTGAGAATATGGATTCAAAATTTGCTTAGTGACAGGAAAGAGCAATGAGTGAAGTGCTTTTACAATGGAAAGCTGTTATCAGTGGGTTTTCTTGTTTTTTTTTAAAAAAGCAGGGCTCAGTACTTGGCCCCTTGTTTTTGGAGAACATGCAAACACCCCACAGACAACACCAGAGGTCACGACTGAACCCAGATCACGGAGTTCTGAGACAACAGCATTACTTGCTGCACCACCATGTCACCTTGGAGGTGCCAATTACCTAGGGGGCAAGGTTGCAAATAAAATTAGATAGTGTGATTGGATCGTGATATTGCGAATGGAACTGAACACTGTCTAATCAGTGACGTCCTTACACCACAGGTTTAAAAAGATACCACCTGGCATCAGCAAGTGAAGAATCAGGTCAAATGTCAACACCACCAATAAACTTCCCCAATTTTCTGTGAAAATAATTCAGTTTATGTAGATCATATTTTGGTACAACTCAGGAATATTAACAATTTTTTTATATAAATACTATGGGGAGGAGGGTAATTTCAATGGTCAAGGCTCAGGAGGCAGTGACACCTTGACCCTTCAAGACGATGAACTAGATGGTCAAGAGAGGAATGCTGAAAAAAAACAAACAGAAGGCACTGGAAATACTCAAAGGCAGAACATCTGGGGAAAGGAACAGATTTAACATTTCCCATTCATCCAAATCCATTTTGATTGACGTAATTTACACTGAATGGATACCTGCAGATCAGAAAGTTTGTGATAATTTTCCTGCATTAGGGGTAAAAGGCTTACATTTACATAGCATCTTTCAAACCCAGATACTTTATACCCGATAATATCTGGAAGCGCAGGCACCATTCCAGCATGCCAAAAGCTTTATTGCATATTTACTCATTTGTTTTTTAAATGACATTCAATAAAGTAAATACATTCCCATCACCTATTTTGTTTCCCCTCTACACTCTTCCTCCCCTTTCTCATAATAGAACCTACCCATACAGCACCACAGAATATCAAATGACTTACACATTTTGTTTTTCATCAGTCTGAGAACTCCTCCTCCCAAGAAACTTCCTCTTGCTTTCACTGACCTACAATTATTGCAGATTAAAAAGTGGAATGTTTTGACAAAATTCCAGCATTCCATTGCATCCGAAATATCAAAATGATTATCCAAAAAAGTCAATGCAGTTGCTGGAAACACGCAGGCTGTCAGGTAACATCAGCGGAGAGATAATCACATCCAACATTGAACGTCAATAACCCTTCATCAAAAGTGACATTTTATATATAAAAAAAGAGGGACATTCTGGGCCCATGGTCACAGATTGCAGTTGAATACATTTTTGCTGCTGCTAATGGCCCACAGCATCTTAGTGATACCTAGTTTTGAGTTGGCAGATATTCTCCAAGTTGACCCCATTTAGCTCAACTTATTGCCATACAATGTGTGAGCTCAGACAGCTTTAAACACTCTGCATTCACAAATGTCTCTCCATCACTCAAGCTGACAAGACTGGACTCAACAGGTTCTAATTCTCAAATATCCAATTGCGTTCAAAGGACCAGGTACCTTTTATCTCCGATGCACCCAAGGATCTAGCCTTGCTACCCAATTCTCATCCAAGTGCTGCCTTTGGCAAAGCCCAATGCCAAGTCGCATTCATGCCATCAACACCAGTTGTACCACCCCACTGCATTTCTAGACTCCTCAGTCATCTCCTTGGCCAACTTCCTGTACCCGATTAGCAGAAACGTCAGCCAACTGAAGGTTGAAAAGGTCAGAAGCTATCACAGGCAGGAGTGACTACATAAACCCCGATCCACGTCCACCCCAAGTTACAGCATGGTTCCGTTGCTGTGGACTGTTTGTAACCTGCAAGTCAGAAACCAGTTGCCACACATCAGGAGCTGCCTGCAGCAGCTAACAAATCCACCCGCTGTTCTCCCAAACACTCGCTCGTATATATGGGTTGCATACAAATCGGGTGTTCATAACCTGGGGAAGACCTGTCCTTGCATTTCAATTCTAGCAACTGCATCTCCTTTCCCTAGCAACAGAAACCCAGGTAGACAAGTTCCATCCTTTGTCACAAAGACCATAAACACTGCACAACTCCAGCACTCCACAGCTCAAGGTGTTTGACAGCAAAAGGGTCTTTGTTGCTCCGATTCCAATATTCCTCTGACCAGGATTCCATCTTCCATAAATTAGCCTTCACCAAAACTCTGCAGCCCACATCCTAACATGCACCACCCCATTCATACACCAGCCCCAAGCTTACTACACTGGCTCCCTGCCCAACACCACCATGATTTTAAAATCCCCGAAACAAGACCCACATTGGAACAGAAGAGAAGATTTGGACCAACTTACCTGATGTAACAAAAGACGACATTTGACACAGCCTGCAGGGGCTTGAGCAAGGCCTCTGATGAGATCTCATATGGGACACTGATCAGAAAAGTAAAGTTCCATGGGCAACTGGCAAGTTAGATCAAAAACTATTGGCAGGAATGGATAATGGTCAATGAGTGCTTTAGTGATTGTGAAAGGCTGTTTACTGAGAGGTTCGGCAGGCTTAGTGCTACATCTCGTGTTTTCAGCAGCAAGTGATCAGAGGATGCAATTCACAGGTTTGCAAGGGATACAAAAGATCAGTAGTGGTTAAAAGTGAAGAATGATGTAGACTTCAAAACATCAATGGGCTAGAGATTAGGAAACAGAATTCAGTCCAGGAGCTGAGAGGCACCTTCATTTCAGGACGGTCAAGGAAATAAGAGCAGAGTGATTCAAGAGCACATGTCCACAGACACCCAAATAGTAACACAGCAGGATAATAAAGATGCTTAATGAAGGCATCTTGCCCAATCCTTCCTATTATTGGAAGAGACTTTGAATACAAGAGCAGGGAAGTCATGCAAAATTAGTACAAATCACTAGTTAGGTCACAGCTAACACTCATGTAACCACATTGCAGGGAGCATACAATACCATGGAATCAGAGTCCAAGTCACACAGCACAGAAACAGGCCCATTGGCCCACCACGTCCATGCTGCCCATCAAGTATTTATCTACATTGATCCCATTTACCAGCACTTTGTCCATAGCTCTCTATGCCTGGGTGATACGAGTGCTTGCCTAGATACTCAAGTGTTGTCAAAGTACCTGCCTCAGGCAGTGTGTTCCAGATTTCAACCAAAAGTTATTCCTCAGATCCCCTCTAAACCTTTTTGTTGAATTGGCTTTTCCCACTTCTGACAAAGGGTCTTTGACCTGAAACACGAGCCGTTTCTCTCCCTGCAGATGCTGCCTGACCCGCTGAGTGTTTCCAGCATTTTCAGATTTCCATTTCTCAATTATGCAAGGCAAAATTACTAAGCAACCAGGAGATAGGACAAAGCCAAAACAAACTAACTGCCACATGCAACAAATTTGTCTGCTCACCTGTGATTTCTCCGCAGAATCAGATGTTTCAAAATCAAAAACACTTTGCCTTGTAGAAAACAAAAAATAGATCACAATTTGCTTTCGTCATCTAATTTTTTCCATCCAGCTGTTATTTCTTACAAAAACAAACCACGTTTACTTATTGCATATCTAATGTACTAAAATGTCTCAAGACATTTAACAGGAGCTTGGGCCCAGTTGGTATCGATTTACAGATATTAGGTCAGGTTGAAAGGATGGACTTTAAGGAACCACTTATAAAAGGAGGAAAGAGTCAGATCTGGGGAGAGGAATTTCTGATGATACAAAGCCAGGTGGCTGTATGGACTGCAAGAAGGACACAGAAAGGCCTCAGGGAGACAGAGTGGCTAAGTGAATGAGCAAGGAAATGGCAGAAGGATTACACAATGTGGAAAATGTTGAGAATAAGAAAGGGAGAATGTAAGCTGTTAGTGTTCAGAAAGACCTAGTTATTCCTGGACAAAAATCTGAAATTTAACATGAGGCGAAGGAAGCAAAAAGCACTTTTTTTTTAATTGCAAGAGAATTGAGAACAAGGGTGAGACATCTTGGCCCAATTATCTAGGCTTCTGGGTGAGACCACCCCTTGAATGTTGAGTACAGGTCTGGCCTCCCTATCCAGTGAAGGATCTACTTGCAGCAAAAGGTTCATCAGATTGATTGCTGGGATGGTGGCTTTGATGTGCGAGGGGAGAATGATCCCACTAGACCTCTTACTTTGAGTTTAGAAGAATGAGAGGCGAGTTAATTGAAATACAAATTTTAAGGGTCTTAGCAGGGGGGGATGCAGAGTTGATGGTCCCCCCCGGCTGGGATTTCTAGAACCAAGGGTCACAGTCTCAAAATAGAGAAATTGGCTATTCAGTATAGATTGGAGGATAACTTTTTGTCCAGAGGGCAGTAAAATATTGGAAGTCTCTTGCCTAGGAGGATAATGAAGACCATCTTGAATTTACTGAATGACTGAGTGCAATAAATATTTAGATTTTAAGGGAGTCAAGGAATGATATTAGTGGGGGAGAGTGGTGCCGGAGGTAAATGATCTGTGATGACCTTGTTAAATGGCAGAGCAGACATTAAGGCCTGTAAGGCCTATTCCTGCTTCTATATTTTACATTCTTGGGATTAGCTAGAGAAGGAGCAGAGATCTTGGTGAACTGCAATGCTGAGGAAGGGACTATTTTCCACATGCACACATTCACCAAGTATCAACTGGCCATTCACCTGGAAGAGTCAAACTACATCCAATTCCTAAAGGATTTGGAACTAAAAAATACTTACTACAGTTAACTCCACAGTGGTGGGAAACTGGTAAACATTTCACCATTAACTACTGGAAGGGTTTCTACAGAATCCAAATATTTAAAGAATTAGATTATATCCACTGTAAACCTGCATCATTTCCAAATGATTTATCCTCTTCACTAATAGGTACCTCAGCCATAAAGTACTAGTTTACACTTGTAAAATTCATAATGTCAATTTCAGAAATTTGGTGGAAGGCAATTGAAAGTATCATGAAGATTAAATTTGTTCACCTTATTGAATATCTTCAAAAATTGTATGAAACTTGCATAAACTTTTTCTTGGTCAGAATTATTTGAGAGAAGGACTTTTTGTTAATTAGCCGTTTAATTAATTATAATGCCTTTTATTTGTGTTCCTTAATAATGGTTTTGTGCAATAAAAGTGTTTACCTCATAACCTTTGCTAAATCCTAAACATCTGTGTCAGGTTGCCATTTAATCCTCCCTTGTGGGGAGAAAAATTCTAAAGACCCTAAGCCTTTTTTCAGAATTGCACCCCGTTTCTGATAATGTCCCAGCACACACGTTGTTTCATTTAAGGTGATAAGCAATGAATTCTAAGGCAGATGCTCTTTGTTACGTTTTGTGTAGAATTGATTGCTGCATGCTTGCAAGAAACCTTGTCTCATATTTATTTTTAAATGACAGGAGGCTATTTGAGCTGTTGGGTCCATACCACCTCCCGGTGGAGCAGTCCCACTCTCTTGCTCACAATTGCCTACTTCCACCTGACAGATGACAAGTTTCTCCTTCAACTTACTCACTTCCTCCAGATACAAGATGTCACAGTGAAAAATCAGTACAGGTCCCCTAAATCTGCTGTCCATCTCTGAGCAGTTTATTCCGGTGTTTTTCCAGGTTTCCACTCCCAACAGTACATTAATGATCATCTTGGAACTGCTCCCACTGACATCCCAAAGTGTAGAATTGCATCAACTTCACATTCCAATTCCCAGCCTTCCCTTTTTCCAGCTCCCACAATCCCCTCAATGTTTCTCTGCATTTCAGCAAATAAACTAAATTGACTAATACCCAATTACAGATTCCCCTTCAATCCACAGCACAGCCTGTTCTGCTTCCTGAATGGGCTCTATTTTCCTAGATTCCAACAAACACCAACTTCCCTGTTTGCGCTGTTGATAGTTCTTCAATGATTCTCACCCAAGGATTCTCTTTCATCACTGCTGACATGGACCTCCAACTGTATCAGTTCATTTCCTGCACCTATCGGGGGCCACAATAATACTTGCTTCCCTTCCTCATCTTCTGTCAATGCATCATCAGCTCCATGTACAATGCTTCCAAAACATGTAGGACCCTCCTTCCAGCAGTCAGTAGGGACCATTCTCCCTGGAACATCTAGTCCCTTCTCCATTTACCATTTCCCTCCTGCTCCACCCACAGCAGTCTCCTGTGCAAGTATAGAAGATTACAACTCTAGTTCCTTGAGCTTTTCACCTTTCCAAGCCACAACATAAAACTTTCCTATAGTTATAGTACTACTCCATTCAGTTCAGTTCACTGCTTAATTGTTCAATCAGCAAGAGAAACAGAGACTCTCCCCTTCAAATGTTGACTTCAAAATCCACTCATATTTTTGTATTTTACCCTTTTGTATTCCATTATTTTCTTCCCTAAGCCAACTTTGGCATTGAACCACTGTAACACACATCTTTTTAATCCTTGTGCAGCTAAACACAATCCTTCAACCTACTTGATTACAGATGTGTGTGCAAGTGCTTTCTTTATTTACCCAGGCTGCAAGCACCCTTTGACTTGCTGTAGGACAACAGTGCACGCTGTCTACAACTTTCAATACACAATTTTCAAAACCTGAAGCACATGGACAGGTATAATTCAAATCAGAAATGGGCATGACCCATTTGATTCAGTCCTAAATAAAACAGAACTATTTTTAATTAAGCACAAGGCACAGAAACAGAGAGAAAACACTTCCTGGGGCACCACACAAGTGTGCCTGGTCAGCTTCACCATTGGAAACCACTTGTTTGTCAATGATTTCTAATGTCAATCAGCTCTGAGAAGGCGTGATCAGAGATTATGAAACAAAAAAAATAATTTTTTAAAAAATAATCGTGCCCTGCACACGTTAGGTACTTACAGTTCACTTTTTGTTCTTTCGGGTTTGGCAGTCAGGTTATGTTGTTTTTCTGAAGTCTCCATCTCTATTTATAAAGGGGGAGATTTGTAAATCACCTCTTTTACAACAGGGACACAAAATACAAGCTGAAGAATACTAACCAGTATCCACCACAGTCAGATTTTGCTCTAATTCCGGTTCCACTTCCGTAAGGGAATGGATATCCTATTAAAATATTTGAAAAAAAGTTGTAAATTCTTAGAACACTTGTCCCTGAAGGTCAGAAGTGCATTACTAAATGCACAAGGCAAAACTAAAAAAGAAAATGTGAAGTCATCCAAGTGAAAATGCATTTGTGGGAACAATTCTTTGCGAAGAGAACCAAAGGAGCAGGAGTAGACTACTCATCCCTTGTGCCTACTTGATCAATCAGATCACGACTCAGCTTTTACCTCAGTCACTTTCCTGCACTAACTCCATTCACTTAATAACTAAATATCAAATCACTCAGTGGAGTTGCAAACAAAAAATACAGCAGAATATAGATCAGTTACAGATATAGGTAGAGAAATAGCATATGGTTTTTAATCTGGGCAAGTGTGATGTGTTGCACTTTGAGGTCAAATGCAAGGGGAAAGTACACACATCTCAATGCAGCTTCCCAGTCTACTATGCCTCGTAACTTTAGTTTTTTTTTGATTTAAAGACACCGATTTCAGACTAGATCAAGCCAAATTATTTTTGACTTTAAATCAATCATATTACCACAAACATTCTTAAAAAAAAGGTTCCTTAACTATTAATTAACTTTCTCATTGCATAACACTAGATCTGGTAGGATCCTCAACATTCTGAGCTAGAAAACCATTGTGTATGTGCTCCACAAATTCATCCTCCACAGGCTATGTGGTTTGCCCATTAAGTCAGTTAAAGTCCCCCACATTTATTGTATTACCCATTACACAAGCCTCTAATCACCCCATTTATGCTAATGTTAGGGGGCCTGGAGACGACTCAATTTCTGCCCCTTAGCTCCACTAAACTGGAAATCCAGAAAAAAAAAAGTGACCCTAACACCCCTGACAATTCTTGCTATTAAGGCTTGGGATTTGCTTCAAGTGAGGCACTTCAGAAGAGATCGCTCTGATGGACAAAATATAGGTAAAGGCAATGCATAGAACAGGTATCATTTTATGGTGTGGGAAGAGTTTCCAAACAGAGGAGCACTATGAAAGGTTACCAGCGGGGAGTAGGTTTACCTGATCAGGAAAAGAACAGAGACGCAAGAGACTGCAGATGCTGTACTCTGGAGCAAAATGCAAGTTTCATTCTCCCTCACCAGTTCCACCTGTCCATCACCCACACGCTTGACCTACTGGGTCCCCTGTCCCCTTCTCCAACTGATTTCATCTGCCCATCATCCCTCCTTTATCTTGTTCCACTTAATACCTTCCTCACTTATCAGATTCCAGCATCTGCAGTCTTGTGTTTCCACTTATCACCTCCCAGCCTTAGTCCCCAACACCCTCCCCACACCCATCTCCATCTGCCCCTTCCTCCTCTTCTCATCCATCTCTAGTTATTGCCCACCAGCCACTGCCTCTCAATTCCCCCACACCTCCCTCCCACATAATTCCATTTTCCCCATCATCCCCCCTTCTCTCTGGTTCCACCCATCACCTGCCAGCCCTTGCCATGTCCCTCCCTCTTGCCTCCTCATATTGGCTGTCTCCACTCCACAATCTAGGTCCTGAACCAGAGTTCTAAAACATCGGCCATCCGTTTGCCGCCACAGATACTGCCTGACCTGCCAAGTTCCTCCAGCAGCTTGTTTTGTGCTCCAGGAAAAGAATGGAGTGATTTACAGTGAGATCACAACCTCATTTGTTTTATTGATTTATAACAAAACCTATAGTGTTCTGTTTTAGCCATATGAAAGGTGCAGGGACAGTAAGATGGTGGATGACAGTGAGATTATGGCCTTCATCTTGCATCCATTGGGAGTTGCTTCATCCCCAACTCAGGATGTAATAGGATCAAGTCTTATAACACAAAACCTATGGCGTTCTGGTTGTAGATCTTTTGTAGTTCTTTCACACAGGGGCTTGGTGGCATTTCCCTGCCCGGGAAATGGCACATCTGAAAGTACAGAGCTAGCCCATATTCTGCTCTCCAATAAGACTTGATACTATTACATTGAGTTGGGTATGAAGCAGCTCCCAATAGACCCAAGATTAAGGCCACAGTCTCACTGCTGTTCATTGTGACCAGTGGCCAGGCATCGATATACACAATGGAACTGGACATCTTGCATGACAAACAGAAGGATGCTAGATGAAGCAGCACAACTGAAGATTGAAAGTGCACCAAGGTTTTCAACCAAGAGTTGTAGAATGTACAACATTTAAAAAATCCAAAGGAACCATGACAAATCCTTAAAAACAAAATAGACAAAATTAAACTGAAAAATTACCCTCTTGCACCACCTTGTCCATGTTTCAACTGGATGGTTGTTTAAGAGGAGTCATTGCACAAAAAGGTCTGCTGAGCTCAACAACCAGATTTTCTCCAATCCAAAACAATTCAGAGGTGATCAATTCATTGGCATTGTAGATGCTCACCCAGGCTACTCTGACACCACCTGACAAACCGGCAAACCTCTACCACCAAGGACAAAAGGGCAGTAGGTTGCCTAGGAATACCAGCACATCCAGGGTTCCCCTCCAAGTCACACACCATCCTGAACTTGGAAAGATATCATCATTTCTTCATCGTCAACTGGGTATAAACTCCTGGAACTCCCACCCCAGCAGCACTGTGGGAGCACCTTCTTCAGAAGGACTGCAGAGAGATCAAGATGTCATCGCACCACCACCTCACTAGGACAAGGATGGGCAATAAATGCTGGCCTTATCAGCAATACCCTGATCTCACAAAACACAAAAGTTTAGGGAACTACCATTGCAGTTGCTTGATAAGGAGAGGTCCTGGTGAAAGCTTTGTCAAAAGTCTGCTCTTCTTCATGATCCGGACTATGTACATCTTCATTGTTCTCAATCTTTTGGCCTTGTGCTGGCAATATATCCTCGCTTCCCACTGTAGGGATTAAAAATTAAAATATTCATTGGTTTGGTGTCATCAAACTCCAATGCACGTTAGCAAAGATGCATTAATTTAATGAATGACAATACTAAAGTAGTTACAAGAGTCCATTGTGCCCATGCCAGCCATTTGCAAGTCCACCATAGCAAGGTCACACTCTACTCTTTCCCAATAGGCTTGCAAACATTTTCCCTTGAAGCATCTAGTCAATTCTCAAAAGACTCAAGACCAAATTAGGTGACGTTACAAGCCTCACAAAATTATCTTGACCTTTATTGCAAAAGGGGCAAAAATCTTATTACATCTTAGTTAGACCACACCTAGGAGTACTACGTACAGTTTCCATTTCCATATGCAAGGAACCACTTCCACTGGAAATGGTTCAGAGAAGTCCATCAGTTAATTCTAGGGCTGAAGGTGTTGCCTTTGAGGAAAGTTTAAGCAGGCTGGGATTATACCCTTCAGTTAAGAATGGGGCACAATCTGACTGAAACATACAAAGTTCTCAGGTAGTGGTGGGGGGCTTGACTGGATGGACAAAAATATCTCTAACGGGGCAAGGCTTGGGCTGCCCAGTTGATTCAGACATTTTTGGAGCTGTCTAGTTGGTAGATTAATGACAACTGTTAGAAAGGAAACAAATGGATGTGTTAAAGCTGTGAAATTCAGGTCAGAGCTGTTGCTAAAACTCAACCAAAAAGGAGAATATTGACAGTGCCCACTAGATGAAGCAGTGTCTATAGAGAAAAAAAAAACTAGGTTACACATGAATAATTTTAATAATTGTACTGGTCAGGATAAATTGAATGATTACATTTTTTTGAATGAGCTCAACTTCTGAATGTAACAATTGGACAAATTGGTAAATTGTTTTATTTTTGTCACATGTACGAGGTACAGTGAAAATATATTGCATTCCATCCATACAGATCATTTTATCACAGTGAGTTGAGGCAGTACAAGGGAAAACAGTAACAGAATATGGAATAAAGTGTTACAGTTACAGAGAAAGTGCAGTGCAGGCAGACAATAAGGTGCAAGGCCATGACAAGGCAGATTAGGAGGTCAGGAGTCCATCTCATCATACTTGGAAGTGCCAGTTAAAGCAGAGACCAATCAAATTCTTCACACATGACCAATTACTCCAACTATTAAGACAAAAGCAAGTGAATCTTCATTAAGCAGCACAGGAGACCCATATGTGATTTGAAACTCAAATGCATTCAGTAGACTTGGTTATCACTACTCAACAGGTCATACATAGTCAAATTTTGTTGCACATCAAATTTTAAAAACAGTGGAAAAAACTCCCCAGAGGCTAAAGCACAATTTTCACTTTCACCAAGAGATCCTGAAGCTCAATTTATCACTTACCAGAGTTTGAAGAAATTTGAAGTCTGCTTTTTGCTGGCTTCCAAAGGTGACAAGCTCTTCGATTTATTGGTTTTCTAAAAGGGTACACAAAATATTTGCAAAAAAAAGTTAGTTTGGGATTACCAGTAACCAGCAGCAAGAGGTACAAATCACTCAAAAGACCCCTCACCAGGGGAATAATCAATTATGCTTTCCAATTCTGTGATCTCAGTAAATGTCAAAAAGATATTTAATGTGATAAAGTTTAACCATTGGCTGGCTGCTATTGATTGACATACGAGACAAAGTAGTAAAGTTGGAAACAAGTAATCCTAGACAAGTTGGCACTGGAGGAAAATGTGCTGTGGATGAAACCTCAATACCAGGTGGCTACAAGTGCCAGCTTCAATTTCACACGTGGAGAATCATTACATTTTTTGATAGAAAATGTCCCTATCATCGAGAAAAGTTTCTGTCACAAGTTCTGATTCTTAAGCAGACTGTTTTCTGAATTATTTGAAGTCCCTCGATGTCAAATGATATTCAGAATATTTCGTTTCAGAGTAAAAGGTGAGGGGAAGCCTGGAAGACCAAGTGGGGAAACCTTAAAACATTATGAATAATATGGAAAACCAACATAATTGGCCATGCTAATTAGAAGAAAGAAAATAATCATGATATCCAAGGAATCAGGCAAGTTGATGAAAGAGATGCAGAAACTTCACGAACATTAAATGTTACATTTGGTCTTATGTTCAAATGGTCCAAAATTCCCCACAGAATGAAGTTGATGGCCTCAGCCCCAGAAAGTGAATCTTATTAGGCCATGAACAGGTCGTCATTTGGCCCATTGACTCTCAGGAGACCAATCTAATCAGGTCCCACTCCCCCCTCTCATTTCCTTGTAACCCCACAACTTATTCTCTTGCACATACCATCAATTTCCGTTTTATTTTTAAAAAAAGAAAAAATTCCTACATTAATGAACCAACTAGTACATCTTTGGGATGAGAGGGGAAACAGGGAGCACCAGGCTAAACCCACATGGTCACAGGAAGAACATACAAATTCCACTGGAGGTCAGGGTCAAAACTGGGTCCTTGAACTGTGGGGCAGGCAGTACTAACTGCTACACCCTACACCCACACCAGATTTCTTACTGAAACAATAGCATGAGCCTCTATGTTGTGCACAAGCAGTAAGACATACCAAGTGCTTGCATATGGGATCCTAGGGACTTGTAGACAAAGCAAGTCATGGCAATGCTGAATCTCTCCAAAACATTTGCATTAAGTCACTATGCCATAGGAAGGAGTGAAACACTGGGGAAATTATAGAAGGGGTTTAAAACATAAGAGCAGGCCATACAGCTCTGAGCCGTTCAATAAATTCACCACAGGCCTGTACCTTACCCATTTGATTCCTGAGCCTCTGTCTCAAGGGATGTCCAAGAATTTATGGTCTCTACTTAGGACAAACTTAACAAGCAAGCAGCCACTGAGGGAGAGTGTCCCCAGGGATCAAGGACTTTCATTACATGGGCAAAACTGTGAAGCTGCGACTGAGAGAAGATAGAGAGGCAAGATGCTAGAGGAGCCCATTATTGGGAGGGCGAGGGAGTGTGGGAAGAGCAACTGATTCTCACTGGCAAGAGGGTCAGGAACCAGCTTACACAAATAGTAGAGAGATCGACACACACACTTCTTGGCAGTGTTTTTTTTTTTAAACAGAGCATGCAACTGCTTGCAGAGAGGTTTGGGGGGGGGGTGGGGGGAAGAAATGAGGAGCTCTATGGAAAAGGGGACAAGGCCAGGTTGGAGCACCCTACACGTGCCCATCCCAGCTCCATACAAATGTAAACTACTCCAATACAGCAGGGATGGTACAGCACCATCCCATAAATTCATTCAATTCAAATGGGGAGTTCAAAGGTCTTTAGGATCTGCCTTTCACAGTCAGGTGGCTTTCTGCCCACTTGAGATTGCAGCCACCCAGGCACAGCTGCTTAGAGTCAGGAACACAAGTGTCAGAACCAGAGTACCTAACCCAACCACACCAATGATGCCCTGACCATAGTCTTAACACAGCTGTTTGAGGGAGCTAAGAAATTAAACAGTGGGGGGGGGGGGGGCGGGCGGCAGAAATTGTCCTGTTGAAGAGAATCTACCCCCAGCTTACTGTTACATGGACCAATGTTCAGCTCTATTCCCCCGTGAGCTCACTGGACTTAGTATGCTACTTTCTACAGCTGGCCCTACTGAACAGCAGAATCACTCTGCAACCATAGCTTTGAACAAGCTATTCATGGTTCATCAAGAGACAGATCTCTTGGGCCAAAATAGATGCAAGCATGTGCCTTGACACTCTGCAAGCTCTCAGGACAGTTTACACCACAAGGTAATCCAAAAAGCTTTAAAGCCAAGGAGTTCAAGTTAAAATTGTTTCAATACAAAATAAACATGTATTAAGGTGTTAAATGGAATGAAGCTGTGTAGCAACCTTACTCAAATATTCAATTAGCTTCAGATTTTTAGATCAGTGTTTAATATTTTATGCAAATAGGAAAAAATGAAATGAGAAGCTAAAAAATGGTCTACAGGATAATGAGATGCAGTGAGAGTTAATTTATTGCTATGTTCATTAAAACACACAAAACTTTATAGAAAAGCCTTGTTGAAAACAAGTTGCCCAAAACTTAGCAACAACACCTTTAATGATTTGTGGTCTCTCTCTGTATCACTGTGGCATCGTTGTTCTTCATGTTGTACTAGGCTAACCTTTCTATCAAGCTCTCCATCACTGACAGCAAGCGCCAATTCAGACCCTTCATTGGTTGAACACTCACCAAGATTCCTCTATTTAAACAAAAAAGTATAATGAACACAAAAATTAAGCAATACCTTGAGATACACATCAAAAAAAAATCAGAATTGCCCTGATGAAAGCCAAAAACCATGTATTTACTAATGTGACATATACCCTTAAAGATTTGACAGTATTTTTCCACAGGTCCAAGATCATTTATAACGTACCATGATAGGAAAACCATTTATCATCATTATCCTCAGGGTACATTTGAAATATCTAAAATAACTACAAAGAGGGAAGAACTTCATCCCCATATAAGCTGTTGTGAAATTGTCCATTTCAATCCCAGCACATCTTCCACCCCCCTCCCCCCAGAATCAGATCGGCAGAGGTTGCAATCAAAGTAAACCAACAAAAAGTCTGCAAGGTTAAAAATCTTGCAACGTCTCTTTGAAGAATAAAGACTCTAGAGTTAGCTTGATTTTTGTTCAAAAGGCATCCTACATAAATACTAGAACTACCAGCAAGAAAGATGTCTTTAAAACTAGTTGGTGATTTTACAAGCCAGGGAATTAATATTTACAAAATAAATCTGGAATTAGGGATAGAAGTCAAAAGCCCACACCAGTAACTTGAAACAACTGGTCTGTTGTGAAAACTCACCATGTTCATTAATGTCCTTCAGAGATGGGCATCCAGTGTCTTTCTCCATTCCCCCCCACCCCCCAAACAGACACACAATTTCACCACTGATAACTCCCTTAAGACATACCACTTATTCAGTGGAATTCAAGAATAGCTCATACATGACAGCCTCAATGTCCACAAACCTGAAATTAACTATATAAAAAATATCCCACTCTAGACAGTGGCTATAAGAACACAAAAGGTTGGATCTGCAGTGGTGTGAGTGGATTTCAAAATGTCTACAGGATTGAGATGGAATACTCCACTTATACAACTGAATCCCAGCAATACTCAGGAAGCTTGACCCCATCAAGAGCAAAGTAGCCTGCTGATTACTGCCCCCTCCACCATCATAAACATTCACTTTCCCCCTCACTGGTCGACAGTGGCTGCAGTGTAGCAATTGACCAAGGCTTCTTCAGCAGGGCTTTGACTACTATAGTACATATTATAGGTGGTGCAAATTATACCAGTGGTGGAGGTACTGAACGTGCATGATGGTAGAGGTTTGCTTTTGCCCTTGATGGACATGTATACATTTATTCCACAACACAAAGCTGGCAGTGTGCTGGCTTATTTGAAATATTGAGAGCAAATTTGGGCACCATATCCAAGGATGGATGTGCTGGCCCTGGAGGGGGTCCAGAGGAGGTTCACAAGAATGATCCCAGGAATGAAAGGACCGTTTGATGTCTCTGGGCCTATTGAGTTCAGAAAGATGGTGGTGGTGGTGGTGGTGGGGGGGGGGGGGGGGGGGTGGTCACAGGAGGAAAGTTTCATTGAAGCCTACCAGATACTGAAAGGCCTAGATAGAGTGGACATGGAGAGGGAGGAGTTTCCAGTAGTAGGAGAGTCTGGGATCAGAGGGCACAGCCCTCAGAATAAAGGGACGTCACTTTACAACAGAGATGAGGAATTTTTTTTTTCAGCCAGAGGGGTGGTGAATTTGTGGAATTCGCTGCCACAGAGGGTTGTGGAGATCAAGTCATTGGATGGGTTTAAGGCAGAGATTGAAAGGTTCTTGATTGGTAAACAAGAGTACAGGAGAATGGGGTTAAAAAAAACATCTATGATTGAGTCTGCTCCACCATTCAATGGGCGATTGGCCTAATTCTGCTCCTATATCTTACGGTCTTGTGTGCCCTGCAAATACTAGCAAATTCAAAACCTCTGCCTGGAGCAGAATGATAGGTGGCCCACTGGCCTCTCCAGTGAATGAAAGGTTCAAGTCAGGAGTGTGGACAGAATGCAGTGCTCTCAGCTGGATGGATTATAGAGCCATAGAGTTGTACGGCACAGAAACAGGCCCTTCTGCCCACCACAATCCGTGCTGAAACCTTTTTGCCCATACACCAATCCTGTTTGCCTGCATTAGGGCTGTATCCTTCTATGCCTTGCACAAGTGCCTGTCTAAATGCCTTTCAAACCTAGTAATTGTATCTGATTCCACTACCTCCTCAGGCAGCACGTTCCAGATATCAATCACTCTGCAAGAAAACTATTTCTCAGATACTTTAAAATTCCTTCTTCTCACCTTAAACCTACGTCCTTTTCTTCTAGACACCGCTACCGTGAGAAAAAGATCGGCCATCTACCCTTTCTATCAGGTCACCAGTTGGCCTCCTCCATTCCAAGGTAAGCAAGCCCAGCCTATCCAATCTCTCCCCATAAATGAAGTCCTCCATCCAGGCAACATCCTGGTGAATTTTCTCTGCATTCTCTCCAGTGCAATCACATCTCCAACCACAACACTCAACGTGCAGCACCATCCTGGGCACGATAACCTGCTTGATGGACAACCCCACTATTTGATTCAGTGTCTGTAAAGCCCACCTCCCCTTGGAGGATTACAGAAGTGCAATCACTCCTATTGCCACACTTTGTTCATCATACATCACTGATCCTTCTTTATTGCAGCCAAAAATCTCAAAATTCTACAGCAACCATTGTGGGAGCATCACCACCTCAACCCAGTGATGATCTGGAGACAGCTCACTTGACTGCAACTCCAATCCTCCAACTACGTAGACTCTGTGCTCAACTGTACATAACTAATACAAGGCTTCAAAAAGCTAATAGAATGCTGCATTCTAAAAGCAACACATTTCACCAGGATGGGGGCGGGGGGGGGGGGGGGGGAAGAAGTAGTTATTAAATAAACCATTCAAAATCTCATTCCCCAGAATAAAAATTACTATTTTTCACTCTCCATGTACTTGGCCTGTATTTTGTTTTATAAACTGCATCGGAAACATTTAAGTCTGGAGGAACAGAAGGAGCAGGAAGTTTGTATGCAGAAGTTTCTGGGGATGGCAAGAGACATTGATATATTTAGGCTTACACTACCTTCAAACTTTGGAATAGAGACTGTACAAAAATGCTGTTTAAAATTTCAATTGGAGTAAATCAAGGAACAGAGAACATGAGTGGATGAGAGAGTAGCGAGGGTTTACCCACACCTCGGACTGTAGCAGTTCAAGGAGGCAACTCAGCACCACCTTCTCAAGTGCAATTAAGTGCCTGTGAAGCTCACATCCCTTGAATGAAGAAACTGGTATTCCCCTCATAACAGGAGTGGCTAAAGGGGAAATTTAACTGAAGAATTCTAAATCACTAAAAAGCAGAATCCATTTGTTCTTGAAGACACATTTAAGTAGCAAAAAACAGTAGGCAAAACAATATTTTATTTTTCAAATGCCCTGATTTATAATGATCTGAAATGCAACGTTTGAAAGGGTATTGTAACCCGAGTTGGCAATAACTTTCAAAGTGAATTCAATACTTGAAGGGATAAAAACTCCATGATTACAGGGAAAGACCAGGAGAGGGAGACTAGTTGGACTCCTCTTCTAGTGAAGAGGGTGGCAACCTTCCACACCAATCTGGGACGTCCCAAAGCAGTAGAGTACGTTCCGAGAAAGCCATGTCAAAGTTGCACAATTTTCTTGAAGCAACAGATTTGTACAAGAGTCCATTTCTGAGCATAAAGAAATTTCAGAAGATTTTCTGATGTGCTTTCTGATATACACAACATGAGAGGATGGCTGGAATCAGGAGTACACTGAAAGTGTGTGCTGGAGGAAACTACTCTCACAATATTGAAGTTGTATCTGGGTGAGCACTGAATTGCTAGAGCAGAGGCTACAGAACAAGTGCTGCTGAAGGGGATCAGTATAAATAGTTACTTGATGGTCAGCATGGACCTGTGCTGTATGACTATGAATTGCAGGAAACAAACATGGCTAATTGAGCCCTGAAAGGGGTGATCTTTAGATGCGCAATAGTCAACATAAGAACAGTCTGGAACAGAAATTTAAATGCAAGAATAACAAGATATGGTTCAAAGTTAAAGACTACTATTACCAGATAAAACCCACAGCTGAGAAGGAATAGAAAAGTTGAATGGGAACTGGGCAAAGCAGGATGTGTTACAGGAGTAGGGTAACTCATTATCCTCATCTTAAAAAAAGTTGTTTAAAAGAAATTGGCAACCTGATGACAACTATGGCAAACAAATACAAGAAATAATCAACATCTTTCAGGAAAAGGATCAAGACATCAACACAAGGGTGATGTTAAAACTTTATTTATACAGCATAGTAACAGGCCCTTCCAGCCCACGCCACCAATTACACCCATGTTGACCTACTAAACTGTAGGTCTTTGGAATGTGGGAGGAAACTGGTGTGCCCGGAGGAAACCCATGCAGTCATGGGGAGAACATACAAAACTCCTTACAGTGATGGGAATTGAACCCCAGTCGCTGGTGCTATAATAGCATTATGCTAACCGCTACACTATTGTGCTGCCCCCTATGAAACCATGGATCAGAGTTCCTTCATGCCTCAGAAGGAAACTAAGACAGCAACACAATTTTGTCTGTGCGCCATCAAGTTCCAAAATTGAAATGTTTCTAAATATTAAAACCAGTGACTCTAAATATCAGAAAGGCACATACATTTGACAGGGTCTTTGCATCTTGCCCTTCCACAGAAACCTACCCTGCCATCTCTTCTCTCTATTTCAACACTGAAGTAAATGAGTTTCCCACCTTCTCACCAGAGCTTTTGCTTTTTAATAATGTTGACCATACCTCTCTTGTGGCAATGTCCGTGGTGTTCAGCTGAGATTCGTCAGAAGGCAAGGCTAATTGCTGTAATTCAAGTGTTTGCAGAATAGTATGAGACATTCAAGAATGTGTATGTCAATTCATAACCTGACGAACTCATCTCCCACCACCTCACCAATATGGTTTTATCAAGAAACAAGCAAAAAATCTTGAAGACTTGCCAGCATCTTCTCCTCGCCATACACTAGCTTGGTGGTGTTCAGGACATCAAATGTAGAGTCAAAATATATCTTCACCTTCTTTCCTTCCTTCTTATTGACCAACAGCACTCCTTTCAAGTTTATAATGAGAACTGTGGCACTATGAACTTCTGCAAATTTGGAGAGAATGCATTTTTAGGAAACTGAAGTCCATGCCATTTTACTCCAACGTAAACAGTCTATATTCATATATTGAAACCAACTTGTGCAATAAATCACAACCAAAATTACACATTAGGGTCATATCTTGCATATATAACACAGGAGGCCATTTAGCCCATTGGGTCCATACCGGCTCCTAGAGGAGCAATCCCTTCAGTCCCATTCCCCTCTCATTTCCCCTGTAGCCCTGCAACTCGCTCTCTCATATCTATCAACTCCCCTTTGATTCTTTTTGCCATTAACCTACATAAAGCGATTGGTAATTGGTTTATTATGGTCACAACATACTGAGATACAGTGAAACACTTTTGTATGCCATCCATATAGATCATTTCAAAACAGGTACATCAAGGGAAAAGCAATAATAGAATGCAGAATATAGTGTCACAGTTACTATGAGAAAGTGCAGTGCAGGTAGACAATAAGGTGCAAAGGCCATGACAAGGTAGACAGATCAAGAGTTCATCATTATCATACAAGTAGTACATCCAAGAGTCTTATTACAGGGGAATAGAAGCCCAGTGGTGCGCATTTAAGCTTTTACCTGATGGAAAGGGGGAGAAAAAGTGTCCAGGGTGGGAGGAGTCTGATTTTGTTGGCTGCTTTCTCCGAGGCAGTGAGAAGTGTAGACAAACTCAATGGAGGGGAGGCTGGTTTTCATGATGGTCTGAGCTGTCTACACAACGCCACAATTTCTTGCAGTCTTGGGCAGAGCAGTTGCCATACCGAGCTGTGATGCATTCGGATAAGTAATTTACCGTAGCCAGTTACCCTACTAGCAAGTCTTTGGCACTAGGAGGAAACCTTTGCCTCTATAACACCAATTGCTAAACAATCAAAACCAAGTTAACATTAATCTCACCACTGCTATCTATGCAAGCTTGTGTCCACATTGGCATCCATGGTTACATATAAATGATAACATGATCTAGGAACAACACAAAGATTGGCTTCTGATGCCACTTCCATTTCTTACCCTAGTCTTGCACACATACAGCACCACCCTTTAAATCTAACAAGGCCGATCTTAATTCTGTACCCTCACTCTTCTTTACCTACAGTCTTTTCCAGCCCCATAAACTGCATCAGCCTTGAAATCCCCTCCCAATGCCAGTCTTGCGTGGGTGCAAATCCGAGCCCCACCTCATCACTCAGACAGTTCAGGTTTCTGCATGTTTCTTCCCCCCTTCTTTGTCTGCTGCCACCCATCAGTCACCTGCCTCCCAACTCCACCCCTCCTTGTTCCATCTGCCTGTCATCCTTCACTCCTCCTCAATCCACCAATCACCTACTGGCTCGTTCACCCCTCCCCCTCTATACTGGCCATTTTCTCTCTCAATGCTCAGTCCTGATACAGGGAGTCTCAACCCAAATATCGACAATTCCTTCCCCTCCCCACAGATGCTGCTCGGTCCTTAGTTCCTCCAGAGGATTGTTTGTTCCTCCAGCTTTCTGGACTGCTTAAAATTTCTCCATACACCTTTCCTTCATGGAACCTCTCCAAAAGTTTTGGACATCCTCACTATTCCATTGGAACCTTACCTCATGTAAAAATTAATTCATCAAAAGCATCTCACGGATAAAAATGTGTGGCATGTACCGTTAACAGTTTTTAAACTTCAAAATATTGTATTACCTTCCACAGTGAAACTTTTGACTCCTTCATATGATAAACTGACAGTCTCCCAGAGGTCTGTCTAAAGAAAAATCAAAATTTTGAACTATGAACCATTTTGTACAAAATTGCATATTGATTCATGGTCTGACAGCACATGGAAGCTTTCAAAAGAAATAAGTCCTCAAAGGAAAACAAAATGCACGGTTACATAGAAAGGGATTCGTTAAATTGCTTGTACAGAGCCCAGCATGGGTTGGACAGGATGAAATGTTTCCTACTGTGCTGTAATGATTTGATATTCTGAGGTTTGCATCAATTAATTGCTTGGGTTTTGGTCCTTTATAAGTCGGCCAACCATCTGAATACATACCAGTCCAATTCCAAACTATCAGCTATCAATAGAACTTACCCCAAAAGATATTAAATGATAATGGAGAATGCTAGGAAACAGATTTGACAGTTTTGCTTCATAAAATATTTAAGCAAGGCCCATAGAATTATCCTTCTGCTAAACTACAGCAAACCAGAGGCATCAGGCCAAACTGAGCGACAGCTGGTGGTTCCACAGGGAACTGCCGTCTGCCATGCCAGACTATGATGACCCTACAACCAGAAGTGCCTGACATGATCAACAGACTGGTTGGTGCTGGTAAAGATGGCGGTATTGGTAAAGATGGTGTGTTAATGATGCAGCAAGCTGAACAAGCAGAACAAAAGGAAGCGATAACAGGGAGGACAGAGGCCCAGCTGCAAGGGTCTGTGCAGGAATAGTTCTTTCCCCCTCCTCCCCAACACACAGAGGGTGGGGAGTGTATGGAACAAGCTGCCAGAGTAGGAGTTAGAGGCAGGTACAATTACAGTGTTTAAAAGGTACTTGGATAGGAAAGGTGGAATACAGGCCATCTCTGGGTAACAGATGGATTCCATTTTTACAGATGTCCAAAGGGTCAATATGTCCATGCTGGAACAAAAGAAAATTACTCTCCATGGGGACCACACCTCCACAGTATTGCAATGTATAGCATCAAAAGCACACAAGACTGATAAGAAAGAATTACTGAAAGAGGAAACTAGTTCTGCTGTTTGTAGGAATGAACACTTGTATGCATGTCAGACTTTTGAATTTAATAATATTATGGGACCTTATTCACATGCAGGGATGTCCATAAATTGGGAGTTCATAAGCCAGGGACAGCCTATTGAGGCAAATGGGATTAGTGTAGATAAACATCACAGTTGGCATGGACGAATTGGGCCAAAGGACCTGTTTGTGCTGTACAGTCGTATGACTTGATTAATCTGGCAGGAATCTGGCATGAGAGCAATACAGTAATATCATTGCTCTAAGAGTCAAGAAACAACTAGGTCCATGTACACATGCAATCAATTATGAGCATAGCGGAGAAAAAGGGCATCAAGGAAGATCAGGAGCAACAACTCCAGAGACCAATAGTCAACAAGGAAGAACAACAACCTTCGGCCTGGGACATGTAGGAGCCTCTGCAGCACCAAGGCTGCCAGCTTGGAACCAATGATCATTTTTAGTGCCCAATTTAGGATAAACAAACAAATAGGATTTGGAATAAACCAAGTGTATGAGGAGTTTTATTTTCTCTAATTGACTAAAAGACCAGGTTTTATGGTTAACAGCCCACCATCCCTGGTCCAACTCATCACAAGTTTGGCCATCGGCAGAAGTGAGAGGGCCTTGGGGGTGGGGGGGGGGGGTTGCGGCTGGGGACTGAGACGCATCCAATCTTCCTTCATCACTGGAGTCACCATTGGGGTCCAGTGGAGGAGACTGGGCATTGGCTGGATCAAGAACAGGAACCTCAATCAACTCCTGATTTTTTTTTTGCCACTGATCTACACTAGAGAATAATTTACAGTGGTCAATCATGCATTTCTTTGGGAATGTGGGAGGGAGGAAGCTAAAGCACCAGGAAGAAACTGACAGTCAGAGAGGAGGTGCAACTCCACACTGGCTATGATGATGGATTAGAGGCAGCAGCACTAACTGTTACACCATTGACCCACCCAACACTCCAGATTTAACTTCTCAAAAACATTTACATTGGGGCATTATATTCTCACCTCACCATCTGAGCATCATCTTTAATGAAAAAAGTCACACTGCGACTTCCTAGGTTGAAATCAATCCAGAAGTTCTCCAATTTATCATCAACTGGCATTTTCAACTGCAAAGTCAACAAAGAAGGTAGTGCACTTATAGATAATTCATCTACACATCTCCCAGCCATTAGATATACTTACTGTCAGAAAACAATGGTTGTTTATTCATGGATATTTAAGTGTCCTATTATCACATTTTCCATAGTAAAGTCTAGCACTGTCCCTCCTGACGTCGTTAGGCCAAGTGGTCTATGATCCCCTATTCTTTCCCTAGAACTTATCCTCTCATACACATACCAAACTCCTCTTTGTGGGGTTATACTCACGGTCCTACAAACTGAAAAACTGTTGTTTCATCATCTACAGAGTTCTGGAAGATGATGATCAGTGCATCTATTATTTCTATGTCTACTTTTCTCAAGCCCTAGAAATTTATTAACTTTCCCACACACGCTAATTTTTCCAGTACTTTTTTTTTGGAACAAACACTAATTTCCTTTAATTCTTCCTTTTCATTACAGTCTTGGTTCCAGAGCATTCATGAGTTATTCTGTGAATACAGAACCAAAGCATTTAGTTGTTTTACCATTTTTCCTTCCCCATTATAAATTCTGCAGTGGCACCACACTGAAATAATCTATGAAAAACACCACGCGTTCTCAAAAGACTGCAATCCCAGTTGTGTGCACTGCCAAACAGAAAATTGTTTGGGATTTAGATCATTTTCACAAAAAGGCAAATGGAACTAGTTTAGATGGGCACCTTGGTCAGAACAGATGAGTTGGGCCAAAGGGCCTATTTTTGTGTCGTATTACTCCACAACTCTAAATGAGGGAACAAATCGTGACTCCCAGGTATTTGCATGTGATGCGTACAAACTCAAGGATTTGATGGAACAATTAACAACTAGTTAAATGTCAGGACACAAGGACTACAAGTACATGCAACTATTCTGCAATTGTGAAATGCACTGATTAGGTCACAAGAGTACTTAGTGTAACTGTAGCAGCCACCCAAATAAGTTGCAAATCAGTGAAGGAGGCACAGAGATTTTCTACGAATTAAACATGAGAGGTTCACTTCAATATCAGCAGCCTGGAGACAAGACATTTAAGCCATTGGAATTCTAAATCATAGAAGCCTAGAACTTCAAATCACGGAGTGTTGATCTCCATTCCCAGAGAGTAATGCAAGTGAAAACTGACTTTACTCAGAGTGAAGCAGAACAACTGTCATTTCAGGATCATTTTGTCACATTGTGATCCACCTTCACACGCCCATGGGATTTTCACCTCAAATCACATGAATTCATTCTTTCTTTCAGACCCCAGCAAGGGACATTAATCCAAGATATTCCAGCAACGACCCTTGTTGGGTACTCCCAAGACTACCATGTTTAATAACACAGCTTACAGGAGGTCTTAACCCAGAACAGATTCATGGAGGTGGGGAATGGAGCTGTATTGACCATGGGGCCAAGCTCAGTAACAAGACACTAGTGATAGAAGGATACAAGTTAAACACTAGGATCCTGGTCAGCTATAGCCATTAGAACACAGTTGCACTAGGGAGTTCCTAAGAATTAACAACTTTAGCACAATCTTGATCAACTTCCTTGGCAACACTCAAGAATTGTATAGGGAACACAAACACTTTGAGATGTCTGGTCAAACCTCCAGGATGTCCAAAATAATGTAATTATCTTAAATGAGATGGGAACCCAACTGCTAAATACATTTCAAATCATCAGTTAACTTCAAGGAGGTCTGAAGGACAAGTATAGATACATACCCGAGACACAAAATAACAATGGCTTTTCTAATAGTTAGATCTGGTTTAATTCTAATCACACCAGATTCTTTAAAGTTAGCAAAGCATTGTTACCTCACTCAGATCAAGGAACGCGGAGTTACATGGATAGGTGTAGACTCTGCAAAACCAAATGAAAGGTTAAAATGAGCAAGCTCATAACCTAGCAAACTACCCCTCCCAATCTTGGTATTCTCACACAAGTCAGATTTAACAGTTTGTGATTATTTAATTTAAACTGCAAGCACATGGCATTAAAGTAAGCCTTTTAACATGGAGACTATGGCTGGCCATTCAATAGGACATGGTCCAATCTCCATTTTACCTCCACAACTCCCAAAATCCCCAACACTTTGACCATCAAAAACCTATTCTTCCAATTGACACAGCCATGTGTGTGTGCGCATGTGTGTGTGTGTGGGGGGTGGGGGGTGGGGGGGTGGAATGGAAAAAGATCAGCAAAAGGAGGAATATACTTGAGGAAACAAACATAATCCATCCAGTTTGCCTCTTAATTCCTCTAGCTCCTTTCCCACCACCACAGCATGCTGGCAAATTTCCAGAGGTTAATAGATTATTTTACATCTGCATTTTAAATCCCACATTCAGGAATCATATTTTGCCAAGATGCCACCAATTAATTGAACTCATTGGCAAAAGAAAAATGAAAACAAAAATCTTTTTGTCAAAATACCACATCAGCCAATAGTTTTGTTAGGAGTCTGGTTCAGTTAACATCTCTCCAGCTTGCAAATTCATCCTTAATAACTCGTTTCTAAGACAATCAAGTATATTCCAACTCAACAAATTAAATCTCTACACCCAAAGTTCACAGGTTAATGACCATTTCTCCCAACTTGTTTATAACATTGGGGGCCACAAAGTGTATGTATGGAAAACATCTTGCTCTCATCTTACCACATCAACACAGAGCAGACACTGGGTCATGAAGAATTTCACCTCTGATGCCGACTTATTGTTTTTGAACTTTCTATTACCCAAACATCATTATTATTCCAAGCAGTCCTGAGGATATGGCTGTGCACAAAGTAAAACTCTCAACAGCACTGAAACTCCTTTTCAAATTGAATCCAATTACACAAGAGGCATCTTTTGATGGTGATAGGCATACTTTTGCAATTAGAACCCATGGGAAACCATTAATAAGAATCAAATTTAGATCCTTGAAGTATTGGCAAACAAAACACAAAGCAGCTGGTTGCATTCACGATCAAGTTTACTAGTTGGTGTGTGACCACCTGATCTAGTCCCCTCTCATGGCACAAGTCCCTCCAGTGGTTTAATTCCCAATGCTTCCATTCACATCAGAATCAAGTGGGGTATGGAAATCCATAGCCACACCATCATTCCCATGGCTATTCAGGAAATGGCTTGAAACCTGCAGTCTCAAAACATTAGGAACCAAAAAACAAAATACCACACTTAATGGGCCTTCCAGATTCAAAAACACAAACACTCAACAGGCCAGGCAGTAATTGTGGAGAGAGGATCAGAGTTGATGTTTTAGGTCAATGACCTTTCACCTGAATTTGAAACCCATTGTAGAAATGTACATTGCAGTGGGTCTTTCATTACAAGGGAGTACAGAAGATGGCAGATGGCAATGGTTTCAACCAACAGGTCTTTAAACAAAAGGCAACTTGGTACAATGGCAGAAAAGTAATTCAATGGCTTACATTTTGAGCACTGCCTGCAAGACACAGACCACAAATAAATAAAATGAACTTGGGGTAGGAGGAGAGCCGAATGTGATAGCACTGGAGAGGGTACAGAGCAGATTCACCAGGATGATGCAGTTCAGTTAAGAGGAAAGACTAGGTCTGTTTCCCCTAGAGCACAACTATTTAAGAAGGGATATGATTGAGGTATACAAAATGGGGAGTACAGACTGGAGGAAACTTTACCCCATATCAGAGGTAGATAAAACTAGAGGACATGGATTTAGGGAATAAAAGATTTAACAGGGATTTGAGGGAGACCCACTTCACCCAGGCAAGTATCTGCAATGCACTGCCCAACAGTGGTTGAAGCTCAGTCATCGACAGCATTTAAATGCCTAGATGGGCACTTGAATCACCTAGGCATAGAGGGCTATGGATATGCTGGGCAATATCATTAAGCAGAAGGGTTCCCAGTAGTTGACATGAAGTTGGGCCAAATGGCTCATTTCCATGCTGTCCAATTCTATGACTATGATGGGCTGTTTTGAAATGCAGCAGATTATGCACACCTTGCAGGAACCATGCCAAGTTCCACATACAAGGAGCTCTGCATGAGGGGTGTGGGTAGTAGAGTAGAGACAGTACACATAGGTGAACAGGTCACCTGGGTTGTACCTGCATCACCACAAATGGCTCAAGGCAATATTAAAGTGGTCTAAACTCATTCCAATAGAATTTTTTTATTATAAGCAATGATTGCTCACAGAAGCAATGCTACTCAAGTTGGTTTGGTGTTCATTCTGCTGTTCATGAAGACTAAATTTTACACATTTATCATAGCAACCTTAGGGTGTTTTATTTTAAGTAAATTTTAGTACAAAATAAAAAAGCATCCTACCTTCTTTTATTAAAAAGACTGGCATTCAATTGGTTGAGAAATTTTCTACAGTCCTTCAAGGTTTAAAAAAAGGTACAAGTTTAGCAATGGTTCACAGATCAAAGTGTGGACAATCAATCATCAGTAAAGCAAAAGATAAAATTGTTTTCTCCTAGATTTGAGGCAGAACTTTAGCCAAAATGACAAAAGGGTTTCTCTTCCTACAAAAATCTGCATTTCACAACTCCCATATTCTTTTGTCTAGGTTCTCACTCACTAAGTACTTCCATTCACTTATTCACCACATAACCTTCTTTACAGGTTCTCCCCATTGTAACCCTGGTTTTGCCCTATCGGTGACATTCTTTCCCTACCACCACACTCCCAGCAGCTTAATGAGCTCCTTTTCTCTCCTTCCCAATTCTAACATAGCATAAAAGGCTTGGACAAAGTGGAATTGCTGAAACATGTTCAAGAAAGCTTCCTTGATCAATATATAGAGGGAACTATGAGAGAGGGTGCAACATTGGAACTCCTCCTGGAAAATGAGGTAGGGCAAGTGACAGAAGTGTCTGTTGACAAGCATTTTGTGTTCAGTGACCACAGTTCTATTAGTTTTAAAACAGTTATTCAGATACGATTCATAGGTTAAGGTCCTGGATGGGGGAGAGCAAATCTTGGAGCCATTAGGTGGGATCTTGCAGTGAATGATTGAGCAAGATTTTTTGTAGGGAAAAGACCATCTGCCAAGTGGGAAGCCATCGTGAGTGGCTCTGCTGCACAGGAGGGCAGGATAAAGAGTGGCAGAGCTGTAGTGGCAGGGGATTCCATGATAAGGGGAATAGACAGAAGCTTGTGGCCACAAACAGGACTCCCAGTTGATGTGTCACCTCCCAGGTGGAAGGATCAGGGGTGTCTCAGAGCAGCTGCAGGGCATTCTAGAAGAGGAGGGTGAACAGCCAGTTGTTGTGGTGCATGTAGGTACCAACGATATAGGAAAAAAAGCAGGATGAGGTCCTACAAGCCAAATTTAGGGAGCTAGGAGATAGATTAAAAAGTAGGACCTAAAAAAGGTAATAATCTCAGGATTACTATCTGTGCCACATACTAGTCAGAGTAGGAATTGCAGCACAGTTAGGAGGAATGTGTGGCTTGAGCAGTGGTGCAGGAAGGAGGGTTTTAGATTCCTGGGGCATTGGACCCAGTTCTGGGGAAGGTGGGACCAGTACAAACAAGATGGTCTACACTTTGGCAGGACTGGGATCAATGTCCTTGGGGGATTGTTTGCTAGTGCTGTAGGGAGGGTTTAAACTAATATGGCAGGGGGATGGGAATCCATGCAGAAAAGAGAGAAGCAAAGCAGAGACCAGAGCAAAAATTAGAAAAGAGAAAAGTAAGAGTACAGAAGAGTCAAAATGCAAATTGATTCTAAAAGGACAATGAGTGTAAGGACATGTTATCTGAATGCCCATAGTATCTGAAACAAGGTCAGTGAACTTGTGGCACAAATCACAACAAAGGCGTATGATTTAGTGGCCCATTACAGAAACATGGTTGCAGGGTGGAGATGACTGGGAACTAAATATCAAAGGCTATCAGGTAATATGGAAGGATAGGCAGGAAGGTAAGGGAGGTGGAGTAGCACTCTTAATTAAGAATGAGATCAGGGCAATAGTGAGAGATGATACAAGCTCCAAGGAGCAGAATGAGAAGTCCATCTGGGTAGAGATTAGGAATAGTGGGGGGGTGGAAAAAGACTCATGGGAGTTTTCTTTAGGCCACCAAATAACAACATTACAGTGGCACAGCCATAAACCAAAAAATATCTGATGCATGCAAGAATGGAACAGCAGTTGTCACAGGGGACTTTAATTTCCATATAGATTGGGAAAATCAAGTTGGTCGAGGCAGTCTTGAGGAGGACTTCATAGAATGCATCTGAGATAGCTGCTTTGAGCAGCACATTGGTGAACCTACAAGGGAAAGTGCTATTTTAGATCTGGTCCTGTGCAATGAGACATGTAAAAATTAATGATCTTTTAGTTAGGGCTCCTCTTGGAAAGAGTGATAGTATGATTAAATTTTTCATACAAATGGAGGGTGCAATAGTTCTATCTAAAACCACTGTATTAAGCCTAAACAAGGGAGACTACAACAGGATGAGGGAGGAGTCAGCTAGCGTAGACCAGAAACACAGGCTCTATGATGGGACAGTTGAGGAACAGTGGAAGACTTCCAAAAGATTTTCCACAGTGCTCAACTAGAGTCTATTTCAGTTAAAAGCAAGGACAGCAGGGTGGGGAGAGCCAGTCTTGGAAAACTAAGGAAATAAAATAAAGTATCAAGCTAAAAGCTCATGCATACAAGTCACTGAGGGTAATGGGAGGACTGGAAGATTGGGAAAACTTTTTAAAGAAACCACTTAGCAAGCAATAAGGAAAGGGGAGATAGATTATGAAAGTAAACTAGCACAAAATATAAAGACAGGTAGTAAAAGTTTTTATAATTATATAAAACAGAAAAGGGTGGCTAAAGTGAACGTAGGCCCCTTGAAAGATGAGAAGGGGAAATTAATATTGGGTGCCATAGAAATGGCTGAGGCCTTAAATGACTATTTTGTGTTGGTCCTCATGGTGGAGGACACGTCTAACGTGCCAAAGAGAGATGTTATAGATATGATGAGAGGCGAGGACCTCAATACAATTACTGTCACTAAAGAGGTAGTGATGAGCAAACTAGTGGGCCTAAAGGTAGACAAGTCTCCTGGTCCTGATGGGACACATCCCAGGGTACTGAAAGAAATGGCAGAAGTTATAGTAGAGGCATTCGTGATAATTTACCAAAATTCTCTGGGCAGGGTCTGGCAGATTGGATAGGAAGACAGCGAATGTCAAGCCACTGTTTAAAAAAAGGATGTAGGCAAAAGGCAGGTACTATAGGCCAGTTAGCTTAATATCTGTAGTCGGGAAAATGCTTGAATATATCATTAGGGAAGAAATAGCAAGACATCTAGATAGAAGTGGTTCCATCAAACAGACAGCATAGATTCAGGAAGGACAGGTCCTGTTTGACAAACTTACTGGAGTTCTTTGAGGATATAATGAACACAGTGGAAAAAGGGGGAACAGGTAGATGTTGTATACTTGAATTTCCAGAAGGCATTCAATAAGGTGCCACATAAAAGACTTATCCATAAGGATGCATGGAATTGGGGTAATGTATTAGCATGGATAGAGGATTCGTTAACCAATCGAAGGCAGAGAGTTGGGATAAACAGGTGTTTCTCTGGTTGGCAATCAGTGGTGAGCGGGGTGCTGCAGGGGTTGGTGCTGGGCCCACAACTGTTCATGATATACATCAACGATTTGGAAGAGGAGAGTGAGTGTAGCATATCCAAGTTTGCCGATGACACTAAATTGAGTGGAAAAGCAAATTGTGCAGATGATGCAGTGAATCTGCAGAGAGATATAGATAAGTTAAGTAAGTGGACAAGGGTCTGGCAGATAGAGTACAATGTTGGTAAATGCAAGGTCATCCAAGCAGAAGGAAAAAATAAAAGATCAGATTATTAAAGTAGAACATAGAACAGTATAGCACAGAACAGGCCCACGCCCACAATGTTGTGCTGACATAGCTAATCCCTCCTACCTACAGAATGCCCATATCCCTCCATTTTCCTCTGGTGAAAGATTACAGCATGGTGTTGTGCAGAGGGACTTGGAAGTGCTTGTTGTATGAATCACATAAAGCTGGTTTGCAGGTTGCAACAGGTTATCAAGGCGGCAAATGGAATGTGACCTTCAGCGCTAGAGGAATTGAATTTAAGAGCAGGGAGGTTATGCTGCAACTGTACAGGGTACTGGTGAGGCTGCACCTGGAGTACCACGTACAGTTCTGGTCTCCTTTCTTGAGGAAAGATATACTGGCTTTGGAGGCAGTGCAGAGGAGGTTCACCAGGTTGATTCTGGAGATTCGGGAGTTAACCTGAGGAGAGATTGAGTCGCCTGGGACAATACTCACTGGAATTCAGAAGAATGAGAGTGATCTTATAGAAATGTAAAATTATGAAAGAGATAGACAAGATAAAGGCAGGAAAGTTGTTTCCACTGGTAGGTGAGACTAGAACTAGGGGACATATCCTCAAGCTTCAGGGGGATAGATTTAGATCAGAGGTGAGGATGAACTGCTTCCCCCACCCCACTCCCCCCACCGAGAGCAGTGAATCTATGGAATTCTCTGCCCAGGGAAGCAGTAGAGGCTACCTCATTAAATATATTTAAGACACCATTAGATAGATTCTTTGTGTAGTCGGGGAATTAAGGGTTTCGGGGAAGGTAGCTGGATCCAAGTCCATGGCCAGATCAGCCATGATCTTATTGAATGGCAGAGCAGGCTTGATGGGCCAGATGGCCTACTCTTATTTATGTTCTTATGATTTGAAACTGGAATCACTACGTGTTTGACAAATCAGCTTCTAATATAGACAAGTAAGAGTCAATTCAAATTAACACTACACAGGAATTAGAATAGGCCAAATAATTTTAACCCATCTAACTCCTGGTCTGTGACAGAAAACATTGCAATGGTTAAAGGAGTAACCAGAACCAGAAGGACCCAGAATTAGAAAATTTTGATGACTCTCAGGTTCTGTCAGTAATTCCATCCCACATATCTCATTCATTAAAAAAGGGGAGGTCTGGAAGCAATTACTTAATGGTACAAACCTTAATACTACCTTTCAGCAACAACTTGCACTTACTTAGCCCCTTTAATGCAATAACGTCTCAGGCAACTTAACAGGAGGTAACAAAGACATGGATGGAGTTTTCAGCACGTTACTGCTGTTGCTGTGTCAATGCTTTCTGCTCTTACCAGATGTTAACTCCTAAATTTTGCCCATTCAACCCCAATTCAAGCAGCACCAGTTGTGTGTGGAATTTAATTTTCTTATTGCAACACCACAACTATTAACAATTCACAAGAAGACCACCTTAAATTGATGTCTTTTTAATTTATCTAGAAGTTTCTCTCATTTACTTATCAATAACTTGCAAGTATTGAATCACAGCAACAATTTATTAAGTTGGCATACTTACGGTCTCAAATTCAGAATCTTTAATTTCTTTGAAGGCATTGGCAATTGGTTCATTAAACCATTTATAAATAAAAGTCTCTCTCGTCTTCCTGTCAGACATTCGGCACAGGGCTTCTGAAATGGCTACCTGAATTTCATAGTCTAGTTTTAAAAGTAAAAGAGAAATTGTTAATCCTGTGGTAAAATGTTTTCTCCCCCCACCAAAGTGACCTTAGCAATAGATATGGGTATTCTGAATAAAGTTTCAAAATTTGCAGTTGAACTAAAACTTGAAGGGGGAAGAGAGGCAAAATAGACAACTTTGAGCTTGCAGAATAGGCAGAAAAATGACAAATTAATTTTAGTCAGAGAAGTTGCAATTAGATAAAACTCTGGTTAGGCTGCAGTTGAAGTATTGTGTGCAAGTCTGGTTCTCCCATTACAGGGAGTTATGTGGAGGCTTTGAAAAGAGTGCAGAAGAGGTTTATCTGCCTGGATTAGAGGATCTGAGCTACAAGAAGAGGGTGGACAAACTTGGGTTGTTTTCTTGGAATGTCAGAGGTGAGGGGAGACCCGTTAGAAGTTTATGAAATTGAGAGGCATAGGAATGGCAGACACAATCTTTATCCCAGGGTAGAAAAGTCAAATACTAGAGGACAAGCATTTAAGGTGGGAGGGGGGCAAGTTTACACAAACATACACACAGACAACACAAGCCTGGAACAGGCTTCTAGGGATAGAGGTGGAAACAGATACAATAGTGGTGCTTTAAGATGCTGTTAGATAGACATGCAAATATGCAGAGAATGGAGGGATATGGATCACGTACAGGCAAAAGATTAGTTTTAACTTGGTTCAGCACAGATATCATGAGCCGAAGGACATTTTCTATGTGCAAAGTGATAGAGTTTTGCATGTAGAAACACTAGACTAAAAGGCACAGCTCTGAAAGGTCATGTGGGAACAGAGACCCAGAAGTATCTGGGCATGAATCTTTAGAAGTTGAGAAGGCAGTTCATTTGAGATCCTAGAAAAAAAGTACAAAAGCAAGATGGTGGACTGGGAATTTTTTTTTATATAAGCACTGATCAGGCTATCGCATCTAATCCTTGCTAAAAAAAGACCTAGAAGTGTGTAGAAAAAAATAAATCACAATGTTTATAGGGATATGGAATTCCAGTCAGAGACAGACAGACCTGGGTTGTCCTTCATAAAGCAGTGGACATTTGATAAAAGCATGCAGAATTACAATGCATTTAAATGTGGTTAAGAGGAGAAAAACTGTTCCCACTAAAAAGGGCCAGAAGAACACAGATTTAGAGCAATTCTAAAAATTCAGGGCAAGGCAAGTTTTTTTCTCCCCCACCCCCCACCTCAACAGCTAGTTATGATCTGGGATGCACTGCCTAAAGTTCTGGATGAAGGTGCCATTGGAGCCTCCATAAAGGAAAGTGGATAAATAATTGAGGGCACAATATTTGCAAGGCGATGGGGGATAAAAGCAGGGAAGACAACTGACTGCATTGATACAAAAACATTCAAGGGGCAAAGTTGACCCTTCCTGTGCTGTTACAAAATTTATGCTTTCACTGTTTTTTTGCCACAGGCAAACAGAACTGAACTAAACAGCAAGAGCTAGAAGTAATCTGCTCTCATCAGTTGCATTGTTCAAATAACATGCAAAACCTTTGAAATGTCTTAGAAAAGAATGGAACTAACAATCAGCTTGCATCACCAAAAAAAGTGTACAAACAGCACCATTAACCCCTGGCAATGTAAAATGGTGCAAACCTTTCTACAATTTTTTTTAATGACTTGGTCTCCATGACATTTAAATTGTTTTATTATTGTCACATTTACCAAGGTACAGTGGAAAAATGTTTTGCATGCCATCCATATAGATCATTTCATCATATTAGTACATCAAGGAAAAACAATAGCAGGGTGCAGAATAAGTGTTACATTTACAGAGAAAGTGCAGTGCAGGCAGACAGACAATAAGGCACAAGATCATAACGAGGTAGATTGTGAGGTCAAGAGTCTGTTCTTATCATACTAGGGGACCGTTCAATAGTTTTATAACAGTGAGATAGTTAGATAACAGGTTTGGATTACAGCCTCAAGGGCACTGGGTAGATTACTTCATGCTCTTGAAAGAGCATGGAAGTGTTCTGCGCAGGGGTTTGAATCAGATGCTGCTGGGATTTCTAATGGGAGACAATTGAGGACTGAATCATTAAAATATAGAAAGGTTTGTACCATTTTACAAAGGTCAGAGTAATAGGTTCAACAAAAGATAGTATGCAATAACAGTGATAGAAGAGTTTTGCAAATTGAAGACGTCATGGACTATCAAGGAGACCATTGGATAGCTGACCTAACCCAATCCAGAGCCGTAATTGGTTAGGAGATGCACTCAGTTTCCTTGATATCAAACCCAGGAAGCTGGGCTCAAATGGAAATATTTGAAAAAGGTGACGACCCAGGGACACAATGGAAATGTAGAACAATGATCCTCAGAGCACACACAGAGCTGACAATGCTGCAAGGGGAACTTGTTAAGTGAGCAAAGGGCAGGCCAGAATGGATCAGTGGGAGACTCCAGGAGGAAAGATATGGAAGGTAGAAGACATCTTGCTGAGAAGCAAGTCCACTCAAATAGACAATGGAAGAGCACATGGTCATCCACGTAAAAACATCTACAGGGGATGAAGTGTACAGTTTCATTTAGTTATTTCTGGTACTTTGACAAAAGTAAGTGGAGAGATACTAAATGACAACCTTAAACTGTCAGGATTCTTCACCCCTCAATGCTTCCAGGAGCAATAGTTGGTTAATACTTCCCACTATTAAACAATCCAGAAGTTAAGAGGCTAGTAAATTCCAGTGACAGAACTCAGAGCAGTCGCTTGACTTTTGCCACACTTCACCTGGCAGATTAGACACTGCAGGACCACATCTAGAAACAAGTTAGCCACTCATTTGGATGGAAGAGGAAAAAAGTGTGACAAGAAAAGAAAGTGGCTTAATTGTTCTCAAAGCAAATACATAAATAAACTGATGTTCTTACCACCAACCTCCATAATAGTTTTTGCCAGATCGAGCCTGCAAATGTAATTGCCACAAATCATTCAGACATTCAAGGAAGGTCAACAATTCAGGGCAAGTATTGCACCCTACGCCTGTGCCTCATAACTATGACTAAAACTGAGCACCCTCCAGGCTAAAAGGTGGGAGTCATACAGCATGGAAACAAACCCTTCTGCTCAACTTGGCCATGCTGACCAGGAAGCCTATCTATGCTAGCTCCATGTGCCCAAATCCCCCTAACCCTTTCCTATCCATGTACCTGTAGAAAAAATTCATTCCTCCCCCCCCCCCCCCCTGCACTCTGCAGAGAAAGATAGAAAGTTTAGCATTAACTGCCATAAGTAGTTTTGTTTTAAATTAATTGCAACCTTAGGCACACAAAAGGAATTTCATGCTAATGACTCTTCTTAACTTAGTTCAAATTAGACTTGTCCCCTGATAAGGCTAAGATTAAAGTTTTAAACCCACGTAAAATAGGGAGAACACAGGAGGTTTTGCTCCAAGATGAGAGTAAATACCTCAAGGCTGTGGGGACCACAGGTGACTGACAGTGGTGTCAATAAAATTGGAGAGAAGCAAGCAGGTACCAAACACAGTAGCTTCATCATCAGCGGCACAGTGGTGTTATTTACAGACAAGTCTGCTTGGTGGGTAATTTATTGACTTAAATATTCTGCAATTGCAATTTGAATTTTGACATTAGACAAATGATTTTATTTTCACCCATCAGCTTGTCTCAACCCTCCCTCTCATATCTATATACTGGCCAACTTCTCTCTACACTCTCAGTCCCAAGCACAGCCTTGACAAGAAATATCAACCATCCCTCTGCTGCTCGACCTGCCGAATTCTCAGTGGTTTGTCTTTTGCTCCAGGTTCCAGCATCTGCAACCTCTTGCGTCTCCAAGCAAATAACCTTGCCTTAATTACTAAATAATATAGACACAATTAAAACAGGGCAGGTTATTTGTCTGGACTGCTGAATGGGGGAGTTTGTGGACACCAAGACCATTTTTAACAAATGCATCTACTGTATTAGCTGTGTAATAGTATGGTTGGAAGCACAATCCCCCTTTTCTACATTGGATCTAATTTTTAGATTTATCAGGTCCTGTATTTCACCATCATACACATTCCATTTTTTCCCTCCTTCCCCTCTCCCGCACACCCCACCTCTCTCAATGTGCAGATTACATCAATCTGTGCTCCAAATCTTTATCTTCAATTTCTGAAGGATTATCACTCTGATGCATTAATTGCTTCTCTCAGATCTCACCTGATCCAAGCATTTCCATTCATACATCTGCATCCACAGTATTTTATTTTTATTGGCAGTTTACATCCAATTAGTACAAAAAATTTTTGATGTTGTGCAACCTCAGACTTCATTTACAAGTTCCTCCATACAAAAGCTTTTGGTCTTTGCATTCTCAAATAGATATACTGTAGTGTTCTATCTTGAGCTGCAGGCAAATGCTGCTCCCAATTAACAGGGAGACACGAGTACACTTTACAACAAAATGAAAAGATAACTTATTCTTTTGCTCGGGAAATACAGGTCAAAAAAAGTTTCCAATCCTCATTTAGTTCCCTAGAATCTTTCTGCAGCCATCTAGAAACTAAAACCCCCACACAAACCATTGCCAACAATCTCACACTGAATGATGCTCGAGTCTTAGAAGGGAGTTCAAATCCACAACCTGCTAACTGAGACAATGCCCCCTCAGTCGAGCCAAGGTAACATCTTGAAGGTGATGCACAAGTTGGTAAAGCTGATAATTTGTTTAAACACTTACATTAACTCTTGCGCTTCTTCAGACAAATGAAATTTTATTTTTCCCCTTACGGAAGATTAAATCGAGCATCGAATTGAAGGTTCTTATGGCCTACAGAAGGCAGAGAAATAAGCCAGTTTTAGTTTTAAAAATGGAAAATAATTAAGTGGAAGATGGTATTCTTACCTCAAGGCGTATACTAATTTTAAGACGAAAGTCAGTCACTCCGTTGCCTATTTGTAAAAGAAAACGATCCATAAGTTGTATCCGTCCTAGTAAAACAAAAGCAAATCATAGATTAAAAAGTTCATTCTCATTTCCGGAGAAAGCTCCAGTTGAGCAGTGGCTCAGAGGAGAGGATTTGAATGTATTCAGATTAAGCACAGTTTACAAATGCCACACATGGAGATTACTTTAAACCCAAACCTTGTAAGGGTGTTACTAGAAGTCAAAGACTCAACATTAACCAAGACAGACCTGGCAACATTTTATCTTCAGTGACTCAGAGGAGTGGCACTTGACAGCCTGAAGTTATTGGAGGAGACCATAGGATGAATTGAGATTCAGCCACTTGAGGGCCTAATCTCAATCTCTCACATCGGCTTTGAACCTTCACCAATATCTACAGTTTAACCAACAACCGAGGAGCTTGAGAAATTTAGAGTACAGAGAGCCCTCGGATTCCTAAAAGGGCAAACTTTTCCTCAAGTTTGCAGCCATTACATTGCTGCTCACCTCAAAGAAAGTGAAGTTTTACTGGGTTAGGAGAAAAAAAAATCCAAGTTTTTAAATTAACACAAAATCTATCCCACGATAGCACAGACAGCAGTTTCATAATAATGCAGTGAACTTCATTCCCCTTCAGATCATATTCATCTCAACCCAAAAAATTAATACCATCTACGTAGCACATTTCAGGTCTTAGAGACCAAAAAATCAAATCACAACCTATAAAATTGGTTTTATTTCTGAGGAAGACCCATTGTTATCCAACAACAGAAGGCCCCAAGAGCAGAAATGAGATAAACAAATCAGTCAATCATAAGGCTGTCAGATTATTTTAAACCCATTCTTAGAAGCACCTCTCTATGGATCCTTCCACAGCATGACATCAGCAGTGCTGTACCTTGATGCTCATGTACTCTCTTATTCAGATAAGATTCCCAAGGTCAGGGTCATAAAAATATTCTGGGCATGCTCAGATATTCAAACACAATACAAAATTATAAAACACTATATACTGACCAATGTGGTTTTCAGTACAAAATTCCTTCGCAGTTACTATACATGCCTATATTGCTTACTTTAGAATGTTTACAATGAAATTGCTGTCAAACCACAACCTAGAAAATCCACAAACGAGCTTGCCAGTCTGACGAATAACCTTACCTTCACTGCTGCATTTGCAAATTGCCTATGAGAGAGGAAAAAAGAATAATTGGACAGGTTTCAAATGCAGTATGAATTGTCTCTAACATACAAGCACTGACCATTATAGTGTCAAAAATATCTTCAACCAAAATCACGAGCGATTCATTCGACTTCAGTTCCACGGTTTTCAAAAACTCCATAGCACGTTCGAACCATAGGAGCATGTAGAACAAAGTAAGAGACTTCATTAGTTTAGGAACTAGAATTTGTACATTTCCAGTTATATAATAACATTACATTTCCTATAATCAATTGACAGGGCACATTCACTTAATATATTGGTAGAGTTCACGGCATGTTATGGCATAACCGGATCTGGTATTGAAGTTGTATTCAATAACATTTCAATTAGTCATCCAGAAATATTTAAATTTGGAACACTAATGTAAGTTCTCAATTAGTATCGAGAAGTGGGCAATTTATTCACCCAAGATGTTTTTGAAGGTCATCCATCTGTTAGGTGGGAAATTCTCCTACATAGAATTTGTCCAGGAGGCACCTTATACAATACAAAATGAGAACTGCAAATATTAAGAGGTAATCTTAAAGAGAGTTCCTGATACTTGTATCGAATGTATTATTTACTCACTTTTCTGATACTTGCTAAAGTATCATAGGCTCTCTTCAGAAATGATTGCATCATTGCTAGACTGAATTGGAATCCAGCATCATCTGGAGCCAATAGTACCGTGGCAATGGATTCATCAATGCACCAAGAGAGAAATTGAAGATACTAAACACTAGATACAGAGGGATGTTTGTTCATCCAACGCTGAATAATGTTGGTAGATCTCAAGCAGTTTCAGTAATTGTATCTGAATAGTGTCCCAAAAGATAAGGGATACAATGACATGTTCTTTGCCACTCTTCCAAGAAACAGAAGAGGTCATTGAATTTTACATAGGAAAATAAGCGGCTGGCAATCTGGTGTTCAAAAAAAACACAAACCTTTGAGGATAAACTGCTACAGGAGAGAAAAATTTCACCCAAAATATATGGAGGCTGCCAGGAACATGAATGCTGCAACTGGGATTTAATAGTGGATAGGAGACAGAAGAGAAAATAGTTCAGCTCCATGTGAGACTGATCACAAATTGAAGCTAAAACAATATATTTAAAAAAAACACTTAAAGAACTCTTGCTTTGAATTTTCCAGAGAAAATAGTTACTATTTACCTACTATTTCATATCCTTTACTCATTAAGATGGATCATCCCAAACTTAAACCTGCATGACCCAAACCGCTAAAATGAATCTAATGGGCAATACTTTTAGTCCCTCACCAGCGAGCATATATCTATCCAGAGATATGATGCCCAAAACACTACTCTGGATGAAGTCTGATAAAAGTTCTGGGCAAGAATAACCTCATCCTTCTATAGCCTTAAGACGCAAGCCAAAAATCAATTAGGATTAGATTAGAATCTATATGACTGTTTGGGTAATGTGATTTAGTGCCCACAGATATCCTACCTCTCCACAGTTCTTAGATGCTCACCACAGTCTTCCATGGTGTCCATTTGGATCCAATCACACATTCCTGACATTGACTGACTTATCACAACTCTGCTCACCTAACTTACTACAATAAAAAGCCTCAGTGAAGTCTATAGAAATAACATCCAATAGACATTCCCCAACGTAATTTTAAGCACATTTACATAACTTCTATACAACTGATGTTGGAACTGCATGGGTTTCACTCCTGTTCAAGATACTGTAAATATTTGTCACCTTCAATTACACAGATTGAATTCTCAGCCTGAGAGCTTTGCAATATTGGCTATTGACAATGGTTCTGAACAGAACTGCCCAAGTTAAGCACACACTGGCTGTTACACAGAGGTCCATCCTGCAGATCTGCCCATGGAGTTCAAAAGTCTTGCTATGATTCCCCACAATTAGGCTGGGAAAGTGGTCTCTTGGATCCTGCAATACATCAGACCTTTTGTATCTTCTGCCCAATGGAAGGGTAGAGAAGAGAGAATGACCAGGGTTTGGGGGTAGGGGTCCTTGACTATGTTGGCTGCTTTCCCAAGGCAGCAGGAAGTGTAGATAGAATCAATGGAGAGAGGCTGTTTTTTGTGATGGACTGGGCTGTGTTCACAATTCTCGGCAATTTCTAGCCCTGATTTTGTGCAAAGGGATAACCAATGGACCAGCAACCAGGTCAACTCCCACTCTGCATTGGGATCTTTAACATCCACCCAATTACACAAGGCAAGTTTAAGGGACTCAGCCCAACATTGCAGCCAAGACAACATCTTGGTGATTCAGTACCCTTGCAATCCTCGAGGTGGATTGAAACTAGACTTCCCCAACAGAGACAAGAGCACTGCAAACTTAACCGACTTGGGTGTTTTAGCCCAAACTAGAAAGTAGCAGAGCAAGGACATTACTTCAGGGATTCAATGCTGCATTTCATGTGTGGACGAGAGTTCCATTCTGTTGTTGGCTAGTTGTTGAGACAAGATCAATTACCGGTCAGCTGACTGAAATAATTGACTCATTAATAATGACAGCCTGCAAGATACCCAAATATGCCACCTTTATCCGGTTTAGCCTGTGTAGGACCTTTAGTATGGATTTGAATTTAAATGCCCCCTAAAGGCCAATTCCCTTAATTCAAGGGCAATAAGAGATGGAGCGATGAGAAATTTCAGACTTAATAAAACTCACATTCCACAAAGGATTAAAAAAGTCTCACAATTTACAATTAGAGTTGCAAGCATCCATGGCCATCAATTGTAGCAACCATTTCCTTTAATTCTATCACAAAGTGCAAGCAAATGATGCAGTCATTTATACGTCAGACAAATTAAAAGGAAGCTGAGTAAGTATACTTATCTTCTGAACAAGCCCATTTTTAATTAGATCATTCAGACTATCATCGCAATCCTCCTTGCAAAATCTCTGCAACGCTTTCAAGAGTAGCGAGATATTTGAGAACTGATTTTTGTCCATTTCCTATGGAACAAACACCACACCAAGGCAAGCAATTAGAATCATGTTATGTCCTTCCATAAACAGTACATGAAAGGTGCCATACCTTGTGAGCCAACTTATCAAGCTTGTTGAGGAATGGCTTGTTGCATTGCTGAGGTGGATATTCACTTTTGTCTGACAGAAATTCCTCCAAAGCTTGAAATACATTGTCATTAAAGGCACCTTCAATAAGAGAGCACAGCTGCAATATAAACAGAAATAAACTCCAGCTTAGTGACTTTAATTCCACTAGCAAAAAAAGCAATACGATTCCACAACAATATTCAAACACCCGCAATCCAAATAAAAATCACAATGCTGCGGTATTTTGAGTGTGTGAAATTCCACTGGCAAAGTTCACCCCCAACAGTCACAAACCCCTACAGGCAAGGTTTGACTTCCACATAAGACCCAAATGGTATGAGCTCAGGTAGGTAACTTGGACGAGTTGGGCCAAAGGGCCATTTTCATTGCTGTGTACTTATATGACTCAAACAAATTCACGACCAAGAAAACATTTCTGTGGTGTAGTCATGGTACTAAGAATCACGACAGCCAATTTATAGATGACTTGGTCCCACGATCAATATAATAGCGACCAAATAATCCTTTCTTGATGATGGCGTTTGAGAAATAAAAGTTAGCCAGGAATCCAGAAAATTTGCCCACCTTGCTATAGCAATATTTGAAGCTACTCTAATCTGTGACTCCATTTGATCTGAACTACTTTGAATGAAAGGCACTGCTTTCAATAGCACTGCACAACAGTGTTTTCAGTTAATCTGCTTTATAAATTATTGGTTGGATCTCAGCTATAATATTGCTCTAATTCAGGGCAGCACACTTTGGAATATCAAACATGGGCAAATGGGACAAACTCAGATGGGCTCAAGGGCCTACTTCTGTGCTGTATGACTCTCTATAAAATCAATGGCTTTAGGGATGGTGGAGAGGTTACACTATCATGGTATGAGACACCAGGGATGGTGAGTGTGTGAAGCTGGGACCATTTTCCTTGCTGCAAGAGCCAATTGCATAGTTGTGCTATAGTAAAATGGAATTGATAATTTTTCCTCAGTAAAGCTGTTTCTCTTGGCACAAGGTTAGAAATGAGAGGAGGCAGCATTAAAGTAATTAGTAAAGCTTAGAAGGGAGAGGATTTATAAATAGAGTAAGTTGTTATGATTAGATGTTATGAAATTACCACAGAATGGAGGTATTGATATTTCGCACAATTTATTTTTCAGGACTGGGAGTTATTGTGCCAATTATGGGCTGGTTGCAAAATTAAAAATCAGTAAATAAGGCTAAATATCTTCAATTAATTTCAATGCAAGAATTGCATACAAAATGTTGAATTTCAGGTAAAAAAATTAAGTTTGCACCAAATCACATGTTCATGATCTTAGCCTCAGGAGAAACAGGATAACACTGACAGCGGTTTAGAATGCCTGCATTTAACAACACATGCCATGAGGTAACTTGTCAGCTTCAGAGTTTCCCCATCATTATAATAGCAACTGCCAGGCCATTATAACAAGTTGCAAATGTACCATCAAGACTTTCCTTTACAAGGCATCTAGTTGTCTCAGGAGTCTTACTCTCTCAGCACCTCTGTGTGCATTCAGGGCTGGTTACTAAATGATTGTAATGCTAATGACATCCACATCCCTCCACCAAATATTTAAAAAAAACCACTGGCCAGGTCAAAGTGCCAATAACTCCATGTTTGAAGTTTCCATTGCGCAGGGCATCACTGACAGTTACATTTCCTCAGTCCACCAGACACCACCAGCAACTGAATCAGTTCTTATTCTGCACTACAGCCGCCTGATAACCAAGCAGCACAGGAAGGACAAAGATTAGTTCAAGGCAGAGATAATGATAGCTATTTCAGCTTCATATTACAGCCAAGTATCGATGCAAGACTGCATGCAAGATGAGGGATGGAAGATCTCAGTTATGTTGGTCCAGTTGACATTGGGAAGTGGGGACATAAACAAACTTCAGCCATGGCTGACAAAAGCCATTGGTGCTTCAGTCCCAAGGGAGAGTACTTGGGGCACTCTGGCCATAAGGCTTAAGCCAAGTTCCTAAAGTATAAAGGACAGTACCCAACCTAATGAAATGATGTGTTGTACAAGTCTGTTTCGGTAAATTTAGTGACTAAGGGTTAGTCATTTTGTTGAGTTACAATTAGATATGCAAAACATCTATAATGGTTGCAAACACTAAACATTCGTGGAAGGAAACCCTACCATGAGTTCTTTTTTAACTGGCATGTCTTCAGTTTTCTTCCTTACTTGTCTGGTACAGTTTTTCCTCCTTCAAAAATAAACAAAGTTTACATTCACATATTATACAGTAAAACTACTAAATCAGTGACATCAAAGATACATCAGACATCCCAATTCCACACATGTACTCTTTTCTTTTATTTTTGGGAACATCCTGGGCCATTGCCAACATCACCTGAAGTATCTTCACTGGGGGATACATGGGGAAGGAAATTCAACGTCTTTTGGAAGGGCACTTGCAATAGTTGCAAGTATAGGACCTTACTGCTTTACTGATTATTGCAGGGGATGCACAGGAGATTTCCCCACTGCCTGGCCCCATCTCCACCTCCTACACAAGCTGCCATCTTCAGAGGCAGCAACACCTTCACCATGATTATCCTCAACACTAGTGCGCCACATGGCTGCATCCTCAGTCCCCTATTTTACTCCTTATACACTTAGGACTGCATGGCCAGATTCTGCTCTAACTCCATCTACAAATTTGCAGATGACACCACTGTAGTGGGCCAAATCTCAAATAATGATGAGTTGGAGTACAGGAAGGAGATAGACAGCCTAGTGGCATGGTGTCATGACAACAACTTTTCCCTCAATGTCAGCAAAACAAAAGAGCTGGTCATTGACTGCGGGGGGGGGGGGGGGGGGGGGGGGGGGGAGGTGGTGTTGGTGGCAGTGCACATGCTCCTGTTTACATCAATAGCACTGAGGTCAAGAGGGTTGAAAACTTCAAGTTCCTAAGATTGAACATCACCAAAAGCCTGTTTTGGTCCAACCATACAGACATCATGACCGAGAAAGCACACTAGCACCTCCACTACTTCAGGAGGCTAAAAGAAATTCCATTTGTCCCCGTTGACCCTCACCAAATTTTAGAGAGGTGCAATAGAAAACATCCTATCTGGATGCATCATAGCTTGGTATGGAAACTGCTCTGCCTAAGATCGGAAAAATTGCAGAGTTGTGGACACAGCTCAGCACATCATGGAAACCAGCATCTCCTCCATGGATTCTGTCTACACTTCTCACTGCCTCAGTAAAGCGGCCAATGTAATCAAAGACCCCACCCACCCTGGTATTCTCTCTTCTTCCCCTTCCCATCGGTCAGAAGATAAAGCCCAAAAGCACATACCACCAGGATCAAGGACAGACTCTGTCCCATTGTTATAAAGTTATTGGACAGTCCCCTTATACGATAGGATGGACTCTTGACCTCAATCTACCTCATAATGGCCTCACACCTTATTGTCTGCCTGCACTGCACTTTTTCCTGTAACTCTGCATTGTTATTGCTTTTCCCTTGTACTACCTCAATGTACTGATATGATGAAATGATCAGCATGGACGGCATGCAAAACAGTTTTTCACGGAAAAGAAACTTCAGTACGTGACAATGATAAATCAAAAAAAATCTTTTGGGAAGTGTAATGGCAGTTTGGAAGGAGTCAACCAAATCTCAATTTCTATAACTGCTCTCCCTACTGCCCAGCTCACTAAAGAACTGATGGAGTTCATTTTAAATTTAGGGGGTGGGAATTAACATGTAGAGCCTTAACACGATTTGATCATGGTTAAGATAGAACTCTCAGTTCTGGGCTCCAAATTACCTAGAGGAATGGAAAAGCACAAGGATGATACATTACCAAGAGGTTATAACTACCACAAAATGGCAAACAAGCTGGGTTTTTAAAAAGATGATTGAAGGTCAACTCAAAACCAAATCTTTGAAGGTATTCAGATGTTTGTTAGGGCATGGAGATGTGGCTTCTACTGGTGCATTGATCCTAAATTAGGGGTATGAACATGTGAAATTCATGAATAAATCCAAGAATCTCTGGAGAAGCTTCTCAACTCAAATAGCAGCTGGAATGTGGACCCCATGCAACATGGAGTAGTGAAGTGAACAGCACATGAATTCAGGGGAGAGTTAAATAAGGGGTAGAATTCAGGGGAGAGTTAGAGGAGGAAGGAAGCAATGGGTTATTGGGAACGGGGTAGAATTCCATAAATGGAAATTGGAGGACCTGAGACCAGCTGGACTCGTGGCTATATTTTGTATTCGGACATTCTAGGAAAAGTGTAAAATTGAAAATCCTAAGAGTCTTCTACATAAAATGTATACAACGGAGAAACAAGGAAACATATCCCATTAAGTTTTATATCAAGCATAGAATGGGAAATTAATTTAGCAACCCACTGTAAGGCTGAGGAGCGTGGTAATCAGACACACGCCTGCACAAAACGGCAAAGCACTAAAGCGACTACTCAAAAGGCTGTTGATGAAACTCGTCACATGGAGGTGCGTTGATGGAACACCGGTGAAAAACATCCAATTACGCACCCTTAAATAGGCGATTAAAAATAATCACATTTGCATTCATGAAACAACATTCTCGCGAAGGCTGAAGGGTTTACGGATGTTCTGTAAACACTAACATTACAGAATTAAATCCTCCCCAACATCATTGAAAAAGAGTCCAATAAAACCAACTCTCTCCGTTGCAAAGGAAGCTCCTATTTAAATGTTACATGAAACGCGTTTTGGAACAACAGCTAACAATTTACCTTTCAAAGCAAAGTTATTTAACCAAACTGACGTTTTATTTTTGCAGAATAAAACGTGTTAAATTTGCGAAAGAGAACGTAAAATAGGCTAAACTTCGAAAGTAACAAATAATCTGCTGGAAGAACTCAGCGGGTCTAGCAGCAAGCGTAAGAGAGGGATTGTCGATGTTTGGTCCCGAAACGTCGGCAAATCCACCCCCCTCCCACCCCACAGATGCTGCTCAACCCGCTGAATTCTTCCAGCAGATTGTTTGTTGCTCCAGATCCCAGCATCTGCAGTTTCTAAACTTCGGAAGTGTGGGACTTCCATTGTCGTCTTTAATCTCTGGACAAAATAAAACCAACGCTCATTCACCAAACACTAGCGACAACTTGCCGCTTTCAACCCCCCTACGCGGTACGTGCAATATACTAAATATTTGCCCACACTCTCCTCCCTTCTCACCATAAAACGCGCTGACTACCTCTCTCTCTCCAGCCCTCCGGCTACATACACTCTATTAACTGCCTCTGATGTAGACGCCTGCTGCCTCAAACCACACTGATTACAATAATTATAAGAAAAAAGGCATCAGCTGCGTCAACTTCTTCCCAGATCCATTCAAGTAGCCCTCACACCCACCAGCATGTAGTGTAAACTTTGTGCACACTTAGATAGTTGTCCGTATATACTTGTGTGACACTCTGGATTGGAAGATAATCTAGTAACATTCCCATTTTGTCTGAGTACTTCACGTAGTATTGACAGTATTCGGTAATCACTGATATCCACTCATTACTTCTGTGAGATAAGCTGCATGGGCGAAATTTGAAATGAAAGAGAAAACAAAAATAAAGAAAAAGGAATGGCAAGTGTCAGGGACATGTTGTAATTCATTCACGATTATTGCACAAATGAGGGTAAATCCTAACTGGCTTTGAGGAGGTGGTATTGAGATACCTCTTTGAACCACTGCAGTCCTTCTAGTGAAGGTGCTTTTGGGAGGGGGTTCCAGGATTTGGAACCAATAATGACGAAGAATTTGCAGTGTACGTCCAGGTCAGAATGGTGAAGGGGAATCTGCAGGTGGCAGTATCCCCATGCACCTGATGTCCTTCTCCTTCTTGGGGTTGGGTTGTGGGTTTGGGAGGAAAAACATAAAAATCTCGGTGATCTACTACAATGGTAGATAATGCTTACTGGAGGGACTGTTAATGCTGCTCATACAAGTGGCTGCATTTTCCTGGATGGTTTCAAGCTCCTTGACAGAAGGTGGTGTGTTTCTAGAATGAGCTTTCAGAGGAAATGGTTGAGGCAGGTACAATAACTACATTTAAAAGACACTCGGACAGGTACATGGATGGGAAAGCTTTAGAGGGACATAGGCCAAATACGGGCAAATGGGACTAGCTTTGATGGGCACCTTGGTTGGCATGGATGAGTTGGGCCGAAGGGCCTGTTTCTGTGCTGTATGACTCTATGAATCTAAGTCTTTGCTAGATGGAGGACAAAGCTCATTCTAGAAACACACCACCCTCTGTACTGAAGAAGTTACCCCTCAGGTCCCTTATAAATCTTTCCTTCTCACCTTAAACTTTAAAAGAACCTTAAAAGAACCCTATGGTTCTTGATTCCCTTCCCTGGAAAAAAGACTGCATGAATTCACACTATCTATGCCTTTCATGACTTTATATACCTCTATAATGTCACCCCTCAGTCCCCTAAGCTCTAAGGAATAAAACCCTAGCTTTTCCAACCTCTCATAATTTAGGCCCTCAAGTCCTGGCGACTTCTGTCGTAAATCTTCTCTGCACTCTTTCCAGTTTAATGATCTCTTTCCTTATAACAAGGTAACCAAAAACGTACACAATACTCCAGGTGCAGTCTCACCAGTGTCTTGTACAACTGCAACATAACGTCCCAACTCCTATAATCAATGCTCTGACTGACAAAGGCCAGCGTGCCAAATGCCTTCACCACCCTGAAGTGAAAAAGTACTACAGATGCTGGAACTCTGAAATAGAAACAGGAAATGAAGGAAAAGCTCAACAAATCAGGTACATCTGTGGAAAGAGCAAAAGGCATAACATTTCAGGTTGCACTTACAGATTTGGATAGGGGAGGTAGCAGGAAGCTGGATTAGAGCGTAAATGATAGCATAGGCTGGTTGGGCAAAATGTTCTGTTTTTGCACTGATGTAAACAAGTGCCTGTGTCTTATACCTGGTAGAGGGGCTTTGGGAAGAAAGGGGTTGACTCGTTCACCGCAGATAGAGCTTTAAATTAAGAGGAAAGGGAGGTTCAAGGGGAGGGAAAAGCTGCAACTTTAAAGGTCATAGAACAAGTCAAAATGTAAATAACGTTAAACAGAGTGTGTCAGGCAGTGGCCGTATGAATGGACTCCACTGGTGCTATCAGTCTTCAAGGTTTCTGCAGAATGTGCTTACCTGTGCAGAGTGACTCCTTCTATCTTCCTTAAAGGGGAAGATCTTAGCATGTGGGCTGATACACAGTCCAGAAACATGCTGTAGCCATATGGCTAACAGCTAGACCTTTTTGAGCATGATGGGAATAGAAGTCAACTTTCCATGAACTCTCTAGCCCGATATAAAGAGAGCCACAACTGACGGTGGAAGGTTGCCTCACCTCAAGGGGGCCCAGGTCGCTATAACTAAGGATAGAAAAAAGAACAATGGAACAGACGTGTCCTGCCTACCTGTCTATGGAATGAGTGTCCTCATGAGAATCCTGGCCAGGGGTATGTCAACAAACCCTCTGGAAGATCAGAAGAAACTGTATAAAAGAGGGCCACCGACAACATAGGTAGTGACAAAACTGGGATCAACCATCACAGAAGGAAGGCCTTGAGTTCAGAACCCAGAGGAGACTACCATCCCCGTCAGAGTGAGCCCGGCCAGTTCATCTCACTTGGATAATCCTGGAGTCCAAATCATCAGTCTTGTGATTTAGTATAAGTGATAAGTTGGAACAGTAAATCAAATGTGAAGTTACTAGAAGTTAATGGTACGCATGCATGCTTAAGTAACTCGAGAGCTAATAAAGATTAAGTTGTACTAAACCTTGGTTTTGAATCTCTTTGTTCAACGTGTCAGTTGATATCCTATGGAGGTAATATAGTCAACAGTGAAGAGCAGTTACCTTGTATGTCAACCCTTGGGTTTTTGACTGGATCCCGAAGATGCAGGTAACCAAATTGCAGGGAAATCCCAGTGCTCAGCAAATGGAAGGAATGGTCATTTCCTTACCCCACCTGCCCAGTTTAAAGTGACCATCAGGTACTTGCAAGCCTTGCTGATTGATCCGCTGGAGTGCTGCTTGTCAAGAAATACAGGTTCGCGTTTCCAAGTCTCTGTGGTGATGTCCGAGGCTTCTGCTTGGTGACCATGATGCGGGATGGAAACCTCTTGGAAGCGAGACAAAGTCTGAAGGCCACCCACAATGAAATGCTTGAAGGCCTGCATGACACTCAAAGAAGCCACAGCAGTCCACCTTCAACTTTGCACACGGGTTCACACTGAGCCCAGAGAAGTGGTAACTGCTCCACTTCAACACTTGGCAAACCAGCAGGTAGCATTAGCAGGTCCATGTCCCATCTTCCAATTGAGAACAAGCATTCACCACTCAATGGTGACACAAGAGATGGCACAAAATGCTGGAGGAACTCAGCGGATCAGGCAGCATCTATGGAGGGAAATGGGCAGTTGTCATTTTGGGTCGAGACCCTTCATCTGAACTGACAGTAGACTGTAGATATATTGGATATGAGGTTGCCATATTATTCCCACAGGTTACTACATTTGCTGAGGCATGGTAGTGGCTCCATGGAGCACAAACTGCTGTGCTCCCTCAAGATGAGAGGATTCATGCTCCCACCGCAGTCTCTTCATCGTATTCTTGCTGTTGCCCATCACTCAGTCGAGGCTGCTATTGCTCAAGACCAAACAATGCTTTCTGGAACTGTTTGAAGTTATCCTGCAAAGCATCTACATCATCTTACAGACACTGGCTGAGAACTGCATTGGAACATTAGGGCAGGTCTAGATACATGGAAAGCGGGCACTAAGGGTAAGCAGGAGGCTGAATCACTGACACATGTATGTTTTTTTTTCTGTTGTGATTAGTTATACAAGTATGTTTTGGCAAGTAAAGCTTGTATGGTTGGTATTCATTAATTGTACTCAAGTAGACCCTGAAGGGTGAAAGGTTGCCATGGGTAAATGGGGAGAGTTGAGATTACAATCAAATCAGCCATGATCTTATTGAACAGCAGAGAGGCTCGAGGGGCTGAGTGGCCTATTCCTGCCCCTAATTCATATATCAACAAAACCTGGGTGGAATTAAATTCTAGTCACCAAGGTTACATTAAATTCTAGTCACCAGGGTTGCATTGGAGAGGACACAGAGGAGATTTCCAAGGATGTTGATAGTTCTGAAGAAAGATTGGCCAGGCTGGCATTACTTTCCTTGGGACAGAGAGAAGAGTTAATCAGTGATAAAGTTATGAAAATCCAGGTGGTGAATATGATGGCTCTCCTTCCTTCAACCAAGTGTTCAATGATTATGGGGCAGAGATTTAAAATATTTTGTTAAAAGGACAGGTGAGGAGTTGATGCAGAAAAAGCGTGTGATGATTGGTGTTGGATGGGGCATTGCAGGAAGAGATCTAGAGCTCACTTCCTGGAAGGTAGTGCAAGCTGAATCTATAAGCCACACCTGTGTGAGCATGTGAAGAGCTTTGAACCACAAGGCAACAGGAGAAGGGGCTGTGAAGTGACACTGGTCTGACTAACTTGTTTTGGCTAGTTTAACCATGATGGGCTGAACGGTCTCCTTCTATGCAAGAAATTTCTATTATTCTGTTGCACAGCAGAAAGGATCAACTAAATGATCCATTTTTCCTTCTTTCTGATTTTATGTTACCATGGTTTTTTGTTGATTATTCAACTCGGTGCCTGCTTATTGGTTATACAATCCAGTCAAATATAGAACATAGAACAGTCCAGCAGAGGAAAAGGCCCTTTGGTCCATGATATTCGTGCTGAAGACCATGCCAAAATTAAACTAAATCCCTTCTGCCTGCACAAGATCCATATTCCTCCATCCCTGCATGTTCATGTGTCTATCTAAAAGCCTCTTAAATGCCTCTGTCGTATTTGCTTCCACCACCACCCCTGGCAGTCCGCTTCAGGCATACACCACTCTCTGTAAAAAAAACTTGTCCCTCGCATCTCTCTTAAACTTTCTTGCTCTCACATTACATGCATGTCCTCTAGTATTTAGAACATAGAACGTAGAACAATACAGCACAGTACAGGACCTTTGGCCCACAATGTTGTGCTGACATTTTATCCTGCTCTAAGATCTATCTAACCCTTCCCTCCCACATAGCCCCCTACTTTTCTATCATTCTTGTGTCTATCTAAGAGTCTCTTAAATGTCCCTAATGTATCTGCCCCCACAACCTCTGCCGGCAGTGCGTTCCACGCACCCACCACTCTCTGTGTAATAAACTTATCCCTGACATCCCCCTTATACCTTCCTTCAATCACCTTAAAATTATGCCCCCTCGTGTTAGCCATTGTCACACTGGGAAAAAATCTGTCTGTCCACTCGATCTATGCCTCTTATCGTCTTGTACACCTCTATCAAGTTACCTCTCATCCTCCTTCTCTCCAAAGAGAAAGGCCCTAGATCGCTCAACCTATCCTCATAAAATATGCTCTCCAATCCAGGAAACATCCTGGTAAATCTCATCTGCACCCTCTCTGAAGCTTCCACATCCTTTCTATGATGAGACAACCAGAACTGAACACAATACTCCAAGTGTGGTCTGACCAGAGTTCTATAGAGCTGCAACATGACCTCACAGCTCTTGAACTCAATAACCCGACTAATGAAGGCCAACATTCCATACACCTTCTTAACAACCCTATCAACCTGCATGGCAACCTTGAGGGATCTATGGACGTGGACCCCAAGATCCCTCTGTTTCTCCACACTGCTAAGAGTCCTGCCATTAACCTTGTATTCTGCCTTCAAATTCGATCTCCTGAATTGTATCACTTCACACTTATCTGGGTTGAACTCCATCTGCCACTTCTCAGCCCAGATCTGCCAGTCATCTGTCTCCATCCTTCCTTCACTGACAACTGTTTTCCCCTTGAAAGTTACACCAACGTAAACTACATTATTAAGGATGCAGCTTCAGAAATACGTTCAGTCAGATTTTAAAAGGAAATATAATTTTCGATTGCGCCTGGATGCATTTACATTTGAGCAAATCATGTTTTATCCATTAGCTCTAAAAAGTACAAGTCGTTCCTATATCTGGTGCAACATTGGGTCCACTTGTGATAATAACTCCTCAGTACAAGCTGGGACATTTATCACGTCCTCGCTGGAATTATTTTTTTCTGGTTCTTCCTGTACTTGAGTTTACTGAAGCTTAATTATAACTTATTATAACATAGATTACCTCTTTTTATATAGTCAAGTAATTAAGTTCTCTCGCACGGCAGGGTCAGAATGAGATGGCCAGCTTTAACATTCTGATGGATACATTATGAAAACTACCAATTCATTATGTTAAAAATCCCAAGGAACTAGGAATCGGCAGTTTAGGTTTTGATAAAGCCTGCGCTTTATTTCTTGATAATCGTCACCAATTAGTTGCTACGAGTCAGTAAATGTGATTGTGGGGAATTAAGTATCAAATGTGCCTACAATGCAAATTTGTATATTTTGTTATAATTATAATTACGCGTGTTAATTTGGGTGTTGCTTGCGGTAATTTTGTTATACAAGTGGACAAATTTACGTCAAATTCAACTTAAAACCCTGATTACTCACATTTCGGTAGTAGAGTATCAAATAGTTCTTTATATAAAGATAATTGGAAACCCTTCGTCAAATCCATAATCGGGGGGAAAGAACTTTATTCTCACTTAATCTCGCAAAATGGATGTAACTGGTTAAAAGTAAGAAATGAAAAAGTTGTCACAGAGTATCTGCTCGCCCAGCCAGGATGCACCCGCCTCCCCTCTCGGCGTCCAGGGGGCAGTTCCCGCCAGGTGAGGACAGCGGGCGCTTCCACTGAATTGCTGGTTTAATGCATTTCCACCCAGAAGCAACATCGGAGACCGGATGATTGGAACGCACTGGGAAGTTCCGGATCAGGGTCGACCGTAGATTGGTAGGAAATCCTCTTTCTGTAAATGCCATGCTTAAAAATTGATCGTTGCCAATTAATAAACCATGAAATGTTGCTCCATGGTCTCAAAAAGAACTATTTGATACTCTTGCTTCCAATGTTAGATTATTTAAGCACACTTCCCACCGAGCTCTGGTTGTCTTATACACGCGGTCCGGTAGTTTTTAAAGAGGTTAGGCAGCAAAATTACCAGTTAATCTTAGTCACTTCTGATTGTCTGCTGTCCTTTTCCAGGTGGGCTTTTAAACTGAGGCTCTGTACCTCCTATTACTCTGTACCCAGTGACACCGTTTAAGAGCAGGAGAGCGCTCCAGATACCCAGCGAATTTGTACCTCTTACCCAGCCACTGGAACAATTTAACATCCGTCTCGTTGCTTTTTATCAGACATAGTAGTGCTTCCCCAGATTACAGCGGCAACAGATCTTCAACGAGAATGAACTGGTTCTGGGTTATTTTGGGTTTATTCGTCTGTCTTTCTGCCTGCCTTTCTGTCTGTCTGTCTGTCTGTCTATATCTATCTATCTATCTATCTATCTATCTATCTATCTATCTATCTATCTATCTATCTATCTATCTATCTATCTATCTATCTATCTATCTATCTATCTATCTATCTATCTATCTATCTATCTATCTATCTATCTATCTATCTATCTATCTATCTATCTATCTATCAAATATTATTTTCTGTTTAATATAGTGCAATACAAATCAATTTTACTAATGTGTATGTTATTAAGCGTAACCGTATTTAGTATCCGATTGAGCATTACAGACGTAGATTAAGAATACTATTGCCAGGTTTATTAATAACTTTTAGAATACCATGTACTTTTCTAGGCGATATTTAAGCTCTTATCTATTCTCAACCGTGCAATATATTTACTCCGATATAGTGGTGATCCGAATAGACGTAATAATTGTTTTACTGGGAAATATTAAGGTTATAACGTGAGTTTTTTTTCATTTTCTGGCATATTATTTTAAGCTAAATATAATTTTCCTGCTGGAACTTTTGATGGTTTGTAATTAAGCAACGTGGAGTAATTCTGTGCGTGCTTTAATGGTCTCCCATGTCTTGATACTTTATTCCACGAACGTATTTAAAACTCTAAATATTTCACAGTAATTATGAACTAGGAAAAGAAAACGTCGAAGTTGGCCGTTTCTGAGCCTTGGGCATGAAAAGATTAGTGATAGAGATGGATGACAAATATCTTTGAAACTTTGGAGTGATATTGAAGTCTTCAGTGCATTTGGTGATAACTGGTCTCCAAGAGGCCGTATCACAGAAATAAAGTGTAATTATTCGTTTACTGTAGAATAGAAAAAAATGTGGGGGATACTAGGGATCTGTTGAAGACTGACCAGGTCTCTACTGGGTCTCTAAATGTATAAACCTAACTAGCTGAGTATTTCCAAGATCACCCTTTGTTTTGCAGGATTATACATTTAGAGACCCAGTAGAGACCTGGTCAGTCCTCAACAGATGCAGGAAACCCATCCTGTCTGATACTAAAACTGGCGGCCCCTTGGGAATCTTACACGGAGAAGCTCTGAAAAAGAGTGCACAAAGATAACACAATGTACGTTGATCAGAGTCTAAAACACTTGATCTTTTGTGATCTGGAGACCACGTCTGCATTAAGTTTCAGACTAGTGGTTAGGATGCAAAATTCATTCAATTTCATTAATGCTTGCAGTTCATTTTTAATGACAAACAGCTTGTTATTAACCTGGGATATTTTGATTTTGTATGTGCTATAAAAATTATGTAGGAGCATGTTCTAAAGAGCAATAGATTTCAGAGTTCAGATTGGATTAATAACCAGTTAGAGGTTTACTTCTGCAGTCCTTTCTTTCTATTTCTCTATACGTGACCTTGAAAATAAATATTCTGAAATGATGCAATATGATTTCAAAACTTAAAAAATAGCAGTGCTATAAATTGAAAGTTCAAAACATTTTAATCAACATATTGTTGTCCAAACTTATTTTGTATAGAAATTCAATTTTATTTAATTGTACTTTATTCATTTGTTCTATTTGAAGTAACCGAATAAGACATATCTTAGATTTGCCATGAAGATATTTTAATTGTAACATTCACACTTGGTGTACAAATCTGTCGATGACACAAAATTTGGAGGCTTGGGTAACTATGAAAACGATAAGAGAATTCAAGAACAAAAACTCAGACTGGTAGAATGGTCCGAGAAGTAGCAAATGAAATTTAATACTGAGAAATACATTTTGATAAGAAGAATAAGAGGCAATATAAACTGGAAGGTACAAGGACAGCGAGATCTTGGGGTGTGCGTGCATAGTTCAAGTCGGGTTTACTCAAGTTGAGTTTATTGACAATGTGCACAAGAAAGGTGAGGTACAGGTAAAATGAAAAACGTGCTTGCAACAGCAGCGCAGGCACGTAGGTATAGACAACATACAGAATGTAAATTATACGTAAATTATTATAGAAGGCAGCGTAGAGAGAGAGAAAAAAAGTGCAAAAACAAGACCTTACTGCAAAAGAAAAACACAATCAGAGGCAAGTCCATGAAAGTTCCTTGAAAGTGGTAGGGTAGGTTGAGAGAGTGGTTAAAAAAAGCACACGGCATCCTAGACTTAGCAAACAAAAGGTAAAAAATCGCAGTGAACCTTTATAAAACACCGGTCCCGCACAACTGGAGCACTGTGTCCAGTTTTGCGCTCCACGCTGTAGGAAGGGTTTGAAGGCTTTAGAAGGGGTGCGATGGAATTTACTAAAATGTTTATAAGTATGGGGAACTTTTTGTTATGTGGATAGACGGGGGAAGCTTGGTTCTGCTCCTTGGAACAGAAGGGGTTGCGAGGGGACCCGAAGGACAACTGTGATCGTCAACGAGAGGCTGGGGTCTGGAATTGTCAGCGGTTAGCGATGGCGGACCCAGTTGCACCGTTTCATGAGGGATCCGGATAAGTATCTGATAGCAGAGAATTGGCGGGAATATGGGAGAGGACGTGGAATGGACAGGACAGGATGAATGAACTCTTCCCGTATTGTAATCACTCTGTGATGCTGTGATACTGACCTCTACAAAACTTAATAACATCTCTTTGGAATGTTGGAAGCAAATTGTGAAATGCCACAATTTTGCCTATCCTAATAATTAACAATATATTAAAATAAAACTTACTTCGCTAAGCTCTGCCTGAAACCATTTATAATTCACTTGCTCTACCAGATGTAGTGTTTATTTTGGTCGGAGCATTTTCCAAGTCATGGGAAATTTCTAGAAAATACAGCACACAGCAAAACAATTTCTCTGCAATCTTAATAACTTCATAAATCCTATGACTGTTTTAGTATATTTTGATTTTTTCTGCGTTTGCAATATTACTGCAAAAGCGCGGCGTTAATTGTGTATTTTAAATACATTTTTTTCTGACGAAGAGCCTTCGTCTTGAAACATTAACTCTGTTTTTCTTCCCACAAACGATGCCTGACCTGCTGAGTGTTTCCAGCATTTTCGCTTTTCATTTTAGGTTTCCAGCATCTGCAGTGTTTTTTTACACACATTCTTTGCTATCTCAGCTGTCTTTGACCCACTTTAAGCCGCTACTTAGTTGTCTTTATAAAAATGTTAAAGTATTGTTCCCTTTTTCTCTCGATATATGCAGTATTTGTTTGTTCCGGAATTAAATATGCCGTGGGATTCTCAAATCTTAAATTTATTAAGATACCCAAATGAATGATCAATTATCCAGGATAATTTCTCCAAAGCGAAATTTCTTTCTCAACTTGCGTTTTATACTCGTTGGCCACTTGGATCTAAGCACAGTGATATATTTTTACCCAATTTCCCTTGAAAGTATTTCTTTCAGGAGAACTTCCTTATTTTGCCATTGTTTTGCCAGTGTGTACCAAAGCTTATTAACTGCCGCGAGGAAGACTATAAATAAAGATCGAATGTTCTTTGCGCCCAGTGCGCTCCTCAATTTCAGACGGGCAATATTTATTAGGAGCTTTGATGTCGATCAGATGATTCGTCTTTTGAGCGAACTGTTAGCAACCCGTTGTGCTTGTATACCAAGGTTGTTTTGCATAATGGATGGTTTAAGATTTTCGCTTCTGTTGTGCATTACACAGGATCTGCAGCCAAGTGAGTGGATCAGCAACTTTTGACTTTGTTGTGTTTTTTTTTAATGCTAGGATTGGTGTTGGTTTACTTTCGGAATAATTGGAATTAAAGTTGCTTTATGTCTGGGGTTGGTGCTGGTTCCGAGGTCAGTAACTTGTTTAAGTCATTGGGATCAATGATGTTTTATTTTTAGTTCGAATGTTAATACCTTGAATCGGTGTTTGTTGAATGGTCCTCAGGATTTATTCTGTGAACGAATATTTATTTATCATAGCAGGGATTGATCAGGTCTCTGAGTGAGGTCGGTGGTTGATAGGGTCACTGAAAGTTCTGAAGACAGCGGTGCTGGTCTTTTCCTGGGCCGCTTGCCTTGTCTGTTCAGTAAGGTTGGATGTGTGTCGATGTTGGAGCAGGGCGTTGGGGGAAGAGGGCGGTGGTGGTGGGGTGGGGTGAGGTACTGATGGTAATGAAGTGGCGCCGGTTGGCATCGTAATCCCTGAATCTAATTCATGCAAAACCGTCACCCGGTTTCGTAATCCGGGTCGGACCGATTTGTGGGTAATTAATGACCAATCTCATTCCACCCGACGCCCTTTCCCTCTATGTTTTAATTATAACCTTTATGTTTATTTGTTCACTACCTACTTACCTCGAATCAACCCGTCGTTTCATTCATACAATGAAGGTTGCAGCGAATTAAGTACTCAACTAAACAGACGACTTTGCCAGAACAGGTTTCACTAAAAGACGATTTGACTTCTTCCTAAACTGTTTACGTAAAACAACAGATTTGTCTGTTGCTCTGTTTATGGACTACACATAAAATGAGGCCGCATTTAGCAGCGTTTCTATATAAATATGGGAAAGACAAGACACACCTTATATTCACAAAGCACAACTTGGTGCATGGTGAACATTCTCGTTTAAATCCACGCCATCTGCACTTGGACCCGCGATCGAGTTGATGTTATTTAAATCTTTTATGTAATGCATAGATTTTTTTTAAACTGTTTGCAATTTGTAAAACACCAAAATGACTTCGTTTTTGACCGCGCGGTTTCGACGTACATCTAAGCTCTTTAAACCTGCAACACAGTTCAACCTTTCCTATTTGCGTTAAGTTGTGGCTTAGAGTTAAAACTCAAATTCACATTCATTTAAATGCTCTCAATAATATTAATAGCAGTCGATAATCTGTTATATACTGTTCAATCTCAAATTCAAATTAACTCATTGTAGAAAAATCGATTCACACATTCTGAACTGTGCGCGGCATATTGAACAGGTTGACAATCATTTTCACAGTTTCGCACTATTTGGACGTTTGTTTAAAATTCGCCACGAATTCTACCCGCGCCATAAAATTACGTGCATTGACTTGTCTAGTTTAGCCAAATGTTTTATTTTTAAAGTTGCTTTTGCCATTATAGCATTTTGTTTTGGGGAATGTGTAATTGTGCCTTGTCAACAACATAAATCCACCAACACGTTCGCATTGGTCACCTCAAGCTTGTGTTTTGATGTGGTTTCGAGCCTTGATTTGTGGCGGGTTTCTGCTCCCTGTCTGCGCAGGTCGTTTGGCTGTATTTCCTACAGTGGCAGGCAGGTGGTTCTGTTCGACGAGCTAAGTGTGTCTACATGTGGATTAGACTACTTTACGCGGGTCACAAGCACACTTCACCTGAGATAAAAAGCAGGCACTGTTTCTCGGCTCCTTACCCCACTGTCAAAGAGAGAACGTGTCCTGTATCCTGTGAGGATAAGCGCGGACGCAAGGTGCACCTCGGTGGCCAAGGAAATAAGGTGGAGGGTGGGGAGACATCGCAGATGCAATAGGATCCCTGCACCACAGGTTTACCATCAGCAATAACCTCAGCAATTTCTGAACGCTTTAAGATGTTAACATTATGATTCATTGAGTCCGCTCTCCGCCGCCAACTGTCTCGCTTCCTTCTCTCTCTTTCTGCCCCTTTATTTTATACAGTCCGTAAAGTCCTCATGCAACCGATGCCACCCGACGATTTGGAGCAGAACTGACCCCCCGGCCGAGAGGGAAGTATGTCCGCAGGGGACCAGTACGAAGATGCTGACTGCGTGTGTTCCAATGGAATGAAAATCACTTGGACATTAACGATCCGAAACTGCCTCAGGTAACTTGCAACTGTGCTGGGAAGGTCCTTTCCTGGAACTGAACGAATTCAGAGCTGGTAATTATTAATACCCATTGTGGGGCAATTTATAATTAGGGGCTGATCCTAAATTGGGTATTGAAATTCGTAAAATATTCACCGTTTATGGTAAAACATGGTGTAGGGATATTAACGCGTTATTTTAAACGTTAAAACGTATAACGCGAAACTTTTGGGGACGCAGGTTATTTAAGAGGTGAGAGAAATTCGGAGGCAAAGTCACCCCATCCGAAGTCAGGCTGTTTGGGGCAATTTTGTTGTTAAATGTTGAACTATGACACAGGTTCCCCTTTACCGTCGGCAGGTTCGTCGGATTTTAAGAGAGCTCATTTGCAACTCTGGTTGTGTTTGAAGTACTGTAGACTATGTAAGGTATCAAAGGGAACGAGGGAACAGTGTTAGGACGATTAACCCGAGGTTCTGAAGTGTAAGGTCCGCACGCTTCGTAAAACAGATCTTCCAAGTTCGCTCCTTCGAAAAGATTGAATGACTTTAATGCTATCCGTAATGTGGGGTCGCTCGGGTGATCTTACTTGCAGTACCACTTTTCATTGTAAACCTTTTTTTTCCGTTCAAATGAACAAATAGCACAGATGATTTTGTTTTAAAAAGCAGTGTGGTAATCTGAAAAAAAAACATAAGCACAAAAGGTCCTCGACCTGAAACGTTGATGTCGTGACCTTCTCTACACCGACGCTGTCCGACCCGCTGAGTGTTTCAGCATTTTCTGTTTTTACAACGAATAAAACCGGTTCAGTTTGTGGGTTTAGGCTCGGTTTAGAAGTAAATCATCGCGGATTAATAAATGGGAATTAAAACTTGTGAATTATTGGCTAACGTGATCAGAATAGACTGCACCATTTACAAGCCGTCCCTGGGTTACGAACGTTCGAATTAGGGACACTCCCTACATACAAATGAGTTCCAATAATATTATTAAATTGAGAAGTCCAACTTACATAAATATATTCGTCCTAGGAACGGCAGAACTGGTTTTTCCCCCCTCCCTCCACTTTAGTAATTGTCCTTTTTATCAGTCTTTATGTGCTTGTGATGCCATTCATTACCACACTGTGCAGGTATAGTTACCATCTTGAGTGATTAGTGTGTATTTTCCAATTTACCGACAAAGCTGATAGACATCCTTAAAAAGGGAACCCGTTGTTTACCCGGAGACGGCCTGTATATAAAACCTGCTTCTTACGAGACTCAGTAATTTTGTGTGCAACTTCAGGATGTGAAGCAGTTTGACGCGTTTCAGGAATGGACGGACGGCTACGTGAGATACATTTACGTCGCTGACGATAAAAACGCGCAGAGGCACCTGAGTGGCTGGGCCATGAGAAATACCAACAACCACAACTGCCAGATCCTGAAGAAGTCTTGCCTGGGAGTGGTGATATGTTCCAGTAACTGTACACTCCCCAACGGTGGCAAACTGCAGCTCCGGCCGGCTATTTGTGACAAGGCTCGTCAGAAGCAGCAGAGTAAGTATCGCAGTGCCGGATTGTAGGATACCTTCCCTCACAGACTCAGTCTGACAACTTTCTTCAAATTTAATGCAGGTCTAAACTTGCTGACATAACAAACAGAGAACAAATCAGAAAAGGCAGTTCAGTAGAGTTGTTGAGGTCATAAAGAGGTTTTCTGTAAATGCAAGTTTTTTTAAAAATAATTCCTGGGCTTAAAATGAGCACTAAAATGGTAATGGTATTGGTATTGTTTGATTATTGTCACTTGCACTGAGATACAGTGAAAAACTTGTCTTGCAGATGTTCGTACAGATCAATTTATTACACAGTGCATTGAGGCAGTACAGGGTAAAAACAATAACAGAATACAGAGTAAAGTGTCACAGCTACAGAGGAAGTGCAGTGCAGGTAGACAATAAGGTGCAAGGTCATAACAAGGTAGATTGTAACAAGGTAGATTGTGAATGACAAGGTAGATTGTAACGAGGTAGATTGTAAATGCAACACTTCCATCCCAGGGCTCTACTTCTGAAGTTAACATAAAATCAGAAAACACTGGAAATACTCAGCAGGTCAGGCTGCATCTGTGGAGAGAGAAATAGTTAATGTTTCAGGTTAAAGACCCGTGATCAGTGCTGGGACGGTGAGAAAAGAAGGTGGTTAGGCTGCAGGGAAGGTGGGAGAGGAGGGATGTCTGACAGAGTAAAAGCAGGGTGACTGTGAGGAGAAATTGTCGACAAGGTCATCTGGTCAGTGAGTGAATGGGAGCAGTTAGGGAGTGAGAATGCAGACAAAAGAATGTGGGAGTTGCAAAATGCAGAGCAGGAAGACATGCCCGGCAGGTCAGTCTGGGCACGTCCTCCACTCCCGGCGAGAGAAAAAAAACAGAAAGAAACAAACAGGCTGAGCCAATATCACAGACGCAGACAGAAATCTAGTGACCTGAATCCAATATTGAGTCCAGACGACTGCAACGTGCCCGGATAGAAGATGAGGTGCTGTTTCTCGTGTTGGGCCTCATTGTAACAGCCACAGACCAACAGTTCAGAGTGGGAGTGGGACACACTTACTTCTGAATTTGCTGCCCTCTACTTCAAAGATTCAGGGTGTGCCTTGACTTTCTGTCATCACAAAGGCTTCATATTAAAAAAACTGTTGTCAGGAATTATCCAAAAGCAAAACACTGTGGAGTCTGGAAATCTGAAGGAACCACAGGGATTGCTGGCGACACTAGGCATGTCAGGCAGCACGGAGAGAGAGACAGAGAGTGCATCATCACAATGGTTAACGTTACATTGGGCCAACAGATACCCACCAGAGGGTGGGGCTCTGGAAAGAACCACCAGTGAAGTGTTTCTCCATGGTGCATTGGGCATTCAGTTGTGTTCACTGGGGCCAGGAGGGGAGCCCTGTGGTTCTGAACTGTGGGGCTGGATATGCTTCGGATTATCCCCTCAACTTGTCAAGTATCTCCTGTAAAGTCCCACTAACTCTGTAAAGATAAGGGGTTTGTTTTTCATTTCTTTATTTTTTCATATTTCTCATACAACATAGAAGGAGGCCATTCAGCCTATCAAGTGTATGCCAGCTCCATGAGCAACCCCATGAATCCCATTGCCCCACTTACCTCCCTGCAACCTATTTCCTCTCAAGTGTCCATTATCACTCCCCCGATTCTCCCACCAACTATGTACCACCCTACACACTGGGGACAATTTATGGTAACTGATCAACCCACCAACCCTCACACCTTTGTAGGGGGGAACCAGTGCATCTGGGGGTAACCCATGCAGTCATAGAGAGAACATGCAAACTCATCACAGAGGTCAGGATCGAACTAGGATTGCTGGGGTTGTGTTGTTAAATTAATTTATTTTTTAGGTAGTTCTATTTTCTTTTAAATAAGTTATATTTCTATTTCAACTGTTTTCCAATAGTTGTCAGGGATATTTAGAAATGGTTGCAAAGTGCTTTGGGATTAATAGTTTGAGGGAGGGGCCTCAGGCCAGCTAGGCCTCTAGAGCCTAAGGCCTACTTACCTGAGGCCCAGTTACCACACAAGACCCACTCCTGTTCCCAGGATAGCCATGGCAGTGAGGCTTTGAATTTGGTTAGATAAGTGAGGCACAGAAGTTTAGTGGGGCTGTGGGGAATTGTGCACGTGGCAAACCTAGCATGCGCTAGTCCTCTATTATTTCATTCAGTCCAAAGCAAGTTTATTAACTCAATCAGATGAAGTATCACTGTACTAGAAAAATACTTTATCAGATTGTTAGTGGCTTCCTTTCCTGTGTGTAAATGGAAAGAATGATTATCCTGGAGCAATCTTTGGAATTGTAATCCACCATTCTCAAATTAATTTTGATTTTGTTAAAGTTATCATCAAAGAGCAATGCAACATTGCAGTGCAGAAATATATTTGCTTTTAAATGAACCACATAATCTCATACACTTTTTGAAGCAATTATACCCATTTAGGCAAATATACAGTATATGCTCCATTTTGACAACTGCTGAAGAAATTATATTTTCTTATATTTCCTTATTATATAGGAGGCCATTCTGCCCATCTCAGAGCAACCTCATCAATCCCCATCCCCACATACTTCCCTTTAAACTATTTTCTTTCACATGCTCATTAACTCCCTCCTGATTCTCCTACTATCCACTTATACAAGGGACAACTAACCTACCAACCTGCACATCTTTGGGATGGGGGAGGAAACCGGAGCCCTCTGGGGAAACCAATGTGGTCACAGGGAGAATGTGCAACCCCCATCCAACTACCACAAGAATTCATGATTGAGTAGGTTTTGTTGGACCTGTGAGTCAGCAACCTGGTCTGCCACTGTGTGCTCTTTTCCACGTTCCAATTCACCTCCGGGAAAAGATTTGTTTTGTTCTGCTCTCTAGATACCATTTTGCCAAACTCTATTACTCCTTTCTCTTTCACAAGTCTTTATAACTCGGACAAGCCCTGTTGCCTCATATGAGTGAAAGAATTAGTTCCAACTCCTCAAATCACTTTTTGTAGCTCTAACCCTCATTGTTGATAGCATAATATTGACAGTTAAGCAAGAAGCTTAACTGAAAATTGGTTGATCACTTCTGAGGTAGCTAAGGACACCAGGAGCTCAAATCACCAGATGAACACCAACAAAATATTTTCAGGAAAACTCTTCCTTATTAAACTATGTCAGTGTTTCCAAAACACTTTTTCAGTTCCGTGCTGCAATAGGACTGCAACTATTGGTGATAGTGGAGTGCAGTGTTCTGCCCAAGTTACACTGACAACCACGTACAAGGTAAATGACAAAGGAACTTGGCAGATGTGCACTAGGATTACAAATACAGGTCACCAGTCCCTGGACTGCAAACTTTTAAAGATGAGAAGTTATAAAGAGAAGATGGTGCTATTTGTTAAAATTAGAAATATCAAGGAAGATTTATACAATACCCAATGGACAAGCAGGTTGCTTTATTTTAGGCAGTGTTGCACTGGATTGGAATTTATTGTGCTCAATGTCAAATCCGTATTCAGGAAGAAACTTGCCTCTTCTGGCTGAGTTCTCAGAAGATGCCTGGGGACTTAATCCTTTCTGGCCATTTTTGTTTTCAAGTTTACTACAATTAACCCTGCATTGATGTAAAAGAGCAACGAAGACCATAAGACATAGCAATAGAGTTAGACCATTCGGCCCATTGAGTCTGTTCCGTCATTCAATCATGACTGAATTTTTTTTCAACCCCATCCTCCTGCCTTCACCCCATAACCCTTAACCCCCTTACCAATCAAGAACCTATCAACCTCTGCCTTAAATATACCCAAAGCTATACTATTAGCATGTCGAATTTTTTTAACTACAGCAAATCTATAGAGACTACTTCACATTAATTTGAAATAGAATAATAATATAGATCAATTTGGTAAGATGGGCAGAGCAATGGCAGATGGAATTTAATCCTGATAGGTGTGAAGTGATGCACGTTGGGAGGACTAATTAGGTAGGACGTTCAAAATGAAAGGTAGGGCCCTAAGAGTACTGATGAACAGAGGGGTCTTGGTGTTCAAGGCAAGGATATGTACAATGAATGGTAGGGCCATAGGGAGTACGAGGAACAGAGGGATCTTGGTATACAAGACCCCTGGATCACTGAAGGTGGCAACACAGGTCTTCCAGAGGCAGTGCTCAAGAAGACGGCATCCATCATTAAGGATCCTCACCACCCGGGACATGTACTCTTCACGTTACTACTATCAGGGAGGAGGTGCAGGAGCCTGAAGACCCACACTCAATGTCTCAGGAGCAGCTTCTTCCCCTCCACCATCAGATTTCTGAATAGTCCATGAACCCATAAACACTACCTCATTATTCTTCTTTTGCCCTATTGACTTATTTTTGTAACTTATAGTAATGCTTATGTCTTTATGCCTTGCACTGTACTGCTGTTGAAAAACAACAAATTTCACGACATATGTCAGTGATAATAAACCTGATTCTGAAATAAGGTGAGGAAGAAGGCATATGAGAGGCTCACATTCGTTAACTGGGACATAGAATATATGAGCAGGAAGGTTATGGTACAACTTTTCAAACCTTTGGTAAGACCGCACTTGGAGTACTCTCTGCAATTCAGGTCACTACACTATAGGGGCTGAGAGATTATTGTGATGAAAAATAACATATTGTGGGAATACAGGTGAACAGACAAGAGGCTCCATGTATTACCAACCTTTGTACCCAAGAATGTTCTAATTGGTTGTCCTCCTTCTTGAAACACTGCAGTCCTCAAACCATCAACAGTGACGAATGGTGATACGTGTCCAAGACAGAATGGTATGTGATGGAGCTGATGGTTGTTGCTCTTGTATTTCTGGATGGTGCCAGCCCCAGGGATGACTTTGGATAGCTTTGGTGGGTTGCCACAGTGCATATCAGGTCCACAATGCATTAATTTATGGTGTGGGTGTCTACTGAATTCAATGGCATTCAGCTGTTGATCTCAAGCCTGGATCAATGTTCTGGTGAGGGACATCATTGTGTTTGCAACAAAGTGTAATCTTTGTTTCTAAAATATGCTTGTGAATCCTTACACGTTTTTATTGATGTTTAGGAGAAGATGGTAGGGGGTAATTGTTGTCTAAACATTTTTTGTTTGTTGTGCAAATGCTATGCGTGGGCAGATTATGGAATAAATCTTCTTCTTAGACAGTCCCAGGAGGGTGACTCACTTCACTCTAGATTTGTGGGTCCTAAAGTGACTGATAAGGCCAATATGGGACCTGCAGACTTTTCCACAGATAGGCAGGAGGTTTGATGGGGTGGGTGAGTAGTTTGTCAGGTAGTGTGCTTCTTCTGACATATCTGCAGAGTTTCTGTGGTCTTCATGGTCTTGAACAGATTCTCAATACCACCCAAATGCTCCTTCTCCACATTGAGTGGTTGTGGCCCAGGGATTCCCAGGATTCAGTGGAGATGTTGCACTTCCTCAGGGAGGTTTTGACCACATCTTTGAATTTTTTTTTCTCTGTCCACATGGTGATCTTTTTCCCATGAAAGAACTCAGAAAAGTCTGTTTTGGGAATCTGGCATTGGGCATGCGAATGACATGGACTGCCCAACATAATTGACTTTGGTAACTAGGACCTCGGTACTGGAGATGCCTTCCCTCCTGTGAATTTGGAAAATCTTGCGGAGACAACATTGGTAGTATTTTTCCAGTGCCTTGAAGTTCCTGTGGTAGACATCCAGGCCTCAGGAGCATATATGAGGACAGGAATCACTGCTGCCTAGTAGACCATAAGTTTTGTGCCAGGTCTGGGGTCTTGATCTTCAAACACCCTCTTCCTCAATTGACCTAAAACTGTGCTTGTGCACTGAAGGTGAATATGAATATCATCAGTGATATCTGTCCTTGCCAAGAGGATGCTCCTGAGAAAATGGGAAGTGGTCCACATTGTCCAGAGTCTCGTCTCACCATGAATGTTTATCATCAGAGGGCAATGTGGTGCAGCAGGTGCAGGTTACTAGGGGACCTTTGTCTTGCAGCTGTTGAGTGAACGGTTCATATTCTGATTTGCTTCGGTGAATAAGTTGATGATAAACTTGGCACTCAGCCTCTGAGCATGTGCAAACACATGTATTGAATGCACACTTCTGAGGTCTGGGTGACCTTGGTCCTGGAGTGCAGATACCAGTGTTAGAATGCACTGTAAAAGTTCGCTTAAGGAAGAGCTAATTGATGTTCAGGTCTACCATCATTCTTGACTGGTGGTGGCAGACCTTGAGAATTGGTCTGATCCATTGGCTCTTGCGAAACCTAGCTCTGCCTGAAGTGACAAGTTAGTTGAACAATGAGTGTCTCTTAATGAGAACATAGTTCTGGCAGTCAGCCTGCATTCTCACCAAAGGGGAAAGTAAGGAAACCAAAGCCTTAGATCCCTGTATGGTGCAAGAGATAGACAGCAAAATGAAGCAGAAAAAGAGGCACATGGCAGAAGTCATGTTGGGCATACAAAGGAGATCCACGGTGAATGTAGAAAGCTCAGAGGGGAAGGAAGGAAATTAGAAGAGGAAAGTGGGAATATAGGAGTAGGAAGACAACCAGGATTACAAGGGCATTGAAATGTCTTCTATATGTATATAGATAGCAAATGGGAGGCAAGAAGAGGATTACACCACAAACAGACCAAAATGATGATCTTGTCATGGAGACTTTGCTCTTGCAGAGAGGGGTAAGGTGGAGACCAAGAGAGTGAAAAGCACAAGTGGTGCAAGTATCATCTGAGGGAGGACGTTCCCTTTGCTCTCTCCACCTCTTTCCCTTCTTAAAACGTTTGATTTCTATTTTTCCCCGGTTACAAGGAAAGGTCAGAGTCACGAAACAATAATTCTGTTTGTCTCCTGAATGCTGCCTGACCTGCTGTTTCCAGCATCCTCTGTTTATACTGGTCATGGAGTCATGGAGTTATACAGCATGGAAACAGGCCCTCTGCACAAATCGCCCATGCTGACCAAGTTGCCTAACTGAGCTAGTCCCATTTGCCTGCATTTGGCCCATATCCCTCTAAACTTTCTAAACATTTGAAGTGTTGTGTTGTCATGTAGGAAATTGTAGCAGCCAGCCTCTCTACAGCAAGATCCCATGAACAGACAATCCAATTTGATTTGAGGAACTAATGTGTCCAAGACACAAAGGAACAGGTCCTTCGGCTCCTCAAGCTTGATAGAATCAAAGATTCCTACAATTGTACCAGTTAGATTTTTGTTGTGTTTAGATGGACACCATTTCTCTATCCTGCCTGTGCTGAAGTGCACTTTACAACTTCTTCCTCCTAGCTCTGCAAGTCAGCCCACTTCAAGGACATGTTTTTGAAAAATTCATACATAATCTAATGCCACTTCTTGTTCAGACAGTGCACACTCGACCATAACACTCCTTTCACATGAGTTCAATTCCCCTCTAGGTCTTTTGCCAAATATTTTAACCCCTGATTACTGACCAACCTGCCTGAGGAAATAATGTTTCCCCATTTGCTGCATCAAATGCCCTCATAATTAGATCAACCTTCTTTGCCCCAACACTTTTCTCCAGCACCTCTATATATCTGAAGTCCCTGACATCATCCTGGTGGATGCCCTTTGTACTTCCTCTGGGGCCCTGGCACTCGACGATAACATGGTGCCCAGATCTATACACAATGCTCCAACCCAACCTAAGCCAGTGATCTATAAGTTTTTCACAAGACTTTCTTCTTTTTGCATTCAGTGCCATATTTACAAAGCTCAGTTACTGAAAACTTTCACGTCTGCTAAAGCAACATGCCTGTCACCTGCAACGATTTGTGAATATGCTCCCTCAGATTTCTCTTCTTGCAGCTGCCCCTCTAAACAGTCCTACCTGGATCACACTGCACCACCATGTTGCTTCCCTCACATTCAATTACGTACCCATATTACGCTGAAACTTCTTCATGTCTATCCATTCCCCCAGTTCTTCTGTGGTGTCCTGCAGGAGTGCAGGAGTTGGGACATCATGTTGCAAGCACTTGGAGTATTGCGTGCACTTCTGGTCACCCAACTATAGGAATGACATTATTAAGCTGGAAAGGGTGCAGAAAAGGTTCACGAGGTTGTTACAGGGACTGGAGGGCTTGAGTTACAAGGAGAGTCTGGATAGGCTGGCATTTTATTCCCTGGAGCGTAGGAGGCTGAGGGGTGATCTTGTATGTATAACATCATGAGGGGCATAGATAAAGTGGATAGTCACAGTCTTTTTTCCCAGGGTAGGGGAGTCTAAAGCTAAAGGGCATAAGTTTAAGGTGAGGGGGAAAGATTTAAAGGGACCTGAGGGGAACTTTTTCACCCAGAGTGTGGTGGGTGTATAAAACGTACTGCCAGAGGAAGTGGTAGAGGCAGGTGCAATACAATGTTTAAAAGACACTTAGACAGATACATGGATAGAAAAGGTTTAGAGGGAAATGGGCCTAATGCAGGAAAAGGGGACTAGCTTGGATAGACATATCAGTTAGCATGGACAAGTTGGGTTGAAGGGCCTGTACCCATGTTGTATGACTCTCTGATTCTCTGCTCTCTGAAGTCTGCTGTTGTCATGCTGACATTTCACATGTTGCAGAGTTTTACATCATTTGCAGACTTTCAAATTACTCTCCCTTTTCCTAAGTCCAGGTCATTCAGATATAACAGTGCTCCGCTATTCACCTAGATCATTGGTGATCAGTATCTCAACAATTGGTCCAGGAGTTGTGATACCCTTTCCTAACAAAAATATTTTCATCTCTACCTCAAGATTTCAATTGATCCAGTATCCAACTTGGAAACTGAGAACTAGTTATCCATTACTCTTCTTTGTGTGTTTTTTTACTAAATGAAGAAACATTTCCTGTTTTTTTTCACTTCCCACCCTGCTCAGCTCCCAAATATTTTCATTTTTTTCCCTTACGGTTTGTTAAGACATAGAAGGAAGCTATTCGGCCCTTTGAGTCTATGTCAGTTCTCAGAGTAATTATTCCCCCACTTATTTCCCTGTAAACTATTCTCTCTCACATCTCCATCACCTCCACCCTCTTACACTAGGGGTAGTTTACTGCAGCCAATTAACCTACAAACCAGCACATCTTTGGGATGTGGGAGGAAACTAGAGCACCCAAGGAAACCTACACAGCCACAAAGAGAATGTGCAAACTCCACACGGACAGCACCAAAAGTCAGGATCGAACCCAGATCAGAAGACTCTGAGAAAGCAGCACTACCTCTGCACCATTGTATCACCCTGCAGGATGACTTGATATTCTTGCTTTCCTCAAAACAGTGGCAAGGAAGTATTAACACAAGAGGACAAATGGAACCTTGGTGAATCTCTTATACAGGAGATCATGCAGCACTCTCTCAGTTTGGGACTGATGTAGAATTGGTGTAGATGAATGCTTAAAAATCAGTGTGGACTTGAGGGGATGGGGGCCTGTTGTGTTGTGTGATCCTATGGCAGTTCTGCACTGAAATATCAGCCTGAATTGCATGTTCCATTCTGTGCTTGAAGCCACAGCCTTCTCACTTCTCAGACTGGACCGCTACTAATAACCACTAATTATTATTTTAGAAACATAGAAAACCTACAGCACAATACAGGCCCTTTTGGCCACAAAGTTGTGCCGAACACTGTCCCTACCTTAGAAATTACTAGGCTTACCCAATAACCCTCTATTTTTCCTAAGCTCCATTTGCCTATCCAAAAGTCTCTTAAATGACCCTATCGTATCTGCCTCCACCACCGTTGCCGGCAGCCCATTCCACACACTCACCACTCACTGAGTAAAAAAACTTACCCCTGACATCTCCTCTGTACCTACTCCCAGCATCTTAAACTTGTATCCACTTGTGGCAACCATTTCAGCCCTGGAAAAAAACCTCTGACTATCCACATGATCAATGCCTCTTATCATCTCATACACTTCTGTTAGGTCACCTCTCATCCCTTTGTCATTCCAAGGAGGAAAACGCCAAGTTCACTCAACCTGTTTTCATAAGGCATGCCTCCCCAATCCAGGCAACATCCTTGTAAATTTCTTCTGCACCCTTTCTATGGTTTCCATATCCTTCCTGTAGTGAGGTGACCAGAACTGAGCACAGTACTCCAAGTGGGGTCTGACCAGGGTCCTATATAGCTACAACATTACCTCTCGGCTCCTAAATTCAATTCCATGATTGATGAAGGACAATACACCATGTGCCTTCTTAACCACTGAGTCAACCTGTGCAGCCGCTTTGAGTGTCCTGTGGACTCAGACCCCAAGATCCCTCTGATCCTCCACATTGCCATGAGTCTTACCATTAATACTATATTCTGCCATCATATTTGACCTACCAAAATGAACCACTTCACACTTATCTGGGTTGAACTCCATCTGCCACTTCTCAGCCCAGTTTTGCATCCTGTCTATGTCCTGCTGTAACCTCTAACAGTCCTCCGCACTATCCAGAACCACCTCCAACCTTTGTGTCATCAGTAAACTTACTAACCCATCCCTCCACTTCCTCATCCAGGTCATTTATAAAAATCATGAAGAGTAAGGGTCCCAGAACAGATCCTTGAGGCACACCACTGGTCACCGACCTCCATGTAGAATATGACCCATCAACAACCATTCTTTGCCTTCTGTGGGCAAGCCAGTTCTGGATCCACAAAGCAATGTCCCCTTGGATCCCTTGCCTCCTTACTTTCTCAATAAGCCTAGCATGGGGTACCTTATCAAATGCCTTACTGAAATCCATATACACTACATCTACTGCTCTTCCTTCATCAATGTGTTTAGTCACATCCTCAAAAAATTCAATCAGGCACATAAGGCAGGACCTGCCCTTGACAAAGCCATGCTGACTATTCCCTAATCATATTATACCTTTCCAAATGTTTATAAATCCTGCCTCTCAGGATCTTCTCCGTCAACTACCAACACTGAAGTAAGACTCACTGGTCTATAATTTCCTGGGCTATCTCTACTCCCTTTCTTGAATAAAGGAACAACATCCGCAACCCTCCAATCATCCGGAACCTCTCCCGTCCCCATTGGTGATGCAAAGATCATCACCAGAGGCTCAGCGATCTCCTCCCTTGCCTCCCACAGTAGCCTGGGGCACATCTCATCCGGTCCCAGCGACTTATCCAACTTGATGCTTTCCAAAGCTCCAGCACATCCTCTTTCTTAATATCTACATGCTCAAGCTTTTTCAATCTGCTGCGTCATCACTACAATCACCAAGATCCTTTTCCATAGTGAATACTGAAGCAAAGTATTCAGTAAGTACCTCTGCTATTTCCTTTGGATCCATACACACTTTCCCACTGTTACACTTGATAGCTCCTATTCTTTCACATCTTATCCTCTTACTCTTCACATACTTGTAGAATGCCTTGGGGTTTTCCTTAATCTTGTCTGCCAAGGCCTTCTCATGGCCCCTTCTGGCTCTCCTAACTTCCTTCTTAAGCTCCTTCCTATTAGCCTTATAATCTTCCAGATCTCTAACTTTACCTAGCTCTCTGAACCTTTTGTAAGCTTTTCTTTTCTTCTTAACTAGATTTATTACAGCCTTTGTACACCACGGTTCCTGTACCCTATCATAACTTCCCTGTCTTATTGCAACGTACCTATGCAGAACTCCACACAAATTTCCCCCTGATATATTGCCACATTTCTTCCGTACTTTTCCCTGAGAACATCTGTTCCCAATTTAAGCTTCCAGTTTCTTGCCTGAGAGCCTTATAATTCCCCTTACTCCAATTAAACGCTTTTCTAACTTGTCTGTTCCTATCTCCCTCCAATGCTATCGTAAAGGAGATAGAATTATGATCACTATCTCCAAAATGCTCTCCCACTGAGAGATCTCACACCTGACCACGTCATTTCCCAATACCAATCAAGTACAGTCTCTCCTCTTGTAGGCTTATCTACATATTGTGTCAGGAAACCTTCCTGAACACACCTAACAAACTCCACCCCATCTAAACCCTTGCTCTAGGGAGATGCCAATCAATATTTGGAAAATTAAAATCTCCCATCACAACAACTCTGTTATTATCACACCCTTCCACGATCTGTTTCCCTATCTGCTCCTCGATATCCCTGTTACTATTGGGCGGCCTATAAAAAAACACCCAGTAAAGTTATTGACCCCTTCCTGTTCCTAACCTCCACCCACACAGACTCCACAGACAATCCCTCCATGACGTCCACCTTTTCTGCAGTCGTGACACTATCTCTGATCAACAGTGCCACTCCCCCACCTCTTTGCCTCCCTCCCTGTCCTTTCTGAAACATCTAAAACCTGGCACTTGAAGTAACTATTCCTGTCCCTGAGCAATCCAGGTCTCCGTAATGGCCACCACATCATAGCTCCAAGCACTGATCCATGCTCTAAGCTCATCTGCTTTGTTCGCAATACTCCTTGCATTAAAGTAGACACATCTCAAACCGTCAGTCTGAGTGCATCCCTTCTCTATCACCTGCCTATCCTCCCTCCCGCACTGTCTACAAGCTTTCTCGATTTGAGAGCCAACCGCCTCTTCCCTAATCTCTTCAGTTCAGTTCCCACCCCCCCAACAATTCTAGTTTAAGTTCTCCCCAGTAGCCTTAGCAAACCTCCCCACCAGGATATTGGTCCCCCAGGATTCAACTGCAACCCATCCTTTTTGTACAGGTCACACGTTCCAAAAGAAGTCCCAATGATCCAGAAATCTGAATCCCTGCCTCCTGCTCCAATCCCTCAGCCGCACTTTTATCCTCCACCTCATTCTATTTCTATACTCACTGTCGTGTGGCACAGGTAGTAATCCTGAGATTACTACCTTTGCGGTCCTGTTCTTCAGCCTTCTGCCTAGCTCCCTAAACTCACTTTTCAGGACCTCATCCCTGTTTCTTCCTATGTCATTGGTACCAACATGAACCACGAGTTTCTGGCTGCTTTCTGTCCCGCTCAAGAATGCTGTGGACCCAATCAGAGACATCCTGGACCCTGGCACCTGGGAGGCAACATACCATCTGGGATTCTCGCTCATGTCCACAGAACCTCCTGTCTGTTCCCCTGACTATCGAGTCCCTTATCACTATTGCCCTCCTCTTCTCCTCCCTTCCCTTCTGAGCAGCAGGACCAGTCCCAGTGCCAGAGACCTGGCTACTGCTGCTTGATCCCTGTAGGTCACCCCCCTCAACAGCTTCCAAAGCAGAAAACCTGTTACTGAGGGGAACAGCCTCCGGGGTCCTCTGCACTGTCTGCCTGTTCCCTTTCTTTTTCCCTCCCCTGGCAGTCACCCATCTGTCTGCCTCCTGGACACTAGAAGTACCTGCTCTAAGTGGGGTGACTGCCTCCCAATGCACAGCATCTACATAACTCTCTCCGTCCCTGATGCTTCGCAGTGTTTGAAGCTGCGACTCCAGCTCATCAATTCTAAGCCGAAGTTCTTCCTGCCTCAAGCACTTACTGTAGATGTGGTCACCGTGCACCATAGCAGGGTCCACTAGCTCCCACATCATGCAGCCGCAGCACATCGCCTTGCCCTCCATCTGAACTATTTTTTCTTACCTAGCTGTAGTCTACTTAAAAGATTATAACAATAACTGTAAAGCTTATCCTTACTTACCAGCTACTCACCAGTGTTGTTGCAGATGGCCTCCGCCTCTTGACGCCGAAGCCTGTTGTGCCAAAGCCACTCACTCTGACTCTGTCCACACCGACAATGGCCGCTCCAAAATGGCTGCTCCGCTAGACTCGACTTCCTTTTTATTGGCCCCTCTAAATTATGCAAGAACAAAATAGCCAGTGAAAACACAAAACACACGAGCTTTTTAAATACTCTTGTCCATACCTGTTCGGGACCCACTGCTCCAACATCTCCCGGGCCGATCCTGTAAGAGCAATGGACAAGTTGAAACAATGGACAATGGATATTTTGAAGCAAAAATATCTACAGTGTATATTACAGTTAAGCCCACATTAGTTTTGGAGACACAAGAGACTGCAGATGCTGGAATCTGGAGCAACACACAATCTGCTGGAGGAACCCAGCTGCTCTGGGTCGAACAGCGTCTGTGGGGGGGTAGGGTTTTGACCCAAAACGTTGTCAATGCCTGCCCCCCCCCCCCCCCCCCCACAGATGCTGCTTGACGCACTGAGTTCTCCCAGGAGATTGCATATTGCCTCACATTAGTTTTCTTGATCCCATCAAATGGAGATGTCATTTTGGAAATTTGATTTTCAGTGGAAAGCCACAGTCAGAGCAAGAGGTTGAATATTAAAAAAAGCTGCAGATGTTGGAAATCTGAATGCTGGAAATACCTAACAGGTCAGGCAGCATCTGTAGAAAGAGAAACAAGTTGATGTTGCAGGCTGAAGATCCTTCATCATGGTTTGAACCTTCATTATACATTGGCAATGGGCACGGCTCCCCAATACAAAGGCTAACTTTGAGAATCACCTCTCGGGTACAATTTTCAGATTCCACTCATGTTGTAACTGAGCCCATCTTGTGCCCTCTTTCTCTGTTACAACAAATCTTAATGTGTAGCCTTGTTTTCCAGAGAAAGTATGTCCAAACTGTAACTCAGGATTGGAGCTGGTTCCATGTCGAGGTCACAGTGGCTATCCAGTGACTAACTTCTGGAGACTTGATACCAAAGCCATATTTTTCCAGGTAAGAGTATTTATATGTAAGGCTTTTCAGAAGATAAAAAATATTAAATGCATTCTTTAATCCTTTGCCAGGGTAAACAACCATTTTATGTCTCAGTCTGGCTCTCTGTGTGACGGGTACCCAAACAATGTTTGGTGCATCAAATCTGGCCAGTGGCAACCTTTGGATAAGCTGCTGAAGGGATCCAACATTGTATTGTGTGCGAGGCCCAAGGACAGGAGTAATAAAGAGTAGGTCTTCTTTCCACAGCCCCCAGCATTATAGGCATTATAGAGAGTTGGAGAGAGGGTTGGAGAAGGGATTGCACTGGGGTGGTCAGGGAAAGTGTCAAAATCGAAGTCAAAGTCGAGTTTATTGTCATACGCACATGTATGCACAGGTGCAATGAAAAACTTGCTTGCAGCAACATCACAGGCACATAGCACCTGATACACAACGTTTACAAGAACTACACGTTAAACATAAATTATACACAACTTTTACAAGAAAGAACATAATTAGAACAAAACAAAAACAAAGTCCATTGTAGTGCAAAGTGGTCATAGTGATTAGGGTATGCAGGTTCATTCAAGGACTGAATGGTTGAAGGGAAGTAGCTGTTCTTAAACCTGGTGGTGTGGGACTTCAGGCTTCTGTACCTCCTGCTCGATGGTAGCTGTGAGAAGATGTCATGGCCCAGATGGTAGGAATCTTTGATGATAAATGTTGCCTTCATTAAGCAACACCTCATGTAGATAGCACCGATGTTAGGGAGGGATGTGTCCATGATGTATTGGGCAAAGTCCACTACTCTCTTCAGCTTCTTGTGTTCTTGTGCATTTGAATTGCCGTACCAGACCATGATGCAACCATTTCAACAGTACATCTGTAGAAATTTGGGGGCTGTGTTGGGTGAGATTGAGGGCAGCATTGGATTTAAGGTGAGAGTGGGAGTGGAGGCATTGTTGGGTACAAGGCAAGGCTGAAGGTGGGACAGAGCCCCATAAAAGAGCAAGGGTCAAGGCCGACAGTGGAGTCTGGGGAGGAATCAGGAAATAATAAAACCTAGAGCCTGAGCTTGTGGAGTGTAGGACACCAGATATGAGCAGGACACAGAGCTCTGGATGACCAGGGATGGAGGGACACTAGAAAGTAGTGTGACTGGGAGCTGATTGAGACACTGAATGGCACATGAGGAATGAGCGGGTCTGAGACTGGACGGCGCTACAGCCTGAAAGCAGAGAGGGGCACTAGCAGAGTCTGAACAGAAGTACGGAAATGGGCAAGTCTTCTGTATTAATTTGAAAACTAATAAAAAGATAGAAAAAGAAAGGAAATGGGCAAGTCTGAGTGAGGCAGAGAGAACTGGAAAGGTGAGAAGGGCACTGGGAGTAAATCTGGTTAAAAGCAGAACTGAGCCAAAGGGGAGAAACAAGGATGGGATAAGACCATAGAATGGATCACAGCCATGTCTGAGAATGGAGCAGTAAGCAAGCAGGGGGCTGAGAGTGGAGCAGAGTGGGATGTTAGGAAGCGGAGCTGAGACTCCGGGGAGGAGCATCAAGAAAGAGGACAGGAGACACCTGGAAATGATGAGAGGGAGAGCAGAGTACATGACTGGAGAATTCAGAGCACTGGGAAAGGGAGGACTGAGAGCAGAATGGGGTGTGAGATACCGACCACTGTACTAGGAGGGAGTGAGACAAAAGAGCAAGGAGTGGTCTGGTGGGGGGCTAAGAATGCAGCATTGGAAGAGCACAAAAGTTTGAGGAAAATGAGAGGTGCACAGAGGGCTAGAAAAGGCTGAGATAGAGAGGAGCAGAGCGTCAGGAGACAGTGAGGCTGAGTGTCTGAATGGAGAACTGGGAATGGAGATGGCGTAGAGCAGGGAAGTGAGATGGAGAATGTAAGAAAGGAGTGTCCCTCAGAGTGGACCATTAGGTGAGGGTGGTATGGAGTGAAACTTTAAAAGTGGAAGAGCCTGAAGAAGAGTGGAAACTAGAACAGAGACAGGCTTGGAGCAGAGAGCAATGAAGAAAGCCAGGCTCAGAGCAAAGGGGAAAAGAACCAGGTTATTTCGAGGGTCTAGTGCAATTGAGTAGGGCTGAAAGTAGAGGGGACACTGTAGAGAGCCAGGTGGTGTGGAGAGGCAAGTGAAAAGGAGACTGGCAGGGAAAGTGCCAAGCTTTGCAGGAGGTGTTCGGGAGAAGAGTGAGGGTGAGAGTAGAGGGCAACCAGACTAAGAGTAGAGAGTACATTGGAATACAATCAGGTTGTGCAGAGGATGGTGAGAAAGAGCTGGGCTCAGGGTGGAGAAAGAGAACCAGGGTGAGAATTAAGGGGGTAATAATGAATGGCACTTAAAGTGGCAAATGTGAACAGTTATGGCACTTCTATAATACCTTCTTTCATGCTGTTCAATCACCACATCAACTATCACAAACCCACTGCTCCTTATTTGATATGATTAGTCATATTTATACTAAATTTCTTTAAAAATATCATGACTTCTATCTATAGCTTTTAACAATAAGAGCTACGTAACAATTTTGTCAATAATGAATCCTTAACGGCAATGTATTTATGATTACAATCAAACAATATAATCTCAACCCACCAGCAAAAATTGTGAGATCCTGTAGGAAATGGATCTATAAAAATGGAGAAAACCCCAATGCTGGTTAATCTTCACAGAATATATCCACTTTGATCACAGATTGCTGCTTTCTTGACTAAAAGTTAAAAATCACCCCTGATCTAAAACATTCTCTAGATGGAGCCTTGGTTTAAATATACACGGAACTTATTGTCAGAGACAAATCATTAACAGGGAGGAAAGCTCCCCACAAAAATGCAGCAGTCTCTGTGATGAGAGCTTGCTCTTTTCCAGTAGCTGCTGCCATTGGGTGAGAGTTCAAGGTCGCAATCTGCTCAGAAATAAAATGTAAACCAGACCCAAACCTGACCCAGTCACAGCCGATGCCTAACCATTTAGTTCGTACCCTACTTGACCATTGCCATAAATATAACGGTCTCAAATATGGCTAGATGCCTTAGTGTTTCTCTCCCAGCTCTCTATAGATCACCTTATTCAGGGATTTATCCTGGCACCAAGATACTTCTCAAATTCTCCAGAATTGATAAAATATAACATTACCATTAAAAGACCATGGCTCGACAGCATTAAAAATAAAACTCTTATTTCTGCAGGTCATATAAGTGCCTGTCATTTTACCTGTATTGACCTCAACGCCTGTTTTCGTACAAAACTTCTCAAGGACCTTGAGGTTTATCGATATGCCCTTGAGAGAGTCACTAAGGTGATTTTAAATTAGTCTTTTAAACATTAAACAAAATGCAAAGAAACATTTTAAAATATGCATATGATTGAAGTAAAAACTGTAATATTACATTCATACAGCACAGAATCATATCTGCCTCATCCATCACCCCAGCAGCACACTGCAGGCACCCACCACTCTCTGTGTATAAAACCTGCCCCACTCATCTCCTTTGAACTTTCAAACCCTCAACTTAAATGCATGCCCTCTACTATTAAATCTTTCAACCCTGGGAAAAAGATACTGGCTGTCTACTCTATCTATGCCTCTCATAATCTTGTAAACTTCTGTCAGTTCTCCCCTCAGCCTCTACTGCTCCAGAGAAAACGACCCAAGTTTGTCCAACCTCTAATCCAGGCAGCATCCTGATAAACCTTTTCTGTACCCTCTCCAAAGTCCTTCCTATAATGGGGCGACCAGAATTGAATGCAACATTCCAGATGCGGTCTAACCAGAGTTCTATAAACCTGCGACATAACTTATTGATTCTTGAACTCAATGTCTCAACTAATAAAGGCAAGCATGCCATATGCCTTCTTTACCACTCTATCAACGTGTGACCACTTTCAGGGAGCTATGGATTTGGCCCCCAAGAATCCCTCTGTACATCAACACTGTGAAGCTTTATGGTTGATGGATTGTTCTTGAAGTAATTCAAGAAAAGAGCAGCCAAGTTTCAACAGGAGCCTCCTTCAAGCACCAAAATGGTAAAGACCAGATAAAAAGCAAACTGCTGTTGGAACTCAGTGGGTCAGGCAGCATCTGTGGAGGGAATTGGATGGTCGATGTTTCTGGTGGAAGCATGAAGGATTCATTTCCTTCTACAGATGTTGCCTGATCCACTGAGCTCCTCCAGCAGTTTCTTTTTGCTCCAAATTCCAGCATCTAAAAATTGGTAAATTGGTTTATTATTGTCACATGTACTGAGGTAAAGTGAAAAGCTTTGTTTTGCTTGCCATTCATACAGATCATTTCATCACATCAGTGCATTGAGGTAGTACAAGGGAAAACAATAACAGAATGCAGAATAAAGTGTTACAGTTACAGAGAAAGTGCAGTGCTGGTAGACACTAAGGTGTAAGGCCATAACGAGATAAATTGTGAGGTCAAGCGTCCATCTTATCATTCAACAGACTTATAACAGTAGGATAGTAGCTGTCCTTGAGCCTGGTGGTACATGCTTTCAGGCTCTTGTATCTTCTGCCCGTTGGGAGGGGGAAGAACAAAGAACGCCTGGGATGGGTGTGGGGTCTTTGATCGTGTTGCCTACTTTACCAAGGCAATGAAAAGTGTAGACAGCCCATGGAGGGGAGGCTGGTTTCCTTGATGTGCTGAGCTGTGTCCACAACTCTCTGTCATTTCTTGTGGCTCTAATGACCAGATAATCTCTTTTTAAAACGCGTTGACTTTATTTAGTTATTCTGCGCGTGAAACTATGATGACAGGGCAGTTTAATAACATACAACTTCATAAGCATTTTGTATTAAATACACAGGCCAAAGGAATTCATGACCATCCAAGACCAGAGAGTAAATCAGAAACAGAAGCAAGAAGAAGTGCTGTTAAAAGACGACTGTCCTCTCCACATTTTACACACAAAAAGCGGCACATGGAATCAGAGGTAGGAAATGCACTACAGTAGACTTGGTATCTAAGTCACAATAGAGTACTCTGTTAATTGTCCATTGGATTGCAATAATGTGCGACAGGACTAAAGCCTCGTACTCTGCTCACTACCTTTCTCAGTTGAACCTCCAGATTCACCCACATTATGTGATCATCAGTAATGCTGCCAACAACAGTTTCTCCACTGCCCCAAAGGTCACTCCTCAGATCTCTCTTCACTTAACCTAGCCCTGCCAACAATTGTAGGAAGATGAATTCACTGTCATTTTGCCTCACTTCTGCTTCCAATGAATCTGCATGCTGGCCAAACAGACAAAGTTACAACTTCCTGCTTTCATTGTAACAATGCTCAAAACTCCACGTAAAGTTATTCTGCTTTGTAACTCTCTGCTCTGTGCACACATTTAATGCATCATTGATTTGTGGACAACTCGTAAACACCTGTGACAGAAAGGATTTATAGTCTCATCCAAACATGTGTCTTAATCATTCCAGCCACACAAAGTATATTTAAATACTGCCTCCAGTCTCACTGTCTCAGGAAAATCTTCTGTTGCCTGAGGCCAGATATAGAGTCATAGAGTTATACAGCAAGGAAACAGGCCCTTTAGCCCAACTTGTCCACAGTGACCTAGGTGTCTGCCTGCCCTTGTCCCATTTGCCTGTGTTTGGCCCATATCTCTCTAAACCTTTCCTACCCATGTACCTGTCCAAGTGCTTTTTTTTAACTTTGTAATTGCCCCTGTGTCTACCATTTCCTCTGGTAGTAGTTCATTCCATATACACACCATCCTCTGTGTGAGAAACCTGCCCCTCAGCTCACCTTAAACCTATGCCCTCTAGTTTTAGACTTCCCTACCCTAGGAAAAAGACTGTGACCATCCATTTTATCTATGCCTCTAATCATTTTATATACTTCTATAATGTCACCCCTCAGCCTCCTTCGCTCCAGGGAAAACTGTCCCAGCCTATCCAGCCTCTCCTTATAACTGAAGCTCTCCGGTCCTGGCAACATCGTTGTGAATCTTTTTTGCACCCTCTCTAGCTTAACCACATCCTTTCGATAGCATGGTGACTAGAACTGCAGATGCGGTCTCATCAATGTCTTGTGCAGTTGTAACATGACATCCCAACTCTTGCATTCATTGTCCTGACCAATGAAGGCAAGTGTGCTATATGCCTCCTTCACCACCCTGTCTAACTGTGTCTCCACTTTTAGGGAACTCTATTCCCTGTTTTACAACATTCCCCAGAAAGCTGTCATTTACTGTCATATGCCCTGGTTTAACTACCCAAAAAGCATCACTTTGCACTTGTCCGAGTTAAGTTCCATTTGCCATTCCTTTGCCTCCTTTCCAATTTGATCTAGATCCTCTAGTAACTTTAGACACTTTCTTCACTGTCCACTCTCCACCAATTTTGGTGTCATTCGCAAACTTGCTAATCATCCAAATCATTAATATATATATATATATATATATATATATATATATATATATATATATGACAAACAACAATATTACCTATTTTAATCAGCATCTGCATAAAGGAATCTTGATAATACATCCACTGTTGCACTCTGCTTGGATGCTTTACTTCCAGTATTGTAATCATATATATATTTACAATTCAATACAGTAATCATAGTAACAAATGTCAGTGCATTCTTGAGGCCTCCACTGTGGGAAATGTGGGCCTGGATGCAAAAATGGCCCACAAGCATTTGTTATTGGTGACCAACGTAAATGTTCTGTCAACATTTCGGGTCAAGACCCTTTGTAGAGTTCAGATGAAGGGTCTCGACCTGAAACATCAGCTGTTCACTTCCCTCCGTAGATGTTGCCTGACCCACTGAGTTCCTCCAGTGTTTTCTGTGTTGCTCCAGATTCCAGCATCTGCAGTCTCTTGTGTCTTCAATGTAAATGTTCTGTCTGATAGCAAGTGAAAGAATCTTGAGCTCTCAGATATGATTGCCAATGCTTCCTTCTCAATCTGAGAACAGTTACCCTTACTCATTGTTTGTGTGTGGTGCAAAAGCATTAGGCTTTTCAGCATTGTGGGATTTGTGGTAACATTGATATATTGGAAGGAAAACAGGTATATCCGTTGTCTCAAGAAAACACAAGTGATAGATCACAAGATAAGAGTGATTCACATGCTCCACAACAGCTTAGCAGAGTTCGTTAGCCACGGGTAAGGTACCAGAAGACTGGAGGATAGCTAATGTTGTCTCCCTATTCAAAAAGAGTAGTAGAGATAAACTTGGAAGCTGCAGACCAGTGAGCCTAAGAGCAGTGTTAGAGAAAATTCTGACGTACAGGATTTTTGTTCACTTGGAAAGGCAGGCACTGATTCGGAGAAATCAGTATGGTTTTATGCAGGGGAGATCACATCTCACAAATCTGATTGAGCTTCTTCAGGAGGTAACTTAAAAAATTGACAAAAGCAGCACGGTAGACATGGTATACATGGACTTCAGTAAGGCTTTTGACAAGGTCCTGCATGGTAGGTTGGTCCAGAAGGTTAAGGTCCAAGGGGACCGAGGCATGTTTGCAAAGTAGATCCAAAATTGACTTCGTGATAGGAGGGAGAGTTGTAGTGGTGGATGGGTGTTTTTCTGACTGGAAGTCTGTAATGCTGTACGATTCTATGCTTCTATGACTCTTTGAAAACAAGCCCAGCCTATCCAACCTCTCCCCATAACTAAAGTCCCCCAATCCAGATAATGTCCTGCTGAACCTCCTCTCTCCGGTGCAGCCACATCTTTTCTGTATTGTCGTGACCAGAACAACACACAATATTCCAAATGTGGACTAACTAGTGTTTTGTAAAGTTGCAACATCATGTCTCAACTTTTATACTCTATGCCCCGACCTATGAAGGAAAGCATTCTTCACCACCCTATTGACCTGTGCTGCCACTTTCAGGGAATGATGGACTTGAACCCCAAGGTCCCTCTGCTCATTAAATTCTACTTGTCAATGCTCCACCCAATTTCCCATCTGATCTAGATCCTGTTGTAGTTTTAGACAACCTTCCTCACTATCCACAACACTAATTTTCATGTCACCCACGAACTTACTAATCATTTCTCCTATATTCAAATCCAAGTCGTTATCATATATCACAAATAACATGGATCCCAGTATCAATCCCTGTGGTACACCACTCGTCATAGACTTCCAATCAGAGAAGCATCCTTTCTCCATCACTGCCTCCTATAACCAAGTCAATTTTGGATCCAATTAGCCAGCTCGTCTTGGATCCCATTACTGTTCTGGCTCAAAGTACTAAAATCCATAAAGACAATGTCTACCAGCCTGCCTTCATCAATCTTCTTAGTTACCTCTTAAAAAGACTCATTCAAATTAGTGAAAGAGGATTCCCACTGCACAAAGCCATGCTGATTATCCCTGATCAGTCCCTGCCTTTATTTTAGGAGTTTCTCTAATAACTGCCCTACCACTGATGTAAAGCTCACCGGCCTATGGTTACCTGGTTTATCCCTGCTGCCCTTCTTAAATAAAGGAACAGTAATAGCTGTCCTCCAGTCTCCTGATACCTTGCCTGTGGCTAACAAAGATGCAAACACCTCCGTCGGGGCCCCAGCTTTCTCCTCCCATGCTTCCCATAACATCCTGGAATGAATCTCATCTGTTCCTCGGTATTTATCAACCCTTAAGCATTCCATCTAAGCTTTGGTTCAAAGCAAATGCCCCCAGCCATATTGGGGGAAAAAAATGCCTGACAGAATTAGGAGTGGGACTTGGATCGATGCTGATCAGGACAATCTGTCAGTGTGTAGTAGCTGTGTTATGCTTTTAAGGATGCCTGGTGTATGTATGTATGTATGGGGGGAAGAGGGGGAGAGTGTGAGTGTTGGACAAAGGTTGAGCAAATTAAGTATTTCACAGGTTCAAGTGATGGTAAAATGCAGTTTATATTAAAGTGCATCTGAATGTTTGCCTGATCAATTTCAAACCTGTAAGTTCCTAACCAATCAGTGTTTTAAAATTGAATGAAGACATTCAGTTATCCTGAATGAAAGGAAAGGCAAAAGAATTCTCTCTATATTGTAGGCAGAAGAGAAAGGGTAGTTGTTTTAATCAACTAGAAATGGATGTTACTTTGACCTCTAGATGGCTTTAAAGTTAAAATTCAGTTATGATACCTGGTTCTCAGTCAATAAAGTGGTGTTTTAATTTAGTTGCAGTGAGAAATTGCTTTTGTTTCATCCAGTCTAAACTAGAATATAATGCCATTGTTTAGTTTTAATTCAAACATTTAAGCACTGTTTAATCCAGTTATTGCAAGTCTGAGTGCTATGTTTTGGATGAGCTCCACTCAAATGGAAGTTTTGTCAGGAAATAAGAAGAAATAATAAATTAGGTTGATTAAAGATGTTAGATGTAGTTTTAAAAGTTCTGTTCCAGATCGGTTTTGTGCGAGTTTTTAAGTTAAGTTGTCGAAGGATGAAATCAAAATTTTGCAGCAGTGTTATCGTTTATTATAGCAATGGTAGTACCATCCAAACACTGAAGCACCCCAATCTACCAACTGGCTTTCAGAATTGGGGCAAGTACTTCAGGGTAGTTTAATTTAATAGTGGCTTCTCTGGGGAGGTTAGTCAAGGGCCAAAAGGGAGAAATTGAAGTGGCACATTGGGGACAATGGAAGATTGTGAGAGCCGACAAGACATTTTGAACCTTACAATCCATTGTCACGACGGCAGGAATATGACCCTACTGAGCTCATACTGCAGCACCTGAATGTTGGCTACTTGTTGCTTCTGCTGGAATGGATTTGGGGGCATCAGTCATCAGAGTGATTGGGTTCACATCTTCTACCACTGGGTTCACATGATAGCCACCACTTCCGTACTGGAAACAGTGAGACCTTAATCCCCACAGAATATCCCTTGTCGAGTTGTTCCTTTTTCTCAGACAATGAAACCAAGTTATCTCTTGGACTTTATATGTTTAACAAATCTACTAGGTTTATTTCATCATATTTTATATCAAACATACGACTGTGTACATATAAACAGTTTTCACAAAGACAAGTGTTGACCGTGAAAAATATGAATGTAAAAATGTACAAAAGAAACCAATCTTTCTGGTAGGCTTCCCTGTGCAGCAAAATTGCAAACCCGTCAGTCTTACTCTGTGGATCAGGGTCCTCACTTGAGTCCTCTGAATCAGAACTCTGAGTGGCTTTGCCCTCGGAAGAACTGGTGCCTCCATACTCATCTCCCCCTGTACCGAGTCTTGCCATGTTTCTCACCTCACTTCTCTGTGTCGAAGTTACAAAGTGCCAGTATGTGAGCTGGTGCCTGCAGATGTGAAATTATCTTCATCGTTATGTGGTTCTTGCTTTTCCCATATTTCCCATTGGACCACTGGTTAGAAATGAGAAAAGCACAAAGACAGAGTTTTGTGAGGGGAGTGCAGAGGATATTGGTATTGCTTTATTATTATTGTCATTTGTACCAAGGTACAGTGAAAAACTTGTCTTGCATACCGATCGTACAGGTCAATTCATTACACAATGCAGTACATTGAGTTAGTGCAGAGTGCATTGAGGTAGTACAGGTAAAAACAATAACAGTACAGAGTAAAGTGTCACAGCTACAGAGAAAGTGCAGTGATAGGTGCATGGTTAAGCAGCTTGTAAATAGGAGAAAGTATGGGTTGAGCATTAGGTGGTACATGAGGAATGGATATGAGCAAGCTGTCACCTCTGATGCTCTCAGCCTATTCACTGACCATGGCCTGATCAACCGTCAGCCCAGTGATGTCAAGCACCATATCCTCCAATAGGGTTGGAACATACAGGCAAGGTTGTTCACTCCTGATAGTTTGTGCTGGCTCCAGTTGTTTGTTGTCCATCCAACAAGGAAAGATGTACATCACGTTGTTTAATGGGGTTGAATCAAGTCAGTGTCATGGTTCAATACCTGATATCTTGTGCAAGCTGAAGGCAGTGGGTATGAGGCTTGTGGCAGCAACAAAATGTGTGAGGATTATGGAGATCGAGTGTTAGCTATGAGTCAGGACTGAGAAAGGTTGTTGGTGAGTGATGGGGATGTGGTCATTACCCTGAAGGATGTGTTTGCTAACCATTCCAACTTCTTCCAGCATTACATCAATCAATCCTCAGAGGTACACTCCTAGAATTGACCTCCAGAGCTATCTGCACGCTATGCTTTTTGAACATGTATCTGGAAGACCTCCCTGCTTCTTGAACATCTCTCTTCCTTCCCACCACCTACACCAAGGCCTCCAACACTCTGTCCAAAAACTTTGGAGCCCATTCCTTTCCATATGATGCCACCCTTCACTGTTACCAAGGTCAGCACCGTGTGTAGAACACCTGGTGGCTTCTGCTCCAGCCGCAGTGCACGTGCACTTAAAGAGATACATTTTGTTCTTAAACAGTGTGGATTAGCTTTATCCAGTGCTAAACACTCACCATATTGGTCTCAATGCAGATCACACTACCTGGGTGCTGCAAACAATAATGATTAGTCAGCAGTACAAAGATAGCTTGGTGCCTGTAGTACATCAGACAGGAGTGAGTTAATCATATTACTTAAAAACAGAAAATGCTGGAAACACTCAGCAGGTCAGGTGGTGCCTTTGAACTGAAATGTTAACTCTTTTTCTTTTCAGGAAATGCTGCCTTTTCTGGTAGCCTTTGCAGCATCTTCTGTTTTTATTTTAGATTTCCAGCATCTAAAATGTTTTGAATTTCATTTACAGTTAATCCTGCTTCTTGTTTCCAGTGAGTGTTTCCGTGTGCTCTCATTGTTTAATGCCCATCTCACCGACTGACTGTAGAATGTGAGAGATCCAAAATGATAAAGCTTTCTACGTTCAGGCACGGTAGTGTAGCGGTTAGCATAACACTTTACAGTGCCAGCGGCCCGGGTTCAATTCCCACTGCTGTCTGTAAGGAGTTTTACGTTCTCCCCGTGTCTGTGTGGGTTTCCTCTGGGTGCTCCGGTTTCCTCCCACATTCCAAAGACGTACGGGTTAGGAAGTTGTTGGCATGCTATGTTGGCACCAGAAGTGTGGTGACACTTGCAGGCTGCCCCCAGAACACTCTACACAAAAGATGCATTTCACTGTGTGTTTCGATGTATATGTGACTAATAAAGATCATATCTTATCTTACTCCCATGAGAAAAATGGCTGTATGTTATAAATAGTAAGATTTACTTACAGGTCAACATTTTGTGCAGAAAGACAAACATTACTGTTGATAAATGTTGAAATTCCCTCTAATCTTTTAACATCAAATACATCTAAAATGTGAAGCACAATCCTTCTGGGTTTTTTTTGCACTGTTTACCACAATTAATCTTTTTGTTATATGATTCATTCCAGGCAAATAGATACCATGACAGTGGTGGTCCCTTCAACAGCCTCCACCACTTGCCTTGCATGGAAGCTCCAGATAGATATGGCATAATAACAGAACCAAGCTTTCCCATTCCAACGCATCACTACTCCCCTTTTCAAAATACGGAGCCTTACAAGCCTACTTATGACCCCAGCAACAACATAGGAGAGATGACTTCACCACTTCAGAAGGTCTGCAATCCACGGATCTATATGCCTCGAGGTTCCTGTGGCTATGATTTTGCTGTGCCTGGTTACATGGGCTCCAGCACTTACCCAGCTCTTTACAAAGATACTGGTAATATACAATCTGAGGCTGACCCAGGAAAGATGTGCATGCAGCTTAATGGATCCCAGCATAGCATGGGTTCTTTGAATGTCCATGATCGGAACTTTGATGTACCAAATAAACATCATGGATGGAAGCAAATATTGAAAGGAGGATATGGGGACAGGAATGACTGTGGGCATATCGCACCCAATGCCAGTCATTATTACAATGGAGAATACCCTTGCAGAATAGCTGGTTCTGGATCTACTCCTCCAGCTTTACAAACTATCATAACCACAACTACCAAGGTCTCCTATCAAACTTACAAACCTATGAGCAAGTTTGGTGATAATATTTGTGATGCCAAAAATCTTCCAAACTGCAACCATTTGGCAGACATCATGCCTCCTACCATTTATCCTGAGACAAAGTTCCAAGAGGACAATGGTGTGATCAAGTCATCCCTAGCCTATCAACAGGAAGGAACTTCTAAAACAGAGTGGGCTGAAGGCCTGGAAAACTACAGATATGGAAGTTGTTCCACAAACTCCTATCCTGAGCGATTAGTTCATCCCTTCAGGTGTGATACTGGAGAATACTGAAAACAAACTGAACAAATATTTGCATTGAGTTGAATATAATTGTTGTCATTGTCACTGATCATGGTTCCCATCCTTTATACAGAACCTACCCCTTGGATTGATGTACATAAAGATCAATATTTCAATCCACTAAAGACCTGGCTTGCAAGAGATGCCATGCTAATCTAAATAGAAAGCTATGTGTGCATTAAGGATTACAATTTTAGTCCTGTTGTTAACTAAAATGTACACTACCTTTGAAATGCTTCAATGAAAACCTGGTGAATTGATCTGTAATTGAACTATAAGTTAACCTGGAACCTTCAAAATAAGCCCGAGAAAGCCCCGTAAAACAAGGAACAAACCCGAGTGGAATTCATTGAACTGAACTGTTCCCAAATCTTCAAAAATGTTTCCTTTAGTTCTTGACCAACCTGAAACACTTCAGGTATAAAACTGTAATTCAAACCATTGAGGCTTGCCTAGCTAAAGATAATAATTATTTCATCTCTTCCATATATCCATGTTAATATCCTTCACCGTCAACACTTATCATTATGGAAGCTATTGGTATATGCACAGTTAAATGCTTGATATAAAAATATGGTGAAATAAACTGATTAGATTTGTTAAACGAGTACAGTCCAGGAGGCCTGGGTATGAATTGAAATGTTGAATGTCACAGCATCATGTGTTTTTGTTTAAATCCTCAGAGGGATAAGAACATAAGAAATTGGAGCTGCACTAGGTTCCTTGAGTCTGCTCTGCCATTCCACAAGATCATGTGCAATATCCTACCTCTGTGCCATTTTCCTGCATTATCCTCATATCCCTTGATATCCTTTGGGACTAGTTCCAACCAAGTCTGCCCAGCTGCTTCAGCTGTAAGGTGAGGTAGCAGCAGTTAGCACAGATGTTAGGAGCCAAGGAGCCTAGTCCACTGTGGCATCCAAGGATCCTTGAATGTTTTGGAGTCCAATTTGCTTTCTGCCTTTAAAGGTAGATCCCTTTGCTCATTGGGTGACAAGGAATGGGATGCATAGTTTCATCCATTACAACCACAAATAGATGGAGTGAGATTGACATAATCCACAGCTGAGGGATACTGGCCTTTATGTGTCAGCAGCCCCATTGGACAGGTCTTCCATTCTCCCGTCTGTGCTTATGTCCACACTGCAATATTGAATTTCAGACAGGAAACTGGGTTCAGCTGGTAAAGCTTCAGAAAAATGGAAGCTTTTACCTTTCACTCAATTTCAGATGTCAGATATAAAAAGAATTAGAATAGAATTGGCACCTTTCGAGTCCTTGGGATGCCCCAAGTTCTTCCACACCAATAAAGCACATTTGACATTGGTCCTTAGAAAATATACCATTGATTTTTGATGCATCAAAACATTTAGCAATTACATCAGATCTGGTTTTATTTTCTCATTTTCTTTTAGTAGAGAAGGAGGCTGTTTGGCCCATCAAGTCTATACTGGGTCAGTCCCATTCCCCCAGCTGTTTCCCTGGAACCTATTCTCTCTCACATGCCCATCAACTCCCCCCTCATTCTCCCACTGCCCACCTACATTAGAGGCAATTTAAACCAGCCAACTAACCAATCAATCTATCAAACAGTCATCATTGGGATGCAGGAAGAAATAGAGAAACCCACGGTCATAGGGAGAACATAAAACTACACAGACAATTCCCAGGGTCAGAAATGGACACAGATCGCTGGAGTTGTGCAGTAGTGACACTAACTGCCACATCACTGTGCTACCGAGAATAGCTAAATTGCTCCAAAAATCATTTGAAACAGTGTCAGGATGACTCACACCCAGAAAGAGGCTTTAAAAAGAGACCTGCACAGTTCCTGACAGGACAACAGGGAGATTTGGAGCAGGACCTTTGAAAAGAGGTGAGTCTCTGTGCCTATGCTTGTGAGCTTCACCTTGCAGAGTCGGGAGTTGGAGGGAGATTTGGAGCAAGACCTTTGAAAAGAGGTGAGTCTCTGTGCCCGTGCTTGTGAATTTCACTTTGCAAGAGTCTAAACAAGGCACATTTGCCATTTGCAAATTGTTACCAGTTGATTGGCTTATTAACAGCAGCAAATAAAGGGAAGGCAGGTACTGTATAAGCAAAGCAGCCAGTATTGCAGTGGGCCAGTGTCAGAGTGGGGGTATTGAGGTTTTGGCTCAAGAGGCTTCTGTGAGAAGAGGTGAAGGTAAGTTCCTTTTTTTTCTTTGATTTGGTGTTTCCTTTAGTGCCAGGCCAGGGTAGTGAGAATGGCTCTGGGGTCAGTGGTGTGCTCAGCTTGTGAAATATGGGAGTTCTGGGAGACATCCAGTCTCCCTGATAACTACATCTGCATTTGGTGCATCCAGCTGCAGCTCCTTGCAGACCCTGTTAGGGAACTGGAGCTGCAGCTGGATGACCTTTGGCTCCTATGGGATAATGAGGAGTTCATAGATAAGAGCTACAGGGAGGCAGTCACTCCTAAGCTGCAGGAGGCAGGTAGCTGGCTGACTGTCAGGAGGAGGAAGGAGAATAGGCAGGTAGTGCAGAGTACCCCTGTAGCTATTCCCCTCAGTAACAGGTATACCACTTTGGATACTGTTGGGGTGGGGGGTAATGACCTACCAGGGGAAAGCCACAGTGACCAGATCTCTGGTACTGAGCCTAGATGTGTGGTGCAGAAGGGAAGGGGAAAGAAGAGGGCAGTAGTGATAGGGGATTCCATAATAAGGGGGCAGACAGGAGATTCTGTGGATGTGAAAGAGTGTCCCAGATGGTATGTTGCCTCCTGGGAGCCAGGGTCAGGGGTGTCTCAGATCAGGTCCACAGCATTCTGAAGGGGGAGGGTGAACAGCCAGGGGCTGTGGTACATATTGGTACCAATGACATAAGTAGGAAAAGAGATGAGGATTCCTGAAGAGGGAATATAGGGAGTTAAGAAGCTGAAAAGCAGGACCTCAAGGGTAGTAATCTCTGGATTGCTGCCTGTGCCATGTGCCAATGAAAGTAAGAATAGGATGATTTAGTAGATGATTGCATGGCCGAGCAATTGGGGCAGGGTTTCAGATTCATTGATCATTGGGATCTCTTCTGGGGAAGGTACGACTGTACAACAAGGATGGGTTACACCCGAACTGGAGGGGGGGGGGGGGGGGCAATATTTTTGCAGGCAAGTTTGCTAGAACTGTTGTGGAGGGTTTAAACTGGTTTGGCAGGAGGACGGGAACCAGAGTGATAGGTTAGAGGTTGGTGTGTTTAGTGGTTGGTGTGTTTAGTGTACAAGTAGATGCAGAGTGTGGAAAGACTGTGAGGAAGGATAGGCATTTGAAAGGGCAAAACTGCAGTCAGTTGGATGGGCTGAAGTGTGTCTACTTTAATGCAAGAAATATCAGGAAGAAGGGTGAACTTAGATCATGGGTAAGTATGTGGAACTATAACGTGATGGCATTTACAGAGACTTGGCTGTTGCAAGGGCAGGAATGGCTGCTGGATATTCCAGGCTTCAGATGTTTTAAAAGGGACAGGGACGGAGGTAAAAGAGGTGGGGGAGTGGCTTTGCTGATCAGGGACAATGTCACAGCTGTAGAAGGGGAGGATGTCCTGGCGGGATTGTCTACTGAGTCAGTGTGGGTGGAAGTCAGAAACAAGAAAGGAGTGATCACTCTATTGGGAGTATTCTACAGACCCCTAATAGCAGCAGAGACACTGAGGAGCAGATCAGGAGGCAGATTTTGGAGAGGTGCAAAAATAACAGGGTTGTTGTCATGGGTGATTTCAACTTCCCTAATATTGATTGGCACCTCCTTAGTGTAAAGGGGATAGATGGGGCAGAGTTTGCTAGGTGTGTCCAGGAAGGATTTCTGACACATTATGTGGACAGGCCGACTAGGCAATGAGCCTGATCAGGTTTCAGACCTCTCGGTGGGAAAGCATTTTGGAGACAGTGACCATAACTCCTTGACCTTTACCATAGCCTTGGAGAGGGATAGGAGCAGACAATATGGGAAGTATATAACTGGGTGAGGGGGAGTTATGATGCTATTAGGCAGGAACTTGGGATTGTAAATTGGGAACAGATGTTCTTGGGGCAGTGCACTGTGGAAATGTGGAGGTTGTTTAAGGAATACTTGCATGGGGTTCTGGATGGGTTTGTCCCATTGAGGCAGGGTAAGGATGGTAGAGTGAAGGAACCATGGTTGACAAGAAATGTAGAATATCTTGACAAGAGGAGGAAAGAAGCTTACCTGAGGTTTGAAAAGCAAGGATCAGACAGGGCTCTGGAGAGTTACAAGGTAGCCAGGAGGGGGCTTAAGAATGGACTTGGGAGAGCTAGGAGGGGGCATGAGAAGGCCTTGGCAAGTAAGATCAAGGAAAACCATAGAAAAATACAACAGGAGGGAAGGTTTTAGATTTTTGGATCATTGGGATCCCTTCTGGGGAAGGTGGGACCTGTACAGAGAGGATGGGTTACACCCGAAGCCGAGGGAGGCCAATATCCTTGCAGGCAGGTTTGGGAGGGTTTAAACCAGTTTGTGAGGGGGATGGGAACCAGAGGGGTAGGTCAGAGGATGAAGTGGATGGGGAAAAGTCAGATCTATCATGTAGAGAGGCTTTGAGGAAGGAGAAGCAGACTACAGGGTATAAAAGTAAAAAGGTGGATGGGCTAAAGTGCATTTACTTAAATTCAAGAAGTATCAGGAATAAGGGTGATGAACTGAGAGCTTGGTTAAATACATGGGATTATGATATTGTGGCTCTTACAGAGACTTGGCTGTCACCAGGGCAGGAATGGGTATTGAATATTCCTGGATTTCAGTGTTTTAAAAGGGATGGGGGGAGGGGGGGGTAGAGAAGAGGGGGAGGGGTGGTGTTACTGGTCAGGGATACATTATCCACCTTTTCTACAGCTGTAATGTAGAAGGATCCTCTAGAGTCAGTATGGGTGGAAGTTAGGAACAAGAAAGGAGCCGTTACCCTACTGGGAATATTCTATAGGCCCCCTGGTAGCAGCAGGGATACTGAGGGGCAGATTTTGGAAAGGTGCAAGAATAACAGGGTGGTTATCATGGAAGACTTCAACTTTCCAAATATTGATTGGCACTTGCTTAGTGCCAAACGTTTAGACAGGGTAGAGTTTAAGTGTGTCCAGGATGGATTCCTGTTACAGTATGTTTACAGGGCAACTGGAGGGAATGCCATATTAGATCTAGTATTAGGTAATGAACTGGGTCAGGTGACAGATCTCTCAGTGACCGCTCCATAACCTTTAGCATTGTCATGGACAAGGATAGGAGCAGAGAGGACAGGAAGATATTTAATTGGGGAATGGCAAATTGAGGCTATAAGGCTAGAACTTGAGAGTGTAAATTGGGATGACACTTTTGAAGGGAAATGTACTATGGAGATGTGGTCGTTGTTTGGGATCTCTTGCAGGATGTTAGGGATAAATTTGTCCCAGTGAGGCAGAGAAAGAATAGCAGGATGAAGGGACCATGGGTGACAAGAGGTGGAACAAGTAGTTAGGAAGAAGGCAGCATACATAAGGTGTAAGCAGCGAGGATCAGATGGGGCTCGTGAGGAATATAGAGAGCAAGGAAGGAACTTAAGAAGGGGCTGAGGAGAGCAAGAAGGGGACATGAAAAGTCTTTGGTGAGTTGGGTTAGGGAGAATCCCAAGGCTTTTTTCATGTATTTGAAGAGCAGAAGGATGACGAGAGTAAAGGTAGGACTGATTAGAGACAAAGGTGGGAAGATGTGCCTGGAAGCTGTGGAAGTGGGTGAGGTTCTCAATGAATACTTCTCTTCAGTATTCACCAAAGAGAGGGGCCTTGATAATGCTGAGGACAGTGTTGGTAAGGTTAATGTTCTGGAGCATGTAGACATCAAAAGAGGATGTGTTGGAGGAGTTAGAAAATATTAGGACAGATAAGTCCCCTGGGCCTGATGGTATATTCCCCAGGCTGCTCCGCAAGGCGAGGGAGGAGATTGCTGAACCGTTGGCTAGGATCTTTGAATCCTCATTGTCCACAGGAATGCTACCGGAGGATTGGAGGGTGGCAAATGTTGTCCCCTTATTCAATAAAGGTAGTAGGGATAGTCCAGGGAATTAGACCAGTGAGCCTTGCGTCTGTGGTGGGCAAGCTGTTGGAAAGGATTCTAAGAGATAGGATCTATGACCACTTAGAGAATCATGGACTGATTAGAGACAGCCAGCATGGCTTTGTGAAGGGAAGATCATGTCTCACAAGCCTAATAGGGTTCTTTGAGGAGGTGACCAGGAAGATTGAGGGTAGTGCAGTAGATGTGGTCTACGTGGATTTTAGTAAGGTGTTTGACAAGGTTCCACATGTAGGCTTCTTCAGAAGGTCAGAGGGCATGGGATCCAGGGGAGCTTGGCTGTGTGGATTCAGCATTGGCTTGCCTGTAGAAAGCAAAGGGTTGTGGTGAAGGGAGTGCATTCAGATTGGAGGGCTGTGACTAGTGGTGTCCCACAAGGATCGGTTCTACGACCTCTACTTTTCGTGATATTTATTAATGACTTGGAGGAGGGGGTGGAAGGGTGGGTTAGCAAGTTTGCAGACGACACAGAGGTCGGTGGTGTCGTGGATAGTGTGGAGGGCTGTCGAAGCTTGCAGAGGGATATTGATAGGATGCAGAGCTGGGCTGACAAGTAGCAGATGGAGTTCAATCTGGAGAAGTGTGAAGTGGTACACTTTGGAAGGACAAACACCAAGGTGGAGTACAAGGTTAATGGCAGGATATTGGGTAGTGCAGAGGAGCAGAGGGATCTGGGGGTTCATATCCACAGGTCACTGAAAGTTGCCTCACAGATGGATAGGGTAGTTATGAAAGCCAACATCCCATAAACTTTCTTAAATTGTAGGATTGAGTTTAAGAGCCACGAGGTAATGATGCAGCTCTACAAAACTCTGGTTAGACCACACTTGGAGTACTGTGTCCAGTTCTGGTTGCCTCATAGGAAGGATGTGGAAGTGTTGGAAAGGGTGCAGAGGAGATTCACCAGGATGCTGCCTGGATTGGAGGGTATGGATTGAGGAGAGGCTAAGGGAGCTAGGACTTTACTCTTTGGAGAGGAGGATGAGAGCAGACTTGATAGAGGTATACAAAGTATTAAGAGGAATAGATAGAGTGGACAGCCAGCGCCTCTTTCCCAGGGCACCAATGCTCAACACAAGAGGGCATGGCTTTAAAGTAATGTGTGGGATGTTCAAGGGAGATATCAGAGGGAGGTTTTTCACCCAGAGAGTGGTTGGTGCATGGAATGCTCTGCCTGGGGTAGTGGTGGAGGCAGATACATTGGCCAAGTTCAAGAGATTGTTAGATAAGCATAAGGAGGAATTTAAAATAAGGGAATATGTGGGAGGAAGGGGTTAGATAGACTTGGGCATGGTTTAAAGGTTGGCACAACAAGGTGGGCCGAAAGGCTTGAGGGGAGGTCAGTGTTCTACACGTATGTGAAGAATAGGAGGATGACTAGAGTTAGGGTAGGACCGATCAGGGATAAGAGGAAACGTGCCTGGAGTCAGAAGAAGTAGGGGAAGTCCTTAATGAATACTTTGCTTCAGTATTCACCAGTGAGATAGACCTTGATTGAGGCTGGTGTACAACAGGCTGATACATTAGGGCATGTCGGCATGAGGAAAGAGGACGTGCTGGAACTTTTGAAAAACATTAGGATAAGTCACCAGGGCCAGATGGGATATATCCAAGGTTATTACGGGAAGCTAGAGAAGAGAGTGCTGTGCCTTTGGTTATGATCTTTGTGTCCTCACTGGCCACAGGATTAGTGCCAGATGATTGGAGGGTGGCAATGTTGTTCCTTCCTTTAAGAAAAGGGGAAAGAATAACCCTGGGAATTACAGACCAGTGAGTCTTACTTCAATGGTGGGCAAATTACTGGAGAAGATTCTTAGAGATAGGATTTATGAGCATTTGGAGAAGCATGGGATAATTAGGGACAGTCAGCATGGTTTTGTGAGGGGCAGGTTGTGCCTCACGAGCCTGATTGTGCTTTGTCACATCTTCAAAGAATTTATTGACGAAGGTAGAGCAGTAGATGTAGTGTACATGGATTTTAGTAAGGTGTTTGATAAGGTTCCTCATAGAAGGCTCATTCAGAAAGTCAAGAGGTATGGGATCCAGGGAAACTTGGCTGTGTCGATTCAGACTTGGCTCTCCCATAGAAGACAGAGGGTGGCGGTAGATGGACTGTATTCAGCCTGGAGGTCAGTAACCAGTGGTGTTCTGCAGGGATCTGTTCTGGGACTCCTGTTCTTTGATTTTCATAAATGACTTGGATGAGGATGTGGAAGGGTGCGTTAGTAAGTTTGCTGATGACACAAAAGTTAGTGATGTGGATAGTGTAGGTTGCTGTAGATTTCAACAGGTTATGGATAGAATGCAGACCTGGGCTGATGTAGAAGACAATGGGAAGGGAGCTCTGGTGAACAAAGGGTTACTCTCTCTACTGGTAAGCAGCTTGAGCCACCTGCTCGTGTAGTCTGCTGGTGTGATGAGGAGTTGCTGAGCTGTGGGGCATCAAGGACACAAAGAAACAGTTGTGACTGACTGTGAAAGATGTGTTAACATGTCTGGCTGCACACTGCAGCCTCTGCTTGACCAATGGTAGCATGAGCTGGTCAAGCATACCCAAATATGGGTATTCCTGTGCAGTAGGTGGACACCCACTGGAGAACAATGTATTTAAGTTTGTTAGCACCCTGTATTCCTTGAGTCGGGCTACGTGCAGGGAGGAGCAGCACTGAATGTTTGCTCATCCGTGTACCCCCTACTCCGCTAGCGTTAAACAATAAGAACTTTTTGTACACTCTTGATTCTGTTGTTGTCTGCTTTATTACAGTGCAGGTCGACTTTCACACTGAAGTGGCAGATGGAGTTCAAACTGGAAAGGTGTGAAGTGATACATTTAGATCGAATTTGAAGGCAGAATACAAGGTTAATGGCAGGACTCTTAGCAGTGTGGAGGAACAGGGATCTGGGGGTCCATATCCATATCCATATCCCTCAAGGTTGCCATACAGGTCAATAGGGTTGTTAAGAAGGCATATGGTGTGTTTGCCTTCATTAGTCGGGGTATTGAGTTCAAGAGCCACAAGGTCTATAGAACTCTGGTTCAACCACACTTGGAATATTGTGTTCAGTTCTGATTTCCATATCCTTCCTATAATGAGGCAGCTTTAGAGAGGGTGCAGAGGAGATTTACCAGGATGTTGCCTGGATTGGAGAGCATGTCTTATGAGGATAGGTTGGGTGAGCTAAGGCTATTCTCTTTGGGGAGAAGGAGGATGAGAGGAGCCATGATAGGTGTACATGATGATAAAAGGCATAGATCAAGTGGACAGCCAGACTTTTTCCCAGGGTGACAATGGCTAACGTGAGGGGGCATGATTTTAAGGTGATTGGAGGATGATATAAGGAGGATGTCAGGGGTAAGTTTCTTTTACACAGACTGGTGGGTGCATGGAATGCACTGCCAGCAGAGGTTGTAGGGCAGTTACATTAGGGACATTGAACAGACTCTTAGATATTCACATGAATGATAGAGAAATGGAGGGCTACGTGGGAGGGAAGGGTTAGCTAGATCTTGGAGCAGGATAAAATGTTGGCATAACATTGTGGGCCTGTCCTGTGCTGTTGTGTTCTATGACAAAGCTAAAGTCAGCACTGCACAGTGATTATACAAACACTTCACTCCTTAAGATACACTCCTCAAGGCATCCACACAGCAGTAGCATGTTCTTGGGATGCCATGGAGGAGAGGGAGGCTGTGGGGTACAGGGAGAGAGCTCCTGGAATCAGAGCTAGCCTGGTTAGGAGGTCTTGTATATCAGGAGTTCCTGACAGGCGTGACTAGGATCAGCTCCAGGTCTGATAGTTGAATTAATGGTTGTGATTGCAACAGAGTTTACCCAGTCCCCTGATGTGCAGGCTCAGGACTTTGATGGTCCCCCTCATGAGCTCACAAGTCATTTCTCAGCACATCCTCTCGGGATGCACACTCGCCTGTCCCCACAACCAGCCACCCCAGAACTGCTCTTTCAATTGGCATTAGTCAGCAGTTTGGGGATGATCCATCTGCAGTCACAGAGACCTTGCAACATGGCTCTAGCCCATCAAAAGCCACAAGGCTGACAAATGGGGAAAGTACCAGGTGTGTAAGTTTACAAATGAATGTTATGGTATTCTGTTAATGTATGATTTGATGCAGCTGTGTTATAAATGATACTCAAGATACTGGTATTGTTCAAATGCATTCTTACTTAGGACAAGTAGCATAATCAGAGTCGTAAAGTAATACAGCATGGAAACGGGCCCTTCAGCCCAATCTGCCCAAGCCAACAAAGATGCTGATCTAAACTGGATCCATTTGCCTGCATTTGGCCCATATTGCTCAAACCTTTCCTATCCATGTACCTGTCTAAATGTCTTTTAAATATTGTTATTGTACCTGCCTCAAATATTTGTACAGAGAAGTCATACTGGTGCAGCAGCTGCTGGCATTGGTGCATACCCTGTCATACCTCATCTAATGAAGGCTATGAATATCATGTGAATATGCTCAAGCTGAACCTTGATTGAAGCTTGACAGAATGCTTTCTCCTTAAACATGATAACCTCACTGCAGCAAACCACACAATTGTGAAATATTCAGATTCACACCATTGCTGTCATGTTATTCTGGCAATGATTGCATATGATCCCCAATGCAAGGTTGATTGCTGTCCTGCAATTTTTATCCCTTCTTTGTCCAGCTCTTAAATTACATAGCTGTTTCTGGGGCAGAGAAATATGAGTTCACATATGCTCTAATGTTGGTCCTCTAGGATCCCCTCCTTCTGCAGGGGATTGAAGACGACAGGATTAGGAGAGAGTGTTGGTGAAACTTGATGGCGTGACCAGGAAAGTGTGAAGCTATACTGATCAGATCTGATTGTCAACAGTAGAGTAAAACTTTCATTGTTGACACTTAAATTGTTCCATTGTCAGTTGGTGCAGGACTTAAAATGAACCTTGAATGAAATCTCAAGGGATTTCTCATTGCTCAATGATTGCAGATATCCTAAGAGTGAAATGTTGGCTCCTCTGTATTTCCCTACCTAATGAATCCCAGTCTGATCAATATGTAGTCAAGTGCATCTAACCTGATGTGGTTCCACCATGTTGAGCTTCAGCCCAAGGCGGTTAGAAGATAGAACAGTACAGCAAGGAAAAGGCCCTTCAGCCTATGTTGTTGTGCCAAACTAATTAAACTAATGATATCTAACTAAACTAATCCCTTCTGCCTACATGTCCATATCCCTCCATTCTCTGCACATTCATGTGCCTCTCTAAGAGCCTCTTAAACACCTCCATTGTATCTGCTTCCATTAACACACTGGCAGTGCATTCCATGCACCCACCACTCTCTGTGGGGGGATGGAAAAAGAGTCTTGCCCCTCACATTTCCTTTGAACTCTTTCTCCCCCCCCCCCCCCACCTTAAATGCATGCCCTCTAGTATTAGACATTTTGACCCTGGGAAAAAGATACCAGCTGTCTATCTATGCCTCTCAGAATTTTATAAACTTCTCGGGTCACCTCTCAGACTCTGCTACTTCAGAGAAAACAGCCCAAGTTTGTTCAACCACTTCTTATAGCACCTAAGCTCCAATCCAGGCAACATCCTAGTAAGCCTCTTCTGCACCATCTCCATAGCCTCCACATCCTTCCCATAATGGGGTGAGCAGATTTGAATGCAGTACTCTAGATGCAGCCTAACCAGAGTTTTATAAAGGGTTCAAGATCTTGAGCAATGTTTAGACATATAAAGTGGCATTGATTATTGGGATACAATGTTAATGTTAAGTGACCAGTGGTGTACCTCAGGGATCTGTTCCGGGACCCTTACTCTTTATGATTTTTTTTATTATAAATGATCTGGATGAGGAAGTGGAGGGATGGGTTAGTTTGCAGATGACAAAGGTTGGAGGTGTTGTGGATAGTGTGGAGGGCTGTCAGAGGTTACAGCGGGACATAGATAGGATGCAAAGCTGGGCTGAGAAGTGGCAGATGGAGTTCAACCCAGATAAGTGTGAAGTGGTTCATTTTGGTAGGTCAAATATGATGGCAGAGTTTAGTATTAATGGTAGGATTCTAGGCAGTGTGGAGGATCAGAGGGATCTTGGAGTCTGAGTCCATAGGATGCTCAAAGCAGTTGCACAGGTTGACTCTGTGGTTAAGAAGGCATATGGTGTATTGTCCTCCATCAACCGTGGAATTGAATTTAGGAGCCGAGAGGTAATGTTGTAGCTATATAGGACCCCGGTGAGACCCCACTTGGAGTACTGTGCTCAGTTCTGGTCACTTCACTGCAGGAAGGATGTGGAAGCCATAGAAAGGGTGCAGAGGAGATTTACAAGGATGCTTCCTGGATTGCGGAGCATGCCTTATGAAAGAAGGTTGAGGGAACTCTGCCTTTTCTCCTTGAAGCGATGGAGGATGAGGGGGGACCTGATAGAGGTATATAAGATGATGAGAGGCTTTGATCGGGTAGATAAGTCAGAGGCTTCTTCCTAGGGCTGAAATGGTTGCCACAAGAGGACATAGGTTTAAGGTGCTGGGGAGTAGATATAGGGGAGATGTCAGGGGTAAGTTTTTTTTACTCGGAGTGCATGGAATGGGCTGTCAGCAACAGTGGTGTCTTTTAAAAGACTTTTGGATAGGTACATGGAGCTGAGAAAAATAGAGGGCTATGGGTCTCTAAGGTAGGGACATGTTTGACAAAGCTTTGTGGGCAGAAGGGCCTGAATTGTGCTGTAGGTTTTCTATGTTTCTATGATTGTAGTGTGGAGAGGATTGCTTGGTTTATATCATAGACCATGACTTGGCTGCCCATTAAGAAAATCATCTCACTGTTAAGAAATCCCTTGCATTCCACATGGATAATTCCCTCCTTCACTCAACTGGGGCATGATGCTGCTATACTGAGTAGGAACATAACCCTGGAGCTATCTTTGAAACATTAAAAAAAATAGGAACAACACTAGGCCATTCAGCCCTTCAAGCCTATTTTATGAATCAATACCATTACAACTGATAGCCTATCTCAATATTATATTCCCACTCTCTAACCCTGATGCCTTTTGCATCTAGAAGTCTATCTATCTCCTTTTTACTTAGAGTCAAAGATTTTCCCTCTATAACACTCTACAGGTAGAGGATTCTGTTTGACTGAAGAAATTTCTCCTCGTATCACTCCCAAATATCTTAGTAAGTATCTGAGTCAGTGACCCACCTTCTGGAACTAGAGCCAGTGGAAACATCTTCCTCTCATCCAGTCTGTCATAACTGTAAGTTCCAAGACAAACCTAGTTGACCCAATCTCCCCTTATACAAGAGTCCCACCATCCTAGGACTCAGTTTGGTAAAACTTTGCTGCACAACCTCTGTGCCAAGTATATCCTTCCTTAGACCAAAACTGCATATGATACTCTGGGTGTGGACTCACCAAGCCTGTGTATAGTAGTAGAAGGATACCTTTGTTCCTGCAATCAAACTCTCTTGCGGGGAAAGCCAACGTATTATTTGCTGCCTTAACTGCTTGCAGTTCCTACATGCTTGCCTTCAGTGACATGTGCATGAGAACACAAGTCTCATACATCAACACTTCCCAGTCTAACACCCATTTAACTAATATGCTGCCTTTATATTTTTCCCACCATAGTAGATAACTTCACCTCTATCACGTTGTACTGCAGCAGCCAATATTTTGCCCACAACTCAATCTAAGTTGCCTCTTGCTCCTGCTCCCCTTGCTTCCTCTGCTGTCCAGGCTCTGCCTCAGACCTCCAGCACTAGGTCTCCTTCCCTTACTCTGGCATCAGCTGCTATCTTCAATTAGTGAGGCTGGGCAGCACACGATGGCCTGTTTGGTGTCCTTGTCTGAACAAACTCTCATCTTGAGGAGCAGTGAATTTTCCACTATGATCCTAGTTGGTTTGGATCTTGCTGACTCTGCACTCAGCAGCTGTTTTTGGAAAGCACACTAGTGTAGCAACAGAAGGAGCAACTAGCCTTCCAGGCAGTTGCATCCTCCCTCAGAATGAACATGTATGCTTCTGGGTAACACAGCATCCACCAAGAGGAAATTCTTCTGGTGACACACAACAACCTACTCATTGAGGGAATGCAAATCTTTCCAGCTCATGAAAAAGTCCATATTGCTCATTATGGCCACGTGAGTACAGTCAATTGCTGCCTGCACTCATGGGAAGTCAGAAATGCCAGCAAATTGCAAACCCAAGAAATCATTGGTTCCACAGTGAAAGCAGGCTATGTGAAATAATTTCTCTGTGAAGATAGTGTCTGGTTGATGAAATACTGGGCAGCAAATTGGGGGAAATGGCAAGGATGCACTGTAGCCACTTGGACTGATCCTGTGCTGAGGGAAATGAGAATCACTGTGACCTTGACCAGTTTTCATGGAAAACACACAAATCCTACCAAAAATACAAGGAATGAGGAAACAAATATTAGCAAAAATATTGTACTACAGAATTGGTGGGATCAAAAGCAGATAAATTGCAAAGACCTGACTTACATCCCAGAGATTTGAGATTGTGATTCTCTGGTTATCATCCTTAAATCCTATAGATTCTGGAATGGTTCTTGCAGATTGGAGGGTAGCAAATGTCACCCCACTGTTTAAAAATGCAGATAGAAATAACAGGGAACTACAGTCTTCTCACTGAATGTTTTAGTTTTTATTCTACATTCAGTTCAGGGATTTTGTTTTAAATTTTATTAATGTTTTCCTAAATCATTAATTACAATTATTTTAAAATACAGCCATTAAAATGCATTCAATTTTGGTCTCTTTTGACACTTCTACACAGAAGTAATCTAAATAGTGACAGTCATGGGCTGATTGGATACATCTCCTCTGATTCTGCAAGCTATTTCCATGTATTTTTGAGGAATACATGGGCAGGGCCTCTGCTACTTGAGAGACATGATGATAAAGGCCAGCCTTAACTGTGCTTCTTTTAAGGAGATAGTGGATTTCATTGATCACACTGGTGCCTTCTTCAAATACAAGTGAGCCAACCTTGCAAACTGCCTGCAAGTAACTTTATCACCAAAAGTAGTACTGTTAGTCACAGTGTCTTGCTGGTTTTATTTTACCCAGGCTGTTAGCTGCTTAATAGAAACTGGAGATCATTCACAATATTTCTGCTGGGTGATACAGCCTTGGGAGAGAAATCCTGCAGACAAACTACTTTGGCAAAGTCTTCATTTCCTCTCATGTAATCGTGCACATCTTTGCTTTTCTGCACAGACTGAGTACAATAAGGATTCACCTGACTGGTTCTTGAGATGTGGATCTACAATATAGGAAGAGATTAAGTACATAGATCTCTCTAGTGTACAGTTTAGCAGAGAGGAAATCTCATTGAATTTTTCAGTGTCAGTGCAAACACAAGTAGATAGAGTGGTTAAAAAGTATATACCTCCCTGAAAGTAGCAATGCAAGTAGATAGTGGTAAAGAAGGTATGTGGCATGCTTGCCTTCATCGTCAGAGGCATAGTTATAAGAATCAAAGTCATGTGGTATTTGTATAAAACTTTGGTTAGGCTGCACTTGGATTATTGCATGCAGTTCTGGTTACCCCATTATAGGAAGGATGTGGAGGCTTTGGAAAGGGTTCAGAAGAGGCTTACTAGGATACGGCCTGGATTAGAGGGTATTAACTACAAGGAGAAGTTGAACAAACTTGGATTGTTTTCTCTGGAGTGTTGGAGGCTGAGGGGAGATCTGATAGAAGTTTATAAAGAGCTGGTCATTGACTTCAGGAAAAGGGGTGGTGTAAATGCACCTGTCTACATCAATGGTGCTGAGGTCAAGAGGGTTGAGAGCTTCAAGTTCCTGGGAGCGAACATCACCAACAGCCTGTCCTGGTCAAATCATGTAGGTGACATAACCAAGAAAGCTCACCAGCGCCTCTACTTCCTCAGGAGACTAAAGAAATTTGGTTTGTCCCCTTTGACTCTCTCCAACTATTATTGGTGCACCATAGAAAGCATTCTATCTGGATGTATCACGGCTTGGTATGGCAACTGCTCTGCCCAGGACTGCAAGAAGCTGCAGAGAGTTGTGGACACAGTCCAGCGCATCATGGACACCAGCCTCCCCTCCTTGGACTCTTGTCTTCACCTCTCGTTGTCTTGGTGAAGCAGCCAACATAATCAAAGACCCCACCCACCCAGGACATTCTCTCTTCTCTCCTCTTCCATCAGGTAGAAGATACAGGTGCCTGAGGGCTCGTACCACCAGACTTAAGGACAGCTTCTATCCCACTGTGATAAGACTATTGAACGGTTCCTTTATACAATGAGATGGGGTATGACCTATGACCTCATAACCTCACGATCTACCTTGTTGTGACCTTGCACCTTATTGCACTGCACCTTCTCTGTAGCCGTGACACTTTACTCTGTACTATTATTGTTTTTACCTGTTCTACATCAATGCACTCTGTACTAACTCAATGCAACTGCACTGTGTAATGAATTGACCTGTATGATTGGTTTGTAAGACAAGCTTTTCACTGTTCCTCAGTACAAGTGACAATAATAAACCAATACTAATACCAATAAAAATTGAGAGGCATAGAGAGAGCAGACAGCCAGAATCTTTCTCCCCAGGGTAGAAATGTCTAATACTAGAGGACATAGCTTTAAGGTGAGGGGGAAAAGTTTAAAGGTGATGTGCAGGGCAAGTTTTTATTCACACATAGAGAGTGGTAGGTGCCTGCAAGGCGCTGCCAGTGGTGGTAGTGGAAGCAGATACAATAGTGGCATTCAAGAGGCTTTTAGATAGGCACATGAATATAAAGGGATATGGATCATGTGGAGGGAGAAGGGATGAGTTTAATTTAGCATCACGCTCAGCACAGACAGCGTGGGCCAAAGGACCTGTTCTGTGTTCTATATACTGTTTCTATCTTGCTAATAGGCATATGTTTTTCCACCACCACCACCATGCCAGTCCTGACTCAAATGGGATCGGTCAGTGGTCTATATGTACGGTTTGAGAGGTAGGTCTGGCATTCTAAAAACGAAATATAAATTCTGCATTGTGCTTTTTATTGGGGGCATGAAAAAGAAGATTCTTACACTTAGGTTTTCAGGAGGTATTTTCCATTTTTATTAGTTAAAGCCAAAACATTCACACCTTAATCATTTTTAATACTCCCAAGAAATTTACTGAGGAAAGTAACACAATACAATGAGGAAATGTCTTTTATGTCATCTTCAGGGCCTAGAACTTCCATTCAGTTGAATTCACTGTGAAAGACAGCAGAAATTTAGTTTGAGTTCTTGCAACTCAATATTTGTAACTTCCTGACAGTGTTGTCAATAACTATATCTCACACACACACACACACACACACACACAGCACAAGCCTTGTCTCAGTGGTAGCATCCTGGATCAGAAGGTTATAGGCTCAAGCACCGTGCTAAGACTTGAACACATCACCCAAGCTGACACCTCTGTGTAAGTGGAGGTGCTGCTTCCTGAGTCACATGTTAATGCTCGTTCTCAGATGGATGTGATGATAGTGCACGGTTATTGGAAGAACTTTGGTGGTCCTAATCAACACTTATCATTCAACTGACATTGTTACAAGAGATTTTGTATTCATTAACTCATTTTCTGATGCCAGAACCTTGTTATGCACATAGACCACTACTGATGCAAAGAACAAGCAACAAACAGGTAAGCAATAATGACAATCAACCACCATCAATGCCAGCTGCCACCAGAACAATCCAAAAAGTTCCATTTCCCCCCTCCTTATTTTCCCTGTCATCCTGCATATTATTCTCTCAATTGGTTGAGTGGCCTCCTTCTGTGTCATAATAAACAAGTAAGCAAAAGCTGCATTGGAAGACCAAGAAGTAATTAATATAAATCCACAACCATCAATGCTTGGATTGTCATTATTCACTAATTTGGAAATACAAAGTGACAGAAGTTACCAAAGAGTTTTGGAGGAAACCAGAGCACCTGTAGAAAACCCACACAGTCATGGTGCAACATGTAAACTTCACAAAGACAGCACCCAAGGTCAGAATCGAACCTGTCTCCCTGGAGCTGTGATGTAGCAGTGCTAACTGTTGCACCACCACAGGTATAACTGCATTGTCTGATCTGATGAAGCCAGCTGGCATTGTGCATTGATTGCCCTTTTCCAATCAATCCCCCATCACGCGACCATTGAGGCAAGGTTAATCTTTATTTGCCCAAACCTAGTTGGTCTTGAGTAATGTGGTGGAAGGCCTTTGTCCTCAACCACTGAGGTCCATGTGATGAAACTTCACACAGTGCTACCAGAAAGGAAATTCCAGAATCCTAATGGATAATAACGAAGGAGTGATGAGATGTGGCTAAATCAGGATGATATGAGACTTGGGGGAGACCTTGGAATGGCCAGATCATTTTTGGGGAATGGGATTATTGGGATTGCTCTCCGGGAGCTAGCATGGACCTGATGGCCCAACTGGCCTCCTTCTCTGTTGTTATATATTAGATTTTTCTTTGTGCCCCAAATCTAGTTCTCCAGGGCTTCCTGCTGTCTTGATATCAATATCAGTACTTTTGCCTCTCCTCTGAAAGAATCTTATCTGCTTAAGATGTTAGCAGAAACAATGAGAACAGCCTGATTCCTAAGTGACACTACATTGAAAAATGTGTTGGATGATGAAACTAAGGAAAAAACACTGGAACTAAAAACTAAATAGCATTAGTCTTCAGCTATGGTACAGGAATGAGGCATTAAGGTATCTGAAACTATCTTAACAGTCTGTGGCAGATGATGATCCACCACTTAAGACAATTTTAACATTTAATTTTCCTTTTACTTGAAGGAAAAAATAAAATATTTTTCTACTAAAGTGAATTTGTTTATTGCAGCAATAGATGTAAATATTGTAATTTATTGTAGGATTTCAAATATCTTTAAATGATTAGAAGTTACATTTAAGGAATTAATTCATATAATTTTTAAGCTACTGATGTATTAAGATGAGCATTAAAGATAAGGATACTTTTTTGGTGTCAACAATCCAAGTTTAACGCAATTCCGCTTTATTCTCCTGAGCGCACAATAGTGATAAGCATAATGGGGAAAAAAAAAACAAAATTCAACCTCTGTTCTACTTTTTCAGGTCATCCAGGTGTTAGAAGAGAGAAAGAAAGAACAATACCCCTATGTTACCTCCTGACGCCCAATGCAACAAGGTACAAAAGTACCATCTCTGCAGGGCAAAATCAAAAACTGTCTTGCCAATGAACCTCTACTAGTTGGTATTAAGTTTCATACCTCATTCCTCCTTTCTTCTCTCTGATTAGCAATAAATGCACTGATAGAGACAAGATAAGTTTTAAGCATCACATGAATTACCGATCTGCATTCAAACAAAATAAGATGAAAACAAAATGTGGAGTTTGGATTACTGAAGCTATACCACATGAGGGTTCATCATGAGTAAAGTCAATAATGTTTATGTAAAATGAAAGGAAGAGCTTCAGCTTCAAAGGAATGAGCCATAAACATTTTTGGAATTATATTATAAGCATTTTAATGACTTTTTTAAAAGAAATAGATGGGAGCAAAATAATGGAGACAAATATGAGCAATTGCCAGTCTAAAACCAAGCTAAGAAAAACGGTGAAAAAAATAGATGTTCCAAACAAATGTGAATAAGTGATTATACAAACATGCCAGGATGGGGAATAGCTTGTTGAATGTGACCAGAATCCTGAAAGCTCTGGATTAAATACAATTAGATTTATACTTTAAAGCCCACATTTATTTTTGGCTCTACAAGTGTTTTTAAAAAAAAACTGCAGGTAGTGGAAATCCAAAATAAAAACAGAACAACCCTGGACATATTCAGCAGGTCAGACAGCAAATGTGAAACGAGAAACAGGGTTAATACTTTAGGTCGCTGTTTCTTTCTCCACAGACGCTGCCTGCTGAGTGTCCTCAGCATTTCTGTTGTTATTTTATTTGTGGCAATTTCATTTTATGAGTAAAAAAGTAATCAAATGAGGCATTTATCAAACTTTTGGGGGCTGGCCCCACAAAAGCCTCGAAGATCATATAACAAAATTATGTGATGCATTTTCTAAGATTCCTGTATTTGCCATGGGTGTTTAGTGCTGTTTACACTGCTCAGCAAATTAAATATTATGTTAACACGTATATCACATTCACAGGCTAGAAAGGTGCGAAGTAATCAGATGATAACCACCACTCTCTAGTGCTGATTTAATGCAGCTCTGCTAAATTTGTTCATAATAGTTAACAATGTGTCCTAGAGCCATACAGCACAGAAACAGGCCCTTTGGCCCACCACATCCATACCGACCACTGTACCTAACTACACAAATCCCATTTTCCCGCATGACACCTGTAGCCTTCAATGCCTTGGCTATTCAAATGCATATTTAGCTGCCTCTTAAATGTTATCCATCTCCACCACCTCCTCTGGCAGGATGTTCCAGATATCAACCACTATCTGCATGAAAAACTTTCCCCTCTAAACCTCCCTCTCAGCTGAAGCTGATGTCCTCTTGTTTTAGACACCTCGACCAAGGAAAAGATTCCTACTATGACTCTATCTATACCTCTCATAATTTTATATAACTTTGTCAGGTTGCCCTTCAGCCTCCTTTGCTCCATGGAAAACAAGCCTAGCCTATCCAAACTCTCCTTATTACAAAAACCCTCCAAACCAGGCAACATCCAAGTGAATCTCCTCTCCTACTCTAAAATTCTATGCCCCATCCGATGAAGACACGCATACCTCCTTCACCACCCTATCCACACGTTGCCACTTTCAGGGAACTATGGACATACCCCAAAGTATTTCTGTGCATCAACAGTACTTAGGCTCTTACCATTTACTGTGCATGTCCTACCCTTAATTGACTTCCTAAGATGCAACAATTCTCACTGGTTGAGATTAAATTCCATCTACCATTGCTCTGCCCAACTCTCCAGCTGATCTATATCCTGCTGTAGCCTTAGACAACATTCCTCACTATCCACAACACCGCTAATTTCATGTCATCCACAATTGGTGTGAGTCATACATAAGAAATATGGAGTTTAGCAGCAGGAAGAACACTTTGCTGTGAGGTACTTAATTAGATTTACACTTTCTTGCAGGATTGTTGGTGATTGAGGTGGAGGGAGCTTTGGGTTCTTCTTTCATTCAACTTTATTCAGAGAGTTCTGTGGCTGGAATTCAACCCGGAATACCTTTAGCCATAAACCTTTGCAGTTCAGAAATGGGTGCACTGGTGGTCATTTGTTTAGATTGTCAACACAATAAGGCGATTGAAAAGAGCTATAGGACACTGCACAGAAGAGACAGGAGAAGGAGGTGGGAAAGGGCTCTGGCTAGGAGGGCATATCCACCTTCAGTTAACAGTGACCAAGGAACAATTGCCTTTGGAGACCAATTCTCTGAAGAGATAAAGAGCAAGTTCAAGTCTGCAGCCACAGGATTGTGGACAGATCATTCAGCTGGGGATAAGGGTCCTCAGTTCTTCCACCTCAGAGACATTCCAGTCTATATCTGGTTCTATCTACAATATTTCCCAGTGCATTAACCAGTACTGGCTCAGGGAACTGACAAGAGGTTCACTACTTAAGAAGCAGCAAAGTTCCTTGAGTAATGAGCAGCAAGGAAAATGCTCAGTAACCGCTGGCCACCATAGCATGTCAGAAGCTGAGTATTTTATGGCAAGGAACTCAACTCCCAGAGACTTTCCACTCTCCACAAAACACAAGTCTAACTAAGTAATGGTGCAGCAACGGTAACTTCAGCACAAGCACTGCAAGCAGTCAAGAAGGCATTTTAACACCTCATTGTCAAGAGCATTAGGAATTATCATTAAACACTGAGCTCCCGGCAACAGCAATGTTTACTTTGTCCTGCTGAATTTCTCCAAGGCTAATAGAATCTGGACAATCCTGATTTTAAAAAAAAAGAAACTTTGTTAAAATGATGAATAGAACCTCATTAAAAGTTATAAATCCAACACACATCCAGAATGAGAAAAATGAGCCTTTATATTTTAAAGGGGAGTTGGTTTCAGATAACTTTTATAACTTCCCACCTAAACCAACCCTATCTCTGTTGGGTAGGTTAAGATTGCATATATATGTTGGTAGGTATTGATAGTGACTTTATTTGGTAAAAGTGTATCAGTAGCTGTTGGAACTGAATGTGCAGGTATTCATGCATTAGAGCCTTTGTATTCACAGTGATATATCAGCAGTACATAACAGAAGTGGTTGGCAGTGAATGTATTCATGAACAGAGCTGGCAGTGCCCAGATATATTGCTGGATGTTGCATTTAATAAATAATCATTTGAAATAAATAGCAGAAAATGCTACAAACACTTGGTAGGTCAGGCAGCATCTGAGAGAGAGAAGTTGAGGTACTGGCTTATATTTTACATAGAGATATATTTATCAGTGAGTGCTTTGCCGACGCTACCTGCAGGTAGAGGCAAGGGTGACTGGAGATTACATGAAACCGCAGAGACGAGGTCACCAGGGGCCACATTGACCAGAGGTCATCAGGGGCCACATTGACCAGAGGTCATTGGGGGGAGGGTCTGCTATGACTGGAGGCCACAGTTTCTGGTCATGAGGGGCATAGATAAGGCGGATGATCATAGTCTTTTTCCCAGGGTAGGGGGAGTCTAAAGCTAGAGGGCATGGGTTTAAGGTGAGATGGGAAATATTTAAAGAGGACCTGAGGGGCAACTTTTCCACACAGAGGGTGGTGGGTATATGGAATGAGCTGGCAGGGGGAGCTGTAGAGGTGGGTACAGTTACAATGTTTAAATGACATTTGGACAGATACTTGGACAGGGAAGGTTTAGAGGGATACGGGCCAAATGCAGGCAAATGCTCAGGTAGGCAGGGACGGGTTGGGCTGAAGGGCCTGTTTCTGTGCCAGATAATTCTGACTCCATGGCTGCTGTAACTGTACATACTGGTTACCTCACACAACACTCTTTTGTTACAGCGCTCTTGACTGTGGGAAAGTTACTGAAAGCTACAAAAAACATTAACAGAATATAAAATCGTCATAGCCTACTTTTTAAACATTTGAACAACATGCTGAATCAACCCAGCCTTCCTTCAACACAGCCATCTTGTTCACATTCACGCCACCAATAAGACTGTTTTACATAATTTACACTCAGCCAATAAAAAAGCAGTAGGCAAATTACCATCAGCTAATGAGAGCACCATAGCTCATTGAAGCTTGACCAATCAGAATTTGACAATGCATTTTGCCTAGGTATAAACAGAGAACACCAGGAGTATGCAGTAGGTTGGGTAGTATGTGTAAAGAGAGCAGCTGAGTTAGTGGTTTGGGTTGAAGGTCCTGGCTGACTGGCTATTTCCAGTACTTCCTGCTTTTATTTCAAGTTTCTAAAATCTGTAGGTTTTCTTGTACATTATGTTTGGTGAGATGTTGGTACAGTTAATTTTAATTGGGGGTAGAAGAGCAGGGAGAGGTGGTTTTACCTTTCAATCAGCACTTAACAATATTTGTCATTAGTCTTTGTCTGCAGAATAAATATATGCCAAGCACAGTAAAAATTAGAATTGAAGCTTATTTGCAAAATTATCAGCACTGATAAGTGTCTCCCATTGAGCTCTGTGTTGAAGTCAGAACTGAGAGAAATAGGAGCAGGAGGAAGCCATTGGGCCCTTTGAGCCTGTCCCACCGTTCAATGTGATCCTAGCTGATCTATGCTGGCCTCAACTCCTCTCCTATGCCATTTCTCCATACCCCTCTGTTCCTTGATGTTTATCCACCTCCATTTTAAATACTTCTAATGATCTAGCTTCCACCACCCTCTGGGGCAAAGAATTCCAGAGATTCACTACCCTCTGTGAGAGGAAACCTCTGTTTTAAATGACTGGTCCCCTTGTTTGAGACTCTTCCCATGAGTGAAAACATTTTGATATCTACTGTGTCGAGCCCCCTTAGGGTTTTATATGTTTGAAGAAGGTCACCCCTCATTCTTCTAAACTCCAAGGCCTAAACTATTTAGCCTCTCTTGGCAGGATAACCCTCATCCCAGGAATTAGCCTCTTTAGACTGCCTCCAATGTAACAATATTTTCTTAGGTTAGGGGACCAAAACTGTGCACAGTGTTCCAGGTGAGACCTCACCAACACCTTGTGCAATTGCAGCAAAACTTCCCTATTTTTAAACTCCAACCTCTTTGCGTTGAAGGCCAAAATGTCATATGCTGCCTTAACTCCTTAACTGCCCACTAGCTTTTTGTGATTTATGTACTCAAGCACATTGATCCCTCTGAACTTCACTCACTCGCAGTCTGTCTCCATTTTCACGATAATCTGCCTTCTGATTTTTCTTACTGAAGTACATGTCCTCACACTTTCCCACATTAAACTCCAATTGCCAGTCTTTTACCTCACTCAACCTATCTATGTTCTGTTGAAGAATCACAGTATCCTCATCATGCCCTTCCACCAATTTTTGTACCATTGGCAAATCTGGAAACAATACATACTGTTCCCTCCTCCAGGTCATAAATGTAAAAGCGAACAACTGTAGGCCAAGAACCGATCCCTGCAGTACTCTACCATTCCTCCAGTCGGAAAAAGAGTTCATTCCAACTCTGATTTCTATGTGACTGCCAGTTTTCAATCCCTTCTAACACATCCTCCAATACCATGGGCTTCTAATTTATGCACCAGCCTCCCATGTGGCACCTTGTCAAAGGCCTTTTGGAAATCTAATACACTACATCTACAGGGTCCCCTCTATCAACTCTACCTTGTCACATTCCCAAAGAATTAGAGCAAATCTGTCAAATATGATTTACCTTTCATAAAACCATGTCAAGCTGGGCATGTCCTTCACTCCCAGAGAGAAAAATAAAGAAAAACAAAAGAAGAAAACACCCCATCAAAGAAGTTTATATTACAGATTCACTGATACAGACAGAGAAATCAAGTTAGCTGAAGTTATAGAATTCAATATCAAGTCCAGAAGGCTGCAACGTGCCCAGGCGGAAGATGAGTTGCTGTTCCTCAAGCTTGCATTAGGCCTCATTGTAACAGTGCAGAAGGCCACAGACTGATAAGTCAGAATGGAATGAGATAAAAAATTAAAGGAGCTGATGGCACATCTGTCATTCTGGGTGGGTCCAAATTGTGAAGGGCAGAATTTCTTTGCACATAGCTGTGATCCAGCACTTTCCATTTTTATTTTAGATTCCCAGCATCTGCATTTTTTTTATTTTCAGTGGTTTTAGAGATTATGGACACTTTGGTAATCATCTTCTTAATTCGATAAATTCTGAAATGGTTCATTGGATTGGAGGGTGGCAAATATTTAAGAAAGGAGGAAGAAAACAGGGAACTTTTAGGGGCAACCAGTGAATGCAATGTATTTAAATTCAATTGACTTTGAATAAGATCCCGCACAGGAGGTTAATTAATGTGTTTAGAGCACACAGAGTTGCCAATAATATAGTTTGAGAATTAAGATATCAGACATAAATCAAAGAATAGAAATAAATAGATTGTTCTCAGGTTGACAAGCTAGTGGAGTGGTAGGGATTGTGCATGAGCCCCAACTATTCATGATCTATATCAATGAACATTTCCAAGTGTGCTGATAATACAGAGCTAGGTGGGATTGTGAGTACAGGGGAGGATGTAAAGAAGGGGAATAGAGACAAGCTGAGTGAATGGACAAGAACATGGCAAATGCAAAGTAATGTGGAAAATTGAGAAGTTATCCATTTGGAGCACAAATTAGGAAACTTTTTTTTAGTGGTGACAGATTAGGAAATGTTGATGTTGAAAAGGGACATAGGTGTCCTTATACACAAGTCATTGAAAGCCAACTTGCGTGTCCAATTAAGGAGGAAAACAGTATGTTGTCCTTTCTCACTGGAGTATTTGAGTAGAGGAGTAAGCATATCTCACTGCAAAAGTATTGGGCCTTGGTGAGACCACACTCTGAGTACTGTGTACACTTTTGGTCTCCATCTAATAAAGATTCACTAATCTAGTTCCAGGCATGGCAGGTATGCCATGTGCAGAGAGATTGAGTAGACCTGCATTCTCTAAAGTTTAGAAGAATGAGAGGTGATCTCAGTGAATCCTACAAAGCGTGACAGGCTGCAGGGAGAGGGAGGATGCTTTCCCTGGCTGAGATGTCTAGAACCGGGGGTGCAGACCAGATGTTCCAGATTCTTATACCCTCCTGTGAAGAATGTTCCCTCATCTCCTCTCAAGATTGCTTTACCTATAAAAGATGGAGATTGATAGATCTTTAGATGTGAAGGGAATCAAGGAATATGGTGCAGGAAAGTGGTGTTGAATTAAACCATCAGCCATCATCTGACAGAATGGCGGAGCAGGCAAGAAGAGCTGAATGCTCTCCTGTTCTAATTTCTTGTGTTCTTATGTGTTCATGGCCCCTCAGGTCCTTCACTGATCTCTGCCCAATCATCTCCATACCCTCATCTGGGATCCTATCCCTATCTTCACGATCATTTCCACAGTGTCCACCCACCCATCCTGTGATCACCTTTTAAGACATTCCCATTACTTCCCTAGTCATCCTGCCCATCTTCCCCTTCCCCCAGAATCATCTCCTCACTGCCCCTCATTCCTTCAAGTGATGCTTTTCCGAACCACCAATCTCCAGCCTTCCCCACCAATCATCCCCTACCTCCACCCCAGGCCTGCTGCCTGGTAGACCTCTTTGTGCTGCACCCTCTACAATGGTGGGAGATCTCAGAGGAATGGCTAATGCACCTGACTGCATACATGAGGCCTACTCTACAACACACGGTAACCTGAGCTTTCACGTGACTGAGTATCAGCATTTTGAGGTTCCCTGTTCAATAGTTTATCAGCTCACCTCCTTATACTTTGAAGAACCTCAAGTGAACAGAACTTTCTCAAATGCCTCAAAAAAGACCTCATACACACATAGTGAATTTTAATCAGTCTTTACTTTTACCCCATCAAAGAATCCAATCAAGTTAGTCAAGTACAACTTGCCTATGACCAATCCATGCTGTATTATGCCATGCCTTCTTAAATTAAAGTTTATTTTGTCCCTGATAATAGTTTCCAATTACCTTGCCATCTCTGACGTTGCACCAGCTAACTTGTGGAGAAGTGTAATGCTTTAGAGAAGTACAACAAGGTTTTCTCTGGAGCATCAGAGGCTGAGGGGAGACCTGTTAAAAGTTTATAAAATTATGAGAGGCATAGAAAGGGTAGATAAACAGAGTCTTTTTTCCCAGGGTAGAAATGTCAAATTCTAGAGGGCATAGCTTTAAGTTGAGAGGGGAAAATTTAATGGAGATGTGCAGGGTAAGTTTTTTGCACAGAGAGCATAGGTGCCTGGAACAGGCTGCCAGGGGTAGTGGTGGAAGCAGATACGATTGTGGCATTCAAATGGCATTAGATAGGCACATAAATATGCAGGGAATGGAGGGATATGGACCATGTGGAGGCAGAAGGGATTGGTTTAATTTGGCATCATGTTCGTCACAGATATGGTGGGCTGAAGGGCCTGTTCCTGTGCTGTACTGTTCTATGTATTATGCACGTGCAGTATTTTTCCATACCTTCTCTTTGCTTTCCTAATTTTCCTTTTAAATTCACAGTTTGTGTACTTCTTTTATAGTAAGCTCCCAATGTCTAAAATAACATTACCTCTTTTGCCTTATCCTAACCTTCATACATCTTCTCATTCGGGGGGCTCTAGATCTGGCAGTCTGGTTTATCCTTGTGGGACCATGTTTATCCTGAATCCCTTGAATTCCCTTCTTAAATGATTCCCATTGCTGTGAGACTTTAGCCATTTCCAGTTCACTCTTGCTGTACAAACCACCCCCGGGTAATGAATGGGTTCTGTTTTTACAAAAGTCGATTTTATCCATCCGTCAGAAAATACACAAAAAATCACTCGATATGATATCCATGTCTCCACAGTATTGTAATGAATGGCATCAAAAGCACATGAGGCTGATAAGAAAGAACAATTATTAAACCTGGAGAGAGAGAGGAAAATAGTTCTGCTGTTCATAGGAACGATGTATGTACATACGATGGACTTTTGAATTTAATGATATTATGGGAGCTCGTTCATGTGTAGAGGTGTCCATAAGTCGGACGTTCATAACCTGGGGATGGCCTGTATCATTTCTTGGCCTAGTAATGTTGGCTTCCCCCAATGCACAACCTTTACTCCTATCTTATTTTAGTTCTTTTCCATAATATGATCAGTAAGTTCACAAAACTCTCCCCCACTGATACTCTTTCTACCTGACCAGCATGATTCTCTAAACATAAATCCAGAATTGCCTCTCCATCCCTCTTGGTCGGGCTTGCTTCATTTATAACAATGCAGATGGAGGCCATTTGGCCCATCATGTCCATGCTGGCTCCCACTAGAGCAATCCTATCAGTCCCCATTCCCCCCCTCCTTATTTCCCTGTAGCTTTTTTCTCTCTCACATGTGCATCAATTCCCCTTTGAATCTTTTTGCTATTAACCCACACTAAAAAGTGATGTAAATCTACCTGAAAATCCTTGGGAGGAAACTGAAGCACCTGGAGCAAACCCACATAGTCATAGGGAGAATGCAAAATCTGCAGAAACAGTGCCTGAGGTCAAGAACTGCTACAGTCCAAGCCATTCCTCCTGAATGCAGTTTAAGAATTCTGTGCCCTCCATACCTTTCACACTGACTGCATCCCAGTTAACATTCAGGTAACTGAAATCCCCCACTGACTGGTGCTTTTGTAGATATCAGTTATTTACTTGGATTGTTTGGAGGTCTATAGTACACTCCCAGAAGGGTGAGTGCTCCTTTTCTTTGTTCTTTAGTTCAATCCTTATGGCGTCATTTGATGATCCTCCCCACATGCCCCCCATTCTCACAGCTCTGATTGTTTCTTTATTATTCCCCTATCTCGACTGAAATCCTGTAATCAGGAACATTAAATTTCCGGTCTTCCCTCTCTTTAACTCGCATTGCAGTAAGCACTGTAATATCATACTTCCACAGTGCCCTCATCTCACCTGCCTTTTTCACTATACTACTTGCATTTAGGTCTACATCATTAAAGACAGTCAGACTCATTTTTTTATCTCTATTCTAACCTTTGTTTTCTTTGCCTTTCAACATTTCTCATTAATTTTCTTCATTGGTTTCCAGATCTGATTTTCTTCCTGCAGAATCTTTGTTCGGGTTCCTGTTCCCCTGCCAAGTTGGTTTAAATCCTCCTCAACAGACCCAGAAATGTTGCCATGTAAAACATAGAACAGTACAGCACAGGAACAGGGCTTCAGCCCATGATATCGGCACCAAACATGATTCCAAATTAAACTAATCCCTTCTGCGTGCACATGGTCCATATCTCTCCATTCCCTACACTTTCATGTGCCTGTCTAAAAGCCTCTTAAACATTACTATCTTATCTGCTTCCACCACACACCCCAGCAGCGTGTTCCAGGCACCTACCACTTCCTGTGTTAAAAAAAACTTGCCCCACACATCTCTTGTAAACTTTCCCCCTCTCACCTTAACTGCCTTCTAGTATTTGACATTTCCACCCTGGGAAAAACATTCTGACTGTCTACCCAATACATGCCTCTCATAATTTTATAAACTTCTATCGAGTTTCCCCTCAGCCTCCAACACTCCAAAGGAAACAATCCAAGTTTGTCCAGTACCCTCTAATCCAGACAACATCCTGTTAAACCTCTTTTACACCCTCTCCAAGGCCTCCACATCCTTCCTGTAATGGGGCAACCAGAACTGCATGCAGTGCTCCCAGTATGGCCTAACCAAATTGTTGTACAGCTGCATGGTGGACCTGGCCCTGTTGAGGTGCAATCTTTCCTTCTTGGACAGGTTCCACCTTCCCCGGGGCTAGTCCCAATGTCCCAGGACTCTAAAGCCCTCCCTCCTGTACCATCTCTTTGGCCATGCACTTCAACTTCTATACTCACTGGCACACAGAGTAATCTTGAATTTGATAACTGAGCAGTTACCAACTTTGAGGTTATGCTTCTTAATCTCTTTCCTATTTCCTTAAATAATGCCTGTAGGACCTCATGTCTATGTCATTGGTACACATATGGACCACGGCTTCTGGTTGATAATGCTTCCCTTATAGAATATTCTGCAGCTGCTTAGTGATAGGCTTGGCCCTATCCCCATGGAGGCAGCTTCCTATCTTGGAATCACATCAGTGGTCACAGAAACACCCACCTCCTCCCCTAACTCCTATAATGAATGCTCTCTTGATCTCTGTCTTCCCTCCCCATACAGCTATGCCTTCCATTGAGCAACATTTACACTCTGGCTGCACATGAATGGGAAATCCTTTCCTCAGGGAGTATTCAGAACCAAATACTGGTTAGAAAGCAAGATGCTGTCAAGGATTTCCTGAACTACTTGCCTGTTTTGTTCTTGTCTGTCTGATAGCCACCCATTCCCACTCTGCCTGCAGTCCCTTGAACTGTGAGACAACTGAAACAGTCTTTCCATAAAACACTGAGCCTTACAGCTGGCCTAAGATATTGCTTAGGCTTTAAAACCTGGAACTCGAGCTTCTCCATTTGAAGTCCTGTGGCTGTACAGGGCATGAGATGCATCAAGGGTTCCCATATGACACAGGATGTACTTTCCATGGGTCAGAGGTACACAACTGTCCCTCTTTCTATCCAGATTTGTTCGTGAAGCAGAAACCAGAATAAATAAATTTATTTAATTTTATTTATCCATTTTATTGACGTCTTTAAGTATCAGGCTACTTGACTGCCCTTGCCGCACCAAACCCCATACACAGCACACACTGGTGTTGGTATTAGTATTGGTTTATTATTGTCACATGTACCAAGATACAGTGAAAAGCTTTGGTTTTGCGTGCCATCCAGGCAGATCATTCCATACATAAGTACATCGAGGTAGTGCAAAGAAAACAGAATGCCGAATATAGTCAATGTGTTGGGTCGAGACCCTTCAACTGGAGGGTCTCAACCCTAAATGTTGACTGTCTTTTTCCCTCCACAGATGTTCCCCGACCCGCTGAGTTCCTCCAGTTTTTTGTGTGTTTCTCCATATTCCAAGTAGTCTCTTGTGTCTGCAGGATATAGTTTTGCAGTTATAGAGAAAATGCAGTGCAGGTAGGCAAATAAAGTGCAAGGGCCAAGATGAGTAGACTGAGAGATCAAGAGTTCATCTTTAGTGCATGAGAGGTAGGTACTTGTGTGCCACACAAATTTAGCAGAATCCACAGATTCAGCTAAACCAACAGAACCAGACCAGAAATCTGCAAAAGAACAAGCACAACTTTTTACAGCGGATTCAACTGACATAGCCTAGATAGCACTAGTGTTACAGGCATAAAAAAAGCAGTGTCTAATGTTCCGGTAGGGATCATATTGAATAATTTGTCCCTGATTTACAAGAGTGACCACACTTCAAAAACTGAAAGGCACCATATAAGTGCAAGTTACACTTCAATTTTCCAAACTATTATAGGATACATTTGTTAAGGGTATAAGGTACAACCGTATCAACTCTGCTTTCAAGAAAAGTGTTGGCAGAAAACGTTTCATCACCTCCCAGGCACAACTGAGGCCCTTTGGAATCAACAAGATACATTTTTTATGACCTCTGTCACTGTGATGCAAATGTTTTTGTAGGTTCCTTTGTTTCCACGATTGATACAAAACAGGTCTTTTCAGACAACAAGTGTTCTAACTGTAAACTTAGATCTTAACAGCCTGGAGTTTGCATTCAGGGGTGACCTTGATAAAAGGTTCCCACAGTGATCTACCCATCTCTGTGGCATAGATTTCCCCAATTCCCACACTGGCTGAAATCAGGCATCAGTTCAAGGTGAACAGCAGCTGTGATGTTACCAAGCTGGCTAAATGGACAATCCCACGATGAATCCTCACCAGGAAGGGAAAAGTATAACTTTTAACCAATACTTTAAACAATCCACAAACTTTGTATTGAAAATTGGAACAAAAATTGGGTAAAAATTGAAATATCATTAATTCATCTGAGGAAATTAAAATCTGCATATATAAGTATATTTTTCCAAAGTCAGAGAGTTCGCGATACAATAATTTATCACTCAGTGCATGATTAAAACTCACTTTCATCTCATGTATAAACATCACTCAGACAAATGCAGTGTTGCATTTTGGGAAGTTGAACCAGGGCAGGACTTACATAGTAAATGACAGGGCCCTGGGGAGTGTTGTAGAACAGAGAGACCTAGGGGTACAGGTACATAGTTCCCTGAAAGAGGTGATACAGGTAGACAGGGTGGTGAAGAAGGCATACGGCATACTGCCATCGTGAGTCAGGGCAATGAGTACAGGAATTGGGACATCATGTTAAAGTTGTACAAGATGTTGAGACTACACTTGGAGTACTGTGTGCAATTCTGGTAGCCACGTTTTTGGAAGGATGTGATTAAGCTAGAGAGGGTGCAGAAAAAATTCACAAGGATGTTGCTGGGACTTGAGGACTTGAATTATAAGGAGAGATTGGATAGGCTAGGAATGTTTTCCCTAGAGCGAAGGAGGCTGAGGGGTGACCTTCTAGGTTTATAAAATCATGAGTGGCATAGATAAGGTGGATGGTTACAGTCTTTTTCCCAAGGTAAGGGAGTCTAAAACTAGAGGGCATAGGTTTAAGGTGAGAGGGGAGAGATTTAAAGGGGACCTGAGAGGCATGTTTTTCATAAAGAGGATGGTGGGTATATGGAACGAGCTGCCTGAGGAAGTGGTAGAGGTGGGTAAAATTACTATGTTTAAAAGACAGTTACATGGATAGGAAAGATTTAGAGGGGTATGGGCCTCTAATACACAGGCAAATGGGACTAGCTCAGGTGGGCACCTTGGTTGGCATGGACAATTTGGGCCAAAGGGCCAGTTTCCATGCTGTAAAACTTTATGACTCCATAACATATTCAGGATATTTTCTCTCACAAATAACTGAAATTGTTGCTGCGTTGCTGATATCCCTTGACTGAGGTGGAGGAGACTGCAAAACAGCACATCAAGCCCTTCTGATCATTGTTGGAATTAATGGCTGACGTTTGGCAGCAGGGCCTTTCCTCCCGACCACTGAAGTCATAGAATCATAGAACATTCAATACACCAAAGGAGGGCATTCAGCCCATTCTTTTCATTCCAGTCCAAAAAGAACTACCCAGCCTAATCTCCCCTCCCAATCCAGCACTTGGTTCACAACCCTGTAGGTCATGTCTAAAATCATCCAGCTCAGAACTGGGCCTTCGGCCCACCGCATCCATGCCAACCTTTTTGCCCATCTACACTCACCCCATTTGCCTATGTAAGGTCTGTATCCGTCTATTCCTTGCCTATTTAAGTGCCTGTCTAAATTCCTCTTGGATGTTGTAATTGTATCTGATTCCACCAGCTCCTCTGGCAGTGGGTTCTAGATATCAGCCATTCCCTGTGTAAAAATACATTTCCCCGAAATGCCTTTCAAAACTCCTCCCTCTCACCCTAAACCTATCCCTCTTGTTTTGGATACTTCTAACATGGGAAAATGATTCATAGTATCTACCCTATCTGTTACTCTTATAAATTTATATACCTCTCTCGGGTCATCCCTCAGCCTCCTCCGCTCCAGGGAAAACAACCCCAGCCTATCCAATCTCTCTCCATAACGTCCTCCAATCTTGGTACCGTTCTGGTGAATCTCCTCTGACTAAAGTCCACAGAGACAAAATCTACCACCCTGCCTTCAACATTCTTCTTAGTTACCCCCTCAAAAGACTTAATCAAATTAGTGAGGCAGGATTTCTCTGCACAATGCCATGCTGACTATCCCTGATCAGTCCCCATCTTTTCAAATGTACATAAATCCTATCCCTTAGGATTTTCTCCAATAATATCCCTCCCACTGATGTAATGCTCACCATCCTGTGGTTACCTGGTTTATCTCTGCTGCACTTCTTAAATAAAGGAAAAAACATTAGATATCCTCCAGTCTTTTGGCACCTTACCTATGACTAATGAAAATGTAATGTCAGGTCCCTTGCTGTCTAGCAGTAATTAAGACTTTCAAATTTTTAAAGTGGTGTGTGCAATGAATTGAACAAGCCCTAACTCTGGAGACACAAGGGACTGCAGATGATGGAATCTGGAGCAAAAATCAAGCTGCTGGAGGGAAATGGACAGTTGAGGCCTTCCATCTGGACTGCCCTAATTTTATCTGTCAAGTTTAGTTCGTATTTATTATATAATTATAGCAACTTCACAATCCTCAATCTACTTAAGTGGGGAAATAGTGGATGAGCTGCAATCTTTAGGTAGCCTTTATAGGAAACTCACATCTTAGGCACCAACTTATATATTTCTGTGTTAACCGATGAGAAGCTGTGATGGTGATTGCTGTTAGCACCACTAACAACAGGTGTTTATATAATGCCTCTAACATAACAAACTGTCCTAATGCATATTGCCAAACAAAACCTTGAGAAAGTTTGCCACAGCCCCGCAGGAAGATATCAAGATGGTCGGTCACCGAGGGAGATTTTGAGGATAAGTGCAATGGAGAGAGCGATGCACCAAGGCCCCATTTGGCAAAGAAACTAAAAGCAGGAGAGTACGGGAGAGTAGAAGCGATGGTATGCAAGGCTGGAAGGAATGAGCCTTCATAATAACAAAAAACCGTAGATGCTGAAATAAAACAGAAAATCCTAGAAACATTAGCCACAGGTAGCACAGACAAGAAGCATAATCACCCTTTAACTCTCTTCATTAACCAATTGGATTGGAGGATTCATCCCCATGGAAACTGGTCTCACCCTATCACAGATATTCTCTAACTATCCCTCCCACCACCTTCTCTGCAACTTAAAACTACCTTTTTTTAATCACCCTTTCCCAATTCTGAAGAAGAATCTTCGACCTGAAACATTTCTCTCTCCACAAATGCTGCATGACCTGCTGACTGTTTCCTGCATTTTCGGCCTTGAACACAAAGATGAGAATTTTAAAATTACTATTTTTACACTAAAATATAGCCAATTATAAATAGGCTTAGCAGAATTTGATTGTTTAAATCACTTCAGCGGATATAATTAATGTTTAGTTTTGGCAACATTTTTATCAATTTGACCTTTCAAGACTGCACAGTATTAGGGTTATGTGGGAAGATAGTTCATCAGTGAGAGTATTTATACAATTGGCTGTCAAAATACAACCGTTAAGAATGCATAAGTCAACATTATAAATCTTACCCGCTTTAAATCATGGTGTCCATTTTTAAGAAAAAATTGTAAACTACAAATACAACACCTTTGGGCTGCCTGGTACATTTTTAAATGATTGGCGTTATGGTCAATTTATTAATTAATTCCACTTGTTAACAATGGGAATATTTTTTCATTGGTCTGAGTGTCTGAGGTGAAAGCTTCCTCCATTGATGTTCACTGATGAAAATTGTGTCTGTCAAGTCTAATTGTAACAAATGGGCCAACAAAATGTGGTGTAGTTTCAGTAATGGCAGAACCACATGCCATGACCTCCTGGAATGATAGCTATTGCTATGACACAGGTCTTCACGAAATTCTCACCTATTGTTTCCAAAAAATTCAAAAACTTTAGCGAGGGGCCATCTGCAGAGTTATGAGAAAGACACCAGCTTATCCTGTTGAATAGCTTCCTTCTCTGTTTATTAGAGATTTTCTAAGATCAATTTAACACATACACATTCACCAAATAATGGAAAATTTTGCAGAATAGATCCATGCTTGACAATAGGAAGTGTCTCTTCAGAAAATAGTAACATTGGGCTTTTTAATATTTAATAATTTCAAGTGTGCAAAACTCTTTTTGGTCTCACAGCCCCATAAGCAACACTTATTTTACACAACGTTAGGTGTTCACTGCATTGTTCACTATTTAGTAAAATGTGCTGATCGAAAATTTGGAGAGTGTATTGGTAGTGAACTAGTTAACGCAACCACTCACAAATCTGCAGATGTTAATCTGATGCCGTGGAAGAGAGAAAACATACATTGGGTCACAGGAAGCATGAAGAATGAGATCAGAGCTAATTTATGCCACCTTGATTTCGCTCCTGTCAGTGTTAATGATCCATATCAGTGTAACCTTGTCCTCTTTGATAGGTGTTGTTTTCTTAAAGTATGTTTCCTACAGGAATCAGTCAGTGAAAGATTGCAATTAACAAAGGGAAGTATTGAGAGAAACTGAAATGTAGGGTATGTAGTTTTATAGGTAAATGATGTATATCTGAAAACTTTTAATGCTTCTTGGCTATCAAATACTTGAAACTCTTCTTACCTCTGGAGATAGTAAGAGTCTCTGGAGCCTTACAAGGATGCTGCCAGGCCTCAAGGGACTGAGTTATAGAGATGTTGAGCAGGCTGGGCCTTTATTTATTGGAGCATAGGAGAGTGAGGGGTGATCTTATAGAGGTGTATAAAATCAGGAGGGACATAGGTAAGGTGAATGCACACAGTCTTTTATCAGGTTTGGGGAATCAAAAACTAGAAGGCATAGGTTTGTGAGAGAGGAGAGATTTAAAAGGACGCTGAGGGGCAGCTTTTTCACACAGAAGGTGGTCTGTTTATGGAACAGGCTGTCAGAGGAAGTGTTTGAGGCAGGTACACTAACAACCTTTATAAGACACTTGGGCAGGTACATGGAGAGGAAAGAGAGATATGGGCCAAATGCGGGCAAATGGGACTAGCTTTGATAGGCATCTTGGTTGGCAAGGACCAGCTGGGCCAAAGGGCCTGTATCCATGCTGTGTGGCAGTCGCAAAGGTACAAGGCAATAAGGAGACAGGGAATGGGAGTGATGGGATTGCTCCCTTCAGAACTGGCATGGACCCAATGGGTCAAAAGTCCTCCGTCTGTGTTGTTATAGGTATAAGAAAACTTTCTGCTGGGCGTGTGATGGATAAAGATGTATTTCCTAGTTCAACGTATTTTGAAAAATAGAATGGGCTCAGTGGGAGTTTGGCTTGGCGATCTTGCCACTACAAACTATTTCAATCCCGCTGGAATTTACCTTCCTATTTGCAGATGAATTTCACGGAAAGTAGAGTTACCTTCAGCTAATGTTGAACTACTGCAGAGAGTTGTGGACACAGCTCCATCCATCATGCAAAGCAGCCATCCCTCCATTGACTTTGTCTACACTTCCCGCTGCCTCGGGAAAGCAGCCAACATAATCAAGGACCCCTCCCACCCTGGTCATTCTACCTTCTCCCCCCTCCCGTCAGGCAGAAGGTACAAAAACTTGAAAATGTGTACCACCAGACTCAAGGACAGCTTCTATCCCACTGTTATCAGACTCTTAAACAGACCTCTCATATGCTAAAGATGAACTCTTGATCTCCCAATCTACCTCGTCATGGCCCTTGCACTTTATTTGTCTACCTGCACTGCGCTTTGTCTGTAACTGCTGCACCATATTCTGTGACCTTGATGTACCTATGTATGGCATAATCTGCTTGGATGACATGTCAACAAAAGTTGATCACTGTATCTCGGTACACCTGAGAATAATAAACCAATTCCAACTCCAATCAAGTGATTATCTGTGCAAAGAGAATTGTATTCAACCAACTTAAATAAAATCTGGTCACATGCATTTTAACATTCTCAAGAATCATAATCAGCTTATTAAATTTACACATTTGATATTGAGCAGTACATATTTTCTGACTTATTAATGTAAGAACTCAGAAATTTAAGCATAGAATATGCACACATTTCAAGTCCTTAATGTTCCTTGCAAGGAGAATAATGCTGAATATCATTCCTTATAAATCTATCAAACTAAAAATAAAGTTGCCTGGAAAAGTCTTGAGTTCTAATTATCTTCTAAATCCTTGACATTAGACTAAGATTTTCTTTAACAGATGGACTGTGCATATTTACAAAGGGTACAACAATTCTACAGTTGATTCTTAGCAACAGATTATAAACATTGTACATATTTTGCTTCCTCATTCTGTGAAGTTGCGTGCAAAGAGCATCAATCAAGACAAGGGCTTTGGAGACACAGGAGACTGCAAATGCTGGAATCTGGAGCAATAAACAATCTACTAGAGGAACTCAGTGGGTCGAGCAGCATCTGTGGAGGGAAAGGAAACCTGAAATATCGACAATTCCTTTCCCACCAACAGATGCTGCTCGACTCATTGAGCTCCTCCAGGAGACTGTTGCTTGAGAACTTCATTACTTTAGGTCATCTGTGCATCTGTTTGTTATTCTCTTCTCTCGTGGCTTGTAGATTGCAATGTATTGTTTACCTGCCTGGATATAGTTTTTCTGGACAGGATTCACAGGCAGAGGCAGTTTCACAGGCAGATTGTGTTTGTGCATCATGGCCAGCCTCCAATTCAGAGCGTAAAATAACGTCTCATCATTTTTAGCCCCTCAACCAATATCAATTTGATGCCTCAACTCCTGCTGGTCCAGGTGTCACTGAAGAACTGCAAGTGGAGCAGTCCAGAAAAAGTCCCCATTTGCCCCAGTATCCAGAGGTCAATGACTGCCAGCAACTCAGGAAGGCACACAACAACCCAACACCACCTCTGCTGAAGCTGCTGTAGAAGTAGCAAAGGTTGATGGAGGAAGAGCACACGTGTGTTTCATCGATTACCATGCAGACAAGATCTTACCGATACCGGCCTGTTTGTCGCCAACACCATCTGTGGTCACGCCACACCCAGGTGTGGATATAGACACGCTACCTCACTAGCCCAAAGCTATATGGACTACAACAGTTGGCTACAGCAACAGCCAGTCCTCCAAGGGTTCACTGAAAATGCTCCAACCCCAAGTGCACCCTGATAGCTTTGACTGCCAGTAAAGGCCCATTTCCAGCTTAACCAGCTGACAAGCTGTAAGCTTTTTTAAATGTCTCAATAAAAACCGCTAAAAATGAAGTAAGTCATTTTTAATTAAAAATTACCAGAAGTTAAATATATAATATTATTTAAAGATACTTAAATGCACACAAACTATTTAAAATTGCAAACAAAGCCAAAGTAATTATGAAAAAGGAAGTTAGCTTGCCCTTTGCATTCTTCTCCACCACTCCATAGTCCCTGTTGAAGTCAATGGAGGCACAGATTGTGCACTGGGTTTAACCTAGCACAGGATCCAAGAGCCGATCCCCCAGTAAATGTTGGGGAATCTCAATGAGACTGTTCCACCTCTGGGCTCCTTGTGGACCCAAATAATGGGGTCAGCAATCACCAACTTACCAGCAAAGCCCAGGCCATTTTGATGTCACTTGAAGAGCACGTTATATCATTTGACATGCCCGCACACTCCACAACTGAAAGATGACTTCACTGCCTGATTTACATCTCAACTGTGTGGAAGGTAGAGAAGTGCTTTGATGGTCACAACTTGAGGGATGTGGAAGCAGTGAGTTATGGTTTCTATGATGACTGTGTTCAAGAGGACATGGCTGTATCAGGTAACATTTGTCCAGCTAAATGAATGAGCTCATCCTTTTCATTGGTCCCCTTGCTGTGCTTTGATCTTTCCTCAGCCTTCCCTTCAGGCGGAGAGTTCTCACCTTCAGTCCTCTTCACTGACAAAGTTAAACCATAATGATTCTTGAGGCCTGGGCAGTGATTGCAGCAGAGACTCTCCCAAGCTATCGAGGCATCTTGACCCCCACAACAGCAAATCCATTGATTGCCAATTCACAAGGTGGTCCTTTCCTGCTGTTTCTGCTGAGCTATCAGTTTCTCAAGCCTTGTCATGAGCAATAGTGGAAGGAGCTATCCATTAGCCGAAGACATCATTTCTTGTTAAGGGTGTCAGGGAGAGACATGATGGGGATTTTCAGCTGCTGAGGATAAAGGCTTATGAAGATCTTCCTGAGAGTCATGTCAGAACCTTTCCTGAAGAACTGAACAGATAATAGTAGGAAGCTTGAAGTTCAAACAAGATCCTCGCTGGTCAGACTGCATTGAATAGCTATATGGGGGCAGTCTTGCACTTGATGGAAGCCAGCCAGAACTGCAAATCCCAGTGTTTACTCAGTCTGACTCCTGTCATCGCCTGCGTAAGATCTTCTTCCTCAGCAGATAAAGTCACCTATCTGATTCATATCTGCAAGGCTGACTCCATTCTCCTGTTTCTTGCCACTTCTTGGAAGTATCCAACTGAGGGCAGTGGTAACTTTCATTTCCATGGTATGCATGGCTGCCAGATATAGCCAATGAAAGGACTTCCTTAAAGATCAAAGCTGAGGTCAGTGACCTCCTGCCCTGATACTTAGAGCCATAGGGCAGCAGGTGGCATAGCTGGTAGAGCCACTGCCTCACAGTTCCAGTGACCCTGGTTCAATCCTGACCTCAGGTGCTGCCTGTGTGGAGTTTGCGTGTCTCCCCGTTACTATCTGCTTTTCCTCTGGGTGCTCCAATTTTTCCCACATTCAAAAGATATACAAGTTGGTAGGTTGAGTGACCACTGTAAATTGCTTTTACTGCAGGTAGATGGATAAATGGGTGTTTCTCCGGCTGGCAATCAGTGGTGAGCGGGGTGCTGCAGGGGTTGGTGCTGGGCCCACAACTGTTCACGATATACATTAACGATTTGGAAGAGGGGAGCAAGTGTAGCGCATCCAAGTTTGCTGATGACATAAATTGAGTGGAAAAGCAAATTGTGCAGAGGATGCAGAGAGCCTGCAGAGAGATATAGATAGGTTAAGTGAGTGGGCAAGGGTCTGGCAGATGGAGTACAATGTTGGTATGTGTGAGGTCATCCACTCTGGAAGGAAAAATAGAAGATCAGATTATTATTTTAATGGTGAAAGATTGCAGCATGCTGTTGTGCAGAGGGACTTGGGAGTGCTTGTGCATGAATTGCAAAAGGTTAGCTGGCAGGTTCAACAGGTTATCAAGAAGGCAAATGGAATGTTGGCCTTCATTGCTAAAGAGATTGAACTTAAGAGCAGGGAGGTTATGCTGCAACTGTACAGGGTACTGGTGAGGCCGCACCTGGAGTACCACGTGCAGTTCTGGTCTCCTTACTCAAGGAAAGATATACTTGCTTTGGAGATGGTGCAGAGGAGGTTCACCAGGTTGATTCTGGAGATGAGGGGGTTAGCCTATGAGGAGAGATTGAGTCGCCTGGGACTATACTCGCTGGAATTCAGAAGAATGAGAGGGGATCTTATGAAAACATAAAAATATGAAAGTGATAGACAACATAGAGGCAGGAAAGTTGATTCCACTGGTAGACTAAAACTAGGGGACATAGCCTCAAGATTTGGGGAAATAGATTTAGGACAGAGATGAGAAACTGCTTTTCCCAGAGAGTAGTGAATCTATGGAATTCTCTGCCCAGGGAAGCAGTAGAGGCTACGTCATTAAATATATTTAAGACACAGTTAGATAAACTTTTGCACAGCAGGGGAATTAAGGGTTATGGGGAAAAGGCAGGTGGATCTGAGTCCACAGGCAGATCAGCCATGATCTTATTGAATGGCGGAGCAGACTCAATGGGCCAGATGGCCTACTCCTGCTCGTATTTCTTATGTTCTTATGTAGGTGGGTGGTGGGGGAAGGTGGGGAGAACAAACAGGGATTAGTATAAATGGGTATTTGATGGTCAGTGCACAGTCAGTTGTAAATGCTTCTATGAGTATGTCTCTGACAGGGTAAAGGACTTTAGCCCTTACTCCTGCAGCTGGTTGGTGGAGCCATCCGTGTGCCTACCACCATCCACCACCCCTGCCCAACCATGTTTCTGCTTTCTCTGCTGCCTACTTGTAGATTCTTCCATGGCTTCCTTATCACTAATTCCATTTACCCCAACCCGACACAGTCCAGCTATAGTGGCAGCCAAAATCAATTTGCCTTTTCCCATTGCAGGTTGTCAAAATCATAGTCCCAATACATCCATTCTTGAAAATCGACGACACTGCACTAGAAATACATTAAGTAGTTAACATAATCAAGGACCTCTCCCACCTCGGTCATTCTCTCTTCTCCCCTCTCCCGTTGGGCAGAAGATACAAAAACCTGAGAGCATGTACCACAAGGCTCAAGGACAGCTTCTATCCTGCTGTTATCAACAGACCTCTCATACGCTAAAAGATGAATTCTTGATCTCTTGATCTCCCAATTTATCTCATCATGGCCCTTGACCTTTATTTATCTACCTGCACTGCACTTTCTCTGTAACTGTAACACTATGTTCTGCATTCTGTTTTCTTTTTACTGTCTCAATGTAATTATGTATGGAATGATCTGTTTGGTTGGCATGAAAAACAAAGTTTTTCACTGTATCTTGGTACATGTAACAATAATAAACCCATGCCAATACCAAACCAATAAGCTTTAAATACTTTGATGATGGTGCAACCAATCTCCCCCCACCATGCCAACCCACAAAAGTCAATGCTTCTACAAATCGAATCTAGTCAGAGGTCTGATTGCATTATAGGACCCGAACTGAGCCTGCTATTCAGGCTGAGATGCAATTAGAACAATCCAGGCAATAACAATGAAGTAGAAAATGAAGTATTGACATTTTGATTCACACCACAAAAGATTCAGTTATGTGTAGAAATTGGAAAGACTGGGATTGTTTTCTTTAGACCAAAGAAGGTTAAGTGGAGATTTAAGAGAGGCATTCAAAATTCCTAGATGCTTTAATTGGGTTAACACTTCAAGAACCAAAGGGGTCAGATTTAAATTAATTAGCTAAAGGTTCAGACAAGAGTATTCAAACAAGATAGGGCCATACAGGGAAATTCAGCTGAACATCTCCAAAAGAAGTTAGATAAATGTTTGAAAGGTAGAAAAAATGTGCAGCATTGATGAAGAACAGTATTGTTGAATAGTTCTTGTACTGGGGCAGCAGAAACCAATGCCCTCCTACATCGTTCATAGAAGGGACCGGGGTAAGAAGGGTCTGCAACACATAGATGGGTGCTGTTTCAAATGGGGCCAACATGACTGATAGAGTACAGATTAAGGGCAACACCAGTGAGGTGCAGAATAGCTATCCTAACTAATAGGTACAGTGTTCTTGCTGTCTGTGAGGATAAGGATAAATTATGTGGGAAAAGGAAGCTGCAGAAAGGTGTAGCAGGAGAAGAAACATACTGTGGTGGTTGTAAGGGAGAGACAGCAGCCAGTAATAAGCTGTTTTGAGAGTCCCACATGAGATGTTCTCTACCAGGGTGACTGTCCACTGTAGTCCATGTGGGAACTAACATCATAGTAAAGAGTAGGGAAGAGGTCTGATTTGCAGATTATCGGTGCGAAGAACTAAATTAACGAACAGCACCTGAAGGGTTAAAAAGTCTGGATTGTTACCAAAGGTATGTGCACATTGGCAAAGGGGGGGGGGTGAACAAATGGTCGACAGAGTGGTGTGGGGAAGAAATGTTCATGGGGACAATAGAAAGGAACTATCCCACTGGGCAGGGCTCTGCCTATTCATGGCTCGGAGCAGGGACCCATCAGAGGGTATAAATAGAGGCAGCAACAAGGGCTTTAAATTAGAGGAGGTCTCAAGGAGAAAAGGTGGTGTCAATGATGAGACTAAAACAGAGGTGGACTAACAGTCAAGATATTAGAAAACAATGAGCAGGAATCAGCAGCACACCTCCATGTTATGTGCAGCGTCACATTATTGGGCCATCAGCAATTTATATTGTTGACAGGAAAAAAAGGAAGGCAGAGTGTGAGGTATCCAGGCATTCTGATGGTGCAAACAAGGATGGGAACGTGAGAGGTGCGGAAGGCATAAGGTCTCTGCAGGTTAAGCGAGTGGGCAAGAGGGTGAAAGATGAAGTAATGATGCGGGAAAACGTAAGCTTCGCCACTTTAGAAGAAAAGCAAAACAGAATGTTTTTAAACATTGAGAAACAAGTAAATCTGGGTGGGGAGGGATCTGGGTAGATGGGTTCATGAGATGCAGAAAGTAAACATGTAGGTCCAGCATGCAATTGGGAAGGTAAATTGTCTGTTGGCATTCATTGTCATCACTATATGTAAGTAAGCCTTGCTGCCAACATATGGGGCTTTACTGACACAACACCCCGAGCACGCTGTGTAGTTCTGATCAATTAATCTCGGGAAGGGAATGTTCCCATGTTATCAGTGCAGTATGGACCTACTAAATTGGTTTATAGAATGAAGGAGACAGCCTGTGGTTCACCGTCACTGGAATTTCAAAGGATGAGAAATTATCTCTGAGACAAACAAGATGGCAGACGTCTGAGAGGCTGTTGCCTCAGGTTAAAGAATCTAGAAATAGTGGTCATAGTCTCAGGAGAAGGGGTGAGCAATGTAGACAAGAGATGGACCTATCTATGGACCAAGTGCTGTTAAATGGGATTAGTATGGATGGGTGATTGATGGTCAGCATGGACATAGTGAGCTGAGAAGCCTGTTTCTGTGCTGTATGACTCTATAACCCTAGGACTGTATGAGGAGAAATGTCTTACTTGGTGTGACAAACAGTAGAATTCTGCACTGCTGATCAGGGGGATGGTTGCTGAATATATTCAAAGCTAAGACACAAGAGATTGCAGATGATGGAATCTGGAGCAGCAAACAATGTGCTGGAGGAACCCAGCAGGTCAAGCAGCTTCTGTGGGGGGAAAGGAATTGCTGACGTTTAGCTCAAAACCCTGCACCAGTACAGTCAAAGCTGAAATTGATAGATTTTTGGATATTAAGGGAATCAAGGAGGACAGGGTAGGGAAGGCTGCAGAGATCACAGTCCTACTCCAACTTCTTTATTTTATGTAAAATAAAATCAGAAAATGCTGGAAACAGTAATCAAGTCAGGCAGCATCCGCAAACAGAGAAACAATTAACGTTTCAGTCCCAGGACCCTTCATTGACCTGAAATATTAACTCGTTTCTCTATCCACAGATGTTGCCTGTATGTTGAATTTTTCCAGCATTTTCTGTTTTTATTTCAGGTTTTTGAGTTTTTTTTTAAATCTTCATCCATGTGCTTTAAGCACTCAAGGAAAATGGAGCACCAAAAGATGTAAGGTATCTAAACCAGGAGTTATAGAAAACAAATCTGTGAGCCAAATATTAGAAAAGAAGATAAAATGGGGTGTGTGGCTGAAAATAAGTACTCTTTGTACAAACAGAAAGTACAAATGACAACTTCAGATTCCTTGAACAGACAAACAAGTATCATGCTTGCAGTTTTCAGTGACGCATCTCAATCTAACACAACATCTGAAGCAGTTTCACCCAGATGTTGATTCCAGCTGTTAAAGATGAGTCATTGATTCAGGGCACTGGGGTGGGGCACATGCAATTCAGCCAATTTAACCAGCTCAACAAATGCCTTGACTCCTGGTTAGGCTGGAACCAACAAAATTTCCAGCAGTGGACATTTTAGCAAAATGGACTTCTTCTTCCCTTGTGGAATGCCATATTTTTTTGGACGAGTGATGAATGGTCAGAATTGAGGAAAACTAGATGGCCAAACTGGTGGACACATAGCCAATAATCAGGATATGCAAACACACAAGCATTTTGCACAGGTGACATAAAGTCATGGAGACATACAGCAGAAGAGTAAGCTCTTCGGCACACAGAGTCTATCCGAACATCACTCACCCATTTACGCTAACCCTACACTAATCCCATTATCACCACATTCCCAGCAGTTCCACCCAGACTTGACCATTCACCCGCGCACTGGGGCCAATTTACAGCAGCCAATTAACCTACCAACCTGCATGTCTTTGGGATATGAGAGTAAACCAGAGCACCCAGGGGAAACTCACGTGGTCACAGGGAGGGAGAATGTGCAAACTCCACACAGACAGTATCAGAGGTCAGGACTTAACCCGGGTCACTGGAGCTGTGAGCATCAAATGTCAAAATGCACATTGCAGATGCCTCAGTTTAATGAATACATCTGACTGAAGTCTGCAGCAATCCCTAGTGGAAGCAAAGCCTTGCAATAGTATAATGTTCTCTAGCCCCAAAGCACTGGTGCAACGGATGAGGAAATAACGTGTGGAAAAGTGCCGAACAGTGCTGGAGGGAGCCACTGAAGTGCTTGACTGCATGTGTCACCGTGATCCAGACCATACACTGCAGCAGGAGGCCCGATCCAAGGTCCACAATGCATTTCGTGGAATTTACTATTGAGTTCAGCAATGTTCCATAAATTGGTGAGCTAAAGGACCAAATACACTTCATCTCAATGGGGTGGCTGAACTTCATTAAGTAAACACATTTGGGTAAGTTGTCTTGCTTATTTTTTCTGAATTTAATTGTCGGCAGTTTAATGCATTTTATGTAAATGTGTTTTTTAAAAATTAGTTATTTCTTTATTGATGCTTCCAAAACTCCTTGATCATCAGAGGGACTGGAAACAGTGGAAAAGCCCTCTGGGACCAGAAACTATCAGGAGGCTGTCAACTGGTTTGAGGGCGTGGCCTCAGCATATGCAGCCTGAGGCCATGTTGACGATCATAGACCGCTCTGCTTCACGGAATGACAGTGGTGGCAAGACCTCGGAGTTGTTAAGAGCCAAGGCTTAGAGTGGCAGTGGGGCTTGCATGTGTGGTTTGGCGCAATCTGGTCCAACGTATTTGGGTGCCCATTCAGTGTGATAAGGCTTCAAAGCTAGAGTCTTGCAGATACAGTAACAACATTTAAAAGACACTTGGACATGTACATGGATAGGAAAGGTTTAGAGGAATGGCATAACTTGTGCTCTCATTGCATTAGCAATTATCATTTTACCATGTTGAAAATGAATCGCTTTTGTAAGCATGAATCATGACCAAAATGCCCAGTGTAACTGTGGCACAATTCAGACAGATAAGCTGAGTGACTGCATTTCACACTAGGGAACATCGATTTCCCAAAGCTTATTGCAAAAACGCTGGCATCACACAAAAGAACTTCTAGGCACCTGCCTTTAAGTAGTATCTTGATATCTAAACAGGACACTGACGGGGAGATCAATGATTAACTGGCAGCAGAAAAGAAAACTAGAGTGTGTATGCATTCTGTGTAAAACGAGAAGGAAAGCAGGTGTGTTGGACAACGACTCCTGCACTTTGCTAAGATTAACAAACAACATAGTTTCGTCATCTTTTAGCTTCTATTCTGCATTCGTTTTGGTTCACAGCAAGAGCAAAGCACATTGCCTCTGTTATGTCTACAGGGCAAAGTAAAGTGCTAATTGATCTGCACTCCCTGTTGACCCTCCTGTTTAGTGATATGTTATACATTTTACTACAAGACCTAAGTCAAGATATTTTTTCATTACTTCAGGATTCATTTCATGTTGTACAAAGTTATTGTGGACGGTGTGGTTCAGATCATTTTTGCAGATGATTTGCAATGGTCATGTACTGGTCTGAAGACTGGTTTTGCTGCTCTTAGATGCCTTTGCAATGCAGCACGTAATCACCGCAACAACGATCAGATCTAAAGTTAAAGGATAAGTATATCAATATTTATTCCTCTGCAGTTTAAGTAGATTTGAGAGCTGAAGTTCTGAACATCTTTTTCTGCCATTGGACAGCTGCTGGAGTGGAACTCCTAGCCGCCCTTGGATCCCATTCTGAGTCACATCAATGGAGTCATGGAATGGGATCTGCATGGAGTCATTTTAAGATACCTCTTTGAGGATGAATTAAAGTGCCTCTGCTCCAAAAGCAGGCAGACGCACAGAATGGCGCTATGCTGTTTTGTTCTTCTGGGGACTGAATAATTTTTCCTCCAAACCATTTATGATCCAGAATGGAAAGAAAGGAAGACACCTTTATGTGGCACTCTTCATTAGTTCAAGATGTCCCCAGGCACTTTATAGGTATTAAAGCACCTGTCAAATACTGCCTTGGTATCAAGGGCCGTCACTCTCACCTCACCTCTGGAGTTTTAGCTCTTTGATCCACATTTGGACCAAGAATGTGATCAGATTAGGAGATGAGTGATATCGGCAAAACCACAAACTCATCATTGATGAAGAGGGTGTGGCACGGCAGCGTAGTGGTTAGCATAACACCATTACAGCGCCAGCAATCGGGGTTCAATTGGGGTGTAAGGAGCTTGTATGTTCTCTCTGTGACTGTGTGGGTTTCCTCCGGGTGCTCCAAAGACGTACAGGTTTGTAGTTTAACATGGGTGTAATTGGGCAGTGCTGGCTCGTTGGGCCGGGAGGGCCTGTTACCGTGCTGTATAAACAAAGTTTTTAAAATATTTTAAGTTTTTTAAAAGATAAGAAAATGTTGTTAAAATTCTGCTGATGGTTGGATTAACAGTAATCGTATGCTTTCTCTAGCTTTTTTGCCATCCAGCATTTTCCTTTTTGTTGGTTTCCGCTGTACAATTTACTATATAAGATACTATGAATGACAGAAACATTTTATTATTAGATAATGGTTAAATAACTTACAGGATGAATTGCGCAAACCAAAATGAGGTTGTATTCCTGGTCTTTGCTAAGGTACTTCAAGTCATCTGTTCCAATTAATCAGAGCACCCTAGGGCAAAAGAGGGAAAATAACAGCTAGGATTTCCCCACTTAATCCTCATCTAATAATTCTGTCTGTAAGATATGTAATAGACGTTCGGAAAAAGCCTACTGCAGTCCAACACACACTAACAAAGAATGGATAGCCAGCTGGGTGAGTGGTGCAACTTCAATGAAGACATTTGGAGAGGAGGCAAAAATTCGAAAGTAAAAATACTTTTTTAAGATGTTATCTTTAATGCAGCCAATATTGAATCTCTAATGTTTTCCCTTTGAAAGGCTAAAAGCTACAAGTGCTAGTAATCTGAAGGAAAAGTAGGAATTGCTGGAAATATTCAGTCGATGAGGTAGCATCTGTGGAGAAAGAACCAAAATCAACTTTTCAGGTCACTGACCCTTCATCATCATGGATGATTATTTTCCCTCAAACTAACAACTGACACGAAGTGCAATGGCAAAGGCTAGGGATACAACCTAAACTATCCAGTTTGCATAATTCAACTATATGTTGGCTGACTGAGTTAACCTTATTTAATGGATAAATGTTCTTTCTTTGCCTATGCAAGCCATGGTCAAAGAAAGAGTGAGGATGCACAATTGGGCACAATGTAGATAAGATATCTTTATTAGTCACATGTACATCAAAACACACAGTGAAATGCACCTTTTTGCATAGAGTGTTCTGGGGGCACCCACAAGTGTCGCCACGCTTCCAGCGCCAACATAGCATGCCCACAACTTCCTAACCTGTACATCTTTGGAATGTGGGAGGAAACTGGAGCACCAGGAGGAAACCCACGCAGACACGAGGGGAACGTACAAACTTCTTACAGACAGCGACGTGAATTGAACCCAGGTCACTGGCACTGTAATAGCATTACGCTAACCGCTACACTACCGTGCCTGCCCCTAAAATTACACGGGTTACTTCAACTGGACCCGCTGCTCCGTCATTGGCAGGATTCAAACCTGCACGGGGAAAGGAGGGCAGTACCAAAAGCAGCACACCTCCAAATGCAGCATGATGACGTAAGTATTTTGGCTGATTGGGTTGGTCTTTGATCTGCCTTCTCCTTGTGTCTTTTTCTAGATTGCCTCCATTTTCTCATCTAACTGTGGTTCAGTGCTTTTCTGTCTTTGTTTTATCACTCCCTTTACAATACTTGGTCTGGATCTTGACTGGTGGCGACAGTTTAAAATGGGTAATATCAGATCAACAACACAAGTACATTTCTTCCAATTTGTTATTTTCATTAATTTTACTGATGACACTACCACACAAATTTGTGATCCCCTTCTGTTTCTCTCCACCTCCTTGTGAGTGGGTTTAGTGTATAGGGATTGTTTATATAAATAGTAGGGGGATCAAACATGATATTTGGGATCACCAAGGAGGGCTCAAAGACAAATTTAGAAAATGCCTTTTGAAATGCAGAGACAAAAAATACAGACACAAAAAAGGAGCCCTGCGAAAATGGAATTTAAACAAAAAAAAAGATTCTCAGAAATAGCTGGATTCTAAAGAGTGGTGATGAATAGGTGTTTAAAGAAAGGAAATTGCAACACTTTAGCCCCTGAGTCACAGAAAAACATAACATCTAAAACCAACAATGAGCAATCATGCCTGGATAATCAAAAGGATAAATATCAAAAGGGAAATGGACAGGCAAAGGATCAAAAACATCATTGTGTAAACTCAGTGTAGAAATTAGAACACAGGTCTATTATACTATTGCCGGAGGAAGAAAAAGTTAATGTACATTCAGCAATTAATGTTGTCAACTATATGCATTATTAAACCACAATCAATACAGGCCACATGGCATAGTTTAAGAATGACAAAATAGGGGCAGACTTGTGAAGAAAAAGTATCCAGTCCAATATTTTCTTTCATCTATTTTCATGTGAGCATTTAGATTTGGTTAATCAACTAACGTAGCACCTGCCAGTCATGTCTTCCTGCTCTTCATTTTGCATCTCCTACATTCTTTAATGACTGTTCTCACTCTCTAACTGCTCCATTCCTTCTTTGTCCGGATAACCTTGTTTACAGCTCATCCCCATGATCACCCTCATTTTACCCTGTCAGAGATATCCGCCCTCCCCCACCCTCCCTACGGCTTCTTTTGTCTCCTTCCCAGTTCTGACGAAGGGTCTGACCTGAAATGTTAACCCTCTTTATCTTCCCACAGTTGCTGCCTGACCCGCTGAGTATTTCCTGCAATTTTCTGTTTTTATTTTAGATTCTGGAGTTTTTCAACAGTAGTACCGACCCTGTGACAGATAAACAACCTTCAACAGGAAGTGATACATTCTGTTAATGCTGCAGAAAAATAAATCAGGTCCTTTTTTTAAAAGAAGGTCCTATTGAGAAGAAAGTGGTGAGAATGTGTCCCCTGTTGTGTGTATTAAACACACAATGTATGTACTTCTGAATTTAGTTCCAGTCTATGGAACTGACTTTCAGAAGCAGTTCAAAGTGCATCAAAGTGACAGTGTGTATTTCATGCATGTAACAGAGCAAGAGTTTCTAATGCCTCAAGGTCATCAAATCATAGAGTCATAGAGCAATACAGCATGGATACAGGCCATTCGTCTGAACAAGCCAACGCCGACCACAGTGCCCACCCATCTAGTCCCAATTTCCTGCATTCGGCCCATGTCCCTCTAAGCCCCGCCCCTCCATGTACCTATCGAAGTGCTTCTTAAGTGATACTATTGTACCTGCCTCAACCACTTCCTCTGGCAGCTTGTTCCATATATTCACCACCCTCTGTGCAAAAAAATTGCCCCTCAGGTCCCTTTTAAATCTTTCCCCTTTCACCCTAAATCTATGCCCCGTAGTTTAGGAGTTCCCTACCTTGGGGAAAAGACTGTTACTGTCCACCTTATCTATGCCTCTCATAATTTTAAACATATCTATAAGGTCACCCCTCATTCTCCTACATTCCAAGGAATAAAGACCTAGCCTGGCCAACCTCTCCCTATAACTCAGGCCGTCTAGTACTGTCAACATCCTTGTAAATCTTTTCTGCCCTCTGTACAGTTTAACCACTTCTTTCCTATAACAGGGTGACCAAAACTGAACATAGTACTCCAAGTACGGCCTCACAAATGACTTATACAACTGCAGCATGATGTCCCAGTTCCTATACTCAGTGCCCTGACTGATGAAGGCCAGTGTGCTAAATACCTTTTTCACCACCCTGTCTACCTGTGACGCTGCTTTCAATGAACTATGCATTTGTGTTTCTAGGTCCCTCTGTTCCATTACATTCCCTAGTACCCTACCATTCATAGTATAAGTCCTATGCTGGTTTGACTTTCCAAAATGCATCACCTCACACTTATCTGTATTGAAATCCATTTGCCACTCCTCGGCCCACTTCCCTAACTGATCAAAGTCCCCCTGCAATCTACGATAACCTTCTTCACTATCAATAACACCTCCTAATTTCATGTCATCCGTAAACTTACTGATCAAGCCTTGTGCATTCGCACCCAAATCATTTATATGAATAACAAATAACAAGGCTTCCAACACCAACCCCTGCAGCACACCACTAGTCACCAGCCTCCATTTGGAGAAGCAACCTTCAACCACCAACCTCTGCGTCCTACCTCCGAGCCAATTTTGAATCCACCTAACTAGCTCTCCCTAGATTCTATGGGACCTAACCTTCCAGACCAGCCCACCATGTGGGACCTTGTCAAAGGCCTTGCTAAAGTTCAGATAGACAACATCCACTGCCCTACCCTCAGCTACCTTTTTAGATACCTCTTCAAAAAACTCTACAAGGTTCGTCAAGCACGACTTTCAACGCACAAAGCCATGCTGACTCCTCCTAATCAGACTCTGTCTATCCAAATGCTGATGGATCCTGTCCCTCAGAATTCCCTCCAGTAACTTGCCCACTACTGATGTCAGGCTGACTGATCTGCAGTTCCCTGGCTGGTCCTTGTTACCCTTCTTAAACAACAGAACAACATTAGCCACCATTAGGTGTTATATTTCACATTTCAAAATGCAGAGACAAAAGATCCCAAGCAGTTAGGCACAGGTGTAAACAGCTTGCAGGGTTGAACATAATCTGAGCTCAACCTTTGCCTGTGACAGGGTCACCGGCTGCAGTAAAGCATTTGCTGAGTCAGAATTAAGTAAACTGTGTGACTGGATTGGAAAGGATGCAAGTGACCTGTGTCTCTCCTGCACTAGCCACGGAGATGATCTCAAAGTTACCTCAAAAGCATTTTCAGTGTAGTACACCATAAATCAAAATTCTCTGCCATAGTTCCACAGGCCACTACAGGAGGAACATCAAACATCAGCGAAGAGAACTGACTGGCCAAAAAACTAGTGCTGCTTTAATACAAAGGCAAAACTCTTGGGAAATAAGTGGATATGTAGTCAACAACCTTAACAAGGCTGGTCTGTCTCAGCAGCTTCAGCTCAAGTAAACATATTTAGAGTCATAGAGTCATAATAATACAGCACAGAAACAGGCCCTTTGGCCCAACTCGTCCATGCCGACCATGGTGTCCACCAAGCTCGTCCCATTTGGCCCATATCCCTCTAAACCCCACCTATCCAGGTACTTATCCAAATGTCTTCTGAATGTTGTCATTGGGGAAAATACTATGCGTGTTCACCCTATCTATGCCCCTCATGAATTTATCCACCTCTATAAGATCACGCCTCAATCTCCTATGTTCCAAGGAATAAAGGCCTACCCTGCCCAACCTTTCCCTTTAATTCAGCCCCCTGAGTCCTAGCAGCATTTGTTTGGAAGTCGCATTACCTTGGTGATGAATAGGACTAGAGTGAGCATAGATTGAGGTCAACAGAGTGAGGAACTTAGAACAGCATGGGAATACACAGCTTCTATTCTTCTGTGTTATTATACAAGTAAGGACTACAACTGACCATCAAGCTACCTATCCATAAGTTGCCTGTCTGTCAATCTTCACAAGGCTGTGTCTGTAATAGCTTCAAAAAATCATCCAAAAAAAAAGAAGGTAAGTTAATAGATTCAAGATCCAAATGTATTGCCAAGGGAACCAGCTAAGCAGACTACAAAGCACGGAGCGTACATGCAACACTGCCATTCTATGATGTTTAAAACACCTTAGAGTTGACTTTGAAATCATCTCCTTGGCATGGGTGACACAGGTCACTTACATCCTTTCCAGTCCAGTCACTCAGCTAACTCAATTCTGACTCAGCAAATGTTTCAGTGTAACTTTACTGAGGCGTGTGACCTTCCCATAGTCAAAGGTTAAGGTCTGATTATGTTTGTCCCCGCTCACTGTCATGCACTGTTTCCCCAGCTCTTTACACCTGTGTCACCTACAGCCCCCTTTCCTGAATTTCCAACAGATTCCCAACACCCTTACAGCTTCAGTCTGTCAATAAGCCATGTTTGTCTAATTGCCCATGTTGGAATATTGTGTGAAGTATATTCAAACCTTCCCAAAAGCTGCAAAGAACTATCAACCATAGACAAAAGCATCCAGAAATAAAAAATAGTAAATTCTGGAAGCACTCACCAGATCAAGCAGTATCTGTGCAAAGAGAAACTGAGTTAATGTTCCAGCTGCTTCTCTCTCCACAGATGCTGCCTGACCTGCTAAGTGTCTCTAGAACTGTCTCTGTTCTTATTTCAAACGTCTAATATCTGTATTTTTTTTATTTTCAGAAGCACCCAGAGTTTGTTTTTTGGATCTGTCTTAACTTTAGGGATTTTTCACATTCAGTATCAATGACCAGTCACATAAACTGTACATCCTTGATCCGTAAGGTATGTTTCTTTGTATAATATCCAAGCAAGCAACTATTAGGTTCCCATGCCAATGCAAAATTTCTTTGCTTACAAACAATTTTATATATAGAACAGAAAACAGCAAAAACAATTGTGAAAACATTTTTTAAAACTAATTATCTTGAAATAAAAGTTTCCTCTGAACATGTGGCATAAGGGAAATATTAACCTTTTCTTTTTAAATGTAGTTATGATTTTGCAGCACTTTACATAAAAAGTCAATGGGTCCCCATTCCCTCACTGACTCAAACACCCAGAATCAACCCTGTCTACCTCAGTAAGCCATGTGAAATCACTCACCACCCACTCACCTTTCCCTGCACTTCTTTCTGCTCTTCCTTGAATAAAACATTCTCCTAAATCCCTTGCATCTATACCCGTGAAATTTCAGCAGTTGAACTCTTCACGTTCTATTAACCACGGCATTTCTGCAGTTACCCATTTGGTTAATCAAACCCTAACTTCCAGTTTTGCTGCTCTGGTCCCCACTAAAACTAATTAAACCTGCCCCTCACTACTCCCCATTAAATTCATGGAATGCAGGCTTCATATGGCAAGAATTTCACCTCTCCAACCAGCTGGATTGTGTAATGCAACATGTTTTCATCACCAAAAGGCTTCCACATTCTGGGATCATACTAGAATGCAAAGACGATTCCTGGCTTCATTATCCCACTACAAACTCTTCTTAATCCTCTCAGAACCATTGAGTCAGAGAGTCATACAGCACAGAAACAGACCCTTCAGCCTAACTCATCTATGCTGACTAAGTTGCCTATCTGAGAGTCCCATTTGCCTGCATTTGGCCCATATACCTCTAAACCTTTCCTATCCATGTACCTGTCTAAATGTCTCTTAAACATTTCCATTGTACCTGCCTCTACCACTTCTTCTGGCAGCTCGTTCCATATACTCATGACCCTTTGTGTGAAAAACTTGTCTCTCAGGTCCCCAGTAAATCTTTCCCCTCTCACCTTAAACCAATGTCCTCTAGATTTAGAACTATCCTGAACTTCAGCCTCACTTTCTGTTCCAAATTCCTTGGAGATGATGTAGCCTCTAAAACTTGTGCTAATTTTTCCTGGTTTGATCCCCAGTATCTTCTTGCCATGGTACCAAATGTTTTTGTTTACTCTCATTAATGTCAGTTAACGTCATTGTGACCAAGATAATATGTCCAACCCTGCTCTTCTCAGCTTGCTTCTAACCATTGTTGGCCACACCATCCTCTCCCATAACCCCCTGTCAGTGGCTTGCTGTTCCACACTCTGCCAGCAGTCATTAGGAGTAGCCAATGATGTAACAAGGAGGGTTGATGAAGGGGGTGTAGTAGATGTCAACTGTACAGATTTTTCAGAAGGTATTGGATAAATAAGAAAATAAAATGACTATTAACAAAACTGAGACACAAGAAATTTAAGGGTCAGTGGCAGGATGGATAAAAAATATTGATTCAAGGACAGAAGACAGAGAGTAGAGATAGGTGGTTGTCTTTCGAACAGGAAGATGGTATAAACCATAAGACTGTAAGATATGGGTGCAGAATCAGGCCATTCAGCCCATCAAGTCTTCTCCACCATTCAATCATGGCTGATTTCTTCCCCATTCTGCCACCTTCTCCCTGTAACCTTTAACCCCCCCTTACCAATCAAGAACCTGTCAATCTCTGCCTTAAATACACCCAATGACTTGGCCTCCGCGGCCCTCCATGGCAACAAATTCCACAGATTCACCACCTTCTGGCTGAAGAAGTTCCTCCTCATCTCGGTTATCAATGGATGTCTCTTTATTCTGAGGTTGTGCCCTCAGATCCGAGATTCTCCTACTAATGGAAACATCCTCTCTACATCCACTCTAATGTGGCATAGGTGAGCACCGGGACCAGTGTTGTTATTGATAACTATTAGTGACTTGGATTTAGGGTGTAGGATAAAATTTAAAAACTTGCACATGACCCAAACGTTGAGGTGGGGAAGTCAGAGAGGAGGATAGTACAGGTTGCAACAAAACATAGGTGGGCTGGCAGAATGGGCAGGTGAGCAGTGGATGAAATTCAACACAGAGAAGTGTGAAGTGAGACGCTTTGACAGAAAGTATACTTAACGACACTGTTCTAAGGTGGGTGCAAGGGTAGAGGGACCTGTGTGCTTATGTGCATTAGCCTTTGAAACTCTTTGGACGTTGAGAGAGTGCTTAGTAAAGCATACGGAATCCTGGGCTTCATAAATGGAGTACAAAAGCAGAGAGAGTATGTTGAGCCTGAATGAAAGACAGATTAGGCTGCAACCAGAGTACAGGCCTTCCCTGGGAAACAACGGGCTGTTTTTACAGACATCCATAAGTCGATTTTGTCTGTAAGTCGGAAAATACACAAAAATCACTCGATATGATAACCACACCTCTACAGTGTTGTAATAAATGACCTTAATAGCACATAAGACTGCTAAGAAAGAACAATTACTAAACGTGGAGAGAGAGCAAACTATTTCTTGCTGTTTGTAGAAACGAACATAGGTATGCACATCAGACTTTTGAATTTAATAATGTAATGGGAGCTCATTCGTATGTAGGGGTGACCATAAGTCGGGCATTTGTAACCCAGGGATGGACTGTATTGCCTCCAATACCAGTCACAACACCTTACAGAGGATTTGAAGGTTTTTTTTCTGATTTTTTTTATTTACAGCGTGGTAACAGGCCCTTCCGGCCCAACGAATCCACACCGCCCATTTTTTTTAAACCCAAATTAACCTACCCATACGTCTTTGGAATGTGGGAGGAAACCAGAGCACCCGGAGGAAACCCACACAGACACGGGAGAATGTACAAACTCCTTACAGACAGCGACGGGAATCAAACCCCGATCGCTGGCGCTGTAATAGCGTCGCGCTAACTGCTACGCTACCGTGCTATCCCAGGGAGTGTGTGGCGAAGATTTACCGGAATGGTTCTAAGGTTGAGGGATCTCAACTTGTGAGGTTAGACTGGAGAAGTTGGGGCTGGTATCTCTATTAGCAAAGAAGATTGAGAGGAACAAAATCCTAATTAGTTTAAATTGGATAAATAGAGCAAACTCTTCCTGCCAGCGGATGGTTCAAGGATCAAAGAAGGGAATATTAGGAAAAAAAAATAGCTGCTGCTTTGGAAGTCTCTACCTGAAAGGTCAATGGAAATGAAGACAGCCAGAGCTTTCAAAATATAAGTACCTGAGGGAAAAGAATTTGTAGGACGACAGGAAATCAATGACAAAATGGGACTGAATAGTTTGCTGTATGGGGAGCAGGAATAGATCCAATGGGTTGAATGGCATCCTTCTGTGCACTAATAATTCTATGATTTTAGAACAGCCACAACACTAGCCATCTGATTGGGACCACATTCACCTGCTTCCATTCTTACCCGCTTGGTCGTAACCAGAGAACAACTTGCAATGTCTTCTCTTCCCACGCTTTAACGTAAAACACTGGAGTTCCCAAGGGACAGATCCTGGATTCCTAACTATTTCTCATCTATGTACTGTCTCTTTTCAACCTCACTTAAAGCACAACGCCGCTCCTATTCCCAGCTCTGCTCATCACCTCTTCTCTCGATTCTTCTCTGTTGCTAAACCGTCAGACAGCTTAACTATCATCCAGTGCTGGGTGAGCACTAATTTCTACAACTGAACACTGATAAGACTGAACCATCATCTTCAATCCCCACCCATGTCCTCTGTTGCCCAGCCACTGACTCCAACCTTCTCCCTGACAACGATCTGAAATGGAACCAGTTACTTTGCAACCCTTGGGTCATATATGACCCAGGAGAAGATTCTGTTGACATACAATATAGAACATAGAATATAGAACACTGCAGCACAGGAACAGGCCCTTTGGTCCATGATGCTGTGCTAAACGAATTAAGCTAATTATGCCTAATTACACTAATCCCTTCTGCCTGCACGTGGTCCATATCCCTCCATTCTCTGCATATTCATGTGCCTATCTAAAAGCCTCTTAAGCACCTGTATCATTTCGGCCTCCACCACCACCCCAGGCACCCACCGGTCTCTGTGTAAAAAACTTACCCCACACATCTCATTTGAACTTATCCCCTCTCACCTTCAATGCATGCCCTCCAGTATTAGAAATTTTAACAATGAGAAAAAGACACCAGCTGTCTGCTCTATCTATGCCTCTCATAATCTTATAAACTTCTATCAGGTCTCCCCTCAGCCTCTGCCGTTCCAGAGAAAACAACCCTAATTTGTCCAACCTCTCCTTACCGCACATGCCCTCTAATCCAGGCAGCATCCTGGTAAACCTCTTCTGCACCCTCTCCAAAGCCTCCACATCCTTCCTATAATGGGGCAACCAGAATTGAATGCCCTATCCCAGATGCGGCCTAACCAGAGCTGCAACATAACATCCTGACTCTTGAACTCAGTGCCTCAACTAATAAAGGCAAGCATGCCATACACCTTCAACTACCCTATCAACTTGTGCAGGCACTTTGAGGGAGCTATGGACTTGGACGCAAGTCCATCTGTGTATCAATGTTGTTAAGGTTCCTGCCATTCACTGTGTACTTTGTGTAACTATGTCATCATTAAGGCTGCATTATTCCATCCCCAAGTCATTCCTGCCTTAGTTTGCCTCCTGCTGAATCCTTTGTTCATAGCACTCTTAGCTCTACACGTGTACACTTGATTGGACTCTTTGATGGTTTACCAGACGACTTTACATTGATGGAGGAGGTTGAAGCCTTGGAATGGTTTGAAAACAAGGATGAAAAACTTAACATTGAGTCATTTGTTTAACCAGGAACCAGGTGGTCAGCAAGCAGATGGGGAAGAATTTAAACAGCCCTTGGTCCAAGTTTTGCACACAAGATTGACACCATCTAAAAATGATAACTTGGAGCAAGTCCACTGCAACTGGCTGGAAAAGTAAGCTGCGAGAAGGATGCATACTGGTTAGGTGAATTGGCAGGAGAGGTTGTGGCTAGAACTGAGATACATTGTGGCAGAACAGAAAGTAGAATATGTTGCATGAAGTAAATGACAGTAAGTGTACCCAGATGGATCTGGTTGTGCAAACCACTGAAAGCTGTTAGGGAAGCTGATGTTATTTGATTAGAGAGAGCGAGCATTGATCCATAAAGAAAAGAGACACAAGAGACTGCAGTTGCTGGAATCTGGAGCAGCACACAAAACACTGGAGGAACTCAGTGGGTCAAGCAGCATCTATAGAGGGAAATAGACATCCATTTCCCTCCCTAGATGCCGCCTGACCCGCTGAGTTCCTCCAGCAAGTTATTGAGAAACTAAGTATTAGGCAGAGAGATAGTGTAATATGAAGGTGTGTCAGGATGTGAGTGGTGGTGTCACCCACCTTGGGTATTCAAGAATTCAACAGATTTACTAATGACTTAGATAATCTGTTGGAAAGGTACATATTCAAGCTTGCCAATAATAGGAAGACGGATAGCATCATAAGTAGTATGGGTAAAAGTTTAAAGTTGCAAAGTGATATCAATAGATTAAGAGAACATGGAATGGATTTCAACATAGGCAAAGTTGAGGTCACACCCGACAGTCAGAGAACCTATAAACTATTTGCGCCAGTGCTTTTCTCAATCCTTGCTATCTCTTATCTCATATACTGATGTTCTCTTTAATCTCCCGGCTTTCTTCAGTTCCCAGATAAAGCCTTAACCAGGCCTCCCTTTTTGTCATCAGCTTTCTTCATCACAATATTTGAAGTGATCCCAACTCACTGCAAGCCCAGACAGACCACTCCTTGTACTTCATTAAACCTGAGCCAAAAAGGAGAAACCTCAAAGAACATAGCGCCAGCAGCCAGAGTAAGTAATCCAGCATTAATGTGTGTTACTTTATGACCCCTTCAATAACATTGGCTGGGGATCTGGTCCTTCAAGTTGTTTGATGAGTTTGCTGTCCAAGGTTAAGTTGTCTGGAGCACGGAGTTGCAAAGTGAGAGTGGCAGACTTCTTTTATTTTCAAAAATAAGCTTCATTCACAAAAAAATATATACAAGGTAAATAAAACCAGTACATGGCTTTGTGTACATCCATAGTGTTGTCCAGTCTATATATCCATAGTGTCATCAAGTTAATATATTCTCTGTATAAAGCACCAATGCCACTCATGTGGCCTCTTTGAACAATATACCCTTCATGTGTTTGCGAGGTTGTTACACAGGACCCAGCCCTTTAATGTCTAGTGGGCGCAGATTGCATGCTTCCCCTCAAAGCCTGCCTTTGCATTGGCTGCACCAAACTTCAGTATGTCTCTCAGCGTGTACTCCTGCAGCCTGGACTATGCCAGCTGGCAGCATTCCCTTAAGGACATCTCGTTGTACTGGAAGATCAACAAGTTTTGGGCAGGCCATAGTGCATCTTTCACCGAGTTGATGATGTTCCAGCACTTGATACTTGCCTTGGGGTGTGTGCCTGGAAACAACCCGTAGATCAGAGTCCTCCATTACACAGCTGCTCGGGATGATCTGGATTGTACAGGAGTTCATGGCATTAGTTTGTTCTGCAAAATGCTAACAGTCATCAGGTATGTGCACTAAAACCTGTTTAACAAATGGTGTTTGCACACTTCCTGCCAGAAGTGCAAGTGCACTTTGTGGGCCCCATTTTAAAGTCTCAGTTGGATGCACAACAACTAAAGAGTTTTATTATGCAGCCCAATTGATGCTTTTTACCAGTTTTTTTCTGCTGAAGCAACAATTCATCAGTTGGGCATAGTTCAACTGGTGCTGCATTCCTGTAGTGCCTCACTCAGATGGCCTCACAACTGCTTATAACATTAGTGTGAGAGCATTGTGGAGAGAAACTATGGATGATCCATTCATTGCCTTACACTCAAAGATAGACATTAGGAATCACTAGCTGCAGGATAACTGGGGGAACACTAATGTGATGGCCATTCACAACTTGTTCACCACCGCTAGGGTTTAGCAATTAAATCTGAAGTCGTATTTGGACCATTAAGTATTCAGGCCTCATTCTGATATGAGTAGCAATAATAATGACTCACAAATGTGTTTCTGCTCTGAATTACTAAAACTTCCCACAAGGAAGTTATCAAACAAACTTGGCCACTGGGCCAAATAAGGAGATCTTAGAACAGAAGATGAAAAATCAATCAAGATGTAGATTTTAAAGAGCATCTTTAAAGGGAGAAAGGTGGAAAGATAGGGGAATTTTGGGAGGGATTTGGATCCTATGCACTGCCTCAGAATTATTATACTTATAGTATTTCTGTGAGTTCTGATATGAGAGAAGGAGACTTCAAAGAACAGAAGTAAGTTTTGCTAATCTGTAAGAACTCGCTGTGCATTCTTGATACAGCACTTAATGGCAAGGAAGTTCTGTAAGGATCCAGTTTGACAACAGCTTTGGTAAATTGGCTTACTATTGTCACATGTACTGAGGTACAGTGAAAAACTTTGTTTTGCATGCCATCCATACAGATCATTTCATTACAACAGTGCATTGAGATAATACAAAGGAAAGCAATAACAGGATGCAGATTAAAGTATTACAGTTACAGAGAAGGTGCAGTGCTGGTAGACAATGAGATAGATTCTTAGGTCAAGAATCCATCTTATCGTACGAAGGGACCATTCAATAGTCTTATAACAGTGGGATAGAAGCTGTCCTTGAGCCTTCGTGCTTTCATGCTTTTGTATCTTCTGCCCGATGGGAGGGGGGAGAAGAGAGAATGTCTGGGGTGGGTGGGGTCTTTGATTATGTTGGCTGCTTTACCGAGGCAGCAAGAAGTGTAGACAGAGTTTATGGAGTTTTTGTGCATTTTTCCTCATGTCTTTTTAGATTCCATGGTTAAAGCTGTTTAATGTACATAACAGTGTTTCCAGTACCATTATACCAATGGGGTTGGAGCAGCTTTGTGGAACTTCATAGAATCATAAAATCGTACAGGACAGAAATGGGCCCTTACAGCACCGCTCATCTATGCTGACCATGATACCTATCTATGTCAATCCCATTTGCCAGCATTAGGCCCATATTCCTCTACATCGTTCCTATCCAAGTGCCTGACCCAAGTGCCTTTTAAACATTGTAAAAGCAGCTGCCATCACCACCTCTTCTGGGAGCTCATTCTAGATATTCACCACCCTCTCTGTAAAAAAAACTTACCCTCACATCTCCTTTAAATTTCTCCCCTCTCATCTTAAATCAGTGCGCTCTAGTTCTAGACTCTCCAGCCCTGGAAAAAAGACTCTACCTACACTGCCTATGCGCCTCCTAATGTTATTAACTTCTATTAGGTCACCCCCTCAGCCTCCTTCGCTCTGGTGAGAACAAACCCAGCCTATCCAATCTCTCCCTACAAATACAGCTCTCCATTCCAGGCAACATCCTGGTGAAACTCCAGCCAACAGTCTCACACGAGTGCTTTCACTCGTCCACTAAAAACCCTTGTACAGTATTTCAGCTTGCAGTTTCTGCCACATTTCTCAAGAGCAGGAGAAAGCCTTCAACTGCCAAATAAATGTATTATACGGTCAATGAGCAATGAGAGAGTGAGGTGTAGAGAAGTGCTGTTTGCAACACAGGCGCTTACAAGAGCTTCTACTGGGAAAGGCGTATCTGAACCCAATGCTCTAATGTCAAGAAGCACCAGAAAATTTTCCATTGGACACTGGGATAACCTTTATGCCAGCTGCAAACTCAGAAAGTTTACCCCAATAATCTGGTTTCTTTCTGCATTCCAGCCCCCTACACCCTTGCAAAAATAGCATCTGAAAACATAATGTGCCAGCATCCACTGGAGCCAAGGAGTTAACAGCATCTGCCTTTAGTTAGACTTGTCCTTTCATGTTCAGGTTGTTTAATTTTTTGTGTGTGCATCAAGCTGCTGAAAGTGCAAGCTGATAACATCGTAGCAAGGGAATAGAGCATCCAGACTGTGAGTGAACCGGCGAGCAATCACAGAGCACCCTAGCCAACCAGCTTCAAGAGCTGTGAGACTGGCATTGCAAGAAGGGTGAGCTAGAGTTGGTGAATCTGATACAGCAAGAAAAAGAGAGAGAGGGAAATAAATATGGGATAAAGGGAAAGAGAGAAAGCAAAAGTAGACTTAAATAGGATTGTGACTTTATAAAACTCTAGTTAGGCCACATCTGGAATATTGCAGTCAATTCTGGTCACCCTATTATAGGAAGGATGTGGAGGTTTTGGAGAGGGTGCAGAAGAGGTTTACCAGGATGCTGCCTGGATTAGAGGGCATGTGGAGAGGTTGGACGAACTTGGGTTGTTTTCTCTGGAGCAGCAGAGGCTGAGGGGAGATCTGATAGAGGTTTATAAGATTATGAGAGGCACAGACAGAGTAGACAGCCGGTATCTTTTTCCCAGGGTTGAAATGTCTAATACCAGAGGGCATGCATTTAAGGTGAGAGTTGGCAAGTTCAGAGGAGATGTGTGCGGCAAGTTTTTTTACACAGAGTGGTGGGTGCCTGGAGTGCACTGCCAGAGGTGGTGGTGGAGGCAGATATGATAGTGACATTCAAGAGCCTCTTAGATAGGCACATGAATGTGCAGAGAATGGAGGGATATGGACAGTGAGTAGGCAGAAGGGTTTAGTTTAGTTGGGCATTTAATTAGCTCAGCACAATATTGTGGGCCAAAGAGCCTGTTCCTGTGGTGTAACGTTCTATGTTTTACAAATGTTGCATTTTTAAAGTTTAAAGGAATGAGAGCCTGCACTTCAAATGGTTTCTGTAGTGGGTGATACAGTTTGTATCTCCTGCACAAGTGAAACCACGGTGCATCTTAAATTGCATTTCCATAGTGAGCAAGATGCTGATTCCACAATTCCAAGAGCAAAAATGGTCCCATTCTTCAGCATTAGAAGACATCACTCTGGGGAGGCACTGTTAACTTGCTATGAGGCATTAAACCATCAATACAGGCTATTCCCCAGGTTATGAACGCCCAATTTTCAGACACCCCTACCCACAACCGAGCACCCATAATATTATTAAATTCAATAATCCAACATACGTACAGATGTTTGTTCCTATGAACAGTGAAACTAGTTTCCCGTCTCTCACCATTTTTAGCAATTGTTCTCACCGGTATTATGTGCCTTTGATGCCATTTATTACAACACCGTGGAGGCGTGGTTAGCGTATTGAGTGATTTTTGTGCACTCATCCAGGAAAGTTTCATACTGGCCACCCCCAGATTACGGCCATTCAGGTTTGCCCTCCCAGAATTCACAAATCAATACCCAAAAATTTGAAATACAGAATGAAATTCATTCTCACAGGATTTATGTGAAAGAAAGTAACTAAATCAACACAATATATTCTTGTTTCAACTCATGTTGAAACTCTTGATGCATACACAGATGATGCAACTTCATGTTCTGGAAATTTGTGATACAGTCCGTTTGCTGGGAACACAAGCCCATGTAACATAGGGGTTGCCTGTAGTATTCCATCACATTCTTAATTTGTGCCTTCTATTTGATTGCAAGACTTTGAGATGTCAGGAGGTGAGTCACTTGCCAAGTCTCTGACTCGCTCTTATCACCACAGTATTTCATGTTCAGTTACGTTTCTGGTGGACTTGGAGGCAGTAACGTCAGTAATGTTGGGAAAAGGTGATTAGACTTTTTCTTGTTGGAAGTATTATTACCTGTGGGAGAAATACTATCTGCCACTTATCACCCCATGCCTGAACATTTGTCTAAGTCTTGCTTACATGCAGGCATAGACTGCTTTATTTGTTGAGCAGTTACAAGTGGAATTGAACATTGAGCAATCATTGGTGAACATCTCTACTTCTGACCTAATGGTGGAAGTCATTGATGAAGCAGTTGAATATGGTTGGGCCCAAGGAACTTCTGCAGCCATGTCCTAAAGCTGGGATAACTCAACAATGCCAATAACCATCTTCCATTACGCAAAGTATTGCTCCAACATCTGGACTATTTTCCCCTTGATTTCCCTGAACTTTAATTTTACCAGAGCTCCTTGTCATACTCAGTCAAACACTGGAGACACAAGGGACTGCAGATGCTGGAATCTGGAGCAACACACAAGACGCTGGAGGAAATCTGAGACCTGCTGTGTTCCTCCAACACCTTGTGTGTCAGACAAACACTGCCCTGATGTCAAGGGCAGTCATTCTAACCTTATTTCTGGAATTCAGCTTGCTGTTCCATCTTTGGACCAAGTCTGTGATGAGATCTGCAGCTGAGCAGTGCTGGTAAAACACAAAGGACTGTTGAAGTATGAATATACACATTGAAATGCACATAAAAATAAACTGCAAAACATAAATAACAAGAACAGAATCTTCAATACACTGGTTTATGTCTGGGTAGGATTTGTACAGTTGCACTTTAATCTTCAGACATCACTGATGCATCTGGGACAAGCTTGTTTACGTGATGTAGATACTCTATATCAGAGCTACCAGCATTCAAACAATTACTTCAAGTTTGGCTGTAATCCCAATGTGGAAAATTGCCTACGTGCAGAATGTTAGAGGCACATTTCTGTAAATTTGCAGCCTCTGGGCCAATATTCGATGAAGGAATTTCGACAAGTCTGAATGTTTTGCAAGAGTGCTATGAGAAATATAATGGGTGCACTTCAACATCAGCTTTTAAATACTGACTTACCTTGCTGGAAGCTTTTTAAAGAATAACTCAACGAATGATTGAAAACCCTTTTATTCATGAAAGACGTTGTGCCTCAGATCAGTATCCTGTAAACGATTGAAGTATCTCTCCTAATAAAGAAATAATTACACAATTAGGTTGAATATGAGTGCCCTATTCCCAGTCATTGTTTTATTGAATCTGATGTTCGCATACATGTCCATTGTGGGATGATGCACAGCAAACCTTCAGGTACCAAGCTTTATTATAGCATAAAATGATGCATCTGCTTAAATATTATCAATTAATAATATTAACATCCCCTCCCTGCCTCTAGTCTCCCACAAATCACTTCCCCTCCCACAGCCCCTGCCAGGTGCTTTGAAAGGCAAGGCAAAAAGAAGACTTGATTTATTTTAACTCATATTTTTCATATATTTTATTCTGACATAGGAAGAGTCCATTTGGCCATCAAGTTTATACCGACTCTTAGAGTGATCCTATTGTTCCCATTTCTTCACCTATTTTCCCTGTAACCTACTCTCTCTCTCTCCCAACACCACATCCCTCAACCCGCCCCTATTGTCCTACCACCCACTTACACCAGGAGCAATTTACAGAGGCCAATTTACCAACCCACACATCTGTGGGATGTGGTACGAAACCAGAGCACCAGAGGAAACCCACGCAGGCACAGGGAGGACGTGCAAACTCCACACAGGCAGCACTGGAGGTCAGGATTGAACCCGGGTCACTAGAGCTGTGCACAGCAACAGTAACTGCTGCACTACAGTGCTGCTATGCACTATCCCAAGGCTGGAAGACTTCTTATAATTAAACAAAGAAATTATTTTAACAAAATAATTAGCAGTGTGGAAGAACAGAGGGATCTTGGGGTCCACGTCCATAGATCCCTCAAAGTTGCCACGCAAGTTGATAGGGTTGTTAAGAAGGCATATGGCATGTTGGCCTTCATTAGTCAGGGGATTGAGTTCAAGAGCCGTGAGGTAATGTTGCAGCTCTATAAAACCCTGGTTATACCACACCTAGAGTATTGTGTTCAATTCTGGTTACCTCACTATAGGAAGGATGTGGAAGCTTTAGAAAGGACATAGAGCAGATTTACCAGGATGCTGTCTGGATTGGAGAGCATATGTCTTATGAGGATAGGTTGAGTGAGCTGGGGCTTTTCTCTTTGGAGCGAAAGAGGATGAGAGGTGACCTGATAGAGGTGTACAAGATGATAAGAGGCAGAGATTGAGTGGACAGACAGAGACTTTTTCCCAGGGCAGAAATGGCTAACATGATGGGGAATAATTTTAAGGTAATTGGAGGAAAGTACAGGGGGGATGGCAGAGGTAAGTTTTTTTACACAGAGAGTGGTGGGTGCATGGAACGCACTGCCAGTGGAGAGACAGATTCATTAGGGACATTTAAGAGACTCTTAGATGGGCATATGGATGATAGAAAAATGGAAAAGTATGTGGGAGGGAAGGGTTAGATTGATCTTAGAGTAGGTTAAAAGGTCGGTACAACATCATAGGCTGAAGGAACTCAGCTATAATGTGCTGTAATGTTCGATGTTCAAATATTTTTTATACTTATTCTCTCTGCTCTTATGTCAAAAGGTGACAAGGTTTCCATCTTATCAAGGATGTAGTTATTACATAGTATAAATTCTACACATACAATCTTAATCAGAATTAAAATGCAAATTGCAATGGTATTACAATCATGTCCTTGGGGTGAACAAAAATGAGTATCCCAAGGAGATTCATGAGGTACTTTAATGAAAAGGAAATAAGGAAATGGCATAAAACTGCAAAAGCAGTTCAGGTCAAGAAAATATGGGAAGATATTCATGGAAAGGGCAAAAACTTAAACACTGCTAAAAGTGCCAGTAATTCTCCCACTTAAGTAATCCCCACACCCCATCCCCACCCCCCCAACCATGCTTCTTCTCTTCTTCCCTTTCCTCGCCTATCTCTCTTTTTTCTACTGCTTTTTTTCCTTTCTCTCCTTACCTTTGACCCATACCCTAGTGGATCTGCTCGCCCGTCCTCCCCCACACCTACCTATCATCACCTTGTGCCCACCCCACCTTCCCTCTTTTGTCCACCTATCACTGCTCTACTTTGCCCTACTATATATTGGGCTTCCCCTTTTCCTATCTTCAGTCCTGAAGAAGGGTCCTGACCCGAAACGTTGACCGCCTGCTTTTCTCCACAGATGCTGCCTGGCCTGCTGAGTTCCTCCAGCATTATAGTGTTTTTCATCACAATTCCAGCATCTGCAGTCCTTTGTTTCTCTAGTAATACATTCAACCTTATTAAATATTGGCTTATCTCTAAGGTTCCAGCAATGATTTAATTCTGTGTCTTAACCACAACCAAAAATAAGCAGGACATCAGCTGCACCTTCTCCGTAGCTGTAACACTATATTCTGCATTGTCTTTTTTGACTTTCTACTACCTCGATGTACTTATGTATGGAATGATCTTTCTGGATGGCATGCAAACAAAAGCTTTTCACTGTATTGCAGTACATGTGACAATAAAAATAGACCAAACCAAGCACAGAGGGGGATCATGCTGATAATTACTGTTGATTCCAACCATTGACGGTCATCCATTAAAACCATCTGAGGCCCTGCACTTCTGTGCAGGAGCTTTGAGACGAGGAAGTCCCAGACTCACTAACAAATTCAGAAGGCCAGTTCTGCTGTGTGGAGTTCTCCCTGTGACTATGTGGGATTCCTCCAGGAGTCCCCACATCCCATAGATATGAGGGTCAATAAGTTAGTTGCCACTGTAAATTGCCCCTAGTGTGTAGGTGGTGGTAGAATCTGGGGGGAGTTGATAAGAATGTAGGGAGAATAAAAAATGGGATGAGTGTGTGATTAGTGTAAATGGGTGGTTGATGGTCGGCACTGACTTGATGGGCCAAAGGGCCTGTTTCCCTGCTGTATCTCTCTGTATGACTCCATCCATGCAAGACAGCATTTGTAGAGGATGGGAAGTTTCTACAAATCTTCAATTTGCAGTTCACAAATTGTAAAAACAATTGTATGTTTCAATACATGCAAACATTCTAAACATATTTCAATGTACAGAAGCATGCCAAAGTTATACCTATTTTGTCAAGTCTGAATCCCTACAATATCACTGCAAAGGAAATGATCACTAAAACTAATGACATCCTGCATGATTGCAGCAAAAGGAACCTATCTCTCCGTGACCCCCTTGACCCATCCACAGCCTTTGACCACCTCATCTGCTTTCAACAACTCCTCCAGCAGGAACGCTTGCCTGCTTCCATTCTTACACATCCAGTTGTTAGTCAGAAGCACCAGCTCATGCTGGCCACCCACAGCCACAAAAATGAAAGTCCCAATTCAAGTGAATTTCCCACGATGGGCATTAGACTTCAATGTCCTAATTTAGTTTTCCCACACTTCTTAAACAACAGATACAGAATGGAGTCTCCGAGACACAAGAGACTGCAGATGCTGGAATCTGGAGCAACAAACAACCTGCTGGAGGAACTCAGCGGGTCGAGCATTAACTATAGGGGGAACGGAATGAGTTCTGATGCAGGGTTTCGATCCGAAGCATCGGCAATTCTTTTCCTCCCACAGATGCTACTCAATCCGCTGAGATCCTCCCGCAGATTGTTTGTTGCTCCAGAAAAGAGTCTCTGTCCGACTTGTCAGTACTATATAGATGGGCTCTCTCTGTCTCTATAAATTGATCCATTTACATCTCACAAGTGGTAGTGGTCTTTACAAGGTGAGAACAAGTTGTTTCAATTTATAGGCAAATGACCTTGACATACTTCCCAGTACTTGATGATCCTGACTGAAAGCACAATGTTTATCTTTAGGATGAGTGCGTAATGTGAGATCTTCCTTTCTTTTGACGCCGTTATTATGCTGTTCATGCCAAAGTGTAATTTTGATGTAAACATGGTAATGACAGATTGAGGAGAGTAGGGGCTAACCTGTCTCTGAGGCAGTCAGTTTGGGTTATCATGTGACAGTTCCACCTTCAACAATTAATTCAGCAATTTCAAAATCAAACTTGCTTCATATTTTTCCCAACAGGAGCCAAAACTTTGGCCCATCAAATCTGCAGCATCACATTGGATTATCCTATTGTGGACTTCCCTCTCAGACCAGGTGCCAATTCCTTGTTTTGGGAAGTTCTAATTTCCTGCCCCTTTCAATCCTCAGTCCTCCTTTCAGAAGGTATCAATCCAAACCCTTCATTGAATGGAGCCTGGTGCTTCAAGTAGAGCTGCTGCCTCACATCTTAGTGACCCAGGTACAATTCTGACCTCTTGCGCTGTGTGTGTGGAGCTTGCACATTCTCCCCATGACTGCGTAGATTTCCCCTGGAAACTCAGGTTCCCCCCCCACATCCCAACGACATGAAGGCTGGCCACTGGGAATTGCCCCTTGTGTGTAGGGGAGTGGTAGAATCTGGGAGGAACTGATGGGAATGTGGGGAGAATAAAATGGGACAAGTTGGGGATTAGTGTAAATTGGTGGTACAAAGGGATTAGTGTAGGATTACTGTAAATGGTCAAAGGACTCTAAATCAATTGACCTCAATTCATTCTTTTCTTTTAGAGATTTCTCCATGTTCACCACCCCATGGCATAATTATAATGTACTGCCTTGATTGTGGTTGTAGTTTATATATCTGGACAATTTGTACGATTACCCAGCCTATTTGTGCTACTTTATTCCAGTTGGTTCTGATAAGGAAGTATGGACATACTGCTGAGGCTTTATAAGGTGTTGGTCAGACCACATTTGGAATATTGTGAGCAATTTAGGGCCCTGTACCTTAGGAAAGATGCGTTGGCCTTAAAGATGGTCCAGAGGAGGGTCACAAGTATGATCCCAGAAATGAAAGGAGGAGCATTTGATGTCTTTGGGCCTGTACTCGATGAAGTTCAGAAGGATGAGGTGGAATCTCATTGAAACCTACCGGATACTGAAAGGCCTGGATAGAGTGGACCTGGAGAGGATGTTTCCATTAGGAGAATCTAGGATCCAAGAGGAACAGCCTCAGAATAAAGGTATGTCCCTTTAAAACTGAGATGAGGAGGTATTTCTTCAGCCAGACGGTGGTGAATCTGTGGAATTTGTTGCCACAAAGGGCTATGGAGGTTGTCATTGGGTCTACTTAAGGCAGAGATTGATATGTTCTTGATTGGTAAGGGGGTTAAGGGTTACAGGGAGATGGCAGGAGAATGGGGTTGGAAAAAACCAGCCATGATTGAATGGTGGAGCAGACCCGATGGGCCAAATGGCCTAATTCTGCTCTTATATCTTATGGTCTTATAAGGGTGCTGTACTATAGAAATTTTGTCACCACACTAATAATCCAGAGGCCGAGACTAAAGATCCAGAGATTTGAGTTCAAATCCCACCCCAGCAGCTAAGGATTTGGATGTTGACTTCACTTTTCCACCAGACTTTTTGGCAAGAAATTTGCTGCTGTATCATTACCAACTCCACCCCAACTAATTTCCACCTCTCCCTGAAACAATTGCCTTTCGAATTTCCCATCCCCTGAGCTTGGTGACTGCAGCTAACCTAACCATAAGTGGCTGAACAAAGGCCGAATGAGCAAAGACAGAAATATTAACAGAGGTTTTAATTGCACTGTTAAACAATACCAGAAAACCAATCGTTATGAATGGTGCAAAGGAAAATGCTTTGCTTTTGGGGAGGAGGAGGAGAGAGAGGGTTTGGAGATGGAGGGGAGACAAGGTGAAAAGGGGGATAGAGAAAGAGATGAGACAGAGTGAGGAGCAACATTGCATTCACGCAGTGGTCTGAGAGCAGGCGGAAAATCAAACCAAGCCTGTCTTCAATCAAGAGCTGAGTTTGTTCCCTGGGTTAGGTTGAGCCTTCATTGCATCACTCCCTCTCTCTACTGTCTGTCTCTCATCTTCTTCCTCTCTCTCTCACTGTCTCTTCCCCCCCCCCCCCACCTCTCCCCTTCTCCACTTTCCCCCTCCTTTCTCCTCTTGTCTGTCTGGGCTCTTCTCTGCTTCTCATTCCTTCTCCCCCTCTATCCCTTCTTTCTTCTGCCTCTCTTCCTTCATACAGCCTGGGAACAGGCCCTTCAGCCCACTGTCCATGCTGACCATCACCCACCCATCTACACTAATCCCATTTTATTCTCCCCACATGCCCATCATCTCCCCCCAAACTCTACCACTCATCTACACACTAAGCGCAATTTACTGTGGCCAATTAACCTGACAACCTGCTTGTCTTTGGAATGTGGGAGGAAACCAGAGCACCCAGAGGAAATCCACACAGTCACAGTGAGAACATGCAAACTCTGTACAAACCGAATCCGTAGCTCCCTGTAAGTGGCCGCACAAGTCGATAGGGTGGTAAAGAAGGCGTACAGCATGCTCGCCTTTATTAGTCAAGGCATTGAGTTCAAGAGTCAGGAAGTTATATTGCAACTTTATAAAACTCTGGTTAGGCCACATTTGGAGTGTTGCATTCATTTCTGGTCACCCCATTATGGGAAGGATATGGAGGCTTTGGAGAGGATGCAGGAGAGGTTTACCAGGATGCTGCCTGGATTGAAGGGCATGTGCTATAAGGAGAGGTTGAACAGATTTGTGTCGTCTTCTCTGGAACAGTGGAGACTGAGGGAAGACCTGAGAAAAGTTTATGAAGTTATGAGAGGCATAGATAGAATAGACAGCCAGTATCCTTTTCTCTGGGGTAGAAATGTCTAATACCAGAGGGCATGCATTTAAGGTGAGAGGGGGAAAAGTTCAAAGGAGATGTGCAGGGAAAGCTTCTTACACAGAAAATGGTGGGTGCCTAGAATGTGCTACCAGGGATGGTAGTGGAGGCAGATACAATAGAGGTGTTTAAGAGGCTCTTAGATAGGCACATGAATATGCAGAGAATGGAGGGATATGGACCACGTGCAGGCAGAAAGGATTAATTTAATTAGGTGTCATTAGCTTAATTAGTTCAGCACAACACTGTGGGCTGAAGGGCCTGTTCCTGTGCTATACTGTTCTATGTTCTGTGTTCAGACAGCACCAGTGAGGTTGAATGGGGGTCATTGTAGAGCTGTGAGGCAGCAGGTCTACTAGCAACACCTCTGTGCCACCTTGCTCCCCATTCCAACCGCCCCCCCCCCAACACCTCCCATATTTCCCAATATTAATGTGAGTTGTCAAGTCTGCAGAAGTCAGCACAGGTGTGGCAGTGGAATCCTGACCTCCAGTAGCTGGAGTCAACGGAGGGGCTCGGGAGCGTGTGTGAAGGCAAGGCCTTCAGCTATAAGTGTGTTAAATGCTCAGGTTAATAGCAATGAACTGGTAGCAGGGACATACACCCTCCTATGTGTTTTTCCACCTTCTCAGTGTATTCAGTGCTGGGCTGGACTGGGAGTGAGATTGATTGCTATGAAACCCAAAGACTGATTTCTGTATAAAGGCCTGTGCTGCTGATGACTGAGCAGAACTTTGAATAAGCTGATTATTTCTAAAAGTCCTATGCCAGTAAGTATGCTGCCCAAAAGATCATTAATGGGCACGTCTTCCCAGCAAGTGTTCTGTATCTCTTTCCTCCATTCTCTCTCTATCTGCATCTCCCCAGACAGACTAGCTGCCATTCACCACCCTCTCTTATCCAACACCAGTCTGTATCATCCATTTTCCCTTGATCTCCATCCTATCGCAGACATTCCTTTTGTTTGGAGACACAAGAGACTGTAAATACTGGAATCTGGAGCAACACACAAAACGCTGGAGGAACTCTATGGGTCAGGCAGTATCTGTGGAGGGAAATGGACAGTCGAAATTTCTTGTTGAGACACTTCATCTGGACTGAAAGATAGAGGGGAGATGGCCAGTATAAGAAGGTGGAGGGAAGGGGTGGAGCAAGAGCTGGCAGGTGAAAGGCAATTCCTTTAGTTTGATCTCACTTCTCCTTCTGTGCAAATTAACGTGCCTACTTTCTAAATTTCCCCAGTTCTGACAAAGGGTTGTTGACCTGAAACATTTGCTCTTCACGTTCTGTCTTTATTTCAGATCTACAGCATCAGCAGTTTTTTGCTTTATAAATTCTTCCCCATAATTGTGAATTTTTTTAAAAAAATTTTTAAAATTTTATTTACAGCGTGGTAACAGGCCCTTCCGGCCCAACGAGTCCGCGCGCTCATTTTTTAAACCCAAATTAACCTACCCGTACGTCTTTGCAATGTGGGAGGAAACCAGAGCACCCGGAGGAAACCCACGCAGACACAGGAGAACGTACAAACTCCTTACAGACAGCGATGGGAATCGAGCCCCGATCGCTGGCGTTGTAATAGCGTCGTGCTAACCGCTACACTACCGTGCCGCCCCTAAATTTCAGTCATTTGTTCAGTCATCAAGTTGCAACCATTATTTTCAAACCTGGAAAATTCTATTACAGGAAGAAAGAATCTTGAACTGTGAAATTCCATTAATACATCAGTTCATTTTCCCTAATGTGTAGGTGGGTGATAGAATCTGGGGGGAGTTGTTGGTAATATGGAGAGAATAACATGGAATTAGTGTAAATGGCTGCTTAATGGTTGGCAGAGACTTGATGGGCTGAAGGGCCTGTTGCCTTGCTGTGTGGCTATGACTCTATAGCTCCATAACTAATGTAAGTAGTTTTTCTTTATCACAGCCTTTCCTAATTCTGAACACCACTACCGCATCAAGTCTTAATCCTCTTTGTTTCAATGATAAGAACCTCCAGTTTCTTGACAAAAAACATTTCAAGGTTGAATGTTCAGGAACAGGCAATGTCAGGGTATCTGTTGTGGCTTCACAGAGTTTGCGACTGAAAAGGTGTTTGTTTTTTAGGTTTCAGCTGCTTAAATTTCAAAGCATGATTATGGAGGCAATGAATGGTGAGGAAAGTGGAGAGTTATTGTCATGCGTGCAAAGATTATACAACATCCTTGTGAAGCAAGGCTGCGTAAATTGCTGAAAGACTTTTCTTAAAACTTTTAAGCTATCCTGGCCTGGAAAATAAAATCTGTAGGCAGCATTAAGGGGTGGACAGGGTGGGGGAGCCACAAGTTCCTATTTAGTGTCATGGAGTCATAGAGTCGTACAGCTCAGAAAGAGGCCCTTCAGCCCACCATGTCCATGCCGACCTTTTTGCCCATCTTCACTAATCCCACTTGCCCTCATTAGGACTGTATCTCTCAAATTTCATTTCTCTCCTTCCTCACCTTAAACCTATGCCCTCCTGTTTCTGGTGGGTCTGTGACTCTTTTATAAGAGGGCGTAGGTGTAAGGTGAGACGAAGGAGACAAAAGGAATTTGAGGGATATGTTTCTAACGTTTTGAGTGGTTGCTATCTGGCACCCACTGCCAAAGGAAATGATGGAATCAGATACAATCGCTATGTTTAAGAGGCACTTAGGTAGACATTTAAATGGGCAAGGCATAGAAGGATACCGTCCTAATGAGGGCAGGTGGGATTAGTGAAGATGGGCAAAAAGATTTTGACTATCTACCCTATCTATGCCTCGCATAATCTTATCCTCCTATCAGATCACCCCTCAGCCTCCTTTGTTCCAGGGAAAACAAGCCCAGCCTATCCAATCTCTCCCCATAATTAAAGTCCTCTAATATAGGCAACATCCCAGTGAATCTTCTCTGCACCCTCTCCACCACAGTCCAAGTGTAACCTTAGCAGTGTTTTGTAAAGTTATAACATAACGTTCCAACTCTTATGATCTATGCCTCGACCAGTGAAGGCAACTATGCCATATGCCTTCTTCACCACCTTATTGACCTGTGTTGCCACTTTCAGGGAACAATGGACTTGAACCCCAAGGTCCCTCTGTTCATCGACATTCCTTAGTGCCTCACCATTTACTATATGTGTCCGACTCCTTTTAACTTCTCAAAATGCATTACCTTGCACACGCTGGGATTAGATTCCATCTGCCAATGCTCTGCCCAACTTTCCATCTGATCTTGCAACTTACTTGCCAATCATTAACTGCAATGATGAATGCCGTGGTACCACATGTACTGTGCATGTGTGCCAGGGGAATACAGGTGATCTTTGTGTAACACCCACTTAGTGCCAGCCCTGCCACATCATGAGCAACACATATGAAATCAGGTTTGAACATCAGCAAGAAGATGCAAACCAGGACTATTTGATCATACATTTATTCAGTTCTCTTCACTCCTCAGATGGCACTCAAGGTTCCCAGGAGAGAATCGTACTGCTGCTAGTCTCTTGATGGTATCCCATTTCAGACCACAAACTTTCCCTGAGGAGTCTCGAGCCAGGAGAGTTGGTCCAAAGAGTCTTCTGGGAACCATCCTCTGGATCCAGAGAAATGTGATGAAGCCAGAAGCTAAGCTTCTCAAAATATTGCTCACTAAGATCTGCCAGCAACCTGGACCACTCTGCCTGTGGAGGACAAGATCACAGTGATCTCCAGTCGTGGGCAATGGGCAGTTTCTTCTTCTTCAAAGAATTCTTCTTCAAGGAGAAGAATTAATCAACTTCTTTGAACAACGAACAGCACAAAGCACAAGCGTGCCTTTTGCCCAGAAAACGGGATCACCTAGGTTTAGGGAGTGAGAAAGCACACACGTGTCCGGATACATACACCTGCTATTTGTCAATCATAAAGACCACCACTCCTGAATGGGTTAATGGTATGCACCTTGAAACCAGTTTCCCCCATAGTACAAGACTACAGATAGTTAATGAGCAAAATGAATCTGCAGGTCCTCCCACCAGTGCAGGCACCTGTAAGTGTGGAGAGTGCAATTATAAAAGAGTCACAGAGCCACCAAGAACAGCAGGGCATCAACCATCAGAGCTTTATTACCTGGACCAGTCAGGGGCTTCCCTTCAGAACACAACCTGCTTTATTTGGCATGATCTTACCATGATGATGGCTCAGCTCTTGATTATCACAAGAGGAGGAGGAGGTGGGGGGGGGGGCAGAAGGAGGAGGAAGGACTAATGCAGGATCCACCTATTGTTTGCCAGCTCTTGTCCCATCCCTCCCCCTCACTTTATACTGGCTAGCTCCCCTCTATCAGTCCAGATGAAGGGTCACAACACAAAACGTCTACTGTCCAGTTCCCTCCACTGAGTTCCTCCAGCAGCTTGTTTTTTTTTGCAATTAAATATAACTGTAGTGTTTAACTCATGAAATCCTTAGACCAACTGCAAACCTGTTTTGTGTTACCACCTACACCTACTTATTCGTGCTAAACAAGACAATCAGGTTTTCCTTATATCCATTTTCTCACAGTTCTATCACATTGCTTCATATACCACAGCAAGAATTTCATAACAGAGGGACACTTGCAAAATAGGGCAATCATACAGCACATTTGCAAACAATAACAAGAAAGTCCTAAGTTTTTGTGATGATACTTTAAACTCACTGTGTTACAAAATCTCTGAATGTTATTTTAATTTTTCCTGCTTGTTGCACAGCTCAAAGCTCAAAACTCACTCATATGATTGTGGTTAAGTAGTGAATAAGATTGCCATACTGAACCAGGAGAAATCATACATATCAATTCTGGGGCTTTTCTGCAAAATTTCGGTGAAATTAATAATCCAAGCACCTTTGCAAAGGACCTGAGATCCAAATGAATACGGCAACGATGTAATCACCACAGTGCATCAGAGTGGAGAATAATTAATATTCTGTGCAGAAGCTAAAGTAGGAAGTATCTTAGACCACCGAATTCAAAGCCAAGTCAGATGTGGGAAACCAAGTAAAGAGAAAGAAAATGGGGAGGTATCAGAGTTATAAAAGAGGCAAAACAAATGGAAAAAATAACATTTTTTATACTTTCTTCAATCTCAAGAAATAATTGAGATATGAAGGAATGAGTCTCCACACTTGTTAAATTTAATTATCAATGCTTATTAGATTGTTTGGAATGATTTAAGATTTACCAAATAGTTAAAAGTATATCTATACTTGAATTGACAACCTCTAACATTTTCTGGGTAATTTTGTGTTACATGTATGTCTGACGAGTGCAGCAAACTCAAGCCATTTAATGGAGTGTCAGTGAGATGCTGTTGGTGGACAGTTCTGGAGAAGATGGCCATTGTACATTGCAACATCCCATCTTAAGCATCTAACTTGCATTTGCGCGGTCACAGGAAGTCTCCATCAGATTTATTTATTGAGCTGTTAGCCCCACTGGTTATTTTTAACTGTAGAATCTGTCCCAGAATTTTGCCTCTGAATAGATTTCAGAGACTGAAATTTAGCCACCTGTTGCCCAATACATTTCAGATCACAATAACGTTTACACATTCATTAAGTCTACATTGTGAAAGCAAGTTGCTTTGGTATTTGAATTTGATGGAGTACTAATAATTGTTAAGGTTAAAGCTAAGGTTATCTGGCATGAAGAAATGTGAATGACATTTTCAGATTCCTTTTGTATTCAGACATGTTATTATCAAACTTTTCTGTTTATTTCTTAGACAGTTAACAATACATTCATGCCAAGTAACCTATGATATCTTGCAAGTATTGCCAACAAAACATTCTCCCTTCACAAGTATTTGTGGAAGAATCCAATTCAGAGATTCACAACAAAGAGCTCATGAGCAATATCTGACCTGCCTGATGCCTCTTTCTAGCCCACCCATAACCTCTCACTCTGTGGAAAAGGTGGAAGGTAGATATTTAAGCCCATAGACCAAGAGAATGATATTTATTACCATTCTGCTGATTGGTTTTAGTAAGCTAATCTCAAGTAGTAGAGTTGCACCTATCTGTGATCTCTAACTCTTCTGGCAACCCATATGTAAATATACTAGACTCACCTCAGAAAAGTTGACTGAGTCAAGGCTTGTGGAAAGATTATGCATGTGCTATCAGTAAAGTGAAATTCTGTGAGTTTGGGTTACGTTTCAGCAGCTTGAATTTGAAATTCATAGAGCTGAAGACAATTCCTTTGTGGTCAGTCAACCTGCGAGTAAATACTCTTTGTCATGTTTTCTTTCAGAATACCCAATGCAGGGTCCAACTCCATGTTTCATTAAAAAATAGTAATTCTATCTGCATTCCAATCCATGCACATTTTTCCTAGGTTCTGAAGGTTCATAAATAGTAGAAAGAAGCAATTTTTTTATTAGTCATATTGAAATTTTGCAAAACCTGGAGAATATGTTTATCATCACAAATATAACAAAAAGAAGTTAAAAATGTAGCAAAATACAATTCGAAGTTAAGGTAAGAAAATTGGAGTATCTTTTGAGAAAAGTAAATGGTGACAAACTAATGAGTCTCCTTAGCAAACAAACTTGTAAAATGGTGGATATGTTAAATTCCATGATGTGATGCTGATTTCTATCAAGAACCTGCTGTGTTACTGAATTTCCAGGGCTAGAAAGGGCTTGAAAAGTGATTTCAGGGAAATTATATTGTCAAGTAAATTAAGGAAACTGTTTGTTGGTTTGTTAACAGGCATTAGGTGAAATAAAAGCAGAGAACACTGGAAATTCTCAGCAGGTCAGGTCGCAATATATGGAAGAGAGAGAGTTGGATGGCATTAGTAGCACTAAAGGTAGTGCAACTACCTTACAGCTCCAGTGAGCTGGGTTCTATCCTGACCTCTGTGCAGAGTTTGCACATTCTCCCTGTGACTGCGTGGGCTTCCCCCGGGTGCTCTGGTTTCCTCCCACATCCCAAAGACGCACTGGTTGGTGGGTTAATTGGTGCAGGCGGGTGGTAAAAGATTCAGGGAGGAGCTGATACACATGTAAGGGAGAACAGGTAATAGGGAAATTAGTCAGTGAGTGGGAATGATAGGCTTGGTCTGAAAGCCAGCAAAGACTCAGCGGGCTGAATGACCTTCTTCTATGCAGAAATATGGGAATTACGAATATGAGAGTTGATGAAACTCAAAGAAACCGCAGATGATGGACATCTAAAGCAGAAAATGCTGGAAATACTCAGTAAGTCAGGCCGCAGCTGTGGGAAGAGAAACAGAGCTAACGTTTCAGGTCAAACACCCTTTGTCATGAGCTTAACCGTTTCATGTGGCTGAACTTGCGTCAGAAGATTGAAGCTCTTGTCTTTGGTCACAAACATTGCTCCCTGTCATCAACACTAGTCCTACCCCATTTGTCCAATCTTTTTGTGATTTGCTGTAATAGTTTTCAATTTTTAGCATCAGTCAGTTTTCTAGGCTGTTAGGTGAGTTAGCTTTTGCCCTCAAACCACAACCAAAAACTGTGTTTAGGGTGGCAATGGAGACGGAGGCAAGATTGAAGCTTGGATCACAGTGGATTGGGAAACCAGAGGCAAGATTGGAGGCCAGCTGGTGAAGACTGGAGGCATTTTGGAGGAGGTGTGAGGAACTGAGGGAGTGGTGGAAGGAGACTAGATCCATGTGGAGCAGTTCAGCTGGTGATCAGACACCTTTGAAAGGAAATTGCAAGAGATAGCAGGTGTTCAGAAGAGCTGGGGTGGTGTGGGTGGGTTCTTGGATTGCAGGTGAGGATCTACTGCTGGGTTTCAATATCTCCTGGATCCAGTTATTTCCCTTCAACTGCCTGGTTTCCTGAGCCAGGAAGTCTAGTCAGACAGGTTTAAATTTAAAATAGGAGACGCGTGGTCTGAATACAATATTTAAAATGCCAACATTGCCCCTTGGACAAGGTTAGTTACCTATCCTTCAACATCCTGGGATTAGAATCATCTAGAACCTCTGCAGCTGGTCTGATGGAATCTGCTCAAATTGAAGGCAGTTGCACCTTGCCAACGCAAAGTGTGAAAACACAACTGGGGTTGACTGCAATGTTGTGACACATGAAGTGTTCAATTGTCTTCTGACCTGACTGTTTCCATTAACATACTGTCCCCAAAGTTCTTTAGAGGATCATTGATAGTAACAAATTTTTTCCCAAGATTGGGAAATCAAGTACTAGAGGAAATAGGTTTAAGGTGAGAGAGGAAAGACTTAATAGAAACCTGAGGAGCAACTTTTTCACACAGAGGGTGGTACATATATGGAAAGAGCTGCCAGGGAAAGTGGTTAAGGCAGGTACAATAACACTTAAAAGACATTTGGACAGGTACACAATAGGAAAGGTTTAGAGGAATAGGGGTCAAATGCAGGCAACTGGGACTAGCTTAGATGGGCATCTTGGTTGGCAAGGACAAGTTGGGCTGAAGGGCCTGTTTCTGTGCTGTGTGACTCTATAACTGATGCTGAGCTACAAAAAGAGATGTTGCAGCCAACAACCAAACACCCGATCGAATTATGAGTGGGCTGAAATGATGTCAAGGGAAGAGAGTCTGTGATAGTCTCCAAAGATGATGGCTTCATTCTTCTTAATATTAAGTTGGATGAGATTTCTATCATCCCAGGGCTGAATATCAGAGAAACAACACAACCATTCAAATGGTGAGGGCCTTTTATTTAGATGCATGGACTTTTGCAGTAATTCTGCTATAATCTAAAACCAAAATCCCCTTTGATCTCTGGTTTTATATAATTCACTGTCAAGCACACTTCTGAATTTTATATCAGCCACTTCGATGCTCCCTACTAGAATGACATGAATGGCAGCTGAAAAGCTGACTCTTGTGCAAACATGGCAGCAATTCCTTTATTGAATTAAACATGTTTCAAGAGCCAAGATCAAACTGAGGCAATATTGACCAAAGAGAGTCTTGATGATTACAGTTGTATGCTGCAATGCTCATACGCGTTAATGCATGGACAGTTCATGCATGTGTTGATATATTGTGGGTTTAAATATGCAGCTGTTGATTTGTATGTGTCTACGTGTTTCTTTCCACACAATGATATTGCTTGTGTTGTTTCTTAGTTTTTCATAATTTCTTTTGTTCAGATTAACTAATCCAGTTATTCCACCTTCCCACCCACCCCCCTTTCTAGTTATCACTTTGCAATGAGGAGTCTGGATGCAGTTGCTCTTCAAAAGAGATCCTTGTTAACCCAGAGATTAGGTTATCAATTAAGTGATCCAATATACTCTGAGAACTTCTGCAGATTAGTTTTGCAGAGGACACATTTTTCTGAGAATCCTTATCTGTCCCTGAAACACCGGCCAAAAATGTAGTGTATACATCTACTAAATAAGCATGAAACTGCTGGTCCAAACTTTGCTTCAGTTGTTGCTCACTCACCTTGATAACAATCTTATAGCCAGGATATTGTGGGCTGTTGTTGATAAGCATCTACCAGCTGCTTTGCTGCAGATTCCAACCCGCTTACCTGATTTTATTTGATCATCTCCAAGTGCCATTACCAAGAAAAAAAACAGTCATTAGCACCAGAGAAAGCAGCACCGGAGCTCTGTGGCTTTGCATTTCTGAAGGATGTCAGGGTGGTGCTATGAACGAGGCAGTGCAGACATTTGAAATTAGATCCTATTACTGCTATATTGAAAATATAGGAAATCTGCTGTGAAAGTAGATTGAATGATTAGCTGATTTCTTTCAACAGCACTGAGGTAAAGATAAAACAAGTCAAACAATCCATGTTTTGTGATTTATCCTCTGCAGATAGCATAGAGAGATAGGAAGTAGTTCTACAAACTGAAATGCTTTTGACAAACATGAGCTGACCATCTTTGAAATCTGCACTTAACTCTTTATTGAGATTGTTCTCACTGTTACCAAAGTCCCTGGGCCTTAATTTTGCTATTTTCAATAAATAGATATAATCCATGCTATGCCATAAATATAAAATATAAAATATAAAGTTGCTCCTACTAGGAATATCTATGTGGATTCTGCCAGCTACCCAGAAAATTAGTTTATAAATGGTGAGGAACTTTGCAAGGTCCGACAGTGTGAATTATGCAAATCTCTTTCCAGCTACCATGGATCTGATTTTGAAATAATCAAGCTTTTAGTTTGAACTTTATACATTATTTTGGTTGAAGAAAACAACAGAAAAATATCAAGTTCAAAATAAAATACTGACAATTCAAATAGAAGCAATTGTAAATGGTAATTCATGCAGTTCAGTTAAATTCAAATCAAGCAATTAAAGAATGTGACTGGCCACATTATATAAATGCTGGTTTTTTTGTTTGTCTAAAACATTTGCAGTCTGTAAAACATCAAATGTTTCTCTTTGCGAGATTTCCCAAGCAATTTATCTCAGCTGGCAGTGATTTATCTTCACATGTTTATCTGCAATGTGTAAAAGAATATCTCAAGAATGATATCTGTCAAAAACAATATTTGATGGATTACAAAGTTGGACATTGAGCACAGTTAAAAAAGAAGTGCAGACTGCGTGAATTTGATCTTTTCAAAAAACTGTTTCTGACATCAAAGAGTGAAATAGATTTCTGATTTATTCTTATATTTTGATTCAGTGATACACATCGATTCAGATTTTGCAGTTAAAAACAATGCAAAAGCTGTCAAGATTTATGTTCCTATTGAGGAAACTGCAGAGTTAAATGCAGTAATTGCTGTACAAGTTCCTTCCTCTTCCAGAAACATTGTCAGAACAGAATCTTAACAAAAGACTTGGCCTTCACATACATGGCATGAAATTGCAGAATTAACCCATTAGATACAAATTAATATATAGTGTAGCGGTTAGCGTAACACTTTACAGTGCCAACAACCCGGGTTCAAATCCGGCCACTATCTGTAAGGAGTTTGTACGTTCTCCCCGTGACTGCATGGGTTTCCTCCAGGTGCTCTGGTTTCCTCCCACATTCCAAAAGACGTACAGGTTAAGAAGTTGTGGGCGCCGGAAGCATGGCAACACTTGCGGGCTGCCCCCAGAACACTCTACGCAAAAGATGTATTTCACTATGTGTTTCGATGTACATGTGACTAATAAAGATATCTATCTATCTACACAATAATTCTTAATTATTCCCAACAACCTCTCTAGTCTGAAAATTTCATTTTAAAAGTATGTAGCTAATTCTTTCAGACAAATAATGTTTTTAAAATAGATCATTTATCTTTTTATTTTTTCCTTTCTGTTGTTTTTTTCCTTTCTCTCTCTTTCTCTTCTCTCCTCTCTCTTAATTGAGTGTTGTTTAAAATTATTTTACTTTCTGTGAATGGTTTGGCATTGAATTAACTATCCTAACTTACGTTGCCTAGCTCAGACCTGCCTAAGACTCTTCAATCTAATTGGTTAAGGAGAGACACAGTTGCTTTTCTTGGTCACACAAGTTCTAGACCCCTGATAGCTTCAACTTCAGAGGATGGCACACTGCTTTGAATTTTTAAATACCAGAAGTTACAGCGAAAAAGTCCAAGTATAAGTGTAATCAATAGCTGGTCCTGTTTCTTCACTACTGACTGCAAAATCTGAAATAATCTTACAGGACCTTTTGTTTAATTTTGCATTCACAGAAAAAAACTTACTGGACTGCTGTGAAATAACTTTGCTATGCCCTGCCAGTGCAGTTATAATTTGAATATACTCGTGATTCCTGTGTCTGTACACCCAGGGGGTCACATATTACTTAGAAAATAAAAACCTAATCTAATTGAGTAGAAGAATAAGAATTCTGGAAGTTGAAATACATATCACTGAAAGTAGCAGCTCCAATCAAAAAGGTGGCAATGGAAGCAAACCAAGCCAATGGGTGTATCTGACACGTGGAAAAGTTATTCTACACCTGTATGAGCTTTGGATAGATCACATTTGTTTTACTATGGCTAGGAGATAGAGATACTGAAGGTAAAATTTATTTACAAGGCAGATACCAGAACTGCAATCTCACACTTATCAAGAAATGATGAACAGGGTGGTTCTCATCTCTCAGAGAGCAAAGGCTTGGGGATGACCTAATAAAGATCTTTAAATTTATGAAAGATTTTGATAGAAAAGACATAATAATGTTTCAGTCATGAGAAAGAGCAAAAAAGGTGCACATCAATTCATAATAGTCACCAAGAAATCAAAAGAGAGCTCAGAAGAAACTTCTGAGAGAGGACAAGAATATAGATCTTGCCACCACATTGAGAAGTTGACACAAACATTGTAAAAGCTTTAGGTTAGCATAAGATGTAGGAGAAAAGAGTGCATTATGCTGCCAAGTTTAGATGAGAGAGGATAGACAACAAAAACACTAGCATAGACTTACTGACTGTTTTTACAATGTCTTGGTTTCTCCTGGTTAATAAAATCAATCTTTCATTTGCACTTTATACTTGTAGAAGTCTTAAGATAACAGAACAACCCTCTAATGGGAAGAGAAGCAGAGTTATTGCTTCAGTTCAATCTGAAGTGTTAACTGTGTTTCTCTCTCCACAGATGCTACCTGACTTGCTGAGTATTTCCTGCATTTTCTGCTCCTATTTCAAATTTCCAGCACGTCCAGGCTTTTTTTTATTTTGAACCATCTACTTTTGCTTAATTTAGTGCACTGACAATACTATTCCCCCCTAGTCCCAGTCCTCAGTTAAATATGCCAGTAATTTAATTAAAATAATGTGCACATATTTCATTAGAAAATTATAAAATCTATTAAATTGCACGTAATTTTGAAAATTTGAGTGGCATTTCCATGAGGTTATGTCTAATGAAATCAAACCGGGTATAGAATAGAATTACATACCACTAGTCATTCCAGCTGATTCATTGATAGAGTAATTGTGTATGGGACACCTATTATCTAAAATAATAACATTCTTCTCAATGTAACAAAAATTAGATTCATCGAACTAACTAATATAAAATAGAAACAGCAATGAATTTACTATTACCGATATCAGTGTGATATTTAATAATTTCCTAATATTTTAACATTTAGACAAACAATTTAGTGAATTTCCACAGTTGATGAAGCAGTAAATAATTCATAGTGATCAGAAGAAAGCAATTTGTTTATTTTTATCCAACTTCCTCTGACACAAGTGGTACCATTTTGCCTTCAATCAGATTCTTGGTATCTGATTTGAGTTATTAGTCAGCTGATCTAGAATTTTGTTGTTTTTTAATAGAGATTTGGGTGACCAGTGGAAGAGATAGTAATGCTGTTGCTTCACAGTTCCAGTGACCTGGTTCAATCCTGACCCCAGCTGCTGCCTGTGTGGAGTTTACATGTTCTCCTTCTGATGGTGTGGATTTCCTCCGGATGCCCTAGTTTCCTGACACATCCTAAAGATGTGCGCTTTTTGGTTTATTGACCATTGTAAATTGCACCCCTCTCCCCCCTCTCCACCCCTTGTGTAGGAGACTGATAGGATCTGGGTGGGACAAGGTGCCTTTTGGGTATGTGGGGACAATAAAATGGGATTTATGAAAATGAGTGCTTAATGGTTGAGGTGAACTTGATGAGCCAAAGACCCTGTGTCTGTTCAATACATCTCTATGACTCCATGGTTCCAGTTGGTTTTACAGCTGCTTAATATATGTGTCAGGATCTACTTTTCCAGATTGCATATTCTGCAGAACTTATTTGCACAGGGGCTTCTTGTACAAGTATAAAGATCCCTGAAAGTGGCAGCACAGGTAAATAGGATGATGAAGAAGGTATACAGAGTGCTTCCCTTCATTAGCTGGGGCATAGAGTATAAGAGCAGGGAGGTCTTGGTACAAGTTTATAAAACATTAGTTAGGCCACAAATGGAATATTATGTGTTCTAGTCACTGCACTATATAGAAAGAACACGATTGCACTGGAGAGGGTACCTAGGAGATTCACAAGGATGTTGTCTGGGATGGATTGCTTCTGTTATGAAGAGAAACTGGATAGGCTGGGTTTGTTTTCCTGGAAGTAGAATAGGATTTGGGGGGGGGGGTGGGGAGGGGGAGGAAAAGTAAGTACTCACAACATTTAAGAAGCTGGACGAGCATTTGAATTGTCAAGGCATTTTAGGCTATGGACCAAGTGCTAGTAAATGGGATTAGTACAGATAGGTACCTGATAGTCAGCATGGACGTGGTGGGCTGAAGGGCATGTTTCTGTGCTGCATGATTCTGTGCATTCAATCATCAACAACAGAGCTTTAGTCAAGTGAGTGGTTTTTGGCAACAATGGATTCTATATGCTACACACAGGGTGGGTTCCATAAGCAAAAACAAAACTGCTGGGTGAACTCAGCTGGTCAGGTAGACCCTATATCACAGTCCTCAACCAGAAAAGTTGACGACCCCTCTGCCTCTGCAGATGCTGCCTGACCTGCTGAGTTCCTCCACAATTTGTTTATTTTTGCTCCAGAGTACAGCATCTGCAGTCTGTTGTCCCTCTAGAGTGGGTTTTATACGTGGAAGGGTTCTATATTCTGAGTAGGCTCTATAAAACATATGGATTCGATAAGCTGGGTTCTAAAGGCTTAATGGGTTCTATAAGCTGGGCAGATTCTATAGGCTGCGTGGGTTCTATAAGCTACATGAATTCTATAGGCTGTGTGGTTTCTATAGGCTAAGTGGGTACTGCAATGGAACAGTTGGAATGGGATTGGACAACAGTCAGTGAGGGGTGCTGAAGTCAGCAGCCTTTGTTTACATTGGAGATGGATGGTTGTAGCAACTGCTCACCCTGTGAAATTGAATGGCCTTCTTCTGTGCTGAGATTTCTATCATCCCTTACTGAGTAATTCTCTTGAAAGAGCTACTTTATAATAGAATCTAATTAAACGGTGCCCCCTAGTACAAGAAGCTACCATTTTTATGGTACTTTTCCATATCATTAGGGTAAAACTACTCCTCATAGCCAATGACTTACCTTTTAAAATGCAGTCACTATCTTATAGCCAAAGGCAGAAACTAATTTGCACACAGCAGACCGACAAACAATGGGATGAATGAATAGTTGATTGAGACGTAAACCCGTCAGGACAGCCTCTTTTGAAGAGACCACTTGAAAACAAAGCTGTAGCACTTATTAACAAGACAGAAGGAGGCCACTTGACCCATCAGGTCCATGCTGACAATCCAATCAGTCACATATCCACTCTCCTTATATCCCTGTAGTACTTCAACCTATTCTCTCTCATGCCCATCAACCTTCCTTTGACTCTTTTTGACACTAACCTACACAAAGAGGTAATTTACAGCAGCCAATTAACCTACCAGCACATCCTTGGCATATGGGAGGAAACCAGAACACCCAGGGGAAACCCATGTGTCAACAGGGAAAACATGCAAGCTTCACACAGACAGCACCCGAGGACAGCACAGAACCTGCGTCTCTGGAGCTGTGAGGCAGCAGCACTACCAGCTGCACCACTGTGCTGCTCAACTTATGCTGGTGTCCTGGAAAGAACTGTGATTATGTGACTTAAATAATGTCACTGTGAAGCCAAAGGTGACACTTTGGATATGGAACCAGCCCACTGGCAATTATTGTATTTGCTTGATAGGCTAGAGACTAAAACCTTTAAAGAGTGAAACCATGTTCCGTGAAATATCAACAGTGAAATATTGTGCATGATACTGCGTCCTGTGGCAACTCCTCATTTTGAATAAATGTGGCCCAAATGAGAACAAGATGGGCCGCATGCAAGTCCCAAGACAAATAGCCCACCAACACTCACACACCGAGTTCCTATGTGCAAAATAGGGATCAAGCAGGAAAGAGGAGGTGAAGGCAAAACAAGATCAGCCATGCTCTTGATGAATGGAGGAGCAGGCTTGGGGGGGGGGGTGGGGTGCTGTTGGGAGGGGCCCAGATGTCCTACTCCTGCTCTTATTTCTTATGTTCTTGGAAACTCTTGCCAATTTACAAATCTTCTTGGCACTGGAATAGTATGGAATTGAGAGGAATGGTCGTTGTTGGGGAAACTGCAGCAGGCTCATCGTTGTTTGCCAATTTAGTGTCATCTGAGAAGCTCGAAGAAGTTGTGTTAGGGCTCCGCTTTCCTTTTCCGCTTCTGCTGTCACTCGGCTATCAATGACCCACACAGGGTAGAGAAGAAGGAACAACACAAGCATTACCACCAAGAGAATAAGGGATTCAGGGTGAACTTCTGTTAAAGCTGCACGTTGGTGCAGTACAGTTTCATCCATTGCAATCTGGGGTCTTTGGGGTTAGCAATTGTACCATTCATTAAAATTCTATGTCTTGCCCTCTTGTTTATAATCTGAGGGTTTCTGACTCAGTATCTTTCTCTCACTCATTAAGATTGTGAACTAACAAGCTAAGGTACTTTCTTTATAAAAGAACTTACATTGTGCAAGGCCGCACTTCTTTGCTGTGTGCCTATCAGATAAGCAGGAGGCTTCTCCCGAGGGGCAGACAGTATCATGAACCTTCCAACCTAAACAATGTTGTAATATATACACAGAGAACAGTTGGTCACATAATACAATTCTTAAAATGGTGCCACATCTGTTATAGATATATTCCTTCCTCACATTAGTGCATTTCTACTGGAAGTACACGTTGGAATTATTATTGATAGTTGATGGTTGGTATGGGCACGGACGGCTGAAGGGTGTGTTTCTGCACTTTACGAGTCTATGACTGTATCAGCAATGGTTTCAACCCTGAACATGGCTGGTGCTTAACACTCAGTGTCTATTAGTGCCATCTACAGGTCAGTTTTCTCTTTGTCAAAGCCCAGCATTGGATTATTTAATACATTTCGATCCTCTCCCCATTATTAATATTTAATTAGTGGATCTCCTTGGCATTGCACTCAAGGTTTGAATTTAAAGTGGGGTCAGAAACCAGAGGTGATTGGAGTCAAACTTGGAAGTTAGGAGAAAGGGAGAACACTGGAAAGAAGAAATGCATACTTAAGAGGAGGAGAGAGAAGAAATGAGAGTGGGAAGAGCAGAGAATGTGCAAACTGATAGGAGAGAGGAGGGATGAGAGCAAAGGGATATAGGAGAAAGAGAAGGGGTAAGCGGAGAAGACAGCAGCAGAGAAAGGAAAAGCAATTGGGAGTGGTGTCGTGGCTGACATGGATACGAGGTGGGGAAAGGTGTGGGAAAGACCTTTCGCAACTGAGGAGAATAAGAAAGGCATTTATATGTTACCTTCCGTAACCTTAGGATGTCCAAAATCTCCATTTCAAAGTCAGTTAACTCATCTTGTAGTGGTCAGTGTTGTAATGTAAGGAACTACCACAGCAGCTTGCAAACTGCAAGTTCCGACATGCAACAGTGTGAAAGAGCGCAGTTTGACCATCTGGTTTGGTGCTGTTGAACTGTAAATGTTGGCTAAGATACCTGTTTCTGTTCCACTGGTGTCAGCGGATATTTTAGGCCCATCTGGGAGGATAGGCAGATCCTCTCTTGCTGTCGTTTTAAAGACACTCCTAGAGAACAGTAGTACTTCAGGCATGAAGGGAGAGTCAGGGCTTGAATCTAAGATATTCTGTCTCAGAACAACTTTTTCACTCCAAGATAGACTTAAGAGTGGGAAACAGAAGGCCTACCCTGAAACATCTGCCACAGTGTGAATTTGGTCGTGGTGGTTTTCACGTTCCGGAATTTTGGAAGGGAGACCATGAAAGCATTGGTTGACAGGAATATCAAAAACTCTTCGTTGGGCAGTAGGTTAGGAAACTCAGGGGGTAGTGAAGGGTTTTGTTTCTCATGGGAAGGGACATATTTTATTGGTTCTTCAGCAGTGGATATTGTGAGCACAGGGGTTGAGTTACTAGATTGTCATCCAGTGACCTGGACATTCAACCAGGAGACATCTCATCATGGCAGCTATGGAGTTTAAATTTAAGCAATAAACAAATAAATGAAACAACCTGCTATCAGTAATACTGGCAAAGGAGCTAAAAGATTGTCATTTAAAGCTGTCTGCTTCAATAATGTCCTTCACAGAAAGAAATCTACCATCTTTTCCAGATCTAGCCTGTATGTAGGGTTTGCATTTCTCAACTTTAACTGGATATAAACTGAAATAACCTTAAATACCAAATTGAAAATATCTTTCTTTTCTATGCCCTGTGTGGGATTTTGTTTTCCGAAGACAAATCCAGCTCTCAAATCGTGGATGTAGGCTACTGACCAATCGCATTTGACTAGTCAGCAGTGTGATAGTAGTGAAAAAAAAATATAAGTGGGGTGGTAATGGGGCAGAAAATCAAAGTTGTGCATGATTATATGAAAGGAAATGAAGACTTAGCTAAAATTGTTCAGTCTAAGGGATTTCACTGTCACCTAGCAGAAATTTTATGAATGATCTCCAGTATCTAACCAAGCAGCTAATCACCTTGCTAAAATAAATCCTACAAGACATTGTGACTGGCAGGGTCAGTTTTGGTGCTGAATCTATTTGCTGACAGTTTGCAAAGTCTGTACACTTCAGTCTCTGTTCTGTGTATGTTTGATTAAAGTACCAGCATGAACAATGAAATCTATTACCTCCTTAAAAGAAGCAGGGTTAAGGCAGGTCTTTATCATCATGTCTAACAAGTGGCAAGGGCCCTGCCCATGTATTCCTCTAAGATCAAGGGAAGTACATTTCAAATCACGGACCAGCTTCACTATTTATCCTGCAGAATCAGTACACAGACATATCACATTGGCATTGGCTTTGTTGTTATTTCAGATTAGATGTGCTTACAGGAATTGAAAGAGATTGAAAGCTGATATCCAAAAACTTTGCTGAACACTAATAAGAAAAACAAAATAACACCCTCAAACAGAACCAAAAATATAAACTGAAAAATTCAAGCCCCACCTTCATATGACTTCAGACCCACCAGCATGTCCTTAACTACACTCTGAAATGGCCTAGCAAGTCATTCAGTTCAGAGGGCAAACAGGGATAGACAATAAACATTGGTCTTGCCAACAATAAAAGCAGCATGAAAATGAATGTAAAGAAATGCTAACTGTAATTGCAGCCAACATTGCATGTCAGATTGTTTAACATTATACTTGCTAACCACAGCACCATATACTGGCAAAACAGCTATTGCAGGTTAAAGTTGAAGTTTTTGCAAAATGAATTTTCACCTTGGCGAAGCCTGACACGGGAATATTCTTAAATGCATTTTGAAAGGGAATATTATGACCAGTCCTGATGAAGGGTCTCGATCTAAATCGTCGACTATCCATTTCCCTCCATAGATGCTGCCTGACCTGATGAGTTCCTCCAACTCCTTTGTGTGTTGCCCAATATTATGACCTACACTTTTTAATATATAATAGGTGATGATACGCAAGCAGATTTAAGATCAGTGGCAAGTAGGCAGGGGATAATCAATTAATTCATCCAGACAAAATTAATTTTGCATTGTGATATATATTATGGAATGTTAACATTATAATTTATTACTGTTAAACTAATCAAATTGAAAATATTTTCTGTGATAAAATTCTTAGAAAATCTTGAAACGTTCAGTGTGATTGTCATTACAGGATGATCAGTTTCACAGGAGTACATAATTGTGTGTTTAAAATATTCTGATTTCCCATGGAATTGGCTCTGACAAGTTTCAGAATGTGAGCCAAAAAATTTGTCAGCACTTTCTTCCAGCTTTAAGATAGATTTAGCAATCCCCACTAATGTTGTTGTAAACAAATTTCAAAATGCATTAGCACCAATTCCAAAACAGTCTTTCAGGCTCCATTATGTAGTATCATTCTTGTACCAGGAACAACTGGCACTAGAGGTCAAATATCCTACATTAGTGGCATCTTTTCTCACAGCTCTGAGCTCAGGAAGTAGCCCTTAGAGGGTCATTCTGCAATTCAAGCAGCACTCTTTCAGCTATTGGAGAGTGTTGGCAATGACTGAGTGCGTGCTACAGTTATAGGAAGGAAATGGAGGATGACAGAGTGCTAGTGGGAGGTGAGCAGATGAACCTGCACAGGTTTCTGAAAAATAGTGTGTACAGGACACACCTTCCTTGTGCGAAGGGCATTTTTGGCAGGAGGTGTCCAAGAATCAGTCTGTAAGGCAATGTATGCTTCTCTGAAAGCCTGCAATGCAGCCAAATGCACCGTCCAGGTATGAATACTAAAGTTGCATTGATCAAAGACAGATGGCTCCCAATTGCAGAGAGAGCTTTTTTTGACATCTTCAATGAGTAATGAGGAGACATGTGTCACATGTGGCATCAATCAGCAGAGATAGCCTACAACTATCCTAAGCAAGGTGTCTGAGAGTGAGACTGACCACAACTTTAGCTTTGAGCCCTTGTGTGAACTTGAGGTTATCAAAGATGTAACTAGGAACTATCTTGTGGAAGGGTTGACATTGCTCCTGCAAGATGTGTTGATTAAAAGATATCACCCTGTGAAGCCTGTTGGAGTAGGTCCTTGGTGCCAAATTTTTTGTCAGATGTCCTCCACCTTCCATTCATTTTCTGATTTAGTGAATATGGAAAGCAATCCCCTTTTGCAGATTTTTTTTTCTGGATGCTCTTCCAAATCATAATTACCTTTATGGGCTCTCTAAATATACATGATAAGCAGAGGTCTCCCAAACCTCGGCATCCCACTGGGTATTATCTCAGTACTTCGAATTCCAGTCTCTATTTTTTACTTGGTGCAAGAATACAATCACAAAACCAAATGGTAATTTGGTAATGGTAAGTATTACCTACAGTGGTAAAAAGTTGACACAAAAATATTTTAATGACCAAGAGTTCCTGGATAAACTGTGTTCTTAAAAGCAAGCTTATTGATAAGATGCAGATAGACTTACAGCTTTATAACTACATGGCAGTTTGGGAAATCTAAAAGTACCTCTGCAGCAAGTCCAGATACCAAGTGATCTGAAGCCATGGTATTACAGAGCCTGAAATTGCAGCAAGAGTTTACAAAAGGCGTTTCAATTTTAGTGTAAGTAGAAATTTATAAGGGATAAAGTTCACAAGTGTGATAAAAGTATTAATACAGGAAGTGCTTTTTTGATAGTAGTAAGTTGGTATAGATAAAATTTAGTACAGACAGTAGATGATTGCATGTAATTGTATTTGTGAGAAAGGCATTTTAAAGAGAAACCATTGACCATTGCTGTTCAAAGACAAAAAATTAACAATGGGAATGAGAGGTCTTTTTCAGTGTTGCACAACTATTTTTTGGATAGGGCAAATTGACAATACAAATCACATCTGTGGGCTATTCAGGTGAAACTTGTTGATTTTAGGCATATATGTTTTTAGTCGAGGAAACAGACACAAATGCTAAGGTTTATTAACTACCTAGCCTATATTCAGATTACCACCAAACGACAACAAACTAATAAGGTTTTCCTTGTTTAAAATGCAGGGCATTATGACTTATGTCTTATGTTTGACAGCACAATTTGCTTAAGATTATTTTATAGTCTGAATCAGTGCTGCAGGGTCAACTACTGTCTCCAGTATCTCATCATTGATTTTAAAATATTCACAACTTCATAAATCAGATTTTAATTGTTAAAATATGAATTTATTAATTTGTACTATGGACACAATTTGCAATCATACATTATGAACAGCAGCACTGAAATTCCAAAACTACACAATTCTTGGTGATTATGATATTGTTATTATCTTACACAAATGATTTTCACACAAAAGCACAGCATCTCACTGTACAATTTCTAAGCAAACTGAATTCAGTATTAAAAATCTGGAAATTAAAAAGCTGAACCCTGAGAATGAAGCTGTGAGATAGTTGTAAAAACCCAAATGGTCACCCATGTCCTTAAGGAAACCTTCTATATTTACTCAATCTGGGCCATAGGTGACTCCAATCCCATACCAGTAAGATTTACTCTTAACCACCCTCTGGCAAGGTACTTAGCTGTATCAAACAGCTACCAGCAGTTCATCCTCTTGGGGAAAATGGGGATGGTCAGCCACGGCCATATCCCAAAAGTACTGAGAACATAAAGGTCAATGACAAGGTAAGGGTAATGGAATGATACACCTAACCCTTATGCAGATTTGAAAAGTTAAGTGTCTTGAGAAGGTTATGGAGATAAGCAGAAAAGTAAGCTGCACCTTGACAGACATGGTCATAGCCTGAAATCCACTGGGAGTCAGGAACTGACTGCATCAGGATAGCAGAGGTTCTGCTGTATCCACCAAGCCTTCTCTCATCATCTAGGATGCATCCCATCTGAAGGTCTCTTGTTAATTTTGAGTGATACCCACCCACTTAGCACCTCCTTTCTATCTTTACCTGGAAGAGGATCACTTTCCTGTAAAATTCTGCATTAATATTATTGATCAGCAACTTTAAGTATTTAGGTTACCTTTTTTGAATCACACAGTAAGCTTTCCAATTCTGTTCGTTACAAACCATTATTTTTTGTATTACCACAATACTCTTCAAAATGTCTGTATTGAAGCTTATATATAAAATGTATTTGTAGGTAGCATGTTACAAACTGTTTCTAATACAATACAGCAGCATGGATCTGAAAAAAAAATCCAGGATTGGCAGCAAAACTATCCCATGCAATAAATTCAAGCTTTCCCTCAGCCCAATAGTATTACAACAGGTCTAAGATTAAGTATGTTGGCTTTAAAAATAATTGGCAGTTTGAAGGATTTTGCATTAAATGGAATTAATATTGATGCTGCCCTAAAGCTGGTGCATTTCATGGATTCCTTAGTAGTGCTGACTTCTTAGAATTGTGACACTAGTTTTCATGTTGGTTATGCTAATTTACAGCAAATTGTACTGAATTGACCAGAATGAAGAGGTTCCAAGTTAATTTCTTCTTTAAAAAAACTAATTTAAATATCATCTAGATTTGGAATGAGAAAACAATTTGCAAAATTTTAAAGTTAATCTAATATTCCACATACGGTTTTTAATCTTCAAGAATTCATCTCCCAAACTTCAACACTTTAACTGCTATGAAATGCTCACTTTTTGATGTAGAAACTGACCATTTCTTAGTCCATTTATTTATTTTGTACTTCCTTTACTGTCATCTACTCTTGAAAAGTTGGAGAGCAGGAGAAGGGAAACAACATTCTAAAACAAAAATCCATCTCTGCCGAGTTTAGAAATGTTATGGTAAGTTATTTCAATTATCCTTGACATTTAAGATGTTAACAATTTTTAGGTATTTAAATCGAGTAAGGTTTGTAATTTTTAGCAAAGACATAAATAAATAATCCATGAGAGAGTATTAGACATCGGATTACAAGGCCAATTGTTAAAGAATTTGGGAAGTCAAGAAAAGGAAGGATAGTTTTACTATAGTGGAACAAATTGAACTGGCTGTAGCCAATAGTTCTGAAAGGAACTGGGCATTCAGCCGCTCCCAGATAAATGAGTCCCAGTGTTAAATCCAGGGCGAGCCGACTCTCAGATACCACCACATCTGTGACTCTGCACCACCCAGACCTAGCCTATGATCTGAATCCCTATTCATTTAACCTAGAGATTGAAAAGAAAAAGCTACGTAGTTTGTTTTTCTTTCTTTAGTTTAATATTATTTATTAATTTGAAAAAATCAAAACTTCAACTATATTTCTATATCTAAACCAATGTTAACAATTTTTAAATGTCTATAACTCAGAAACATACAACAATCCTTCAAAAGCTTCTTACATGTTGACAGGAGACAAGGCTCCACCTCCTACCTTAGCCTGTCAGGACCAAGGCTTTGTGGCACCCTGCCACCTGGGATTGAGAGGTTCAGAACAAATAATGTCATACATTCGCACAAGGGATGGGGAAGAACACAGGGGCAGGTTTGGCTGCCAAACATCACTCAAAACTCTTGGAGAATTTGCAATATTGAGTAGTTTTAGAATAATCGTTTTAAGTTTGTTTTGTTTGCAAATTTATTTTATTAAATAAGTTCAATAATATCAATGCAGTAGATTAAGTAAAAGTCATGCATAGTATGGGTATATTACTCTTATCTGTTCATCAATCACCACCACAACTCTGCCTAAATTTGGCATGTTATAATCTGGCAACCCCAATGTGAAAGGGAACAATAGTACATTATCTCACTGAAACAACATTATTGCATAGCTCAATGACTAACTGAAAACATTTTCTTTAATGGTCAAACTCTGGGCAATTAGTGTGTTCACTTTTTTTATTATTTGAAAGTGTTTTCAAAAAGTGCTTGGCTCGCCCACAAAGGGTATTTGCTATGTAATAGTGATGAAGTTACTCTTTTTGTTCAGTCAAGCTGGAGCTTGCTTTACATTGTTTAATCATTCGTAATCGGCGCCATTTCAAACTTGGGAGAAAATATTGTTGAAACAAAATCTTTTCAGGGTCTGATAGAAACTGACATTCTCCTTTTTTCTTTCACCACACCTTTTCTTGACTAGAAAAGTAGCCTATCAGGGAGCTCAACCCTTGGCTGCATCCAGTCAGCCAGACAGGGATATGTAGCCGCTGAGATACCAGTAGCTTTTTTTATCATCTTTACATCTTGATTGGTTTCATTTTTGAATCCTGTACTTTGAAGGTTTGGAGGAGGTTTATTTTCAGGACTGTAGCAGAAAATGTAAATACACAGATCAGTCAGCATCAATAAAATATAAGTCAACATTTCCAGTATAAACCTGTCTCTTTATGGACAGGTTTCATATTTTCTGCCTTGGTTTCATATTTCCATCATTTGCAATTTTTGATTTCTTTTTGGTTTTCAAGTTATTGCCCAAATAGAAGCAACCAATTACTTCAGTTTGAGCTCCATTTAGTAACATAGATTTAAAATATAAACAGAAAATGCTAGAAATACTCAGCAGGTCAGGCCACATCTGTGAGAAGAGAAACAGAGTTAATGATTCAGGCTGAAGCCCCTTTGTCAGAACATAGATTTAATCTCTGCTAACCTACAAGGCTCCAAGAAACATAACTAATGCAGCTTATGATGACAATCTTTGGTCAATCCTTTCTACTACATGCAAACATATGTTTGATGAACAACCATGAACTGAACTTATAACTTCTTAAAGTAGGGACAATCAACAGGGGACAAGTGCCAGTTAAAGTTATATACAGGACAAAGAATTTGAATAGGCTTCAGCTTGTGAAGGCAGTAACACAGATATCAAGTTGTATAATATTTCAACATGAAAGTGGCCAAGGAACTACTGCATTAGTTTAACAGTCCTCAACATCTGCTACAGGTACCATAGGAAAGGGTGTTTTTACGGTGAGGAAATGTCTAAGAAATGCAAATAATTTCTAAAAATGGATACAGATGATAAAGGGTAGGACCAACTCCTATCTAGAAGTGTCAGTGGCATTAGTGATAGCCCTATATAAATAAAGATTTTTTTGTACATATTCATTCAGGAGATGTGAACATTGCTGAATTCCAGCATTCATCTTCCACTCCAAATAGCCGTTGAACTGAGAAGCCAATTAATAGTCAACCAAATTGATGGGTATACAGTCACATTCAGGCCAGATCAGGTAATGATGGCACATTTCCTTCCTGAAGGACATTAAATTAGATGGATCTTTGCAACAATCTGGTAATTTCATGGTCATTGTCACTGTGACTAACGTTTTTTTCCAAAAAAAAACATCCAGATCTATTCAACAATTTGAATTTAACTTCCTAGTTGCCATGGTGGGATTGCAACAGAAGCAAGATTGGAACTCATGGAAATCGAAAGCAAACAAAAATAGGAAATGCTGAAAATCTGAAATGAAAAGTGAATGCTGGAAACACTCAACAGGTCAGGCAGCATCCGCGGAGCAAAGAAACAGGGATAACATCTTAGACCCATGTCCTTGCATCAAGGCAATGGTCCAGAACTCGAGCTGTCGGTCGAGTAAATTGACCACTCCGTTACCATGGTGGAAGAAGGTTAGAGGAAGACGCCAGAGCAGCAGCTTTGTCCTTCTACCCGGGATAAATTCGGCATTGCAGCCATTTGACAAGGATGATTCAGGGCTCCCGTCGGCACCACCACAGGATGCCGATTACAATCCCTGGCAGTACATCCCTGCCTTCCTGATTTATATTCTAGCACCCTTTAAGGGGAAATGCATGGACAAACGTGGGCCGAAAAGACGAACACTCCCGCCACAAGATATCACCCCGTAAGGTCTGCCTCCCGCTTCAAGCTCCGCCCGGGCGAGTTTGCGCAGTGCGACCGAGATGGATCAGTCTGCACTTGCGCAGATGCGGGGAAGCAGAGCGGGCATTCATTGGTCAAGAGGGCGGGGCACACTTGAGCATGCGCGTTGCCTATGGACGACGCGTAGCGTTGCCATGGAGAAGGTGGCGGAGCTCCTGAGACCGGGAGCGGCGGCGTTAAAATAAACGAGAGCCGGGCGGGTGGGAGGCCAGCAGCGACCGGGGTGAGCGTTGTGGACAGCCGACGTGGGTGGATCCGGGTCGCTGGGTGTGAGCCGGAGTCCCGAGGAAGGCACTGGGCACGGTCTGTCTGACTTGGGCAGCGCGGCTGGTTTTTGAAGGCGCCGGGCCGGAGCCCTTCCTGTCAGCCTTCTCCTGAGAGAGACGAGGTGTGAGGTTACTGAGTCAAGACAAGTGAGTTTATTGTCATGTGCACAAATACGGTGAGGTGCAAGTACAGTGAAAAACTTGCTTGCAGCAGCATCACAGGTACCTAGGTTCAGGCAACGCAGAGAATATAAATTGTACGTAAAAGTTATACTAGATAGTGAAGAAAAACTGTGCAAAACAAGGCATTAGTGCCAAAAAAGGCACAGAGATAAGTCCATGGTAGTGCAAGAGGCAGTTTGTAGCGTTCTGGTTGCTGAGGTAGGATTAGGGTTGTGTAGGTTGGTTCAAGAACCTGGCGGATGCAGGAAAGTAGCTGTTCCTCAACCTGATGATGTGGTTTCTGTGCCTCCTGCCTGACGTTAGCAGCAAGAAGAAGGCATGGCCTGCATGGTGGGGTCCTTGATGATATATGCTGCCTTCTTGAGGTAATGCTACCTGTAGATGCTTTCAATGATGCTTGGTCAGCAATGTTTTTTCTTATTTGGAGCTGGTGTTTGATGTTGTCTGGACACAAATGAATAATAATAATCTGACAGAAGAAGCCAAGCAGAAGAAAAACTCAGTTGATAGTTAACAGGTTTGCTGTTAAACACCTGCTAGAGAAGCAGAACACTATCTTCTTGGTGCCACCTGACTTTAATTCCAGGGCAGCCTGACAAAGACAAGGAATGGAAGCAGGGTGCGTCTTGACTTCCTTGGCATTAGGACTGTTTCTGGGGGAAGGGGGCACAGCAAGAAGATGGGTGGGTTGTACCTCAACAAAGCTGACTCGTGTTGTTACAGAGAAGTTAATTTTTGGGGAGGTTTACACTAACTTGGTAGGGGAAGGAAAAGCAGAAATGGGAATGGAAGACAGTGTGTACAGGGAAACTGAAAACTATCCCCAACATTAAAGGGATCCTTGAGGAAAGTAGCAAAAGCCATAAGATAGGTGTTAAATTTAATATATATCAGTGACTATATAGTAAGCAACAAGAATTAAACATCAGATAAAGGTAGCTTCTTTAGATCATGGTGTGGCTGCACTTACATATGATTCAAACAATATAGTTTTTCTGTGTATCATGTACTTGAGATTGAAAGAGAAGAAAAACGGGAAAGGATATTGACAATATTGATTAAGTGCAACTTGAATGGAGTGCAACTTAAATAAGGAGTGAAAGTCAGGAATTTGGTTTGCATTGAAATTGATCAATGAGTGATCTCTATCAAATTTGGTTCAGTTTTGCATTTAGATTTTACCTTGGAACAATAATTTGTAATATGTTTTACAGAGTTAGTCAATAGTAAGTAAGGTGACTTGCCAGTGACAAATTACAGTTAATTAGGAGGCCAGCTATAACCAGTTATTTGAATAGGTGTTAATTACTATGTACAAACTCTGAGTCAGTACTTGGGGAATTTAGTCACATTTAAAAAGTATATAAAGGATTTCCTGAAGGAAAGAGTGAATGGATGGAATATGGTTGAACAGTGTGTGAAAGTCAGGAATATGGCTACTGGTACAGGGGGAAGGAGGTAGTGGCTAGCTTCAGGCAGGAAGTATTTGAGTTTTTTCTCATCCTGATTACCTGTACTAGGTGTGATTTTATTTTAACTTAGAAAAGTATTAAAGGTAAATATGAATAATATTGACTAATTGTTTAGAAAACAAACTAGATGGCAAGTAAATAGAATCCTTAACTAAACGGATATTTCAAAAAATAATAATGATCTTGGCTGTTGACCTTATCCAACAGGTGTAAAGTAGTGACTTGCTGAGTTCCTCAGCTCCTTTGTGTGTTTCTCAAGTAGTAGCTGTTAGGATGGATAGTGAACTTAGCAGGGATAGATCTAGCAACCATGGCCCATGGAACAGAGACCATGGACCAACAGAAAATTGGGGAGTGATAAGAGAGAAGGTAATGGTATAATTAGAAAGATGGATACTCTTACTTAGCTTGTGAATATGAGTCCTCAGGCTAGAATGTTAGCATTAAGGACATCTTCTTGGATTTGGAAAGGAACTATGGATCCATGAAGAAGCCAACAGCATGGCTAAAACCAAATGGTTATAAGGTTCTATGGTCTAAATTAATAATTAAAACCAGTAGGTGGTAAACTCTAGATGACTATCTTTGTGCAAATTGAGCCATGTGTAAATTTGGTTTAGGATCAAACTGATCAGATTGTTAAATGGGTGGAGTTTGGATTTACAGGGCACTGGCACTAATATGGGGGAAGGAGAGAGCTGTTCCATTGGAATGGGCTTAGAAGAGGAGGAAATAAAATCAGTTTGGCTAGAGATAAAGAGTACAGAGGCAGAAAATACTGTTGGAAGTTGACAGGCTCCCACGACTATACTGTTAGGCAGATTACCATTCAAGAAATAGCTGCTGCAATATAATGTGGATAAATCTGAAGTTTGGTGACAATAACAGGAAGGATGATGGTAGATTGGGAAAGGGGAAAATGCAACAAGACCTGGGCATTCTTGTGTACCGATTGTTGATGGTAAGCATGCAGCTACATTAGGCACTTAAGAAGGCAAGAGGAGTGCTGACCCTCATAGCAAGAGAATCTGAATATAGAAGCAGGGATGTCTTGCTGCAGGGAGTTCAGCAAAGTTGCACCAAACTGATTCCTAGGACACCAGAACTGATGAATCAAGAGACATTGGGTCAATTAGGCTTATATTCACTAGAGTTTCGAAGAATGAGGGGATCTTACAGAAAATTCTAATAGGACTGGACCGATTAGTACCCTATGGTCACAGTCTAAGAATAAAAGGTAAGCCACTTAAGACAGATGATGAGAAATGTCTTCTCCCAGAGAGTTGTGAACCTGTGAAATTCTCTACCACAGAAAATAGTTGAAGTCAAATCATTAAATATATTCAAGAAGGATGCAGATATCATTCTCGGGGCAAGAGGGATCAAGGGACATGCAGAGAAAGTTGGAACAGGCTACTAAATTTGAACCATCACCCATGATCATATTGAATGGTGGAGCAGGCTCAATGGGCTGAATTGACCTACTTTTGTTCCTATTTTCAATGTTTTTGTGGAATAATGGGGATTTATAGAAAGGGTAATGCAATGTAGACTGGGCAAATTAAATTAGAACATAAATTGACAAAGGTAGCCGTGAGAACTCAGTTCATGGACAGTTTTAATATAGTACTGTAGCGGCCAGCTACACACTACGAAATGAAGACACAGAGTCGCTGGTTCGAAATCAGAAGTCGAATGAACGACAGGGGCGCAGTGCGCCTTTAATATCCGAAAACTTCCCATGCTACAGTTTCCGTGCTGACAGCACGCGCGGGTCACCTGACCTTCCCGCACGCGGGCTTTCCTAGCCCGATGATGGGGAAGGAGGAGGGCGCCACGCCATCTTGGATCGGGGCCTCCGACGACATTCGCGATGTCGGGAGCCGGTTCAATGCCGGTGCAGTGAGTCACTACATAACCCCCCCCCCCCCCCCCCCCCCCAGAACTGGCGATACCGTCGCGAAAACCAGAATTCAATAAACTAGACTTGGGTGGCCTGCCCCTGCATCATGCTCGCTGGACCACCACAAGTTGGTTCAAGTCTAAATGAGCCAGCTTCAGCCAGTCAATAGTAAAAACCTCCTCGCGCCCCCCAATGTCCAGCACAAAAGTAGACCCATTGTTCCTGACGACCCGGAATGGCCCTTCGTATGACCGCTGCAGCGGTGTTCAGTGCGCGCCCCTCCTGACGAAGACAAAGGGAAGTCGGCATACGGGTCGGGGCCTGTCCGCGTCGCGAGGTGGATGTCGGGGCCAGGTTTCCAAGCCGCTCGCGCAGCCGGTCGAGCGCTGCGGCAGGTTCTTCCTCTAGCCCCCAAGGGGCTGGTAGGAACTCACCAGGGATGACTAAAGGCATTCCATAGACCATCTCCAAGGACGAGGCATGCAGGTCCTCTTTTAGCTCGGTGCGTATCCCCAGCAGGATCCAGGGGAGTTCATCTACCCAGTTGGGCCCCTTAAGGCAGGCCATGAGTGCCAACTTCAGGTGTCAATGGAACCTCTCCACCAGCCCATTGGATTGTGGATGATAGGCAGTGGTGAGGTGGATCTGGGAACCCCACAGGTCGGCGACAGCAGACCACAGGCCAGAGGTGAATTGAGCTCCCCTGTCTGAGGTGATATGTGGCGGGACACCGAAATAGGCCACCCAAGTTGACAAAAGGGCCCATGCGCAGGACTGGGTGGAGGTGTCTGCGAGGGGAATGGCTTCAGGCCAGCAGGTAAAACGGTCGACAATCGTGAGGAGGCACCGCGCTCCTCGGGAGACTGGGAGGGGGCCGACGAGGTCGACGTGGATACGGTCGAACCTCCGGCGGGTAGGTTGAAAATCCTGCAGGGGGGCCTTGACACGCTGCTGTACTTTTGAGGTCTGGCAGTGTGTGCAGGACCGGGCCCATTTGGAAACCTGTTTACGCAGGCCATGCCAGACGAACTTGTCTGACACTATCCGGACAGTAGTCCGGATGGATGGGTGTGCAAGGCCGTGGATGGAATCAAACACCCGTCGGCGCCAGGCAGCTGGGACGATGGGGCAGGGTCTACCTGTGGGGATATTGCAGAGCAGGATGCGCTCACTGGAGCCTACCAGTAGGTCTTGCAGTTGCAGGCCTGAGACTGCGGTGCGATAGTTGGGCATCTCCATGTCCATTCGCTGTGCCTCCGCCAAGGCGCCGAAATCCACCCCCTCGGACAAAACTTGGATGGTGGGTCGTGACCGTGGTCGCGGATGCACTTCCTCTTTCCCAGACAGATGGCGGACATCAGTGGTGAACTCTGTGAGATGTACGACAAGTGCCACCGCTGCCATGCTGACCAGGGATCTGAGACCTTTGCAGGCAGGGGCGTGGCGCTGTGTTTGTCAATCCGATGGCCCAGGAAATCGATTGTCTCAAGCCCGAATTGGCATTTGGCTGGGTTGATGGTCAGGCCAAAATCCCTCAGGCAAGAAAAGAGTTGGCGGAGGTGCATGAAATGTTCCTGGTGGCTGCTGCTGGCGATCAAGATGTCGTCGAGGTATATGAAGACGAAATCAAGGTTGCGCCCGACCGCGTCCATCAGTCGTTGGAAGGACTGAGCAGCATTCTCGAGGCCAAAGGGCATCCAGACGAATTCAAAGAGGCCGAAAGGTGTGATCAGCACCGTCTTCGGAATGTTGTCTGGATGCACTGGGATCTGGTGATACCCGCGGACGAGGTCAACCTTGGAATAAATGGACCACCCGTGCAGGTTGGCAGCGAAGTCCTGAGTATGCGGCACGGGGTACCAGTCCAGGGTAGTAATGTCGTTGAGGCGTCGGTAATCACCACGGGGTCGCCAGCCTCCGGCTGCCTTGGGGACCATGTGTAGCGGAGAGGCCCATGGGCTGTCTGACCTGCGGATGATCCCCAACTCCTCCATTTTTTTGAATTCCTCTTTCGTGAGGCGGAACTTGTCGGGGGTAGCTGCCGGGCGCGGGCGTGGAGGGGAGGGCCCTGGGTGGGGACGTGATGCTGGATGCCGTGCTTGGGCAAGGTGGTGGAGAACTGGGGTGTTAGTACGGATGGGAATTCTGCCAGGACCCTGGCAAACTCATTTGTTGACGTGGTGACAGAGTCAAGGTGTGGGGCCGGTAGCTTGGACTCACCCAACGAGAACGTTTGGAAGGTCCTGGCATGTACCAAATGCTTATCCCGCAGGTCAACCGGCAGACTGTTGGCGCGAAGGAAGTCTGCCCCGAGGAGTGGTTGCGCGATGACGGCCAGGATGAACTTCCAAGTAAAGTTGCAGGTGCCGAACTGGAGGTGCACCAAACGGGTGCCAAAGGTCCGAATGGCGCTACCGTTGGCGGCTCTGAGAGCGGGTTCTGGTGTGCAGTTGCGAGTCTCGTGGCTGTTGGGAGGCGCGACGCTGACTTCGGCTCCGGTGTCCACTAGGAAAAAAAACGTCCGGAATGCCTGTCCTACATGTGCAAGAGGCTATCCGGGTGGCCAGCCGCCATAGTGATCAGTGGCGGCTGGCTCTGGCGTTTCCCGGAAAGCTGCATGGTGGCCGGCATCTGCAGGCGTCAGCGCCCCACCGCTGGTGGTAGAAACACCATTGGTCGGTCGGTGTCTCAGACCTGGTGGCGGGTAAAGTGCATTTGATTGCCGGGTCTGGCCTGCTGGGCCACTGGGTACGTGGTGTGGCAACGTGCTCAACGGATGCCTGCTCTCCTTTTTTGCTGGCCAGAGGACATCCGCCCGGGCGGCCACCTTCCGGGGGTCACTGAAATCGGCATCCATCAGGAGCAGGTGGATGTCGTCAGGTAACTGCTCCAGGAAGGCCTGCTCAAACGTCAGGCAGGGTTTGTGCCCGTCTGCCAGGGCCAACATCTGGTTCATGAGCGCAGAGGGGGGTCTGTCGCCCAACCCATCGAGGTGGAGGAGGCGGGAGGCCCGTTCGCGTCGGGAAAGGCCGAAAGTCTCGAGAAGGAGGGTCTTGAACTTATCGTACTTCTCCTCCTCCAGGGGCGCCTGGATGAAGTCCTCGACCTGAGCTGCGGTGTCTTGGTCGAGGGCGCTCACCATGTAGTAGTACTTGGTGTCGTCCCTGGTGATCTGGCGAATCTGGAACTGGGCCTCGGCCTGGTTGAACCAGACACGGGGCCTGAGGGTCCAAAAGGTGGGCAGTTTAAGGGCTACTGCCTGTACCTTTTGTTGTGCAGACATCGTGGGTCCAAAAACGTTTGGGCCCGTTGGGGTCACCAATGTAGCGGCCAGCTACACACTACAAAATGAAGACACAGAGTCGCTGGTTCGAAATCAGAAGTCGAATGAACGACAGGGGCGCGGTGCGCTTTTAATATCTGAAAACTTCCTGCGCTACAGTTCCCTCGCACTACGTCACGCGCGGGTCACCTGACCTTCCCGCGCGCAGGCTTTCCTAGCCCGACGATGGGGAAGAAGGAGGGCCCCACGCCATCTTGGATCAGGGCCTCCAATGACATTCGCGATGTCGGGAACCAGTTCGATGCCAGTGTGGTGAGTCGCTACAGTACATACTAAATCAGTATAAAACAGTATGTTATGTACTTAGCAAGGGGGTGGTCTATTTTAGATCTGGCCATGTTTAATCAGACAAATTGGTAATTTTATTGTAAAGGGTGCTCTGGGGAAAATTGATTTTGAGAGAAGTTTTGTGTAATATCAAAGCAAACAGTAAGAGTTTCTGTTGGTATATAAATAGGAAGAAGATGGCTAAGATAGGTGTGGGACCTCTAAAGAATGAGGCTGATGAATTAATAACAAGAAACAAAGAAATGGCACTTTCATAAGATAAGATATCTTTATTAGTCACATGTACATCGAAACATAGTGAAATGCATCTTTTGCATAGAGTGTTCTGAGCACAGCCCGCAAGTGTCACCATGCTTCCGGCTTATGTTAAATATCTAAAGTTAAATACATAAAACTTATGTTAAATCAACTTTTTTTTTGTATCAGTCTTCACTGTAGAGGATACCTCAAATTTCTCTAAGATAAAAGATGGGCTAACTTCAGATAAGAGGAACTTGTAAAAATCCCATTCACAAGGAATAAAGTACTCAAAAACTCATGGGGCTAAAGGCAGACAAATTGCTGGGACCTAATGGCCTGCACCCAAGGGATTTAGCGGGAAATGGCTGCAGGGACAGTGGACCCATTGGTTGAAATTTTTCAAAACTCACTGAATTCCAGGAGGGTACCTGAAGATTGGAAAACAGCTAATGTGACTCCTTTGTTCAACAAGGGGGAAACACAGAAGGCAGGGAACTATAGGCTGGTTAGTTTAACATCTATCTTGGCAAGATGTTAAAGTCAATCATCAAAGAAAAGAATAACTAATCATGTAGGACAGCTGAATATAATCAAATCTAGTCAATGTGGGTTTATGAAAGGTAAATCGTGCTTGACAAATTTGCTTGAATTCTTTGAGGGTGTGACGGGGGAGTTGATAGAGAGGAACCTGTAGGTGTTGTGTATTAGATTTCCAAAAGGTATTTGACAAGGTGCCACATGAGAGACTCGTGCATAAATTAAGAGCCCAGGATATTGGAGGAAGTGTGTGTTAGCATGGACTGCAAACTCTCTGTCATGTAGAAAACAGAGAGATGTAACTAGTGGTGTACCCCAGGGATCGTTTTTTGGCCCTCAATTGTTTATTATTTGCATTAATGACCAGGAAGGAGGAATAAAATGTAAGGTTTGCAGGTTTGCTGATAATCTGAAAATAGTTGGAAGAGCATGTTGTGATAAGGACATTGTGATTCTGCAATGGGTTACAAATTGATTGAATGATTAGGCAAAAACCTGGCAAATACTGTGCACAGTTTTGCACCCCCCCCCCCCCCACCCAAACCTAAGAAAGGATATGGTAGTGTTGGAAACAGTCCAAAGGAGATTTACCAGGCTAATTCTGGGAAGAAAGGGTTATCCTTTCAAGAGAGTCTAGAAGGCAGTTCTGGTCTGTATTCCTTGGAGTTTACAAGAATGAGGAATAACCTTATAAGATACTGATGGGGCTTGACAGGGTGGATGTTGAGATGTTTTAACTAGGGCAAAAGTAACGAACAAGGGGACACAGCTACAAAATAAGGGGCCAGTCATTTAAAACTGAGGTGCATAAAAATGTCTCCTCTCAGAAGCAAGTGAATCTTTGGAATTCTCTGCCCCAGCAGGTGATGGGGGCCAGATTATCAGATATATATTTAAGGTAAATATTTGAAAGATTAGTAAATTGATGGTTATGGGGAACTGGCATAGAAGAGGAGCCATGATCATGTTGAATGGTGGGGAAGGCTTGAAGGGCTTGGTGGCCTTCTCTTGATCTTGCGTTGTGAGAGATCATAATACAAGCGTGAGAGTGATATAAAGATCAAAGCTAAGGCAAACTTGAGCTAGACCTAGAGACCTAAATTTAATGGCTATACATAGGTGTGATGGACACATTGGCTCAGGTCGATTTGGAAAGTATTGTGGTAGATAAGCACCAACAGGTATTTAAATAAATATTTTATTAGTTCCCAATGGAAGTACGTTCCATTGGGAAATAAGGAATCCAAGGGAAAAGTGATCTATCAGTGGCTAACTAAAGCAGTTAAGAATGTCATTAGATTGAAGGAAAACACTTACAAATTTGTAGAAGGTGGACTGGAAGAATTTTAGAAACTAGCAAAAAATCACTTAAAAAGTTGATGGAAGAAAAAAGAATATGGTCATAAATTAGCAAGAAGTATACAAACGGATGGTAAGAACTTGTCCATAAAAAGGAAGAATAGCAAAAGTAAACATTGGTCTCTTAGGATCTGTAGGAATTAATAATTGGTAGTAAGGAAATGGCAAGAATGTTCAGCAATTATCTTGTATCTGTTTTCACAGTAGAAGGTGCTAAAAACATCATAAGAAAAGAAGGTACCCAATGGGCAAAAGTTTGAGGATCTTAACAATTCTAGACAAAAATACTAGGCGGACTACTGGGATAAGGGCTGCCAAATCCCCTGCACATGATGGCAGGTATTCTATACTTCTAAAGGAAATAGCTCAAAGGGTATTGGATCCATTAGTTTTCTTCCCAGATTTTGGAAGGTCTCCAGAGCTTGGAAAACAGTAAACATAATACCACAATTCAAGAAAGGAGGGGGAGGGGAAAAAAATGAAGCATGTCAGTTGAGAAAATTTTGTAATTTGTAATAGTGATAACAGAGCACTTTGAAAAGCAAAACATGAATCTGCTGGCTTGTAAGCACCACTGAATGAAGAGGTGCTGTCTTTTACTTAGCTTCACTCCAGCCCTGGAGACGTGTTGTGCTGATGGCTCCAAATGGAGTTGAACAGGGTAGTGCATTATTTTTCCAGTTGTTATGGTAGGAAATCTGTCTGCTGAGCTATACCAGGTTTGACAACATATGTGCAACAATCCCATTGAAATAAATGGGAGCAAACAGCTGCATAAAGAATGAGTGAACTTTTCTGTTTAATTTAAGTCAGCGTATGTGGGTTTTTTTTCTAGTGCCTTAAAATTTAACATTTTATGTTCAACATAAACAAGTCAGTATTAGTGGATAGGATAAAGGGAATATCTCCAATAGTGTAGGCCATGATTGCTGTGGTAATAAGCTGCTGATGAAGACATCTAGTTGATAGATTATGTGGGAAATTCGAAAAAGAGAAAACAAGAAGAGATTTGTGAAGGCTGTGAAATGGAGTTCATAGTTGAATGGAAAGTCCTGGAGATTAAGCAGTGTCAGTAGAGAGGGAAAAACTGAGTTAATATTACAATTGGTAACCTATAGCATGATCTTGTTGAAACAGCAGGTTAGGTAGCATCTGTGGAAAAAGAAACAGTTAATGTTTCAGGTCCAAGACCATTTGTCAAAACTGGGAAAGAGAGAAAATGAGTTAATATTCAGTAGTAGAGAAGGTGGGTTTTCCTGTCATACCTTGTAATATAATATCATTAAAACATTATATGCTTTTTCTTTTGATATGATACTGTCTTTAACTTCTTGATAGCAATGACTGGACCAATTTTCCTTTTTTGGTTTTATTGTCATAAAGGGATATATATTTGTTGTACAATGTATTAATTCATTAAATATTATCCATTGCTTGTTTCCTGTCATAGCTTTTAATGTAGTATCACAATCTACCACCTGCAGCTCAGATGGGCAGATGGAACTAGGTGCAGGGAGGGGATGGGAGGGATAAACAAAGGGAGAAGAAAACTAGGAAGGTATGTATGAGGAGAGCACTGAGGATGTGGGTTACCTGAAATTGGAAAATTCAATATCCATACCATTGGGTTGTAAGCTACCCAAGCAGAAAATGATACGACCCTCCCCTAAGGCTCCACTAGCCTCTGCCCCACCATCCTTTTCCCCCACCTGGTTCCATCTACCCCTATGTACTATCATATACTCGCAATCCTTCCTGTTCTCTCTCACTCTTAATGCAGGATCTCAACCTGAAATGTCGACTTGGAAGCTTTGCCTCCACAGATGCTGCTTGACCTGCTGAGTTCTTCCAGGGTTCTGTTTTTGTTCTAGATTCTAGTGTCTGTAGTCACTTTTGAATTCATACCTCTGCCCCACCACCACTTCCTAACTCCTTTAAACTGTCTGATTACTTGTTTGACTGCAATGAAATAACAAAGGCCGAAACCATTATGTTTGGTCCTTGCCACAAACTTCGTAACCCGGCTTCTGATTTATTCATTCCCTATGGCTACTGGCTAAACCAGACTATTCATAATCTTGACCTAGATGCATACCGGTTGACCTAGAGCTTACTTTTGGACCTCATCCAGCACTTCCCATCAATGAACAATGTATTTCCATCTGTGCAATACCTCAGTTCTGCCTCAGCTTATTTATTCCAGAAATCTGCTCCCAAGCTTTGGTTACCTCTGGACTTAATGCTTGGATTGCCTCACATCTTCCATACTCCATTTCAATTTAATATCATCTAGAACTCTACTGCTTACATCTTTACCTGCACCAAGTCACATTTGCCCATTATCCCAAAGTCTTGCACCTAGATTTGTTCCAATTAATTCTCAAGTTTGTTTTTTTTTAAATCCTCAAATGGGCTCACAGCTCCCTACACTGCAAGGTCTATTAATTCTACAACCCTAATAGAGATTTTCATTTCCCAGCCTCATGGACATTCTTGATTTTATTTCCACCAAAATTGGCAGGCACACATTTATCTGCTGAAGCCCTAAACTCGGATTACCTTCCTAAACTACTCTTTTATTTAAGATTCTCCTTACAACTTTCTTCTTTGGCCAAGGTTTTGGTCATCTGCCCAAATATATCTTTATGACTTGTTAAGCTAATGATGGTGTGAAGTATCTTAAGATGCTTTCCAATTTTAAAAGTGCTTTTTTTGGTTACTCAAATAGGGTAGCTGAACATAAGATACAGATAAGCCTTGATATTAGTCCATGGAATACTTGCTAACCTTTCAGAAATATATTGCCAATTATTTTCCTTACAGTCATTCTTGGAAGGAAATGGGATCATGTAATGGTTCAAAATTATGAATAGTTTTGATACATTTAGTGGTTTCTATTTGTAATAAGGTTGGTAACCAAAGGACAGAGGTTTAAGGTAATTGGCCAAAGAGCTATTTTCCTCCTGGAGACTTTTTTTCACAGCATGCTAGAGTCTGGAAAAGCATTTGGATGTTTGATGACTAAGAAAAAACTAAAGAGCTATAGAGTGGGAGTAAGAGATAACTCTAAAAGAGCTGGCACAGATGCAGCATGCCTTCAAAGACCTCCTGTGCTGTATGATTTTGTAAAACTCAGTCTTCCAAAGTATGATGCTTTGATAATAGAAAAGAATAATTCCAACATTTCAGTCTGTTTAGTAGTGAGAGTACCATTACATATTCAGGATGCAGCTGCATGGCACTATGGAATAATTGAAATATCAAATATAAATTCTATTACATCAGTGGCAATTCGTGGAGAATGGTTAAAATATGCTTTCAACACTGCTTAAATTATTTGTTCTGTGGTTAATGTGGGTCCTTAAAGCTTGCGTTCCCTTCCTAATTTTTAAGTACGTATCATCTTTATATTGTAAACTTTATACTGTTTGATGCTTGTGTCTGATTTTAAGATTTAATTGCCAGAAATGAATAATTGCTAGAAATGAATGTATTCACAATTTATGATGCTTTTGTTTGTGCTGTAAATTCATCTTTAAGTTTGTTTTTAATTTTGTAATGCTTTCAGATATTGAACTAACTTCAGAAATGTGATGATAAATGGTTGGTCACTTTACTCCTCCAGTTGCAATCATGAATTTTGTGATTTTTTTTTTATCTTCAAAATTTTGTTCAGACTCTTGTGCCAAATTTGATTTATAATAAAACCCCAACAGAATGCATTCCTTTATTTCCCAAATACTAATATTACAAAAAAACCTAATGGTCCACCGGTTCCCATCCATGTGTGTCCCAATATCAATTGAAACCAATTTATTTACATACAATTGAAGATCATTTTTGTGAGCTGGAGATAAATTATTAATTGTTGAATCCATCTTGGAATTGTGCACTCCCTTCCACCCAGCCCACTCCCCACACAATTAATACGCACACGTCTGAAAGGTGAGCAAGCATTCTATGGTGTAGTACCCTTGTTCCTGACCATTCTCTTTAGGATAATCTATGAACATTCTATGGAGGTAATATTTAGCTGTCCCAAGCATTAGAAGCGTGCCGTAGAGTGAAGATACAAGGAATGCCTGAATTCTACAAAAATAAATCTTAAAAGCAATATCTGGGTGTTGCCCTTAGTGCTTTACAAAGTCAGTTATTAAAAGCCATTGTACAGCTTCTGGTGCTAAAACTAATTTCAGGAACCCACTTCTATCAGGAAAACACTGGATCCCTGGGCCATTAGACAACAATTGTCCAGTTTTAATGACCGTCCATTACTTAAAAATATTTCAGTACTGAGCTCCTTGATTTGCATTTCACATATGAGTGGCCTGGCCCAGCTGTCAGAAGAGGGAGATGTTGGGGAACATGTTTACAAGTACCTTTCTGTTCAATTGAAAAATTAACAGGGGAGCGGCAGGAAGTTCAGACTTGTGTGGTATCTGATTGAATATAATTATTTTAGAATTTTTTAATGAGATACAGTATAGAATGAAGTATAAAGATGCTTCTGTTTTGTTTTCACAGCAGAATGGCAGAGGACCATGTACAAGGATAGTCTTGTATCCTATTACAAAGTGCATTAAGGAAATATAAAACAGCCATACATCCAGGGACTTCTTTCATTTCTGAGATCAATATCTGAAGACTTTTTAAAGCAGTCTTGGAGTTGTACAATTTTGTAAACTGAATCAAGCAAATGAAGGAATATTTTACATGAGCCTTAAGTACTGAACTGTATTGATTATTTTGTTCTCAAAATATGAATCGATACACAACTCTAAAGCAGTTAGGAGATGGCACATATGGCTGTGTCCTCATGGGAAAGAGTAATGAATCTGGAGAATTGGTGGCAATCAAAAGGTATGTGTGCATTTTCTGCAAAAATTGTAAGAATAACTTGTTATCTATGTTAACATATTACAATAATATTCATGAAGGATAGGCACAGGGGAGAAATTTATTTTTGTAATTTTTGTAAACACTATGACCTGAGAAATTTTCATAATAAAGAAACGGAACCAAAGTGGTGGTTAAATTGAGCCATGTAATGAGGTTTCCTTAGGTTTCAGAACATAGGATGGGAAACATGCACGCTTCAAACAGAAGTGTGCTGCCACCAAGTTGTGGAAAGACAAAACGGGGATATCATTTACTTACATATGTAGCAGTTGTTAGTCCATTTTCAAATGCTTTATCAGATCTGAGGGATTTCAGTTACTTGAATAGCCCAGAGAAGCAGGTTTTGTTTTTCTTTTGAGCAGGGAACATTCATAGACAAGTTGATATTGTTCAAAGTCGTTCTGGATAAAAAGAAACTCTTTCTATTTATGGCAGACTGGGAACAAAACATTAGCAAAAAAGCCATGGCATGAGGGGAAAAGGCTTTTCCATGCAGCAGGTAGTCTTTTTTAAAAAAAGTAAATATGAGCAGGAGTAACCTAAGTGGCCCTTTGAGACTATTCTGCCATTTGACAACCTAACCACATTTCAAGCAACTCCCCATATTCCTCAGTTTTCCCTGGATTACAAAATGGGCATTTGATAAGGTGTGTCATTAAAGATTACAGTGGAAAATAAAAGCTTGTGGTGTAGGAGGTAACATATTAGCATAGATGATTGGCTAGCAAACAGAAAACAATTTAGGCAAACATGGGTTACTTCTCTTTAGCAAGATGTAATGAGTGGTGTGCCACAGGGATTGCTGCTGGGGCCTTGCTTTCTTGCAATTTATATATATCACTTGGATGAAGGCACATTAAGTAGGAAAGTAAATTGTGAAAGGGAGCCTATTAAGGGATGTAGATAGGTAAAGCAAGTGCTCAAAGATCCAGCATATGGAGTAAATTGTGGAAAATTGTCCATACTCCTATATCATGAATAGCTGTTAAGATGAAAGGCAAATTTATTGAAAGGGAAGTTAAGTAAGCTGGCAAAGGAAGAAATTAAAAGATCTACTGAAAGGATTGGATAAAAGAGGAGCTCAATTGCAGGAATAAATTAGTTGGACAAATAACCTACTTCTATGTTGTAAATTCTTATTGCCTAAAATTTCCTTGGTGCTCAGAGGTGTGTTGATCAATCTAATTGAATTGTGAGTGCCTAATTTAAGATCTGGTTTAGATCAATGTGACTTAATTTTTTCCCACCAGTGCTGTAAATTAGCATTGCACTTTGAATGATATTATTATTTGCACCTATGGCATAGCAAATGGTTCATCCACACAAGTGCAGTTTGCATCTGGTAGTTTCCAGAAATTCAACCTGGACATTGTACTCCAGGGAACATCAGTTTTTCATGTGACTAGTGTTGAGAAAGATAACACTAAGAAGACAATTTTTTAGGCATGGCTGTTTGGGTTACAGAAATTCGCCCTTGTGGAATGCAAAAAAACCCAAATATGCAAGGTGTGGAATAAAATTCACTTTTACGGAATTTATGTGGGTGGGAGATTAAATAAACACAATATGAAAGAAAGAAACAAATTTTGTCTATTTCTTGTTTATAAACTTTTTTTATGCATATGCAGATAATATGGCAGTCTTTTTAGTGCGGTAGGTTCATTTTGCTGTCTAGCAGTTTTTTTTTTCAAGAATTTTCCATATTATTTACCCTCAAGATGTCTAAATGCAAGTTTAAGTGCAAGTTGTAAACCTAAATGAACACTGTTATTTGTTGTGAGTTATATCATTAAACTATCTTACTTGATATGCATTTGAAAGTGAATGTCTCCATTCCGACTGAAGGTTGGAAGTTGTTAAGCATCTACAGTCGCTTGTGTCTCCAGACACAGCTGCTGACCACTTAAGAGAATACCTTGTCAGTTTCCAAAGCAAATCTGTAAACCAGCAGCTGTGGTACTCATCATTACTGTTGAGAGAACAACATCCTGTGGGAACGCATCTACGCTTATAATATGGGATTCAATGGGAAGTATGGTTTTGTGTTATGGACCATCGTGATACGGATAGTTTTCTAGGAATGCAACCCCTCCAAAAAGCAGGGATTTCCTGTATATCATTCAATAAATGTAATTGCTCACACTGTTAAACGCTTATGACAATCATTGCCCTAATTGACACCATTATGACCCTGAGCCCACCAATGTCACTCACCTCGATCAGCAATCACAACTCCTTAACCCTTCATTTCCTCTGGACATCTAAGGTTGTCATTGCCTGTAGCCTAACCTTTACCTCTACAACAAACGGGGAACAGATTAATGCTGCCCCTTGTCAATGGCTGTACTCACAAACCCCTCTTCACCCACGGTCAGTAGACTAGATTTTAAATATTCTCAACAGGTGTGAAATTTAGGTGCAGATGTTAATGTGCCCAGTTCAAATCTGACATGCTTTTCTATGCCTCCATTTGTAATATTTACATTCCATGCAAACTTTTGGACCTGGAATCAGAAAATCTATTCATATTTGGAATGGAAACCCAGATTATTAAACATTTAAAGTGAACTGCAATATTCAGTATTGCTTAGATTATTTGAGAAGCTTTGTAATAGCTTAATGTTTAAGAACTCCTTAAAGGTAGATTTTACTGATGGGAATTGTAATTTTGTTTTTAGTCAGATATAAATCAGGTATTAATCTAAAGCATTAAACCTATCAAGGGAATAATGTTGCATGTTCTGAAGTTAAACATCCATAGCATGCAGGAGGATCCAATATTTATCACTTAGCAAACATCACTCAAACAGATTATCAACTTTTTGTGGGACCTTGTATGCACAAACTGATTGTCATGATTGCTACTGTATTTGAAGCGAGCTGTGTTGGCTTTAAGGGATTTTGAAGTCTCGGATGTTCTTCAAACACAAACTGCAAAGGTGCTTTTTATGTTGTATGTATGGTTAGCCTTATAAATATATAATTGCAAACTGCATGAAATGAAAGATTCATTTAATCCTGTACAAAGTTGTCTCTGATAGATTCTTCTTGACTACTTAATCTGGCAGAAGGTTTTATATACAAATATTCACAGACACCAGAGACTTCAGTAAATTTAAAGAACATTTATACTCTTGATATTTGCATTAATCAGCTTGCCTAATGCAGTGAGAATTCCCTACTCAGCAGGGCTACATTATGTTCAGATAGAGTATTTGATTATCTTGATGTATTACTACATTTAACTTTCCCATTGCCTTTTAAGAATATATTTAGTACTAATACCTAGGCTTCATTTAAACCCATTTGTTTCAGTCCATGTGGTTAATTGTGCAGGATGAAGAGGAAATTCTACTCCTGGGATGAATGTATGAACCTCAGAGAAGTTAAGGTACTGCATAATATTAACGGTTTGCTCCATCATAATGCTTCTATCTCTGTTAAGTAGTACATGTGATTCCTTATGGGGCTGAAACCCACTCCCTCCCTGTCTCTTCCCCCATGCTCCCATAGCCATTCTCAGACACTGAGGAGGTGGATCTGTAATTTGCTATTTAAATTCAGAGTCAAAGGGTGGCAAATTTTGTAGGAATTAGAACAGCAAGTAGCTCAGTAAATGTGGTTCAAGCCAGTGGAGTGAGGTCCCTGAAAATGTCTGAGCTAGGAGGAGCACCCTAACAACACGTCTGAAGGAGATCCTTCTGATTGTTGACTGTTGCTATCTTCCTCCCTTCAGAGAATACTGCAGGGTGAATCTTAACCAACCCAAATGCTCATCACTATAGATCACAATGACATTTTCTGATCGGCTTCTCATAGAACTGTGACCTTGGTATTTCTGTCTTCAGAATGACTAAATGTCTATTGCTCTCTTGATTAGTGAATTCGTGATTCACCACCCTCTAGGTGAAGAAATTTCTTCTCTGCAACTACCCTGTCAAATCCCTTAAGAGTGTTATATGTCCCAATAAGATCACTGCTCCTTTTCAACTCGAGAGTACAAGTATAATCTGCTTAATATCTCTTCATACAGCAGACCTAACCCTAACCTTTCTCATTTGTCTTTAATTACTTTGCATCTTAATCCTACAAAAACAACTTTGAAAATTGCAACTCCTGGATGCAATAAAAATAATTAGAAGATGTACAGCAAATTTAAGCCAGAATTTGATGATGGGATGAAATACTAGAACATAGAACATTACAGCACAGTACAGGCCCTTCGGCCCACCATGTTGTGCTGACATTTTATCCTGCTCTAACATCTATCTAACCCTTCCCTCACTGTAATGTTCATTTCTCTATCATTCATGTGTCTATCTAAGTGTCTCTTTAATGTCCCTAATGTATCTGCCCCTACAACCTCTGCCGGCAGTGCGTTCCACGCACCCACCACTCTCTGTGTAAACAAAAAAACAACTCACCCCTGACGTCCCCCTTATCTTCCTCCAATCACCTTAAAATTATGCCCCCTCGTGTTAGCCATTTTCACCCTGCAAAAAAGTCTCTGACTGTCCACTTGATCTATGCCTCTTATCATATTGTACACCTCTATCAAGTCACCTTTCATCCTCCTCTCCAAAGAGAAAAGCCCTAGCTCACTCAACCTTTCCTCATAAGACATGCTCTCCAATCCAGGCAGCATCCTGGTAAATCTCCTCTGCACCCTCTCTAAAGCTCCCACATCCTTCCAATAATGAGGCAACCAGAATTGAACAGAACAGAGTGTGGTCTAACCAGAGTTCTATAGAGCTGCAGCATCACCTCGCAGCTCTTGAACTCAGTCCCCTGACTAATGAAGGCCAACACTCCATACGCCTTCTCAACAATCCTATCAACCTTGAGGGATCTATGGACGTGGACCCCAAGATCCCTCTGTTCCTCCACACTGCTAAGAGTCCTGCCATTAACCTTGTATTCTGCCTTCAAATTCGATCTCGCGAAGTGTATCACTTCACATTTATCTGGGTTGAACTCCATCTGCCACTTCTCAGCCCAGCTCTGCATTCTATCAATATCCTGTTGTAATCTACAGCAACCTTTTACACTATCCACAACACCACCAACCTTTGTATCATCAGCAAACTTACTAACCCACCCTTCCACATCCTTATCCAAGTCTAAAAATCACGAAGAGCAGGGGTCCCAGAGCAGATCCCTGCAGAACACCACTGGTCACCGACCTCCAGGCAGAATATGCTCCATCTATCACCACCCTCTGTCTTCTATGGGTGAGCCAATTCTGAATCCACACAGCCAAGTTTCCCTGGATCCCATGGCTCCTGACTTTGAGTAAGCCTTCCATGAGGAACCTTATCAAATGCCTTACTAAAATCCATGTACACCACATCCACTGCTCTACCTTCAGTAATGTGCTTTGTCACATCCTCAAAGAATTAAATCAGGCTCGTGAGGCATGACCTGCCCCTCACAAAGCCATGCTGACTGTCCCTAATCAGCTTATGCTTCTCCAAATGCCCATAAATCCTGTTTCTAAGAATCTTCTCCAGTAATTTGCCCACCACTGAAGTAAGACTCAGTGGTCTGTACTTCCCAGGGTTATCCCTACTCCCTTTCTTAAACAAAGGAAAAACATTTGCCACCCTCCAATCATCTGACACTACTCCTGTGGCCAGTGAGGATGCAAAGACCATTGCCAAAGGCGCAGCTATCTCTTCCCTCGCTTCCCGTAATAACTGTGGATATATTCTGTTTGGCCCTGGTGACTTACCTATCCTAATGTTTTTCAAAAGTTCCAGCACATCCTCTTTCCTCACGTCAACGTGCCCTACCATATCAGCCTGTTGTACACCATCTTCACAATCGTCAAGGTCTCTCTCAATGGTGAATACTGAAGCAAAGCCTTCATTAAGGGCCTCCCCTACCTCTTCCGACTCCAGGCACATGTTTCCTCTTTTATCCCTGAATGGTCCTACCCTCATTCTAGTCTTCCTCCTATTCTTCACATACGTGTAGAATGACTTGGGGTTTTCCTTGATCCTACTCACCAAGAACTTCTCATGCCCCATTCCAGCTCTCCCAAGTCCATTCTTAAGCTCCATCCTGGCTACCTTGTAACTCTCCAGAGCCCTGTCTGATCATTGCTTTCTAAACCTCAGGTAAGCTTCTTTCTTCCACTTGACAAGATATTTTACATCTCTTGTCAACCACAGTTCCTTCATTCAACCATCCTTACCCTACCTCAATGGGACAAACCTATCCAGAACCCCATGCAAGTACTCCCTAAGCAACCTTCACATTTCCACTGTGCACTTTCCCCAAGAACATCTATTCCCAATTTACGCTCCCAAGTTCCTGCCTAGTAGAATCATAATTCCCCCTCCCCCAGTTAAATACTTTCCCATATCGTCTGCTCCTATCCCTCGACAAAGCTATGGCAAAGGTCAAGGAGTTATGGTCACTAACTCCAAAATGCTGTCCCACCAAGAGATATGAAACCTGATCAGGCCCATTGCCTAGTACCAGGTCTAGGATGGCCTCTTCTCTCGTCAGCCTGTCCACATACTGTGTCAGAAATCCTTCGTGGACACACCTAACAAACTCTGCCCCATCTATCCCCTTTACACCAAGGAGGTGCCAGTCAATATTAGGGAAGTTGAAATCACCCATGACAATAACCCTGTTTTTTTTTGCACCTCTCCAAAATCTGCCTCCCGATCTGTTCCTCAGTGTGTCTGCTGCTACAGGGGGGTCTGTAGAATACTTCCAATAGAGTGATCACTCCCTTCCTGTTTCTGACTTCTACCCATGCTGACTCAGTAGACAATCCCTCCAGGACATCCTCCCTTTCTACAGCTGTGATACTGTCCCTGATCAGCAAAGCCACTCCCCCACCTCTTTTACCTCCGTCCCTGTCCCCTTTGAAATATCTAAACCCCGGAATATCCAGCAGCCATTCCTGCCCTTGCGACCGTCAAGTCTCTGTAATGGCCACCATGTCATAGTTCCACGTACTTACCCATGCTCCAAGTTGATTCTACTTGTTGCTGATACTACTTGCATTAAAGTAGACACACTTCAGCTCATCCAACTGACTGCAATTTTGCCCTTTCAAATGCCTATCCTTCCTCACAGTCTTTCCACACTCTGCATCTACTTGTACACTAAATGCACCAACCTCTGATCTATTACTCTGGTTCCCATCCCCCTGCCAAACTAGTTTAAACTACTTTATTGGAGTTTCTCCTCCATTGCTTTAGAAGACAAATAGAACTTTAAACTTTTTTTAAATAGTTTATTTAAACCAAGCTTAATAGTATGCATTATAATGAAAAGGTTCTCTGTTGATCTGCAAATTAAATAATGGACTTTGAAAATAGTTATGTTATTATTGTAATATTAATTCTACCAAGATGATGGATGGAGAACACCACATTACTTGAAGAGAGAGCTGTTGACAAAATTGAGAATCTCTTGCTGAGCAGTTTAGAAATACAAAGGTATGCTCATTGGGAAGGATTTTGTTCCTGAATTCTCAGGGGAAAAAATATTTTGTTAAAGAAGGTTTTCAGAACATTTAAAGAACTTTCAATGTATGATATAACAGGAGTTATTCATATAAAGGGAATGTGTTGATGCATCAACCCACATATCAGAACTTTACATTGTCCAGATGTTTTCCATGCGAGATCAGTAATGCATTATCAACGTTTTTTTTACAGTCACTAAAGAAGTTAAACCATGCAAATATTATCAAGCTCAAAGAAGTTATAAGGGAAAATGACCATCTTTACTTTATTTTTGAATACATGAAAGAAAACCTGTATCAACTTATGAAAGATAGGTATGTCTTTTATTCAGCATCTTTTTAAACTACTTTTGGGGAGTTGAGGACATCTTAGTTTATAATGCAGAGCGTTATACCTTGCAACGAGTAATGTTATTAAACTGCAGTCGTGGATGCTTTGCTGTTTCCCAACCAAAAGGATAAATGATTTAACAAATAGACCCTGAGAAAACTTTGTGTAAAGAAAACATGTAACCAACTGTTGTGAATAATATGAATTGGAATTGGTTTATTATTGTCACATGCACTGAGGTACAGTGAAAAACTTGCCTTGCATTCTGTTCATACAGAATAATTCATTACACAGTGCATCGAGGTAGTACAAGATAAAACAATAACAGAATGCAGTATAAAGTGTTACAGAGTGCAGTGCAGGTAGACAATAAGATGCAAGGTCATAACGAGGCAGATTGTGAAGTCAAGAGTCCACCTTATCGTACTAGGGAACCATTCAGTAGTCTTATAACAGCGGGATAGAAGCCGTCCTTGAGCCTCATAGTACATGTTTTCAGGCTTTTGTATCTTCTGCCCTATGGGAGAGGGGAGAAGAGAAAATGTCCAGGGTGGGTGGGGTCTTTGATTATGCTGGCTGCTTTACTGAGGCAGCGAGAATTGTAGACAGTCCATGGAGGGGAGGCTGGTTTCCGTGATGTGCTGAGCTGTGTCCACAACTCTCTGCAGTTTCTTGCAGTCACAGGCAGAGCAGTTGCCGTACCAAGCCGTGATGCATCTGGATAGGATGCTTTCTATGGTGCATTGATAAAAATTGGTGAGGGTCAACGGGTACATGCCAAATTTCTTTAGCCTCCTGAGGAAGTAGAGGCGCTGGTGAGCTTTCTCGGCTGTGGTGTCTATGTGGTTGGACTAGGACAGCTTATTGGTGATGTTCACTCATAGGAACTTGAAGCTCTCACCCTCAGCATGGTTGATGTAGACAAGAGCATGTGCACTGCCCCCCCCTTCCTGAAGTCAATGACCAGCTCTTTTGTTTTGTTGACATTGAGAGAAAGGTTATTGTCATTGATGCCATGTCACTAGGCTCTCTATCTCCTTTCTGTACTTCGACTCGTCGTTATTTGAGATCTGGCCCATTATGGTGGTATCATCTGCAAACTTGTAGATGGAGTTAGAGCAGAATCTGGCCATGCAGTCATGAGTATATAGGGAGTAGAGTAGGGGGCTGAGGACAGAGCCCTGTGGGGCACCAGTGTCGAGAATAATCATGGCAGAGGTTGTAAACCAGTGATGTTGGTTTAAAAATGATCTAGAATCTTGCAAAATTAATTTGGACTCAGTTTGCTTTGTATCCACCTTCCTCTCAAGCTATGTATTCCAAATCCTAATCACTTATTGCATAAAAAGCTTTTTCTTCATGTTGACTTGGTTAATTTGCCTACCATCTTAAATCTGTTCTCTCCAGTGTATAATGCGGAGTTACTGATCCTTCAGCCACTGTAAACAATTCCTTAATCTTCATAATTTTTATGTAGTTCATAATTTTTATTAGATGTGTCTTTTCACTTTCTCAACTTTAAAGAATGAAAGCCAGCGTCTCTGGTCCATCAGAATAACCATACTCTGAATTCCCTTGTACCACTGCAGTAAATCCCTTTACTCTCACCAAATCTTTCACATCCTGTCTAGATTGGTGCTCTTGATTGTATTGTTCACAACAATTGGTTACACATGTTTCTTTACTCCATTTTGGGTCAAGCTCATGCTTTACTTGGGTCTATCTTAATAAGCTAGCTTTTGCTTGAAGTTAATGACATGCTTGATCGATTAGCCTGTCCTCTTGAAGTCTATTACTAGCTTCCTCCCCATTTTACGGCCATCCACGTTTTGCAATTGTGCCCACTGCTCCAAGTCAAAGTCATTGCTACGTATCAAAAGTAGCAGTGGTCATAATACCCAGCCTTGGGGAAATTCATAACAGTTCTGCTTTCTATCCCTCTGCCAATTTTGTTTGTGCTTTTGTTCCTTGGGTTCTAATTTATCAGCAAACCTAATATGTGGTATTTTGTCAAACATCGTTTTAAAGTCCATTAACATAATATCAACTGCACTGCCTTCAACCATCCTCTGTTACCTTGTTATACATAATTAATCGTTTTAATAAATTTTGATTTGCTCTGGGGAAATTCCAGCCTGGCTCTCCTTTTTCGGTCCATGTTTGTCCGACTGGCTGTTCATTTTCTCCCAATCTTTTTTTTCCCAAAAGCTTTCTCACCTTTGTTATACTGATTTCTCTTTTTTAAACACTTGCATTCTTCGAGTTCTTTGGAAACACATCAGTATATATGAATTAGAAAGTTATGATGACCACTTTCCTAATTTCTACACTTAGCAAGACAAAAGAGATCCCATCCTGATGGGGTGGCTTATCCACTTCATGTATTCTCAGTTTTCTAGTATCTCCTTTGTATCTATATGATCTAATCTGGTATCCCAACAACTTCCTTGTTTACTTTAGCTTTGCAGTGGTGTTCAGTCAGGAACTTCATGACCAAAGTCCTCTCCCATGTAGCTTGTTAACCCTGCTTCCTAATCCAGGAATAAGGTGCACATTATCAGCCCTTAAGAAATTGATACATTGTATTAATTTTCAGAAAATTATTAGTACTTTGTAAATCAGCCTTCTGTGATTTTTAACCCGCTCCTGTAGACAGGTTGGGTCCAGTTTTCTGGCAAATCGGAAACTGAGGCTGTAACGAGAGCACTGAACTATAAGAGGGGAAAATTCAAATGAGGAGAATTTCAAGGCCATGAAACAAAATGGTAGTTTGGGTAATGGTAGACTGCACAGCCAGAGGAAACCAGAGACAAAGAATTTTATGATAATGAATCATAGAAAAATGGTAAAAAGTTAAAACTAAAACCATTGTACCTGAATTCATAAAGTATTCATAACAAAGTAAATGCACTAACAACGCAAATAGAGACGAATAGATTTGGCCTAATAGCCCTTATAGAAATGTGGTGCATGGAAACCAAGGTTGAGAAATAAATATTCCAGGGTACAACATTTGAAGACGGCAGAAAAGTAGGAATAGGGCACAGACATAATGTTAATTAGGAATGTCACGAACCAGCAACAAAAGAAACACACTGAGCATGATTCAGTGTTAATAACTATTTTATTAATTACTACTTATGATAATACATAAAATAAAAGTAAAAATGTTAGTATGTTAGAATTCAAAAATGTTAAACCTCGAACGTTAACCCCAAAACTAAACTCGTCGTGTGTGTGTGTGTGTGTGACAGTCCCAAACTCCAAGTTCCGGAATGGTTCTTAAAGTTCAGTTCCGCAAGCCATAAGGTGAAACATGAGCAAGGGCTTCTTCAACAACCACCGTTGTCTGAAGATAAGACGTAGATGTAGAGAAACATAGAGAGAGTAAATATGAAATCCAAATGTTCCACGATGGAACCCAAGCGACACTTCAGTGTTTACTCGGTAGTGACTTCCTCACCCCGAAAAGCATCCGAATCGTGGTCGTCCACACACACAAATACCTGTTTCCTTCTACAGGTCAGCAACAAAGTGAACTCCACCGGATTACTTTCAACTTCCATACATGGATTTCAGTGGCAGACACAGTTATTGTTTCTCATCCATCGACAGAGAAAACTAGCAGGCTGGTGTCTCTCTCCCTTCTTTCTCTCTTCTTCTTCTCCTTCTCCTTCTCCTTCTCCTTCTCCTTCTCCTTCTCCTTCTCCTTCTCCTCCTTCTCCTTCTTCTCCTTCTCCTTCTCCTTCTCCTTCTCCTTCTCCTTCTCCTTCTCCTTCTCCTTCTCCTTCTCCTTCTCCTTCTCCTTCTCCTTCTCCTTCTCCTTCTCCTTCTCCTTCTCCTTCTCCTTCTCCTTCTTCTTCTCCTTCTGACTTCTTCAACAACGTCATTACGTCCTTTATCTTCTATTGACGTAAGCACGCCCCACACACACACACTCTATCTTAAAGGGACTTTCACTGAGTCCGTAACAGGAAGTAGATTATCCTGGCCTGGAATAAGTAGAAGTAAAATCTGAATGGGTAGAAATAAGAAGCAACTCTGGAGAAAAGCAACAGAAGCAAGTGGTTTGTAGATCCCCTAACAACAGCAGCATAATTGAAGAGAGAATTAATCTAGAAATAGAGCTAACACCAAAGGCAATTTAATAATCATGGGGGAAGTTTAACCTTGCTATGGACTGAGCAAATCAAATTGGCAAAAGTGGTTTGTTAGATGGAATGCATTCAGACCTGTCTACTGGAAAAATATGTTATAGAATCAACTAGGTGTAGCGGTTGCTACCGCAGAATAAAACAAGACTCTACTCGGAGGATTGCCAAACAGAACTGGTTTATTTTCCCACCTTGCGCGGGCCCTTTAAGGGAGAATGTTCCCGCCCAAAACAACCGGCAATGACGTAAGTCCTACGTCATCAGGACTTCCCACGCGCGGGTTCTCCCCGTCGCTCGGAAAGACGAGGCCCGCCGCCATCTTGGGCCTCGTCGCTCCGACACCGCGCGACCCGACTGCCGAGCCGGTTCGCCCGACTAGACGGTAAGTCGCCACACAACTCCCCCCAGAACCGGCGATACAGTCCCCAAGGTCCGTGGGCTGTGCCAGCTGCCGCTTAGGGGGCAGGCCTCTGCGTTGCGGCGTGGCAACCTCGACAGGCTGTTGCAGATCCAAATGGGCCGGTTTGAGGCGGTCCGCCGTGAAAACCTGTTCCCTGCCTCCAATGTCCAAAATAAAAGTGGATCCGTTATTCCGTATGACTCGGAACGGTCCCTCATATGGTCATTGCAATGGCGCCTGAGGTGTGCCCCTGCGAACGAAAACAAACACAGTCCCGTAGTTCCTTGGGCTGGCAGGATGGGGCTTGACCATGCCGTGAGGTGGGGATCGGGGCCAAGTCGCCAAGCTTCTCGCGCAGTCTTTGTAGGACTGCTGGGGGTTGTTCCCCTTGGTCCCGAAGGGCAGGTATGAAATCCCCGGGGACAACTAGTGGCGCCCCGTATACAAGCTCAGCTGACGAAGTGCGAAGGTCTTCTTTGGGGGCAGTGCGTATGCCGAGCAGGACCCAAGGCAGCTCGTCAACCCAGTTAGGACCCTTCAGGCGGGCCATCAAGGCCGATTTCAGATGGCGGTGAAAACGTTCCACCAACCCGTTTGATTGAGGATGGTAAGCCGTGGTGGTATGCAGCTGCGTCCCTAGCAGGTTCGCTAATGCAGCCCAGAGACTGGAAGTTAATTGGGTGCCTCTGTCTGAAGTGATGTGGGCCGGAACGCCAAAACGTGAGACCCAAGTTGTGTGCAGCGCCCGGGCGCAGGAATCAGTTGTGATGTCAGTCAGGGGGGTTTTCGTGAATCGGTCCACGATGGTAAGGAGGTACCGGGTTCCTCTTGAAACCGACAGAGGGCCCACGAGGTCGACGTGTATGTGGTCGAACCTCCTATGGGTAGGCGCGAACTGCTGTGGTGGGACCTTGGTGTGTCGCTGGATTTTTGATGTCTGGCAGTGCGGACAAGTCCTGGCCCACTCACTGACCTGTTTGCGCAGGCCATGCCAGACAAACTTGCTGGCGACCAGTCGGACAGTAGATCTGATGGACCGGTGCGCCAACCCATGTACCGAGTCTAAAACGCGTCTCCGCCAGGCTGCAGGGACTATAGGGCGGGGCTGACCAGTCGCAACGTCGCAAAGTATGGTCCGCTGACCTGGACCAACCAAGAAATCTCGGAGCTGCAGACCCAAGACTGCGGTTCTGTAGCTGGGCAGTTTGTCGTCGGCTTGCTGTGCGTCAGCTAGGGCCGTGTAGTCGACACCCAAGGATAGGTTGTGGATGATTGGTCTGGAAAGTGCATCAGCAACGACATTATCCTTTCCAGAGACATGTTGGATGTCAGTTGTGAACTCGGAAATGTAGGATAAATGTCTCTGCTGACGAGCTGACCAGGGATCGGAGACTTTGGAGAAGGCAAAGGACAGAGGCTTATGATTGGTGAAAGTGGTGAAAGGCCTGCCTTCTAGAAAGTATCGGAAATGCCGGACCGCCAGATACAGCGCTAGAAGTTCCCGATCAAAAGCACTGTACTTCAGTTCGGGCAGTCTAAGGTGCTTGCTGAAAAATGCCAAGGGTTGCCAGCGGCCTTCGAGTAGCTGTTCCAGTACCCCACCCACCGCGGTGTTGGACGCGTCTACCGTGAGGGCAGTCGGGACGTCAGTCCTGGGGTGTACCAGCATCGTGGCGTCTGCCAGGGCGTCTTTGGCCTTAACGAAAGCAGCCGCAGCCTCATCAGTCCAGGTGATGTCCTTGCCCTTACCAGCCAGCAGCGAGAACAGAGGGCGCATGATACGGGCTGCTGCAGGGATGAAACGATGGTAAAAGTTGACCATCCCAAGGAATTCCTGTAGGCCTTTGACTGTGTCGGGGCGGGCAAAATGGCGGATAGCGTCCACCTTGGCGGGTAGGGGTGTTGCCCCGTCGCTGGTGATGTTGTGGCCGAGGAAATCGATAGAGTCAAGTCCGAATTGGCACTTGGACGGGTTGATCGTGAGGCCGAAATCGCGGAGGCGGGAATACAGCTGGCGGAGGTGGGAAAGGTGTTCCTGGCAGTTACGGCTGGCGATCAGTATGTCGTCCAAGTAAATGAACACGAAGTCCAGGTCTCGGCCTACCGCGTCCATCAGCCGCTGGAAGGTCTGCGCGGCGTTCTTAAGGCCGAACGGCATCCGAAGGAATTCGAACAGGCCGAATGGGGTGATAATCGCAGTTTTGGGGACGTCGTCCAGATGGACCGGGATTTGGTGGTATCCCCTAACGAGGTCCACTTTGGAAAAGATGTGGGCCCCGTGTAAGTTCGCTGCGAAGTCCTGGATGTGAGGGATGGGATAGCGGTCCGGGGTGGTGGCGTCATTCAGCCTGCGGTAGTCGCCGCAGGGCCTCCACCCTCCGGTGGCTTTGGGGACCATGTGCAGGGGGGAGGCCCAGGGGCTGTCTGACCTGCGAACAATCCCCAGCTCCTCCATGTGACGGAACTCTTCCTTTGCCAGGCGGAGCTTGTCTGGAGGTAATCGTCGTGCTCGGGCATGAAGGGGTGGCCCTGTGGTAATGATGTGGTGTCGTACCCCGTGTGTGGGCCTAGAATTTGTAAACGAAGGTGCCAAAATCGATGGGAATCCGGCTAGGAGCTTGGCAAAATCGTCGCCAGAAAGGGAAATGGAGTCCAGGCGCGGGGCTGGTGGGCTGATTTCTCCCAGGGGATAGGTCCAGAGAGTGCTAGAGTGGACTAACCGCTTCCTTCGCAGGTCGACTAACAGGTTGTGGGCCCGAAGGAAATCGGCTCCTAGGAGTGGTCGGGCGACGGTGGCAAGGGTAAAGGTCCAGGTAAAACGGCTGCCGCCAAATTGTAATTGAAGCGTACGGGTGCCGAAAGACCGTATCGTTGTACCGTTGGCGGCATTGAGTAGAGGACCTGGTGGCCTGTCACGAGTGTCGCGGCCTGTCGGGGGCAAAATACTGACCTCCCTCCAGTATCAACGAGGAAACACCGTCCAGATTTCTTGTCCTGAACGAAGAGGAGGCTCTGTCGGCGGCCAGCCGCCGTAGCCATCAGCGGCGGCTGGCCCTAGCGTTTCCCTGAAACTTGCAGGGTGGGCAGCATCGACGGGCCTCCGCACCCCACCTCTGATGGTAGAAGCACAGCTGGTCACCCGTGTCGTCGTCTGCGTTCCTGGGGCGTGGTTGCTCGGTTGCTGGGGCCGGGCGAGGCGGGCGTTGGGCTCGCGGCCTGGTGATTTGACTGACGGACGAACCGCTCTCGCGTTTGGCCCTCCACAGAACATCTGCCCGGGCGGCCACCTCACGGGGGTTGCTGAAGTCGGCGTCAGCTAACAACAAGTGGATGTCATCGGGGAGCTGTTCGAGGAAGGCTTGTTCGAACATAAGGCATGGCTTGTGTCCCTCGGCCAATGCCAGCATCTCATTCATTAGGGCGGATGGGGATCTGTCCCCCAGGCCATCCAGATGAAGCAGGCGGGCGGCGCGCTCACGACGGGAGAGGCCGAAGGTCCGAATCAAAAGGTCTTTGAAAGCCGGGTACTTATCTTCCTCCGGAGGCGACTGGATGAAGTCTCCAACCTGGGCGGCTGTCTCCTGGTCCAGAGAGCTAACCACATGGTAGTACTTCGTGGAGTCGGAGGTGATCTGCCGAAGGTGGAATTGCGCTTCGGCCTGTGTAAACCAGACGCTGGGCTGAAGTGTCCAAAAGGTGGGCAGCTTGAGGGCCACTGCGTTGGCTGCTGCGCTGTCGTTCATTTCGCGGGTCCAAAAGCCGTTTGGACCGTCGGGGTCACCAATGTAGCGGTTGCTACCGCGGAATAAAACAAGACTACTCGGAGGATTGCCAAACAGAACTGGTTTATTTTCCCGCCTTGCGCGGGCCCTTTAAGGGAGAATGTTCCCGCCCAAAACAACCGGCAATGACGTAAGTCCTACGTCATCAGGACTTTACCACGCGCGGGTTCTCCCCGTCGCTCGGAAAGACGAGGCCAGCCGCCATCTTGGGCCTCGTCGCTCCGACGCCGCGCGTCCCGACTGCCAAGCCGGTTCGCCCGACTAGACGGTGAGTTGCCACATAGGGAACATTTATTTAGATGTTATCTTCTGTAATGAAACATTATTTAATTCATAATGTTATAAATGCATGAGAACTTAAGAAATGGAAGCATAAGATTCAGCCTCTTGTCCCTGTTGGCCATTGGATAAGATCATGACTGATCTTTTATATCAGTGCCACTTTCCTGCAGTAACACTATATCTCTTGACTCCTTTTAATACCTAAAATTCTATTGACCTTTCTTGAATATACTCTCAACCCTCTTGGGTGGAGAATTCCAAAGATTTGCTGCCCCTGGGATGAAGAAATGTTTTTATCTTGAATGGCCAACCTTTTATTTTGAGACTGTGATCCCTGGTTCTAGACTCAGCAGCCAGAGAAAACATCGACTCTGCATCCACCCTGCTGAGAAGTACTTTGTATAGTTCAGTGAGATAACCTATCCACTTTAAATAATTACTCTCTCTCCCACACTGGCTGTGCGTTGATATAACTCTTACCTGTATTCCTTCAAGTCTTAGGGTCTTGACTTGAAAGAGTATGGCAGTCATACAGTTATTTTTGAGACACTGTAGGTGCTGGAATCTGGAATAACAAACAATCCGCTGGAGGAACTCAGCGGGTCGAGCAGCATCTGTGGGAGGAAAGGAATTGATGTTTCGTACCTGGCACAACCTGCCTGTCATCTTGCATCCCTCCTCAGTCTACCAATCACCTTGGACTCTTGTCTCACCACTCCCCTTCCCCTCTTTATACTGGGCATCTCACCTCTCCACTCTCGGTCCTGATTCAGAGTTTTGACCTGAAACTTCAATAATTTCTTTCCTCCTACAGATGCTGCTCAACCCACTGAGTTTCTCCAGCAGATTCATTGTTGGTTTAGTTATTCACTCATCAGATCTAGCTGGTCCATGCACGGCAATAATGTGCCCTGCTTACAGATTCCCAAACTATTCACTATTCCAGAATCAAACTAGAATGCAGAAGTGACTCTGCGGTCTTTTTTTTCTCCTTCAACCTCCCATCCAATAAAAACTGTAAGGAACTCGTAAACTGTTTTTCCAATAAAGTTAAAACCATGCCCTTGGCTGCCTCTACTGTTTTATTTCTTTCCTCGAGAAACTGAAACCACCTCTTTTCACTTGCTTAACTCCACCCTGCCTTAAATTGTTACCACTCTAGCCCTTGTCCTTTGATATTTCACGAATTGTTGATTTTGGTTCGCCCCGTGACAGCCTTCCTTGTACTCTATAAACTTGAGGTTGAAAAAATCTTTGCTGCGTTTATTCTGACACCTCGCATCAGGTTCTATTTACTCATTATCCTTGAGTCTTCTTTCTTATTTCCATTTAGGAAATGACTGAATATAAAATTATGATCCCAGATTTTGGCCCTCCCCATTTTATTTTTAAATCTCCATCCCTAGAACACTCTGATATATCTTCTCCTTAAGTTATGGCTTCTTGATCATTGTTAAGTTTAATCGATTCAACATTGTGTGTTTGAATGTCTTGGTTTTAAGTTCTAGAATTCCTTCCTACTTTAGTCTCCTTTCCTCTCCTTGCCATTTATCTCTCTATGGTAGCTTTTGATCATTGTCCTATTTTCTATTTATGTGGCTGAGTAACAATCTTTATCAGATAACACTCCTATGAAGCATTTCAGAATGTTTTGTCACATTAAAGGTCCTAGATAAGTCAATATTATAGTCTAAACAACGCTACATTTTTTGTATTTTCTTCTCACTGCAAACTAAGCAAAGGTTAAATTACTTATTCAAATATTACAAGAACTGCTGAGATGTTAAACACAAAGTACCTAAATATTAAATCACTAGATAATGACTGAATATTTAGGATCCATGGGTTCTGTGCTCCATTCTTTTTGTTAGGCATCAAAAATCACTTCCTTTTGCTGCAGTAGATTCTTAGTGTCACTGAATTCTCAGCTTCCATTCTAATTACAACTCACCCATTCTCTGTTCAAACTCTGTGCAAAGTATGGCTCCCGTTTGGATTATATATAAACAATAATTGCACTGTTTTGTTTTATTCAGATGACGTTACAAATATTAACTCTACAGGTCCAACCCACATTACAACAGGGCTCTGTTCCTGAGAATAGTTCTCAAGTCGGAAGTGCGGCCGCGAACAAAGTTCCCACACAGCCCTGCAGCAGCCGGCAAATCCATACCGCCAGTCTCCCAGACAAATGTTTACGTATACGGACTGTACATAAGTTGGGTGCTTGCAAGTTGGGGAGAACCTGCATTGCCATGAAAACTATTTCACTCAATTACAGATACTTGTACCTTATTGTCTCTCCACAGAAACAAGTTATTTCCTGAATCAATCATTAGGAATATAATGTATCAAATAATACAAGGATTGGCGTTTATCCACAAGCACGGTAGGTTTCTTCTGAGGCCTGGTGTAATCCATCTCACCTGCAACAAGAACTGAAAAATCAATGGCAATAGCTGGCAATAGAAAAACATAAATCTCTCCGCTACTCCATTTCCAGTTCAAAAAAAATTGAATCATGTTTGCAACAATTTGTATGCTGTTTGTTAGAAACTGAGCTAAAGCATCCAAACTTCCATTCATCTACTTCATCCTCCATTTATACTCAATGGTTGGACTGCATCTTCAGCCTTTCGGACTATTGATCAGAAAGATTCATATAAATTTCCATGAACAGTGGCTTGTTCAGCACTGGGCAGTCCTTTCTGATTTTAATTATAATACTCTATCCATCGTAGCTGCTGAGTGTTTCTGGGATATAAAACTCTGAAAACAAGAAGCTCCATTTAAAATATACTTTTATACAGACCATTGTTATATTATCTTCCTGTGTTTTATTTTGCTGTTAACTTACTACTTAGAATATGTCATTAACTTATAATTGCTACAATAGATAAAAAGAAGGAAATTAAGTAACATATTTTGACTCAGTTTTTTGGGCATGAAAGTTTGTCATATTATCCACTGCATGTTTTCTAAATTCCTGTTCAGAGGATAAATAGTATTTTAAAAGTATTTCTCTTTTTTGCTGACCATATAACTCTTCTGAAAATGAATTAAGGAACAATAGCCTGGAAATTGAATCACAACCTTTTTTCTGCATAATGCTATTGAAAATTTTTTTCTGAACTAAAATGGGATAATGACCACAAATCATCATTCTGGAAATTCTCCTGGGAGTTGGTCCCCTTGCACCTTCAATGCAAGTTTCCACATCAGTTACATGGGGTGATGTCATACCCTGTGTAATGCTTCTTTGGGAGTATTATGGGAATGGAGTAAGATGTCTTAGATGGACCTTTGGTCCATCCCTAGACAACCAATTCTTCCTAATGCAACACTATACCGGGATTCCTGTCAAGTAAGTTGTTTGCTTACTTTCGATTGTTCTGGTCTGCCCCTTATTGACCTTGCATCTTATTGCACTGCACTTTCTCTGTAGCTGTGACACTTTGTACTGTTATTGTTTTTACCTATACTACATCAATGCACTCAGTACTAACTCAATGTAACTGCACTGTATAATGAATTGACCTGTACAATCAGTATGCAAGACAAGTTTTTCACTGTACCTCAGTATAAGTGACAATAATATACCAATACCTATCACTGCACTACACAGAACCCCCAGTGCAATATTCTTCTAGCTTGCCTATTTGAATGCACTAGAACTTCCAATGATTTTCCAGTTAAGATTTTCTGCAATAATGCCATAAGACTCTGAAATTTATGAATTTTAAACAACTTAAACCATAACATGGCTCAGGAACATGCTCAATGCTGCCAATGACTCATTCAAGATTATGCACCATCTCCACAGTCGCACTCCCCTTGAGCAACCCTGTGGGACAAAATGAGCTTCAGGCCTCAATGTGGCACCTATCCTTTAAAGTAGAACAGGGCATGATCTGCATCTGGAGTTCAGGTGGCAGATCCTGAGGTTCTGGCTCTAAACCACCCAAATGGCCTTTCAACTGTTTGCTGCTGTTGAAGGCCGTGGACCCACTTTTAAATATCTCGGCTAAGAAACATTTAAAAACAAATTGAAAGGATTAAAATAAAGATTTCTTTTAAATGTTTAGTTAAAAACACATTTACGTGATATAAATTAAAATTATTAATATTAAGTAACAGTTTAAAAAAAACTCGACAAACATACCCATACTTACCTTTCAGTTCTGTTCGGCAACCCCATTCAAATGATGGGAGCCACTCTAAGTATTATAATGGTTGGTGTAAAGCCAAGGGGCCAGAAATTAACTGCATCTCCTGGATTAGCACAACAGAGCCAGACACAAACTTCAGTACTGCAACGCACAGGTGCTGAAGTCAGGAATATGCTGACCCACACATTGTTAGGCAGCATTCCTCTATGCAACAGGAAGGTAGTTCAGTACAATCTTGGCTAATGTTAGATAATGGTAAAATTTGTAGATCTTTTATTTACTAATAGTGCTTCACAAAGTGCTGAAGATCAACTATAGTTGCCGTTTTAAGAAATTCTGGATGTCTCTTAGGATTTTTTCATCGTGACATGAAGCCAGAAAACTTGCTCTGCATGGGTCCAGATCTTGTCAAAATAGCAGACTTTGGGTTAGCCAGAGAGTTAAGGTCACGTCCACCCTATACAGACTATGTATCCACACGATGGTAAGTCCAAATTTTTATAAGAAACCAAAACCTTAAATGAAAGGATATAAGATTTCTTCATTAGTCACATGTACATCAAAACACACAGTGAAATACATCTTTTGTGTAGTGTGTTCTGGGGGCAGCCCACAAGTGTCACCACACTTCCGGCGCCAACATAGCATGACCTCCACTTCCTAACCCTTATGTCTTTGGAATGTGGGAAGAAACCAGAACACCTGGAGGAAACCCACACAGTCATGGGGAGAACATACAAACTCCTTACAGACAGCAGCCAGAATTGGACCTGGGTCGCTGGCTCTATAATATATACAATTTTTATTAACCATTTGTATAAAGGACTTGCCTGAATAAGCACATACTCTATTGTTAAAGCAAATCTTCAAGGACTGTAGAAAGTAAAGACTTCCACAAGGAGCTTGCAGTAAACTAGAATTAAACATAGTACTTTTAAGTGAGGTCTAGTCAGTGTCTTGCGTATATAACAAAATAACCTCGAGTGCTTTGTATTCCAGCTAGAGTTGCTAAGAGTCACATATGGTATAGAACTGCCTTTATGTAAAAGAAACTTGCCTGTTTTTTTTTTCTTTAAAATTTTGTGCTGGAATTTCTTAATTTCTCTGATATCTTCTCATTTTACTGCATTTGAAGAAAGAGTCTGTCAAGCTTCTACACGAGTGCAGTGTTGAAATATAATGTTGGCAACCCTAATTCTAGATAAGGTCAGGAAAAGGCCCCTAAATCTGTTTTCTCTAGTTTCACATCACTTAGAAAATATTTTGTACTTTTATCCCTCTCACTTTCTCCCTCTATATCAAAAGCTCTTCGTAATTTTCTTCAACCATTAAGACTACTCACTTTGCCACCTAACTTGACTTTACCATTTTCTTAGTAAAACCTGTCACTAAAAACCACACAAAAATAGAGTGATTGGTCACTCACTCCATGATTATTTGTGAGAATTTTCTATTTGTAAAATCGCTATTGTCTTTGCATAATAGTGATTTACATTTTAACAATTCTAAGACCCTTGCAGACAATCCTGAGAAAAATGATAGCATAAAACATTTTTTTCTTTCAACTTCTTTCCATATTTTCCCAGGTATCGTGCTCCTGAAGTTCTATTGCGATCTTCTGTCTATAGTTCTCCAATAGATATTTGGGCATTAGGCTGTATTATGGCTGAACTGTACACACTGAGGCCACTCTTTCCAGGAACCAGTGAAGTGGATGAAATCTTTAAAATTTGCCAAGTGTTAGGCACACCAAAAAAAGTAAGTAACAATTGTAAATGTGAGAGCAGTGGTCTTTATCAGTACCCATTTGGAAATCTTGGGCAGAAAGAGATTACCTTATCAGGAAAGGTCGGGACTGTACTCATTGGAGTTTAAAAGACATTTGGGAAAGTACATGGATAGGATTTGGGCCAAGTGAGGGCAAATGGGACTGGCTTGGTGGGAACCCTGGTCGGCATAGATGAGTTGGGGTGAAGGGCCTGTTTCCATGCTGTCTTACTCTATAACTCTATTAACAATGAGAGGCAGTCTTACTGATATAGATAAGATATATGCAGGGAGAGTGTTTTCTCTTACGGGAGAGTCTAGTACCAGAGGGCATTAAGACTGAGGTGAGGAAGAATTTTTATTTTCAAAGGGTTATGTGTCTTTGGAATACTTTGCACCAGAAAGCTGTGGAGACTGAATCCTTGAATATTTTCAAAGCTGTTGTGTATAGATTTTTAATGAATAAAAGAATCAAAGGCTATGGGGATAGAGTAGAAAAATGAATGAGGAAAGTTTGATCTGCTTGTTGAATGGTGGAGCAGGCACAAGGGGCTGAATGGACTACTTATTATAGTGAAAGAGTGTCATAGTCATACATTTACTGAAACAGGTAACTTTGGCCTACCATGTCTATCAAACATTTATCTACACTACTCCCATTTTCTAACACTCTGCCTGTAACGTTCCATGCCTTGGCATTTCATATGTTCATCTAAAGCTACTTAAGTACTTTGGGAGTACCTGCCTCCACTGACTCCCTCAGGTAGTTTATTCCATATTTCAACCAACCTCTGGGTGAAATATTCTTGCTCAAATTCCCTCTAAATCTCCTACCCCTTACCTTTAACCCTTGCCCTCCAGTTAGAGACCTCTGCAAAGGGGGAAGTTTCTTATTATCTACCTATGCAAATTTTTCTTTGTAGCTGAAACATCCAGGCGACATCATGGTGAATCTCCTCTGTACCTTCTCCAGTGCTATCATGTACCACCCAGAACTGTACATTTCACTCCAGCTGTTGCTTAATGTGTTGTATAATTGTACAATAACTTGCTTGCTCTCATATTCCATTTCCCTGAACTATTGTGCCTTTATCTTATTGTCTAATCAGTAGCTGTTAGAGCTGGATGTGTCTGTTTTATTTTTTTAAATTACAAGTGTGATGACAAAGACAATGAATAATCTGCTGGAAGAACTCAGTGGGTCAAGCAGCATCTGTGGGAAGAAAGGAATTGTCATCATTTCAGGTTGAAACACAGCATCAGGACCTGCTGAGTTCTTCCAGCAGATAATTTGTTGCTCCAGATTCCAGCATCTGTAGTCTCTTGTGTCTCCGTGATGACAAAGGCTTTGGACAAAGCAAGTGATCACTGTAGCAATATCTGATTAATGAGAATAAATGGTGCAGTTACGAGAGCTATGCTGAACTAGGGCTCAGGTTTCTGTGCTCACTCTGGTCTGGAGGAGGTAGAATGTTTATCCATCGTGTTGGTTCACTTTCTAAAGTGCATTGTTTCACAATCATAAGTAATAACCCAATAGCATGATGAGTGAGAAAAGCAATATGAAGCTGGAATTTAAACAGCATGGATTTTGAGACAATAAAAGGATCTCAACCACAGATGAACAGAGGTAGAAGAGATGTTAAGTAATGTTAGATGTGTGTGAATAGCTATCTAAGTCACAGTCAAGTTTATTGTCAAATGCACAAGTACATGTATGCACAGGTGCAATGAAAAACTTACTTGCAGCAGCATCACAGGCACATCATCATATAAGCAGCACTCACAAGAATAACATAATTTTTACAAGAAAGAACACAATTAGAACAAAAAAAATCAAAATCCACATTTTACTAAAATTCAACTCTGTTAAATATTGCACATTGTTGGAGCCTGTGGTCAGAAGCTTTATGGATGTGCACATGGAGGCATGGATTTCGATAATAACCAAGTCCCCAGTAACCTAATAATGTTCATTGAAATCTTGGATAGTTCCTAAGTAGGACAAATAAGGTCACATCAATGTTGTAGATTATCTGTAAAAATAACAAGTTACTCACCTTTAAGCTCTTTTCCCCCTTACAGAGTGACTGGCCAGAAGGTTATCAGCTTTCAGCTGCCATGAATTTTCGATTTCCACAGTGCGTGCCCATTCATCTGAAGACACTGATACCCAATGCGAGTAATGAAGCAATACAGCTAATTAAAGAAACACTTTATTGGGATCCTAAAAAAAGACCAAATGCTAGTCAGGTAAGTTAAGAGTAGGAATTTTCAGTAACTTTGCACAGTTTGATAAACTGAAGCTACAGTTATGTAGATCTTTCCTATCAGAATCAGTCTGTAACACATACACTTTTCAATTCATTGCTGAACTCATTTACATATGTGCACTGAGGAAAGCATCTAAATAAATTTCCAGTAACACAACCATTAAGTAACTTTTTTTGGGGAGGCAATGTCATTTGCAAACCTCATACAATTATCATAAAAATTTATGACAGAGGAGGCCATTCATTTTTTTAAAGCTGGGACCACCTGACCATCTTCCAGCTCTTTCAAATAAGGTATATCAGCTGCTCATCCAGACACTTTTGTATGTGTTGAACGTTTCTGCCTCCACCACTTTCCCAGACAGTGTTCTAGATTTAGGGTGTTTTTAAAAAAAAAACTTTCTATAACTCCCCTCTAATCCTTCTAACCTTAAATCTTTACCCCCTGGTTATTGACCTCTCAACAAAGGGAAATACTAGAAATACTTCCTATCAAGGCCTCTTATCATTTTATGAACCTTGATTAAACGTTCCACCAGCAGCCTCTGATCAAAGAAAATAATGTCGTCCTAGTCAACCTTTATGCTTATTCTCCAGCCCAGGCAACTTCCTCACAAAGCAGCACAGTGGTGCAACAAGCTCCAGTGATCCAGGTTTGATCCTGACCTCTGGCACTGTCTGTGCACAGTTTGAACTTCTCTCCCTGTGATCACATTGGTTTTCTCTGGATGCTCTGCTTTCCTTCCAAGTCCCAAAGATGTACTGGTAGGTTAAATTGGCTACTGTAAATTGCCCATAGTGTCGGTGATAGCAGGAGAATGGGGTGGAGGAGTTGATAGGCAATGTAAGATATTGGGGAATGGACTTGGTAGGAATGTTCTGAGAACCAGCGTTGACTTGATGGACTGAAAGGCCGCCTCCTCTATTGCTATGAAACACAAAATAAACGAACCCTGTTTATTGCTGTTGTATCCTTCCTGTAGTGATCAGAACTGTGTGCAGTGTTGTAGCTAACTAGTGGTTTATGCAGTTCCATTGTGACTTCCCTGCTCTTGTATTCTATGCTTTGACCACTGATGGAAAGTATCTGTCTCACCACCTTAGCTTATTTTCTACTTTCCCTGCACCTTCAGCATTTTATGGACTTCTAGATTCCTCTGTTCCTCTACACTTCTCAGGAATATCACATATCTCCTAATTTATATTCCCAACATACATTGTCTCGTGCTTCTCCAAATTGAATTCCAATTGCCACACTTATGCCTATTTAACTAGTGTGTTGATGAAAAACTGCAGCTACAACTTTCTTCCCACCAACAGCACACGACCAATGTTGGTGTTGGCTTAAAACATCTTAGTCCTAAATTTAAGTCTAAATCATCGATGTACAAGAATCAGGGGACTTGGCACTGTGGAATTTCACTATAAGCAGCCTAATAGTCACCAAAACATCAAGCGTTACCCTCTGCTTTATGTCACCTGAACCAGTTTTGGTTCCATTGCTTATTTTGGATCCCATCGTTTTTCACTATTCTGATTAGTGGGAATTAGTCATTGCCATAGTCATGTTGTGTAGACATTAACTGTGCTGTCCTCCTCCTTGCCAGCATTTTTGAGAAGATAAGTTAGATGACACCATTCCTTAATCATGCTGGATGTCCATGATCAAGCTGTAGCTTTCTAATTGATCTTTTATGTTGTAAGGTTTTTTTCCAGTAGCTTACCCACCATCAGCATTAGGTTGATTAAGTGTAATCACCCTTTTTTTATGAAAGCGATGGTATTACATAAATGCCAGTTCTGCTGAATCATGCCTGCAGAATTAGAAAGCATTGGTCAATGGAAACATTACTTTCTCCTTTGCTTCTGTAATCAGCCAATATCAAAACTCCACCAGTTCGATAATCAATCAGCTGACAATTGAAAGTTTTCTTCCTCCTTCAAATATTCAACATAAAAGACCAGACTGAAAGTATTATTAATCATCACTTGCTAATTTTCTACAAGATGTTTGTAAATGATATGAACACAGTCAACAAAAAGTTCTGATGTTGCATCTGAAACCTTGATTAGTTCAGAGGCAGTACATAAAGTTAAATATTTCAGATGTATTAAAGCATAGTATGGTGGCATAGGGTAAATTTAAAGGGCGAAGGAAAATAATCATATTATAGGGGTAAGAATTTGTTTGCATTATATCCAATTTATACACGAATAATGGATGCAATGTTCACATTTTTAGCAGTCGATATCATTTGCTCAGTCTATACGTGTATTGATCCCACAGCTAAATTTAGACATCCATTTTTGGCAGATAAACCTTGAAAGACACATAAGTCTCCTTAAGTATGTGAATTAGGATCTTTCTCAGACAGTATCATCATGTTGGTCAGTGATGTGCAGAACTGGAAGAGCAGTAATATAATAGCAGTGTTCAACAAGCCCTTCCTTCAAAGCCTGGAAGAACAGGACTGTTTCCCCAACTCCACAGGCATTGTAGTTGCCCCCGTACACACTACCCACAGTGTCCCTGCTCCCAACTTAGTCTTTGCTCCAAATCTTTTCTGGACCTTTCCAATTTTAGCACCAAACCACATATTGCATATCTGCTATTCCATCTGGCACACTGTTCAAATTAATTTTTTTTGTGTATAGATTGAAAGTTTACATTCATTATTTTGATAATGAAACCTTTTGTTTTTAGAACTAGGCATTAGAATCCCTATATACATTTGTTTCGATGCAATCATTCACTTAAACAGTTTGGTAAGAACTCGCCTTTCTTTTCATTGCTCTTTCAGAAGTGCCCATTTGTAGTGATTCTGCTGCTCCCTCCAATAGGATTGATTTCCTTTTGTATCTTGCATGTTCACCTTAATGGGCCCTGTTTCCTGCACTCTCTTTAAGCTTATCGGGTTCACTGGAAAATTTATAATGCAGTGTAATATCTGAAAAAAGTAAATTAATTGTTTGTTTTTGTATTAAAAGGAATAACATCCAATAGTCCAGAATATCTACCATTACTGAATTCCTGACCCTGCTGGATTATTAGAGCTTTACTGTACCATCTTTCAAGAAGATGGAGTTTAAGTTATGCCACTCAGCTGGAGTACTTCACAGAGAAGTTTTTAAAACAATGAATGCAAGAAAACACTAAAATATATTCTTGCAGTCATTCAAGAGGCAGGTCAATGATAGAATGAGGTAGATTTTAAAGGGAAATTGAACTAGGTAATCAGAAGGCTTTCCTCATCTATTTTGTTATGATCGTTTTCTTACGTTACTCATAATTTTAAAATGAATTCTAAGTGTCAGGCTTTTGAAATTTTAGGCACTTCGATATTCTTATTTTCAAGTGGGCCAAGCCTTGGGTCCTCCGATGCAATATGCTCAGCCACCGCAGATACAGAAAAAAGTAATTCAGCCTACAGAGCACAAGCAAGAAATTTTGTCAAAGTACGAACTTCAATCCCAGCCTCAGCCTCAGCCTCCATCTCAATCTCAGTTGAAAGGTACAAATCAACCACTTCAGCAGGTACAAATTGCACAACAATCTGCTAACCACCAAGAACCAGAAAAGGAGATGTTGAACTTCAAGCAAACTGTTCTTCCCTCCATCACTAACAACACCTATCTGGTAAGATCTATATTAATAAAAAAGACTCTTTTTAATGGATCACACCTGAATGAAGTCTTAGTAGAGAGCTGTAATCAGCCATAAAGTAACAAAGGCAGCTGTTCCTGTAACTAATCCCTGAACTGAATTGTAGAATAGTCTTGTGCTGTTCAATCATAACTGTAGAAAGAAAGTAGATCTTCAGATAAAAATCACCCTATAGATAACTTGAGTTAATCACTGCAGATACAGTCCATTAGAACATTTTTGACATTCTACTTCCCAGTGTCACAGGAACTACATTTGCCTTATCAAATAAAAAAAACATCATTATCATTGAGCAAGAAAAGGAAATAGTATCCTAGCTTATGGCATAACCACAGTAGCATGAACCAAGTGACTGCACATGGAGGTAGGAGGCTCAAAGAGAGCAGATGGCAATTATCAGACAAGATTCAATAGTCGTGGGCCCACAAAAATAGTCATGAGTCTCGTAAACAGTGTTGCTTTCTTGGTACTAAGAAAGCAAGACATCATTGAACAGGCATGAAACATTCTGTGGATGGGGGTGGGGGGCAGAGGAAGAGGTGGAAGGATCAGCTAGTCATGTTCCGAGTTGCATAGGTAGAAAACAGTACAGGATCCTACAGTGCTCATTTAAGAATTACGTGATTGGGATTCAAATGTATATTGGACATTGCTGGAAGCTGCTGTGCCTGTCTGGGTATCATGTTCACATGTTAGATACACAAACGGCTTACAATGAAAATTAAGGATTACATGGTCCACGTGGTATGCTCTGATTTTTGATTACATTTTGTTCTTTGTAGATATTGAATTGCATAGTGTACAAAAAAGGAGTGTTACATAATCCAATTTCTAAGCAACAGTTTGGTTAGAATTAAGAAACAGAGGAATTGTTACACTGCTGAGCCTACATAGGTTACCAAAGGGTAAATAGGGAAAAGGGGAGTAAATCTGGAGGCAAGTTGCAGAACAATGCAAGAACTACAGAATAGCAAAAATGGGGAACTGCAATTATCCACATACGTAGTGGAAAAATAGCAGTATAATACAAGTCAGAGAGGGGAGAAGTTTCTGAAGTATATTTCTCATTTTCTCATAACATCGAGGAAGCCATTTGGCCTGACGAGTCTATGCTATATCTCAGAGTAATATATTCAATATCCAATCACCACATTTCCTTGTAATCTATCAACTCCAGCCTGATTCTCCTACCACCTACCTATTAGGGAAGGGACCATTCCCATTGTGACTCCCTGTCCACTCCTCTGCTCCCACTAACCACCCCACTTCTTATGACACCTCCCCTTGCAACCGCAGGTAACGCAACACTTGTCCTTTAACCCCTTCCCCTCTCACCATCCAGGGACCCAAACTGTGTTTCCAGGTGAAGCAGTGATTCACTTGCACTTCCAGTCTAGTGTACTGCACTCGGTGTTCACATGTGGTCTCCTCTACATTGGAAAAAAAATCAAATGTCCCTGTGGAACACCTACATTCATTCGGCAGGAGCGACCCTGAGCTGCCTGTTACCTGCTGCTTTAATTTTCCATCCCACTCCCATTCTGATCTATCGATCTGTGGCTTCCTGTACTGTCACAGTGAGGCCCAATGCAAGCTTGAAGTACAGCACCTCATTTTCTGCCTGGGCACATTGCAAATTTCTGGACTCAATATGCCCTCGTTATGACCTTGCACCTTATTGTCTACCTGCACTGCATTCTCTCTCTGACTGTAATGCTTTATTCTACATTCTGTTATTGCTTTAGCTTGTACTACCTCAATGCACTGTGTAATGAATTGATCTGTACGAACGGTATGCAAGACCAGTTTTTCACTGTACCTCAGTACATGTGACAATTATAAACCAATTTACCAATAGTGAATTCTACAATTTCAGGTAACTTAATTTCCTGGTCTGCATCAGTCATCCATCTGTGATATTAGCTTAGCTTGATTACTTTTCCCTTTTTTTTCCTCTGGGAGCCAAGGACATGCCCAGCCTGACTTACTGAGCTTGTCCTCCTGCTCTGCATTTGGCAGCTCCCACATTCTTTCATCCATGTTCTTGCTCTCTAACTACTCCTATTTACTCATTGACCAGATAACCTTGATTACTGGTTCTCCCCACGATTATCCCTGTTTTACCCTATCAGACACATCTCCCTCCACCACCACCCCCCCCCCCCCCCCCCCCAGCTTTACAAGCTCCTTTTCAGTTCTGAGGAAGGGTCTCACTTATACTTTAGAACACCTACCAACATTTAAAATCATTTAACTAAATTCAGTTCATTAAAACATAGTGTATACTACGTAACACTTTATCTCTCACAGCCGTTCCTCTCCATTCAATTGAAAAGAGACACTGTCCTAACACTGATTTCAGGTGCAAATGCACGGGAATTGCTGTAACTTTATGTCCATCACTGGAATCATCACATGTTGATCAGAGTGAAGGTCAGCAAAGAGTGGCCAGAAAGCTCGGGACATGAGTGTCCACCAGTGCACACAGAAAAAGATGAATTGCATTATATCTCTTCACCTCAACAGTAATTTTCCAATGTTGCTGAAAGTGGTGGACATACGTACAGAGGAAGATGACAGGTTAGATGGAACTTAATGGAATTAAACATACTACTTTTTTTTTGCTGTAAGTAATGAAGGTATCATGCTTTTTGTTCCAATGCAAAGACTGAAGTGCAGAAGCCAGCCAGAGGAAGTGAAAATAATGCTATGGGTTTCAAAAGTGGCAGACGTCGTTGGGGTCAGATTGCAATGAAAACTATGGACAGTTGGGATGATTTTGATAGCTCTGACTTTGGAGTGTCCTTCTCAAAAAAGGCTACGGTAGTGCCAATGAAGGAGGAATGCAATGACAGTTATCTTCAAAGGTGCGTCAAGTAATTTATTCTGTTTTTCCAATTGAGACAATGGTAGGATGATATTCTAAAAACTGTCACAGCAATAGGAAAATTATGATACTTTTTTAATGTTTTGCTATAATGTTTGTTTCGAGGCCATGATGCATGCTGATTTTATAAATAATATTTGGTTATGAAGCAATATATCCAGACTTGAAACCATGTGTCGACATACTTAACAATCTGGAATATTTAGAATCTGCTGACTCAGATTCAAAATCCATGGCTGGGCTATTAAATTTAAGTTGATTAACAATTTAGCTCTACTTTTATTGAAGTTGGACATTTTAAACACCGTGGGATCCTACAAAATTGCAAGGGCTTCCATGCATAAAAGATCACATGGTCAAGCCTGAATAATCCCCACTCTCAAAGGCTGAACTAATTCAATTCTTCAGGCCTAAGTAGCTGTCAAAATTGTCAAATATTAAGAACTTTTCATATTTCCTCACAAGGTAGGAAGCCATTCAGCCTATCGTGTTTATGCTAGTTCTCAGAACAATCCCATTTCCCACTTATTTCTATGTAACCCATTGTCTTTCTCACAAGCCCCAAAACCCCACCCCGATTTTCCCTTATCACCCACCTACACCAGGGCAATTTACAGCAGCCAATTAGCCTACCAACCAGCACGTCTTTGAAACGTGGGGGAAACCCACATGGTCACAAGGAAAACATGGAAGATCTACACAGATGGCACTAGAGGTCAGGATTGAACTCGAGTTGCTGGAGCTATGTGGCAGCAGCATTGCTTGCTGAGCAACTGTGCCGCCCCATAATGTTTGTGGTCTCCAGAACATTCAAAAATGATTAAAAGTTGGTCACACTATTAATTAAAAGCATAAAAAGCACTGGAAGAAGCAAACACAATTAATGGATTCGGTCGGTATCAACAGTTCCAGGTAATTTGACCTCTCACTTCTGCTGTCAGGTAATACCAACAGTTTTACTCCCTCCACTGACTCTCCCTCTACTAGGTTTCTAGCATTCTTTTGGTTTCAGTTATTTGCAACAGCTTTGAACTGCTTTTCACAGCTTTTACATTTTCCTTTTGTTTTTCTCACTAACTGCCCACATTAACTTATCAACCAGGCAGCTTCAGAAACAGCATATCACCATGGCAACCCTGTCCTCAAACTTTCAGAAATATTGCTTTTGTCCTATCCATCTATCTCCCATCCCTTCTGCAACTTGAAACACTTTTTTTCTCACTTTTCCATTCTGGTGAAAGATCTTCAAACTAAAACATTATCTATGTTTCTTTCTCCATAGTTGCTGCCTGACCTGCTGAGTGTTTCCAGCATTTCCTGACTTTATAATACTTCTGTTAGTTCAAGAAGGACAAAAATGCACAAAGCTTTCTTCTTTACAGGTTCTTCATTGAAATGTTGCTGAAACTATGCCAGGTCTCATGGCACAGGTTAAGTGGGCAGATTTCCCAGCCTAACTTGGGGGAATTGCAGGAAGTTACTGCTCCACTTCTGGACTCAAAGGAGTCCAATGTCTGACTGCAGTCAGAAAATTGCCAGTGAGTGCCTCTCAGGAAGTTCAGAACTTCTGAAATTACCTTAGCACTGTTAAGGTTGCTTTCATTTCAGTTACACGTTGTACAATCACCAGAGCTTCAATAATTGGGCTAACTTGGGTTCAAACCTATATTCAGATTCCCATGGAATGAAACCAACTAAACCAATAAGCATGCACCTTTTATTTCTTTGACATGAAATGTTCAGATTTTACCTTTAAGTAAGGAGAGTGTTGTACGAATTAATAGGTGTTTAAAACATGTAGAATTTTGATCCATAGTTTCCATTTAATGTTAAAAGAAAAAAATCGAGTAAGCGGTTAATGGAATCATGGAACAGTTTACCTACAGATGTGATCAACATAATTAGTAACAAATTCCATTCATGGGGCACACTTAATATAGCAAAAAATGTCCAAACTACTGCGCGGCAGTATTATCAACAAAATATGTCTAATTCATATGGCATTGGTGACCTTAAGCTTGGTCAAGGGGAGAGGTTTTATGGAGCATCCTAGAGGTAGAAATAAAGATGAAGAGATCTCTTACGTGAATTCAAGAACTTTGTGTCCATATTTGCCAAGGCCCTATTACCAGTGGTGGAGCAATTAAATTTGGGATTAAGAATGGGGCAGTACCCTGGAAGAGACTGCATTAAATGGACGGATGTGATACTATTTGAGGGATTTGAAAAGAAGGATATAACATTTAAAATACTTGCTTATTCTGATCCACATGGCCCATCATCTCCATGCCAACTTCCAGAGGAGAACTTCCAGAGGAGCACTCCCATCATTCCCATTCCATATTTCCCTATAGCCCATTAACTCTTTTTGGATTGTTTTCCTACTTACCAACACTAAGAGAAATTACATTAGCCTATTAACTTACGAGCATGCTTTTTGGATGTGTGAGGAGAGTGGAAAACTTGGTAAAAAGCCCATGTGGTCACAAGGAGAATGTGCAAATGCCAAACAGACAGCATCCAAGATCAGGATAAAACCCGGATTTCTGGAGCTGTGGGGCCTCGTTGCTAATGCCCATGTCAGGCTCTAGTTAGGATTTGGACAGCAGAGTTTACAGAGAGTAAAATAATGGAAGCCAGCCAAATGTATGTTGGATTAAACATCTAGGGATAATAAAGACATGGGTTTCAGCAGCAGTTGACCTGAGGTAGAGATGTATTCAATGTTACACTGATCAAAGACTGTCTTAATGATGCCAAGCTTCAAATCCTTATTCTAGCCACAACTAAAACCAGTCTCTTTCCACTGACAGCATAATCTACCACCATCCTTGCCTCTTATTCACCATTACAGTAACTGTTTGTCATCCATGTACTTGTAATTCAACATTATCCCAGTTGACCTCTGAGTACCACCTCAGATAAACTTAAGATTAGCTAAACTTCTGCAATTTGCATTCTGCCCCATGTTGTGTCACCATTCCCAATTATGCTTGGTCTTGCTTACCTCCATTGGCTGCTCTTCCTCTAGTGCATTGAAACCAAAATTCTAAACTTGGCTGACAGATGTCTTGCTTTTTACTCTGTGACGCAAGGATTTATGCAAACTGTACTCTTTGAACTCTTTCCCAATCATGTACACATTACTCCTCCAATTCCTTGCACCTTGTGCATATGTCTTCCTATTTGACCATTTTGCACTCTTGCATTCGAATCCTTTCTCTAAGCTTGCTACTCCACATCAAGTCAACTTCTGTGTTTCACCCATTACAACAGCACCTGCACTTCAGAAGTACTTCACTAAGGGTCTGAAGCTCTCAAACTCAACCAAAATACTAAAGTTAGTTTACTGTAGGTTAGTGCGGTTGTTGCAGGTTTGGTGACTAGCATTAAACACATGCAAGCTTATTGATTGTTGGTGTACTCTCACCTTACTCATGAAGTTAATGGAACAATGGTGCAAAATTAAATACAACTAGTGTCTGTTACTGTAAAATTATTTGGTGCCAGTAGACAATGATAAATTTCCATTCTATCAAAAGAACCTTTTACTGCTTGACTGTCCCTAAAGCCTATTCGTATAGCAGAGCAAATTGTTAAACACCAGTCTCCAAGTACACATATAAATCTGAACTAAGCATCCCACATTTTCAGTACTTCAATTTCTTCCAGGAATCAATTTTACTGAACTTGCCCTCTCCCATATTTACTTTCCTGGTCTTTTTTAATTCATTTGTTTCTTTTTGAAGTTTTCCATATACAGAATTTCACATAAATATTTAAAAATGCCATCCCCCACAAATGGCCATTCACACCATTACACAGTAACTGTTTAGCAGTTTTAAACCTTATCTATTTTCTGTCTGATATTAATCAGTTATTTATTTCTAGATTTCCAGATTGTTCTCTTGTGTAATAGCAACATGCATTGTTCTGATTTGCAGTTCAGCTGAACACAAACAAAATCACAACAGCAGAGGAACAAAAACAGTTCCAAAAACCACTGTCCCAAGAGTAGATTCTGGATTATCTGCATCCTCAGCAAGGCAGCACTATTTGAGGCAGTCAAGATACCTTCCAGGTAAGCAAAACCTGGGAACACTTGTCAGCTTGAGATTCATTCAACTACCTCCTGTGGTATTGAGATGAGCAGCTCTGAAATACTCCTGATTTAATTTTTGATCTATATTGGTACATGATGTATTGGTCCCAGCACAGCAGGCCTAAGACGGCTGAAGAGCAGAAAACTACCAGGTTTGCTATCCACAAACACTTGCTGGAAAGTAGACGTGCAGCTGCAAGAATGATGCCTTTTATCTTTGCATTGCTTGCTATCGCTTCCTGTACAGACTTGTGCACAAAATAAAGCCAGTACAACACCACTGGTTTCTTTAGAACTGTACCTTGGCGTAAGGAATAGATGAAACAATTAGAAATCCCTAACATTACTAATGTTATAGTAACCTGGAAATTACACAATGGAGCATGTTTTTAGGTTTATTACTGCACTATATGTTGGTGCCACTGGCAGACTAGCATTTAATATCCATCCCCATCTGCCCATGAGAGGGTGATGTTGAGCCACTTTTTGAAATGTTGCCATCCATCTGATTAAACAATATTTCCAAGTCAGGATGTTGTGTGAATTGGAGTCAGGATTTAGAGTCCTTTATTAAGGATGAGGTTTCGGGGTACTTGGAAGCACTTTATAAAATATGCCAAAGTCAGCATGGTTTCCTTAAGGGGAGATCTTGCCTGACAAATCTGTTGGAATTCTTTGAGGAAGTAACAGGCAGGAAAGACAAAGAGTCAGTGGATGTTGTTTACTTGGATTTTCAGAAGGCCTTTGATGAGGTGTCACACTTGAGGCTACTAAACAAGATAGGTGCCCATGGTTCCCTTTACAGGAAAGGTACAAGCATGGATAGAAAATTGGCTGACTGGCACAAAGCAAAGAGTGGAAATAAAGGGGGGCCTTTTCTGGTTGGCTGCTGGTGACTAGTGGTGTTCTGCAGGGCTTGGTGTTGGATCTGCTACTTTTCACGTTATATGTTAATAATCTGGATGACGGAATTGATGGCTTTGTGGCCAAGTTCGCAGATGATACAAAGATAAATCGAGGAAGCAGGGAGTCTGCAGAAGGAATTGGACTGATTGGGAGAATGGGCAAAGAAGTAGCAGATGGAATACAGCATAGGGAAGTGTATGGTCATGCACTTTGGTGGAGGAATAAAGGTGTAGACTATTTTCTAAACAGGGAGCAAATTTAGAAATCGGAGGTGCAAAGGGACTTGGGATTCCTAGTTCAGGATTCCCTAAAGGTTAACTTGCAGGTTGAATCGATAGTAAGGAAGGCAAATGCAATGCTAGCATTCATTTCGAGAAGGCTAGAATATAAAAGCAAGGATGTAATACTGATGTTTTATAAGACATTGATCAGACCACATTTGGAGTATTGTGAGCAGTTTTGGGCCCTATATCTAAGGAGGGATGTGCTGGCATTGGAGAGGGTCCAGAGGAGGTTTACGAGAATGATTCTGGGGATGAAAAGGTAATGTATGAGGAGTGTTTGATGGCTCTGGGCCAGTATTTGCGGGAGTTTGGAAGGATGAGGGGGGGTCTCATTGAAACCTACCCAAATATTGAAAGGCTGAATAGAGTGGATGTGGAGAGGATGCTTCCAGTAGTAGGAGAGTCTAGAACCAGAGGGCTTCTAATAGTAGTCCATCCCTTTAGAACAGAGATGAGGAGGAATTTCTTTAGCCAGAGGGTGGTGAATCTGTGGAATTCATTGCCACAGATGGCTGTAGAGGCCAAGTCTTTGGGTATATTTAAAGTGGAGGTTGATAGGTTCTCTATTAGTAAGGGTATCAAAAGTTACAGGGAGAAGCCAGGAGAATGGGGTCGAGAGGGAAAAATAAATCTGCCATGATCGAATGACAGAGCAGACACAATGGGTCAAATGGCCTAATTCTCTCCTATGTCTTATGGACTGCAAGTGGAATCATTTTCATGTGCTTGGTACACTTGCCCTAGACAGTACGGGTTGTGTGTTTAAAGAGTGTTGTGATAGAAGCCCCATCAAGTTTCTGCAGTGCATTTTGTAGATGGTACACACTGCAACTATAGTGTGCTGGGGCATGTAATCAAAGTCCTGCTTCCCTAGGACCACTCCAGATCTCTTCTGCAAACTCTCCTTCCTCTGCATCCTGAATTAGATGTAATGCCTTTGTTGAGGCCAATCTGTTTAATAAAGGTTTTATATAACTCCTCGAGTCTCCTTGTGGTACACACTGAACTCCTTGTGTTCCACGTCCATAGATCCCTCATCCATGTCCATAGATCCCTCAAGGTTGCCACGCAGGTCGATAGGGTTGTTACGAAGGCTTATGGGATGTTGGCCTTCATTAGTCGGGGTACTGAGTTCAAGAGCCATGAGGTAATATTGCAGCTCTACAAAACTGGTTAGACCATATTTGGAGTATTGTGTTCAGTTCTGGTCGCCTCATTATAGGAAGGATGTGGAAGCTTTAGAGAGGGTGCAGAGGAGACTTACCAGGATGTTGCTTGAATTGGAGAGCATGTCTTATGAGGATAGGTTGAGCAAGCTGGGGGCTTTTCTCTTTGGAGAGAAGGAGGATGAGAGGTGACTTGATAGAGGTGTACAAGATGATAAGAGGCATAGATCAAGTGGACAGTCAGAGACTTTTTCCCAGGGCGATAATGGCTAACACAAGGGGACATAATTTTAAGGTGATTGGAGGAAGATATAAGGGGGATGTCAGGGGTGAGCTTTTTACACAGAGTGGTGGGTGCGTGGAACGCAATGTCGGCAGAGGTTGTGGGGGCAGATACATTAGGGACGTTTAAGGGGCTCTTAGATAGACACCAGAATGATAGAAAAATAGGGGGCTATGTGGGATGGAAGGGTTAGATAGATCTTAGAGCAAGATAAAATATCGGCACAACATTGTGGGCCGAAGGGCCTGTACTGTGCTGTAGTGTTCTATGGTGTGCTGGTGGTGAATGGGATGCCAATCATAAGGGATGCTGTGTGTTGCTGGAGAAAGAGGAGAGTTCTTCATCACATTCTTGAGCTATTCCTCACAAATGACAGAAAAGCACTGTGAAATCAAATCTAATATATATATATAGGTCTAACATACTGTAGAACACACAAGATACAGTCACTGATAGCTATGTTGCATCTTTGACTGGGGCTCAACTGGTTCCCTAAGAAATGCATTAGAATTCCAAACTGTAGCCTTCCACCAGCCTGTTCCTGGGTGCCTCAGGTTCCCTATAGATGGCACCAGATTGCAAGCCACATCAGAGCAGTTTACGGATGATGTCAAATCTAAGATTATAGATTTCTGTTTACAAGGAGTACTGCAGGATGTGAAGCAAATCCTGGTAGTGGGAGTTGCATCACAAATCAACCTGATTTCACTGAATATCAGAACAGGCTGAAGGGGCTAAATAGCATATTCCTGTTTTAATGTGCAAGGACTCTGCCATACGGTCAGAGCCACATTGCCACAAGGAATGTTGTGGAACCACCGTTTTTTCTGAAACAACATTTCTGCTGCTTGCACTGTTTCAGAGGAGCTCTGCAGTAATCACCTATGTAGGTATTAAGACTTGCAATAGTTGGTTGCATGCTGATGTTACCTGACCATTATAAGGAACAGCTCTTGACATTGCCTACTGGGTGAGTGCAGGAGCATGAGGGGAGGAGTGAGACCAACAGGCAATTGGAGATGTAGGGACGTTAAAAAGTTATATATAGTGCATGAACAATACCAGTAACCTCAATGGTCTCTCGTATCTTTCCTTTATCACTGACTAGCATATTGTACTATTACTGACAATGCAGAAATAACAAACAGCAGGAACTAAGCTGATCACCCTTGCACATTCCATGATTGCTCCTTCTACTGTTCTGATGTGATGCCTCCCTAGTGATGTAAAGCTGCTGATCTTGTTAAGATATTGCAATAACTCTGTGCTGAGATGGTCCAGCTTCACTCGATAGCATCTAGGCCTGGGCTACAGCAGTCTGGCCAGTAACTGAGGGACACTGGCTGACTAATGGGAATGCAAACATGAATGCTGTTATCTTCAAAGAAAATGGGCTTCATATGCCATGCACCACAACAATTTCGTGGCGTGATGTCTCTGCAATGCTAGTAGTCTGCAGGAGGACAAATGGAACACGTTAGACTCAGAAAATGGAGCAGAACTGGCCTGTATATTCTCAAGGCTGCCCTGTCATTTAATCAGATGAAACCCCAGCCTCTCACTTAAGGTTGTCAACTCTACTTTCTCACCCATCCACATATCCCCTGATTTCTTTAACACCCAAAGAGTTATTAACAGCCATCCTGAATATAAGTTACGACTGATTTCAAAGACCCTCACATCTATTCCAAATGGCCTATCCCATAATCTGAGACAACGCTCTCTTCTAGATTCTTCAGCCACTGTAAACAATTCTTGAAATTGATCCTGTCACATCCTCAGAATCTTTTGTGTTTTAATTGATGGAATGTACTGAGGCCCTGGAAAACTTTTTGTCCTTGTATCCAGAGGCATAAGGGCAACAGTGAGAGCTTCTATCACTTGGATACTGCATAGGTATTCCATTGGTGTGCTGAAGGAGATGACCACCTATTGCATGTAGGAAAGGATAGGTCCACTGTCTGTGCAAAGGCCTGTGACAAATTGATGGTAGAGTCTTAGGCTCCTTGATACTGAGTGGAAGATATCTGGCAGGCTTTCCACCAAACATTTGGATTTGAACACCAAAAACAAGATGATGGAAACACCCCCTAGGTACTGTTAACGTTACAAGTTGAGGACCTAGCATTGGAACGAAGAGAAATTAGAAGCAAAACAAAAGGGGAGGGAGGGAATAGAGGGAGCAAGAGGAAAAGTGCATGATAGTGACTGTGCTTAAAAACTGGCAAAGGGAAGGAACCTGCACACAGTGAGGTGGGAACCTATAACGAGCTTGACAGAGGACAAGGTCACACACTAGTAAGGACTTGGATTGTGTCAAGCTATGGAAGAAGGCAAAGAAAAATACAGCAGGTGCTGAACAAACAACATTACCATTTCAGGTTGATGAACTTTCATCAGAACTGAACATTTGGAAATGAAATGAACTTGAATGACAGGTGAAGGGGAGATGAATTTCTCTCTAGAGGAGGTGTAAGTAGATGTCAAATGAAACCTGACCCATCCCTCACTCCTCTTCTGGTATTTTAGACTATTCATCCCCACCACCAGCCACCCCCCCCCCCCCCCCGCATCTCCTCCAGACAAACCTTCATTCCCTTCTCTCTGCCAGCATCACCTATCACTTGCAGCAAGCTACTTTTCCTGATCTCCACCATTTCACAAACCTTTTTTCTGCCCTCCCTCTTTACCTGCAAGTTCATTTCATTTCTAAATGTTTGCAGTTCTGAATTGCTCAACCAGAAATAATAATGTTTTTTCTCTTCCCACAGATGCTGAGTTGTTCCACCTTTTCTGATTTTGTCTTAGTTTCAGCACCTGCTGTATTTTGCTTGGCCTTCTTCCATAGCTTGACACAATCCAAGTCTTTATTAGTGTGTGACCTTGCTGATCTTGTGTTTATATTTTCCCACCTCACTGTGTGCAAGCTCCTTCCCTTTGCCAGATTCTAAGCACAGTCAGCATCCAGGCCGGTGGCTGTTTTCATCTCCGCAGACTAGGCAGCCTCTAGTTCTTGTATTCCTGGTGAAAAATTCAAGGATTGGGTTCTGGTGAGACGGCAGAAAAGTAATGAAGTGCATGCTGGAATTCTCTGCAGTTTCAGCTTGGACAAATTGAGGACTGATGCAGAAGTGAATGTGAGGAGGAGGATTAACTCTACAGAGAGCCATATGAATCACTGCAGCCTGTCAGTGACTATTGCCTTTCTAGGATATCCACCATTCCAGTCATGTTAAAACGGGCAGATAACCTTGTACTCCTCCAGCTCTTTGTCCTCCCTGCTGTTGTGCAACACCTCTTTTTACAAGGAAGGATGAAGAGCTTCATTGAGTCTTGTCCAATTTGTTGATGTTACTGTTGTGAATGGCAGCACATGTGTGGGTGTGAAATTTGCAGTGGTCTTAAGTGTGAGATGGTGTAAAGCATGTAAATGCAGGTTTGAGTCCTGTGATATATTGACATGTGTGCTTGTGCATTTATGTGAGTGATGGGGAGTTGGGGATAATGAATTTAATCGTGAGTTACATATGCAATCAGCAAGATATGGCATTTGAAGATAAAATCACCCACACTGATCATAGAGAAATCACTTGAAAGAGCCGATAACACAAATTCAACATGCTGCCTGCTAGTGTCAAAAATGTAGTTGCCCCACTCACTAAATAAAACTAAAGGGAGCTGTACAATGGGTATGACATTCTCCACAAACTGAATTCTGTCATGTATCTTTATGATTAGCTCCAACATAATTGGAATAACTACCCTTAAAGCATTTCAGTTGGAATGCTATTATCAGAATTTTTAAAACGTAGACCACATTAAACTGGGTAATATTTGTATTTCTTAACTCTATTTCAGGGATACATCCCAAGAACACATCCATGGTAGGAAGCAATAAAGAACATAGCAAAGCACTGGGAATTATTGGTGGAGGAACTTCTATTGGTAGAATTAATGCAGGTAAGTAGGACAGTTGTCCACTGATTGTAAATTGCTTCAATATTGGGAAATTTTAGAATGATACAGCACTGGATAATTCAGGAGGTTTTTTCTCTCTTCAAATATTTATCCTGTTCCTTTATTTTAAATGACCATTGAATTAGCAGATCAGGCAGCGTCAGTGGAAGGAGAAACTACTAACCTTTCAGTTTGATGACCTTTCATCAGAGCTAGTTCTACTGAAAGGTCAATGGATGAAAATGTTGACTCTGCGTTTCTCTCTCCATAGATGCTGCCTGATCTGCTGACTATTTCCAACATTCTTATCATTTATTTGATTTGCAGTTTCGGCCCTATGATTACTGCTGAATTATTACTTGCCTTGCCAACATGCCCACATACCATGCATTAATTAGAGAGTAGATAACGTTGCTGCACTGTTGAATGTGGTACACTGTTACGACTGAGGCCAGGAACAAAATTTAACATCACTTAATCTTAAATCTCCAGAGTGAGCTGGAGTTCAATGTAATTAATAATCAACATGAGGTAATGTGTTATTGTTACAGGGAATCTGGGAGTGTTTGGTTCAGACAGTACAACAACTGGTGGTTATATTCCATCCTTTTTCAAAAAGGAAGTGGGATCAGCAGGACAGAGAATTCAGTTTGCTTTTGGAGGACCTTCTGGCAGTAAGTATCTATTTCTTTCCCCCATCTTCCCTCACCATGTACTTAGAAGTTTGTTTCTAACCAAAATAAAACTGCCGTTTTGTGAAGGCTTGTTAAACAATCAGCAAAGGTTATGGAGGAAATAATGCTTTCAAAATTAGAAAATTATAAAAGTACAAGCAGTGAATTTTTTTCCACTGTGACAAACTGGTCACAAGTTTATTAATGAACCTAGTTTATTTTTGGGGAAGGGAAGTTTTTAAAGGGATTTTGAAACATGAGATGCATTGTCAAAAATGACGATGCAGTGATGGGAAGGGTTAAAATTGGACCACCTCGTCTAAAAATGGCAGATAGCAGATGAAGTGTACTGTTGGCTGTACTGAAGACCAAGTAGAAGGAAGGAGACTGCAGATGTTGGAATCTGGAGCAAAAAACAAACTGCTGGAGGAACTCAGTGGGTCAAGCAGCATCTGTGGAGGCAAAGAATGGTCGATGTTTCGGGTCAGGACCCTGCATCAGAACTGTTACCCAGCTGTGAAGTAGGCTAATTGTAAATGCAGCTACACAGCAAAACATCAGTACCAGGACAGAAAAGCAAACCCGTAGGTACTGCCTACTTAAAAGTAAACTAGGCACTTACTACAATTACCAAAAGCCTTGCCCTGCAGACCCTTGCCCGGACCTAATATAGAACACAGAACAATACAGCACAGGAACAGGCCCTTCAGCCCACAGTGTTATGCCAAATTAATTAAACTAGTAATTAAAAACCTACTAAACTAGTCCATTCTACCTATGCAAATCCATATCCCTCCATTCTCTGCATATTCATGTGCCTATCTAAGAACCTCTAAAATGTATCTATCATATTTACCTCCAACACCACCCCTGCCAGTGCATTCCAGGCACCCACCACCCTCTGTGTAACAAAAAAAAAACTTGCCCTGCACATCTCCTTTGAACTTACCCCCTCTCACCTATGCTTCTCATAATCTTATAAACTTCTATCAGGTCTCCAGAGAACAACTCAACCTCTCCTCATAGCACATGCCCTCTAATCCAGAATCCTTCTCTGCACCCTCTCCAGAGCCTCCATATCCTTTCTATAATGGGGCAACCAGAACTGAATGCAATATTCCAGATGTGGCCTAACCAGAGTTTTATAAAGCTGCAACATAACTTCCTGACTCTTGAACTCATCGCCTTGACTAATAAAGGCAAGCATGCCATACACCTTTACTACCAATCAACTTGTGCAGCCACTTTCAGGGAGCTATGGACTTGGACCCCAAGATTCCTCTGTACATCACTACTGTTAAGGGTCCTGCCACTAACTGTGTACTGTCCCTATACATTTGACCCCTCAAAGTGGAACACCTGGCACTTGGCCAGATTAAACTCCATCTGCCATTTCCCTAATCCTATCTGCAATTGATCTATATCCCACTGTATCCTTTGGCAATCTTCTACACTATCCATAATGACACCAATCTTTGTATCATCTGCGAACTTACTAACCCACCCATCCATGTTTTCATCCAAGTCATTTGTATATAAATCACAAACAGCAGAGGTCCCAGTACAGAGCCCTGCAGAACATCAGCCAATGTTGCTCTTCCCAATGCACATTCACAAGCAATCAGTTACACTTGGGGTATTTAGAAAGCCTTAAGAAAACATTTTATTTTGTTTTTATGTTCAAAACACAAAAATAATGCATATATTTAAAATAAGTTTAAAACATTGAAACTTTAAATGATTTCTCAAAAAGCTGCTCAATCGTGCTCCCAGTAGCAGATCCTGTTTCCTTGAAAGGGAACTGCTATACTCGGACCAGGCTTAACCCAAAGCAAGCTATGCAGGCACCCCAAGTCTGAGTCCACCAGAGCAGCAGGGGTTAGCAGAGCTACTGACAGCTTAGTTTCACATGGCAGTGAAAACCAAGATTTCTGTTGGGACACCCTGGTGAGCCTGGCACAAGCATTGGTTCTGGGGTGCAAGATCCCTGTTTTTCAAATGCTGTCCACCGAAAGATGCTTTGGGTGATGCACTTCCCCACAGATGTAGATCCAGCACTGCTTCCCCAACACTTCTGCCTTAAAATCCACTTTTCAGGACTTTCTTCTGCTTTTTGCCCTTTCTATATTGTTTGTTTCCACGTCATCATTATGATAATTTGCTCCAAAAAAACTAATGTTCCTACATTCCATGGTTAAATAACATGTAAAAAGTTAAATGTGGTTATGGCTTAAGATCTAAATTGAAAGGCCTGAATAGAGTGGATGGGGAGAGGATGTTTCTATTAGCTGGAGATTCCAGGATCCGAGGGCACAGCCTTCGAATAAAGGGATGTCCCTTTAGAACTGAAATGGGGAGGAATCTCTTCAACCAGAGGTTGGTGAATCTGTGGAATTCATTGCCACGGAGGGGAGTGGAGGCCAAGACATTGGGTGTATTTAAGGCAGAGATTGATAGGTTCTTGATTGGTAAGGAGGTTCAGGTTGGAACAGACCTGATGGGGTGAAAGGCCTAATTGTGCTCCTATATCTTGTGGTCTTATGATCTTCAGTATTAACATATTTTTTTTCCCAAAGACCTTGACACATGGAAAACCAAACCAAACCAGTCCCAGCTCCCAGGTCCCAGCTACAATCCAGCCAAAAAAAATTCTGCAGAACGCCTGGCTTATCCACCACCCATCCATCCAGTACATGGAAGGACTGACTGGGCAACTAAGTATGGTGGCCATAGATAGCCATTACCATGAGAGCTACTGATCAGTCTGAATTAGGAGTTTCTAATTTGAGAATTTGGCTCCAGGATCATCATCCTGATTCAGTGCAGAAGCATCTTATTCAAAGATGATCTTATTTCTATTTGATAACTGGGATTATTTTCTAATTTGGAATCAAGTGGACCATCACAGATCAAGATACAACAAGCTGTTTACACTTTTATGATATGGATATGAAAAGCAGCTGAAGACTTTATGCAATGTTCCCAGAAGAAGTTGATTTAAATTTTAATATTTAAATCAATTTTAAGAAGAATAATAGATTAGGTATATTTATTTTCATATGTCTTGCAGACACTACTAGTGCCTTGTAAACTCTTCTGCATTGTGAATCTTCCTAGCTTAATGCTGAATGGAATGTAAAACTTTTTCACGTTGCATTATTTTGCATTGGGATCAGTATTTCTTTCTTAGACCTGATGGTTATGGGCACCAGAAGAAGAACTACTGATCCTTCTAACTGAATCTTTGCATTTTAACCAGAAATATTTTTAAATGTGTGTTAATGGCTACAGAATCAGATTCTTAAAATTCTGTTGTGTATTTAAAATGCTTCTTTGCAAAGAAAACACCAAGTTTCTTCAATAATGTGTTTGTAATGAAGCAATTACAATGGTTATAAGGTATTTTTTAGTAAATATCTATTGATTTACTGGAGTTTAATGGTCTTTTTTTCATAATTAGTGGAAAAAGGAAACTAGTAAATGTAGTTTAAAATCAAACTCCTCCACTTCATGTAATGCCCTATAACAATTCAATAGTGTGTCAGTTGTAGGGGTCCATTGTATGAGGAACAACTTCTGGACTGAAATATATTTTTTATATATTTTAATATATTATAAAATATCTATTTCAGTCCAAATATATATTTCATTTTTTTATTTATATATATATATATATAAAAATTAAAAATGCTGGAAATACTTCATGATTCAGGCAGCATGGGAGGAGAAACAAACAGTTAATGTTTTCATTTGATGGCTTTGCATTAGAACTGGGAAATGTTTTGAGATGCAACTAAGTTTTAAGTACAGAGTCAGGGAAGGGGTTAGGGAAGAACCAAAAGGTACTGTAGATCTCTGGAGTGGAAGGCAAATTGGTTAGAACTCTTGTATTGATGTAACCTTTTAACATTACACTCATCTGGATGATGAACTTTCATTCCTGTAAATACCCAAGCAAAAATACAACAGCCCACAAATTAGATCAATGCTTTTGTTCCCATTGTGATTCAATTTAAATAAAATATCAATCATTCAGGAAAATAATGGACATAATAGCAGAGTGGTGAAGAAGGAATATGGCATGCTTGCCTTCATTGGTCAGGGCATAGAATATAAGAGTTGGGAATGTAATGCTACAACTTTACAAAACACTGGTTAGACAGGACTTGGAGTATTGTGTGCAGTTCTGGTTGCCACACTATAGGAAGGATGTGATTGCACTGGAAAGAGTGCAGGGGAGATTCACCAGGACGTTACCTGGATTGGAGAACTTTAGTTATGGGGAGAGGTTGGATAGGCTGGGCTTGTTTTCCCTGGAGTGAAGGAGGATAAGGGATGAGCTGGTAGAAGTATATAAGATTATTAGAGACATGGATAGGGTAGATAGTTGGAATCTTTTTCCCATGGTAAGGGTATCAAACAGGAGGTTAAAGGTTTTAGGTGAGAGGAAGGAGTTGTAAAGGGGATCAGAGTGGTAAGTGTATTTTCACACAGTGTGATTGATATCTGGAACTTGCTGCCAGAGGAGGTGCTGGAATCAGATACAATCACTGTTTAAGAGACATTTAGACACTTAACTAGGCAAGGCATAGAAGGACACAGACCTAATGCAGGCAATGGGATTAGTGTAGATGGGCAAAAAGGTCAACATGTACATGGTGGGCTGAAGGGCTCTGTTTTTGTGCTGTACAATTATATGACTTGCTGTAAATCCCTCAGTGTCTGTGATTTGTCTTCTGTGCTTCTGCATACTGAGAAGGCCAAGCATGCACCAGCAGACCTTCATACAACTTGAGGCTTGCTTCACTTACTTAAAGCAATCTATTCAGACTTTGGACTTAAGCGCTAGGCATTCACCATAGGTATTTAAGTAACATACCTATCTGCTGAGGTGGCCCTCCACTCTTGAAAATCTTGAAAATCCTCTTCTGATTTGCCATCATGACCTCCCTTCCAAACCATGCAGGATCCAAGAACAGATTCCACAGTGTGTGTGTGTCAGTAAGACCAGTGATGAATTGCAGTCAAATGTCCAATGAAGCTTGGCCAGCATGTTTAGGATCTCCATGTTCATATTGGCACTCCCAATGTAACTGAGAAATGCCACTGTTCCATGCAGTGTTACTGGCATTCATTGGCACAATCTGGTCCATTCCATTCACGCCCTCCTCTTCTGAGTCCTATCTTTTATTGGCCAGCAGTCCATTAAATTTTATGCACCTTGGAATATATGTATGTACATTCAAAGCTCACCTGACATTTCCATGGTGTCTGCTCCTGACTATTTCTAAACTATATTTATGTGCTCACATTCTCTCATTCCTTTAATCCTAGTCTCTTCAAATTTCATACAGATGTCTATTCCACTACAAAATAAGGTTAAACCCTCTGGCATGGGAATAGTAATATCCTTCCAGGCAGTTGACATCAGCTCAAGGTACAAGATGTCCACCTTGAACAGATCCTTCCTGCCCCAAAATTGGAAACAGAAGCCCTCCTTCATGCAATATGTCTCAGCCACACATTAACTTGCCCTATTTTATTGCTCCTTAACTCACTAGTACAAGGCACTAGAATCCAGGGAGATCATGCAGTTTAAGATCTTGCTTTATAATTTCCTCCCCAGCAGCATCTCAACCTTTCCAGATAATGGCTAATATTCCATGTCCAATTTCGGGAAGTTTTTCTTCCCCTCACATCCCTTATCCCACGTCCTTTATCCTGACAAGGGCAGAGTGACTGCCCTTGACATCAAGGTGTCTTGATGTAACTGAAGTCATAGAGCAATTTGGCCCAATGAGTCCATGCCAACCACGGTGCCCACCCAGCTATTCCCATTTCTTGCATTCAGCCCATATCCCTCTAACCCCTCGCCCCTCCTTGTACCTATCCAAATGCTTCTTCTGACAGCTCGTTCCATATACTCACCACCTTCTGCGTGGAAAAAGTTGCCCCTGAAGTCCCTTTTAAATCTTTCCCCTCCCACAAATCTATGCCCCCTAGTTTTGAACTCCCCTACCCTGGGGAGAAGACTGTTACCGTCCACCTTATCTGTGCCTCTCATAATATTAAACATTTCTATAAGGTTGCCCCTCATTCTCCTACGTTCCAAGGAATAAAAACCTAGCCTGGTCAACCTCTCCCTATAACTCAGACTCTCTAGCCCTGACAACATCCTTGTAAATCTTTTCTGCACTCTACAGTTTAACCACATATTTCCTATAACAGGGTGACCAAAACTGTACACAATACTCCAAGTGCAGCCTCACCAACAACTTATACAACTGCAACGTCCCAACTCCTATACTCAAGGTCCTGACTGATGAAGGCCAGTGTGCTAAACATGTTTTTCACCACCCTGTCTACCTGTGATGCCACTTTCAAAAAACTATGCACTTGTACTCCTAGGTCCCTCTGTTCCAGTACACTCCCTAGTCCCCTACCGTTCATAGTACAAGTCCTATGCTGGTTTGACTTTCCAAAATGCGTCACCTCGCACTTATCTGTATTGAAGTCTACTTGCCACTCCTCGGCCCACTTCCCTAACTGTTGAAGATCCCCCTGTAATCTACAATAACCTTCTTCACTATCAACATCATCTCCAAATTTCATGTCATCTGCAAATTTACTGATCAAGCCTTGTGCATTCACATCCAAGTCATTTATGTAAATAACAAGGGTCCCAACACCAACCCCTGCAGCACACCACTAGTGATCGGTGTCTATTCTGAGAAACAACCTCCAACCACCACCCTCTGCTTCCTACCTTCGAGCCAATTTTGAATCCACTTAACTAGCTCTCCCTGGATTCCCTGGGACCTAACCTTCCAGACCAGCCCACCATGTGGGTCCTTGTCGAAGGCCTTGCTAAAGTCCAAATAGACAACATCCAATGCCCTACCGTCATCTACCTTTTTGGTTACCTCCAAAAAACTCTAAGGTTCGTCAAACATGACTTTCTAGGTACAAAGTTATGCTGACTCCTCCTAATCAGACTCAGTCTATCCAAATGCTGGTAGATCCTGTCCCTCACAATTCCCTCCAGTAACTTCCCCGCTACTGAAGTCAGGCTGACCGGCCTGGAGTTCCCTAGCTTGTCCTTGCTACACTTCTTAAACAACAGAACAACATTAGCCACCTTCCAGTCTTCAGGAACTTCACCAGTGGCTAAAGTCATTGGGCATCGGGGGAAACCACTCAATGTTGAGTCATACCTCGTGAAAAGATAATTGTGGTTGTTGGAGGTCAATCATCCCAGCACATTGTCCTCAGTCCAACCATCTTCAACTTCCTTATCAACAACCTTTTTTCCACTACAAGGTCAGATGGTGGCAACATTTGCACCAAACAATTCCATTTGCAACTCCCCAACAAATAAATCAGGCCAAACTTGCATGCAGCATGACCTAGGCAATATTCAGGCATAGGCTGATAAATGAAGTTAACATTTGTGTTACAAAAGTAGCAAGCAATGAACATCTTCAATGCCATTACCATAGCCAAGTGTCCCTGCTTTCCCCCTGCCAATCCCAAATGACAACCTGGGGAGTCACCATTAGCTAGAAACTCGATCAGCCCCATAAATATTGTGGCTACATGACCACGTGAGAGGCTGGGTATCCTGTGGCACGTGATTCTCTCCTGACACTCCAAAAACTTTGCAGCCTCTCCAGGACAAAAGTCACTTGCCTGGATGAATACAGTTTCAACATCTCTCATGAAGCTTAATTCCATCTAGGGTAAAGCAGCCTGCTTCATTGGCATCCCACCTACCACACTAAATAGTCATTTCATACAACGTGTACATACAACGGCTGCAGTGTGTACCATCTGTAAAATACACTGCAATAACACATCTAGGCTACTCTGATAGCACTTGCCATACTCACAACCTCAATACCCAAGGAAGACAACAGGCACATGGGAACACCACCACCTGCAAGTTCCCATTCAAGTCGCACACCATCCAGATTGTCTGTCCTTCATCGTTGCTGGGTCTAAGTCTTAGTACTCCCTACACAGCACTGTGGGAACGTATTCACCAGGACCGCAGCAGTTCAAGTAGGTGGCTCACCACCACTTCCTTAAAGCAACTTGGAATGGATTGTGGCTTTGTCAATAACATTGAGATCCCCCCCAAAAAAATGAAAATAGTAATCTCTGCATACCTACACTGCTGGGCCATGGCCTATCCCATGGTATCATGCTCTGGACAGCAACCCTTTGAGATAATCCCACCCTCAGTACTGAAAAAGTTAGTTAGTGTCACACTTTAGGGAATTCCTGTACCATCCATCTCTTCCCCAATCTTCCAGTTCACCAACTTGCGATAAAAACAGAAAATGCTGGAAATACTCAGCAGGTCAGGCCGCATCTGTGGCAAGAGAAAGCGTTAATGTTTCAGGTCAAAGACCCTACATCAGAATAGTCTTTGACCTGAGACGTTAACTCTTTCTCTTGCCGCAGGTGCAGTCTGACATGCTGAGTATTTCCAGCATTTTATTTTTATTTTCCATTTCCAGCATGTGTATTTTTTTTTATTTTCACCAGCTTATGCTCCTGAGTTCTGCTGAGAGGGGATGACCACTAACTGGAATAAATAATCTAATTAAAGCTATCTTCAATTTTTACATTCACTATTCATGTATGGCCAGAGTTTCCTTGTGGTTCAGGAATTTCATGCCATAATTTTCAGCTCTCCCTCCATTCTATTTAATCATGTGTTAGTAACAATGTTTTTCAGTACCAAATTCCTAAAACATGCACACCTGATTTACATTTAAGACAAAATTTCCTTTAACATTAGAATAGGGGGAATAAAACCAATATGCTAAGCACTTATCCAAGAAATATTGTTATAATGCAATGCACTTAAAATAATTCTTGCCTTGATGATAATTAGTAAATACTTTTAGCTTGAATTAAATTTGAGGTGGCAGAGTGGCACAGAGGAGTTGCTGCCTCACAGTTCCAATGACCCAGGTTCAGTCCTGACATCCAGTACCGTCCACGTGGAGTTTGCACGTACTCCCCGTGGGTTTCCTCCAGTGCTCCAGTTTCCTCCCACAACCAAAAGACATGCAGGTTGGTAGGTTAATTGGCCACTGTAAATTGCTCCTACTGTGTAACTGACTGGTGGAATCTGGGGGGAGTTGATAGGAATGTGGGAAAAATAAAATGGGTTTAGTGTAAATGGGTGTTTGATAGTCAGCAATGAACTCGGTGGGCTGAAGGGCCTGTCTCTGTCCTGTGTGGCTCTATGACTCGAAATAAGACTACAAACTTAATTATTTCTCATTTACCATTTATATGGTGATTATTTCTCAATCAAAGACTCACACAGCGCTTTTCACAATGGGATAATGTCCCAATGTTGCTAGGCAAGCACAACGTTCCTAGTGTCATCACTCATGAAATCAAGGATAACCAACTACAATTAACATTATACAGTACATTAGGTTGATTTAACTTTGCCTTCACAGGCTCTGATGCTAACTTGACTGTGGCACCTACTCTGCAGTTGTTCCCATTTGTTTCTCCTCCTCTCCTGATGTATGCTGCTGCTCTTCTACCACACGGCCATTGGAAAACCTGAGGTTGCACCCACAGTAGTTCCATCTCTACTGGTTTACAGCAATCAATTTGTAAAAAATACCCTTTTTTAAAAAAAAAAGTTGCTACAATATTTTTCCATAGATATAGGAGAAAAGTTAGTAAAAATCAAATGTGAGAGCTACCAAAACAATTTTGAATCAGGTGATTTATTAGAGCGAGTTACATCTCTTACAGGTTCAACTTCAGTTCAGTGTACTTTCATCTTATAGGAATGCATGATAAAGATCAGAAGCTACCTGTGATTCCAGGCACTTTTTATATAAAACTCCATGGTTAAAAAGGTTAAGGTTCATGATTCATGGGGTTTTTCCAACATTTTTAGTCCAAGTCTTCCAACCATTAGAATGCTGTGGGGGAAGATACAAGAATTCAGAGTCAGAATCAGATTTATCATCACCGACTTATATGGCATGAAATTTGTTGTTTTGCGGCAGCAGTAATTTTATGTCTTTGCACTGTACTAAGTTACAAAAATAAATAGATAATACAAAAAAGGAATAACGAGGTAGTGTTCATGGACCATTCAGAAATCTGATGGCGAATTATTAAACACGACATGAAGGATGCAGCTCGGCATACACCCTAAAGATAATACACTTCATTATTAAAAGGATATGCTTCTCAAGTGTTTTGGTTTTAAAATTATTCTAACTGCATTAACACTTTGGCAAAAATCTGATGAGCACTACATTGTTTTAATCTTAGTCTATGTGATATTACTATAGGTTATTGATTGACAGTCTTTACAATTACTCAGTACAGATTTGTGGAGTTTCAAATTTGTTCTGAGGAAATGTTGATTCATTTTTATTCCCACATATGCTGCCTGACTGGCCGAGTTCTAACAGCATTTCTGTTTTTGTTTCAGATTCCAGCATCTGGAGTTTTATTTGTTTTAACTTAGTTTCTCTAATTGCAGACTGTAATATAATGCAAATACACTAAGGGTCATTTTCACCATCATCCCCAAGATGGAGCAGCTACTTCCCCACGACTGATGTCAGGCTGACTGGCCAGTAGTTCCCTGGCTTGTCCTTACTTCCTTTCTTAAACAATGGAACAACATTAGCCACCTTCCAGTCTTCAGGGACTTTAGCCACCGGTGAAGTTCAGTCTGATCACCCACTGGATCCTTATGAGTTTTATCCCTTTCATTTCAAATGCATGAAAGTCAGGTGAATCCTCAATGGTGGTTGATGCCCCACCAGACTAGTGCCAGTGATAAAGCTAAAATTTACCCATTGTGATTCCAACAGGTCCACTAAAAATGGAATTCAGTCTTCTGTTCTAAAACAAATACTAGGAAAGAATCAACCTTAAGCTGGGCAGAGAAAGCACCTAAAATATGCAGCAACCATTGCTACTTGAAGCATGCTTCCAAAATGACATCCATCAAGAAATGGAAAGTCCAAGCTTTTTAATTAAATGGAATAAAATACTTGGCCATCACCACATTTTATTCAGTAGGGGAAAAAAACTGTGGATTAGAAATATTCTTGAAGACATGGTTTGGCATTTTAAGATCGTTTAGATCAGCTTCTCCTTTGACTCCACTCACTTTTTTTCAAATAAAACAATGTTCCTCTGGGAATTTGTACAGGTTGTAGATAAGCCTGCCATATAAGGCAGAACATTCTTAGTTTCAGTCCTACACTGGATCCTACAATAAAAATGGGAGTTAGGAAAAAAAGACTTGCATTTATTTTGTACCTTTCATGGCCTTGGGGCACCCACAAAGCTCTCCAGAGCCACCACGCTTTGTAAAGTTTAGTCAAAACTGTGATGCAGAAATTGTGGCAACAAATTTGTGTACAAGATTCTACAAAGAGCAGTGGAACCTGGTCATTTTAATGCTTTTCAATTGTTTATTGGGGAATGAATATTGCCTAGGACACCAATGAGAATTCTCCTGCTCTTCTTCAAAAAGAATCATGTGATTGTGATCTTTTACTTCCTTCCAAGAAGGCAGACATCTCACCCCCACAAATGGACTCCAAATACTGCCATTTGAAACGCCAGCACAGACACATTCAGGTCCCTGGATGGGGCCTTTCATTCAAGTGAAAGTGCCGACATTATCCTAATAGCCTGGGCAGTTAGAGGATTTTTTTTCTATCCAGAGGTGTGATTGAGGTGTGGAATAACTCATTAGGGAAGAGCATTAGAAATGATATAAAGTGGTTAGAGAAGTAGATGGAAGCTGTGAACGCAGTGAGAATGCAGCTATTTCTAGCTATAAGGGGCAGAATTTTGTTCTTTATGCTTCCACAATTTTTTTCAGCTCATATTTAAAATGCAGTTACCACAGCAAGTCTGATTTTCTTTAATCTCCTCAGCAATACAATCACTTGGGAACACACCGTGGTCCAGATTACCTTACTCCTGCGACTAAACCAGCCGGCATGAATTTTCTTGAATTGTAGAATCTCATTCCCATTATTCCAGTCAGTGCCCCCGAAACAACTTGAATATAAAAAGGCACAAATCAACTGAGTGGGAAATATAAAACCAGAGATATTTGTCAACCTTTGCCAGAGTTACCCATTCATGAAACAGTCCCATCAAAAATAACTGATGTTCTAAACAGACCAAATATCATTTCATCAGCTCAAGTACATGAGAAGCTAGTCAAGGACTCGTCAGTCCTTTACATATCAAAGACTGACTACAGCTCACAACCAGGGACAGGAGAATAAACATGTAGTTATTTACAGCTTTACAAGTTTCAAATGCAAACAACTAAGGAACAGTTTCTCTCCACTCATTTTGCATTAGTTTAATTGCTGCTAAATTTTAAATTAATCTGCGATTGAGATTACAATACAGTTTACAGCATCATTACTGACATTGTGGTGCTTGGAAGGAACAGTGAAAAATTCCATGTACAGTAAAACTCTGATAATCTATTATCCTTTTGTTCTGAAGTCCTGAGAGTTTGACATCTGGCCTACATGGTTCTTGCTCCCATGCTCCTTTTCGACTTACCAGGATTACGTTTGCCATACTGGCTTTAAGTTCTCTGGGGCCCTGGTTCCCACACTCTCTCTAAACTCACCAGGTGCCAGCTTCCATGCTCCCCTCTAAACTCACTGTTGCCCTGTTTCCTGCACTCCCTCTAAACTCACCGGAGCCCCATTTAAACATACTTGGTTCACTGAAACATTTATTACACTACTGTGTAGCATCTAAAAAAAAAGTAAAAGCATCTTGGTGTATTGATACGCGTAACATCCAATTGTCCAGAAAATCTATTAGTCCAGCAGCAAAGAACTAAGGGTGCTGGATTATCGTAATTTTACTGTAATTATCCCTCAAAGTTGAAATCACAATTGCTCTTACTGAAGTTTAAATTCACATTCCCATTAAGCGGCAAATATCATAAAATGCAATTAGGTAGGGTTGGATGGGTGCTCGATAGTCAGCATGAATTCAGTGGGCCTCATTCTGTACCATATGGTTGGTTCTATGATCTCAAGTTCTTAAACAAACAGATCTTGTTTTGATTAAGCATCTATTCACCAATGAGAAAACAGTCATTTCCAAACCAACAGATCAAACACATTGAAACACAATAAATCAACAAATAAGATAGAAGGATTCTGTTTTTTTGAGGATCACAGCTTTGGTTTTAGAGCAACTGATAGTATATCCAACTGCAGAAAGAGTGGCACTATACAAAGGAAGCAAACATTTAAAGTATGTCGTCAATTACAATTGAATACAATGAAAATACAGAACCTGTGAATACCAGAAGAGGGTCTTTAACAAAAAAGGCAAGCCCAATATACAAATACCTTCACAAGAAATACAGTCAGAATACTCACTCAGAGACAGCCATATGTTTTTGGGGTTTTGAGTGATCTGATAGGCACCAAACCCTGCTGCGCTCCCAAACAGCAGGCCAGCTGCTAAGGAAGGCACGCTACCTGAAGCAAAATAAACAATAGATTAATCTTTGTTAAGGTAACACTGCTGTGTTTTGTTATAGAACAACAGGGAATGCACTTCAGAACATGATAACACATCAGTCAAATGCAAGGTGATACTTTTCAAGATGAAGTGGACACAAGAAAAACTGGATCCAGGAGGTTCTGTTTGGGTGTATCCGAGAAAATAAACAAATTATAATCTGGTGATGGATGCAGTGCAGGGAACAGTTCAATGAACTAACCAAGCTGGAAAAAGCAAGTACATTTGCTGCTTCAGCTCCAACCCCCTCTCCATTAATCCCCATTCCCACCAACTCAGGCAGTACCCAGGCCTCACGAACCATTTCATCAGTTCCATATAGGCATCACTCACCACAATCCTTACAGAAACGTGATGCAGTCACCCTCAGCAAATGGACGATGACCACAGAAGACTTCACTTACAGTCACTAGCAGATCATTCCCACCCGTTTTAACTGAGAGATGCACCACAGGTCCAAGGCTGCCACCTGTGACGATTACCGAGTGGTCTGTGAGAGGGGGGGACCTCACAGATAACTGGTGACTGAAAAACAAACAGCTGTAGCACCCAAATGCTGAGTTCACTTCATCAATGCCTGAACCATGAGAAGTACAAATATGACAATTACCATGACTGTGACAAAACCACATCCATCTTTCCACTTCATGGGCTTCACACATTTAATGAGTGTCACAGCAAATCCACAAGGATGATTCAGAAGACCTATCCTTTCATATATTGGACCATTACAGCACACGTGGCCATGCACATACACAAGTACTCCAGTGGGCGCATGAGTTTACACCTGATGTTTCAAAACTCAGAACTGAGCACTGGTCTCCACAATATCTATAGGGTCCACATCAGGCAGACCCCTCTTTCTTTAACTCAACTAGACACGTTAAGCCTCAAGAGTTATTGTTATTGTTGAGGTTCTTCAGAACGTGGCCAGGTGCTGACTAACATGCCACGCATTATCTCTGTAATGGAGGACTCCAGCATGATCACAGGTGCATCGGTGGAGCAGGAAACTGCAAGAAAACCAGTTGTGGGAAGAGACAGCCTAGGGACAAGATTCAAACATGGGTCCACGATTGGTAAATTGGTTTATTATTGTATATGTACCGTGGTACAATGAAAAACTTTGTTTTGCGTACCATCCATACAGATCATTTCATCACATCACTGCATTGAGGTAGTACAAGGGAACATAGTAACAGAATACAGAATAAAGTGCTACAGTTACAGAGAAAGCAGGCAGACAATAAGGTGCATGGCCATAACGAGATAGAGTCCATCTTATTGTACTAAGGGACCGATCAATAGTCTTATGACAACAGGATAGAAGCTGTCCTTGAGCTGGGTGGTTCGTGCTTTCAGGCTTTTATATTTTCTGCCCAGTGGGGTGGGGAGAGAGAATGTCCAGGGTGGGTGGGGTCTTTGATTCTGTTGCCTGCTTTACCAAGGCAGTGAGAAGTGTAAACAGATTCCATGGAGAGGAGGCTGGTTTCCGTGATGTTCTGAGCTCTGCAGTTTCTTACGGTGTCAGGCAGAGCAGTTGCCATACCAAGCCGTGATGCATCTGCATAGGATGCTCTCTATGGTGCATCTATAAAAATTGGTGAGGGTTAAAGGGGTCATGCCAAATTTCTTTAGCCTCCTGAGGAAGTAGGAGGCACTGGTGCACTTTCTTGGCTGTGGCCTATACCTAGTTGGACCAGCAGAAGCTATTGGTGATGTTCACTCCTAGAAACTTGAAGCTCTCAACCTTCTCAACCTCAGTGCAACTGACGTAAACAGGAGCGTGTGCACCGACCCTCTCCCTGTAGTCAATGACCCGTTCTTTTGCCTTGCTGACATTGAGGGAAAGGTCGCTGCTGTCTAATGTCCTGCAGCTTAGAAGTTAATTTTACCTGTTGCGCTACAAAATAGGATGGCAGGCAGGCACCTACCTGGTGCCTTGCAACTTGTCACTGATTGTCACATAAATAAAACCAAATGCTGGTAACATTCAGCAAGTTAGATAGTATCAGTAGAAAGAAAAACAGAATTAAGTTTCAGGCCACTGACCCTTCATCAGCTCTGACCCGCTGACTGTTTCCAGCATTTTCTGTTTTTATTTCTGCTTTCCAGCATCTGCAGCTCTTTGATTTCCAAAGATTGATAATCACCTGTTTGATCTACAAAAGTGACAAGAGTGATGTGGCACCAACGAGGGAAGGGTCCATAGTGAAAGGGGACATGGAAGTGGGAACTCGCTGTTACTTGCAGCTACTTCTCACTGTTGAGCCATCAGACAACGCCCAACCTACAGGTTCATCTCCCGACGACATTATCAGGCCCTCCACATGGGCAGGCCAGTCTTTGGGAGAGCCTCATAGACTCCAAAGTACGCCTCAAATGATCAATGGTTCGAGGACTAGTTAATACAAGGGTGGTGGAGACACTACAGGATTTTAAGCTTATTTCACCACAGATGAAGCTTTGCAATACAAGGGTAAAGAGGTGACAATTTCAGCAAGTGTCCAATTTATTTGAACATTCAGTGACATTGCCACCAAATGCCCCAACATGAACATCCTGATGTTCATCACTTGACCAGAAACACAACCAAGATGTCATCTACCAAAATCCTATGGCCATAAGAGTAGGTAAGAGACTTGGTATCCTGCAGTAAGTGACTCAACTGCAAGGTTTTTCCACCACCTACAAGGCACATGTCAGGAGTATGCTTGCCTTTGCTTGCCTGCATGAGTATAGCTCCAACAATATTCAAGCTCCACTACACTATCTAGAACAAGGGGATCCACTTGACATGGCGTCTCATCCAATATCACTGGTGCACCACAGCAGCAGTGTGTATCACTGACAAAATATTCTGCAATTGCTCACCCAGCTTACTGAAACAGCACTTCTATCACTGAGGAGGACATGGGCGGCAAATGCAAAGGGAACACCACCACCTCAGACTTGAATAGGAAATATACTGCATTTCCTTCACTGCTGCTGAGTCCAAATCCTGGAAATCCCCCCACAACAGCACTGTGGGAGCACATTCACCAGGACAGAAGCCGTTCAATGTGGTGGCTCACCACCACCTTCTCTGGGCACTTAGGCATTCATGCTGCCCAGAAATTAATTAAAAAATAATTGTGTCCTCATTTGTAGACGAGGCTTTCACCTGCAGTCCCGAGTTGTGCAACATTGTGCAAGATGCACCACCATTTTGGACACTGTGGTGAGCAAGGAAATGAACCTCCAACCCTCTCAAAACTGATCCTCAACATTTCACTGAGCAAGAGAGAAGATAAATCAATGATGTGCAATGGCCACTTTATAGCCTACCACAGAGGCTTGCCAAATACTGCTACTGCTGATCTCACCTAAACTGAGCTGGAGCTTTCCTTGTTTATAAAGACCAGATAATCATTAAAAAATTGCCCAAAATTAAAACCAGCATTAGACAATCCTGTAGCAATTAGCTCCTTCTATTGTAAACATAAACCATGCTGATCTCTCTAATGCTGAAATCTGATAAATTTATATTGGCATCCTTAAAATCTAATATGATTTATTTCATGACTGGTTTATTCTAAGGGTTATTTTATTTAAATTGTTGTTGCCAGACATCTGAAAATAGGTGGTGGAGAAACAGGCTCTTCAGCCTGAGATCTAAACAACCAACAGGACTTTTACCTTCATGTTAGCAGACTTATTAATACGTTGGAGAATTGCAAATTTGTGTGCCCAGTTAGCAATAGTTTTCTTGCCATCAGAAAACAGCACTGAGCACCAACTCTTGCACACCTCTACAAAAGTTAAACTCAGATGTCAGGAATGCTGCTTTCAAATTGAAAATAAATTTTAAAATGCTTTTATACAGGAGGCAAAACAAATTTTACAACAGGCAGAAATAAGATATATGCAACACCAAATTAATGGCAACAGCTCAAAACACAGGAGTTATTAATCAATCTGAATAATACAATGCCATAACGTTACCAAAGGTTAATGCACAATATAGAATAAGTTAAAAAGACAATTTGAACAACTTCTCCCAAAAGAATTCTTAACTTAAAGTGAGCTTGAAAAATGAGACGTGTAACTCAATGATGAAAAGAGGCAGGATAGAAAGAAATTTGCTCACTCACTGACAGACATGAGGCCAGGATGAGGACAGCTCACTCATTGCCGGACAGAGACACACAGTGGGGAGAGGGGAGCTCCCTCGCTCACTGATGCTGGGACACGGGATGGGGAGAGGGGAGCTCCCTCGCTCTGACACAGCGGGGAGAGGGGAGCTCCCTCGCTCTGACACAGCGGGGAGAGGGGAGCTCCCTCGCTCTGACACAGCGGGGAGAGGGGAGCTCCCTCGCTCTGACACAGCGGGGAGAGGGGAGCTCCCTCGCTCTGACACAGCGGGGAGAGGGGAGCTCCCTCGCTCTGACACAGCGGGGAGAGGGGAGCTCCCTCGCTCTGACACAGCGGGGAGAGGGGAGCTCCCTCGCTCTGACACAGCGGGGAGAGGGGAGCTCCCTCGCTCTGACACAGCGGGAAGGGGGAGCTCCCTCGCACTGACACAGCAGGGAGAGGGGAGCTCCCTCGCTCACTGACACAGGGACACAGCGGGGGAGGGGGAGCTCCCTCTGACACAGGGACACAGCGGGGAGAGGGGAGCTCCCTCGCACACTGACACAGGGACACAGCGGGGGAGAGGGGAGCTCCCTCTGACACAGGGACACAGCGGGGGAGAGGGGAGCTCCCTCTGACACAGGGACACAGCGGGGAGAGGGGAGCTCCCTCACTCACTGACGCAGGGAGAGGGGAGCTCCCTCACTCACTGACGCAGGGACACAGCAGGGAGAAGGGAGCTCCCTCACACTGACACAGGGACAATAGCGGGGAGAGGGGAGCTCCCTCACTCTGACACAGCGGGGAGAGGGGAGCTCCCTCACTCTGACACAGCGGGGAGAGGGGAGCTCCCTCACTCTGACACAGGCACACAGCGGGGAGAGGGGAGCTCCCTCACTCTGACACAGGCACACAGCGGGGAGAGGGGAGCTCCCTCACTCTGACACAGGCACACAGCGGGGAGAGGGGAGCTCCCTCACTCTGACAGGCACACAGCGGGGAGAGGGGAGCTCCCTCACTCTGACAGGCACACAGCGGGGAGAGGGGAGCTCCCTCACTCTGACACAGCGGGGAGAAGGGAGCTCCCTCGCACTGACACAGCGGGGAGAGGGCAGCTCCCTCACTCACCCCCCCCCCCCCCCCCAACGATACTTCTCGCAGGAGATTCCCCGGCGCCCCGACCATGTCTCTCCCGGTCCCCGAGGCTCTCACCGGCCCTGACATAGCCCAGCAGCCCGCCCGACGCCACCAAGGCTGCGTAACCAAAGCCCAGCCAGTCCACCGCCATGGCTCTCTGCGCCAGTCTGAGCATGCGCAACAGCGGGCAGAGAGTGCGCTGGCTGGAGGCGTAGCGCAGGCGCAGTTCGCTGCTCTGGCTCTTGTAATTGGTTTGGGTAATCTGGGGGAAATAAAAACTCTTAAATTGACAAGCCTTCTGGACATATGAAATATTTTACATCAACTTGTTTTGTAATTAAAGACTCGATAAAGAGCAGTCAGATTAAGGAACAAACTTGCATCAATCATAAAGAACACAAACAAGGTGATGAAGACAAACAAGATGTAAAGTCAGTCCCTAACTTCCACTGTGTGGAAGGGTAAGGGCCCTGTACATGTGCGAACAAGTCTCATGGAATTGGGTAACAATTGGAAGACCTTCCCACCAAACGGTACACTAACGTAGCTTCTTCACCATCCTCTCAAGAGCAACAAAGTTGGGTTTATGTCCCTACTTGAATATATTGTGTTAGAATTACTTTTATGAACAGGAACCAAGAGAGGTTGAGCAGGCTGAGACTTCATGCATTGGAAAATGAGGGATGACCTTACAGAGATGTATAAAATTATCAGGGGCATAGATGGGGTGAATGCACACAGTCTTCTTCCGAGGGATGGGAAATCAAGAACTAGGAAGCATGTGTTTAAGGTGAGAGGGATTTAATAGGAACCTGAGGGACAACTTCTTCCACACAGAGGGTGGTCTGAATATGGAATAAACTGCCAGAGGAAGTGGTTGAGGTTAAATAACAACATTTAAAAGGCACTTAGACAGATACCTAGATAGGAAAGGTTCAGAGGGATATGGGCCAAACATAGGCAAATGGGACTAGCTTGTATGGGAAGTTGGGCCAAAGGGCTTGTTTCCATGCTATAGGACTCTATGATTCCAATCACAACAGAGGACGTTAATATGCAAAATAAAATTCTTCCTGCAGCACAGTTGCACAGCTAGTAGAGCTGCTGTCTCACAGCTCTGGCAACCCGGTTCAATCCCTGACTTCTGGTGCTGTGTGTGTAGAATTTGCACCTTCTCACTACAGCCGTGTGGGTTTCCTCCAGGTACTCCAGTTTCCTTCCATATCCCTAGGATATGCTGATTGGTAAGTTAATTGACCACAGTAAACTGCCCCTGTTGTGTAGGTGAGTGGTAGAATCTGGAGAAACAAAGGACTGCAGATGCTGGAATCTAGATGAAAAAACAAGATGCTGGAGGAACTCAGCAGGCCAGGCAACATCCAGTCAATGTTTCAGGTAAGGGCTCTTATGCAGGACTGAAGATAGGAAAAGGGGAAACAGAGCAGTGATAGGTGGACAAAAAAGGGTGGGCACAAGGTGGTAATAGGTAGATACAGGTAAGAGATAGTGATAGGCAGGTGTGGGGGAGGAGGGGAGAGCAGATCCATTGGGGATGGGCAGGCAGCATGGGGAGAGGGAGGAGAGGAAAAGGAGAGAGAGAGAGAGAGAGAGAAATGGCAAGGAGAAAAAAGATAGGCTAAGAAAGGGAAAAGAAGAGGCATTGCGGGGGGTTGGGGTTTGTTTACTTAAAGTACAATTCAATGTTCAACCCATTAAGCTCTAGGGTCCCAAAACAGAAAATGAGGTGTTGTTCCTCCAGTTTGCGTTTGGACTTCTCTCGGCATGGAGGCAGAGGACTGACATATCAGTGATGGAGTGGGAGGGGGAGTTGAAGTGACTGGCAACGGGGAGATACAGATTGCGATTAAGGATGGAGCGTAGGTATTCTACGCAACAGTCATCGAGTCTGCATTTGGTCTCGCCAATGTAGAGGAGGCCACACTTGGAGCACCGAATGCAGTAGATGATATTAGGGGAAGTGCAGGTAAATCTCTGCCTCACCTGAAAGGCCTATTTGAGTCCCTGGGTGGAGGTGGTGCAGGGGCAGGTGTTACACCTATGGTGGGGGCAGTGGAAAGCCCCCGGGTTGGGAGCGGGATGGGGGTGGGGAGGGAGGGAGGAGTGAACTAGGGAGTCGCAGAGTGAGTGGTCCCTGTAAAAGGTTGAAAGGGGTGGGGTCCCGTTGGAGATGGTGGAAGTGGCAGAGAATGATGTGTTGGATACGTAGGCTGGTGGGATGAAAGGATGAAATGTGAGGACAAGGGGGACCCTATCCCTGTTGGGTCTGGGAGGGGAGGGGGTGAGATCAAAGGTGCGGGAAATGGCAGGGGTGCGGTAGCAAACTCTCTTGACCACAGTAGGGGGGAAGCCATGGTTAATAAAGAAATTGGACATCTCAAATGTCCTGGAGTGGAAAGTCTCATCGTGGGAGCAAATGTGGTGGAGGCAGAGAAATTGAAAGGGATAGCGTTCTTGCAAAAGACAGGGTGAGAAGAGCTGTAATCAACATAACTGTGGGTGTCAGTGTGGGTTTGTAGAAGATGATGGTAGATAAAGAATCTCCTGAGATGGAGAGATCGAGAAAGGAGAGGTATCAGAGATAGTCCAAGTGAATTGGAGAGCCAGGTGAAAATTAGTGGCGTAATTTAAGAAACTGTTGCGTTCCACCCGGGTACAAGAGGTGGCACCAATGCAGTTGTCGATATAGAGGAGAAAGAGTTGAGGAGTGGGGCCAGAGTAGGCTTGAAACGAGACTGTTCAACGTAGCCAGCGAAGAGGCAGACATAGCTGGGGCCCGCATGAGTGCCCATGGCTACACCCTCGGTCTGTAGAAAGTGACAGAAATTGAAAGAAAAGTTGTTTAGGGTGAGGACAAGTTCAGCCAGGTGGAGGAGACTGTTAGTGGAAGGGGACTGGTTCTGTCTCTGGTCGAGAATGAAGCAGAGGGCAGTGAGGCTGTCATGATGGGGAATGGAGGTATATAGGGACTGGACATCCATGGTGAAGATGAGGTTGTGAGTGCCAGAAAATACAGTTATGGAAGAGTTGGAGGGTATGTGAGGTGTCACAGATGTAGGTGGGGATTGGACCGGGGGGACAGAATAGTATCCAGGTACGAGTTCAGTGGGGCAAGAGCAAGTGGAGACAATAGATCTCCCGGGACAGTCCTTCTTGTGTATCTTGGGGAGAAGATAGAGTATGAGTGTGTGTAAAGGAGGGGGTGGAGATCTCCCGAGGTGATAAGGTCAGTGATAGTGCTGGAGATAATGTCCTGATGGTTCTCGGCAGGGTCGTGGTCAAAGGGTAGGTAGAAGGAAGTGTCTAAGAGTTGGTGTCTGGCCTCTGCAAGGTAGAGGTCAGTACACCAGACTACCATGGCACCACTTTTGTCAGCTGGTTTGATGACTACGTCAGGGTTGGTGCGGAGTGAGTGGAGAGCAGAGTGTTCAGAAGAGGAGAGGTTAGAGTGGGTGAGGGGAGCGGAAAAGTCAAGATGACTGATGTTGTGCCAACAGTTAAGATATCTTTATTAGTCACATGTACATCAAAACACACAGTGAAATGCATCTTTTGCATAGACTGTTCTGCAGGCAGCCCGCAAGTGTCGCCACACTTCTGGCACCAACATAGCTTGCCCACAACTTCCTAACCCATATGTCTTTGGAATGTGGGAGGAAACTGGAGCACCCGGAGGAAACCCACGCAGACACGGGGAGAACGTACAAACTCCTTACAGACAGCGGCCGGAATTGAACTCAGGTCACTGGCGCTGTAAAGCATTAGGCTAACTACTACACTATAGGGCCAGGGAAGGTAACAGGCCCAGAGGGGAGTCCAGGTGGAATCTGGGGGGAGTTGATGGGAATGTGGGGAGAATAAAATGGGATTAGTATAGATGGGTAATTAATGGTCAGTGTGGACGCAGTAGGTTGAAGGCCTGCTTCTGAGCTGCATGAGTATGAATTTCAGATTTAGAGAATACTGGCAATAAAGTCCCATCTCCATGTCTGCCTCACTCCCACTCACCCCGAGTGGAGGAGGTATGATCCCAACGCAACCCAATCCTGCCCACTAACTGCCTCTTACTGACAGGACAGCCGCACTCCCCGAAACCTCTGCAGGAAGTGCAGCACACCCGCCATTTATCCCCACTGTCTGGCAGCCAGTGTCACTCCCACAGGTGCCAATTCCTATAGTCTGTCCCTACCTCAAGCCTTCATTGCTGTCTCCCCAGCATCTCGCATTCTTCTTTCCAAGCTGGGTATATGCAATAGAGTGTGTGAGTCTGAAGTACAGTAGATGCCTAATATTGCCACTTCTGTAATCTCCAGATAACTGCAACTTAGCTAGGATTTCCAAAATGCCAGGCTCTTTTGGACTATGTCCCTCAACTACAACATCCCCTTGGTTCCTTTCATACCATGAAAATGTTGGTCCAATCACAGCTACGTTTTCTAAATTCCGGGGAAACAACCCTTGTAATTAAACCTCAGGAGTTCAGTTTACAATCTTTGCTGACTTCCTCCAAGTCAAGTGTTATAACCCATCCACACAAAGACATTATTTCATGCCAGAATCTGCCACAGAGCATATCCTTGCTGCTTTGAATTGGGATGGATTCAGACACCAGTAATACAAAAAAGTTGCATTCATCATTCTAGCACCAAGCATGGGCTGGAAGCAAGTTCTGACTGTGATTTGGCAACTGTACTTAGAATTCCCAATTGTTAATAATCTAGTAATTAAGTATATTTTTTATTTTATTTATGATGCCAAGGGATTGACTGCAAGAAAGCAGTCAACTTGGATAATATCCATATCCTCCATGTATTCTCTTTACAAATACAAAACCCTGAAAATACTATAGGCCTTGCGATCATCCATGGATCAGTTTGGCTGCACATTATTGTGACACCAAAGGAAATAGTTCATTTCAAGTTGATTTATTGCTTCATTTTCTTTCTTCTCTCCTTTGTTTTAGCAACTGTTTTTCTCTTGTGTAAAATTTGCTCTGTCTTTGGATATACGACTTCAACCACAGGAGTTGCTTTCATTTCATTTTTCTTTTCTTTACAATTTTTTTTGGTAGCTGCAACTTCTGCAACAAAACAAATGCAGGAAAATAATTAAAAACTTCAAAAGAACAATTAATTAGCATTCAGTGACAGTACTGGTCTAATCCTCCATATTTAGGATCCAAAGATCATGCACAGTAGGTTTTGATTCAAAGGTGTAGGTTTGCTATTTTGATAACCAGATGTTTATGGAAATACAGAGTCCATTAATAACTATAAATCTTCAACCTGTCTTCCAAAGCAATTACACTTAAATCCCATATTCACATTTAAAACAGTCCAACAATTTCTAAAATCACTTGAAGATCCAATCTCATTTGTTTTGTTGTGGTGTTGGTAGCAATAATCTTGGGAAAAGAGGATTAAGCATTTTTGTTCAAAATAATTAGTACCATATTTAATGGGTGAACACAGGTCAGATTCTTTATCACTACAAAAAACCCTCCTGCTGAATACTTCCACAATTGATTTTCCCTTTTCTACAACTAATCTAAATGTAATGATAGTTTTCCAATTTAGTTCCACAGAAATGTGCTGCACTTGCCCCATATCATTTCTCAGAAACCAGTGAGGATTCCTTCCTTGATGAGTTGGACACATACTAATCTTGAATTCAATGTTCAGAACGCCATCTCCTCTTTGCTCCTTACACATTTATTTCCCAGCGTACAGCAGGATCATTGAAGCCCTTCATTTTTATCACTCCGTTGTTCTTGCACCTTTCTGAAATTTGCTTGCAAGTTTGTTCCACTACCTTCCTATTATTTGGCAAACTTGTAGAAACCAGCTGTTCTTTAAATCTACGCAAACAGATTTTGTTTTTGAAACCTCGGGCATCATCCAGTTCCATCACCATTACACGGAAGGGAGTCTCTGACTCAGTCTGGGACTCGGTGGAGAGGCATGGCAGATGTTCAGGTAGAAGAGATTTCATAAAAATTGTGATGGTGAAAGGTGTGGATGGTACAAGTCCGGCTGCAGCAGTTTCCAGACGTTCTCAGGTAAAGTCCTGAAAGTGGGTTTCCCTATTTCACAGGTAACATCAAACACCTCAATTGCCCTTGATTCTTTCCAAAGCAATAGCTATGTACAAAGTATGAAACCAGGTCACAAAATTACTAGATGAAAAAGCTATGAATTATCACTGTAAATCACTATTTATAGCAATCAACCTTAATATGCCAAGTCTGGGCTATCTAAAGGTGTGCCCAGGCGTCCAATTAGGCCAGATGTCCAGTTTGCAGACTGACGTTGCCACAATTACTACTTCAGCCTTATTCTTGATATTTAACACATTAAAGCGTCCCAAGGTGCTTCATGGGAATATTCATAGAATCATAGAACAGTACAGCACCATACATGCCCTTCGGCCCACAATGTTGTGCCGACCTTTAAACCTCGCCTAAGACTGACTCCTTCCTCCCCCATATCCCTCTATTTTAAATTCCTCTGTATGCTTATCTAGCAATCTCTTGAATTTGACCAATGTACCTGCCTCCACCACCACCCCAGGCAGCGCATTCCATGCCCCAACCACTCTCTGGGTAAAAAACCTCCCTCTGATATCTCCCTTGAACTTCCCACCCATTACTTTAAAGCCATGCCCTCTTGTATTGAGCACTGGTGCCTCTAGAATATTAGCAAATAAGGTTTGGCAGCAAGCCATCTAAGCACAGGCAACCAAAAGTGTCAAAAGTGTAAATTGTAGGGACCAACTTAACAGGAGGAAAGAGGCAACAATGTGGTTTAGGGAGAGAATTCCAGAGCTCCAGCGCCACCATAGCTGAAGGCACAGCCAGCAACAGATGAACAATTAAAATTGTGGATGCTCAAGAGGCAAGAATAGCAGGAGCAGAGGTTCTTGGGGAGTAGCCGGGCAAAGTGCAAATGTGCCTCCATACCTTCACACTGTGTGCCTTGTTCCTCAACCTCTTGTGGAACACTTGCTGGTTTTGACAGCCACACTGCTAGGCAAGTAAGCCGGGCTTTAGTATTTACTTCACTTAGTAGTAATGGACCACTCTGAATCTGGAAAGTAAATAGAGAAACAAAGGACTGCAGATGCTGGAATCTAGATGGAGATACAAATTGCAAGCATCATCTACAGATGCACACCAGAGCCCTTTAAACCAATAATTCTGTTAATGTCTTCAGTGACATATTTAAAAATTGCTTCTTTGATGCACTTTATCTCCTCAAACTTGTGAGAGGAGAGCAGAATGTAATTCCTACACTTAACACCAAAAACACAGATTGTTCAACTGATCAACTTTCTATTTTTGCTTTCAATCCAGAATTCCTTTATTTTCACTGGTTCTCTTTTGGTTTTAAACATACGTCACAGTTTTGTTTCACCTAGAAGTCTATTTCAAATCTGTTTCCATTGTGTTTGAGATTTTTTTGTGTGTCAGTGATATCTAAATTTTGATCTGGCAAGACAGACTTAAAAATAGTGATGGGCTTCTTCATCACTCTGCTTTGAAACTAGACACCACTGCACAGAATGCTGGCAGGACAGCTGACCCCGTGTTCTGCATGAATGGGACATGCTACAGTGTAAAGCTCTCTCCAATATCAGCTCATTAGAGGAAGGCACTCCCTCTGCTTGACTTTTATTAAGTGAGGAGTTCTGTCGGTAGGATTCCAGAGCATGCTGACAATGCCTACAGCTCCTGCTTTACTGACAACGATTTCATGGAAATATCAAAGTTCATAAAAACTGGCATGCACACATAGTCCTTGGATAAAGGGACTATAAATAACAATGTTTTAAACATTTTGTGCTGCTTCAAGGGCAGAAATACTCTAAATGCCGGTCATATCCACCCAGAGTAATTCAAGTTATGAGACACCCTTGTTATCAAAGGTCATAATGCTGCTAATGGAACACATGAATAAGACCAAGTAGCTCATAGCTAGAAAAAAGGGCTTAAAAAGTATAGGTTAGGAAACATTTCAAGACAAAACAATACATCCAGTGCAACAAGTCACAGACATTGTAAAAGTATGAAACAATGGCAAAAACAAATTTTTTTTAAAAATATATTCTCAATACATGGGCAAAGTCAGCATTTATTGTCCTTCCCAAATTGCCCTCAAGAGGTTGGTGGTCACTCACCCCACTGAACCATTAAAATCTGCATGTTTTAAGATGCTGTTCGGTTTGCAGTTTCTGGATTTTTCACCCCAGTAATGGAAATATATTATCCCTAAAAATATTCAAGTCAGAATGGTGTGCAGCTTCTACAGAAATTTGTAAAAGGTGTTTTCTTTAACTCCTCCATCCTTTGCTGCCCTTGCCCTTCCAAACAACAGAGGTCATAAGTTCACTTGGTGCCTTCGAGAAAACAACGCCAAATTGCCGCAATGGTAGACACGGTGATTACGACACAGGAGTGGAGAGGGGGAGTGTTTAAGGTTATAATTGGCAGGTTGATCAAACAGCTGTTTTGCTCTGAATTATGACAAGCTTCTTGATTGAATACAGCTTCAATCACAATCAAGTGTGCACAGTTTTCCATCACATTCCTAACTTGCACTTCTAGGTGGAGGCACATTGTTGGCTGGTTAGCAGAGTTAGGCTGAACTGGAATGGCTTGGCTAGGGACACAACTGCTTCTGCAGTTCCACCATTCCTGTCAGGGCGTTACTGAGGGCATAAATCTTGCCATACACACTGTGTTCAGCTATTTCTGGCCACAAAAATGGTTGAAGGCCAACTTCTCTGACAGTGAGGATTTCAGGAGAAAGCAGAGGTGGATCATCCACTTGGCATTTCTGGCTGAAGATTGTTGCAAATGCTCCATCCTGATCTTCTGCACTCTTGCTGAGCTCTGGTTTCATTGAACAGGTACCCTTGTTTACAGATTTTCCCCATGGTCACCCCGGTTTTACCCTATCAGAGACACTCTCCCCCCAACCTCCCTGCAGCTAAACAAGCTTCTTTTGTCTCCTTCTCAGTTCTGATGAAGTTTTTTCAACCTGAAACATTAACTCTGTTCAACTTCCCACAGATGCAGCCTGACCTGCTGAGTGCTTCCAGCATTTTCTGCTTTTATTTTCTATTTTCACTGATGTCAAACATCTGAGTTTAGAAGAAAAGTCTGGAAAAGCAACATTTGACAGGTGATGTGGAGGCTTTGTAAGATATACTGTATTTGGGAATGGAAAGTAAATTACAACAGAAAATATTGGAAATACTCCACAGGTAAAACAGCCCCCATCAAAAAAAAAGAGAATTAATGTTTCAAGTTGTTGACTTTTCATCAGAACTAGCCAATGATAAACTGTGAAACAAAAAGCAAAAACATGGCAATCAGAAATCCTGCTGGAAAGAAGAGTAGACCTTCTTTAAGGCAGGCATTCCCAGATGAGAAGTGGCAGTGAATTAAACAATAAGAGGTAGGAACAGTGAAGCAAATGCAAAATATAAAGGGAAAATGCTGGAAATACTCAGGTCAGGCAACACTTGGGGAGACAGAGAAAGGAGTTAATGTTTCCAGTTGATGACTTTTTAAATCACAGGTCCACCAAACCAGTAGGTCTTCCCCTCCCCATCTTATTCCAAGGTGCACATTTAGCATTCATAATATTAAATGAATGCCTACCTCTTCGATGTTCAGCTTCCATAGTTTAATGTAGCCATCACTGGATGCTGTGGCAAGAATGTTATTCTGTTCCACTTGGAAGAAGTACAACACTTTCACTCTAAAGAAAATTTAGAAGTTTAGGTTAGGTAATTGGAAGTAACAAAATGGAGAATCTAATAAAGAGAAATTCCCGCCACTGTGCAGATATGATAAGAGTTTGTTTGAAATATGCTTTGTGGAAAGGCAATTCTTCTCCCAACCACTAATGTTATCAGAGTCAAAACATACCCAAAATGAGTGGGTAGCACCTTCCCTCAACGCAGACTAATTATGGTCCAGAACTGATTAGTTCTTTTCAATGTTAGTTTGTGTCTCCAGATACCACTCTTCTGCCTGAATCAGAAGATTACAGATTCAAGCCCCTGTACAGGACTTAAACACACAACATGGGTTGATTATTCAGTTGCATAGAAGAGTGGTCACATTGTCTTCAATTAACTGGAGCCTTGTCTGTTCATAGAGAGATAAAAGATCCTCAGTGTTATTCAGAGTGGGGAGTTGTCTTGGTTCGAAGAAGTGCAAAGAGTTGTACTTATGTTCTGGACAATGTTTAACCCTCAACAAACACAATTAAAACAAAATAAATAACTGATCAATTGTCTAATTTCCTTGTTGATCATCCAATGAACAAGATTGGCTCATAGAAAATCAAAAATAATCCTTTAACTGTGAGGCAGAGTCTCTGAGAAAATACTAAAGTGGTATTTAAATGCAAATATTTTCCATTGGAGATTTCATAGCAGCAGTGCCTTAGGTCATGCTGTAGAATTGCCAGACATCAAAGCCAAAATCTAATAACATTGGCAATACAGGTAACTTTAGATAGACAATGAAAGCAAAAGTTCACTGACTAAGGTGTTCAAAATTATGGAAGGTCTAGAACAGGGATACCCAAACCATGGCCCACAATAAATTGCTAACTTGATCTGCTGCCCAGGCTCAGATAGCACACCATGTGGATAGTCTAAACTATTATACAGCATGGAAACAGGCCCTTCGGCCCAACCCATTCATGCTGACCAAGGTACCTTCCTTAGCTAGTCTCATTTGCCTGTATTTGGCCCATAATCCCTCAATCCTTCCTCTCCATGAACCTGTCTAAATGTCTGTTAAACATTGTAATTTTCCCCACCTCTACCACTTCCTCTGGCAGCTCGTTCCATATACTCTGTGTGGAGAAAGATGCCCCTCAGACCCTTTTAAATCTTTCCCCTCTCACTTTAAACCTTTGCCCTCTATTTTTAGACTCCCCTACCCTGGGAAAAAGACTGTAACCATTCGCCTTATCTACGTCCCTCACGATTTTATAAACAGAGGTCACCCCTCAGACTCCTTCACTGGGAAAACAGTTCTAGCCCATCCAGCCTCTCCTTATAACTCAAGCCCTTAGTAGAATTTCCTTCATGATCTCTCACCAATGCAAAGAAAATGTTGTGGAGCAGAAGGTTGGATATGAAGAAAGAGGATCCAGACTTTGTAGGGAAGATGGCTCAGGACACATCAAGATTTGGAGTGGGGGTGGTGGGGAAAGAGGGGGGCCGATAGAGAAATCGGGCTGGATGGCGGTTGTGGAAGTGTCTCAACCCTCTAGTTATAGTCTACTAGAGAATTTGAGGCATGTGACTTTTGAACCTCGTATGCTCAGTTGAATTTTGGACAAGTAATGCTAATTGTTTGTTGGATGATTTTTTTTGGGGGGGGGGGGGGGAGGATTTTCAGCAGGCCTTTGATAAAGTCCCACATCAAAGGGTAGTGTGCAGAATTAAACCACATGGAAAATGTAGGCATGGATTGAGAACTGGTTGACAGATAGGAAACAAAGTGGGAATAAATAGGTCTTCTTTGGGTTGGCAGGCTGAGGTAAAGTCACTGAATGCTTTAAAGAAGGATTTTTAGAAATAAAAGGCTTTAAACAGGAGTGGAGAGATAGCAGGGATATGCTAATGAGTGAGAGGATCAACCATGATCATTGAATAGGGAAACCAGCTCAAAAGGGCCAAAAAAAATTACATCTGCTTCTATGTTTCTAAAGTGGCTGGGGTGATATGAGGAAAATCCCATCTCAGACTTCTGAACTAATTACCTCTTTCATGTCCCCTTCCTGGTGATGCTGTATTTACTGTTGTATTTATTATTACCATGTACACTGTTTACTCTGTGAGCTTCACATGAGCAAGGAATTTCATTGCACCCTGGTGTATATGACAATAAACTAATCTGAATCTGAATGCAGTTCAGTAGTCACGATATGACTTCCCCACCCACATGGGTTGGAAAAGCAGATTCAGGAGAAAGTAGATAACGGAAAGAAAAATAAAAATTGTGCAAGAGAAAAGCTGAGGCATGCAATTGACTAGATTGTTCTTAGTAAGGATCACTGGGCTAAATGGTCCTCTTCTGTGCTGTAATAATTCTGTGTGGCTCCCCAACTGTACATTTCAAATATGTGAACCGGGGACCTACAAGCCACCTGGATTAGACAGTATGAGCTATAGGAAGAGGTTGGACAAATTTTGATTATTTTTTTCTGTAGCGTCAGAGGCTGAGGGGAGACAATAGAATTTTGTAAAATTATGACAGGCATAGATAGGGTAGATAGTCAGAGGCCTTTTCCTCAGGGTAGAAACGCCAAATACTAAAGACATACTGTAGCCTTAAGGTGAGAGGGAGAAAGTTTCAAGGAAATGTGCAGAGCAAGTTTTTTTTTTAAAAAGCAGAGTGGTAGGTGCCTGGAACGCATTGCCAGGGGAAGTGGTGGAAGCAGTACAATAGCAACATTTAAGAGGCATTTAGACAGGCACAGGAATATGCAGGGAATAGCAAATAGGTTTAGTGTAATTTGGCATCATAGTCAGCACAGATATCGTTCCTGTGCTGTCTTGTTCTATGTAAGCAGTTAAAATTGAACTGAGGGCACCACTGATCAGTCCTCCCTGACCGTTACACACTAGTCTTCCCTTTCCTCTTCTACAGAGAGCACTTGCAAACAGAAGAGTGACAGATCTGATAGGATAGCGATGAATGACCAAAAACCATCTAGGGACACTCAGGGTTGGGAGTTATACCAGTGGCACATGAGAAGTGGGATCCCATCCTAAACACATCAAAAGTTGGAAACAAGAGGGTGCTTTAAACAGATAACAGCAACTGGAGAGCAGGGGAAAGGACATTTAATGTTCGAGGATGCATTAGGCAGGCAGATTTTTCCAGGGCAAATGGTGACGAACAAATTGGAGAATAGCATAGGGATCGGGGAATTTGCAGAATATGATCAGAGAGGACCAGCAAAGAATGCAAGTATCAACTGAGATGCTGAGCAAGTACCAACAATGGGACATCGATGTGATTCTTAAGGTTCAGTGAGGATACGGAGTGAAATTAAAGAAACATTTATCCAGAAAGGACATACTCCATCTAAATGCTAATGAACAATATTAATGAACTTTCAGTCCAACAAAAATTCACACTGTACCTGGTCTCATGAGCCTTGAATTCAGAAAGACATTTTCTTGAATCTGTGTCATACAGTCTGACATGTTCTTCATCTCCAGCGATGGCGATGACAGACTCCTATTAACCAACAAAACTTGCTTAACTTTATTAACAAAGCAAAAACAATTTCATTGTAAAACTTCTAAAATAATGCCCTTCAACATAATGGTATGGAACTTCCTGGGAAATACTGGCAATTCCAGAGACTGCAACTGTCTACAAAAGTACAGCGGGTTTAAAGTCCTCATCCCTGCACCCCACCCCACACTGGAGATTATCTATCTATTTAATGGCTACATAATCTCACTCCACTACAGGCATCCCCTTTGTTCCACCCATTGCCCTCCTCTAAACCTCAGATACCTAAACTAACTCTGTTTCTCTCTTTCTCAGCAGTGATGGAGAGTCTTTGACCTAAATGTTAACCATTTCTCTTTCCACAGATGCTGCCTGACCTGCTGAATGTTACTAGCATTTTCAGTTTTTAAATTACAGATTTCCAGCATCTGCAGGTTTTTTTTCTGATATTCACAGAGACTTCACCAACCAGCTAGGTCACTGAAGGACAGTTTTGACAGGCTCTTTTTAAGTTGAAATTATGGTAGGATGCTTTATCTTCCCATTTTCCTTCAATTACTGCTGTTTCTAGGCTGCGCAAAAATAGATTAAGAAAAACCTAAAACATTTTGTACTTTGCCATATATCCCCTAACATTCGATTAGCTGCTTTATTTGTTCTATTGAATTAGTTGGCATGGAAGTTGATAATATTTCTCATCTCCCAGTGCTAATTCAATTACATTTATCTTGTATTTACCTTCCAAAATTTTAGACCGTTGGTGCAATATTTTAGTTTACATTTATCACTGTTTAAGATCAGTTGCCACAGATAAAATTATGATAGCTAATGCAAGGTATCAGCATTCAAAACAAAAAAAAGGGTGAAAATAGGAGAGATATATGCTACATCCCCAGCACTGTATACTTTGACCCCTTTTGACATGTTCTTCATTGAAGAATTTCACAGAGACTGAGAGTCTCAAAAAAAATTCCATTTTTTTTTCATTAAAGAGATATAGATATCAGAAAGGAGTTTATTTGTGATCCCTCACATGCACGGAGTTTGTGGGGTCACATTCGTTGTTTATACACTGTTATCTAGAAGGAGAGGAGAATAGAGTAATATCTCTTTATTTTCCAGTGTATGGATTACAAGTGTGAGGATTAGGAGGAAATTCAATTCAGTTTCCTACCCATTCGGTAAAGAATGGATGACTACATATTCACTGAACCTTTATCAACTCTTTTTAAAAGGAATAAGGGTGAAAATGTTAAGGCAGGAAAATTAAGTAAGGTGTTAACGAATGCAAACATACCGTTATAAATTTCACTGAAAAAATCCTTTTTTTGCAGGTAATAGTACCACTGATGGAGGCTGTTTTCAGGGTATAAATATCCAACTGGTTATTTGTAACCACAACATAACTGTCTCCACTAGGGGACCACAGAACAATGTGAGCATCTACAACAACAAAAAGAAAGGGTCCATAAACAGCACTACTCTACATGTTGACATTTGCAACAAACAAATGCTATGAAACATCTTACTAAATAACATTATTGATGACTGTGCAACATCTTCGCCATACTGGACAAGTCCATAATTAATAAACCAGTAACAAGCTCAAAAAGATGGGATAGATCTGGGAATGAAGATGTGCAGTTTAAAGGAGCATCAGTGGGAGACAAATTTTGTAGTTGTACTCATAACAGTTTGATGTAGCATAGCTATGGAAAAGGACAAAGATAAAAAAAAAGCAATAAAGATTGTAAAATGGGTGAAGGTCAATTTTACTAGTCTGAAGTGATTTGACAAAAGTGGGTTCTAAACAACTACGTGAAAGCAATTCAGTTCAAAAACAAAGCAATGAACGCGGTTAAGCTTGAGAGGGTTCAGAGTAAATCTCCTCCTTCAAAGGAAAATGGGGGGACTGCCAAATCCAAAGCCTCCTGGATGAATAGGCAAGAAAAGGAAAGCTTATGTCAGTCACCAGGAGCGTAATACAGCAGAATGCCTGTAGGGGTGAACTTCAAAGGGAAATTAGGAAAGCAAAGGGGACATGAGGAAGTTTGGGAAAAAGAGGGCAAATAATATTAAATGGTATCCAAAAGATGTTTTACATAAAGGGCAAAAAGGATAACTATAAAATGAGTAGACATTTAATGACCAAAATGGTAACCTGTGTGTGGAGGCAGAGAATGTGGGTAAAGTTTTTAATGAATCTTTTTGGTTGTCCTCACAGATGTTGGGGATGACACCGATGTTATAAGTATTGGATGGAATAAATGTGGTAAGGAACGAAACAGCAACTAATTTAGCATCTTCAAAAGTGGATAAATCCTAAGCTGTTAAAGCAGCATGAGAGGAGATTGTGGAATCTTTGACCACCATTTTTCTATCTTCCCCAGCCACAGGAATGGTGCTAGACGTTTGGAAAACTGATAACATTGTACCATTGTTCAAAAAGGGAGGGGGGGGGTGTGGTAAAGGATAATTGAGTGATTACAATCCAGTTTAATTTCCACAGAGTGCAAATTATTAGAATCAATTTTCAAGGACATTATAAATTTAATTTGTAAAGCTACAGATAAATTAAGGACACTCAACATGGATTTGTTAAGGGAACTTCACGTCCACTGACCATGATGGAATATTTTGAGGAGGTAATGAGGGCAGTGTGTTTAATGCAGTCTACATAGATTTGTAGCAAAGCTTTTGGCTGGTCAAAAAAGTTAAAGCCCTTGGGATCCAGAGAGAAGCAATGCGAATCCAAATTAGGATCAGCAACAGGAAGTAAAGGGTAATGAATGAATTGTTTTTGTGACTGGAAAGATGTTACCAGCAGAGCGTCATAAGGCTCAGTCCTTGGTTTTTTTGTAATATATATGAGTGATTTAGACAATTGTAGGAGGTATGATCAAAAATGCAGAGAAGTTTGAGGTAGTACATTTGGGGAGGGGTAACTAGGCAAGATGTATGAGCATACTGAGAAAAGTGTAGAAACAAAGTCACCTTGAAATACAACTCCAAATGTAGGAGGATAGATTGATAAGATGATTAGGTCCTACAGGACAGTTCCTTTACTAGCCAGGGCACAAAACATTAAAGCAGGGAGGTCATGCTAGAACTATGAATGTGTTGCCAGAATTGGAATATTGTTGCCGTGAGGAAAGATTGGACAAGATAGGGTTGTTTTCTTTGAACAGAGGAACTTGAGGGCATACTTAACTGTAGTGTATAAAATTCTGAGTGACCCTAGATTCCTTTCCCAGCCTCGTCAAGTTCATGACTACAAAGACCATCTTAAATGAAGTACAGAATCAACTTACTCTGTTTTAAGGATTTGATGAATGCAGCTTTTCCATCTATTAGATTCCATGTTCTGAAGAAATAAAAAGTTACATGAATTACCAGAAATGCTGTATCACTTGTCAAACAGTGGTACAAAGTATCAGCTCAGCTTTTATTATTGAGCCTGCTTTGGTACGTTTGAACAATTACTATGCATGACCCTTGCCAATAAACATTTGTACTAAAATATTTTGCAGATAAGTTGCTCAGATGCTGGAATACATTGATTAAGCAATCATTGAAACCCACAGAAAACATTTGACACAGATGTTGTTGGTAACAAAGAAGAGCTACGCAGCCTAATTCCACCTTCCAGTCTCAGGTCTATAGACATGCAGGTCACAGCTCAAGTCCACATCCAAGTGCTGTTTAAATACAAGAAGTGGTTCCCCTTCTGCCACCCTTTCAGGAACCATCCTTTCCTCCATCGTGTCAACTACATGGCTAATTTTTGCCCCAAGTGCAAAACATCTTCATCATGTCCTCTACACTTAGGTTTAAATGATTAATAAAATTGTAAAAATGGACTAATGTACTGAGCCCTGTGGAATTCTATTGGTAATAGCCTTCCAGTCACAAAAACATCTTTTGCTTCCTGTCATTGAGCTAATTTTGGATTGAATTTGCGAACCCCTTACTCTTCCGACCTTCCAGCCATGCGGGACCTTGTCAAAAGTCCTGCTATAATAAATGCAACTGTGTCAAAAAATGGTAAACACATCAAGATGCCCCAGAGTTTAAAAGTATTCCATCTATGCTTCCCCCCACTCTCCCCCAGATGGACAAAGTGACAATGTCAATTCTGTGGGCTAATGCTCCCTACAGATTTCATGAAACTAAAACACAACAGTAGCAACCCACGGATAGATTCCCCAATATGGAACAGAAACAAGTACCCAGGTACAAGTGACAATAATATACCAATACCATTTCTAAAATCCTGCTGAATTATAACAGGATGAAACTACTTCCCAGACCCTCAACCTGCCCAGCACCTGTCCCCACACTACCACCCAAGCAACTGCAAACTAGTAATGAGTTTCTGACAACTCAACTTGAGTAGTTCTGAAGGATTGAATGGGATGCATTGAGTCAATGGAACAGAAATATGCCCAACAAACAGCCTAGGTGAGACTGAGGGGAATTGCAAGATAACATCAGGTACTTTGCCTTGCAGTACCTCAATCCATTCTTGAATAAGAGCCAAGGACTCAACATCCATTCCAAAATGAATGGAAATGTAGAATACAGAACACATTAGCAATATCATCACCCCACACAATTTCAACCAATCCTCTTATAAACATCTTACAATAGTTTTCATTCAGTAAAAGCAGGAAAGTGGATAGTTACATTATCCTGAAATGGAGGTGGTGTTTGATATTTTTCACTATTTCAAGAAGTAAGTTAGATATAGCTCTACTGTCAGGAAAGAGGAATGTTCTAGCTAAAGAATAAAGGACAACTGATCCATAGCAACTTTGTTTTACATCAATCCACTTGCTAAAAGGAGACTATGCTGAGTCAGTCACTAATAATCAGAGAATTGGTTCATCTTGTGACACTATGGGAAACTGGCCAAACCAGCTAATAGGTAAAATGACAGCCCACCAACAGATGTTCAAAAAGTGATATTACATCATGTCTATGCTAACCATCAAGCATCTATCTATACTCATCCCAGCTACCAGCACTTGGTCCATAGCCTACCATGTCTTGGCAATTTCAAGTGCTTGTCCAGATGGTTCTAACATGTTGGAAGAATACCTACCTCCACCACCACCTCAGGGAGTATTCCAGATTCCAACCTCCTTCTTGGTGAAAAAATTCTTCCTCTGATCCCCTCTAAACCTTTTACTCTTCAACTTAAACCCACACCCTCTAGTCTTAATACACTTCAGCCAGGGAAAAAAAGGTTCTGACTATCTATTCTGTCTGTCTCTCTCATAATTTTGTATACCCCTTTCTGGTACCTGCATGCAATACTCCAGCTGTGGTCTAACCAATGTTTTACAAAGTTGTACTAAGACTTCCCAGTTAGATCAAAAAAAATATACAGAACTTGTTTTGTGATAAAAAGCTAGAAGTAGTGGAGATTCAAAGAGGTGGGGAGTGAGAAGGTGAGATGTAGGAGATCCAAGTACTTAAATCATTAAAATGTTGTGGACTGGTACAGATGTTGACCTATAAGACTAATGGAATGCTAGCCTTTATATTGCTCTAAGTACTGTGACCAAAACTGGGCATTATTCCTTAATAAGGTTATACTGGAGAGAGTGCAGAGTAGATCTACTAGAACTGTACTTGGGTTCATTTTCACTACACAAACCTAGGTCATATCCCTCTGAACTTAGAGGGTATGGGTTGTTAAATTGAAGTTTTTTGGATGTTAAAAGGGAATTGATGGGGCAGATAAAGAGAAAGCATTTCTGCTGGTTGGAGAATCTGAGGCTAAGGAACAATTAAAGATGTGGCATTAGGAAATGCTTCTACATGAAGCCAAAACTGAGCAGAAGTCAACTGATGCCTGGCTAATTCTGATGATAGATCTTTAATGTTCAAAGATAATAAACAATATAAAGAAAAGGCAAAATCATGGAGTTGGGTGACAGATCATTTATAATCCACCTACACCCTTTCCAATGTATAAACCAGTATATCATTTATAGTGGAAAGCTTTCCCACAAAGTAAAAAGATAAATAAAGTGAAAACAAAATGATTTATACTTCATTTCTACAGTTTGTTTTCAACTAGCATTCAAGGTAAACGAGAATAAAAACAGCTAAGTAGGGAAGTTTTCTTTAATGCATAAACATATTTGGAACCTATAACCAATGTACAAATGGTCTGGCTCAGATCTGAACTCATTTAATGTTTCACAGTTTGCACTAAGATCAAACAGACATGAAATTCACATCCTCTTTAATAAAATCACCAAGTTCTCTCACTAGAACCATAACCTACTGCAGTCATGGAGAATAATTTTTTACTCTGGCGATAGCAGAATTCTTTGTGCAATTAGTTCAGAGAAAACACCTTGGAAGTCACTCAATGTGTGGCCTTGTTGTTATCTCCATTATAAGAAAATTTATGCTTGTGTGGCCTTCCAACATACAAATGAAACTTTGTTTTGGGAATCCACAATTCGGCATTGTCAGTGTTACATCATTACAACAAATACCTTAAAATGCATTTCAGATCTGTTGTCATAATGATGTGTTAACATTATTTAGTATTACCACAAATTATTTGAAAAATTCTGTATCATCTTCCCAAAGAAAGATTTAAATTATAGGATCATAACTAAGTTGTGTAAATGTCATTGTAGAGAAGTAGGCATTTAAATATCCTTAATTAAACTTTATTTTGGGAAGAATCTACATACCTCAATGTTTTGTCTGTTCCTACTGACAAAGCCAGTCTTCCAGATGGATGCACAGAGAATGACGACACATGGCCTCTGTTTAAACAAAGCAGTCAATTTAATATCACATGATCTTCGATTTCAAGTGTATACCTAGAAACGGTCATCTATCATCTTAAATATCCACTCCCTTCAGCACTGGCACAGAGGCCGTCCCCAAGTTACAAACGCCCGATTTATGGACACCCTACATATGAAAAAGCTCCCAGAATGTTATTAAATTCAAAAATCCAATGTACGTACATACATTTGTTCCTACAAATGGCAGAACTAGCTTCCTCTCTCTCTCTCTCTCCCCACTTTTAGTAATTGTTCTTTCTTATCGGTCTAATTTGTTTTTGATGCCATTCATTACAATACTGTGGAGGTATGGTTACCATCTCGAGTGATTTTTGTGTATTTTCCAACTGATGGGCAAAATCAAATTATGGACGTCTGTAAAAACAGAACCTGTTCATAATCCAGGGACAGCCTGTTTTGTGGCTGCTGAACACCACCTACTGGATGCACTGGAGAAAGTTACTAAGGCTTCACAGCACCTCCCAACCTCCACCATAGAAGGACATAAGGGAGAATGCATGGGACCATCATTACGAAGTCATTGCAACTCTGATTTAGAAACACAAGAGCAAATTATCTGTGGACCCCCAGAACTTTGACATCATCAAGGAGAACAAGGCAACCACAATGAGCTAATCATCAACTTCATCCACTTTCTTACCCATTTTCCTCTAGTCCTTCTCATGGCCATCATTGATCAATCTCGGGTTTTGAAGTTGGCCAAAAGCTTAATAATGGTAGCCCCTTGGGGCAAACCATCTCCACTTCTGATTTTTTTTTAATTCATTTATGGGATGTGGACATTACTGGCAATGATTTTAGATGCCCGTCCCTCAAGAAAGTGGGAGTGAGACCTTCTGATGCTGTCCCAAGGAAGTCCTGCACCATGCCCTGGGGCTGGATAGACTGATCTCCAACAAGCACAACCACTTTCTTTCATGCGAGATCAGATTCCATTAATGGGCCCTTTTCCCTTGATGACCATGGACATCAGTCTTACAGTTCCTCCTTGATGCCACACTTGATCCATCACTATCCTGATAACAATGACAGTTGCTACCAGCTCCCACCTAAATCCCATCCAGTCAATGGAGATCAACTAGCAGACAGCAAAATACACAGATTGTATGATTTGAAAGAGGACATGAATGAGAAGAATTACATGCCAATGATTCATACTTATGAGCTTGAATAGACTTCAAACATTCCCATTTCTTTGTGTCCCACACACAGATGAGTCCATCTTCTGCTCCACTGAGTAAGTGTATTTTCCCATAGAATTCCAAACAGGTTATTGAACCTTCAAATAATATAGGCAAGATTAGTTCAATAATCTGAGACACAGTACAATGTAGAGGTCAATTTAATCACAAACATTGTCCTTTACCAGCATCTTACATTGAACATGTCCCAGTCTTAGACAAAAGTGAAAACACTTTGGCAGCAAATCATTAAAATAAGAGACCAAATTGGCTTGATATTCCCAAATTTACCTCCCCACATACTATTAGTGCTTAGACTAATTGGAAACAAATTGTGTACACTAGTAAATTCCAGAGGATAATCCTCGTTTTGTGCTATCACCTGAACCGATCTAAAGCAACACATAGACAGGGAGAGGTTAACACATTTCAGTACCCATAGTTCTGAAATAAAAAAGATAACAAATATTCTTGTTTCTGATTGCTCGAAACGACTCAGACTGCCACATTCACTTCTGTGAATGGATTCGAGGCCAGAATTGACTCAAATGAGATGAGCCCCACAGCCATAACTCCCGGCAATATTGAGTTCACATCTAAACTTTTGATGAAACAGTAACTCTATTTTGGTGAGAGTTATGGTGAGTTTAACTAGAATGCAAGAAACAAAGGGCCAGTGAGTTTAAAAGGAACATGAAAAACAGAGCACCACTCAATTTAAAGTTATTTTGTTTTAACAAAATTCCAGAGAATTAACAAAGTTCCTTCAGGACAAGTTAAACAGCAAGTAATCTAACAGCAAGTAGTACAAGAAAGAATATTCTGTTAGTTGAATTAATTTAAAAAATAGAACCCTAGAAAGACGTATGCTGGAAGGGCAAATGCTGGACCATGGGGGATCTCCAGAAGTTGTTAATGACCCAAACAACCCGAGGTGGTGGAAGTGTCATCAGCTGGAGGAGCTCAAGGTCCAGATTTTGGAGCTTCAGCAACAGTTGATGTCACTATGATCCATCTGTGAGGTTGAGTGTTTCATAGATAGTATGCTGCAGGGGATGGTTGCCCTGCAGCAGAAAAGAGTGCAGGCAGAGTGAATGGAAGATCATCAGACAGAGAAATAAGAGCAGGCAGGCAGTTCAGGAGACCACACCACTCCTCTAAGAGCATTTAACTCTAACAGGTATTTAGTTCTGAGTACTGATGAGGGAGAGATTGCCCCTGGGGACTGCAGCCACAGCCATAGCATCAGGGGCAACTCAACTGTACCAAAAGAGAGGAGAAAACTTGAGAGAACAATAGTGATAGGGGATTCTATAGTTCGAGGAGCAGGCACTTCTGTGGTTGCAAGTGATTCCAGGCTGGTATATTGCCAAGGTTAACGATATCACTCAGCAGCCGCAGAACGGCCTGGAGGTCAAGGTTCATCCATAACAGAGAGAAAAAGAGATGAGGTCCTGCAAGCAGACCCTCAAATTTCCAAATGATTTCTTGAGCCAATGAGTATAGAAATAGGAGGATAATATAGATATATGTGCAGCTGAAGAGATGGTGCAGGAGGGAGCGATTTAGATTTCTGAGGCAACGGGACCAGTTCTGGGAGAGATGGGATCTGTACAGGCTCGACAGATTGCATCTCAACAGAGGTGGGGTCATTACTCCTATGGGAAGGGGCTCTCATGCTGTGGGAAGGGGGGGTGGGGGGTGGTGAAAGTTTAAATTAATTTGGCAAGGAGGGTTGCATTAAGAAAAAAAAGTGCACAAAGCATTGGGAGAGATAAGCAGCACCAGAATAAAAATGTGTAAGGGATCCTCAGCTTTAAGCCAGCTGAAGTGGTGAATGAACAACATGCATTTTCAGCATGAAAGGACATCACTGAAAGACTTCCTGTACACTGCCCAACAAAAACATTTAATCAATGCATTATTCATTATCTTTCAAGCTCTCTGAAAAATGATTTAGTAACAAGTTGATGAACTCAAAAGTTTCATCACCTTTGTTGTCAATTTCTAACCTGCCCTCACCTTGATCTGATCTGACTGACTATCCTTCAACTTGTCTAACCCCATCTCAGAGGATAGGCTGGCAACCAGTATCCACAACAAACCTAGACCCTCAGGTCCTCCTATCCTGCTTTCTGTAAGGACTCTATTCTATTCTCCCAGTTTCCCCAACTCCACTTCGTGTGTTCTCACAACACCAGTTTCCACATCCATGTCTGCCTTTTTCCTTAACAGTAGGCACTTCTCCACTATTGTTGACAGGGCTCTCAACCTTTTCTATTCCATTTTCTGCTCTCACCCCTCTCCTCCACCAAGACAATGGATAAGATTCCCCTGTACACACCTTCATCCCACCAATCCCCACATCCAGGGGATCATCCTCAAATTTCAGACATTTCCAATGTGAACACCATCACTAGACATGTCTTCCCTTCCCCTTTTTGCTTTACAAAGGGACAGTTCCCTCCACAGCACCTGGCTCCAATCTCCAGCAATACCCAACCCATGCAGGAGCTATAACACCTGCCTTCCCTCTTCCCTTCCCATCATCCAGGGTGAAGCAGCAATTTACGTACTTCTTCAATTTAATACATTGCTATCAGCTACTCAGGATGCAATCTTCTCCACATTGTGAAAATCAAATACAGATTGGTTGTCCATTCTGCAGAACACTTTGGTTCACTCTGCGAGGGTGACCCTGAACTTTCAGTCCTGTCATTTTAATGCCCTGTCCTTGGCTTTTAACACTGTTCCAACAGAGCTCAACATAAGAATTAGCACTTCATCTTCTGATGTGGCATATTACAGTCTTCAGAATTCAACAATAACTTCCAATCATGTATCTCACATTTCCAGCATTCACACTTTTCCCCCTCTCTTCCCTGTTGTGGCATTTCAGACTTCATTGTTTCCTCCTGTTTACCCCTCCTCTACACAAACCTTTTTTTATTCACTGGCCTTTACCACCTCTTTCAGCTGCCACAACCACTACTTGTGGAATGCAATCTCTCCTAGTCTCCACTCCGTCAAAGCCCCTTTATTTTGCCTTCTTCATATTTCCTTCACAACTTGTTTTACTTTTAATAATTCCCAATTCAGATAAAAGGTCATTAACTCAAAACACTAAATCTGTTCTTCCTCTTACCACAGATGCTGCCTGACCTGAAGGAATATTCAACAGGCTTCAAAAACATCAAACTCCAGGACTTAGCAAAGTCTAGAATCCTCTAGATTTCTATGGATCTCTTTCTTCATCTCGTGTCTCTCACTTACAACATCAAATAAATGTACCAACATGTCAATGTACCAAAATCAAGAGCAAAGAAGCACTACAAAAGTTAAAAAATACTTATCCCATAAATGGGTGCTCCAAATGCAGCATTAACATGTATTATATTGAAAGACAGAGGTAAATACCACGAGAAGTTTCAGATATGAGTTCTTATAAGCGTCATTGACCCAAGATGGCAATTCCATTGCTCTTTCCACAAACGTTTCCAGGTCTGCTACATGTATCCAACTTTTTGGATACTTCTCTCAATTCCTCTGCCTCAGCTGCATCTGTTCTCATGAGGAGGTTTTCCATTCCAAGACATGCAAGAAGTCCTCTTCTTTCAGAGAACGGGGTTTCCTCTCCACTATTATCAATCCAGCCCTCACCCACATCTCCTCCATTTCTCACATGTCTGCCCTCAGCCCATCCCCCCCGACAAAACAGGGACAGGGTTCCCCTTGTCCATACTCAACATCTTTCTAGCCTCCAGATCCAACACATCATTCTCCGCATCTTCCACCATCTCCAAAGGGATCCTACCACCAGACACATCTTCTCCTCCCCGCAGGTATTGCTCTCTTCGCAACTTCCTTGTCTGCCCATCCCTCCCCACTGATCCCCGTCCAAGCAGTTATCCCTGTAACCATGCTAACTCCTACACCTCCTCCCTCACCACCATTCAGGGCCCCAAACAGTCCTTTCAGGTGAGACAGCGCTTCACCTGCGAATCTGTCGGTGTCATTTATTGCATTCAGTGCAGCTCCTCTCCGTCGGTGAGACCCGACGCAGACTTGGGGGGGGTTGGCGGGGGAACCGCTTTATCGAGCACCTCTGCTCCAATCGCTGCAGCAGCCAGGATCTCCCGGTGGCCAGTCATTATAATTCCACTTCCCATTCCCACACTGACATGTCTGTCCACAGCCTCCTCTACCGCCACATTGAGGCCAGACACAGGTTGGAGGAACACCACCTCATATTCCCTGTTGGTAGTCTCTAACCTGATGGCATCAACATCAATTTCTTCAACTTCCAGTAACCACTCCTTTGTTTTCCGCCCCCCCCCCCCCCCCCCCCCCCCCACCGCCACCTCCCTTTGTTTTCTCTTTTCCTGTGGCCCCTTCACCCCTTCTCTTTCCCCTCCCCACTCTCACAACTTGCCCACCTCCTTCCCTTTATTCCATTGTCTACTGCCCTCTCCTATCAGATTCCTTCTTCTTCAGCCCTTTAGCATCTCACATCATTCCTTTTTACCCCATCTACCTACCTTCCCCCTTTCACCTGGGCTCACTTATTACCTGCCAGCTCATGCTCCTCCCCCTCCCCTTTTATTCTGGCTTCCATCCTCTTCCTTTCTAGTTCTGATGAAGGGTCTCGGCCCGAAACATCGACTGTTCAATTCCTCCATTGACGCTGCCTGACCTGATGAGTTCCTCCAGCATTTCATGTGTGTTGCCCATTTTTGGTTTCAGCCTCATTTACTACAACTTTGGTTTAGAAAAACTCTCAAAGGCCCCTTTATCATATTCTTTAAGACTTTTGTAAAGAAATCAAGACTCAATATTGTAATATCCAGATTGCCTTGGCTACTTCTCCAAGTCTCTTTATGCTGTCAATAACTTCAACAGTCAATTCTTGATAGTTAACAGTGATCCTTAAAATAATAAAGCTTCCTATACCACCCTTTATACCATACCAGCAAATAAGATGATAAAAGTGTGAAAGCAAGCTTTTACTTACCATTATGGTGCAATAATGATCCTTGATCAATTTTCTTTTTCATGTTATACAACTGAATAGTTTCATCTTTACTGCCCGTTGCCACATATTGATCATTTACGGCCACAGTAGTTAAAGAGGCAACATGAGCGTGATGGGTAAAGTCAGCTTCGGGATCCCAACTCTAAAAGAACACAACACAATTGCAGTCAACAACTTAGCAGAAGTATTCAGCAGCTCTTGACAGTATCTGCAAAATATCTTCCTGTAATTTAACATGCATTGCAGTTGTTAATGTATATGGACTTAAATGCATTTAATAAGGGGATTTGATTAAATCACACAAGCTCCTGAAAGGCCCTAACAGGGTGGACGTAGAGAGGACACTGTCTCGGTGGGAGAAATGAAATCTGGGAGTTATGGCTTAAAAATAATGAGCTGTCCTTTTAAGAGAGTCGAGGTGAAATTTTCTTTCTCACACAATCATGAATCTTTGCAACTACCTTCCTTAAAAAGAGGTGGGGCAGAAGCAGAGCCTTAATATTATCTAGGCAGAGGCAGATATATTCTTGATAAGGGAGTGAAAGGTTACCACAGTAACCAGAATGCAGAACTGAGATTGCAATCAGATGATTTGATTAAATGGTGGAGCAGTCTTGAAGTGGTCTACCCCTACCCCTAATTTGTATGTTTATATTGGCTTATATCTACAGAAATTCATCAGAATGTAAGATAATATCATTGAGACACATAAAAGTCCAAGAGGAATTGCCAGGGCAGATGCCAAGAGACTTTTCTCAGACTGGAGATTCTAAAACCAGAGGAGAAAATAGCCACATGGACCTTCCAAGCTGCTCTGCCATTTAACATCATGTCTGATTTTCAACCCCAAGTCCAGTTTCCTGCACTAAACCAAAACTCCCTGCTTCTTTTAATATCCAGAAGTCTACTACTGAACTCCAATTCAAATGGACTCAATGACTGAGCCTCCACAGTCGTCAGGGGAAGAGAATGCCAAAGGTTCACCATTCTCCTCATCTCAGTCCCGAATGGCCGCCCCTCATTCTGAAATTGTGACCCCCCCCAATCCCGGATTCTGAGCCGGGGAGAAACATACTCCGTGTCCAACCTGTCAAACCCTGATCCTGGACTCTGAGCCGGAGGAAAACTTACTCCCTGCATCCATCCTGTTGAGTCGTGGTCTCAAACTCTGAGCCGGGGAGGGGGAAACACACTCCCTGCATCCAGCTTGTTGAGCCCTGGTCCCGGGCTCTGAGCCAGGGGTAACGTACTCTCTGCATCCAGCTTGTTGAGCCCTGGTCCCGGGCTCTGAGCCAGGGGTAACGTACTCTTTGCATCCAGCTTGTTAAACCATGATCCCGGGCTCTGAGCCAGGAGTAACGTACTCTTTGCATCCAGCTTGTTGAGCCATGGTCCCGGGCTCTGAGCCAGGGGTAACGTACTCTTTGCATCCAACCTGTCGAGCCCTGGTCCCGGGCTCTGCAGTTGGTGAGGAATATACTTTCTGCATCCAGCCTGTTGAGCCCAGTTCTGATGCAGGGTCTCGACCCGAAACGTCGACAACTCCACTCCCACCCCTCAGACGCTGCTCGACCCGCCGAGTTCCCACAGCAGGATGTTTGTTGGCCCGGAGCAGAGTGTCTGGCGGGCTGACATCAGACCGGCTGTGGAGCCCCGTCTGTCGGACTCGGGGCTGGAGCCTCGGCCACACGAGGGCTGGAGCCTCTCCCAGGGACGTGACCTCCCAGCCGCTCCATCAGCAACCGCGCCCGGGGTGGGGTGGGGAGGGGAGGGGAGGGGAGGGGAGAGGAGACGCACAAGCCGGGCTCACCTGTCGCCAGCTCGGCAGCCGGTAGCCGAACAGGACCTGCTGGTAACTGCCCGCCGCCACCACCAACTGCTGGCCCCCCGCCGCCGCCATCCCCGCGCCTCGCACCCAAGGAGGACCCCACACACGGCTGGCGCGGGGAACTGACGTCAGCGGCTGCCCCCCTCCAGGCCCCCGTGGCGCCGGAACGTTTATTTGAACCGTTTCGGGGACGGGGCGCGACTCCGCGGTGTGTGCCGTGGGTCTAGGATTACCCGGGGGCTGAGCATGGTGCCTCTGCCCGGGCCGCTGGGTGAGGGAGCACGGGGCAGGCTGCGCTCAGGCGGCCGTGACGGCGGTCCCCGGGCGGAGCCGGCAGGCGGCGGGACGAGCGGACGGGCGGCGGCGGCGGGATGGCCACCCTGTGGATGGGCGACGTGAGTGCGGCCCCGGACGGGGGACGGTGGACGGGGGCCGTCCGGTGGGGTGACCCTGGGCAGGCCCGCCAGGTGTGGGGAGGGCGGGATCTGCCCGGTGTGTTGGGGGTGAACCCCGGGTCGTCCTGTCCGCTGAGGGGGTGATTTCCCTCCCCCAGTGCGGGCCCGGGGCCGGTGTGTGCGGGAGGTAATCCCTGGGAGGGCCTGTCCGGTGTGGGGAGGGCGGGATCTGCCCCGGAGGGTCTGCCCTGTGTGTTGGGGGGGGGGGGGGGGGGTGGAAGAGGAGGTGACCCCTGGGAGAGCCCCCCGCCGTGTTGGGGGGAGATCTTCTCCTGGAGAGTCCGCCCGGTGTCGGGGGGAAGGGGGCGTATGCCCCATGGGTGGGCCCGCCTAGTGTGTGTAGGGTGCCCCCCTCCCCCCCGGGAGAGCCTGCCCAGTGTCAGGATGATGTACCCTCGGAGGTACAGCGTAGTTTCAGCATTCTCTATTTTCATTTCAGATCTCCAACATCTGCAGTTTATTTGCTCTTTTACCAGGGCAAATTTCTCAGCTTTCCTTTGATTTAGTTCTGTGTGATCTTTTGTATCCATCTGAGAGGGAAGCCTGGACCTTTGTTTAATTTGGCTGAACAGCACCAACCCTGATTGCAAGACTTAGTATTCCCCTGGATGTCAATCTAGATTTATCTGCTCAAATCAATAGTGTGAACCTCAAATCCACAACTTTCTGACTCAGCTGAGGATGCTACTGACTGAGTCTCAGTTGGTTCTGTTAGAGGTGTTGTCTTTTAGGGAGATCTCTCCAGGAAGCTCAGATCCTGTTAAAGAACAGGAAACTAAACTATCGTCCTAATGAACAGTCTTAACCTTGCCCCCATTCTCCACTTCAACCAGTTGGGCCGAAGGGCCTGTTTCCATGCTGTATAGCTGTATGACTCAATGTGATCAAAGACAGGTGATTCATGCATTGGAACTGGCTGTACGGGTGTTATCTCTGTACTTAACCGTATGGCAACTTTGGTTACATTTTTAAAGATAATTCATTGGTTGTGTATAGCTTGTGAAAAGGATAAAACTGGTTCAGTTACATTTTGAGTCAGAAGATTGTGAGGTGGGACTTGAGCATGTAATGTAGTTTGATGGTACATGTTAGTAGGGTGTGCTTTCTTTTTAGATGAAATATTAATCTAAAATTGCATCAGCTTTTGGTGAAAATAAACATTCAAGGGCCCTCTCCATAGAAAAACAGTTCTCTTTCCCACCAAACTATGTCCTTCAACGAGCAATGAAACAGATTATGTGGTGATTTTTGTCATTGCTGATTATTGGACCTTGCTCACATTTGTCCACGTTACAATTTTAAAATACTTCATGGCTGTGAAATACTATGGGCAGTTCCTAGCATATAAAATACATGATGTGAAGTTTTATTCTAATTTTAGTTTTCACTGTCCTTATTAATAACCTTGCCAACATTATCTCCTCCCGTTCGACTGGTATAGTTCTCATTTCTTTCAAAAAATACACAGTTCTACTGTCTAATCCCTTTATCTCTAATCTGTCCTGAATTCTTGATCTCTCAATCTACCTCGTCGTGGCCCTTGCACCTTATTTGTCTACCTACACTGCACTTTCTCTGTAACTTTAACACTATATTCTGCATTTTGTTTTGCTTTTGTATTATGTCGATGTACTCGTGTATGGAATGATCTGTCTGGATAGCATGCAAACAAAAGCTTTTCACTGTATCTGGGTACATGTGACAATAATAAACCAGTTACCAGCCATACTCTCAAAAGTTCTTGAATGGGCATTGCCTGTCAATTTATTACCATTTGAAGAACTAATTTTTTTTTGAGTTCCTCCAGTTTTATTTTGCTACAATGATATGAACAAGAGCCTGGTTTCTCCTGTTTATTTCCTCTCTCCTCCGATGCTCCAAAGGTTATCTTCACATTCGGACTCAATTCCACTTTCCCTCTCTTCGAATGTAATCATTGCTGCACCTTGAAGGGCTTTGTCTATATCCAGACAATAACATGTGCATTCTGCCCTTGTTTGTACACTGGCATCAAATAATCACATCAACAGACTTTGAAACTGAAGGCAATTACTCCTACGCTCACCTTTTTTGTTAGCACAGCTGCTGATGTAAATTTGTGTGATATCATGTTTTGAGTGAATGTAATGTTCTTTTAGTTTTCTGTCCAGTTGCCTATTTAGTTGGAGCCAGATATTGGGCAATATTCCACTGAATCCTGCACTAAATTTCCTGATTCAGAATACAATAGAACAACTAGGCAGTTTGTTGCCTCCCTACCCATTTCCCTCCACTGTCACTACAAAAGTCTATGCCTGTATCCCCTAATTATAAATTGCTGAAACTTTTCCTACCTTCCAGTAAGTTCAGAGGTTAATTGTTCCAGTATTTCTTGCACATGCCCACCACCCCAGCCCCATTCCATTGACTGTCTAGTCACTAGCAGAGTGATGTTCTTTACCTATGTTCCATTCAAACACTTGCAACACCATTGTTGAATTTTACATTTGTCCACACCCCAGCATTCTTATAGATTCAAATCCTTGCTCTTGGTAACGCTGCATTAGCTACTTGGTTGTATATCTCATTTATTCAAAAGTCTCTTCTCAGAACCTTTCTCGTCCTATACTGACCACACCATACCTCCTCTCCCGAAATCTTTCTTGTAACTTTCCTGGCATTCCGTGGTTCCTTGTAAAATGACCTATGATCTTCCTCTATGTAAAAATGGATGCTGTTGCTGTACCATTCTATGCACCAAATCACCCACTGATTTAGGCTTATTCCATAATTCTTAGTTCCCTCTGGTATATGTTTAGGCACACAAACAATAGATTTTCTCCAAATGGTTTTTAGAAATAATTAACCATTATTCTTCTTAATTATTTAGAGATTAAATATTTCACATATTCATTTCTGCAATTTGGTTTATTATTAGTATATTCCTTTGAAATATTACTTCTAAGTGCTGTCACATGCATCTGAAATTCTTGTGGACGTTAGTAAGTAAATCTATCAACTTTCTTTCATTTTTAGCTGGAACAGTACATGGATGAGACTTTTATCAAGCAGGCCTTTTCAGCCATGGGTGAGCCAACTGTTAATGTGAAAATCATTAGCAACAGAATGACCGGGTAAGAAAAAATTATAAAATTCAGCATAATGGAGTATTTCAGAGTACAGATGTCTAAAACTCAGAATATCATTTCCTTGATATTACCCCCATCTTTTACTAAAACGTTGAATAATTGACCAGTGATTTGTTTACATGTCTGTCACTGAGAAATATGGTAAAGGCAAATTTCTTACAGTAAATACTTGAATATGCAATGAATTTGCAGCTATTCAGTTTGTTGTATACTTCAGAAGTCTGATGAATGAAAATAGAAAAATGTCAAGCGTGAAGCTTAGTTACTGTTTTCATTCTTTGAAGTTCTCAGTAATTTCAAGGCTATTATTCCAAATGTCAAAAAATAGGATGTCAGCCTATTGTATCAGGATTTTGAGAGGTGGAGCAACAGTCTCATTCCAGTCCATGAAAATTAAAGAAATTGTAGATGATGGAAATCTGAGATTAAAACAGAAAAAGTTACAAATGCTCAGCAACAACTGTGCAGAGAGAAACAGAAATAACGTCGAAGACCCTGTCAGAACTGCACAGAAGGTGGAGGGATGCGTAGGACTAAGGGAATATATGTGATAGGGTGAAGCCAAAGTTGCTGTGGGGATAAGTTCCAAGAAATATGATGGGTTTATCTCTATGAACCCATCCCCATGGCAACCCTGACATCATAGATATCATCAATACCATAATTCTAAGAAAACTCATCTCCAAACTCCTAGACCTGGGACTCAACACCTCCCTTTGCAACTGGATTCTTGACTTCCTGACCAACAGACTGCAATCAGTGAGGATAGACAGCAACACCTCCGCCACAATTATCCTCAACACTGGTGCCCCACAAGGCTGCGTCCTCAGCCCCCTCCTCTACTCCCTGTACCCTCACCACTGTGTGGCCAGATTCTCCTCTGACTCCATTCACAAGTTTGCAGATGACACCACCGTAGTGCGCTGAATTTCAAACAACGATGAGTCGAGTACAGGAAGGAGATAGAGAGCCTAGTGGCATGGTGTCATGACAACAACCTTTCCCTCAATGTTAGCAGATCAAAAGAGCTGGTCATTGACTTCAGGAAGGGGGGCGGTGCACATGCTCCTGTTTACATCAATGGTTCTGATGTTGAGAGGGTTGAGAGCTTCAAGTTCCTAGGAGTAAACATCACCAATAGCCTGTCCTGCTCCAACCACGTAGATGCCAAGGCCAGGAAAGTGCACCAGTGCCTCTATTCCTCAGGAAGCTAAAGAAATTCGGCATTTTCCCTGTCAACCCCCACCAATTTTTATAGATGCACCAGAGAAAGCATCCTTTCTTTCTTTCTTCAATCTTTTTATTAGTTTTCAAATTAATATGGATTGATATATAGCATCAATATTTATACATGTAATACAAAGAGATCAGGATAACAATCATAGCATAGATAATCATAAAGAACAATAAAATATAAAAAAAACTGTAGATCCAACGATCTCTTAGTAAATGAATATAATATAAAAGAAAGAAAATGATTTATTATATAAATTTTTTAAAAAACCCAAATCAATAAGAAAAATTGTAAACAATATAAACTAAACAAAAAAAAATTTAAAAAAAACAAACAACAAAAATAAATAGAAAAAGAAACTGGGCTAAAATTTCTCAGTAGAAACAGAGCAATATTATGTCGTCAAGTCCGTTCCTCCAAGTTGGAAAGTTATTGAAAGGGGATCTACATCATGTGAAAATATTGAATAAATGGACTCCAAATATCTTCAAATTTAAGCGAAGGATCGACAGTACCACTCCTAATTTTTTCCAAGTTTAAACATGATATAGTTTGAGAGAAAGCATCCTATCCAGGTGCATCATGGCTTGGAATGACAACTGCTCTGCCCAAGACCACAAGAAACTCCAGAGAGTTGTGACAGCTCAGCATGTCACAGAAACCTGAGTCCCCTCTATGGACTCTACACTTCTTGCTACCTCGGTAAAGCAGCCAACATAATCAAAGACCCCGCCCACCCCAGACATTTTCCCTTCTTATAAGACTACTTCTTGTACGATAGGATGCACCCTTGACACCACAGTCTACCTCATCATGGGCTTGCACCTTATTGTCTGCCTACACTGCACTTTCTCTATAATTGTAACACTTTATTCTGCATTCTTTTATTGCATTTCCCTTGTACTACCTCGATGTATTGATGTGATGAAATGATCTTTATGGATGGCAAGCAAAACAAAGATTTTCACTGTACCTCAGTACATGTGACAATAATAAACCAATATTTCCTTGTAGAGCTCCTCCTGTCAAATGGATTAATGGGGGCAGATAGAGGGTGATAATGCAAAGAAAGATATGTCATTTGTTGCAAATAGCAGGGCTGTCAGATATGCCCAGCAAATCAGACTGCACTAATGGGGAGAGAAAAGCTGAGCCAATGTCACAGATGGATGACAGTCAGTGTGTTCCAAAATGTTTGTCAATAGCCAAAGGAGTCCTTGAAATTTTTCACTTTTACTATGACAGATGTTTATCCACTGGAGAGCCATGCTATCCTGGAATGCACCGATATGAATCCCTTGCGGTAAACTGGCAGAATATATAGCCTGCGTATCTCAGTTCAGAGCACTGTCTTGTGACTGTCAATTGTACACGTGGCAATACCAGGAGTAGCCATGATTAACCAACTATTTTACATATAATGAGAGAAATCTGCAAACACTGAGTAGTTTGAGCAGCATCGGTGGAAAGAGAAACAAAAATTATGTTTTAGGTCCAACATTCATCTTAAGAACTGGGAAAGAGAGAAAACTGACCCATCAACACTTGCATATGGAGAATAGTTATGTGTCTAATGCTAGTAAAATGTTAACAGTAAAATATTGTTGGCAGATTCTGCATGGAAAACCTGTTAAGTGCTTTTTTTATATGATTATAGTGTATTTTTTGTTTACACATACTGATAATTATTTGGTTGCTTTACCTTGAAGCCTAAGTAGTAAAGTGAAGGAAATGTTGTAATTGAACTTCTTTTATGGTTTCAGAACGTTAGCAGGCTATTGCTTTGTGGAATTAGCCGATCAAACCAGCGCTGATCGTTGTCTCCATAAATTGAATGGGAAGCCTTTGCCAGGTTCAAATCCGGTAAACCACATTAGTAGACATTTACCATTGATAACTGCTTATTTCTTTAAAGACAGTGCCTCTGAAATGATAATTTACTTTGTTTTTGTTGTATAGCCCAAGAAATTCAAGTTAAACTATGCAACCTATGGAAAAAAACCAGATGCAGGGTAAGTCTGTCCATTTTAACACCTCCCTTATTTCTTTACTTTTCTGTTCCTCAAAGTTTCATTAGGTATAAGAACAGACTAGCTGGAAGCAAAGCACTAATAAGGAAAAGCAAATCTAACAATGACAGTCAAAAGAATTCTAATTTGAGCTATTGTTCATTTCCTGGACCTGGGCATTGCCAGCAAGGCCCGCATTTAATGCCCATCTTCAATTGTCCTTAAGAAGGGGGCAGGGAGTTGCCAGCTTGAACTCTTGCAGCCCTTCTGTTGAACGCAGCGCTGTTAGGGAGGAAGTTCCAGGATTTGCACCCAGCAATGATGAAGGACCAGTGATATATTTCTAAATCAGCATGGTGTGTGACTTGAAGGGGAACCTGCACGTGGTGATATTCCCATGTGCCTGATGTCCTTGACCTTGGGTTTGGGAGATGCTGTTGGAGTGGTCTGGGCGAGTACCTAATATACACTTTGTAGATGGTTCAGAGCGGCCAGCAGTAGGAGGAATGAATATTTACGGTAGTTGATGGAGAGCTGCTTTATCCTGGACTATGTCAAGCTTCTTAACCACTACTGGTGCTGCACTCATCTCGGCAAGTGGAGAGTGTTTCTGATTTTTATGTTGCTCATTTTTACCTTTTAATATGGAGGAAAGTCTTTGGGGTGTTGGGTTGAGTCACTCACCACAGAAAGTATCATGAAATGACAATGCTTAAACTGTAATTGCCCCATTCTCGTGATACAAGCATTCGGCAAATAGTTAATTTTTGTTTAAAATTTGTGATGCTATCTATTAAATAAAATGTGTTACCAAATATAATAACTAACATTACACACTCAAAACTAATGTTTCCCAACCTTTTCCAGCACAAGATACATTAATAAAAGTGTTCTACAGAGCCAACAGCTCAGTTCTACCTTATGAATATTTAAACAAAACTCTGTTTCATTGTGAAATATGGATTTGCCTTGATGTGTAGGCTGGAGAATGGCTGAATGCAACTGGGAACACTGGCTCTAGCAATATCAGATGCTGTCTTTGTTTTTGTAAAACATCAGCAATCACATGTTCTGATAGTACTGAATATTCATTTTCAATACTATGTCCCCAAAATTAATTACAGATTTACAATCTATCCTTAATTTAGGAAATTGCTCCTAAGCCATTATTGAAATATTCTTGGTGGTTTTCATTGCACATGAACTCCAAAGAGACAGATCCGAATAAGTAAAGATGATTCTAGTGCTGAGAAATTGCTGCTAAACCATGAACACTCCTAATTTGCTTTTTGCTACATTTTCACACCATTGGGTGTGAAAAGCATCTAGTTTAGATCAAACCCATGCAGTTTATCAGTGTGGGGGAGAGAGAATTTGTTTCCTTGCACTTTTATGTTTGGATCATTCAGATGCCGGATTACATTAACCAGCTAGGCAAATTTTGTGCACCCTATTAGATCGGCGATTTACTTCTCTAAGCTCATACAAATGTAACAGAGGTTTCCCCACAGTAAAACCAATGTACTTCATATGTAAATCCATCCCTGATGTTCCCCTTCCATTTCCTCATGTAACAGTGAGAAAAAGTGACTCTAGGGGCTATGTTTTCCTTGTTCATTTATTATTACTTCATCTAATGAGCAGATTCCTTCTATCAGTCTTTGGGTTATAAATATTTCCAGGTGCAGGCAACTGGTCACCAGCACATCAGGGTTTTCTTGTTTAATCTTGTGTGTAACAAAAAAAAAAACCCTTTCACGTTCCCCGTTATGGAGTCATGCAGTTGTCTTTGCTGGTTCTTCCTCCTCAATGGGAAATTTCACCCTGAATATTACCCCTCCAGTCATGTTGCCAGAAACTCTTTTCAGAGTTTAAAATAAAATATTTTATTCATCTTCATCAACGTACCTGATGCTACCCTACAGCTCAGTATGACAACAGATGCCTGTTGACTCAACCTACAAATCAAGTTTTGTGCTTAATGTTATATTTTCTCAAATGTTTCCAATAGCTGCAGATGTATCAATGTGTTAACCTATTGTATTATTTGAAAGGGGAACCTTTGTAACTTCATTAACTGCATCTAATCCTAAGATTACTTTTAGTATCTCTTCACACACTGATCAAACTGAATACTCAGTGATTGTATGTGGATTTATTTTTATCTTTGATCCAAGTTAAGCAACCAACAAGCTTGCCTCCAGCACTTTCAGATATGATGACACAGTCTTTTGTAATTTGCACTTGCTTTTCATTCAAACATCTGGGAGGAAAAATATTATCCTCATTGATGAGAGATGGATGTTTGGTTACAAGTTGCCATTGCATCTTACTTGACACCATGACATGTCTTGCAAGTTTCTCCCCTAACACAGAGGACAAGTTGGTTTACGGGGAAATGAAAATTCATCATGCAAATAACTTGCAGATGTGGTGGCTCATCCTTTTGACTTCCTACTACTTGTGCTCAGTTTCATCAGCTCCAGTGGATGTGGAGGTGTTTGAATCTTGTATTTTTAAATATTTATTAATTTTCTCTCCCCTGTTTAAACTACATCTAGACAGGTCCGATGGATAGGAATGGCACCAGGTCAGGTAGACGAATTGGACCAAAGGGCCTGTTTCTGTGCTGTATGACTCTCTGTTCAAGCTTGACCAGTTACACGCTCATAGTCACACAATACAGAAACAGGCCCTTGGACCCCCATGTCTGTACCTACCATCAAGCACCTATCTACACTAATCCCATTTTTGTCCCCATGCATCCCCACCAATGCTCCCTAATTCTCTTGCCACTCACCTACACTACATACAAGTTACAGTGGCCAAATAACCTACCAACCTAAATGTTTTGGAGATGTGGGAGGAAACCGGAACACCCAGAGGAAACCCACGCAGTCACAGGGAGAATGTGAAAACTCCACATAGCACACAATGCAAGGATCAAACCCACTAACTGCTGTGCCTTTATACTGCCCACAAAGACTACTCAATATGAATTTAATTTTAATCACTGTGTAGTGTGAAGTGCTGTCTTGACTTTGACTGTGTGCACAAACCTAAACTTCTATTCATTTTTTCTGTGTCTGCCTTTTGTTTTTCCCCAAAATTCCAAGGCATACCATTGTGCTGGATCACTGGCTGGGAAACACTGGATGAGCACAGCACTCTTTAAGCTGCAGAATAACCCAGTATACTGTGTCAACTATAAACTAGTAATCTGTCTCTAAGATGGCTTGTCATCAACAGCATCCAGAGCTGTTGCAGAGACATTTCAGAAGCTTCTTTCATTTCATCCATCCACTATGTTTTATGCCTTCCTCTTGCTGCTTTGCCAAACATAATTATCACTTCAATTACCTTTATTTACCTACATCATGCACCCAAGCCGTCAGTGTGTGCTTAAGTCATGGCCTATAAGGGAACAATTGGCTTTATTTGTTCCTGAACTTAATGCGTCAGTTCTTGATTGCAATGAGATCTTCAGAAGACTTCTTTTGTACCATGTTTCAAATAGGTCTGTCTTTTCCTTGCTGCTCCTTGTTATAGCCTGCCCTTCATGTCAATACAACACTACAGGGAAAAGCAGCCTTCATACTGCTCTTACTTTTGCTCTCATGGTAACATCTTTAATTTGCATGGTCTTGATTAAGCCTGATGTTGCTTTTCTTCCAAACATTAGTTATTTTATCTCCCACTTCTGGCCTTCAGGAAGATGAGGCTTTTCATTTTTGACTTCTTGATGTTCAATGACAGTCCAGTTTGCACACTTTATTCTTTGAATTTCTGAGCAAGTTTTCTCTTCACTTCCAGCTAGTGTGACAAGGTCCTGGAGAATATATGGGGACAAGAAAGGGTGTTCAGAGCATCTTCAAAGGAGTATGTGCACTGCATATGAGAATGGATCATAACGAAACATTTTGGCTTAATGTTAGAAAAATAATGAACACTAGAACCAGAGTTAGCCATTGGCTATCCCTAAATCACTTGAATCTGTCACTGCTATTTCAAATAAACTTTAACTGAAACTCCTCAGCCCTCCAGGATGGAGAATTCTGAAATATTCACCACCCGCTGAATGAAGTAATACTCCTCATCTCAGTCCTAAATGACCTACCCCTGATTCTGAGACTATGACACCTGGTTCTAGTCTCCTCAGCCAGGCCAGGGGGATCATCCTCCCTGCACTTAGCACATTGAGCTCTCTATGAATTGTGAATTTCAATGAGATCACCTCTCATTCTTCTAAACGCTGATGGAGATTGTCCTAGTCTACTCTATCTCTCCTCACATGGCAGACCCACTGTCCCAGGAAACATTGTGAATCTTCAACGCAGGTATATCTTTTTTGATGGAAGGAGGTTAATTCTGCACAACAGGTGTGATTTTACCATGGTCCTATACAATTGCAGGAAGATATTTTCACTGCATTATTTGTATCTTGGAATAAAGACCAGCACACTACTTATCCTTCTGATCACCTGCAGCACCTGGATTTTAGATTTCAGTGGTATGTGTATAAGGACACCTGGGTCCCTTTGAATATTTTAAAAATACAGTTTTTCTTACTTTTGCATTGAAGTGGATGATCTCACATTTTTCCCTATTCCATCAGATTATATTTCATCTGCCATGTTCTTGTTCACTTACTTGGCTTGTCCATGTCCTCTTGAAACCTCTGTACATCCATCTCTCTACTCACAACATTACCTAGTTTTAGGTAAACTTGGAAATATAACATTTGGTCCCCTCAGCCAAAGGATTGATATAAATTGTGAATAGTAGGGACACACAAGCACTGAACCCCACGATATGCCATTAATCAGTGCATGCCAGCCTGAGGAAAGACATTTATTCCCACTCTCCTCCCTGTCCATTAACCAAAACCCAATCCGTGGCAGTAAATTACCTCCAATTCTACGTGCTCTAACTTTGTTGATCAGTGTCCTATGTGAGATCTTATAAAAAGCCTCCTGAAAATCTAATACATCACAACCACTGGTTTAAAAAATAAGCGCTGGAAGAACTCAGTGATTCAAGCATCATCTACAGAGGCAAAGGGATGATGGTGTTTTGGGCCGAGACCCTGCATCAGGATTGAGAACATAGAAGGAAGCTGGCCAGTGTATAGAAATGAGAGAGAGTGTTAGGACAGAGGCTGGTAGGTGATAGGTGAAATCAGATGATTTGGGGAGGGGAGATGGAGCCAAGTGGGGGAGTGCAAGTAGGAAGTGTTGAGACAGAGGGTGATAGATGGAAATATAAGAAAAGGAAAACAAAATTTGAGGCAGATGGAGCCAGGTTGGGGTGGGGGACAGGGGGAAGGGTAGAGCCAGAGGCTGTTAGGTGATAGACCCATCAAGTCCATGTGAATCATCAAGTAGCTTTCTACACCGATCCCAAAACTAGCAATTAGTCCATAGCCTTCTGTGCCATGACAATTTAAGTGCTCATCTCGGTACTTCAATGTTGCACGTCTCTGCCTCCACCACCCGCTCAGGCAGTGTGTTCCACGTTCTAACCACCCTCTACGGGAAAAAGTTCCTCTTCAGATCCCCTCTAAACCTCAAAATCCATACTCTGAATCTCTGCACACTAGATTTAGATCCCTCGCCTGTGGGGAAAAGTTTACTATGAACTATGCCCCTGTTACGAACCAGCAACAAAAGAAACACACTGAGTCGTGATTCAGTGTTAAAAACTACTTTATTAGTAACTACTTATGATAATAAGAAAAGTAAAAGTAAAAATGTTAGAGTGTTAGAAGTAAAAATGTTAAACCTTGAACATTAACCCCAAAACTAAACTCGTCATGTGTGTGTGGCAAATTCCCAAACTCCAAGTCCAGGAATGGTTATTAAAGTTCAGTTCAGCAAGCCATAAGGTGAAACGTGAGCAAAGGCTTCTTCAACAACCACCGTTGTCTGAAGATAAAACGTAGATGTAGAGAGAACATAGAGAGAGTAATTACGAAATCCAAATGTTCCACAATGGAACCCAAACGACACCTCAGTGTTTCCTCGGTAGTGACTTCCTCACCCTGAAAAGCATCCGAATCGTGGTTGTCCACACAAATACCTGTTACCCTGTACAGGTCAGCGACAAAGTGAACTCCACCAGATTACTCCCAATTTCCATACGTGGATTGTAGTAACAGACGCAGTTATTGTTTCTCATCCATCGATAGAGAAAACTAGCAGGCCGGTGTGTGTCTCTCTCTCTCTCCTCTCTCTCTCTCCTCTCTCTCTCTCCTCTCTCTCTCTCCTCTCTCTCTCTCCTCTCTCAACTGACTGACCTCGACTGACCTCTTCAACAACGTCATTATGTCCTTTATCTTCTGTTGACGTAAGCATGCCACACACACACCACTATGCTCTATCTTAAAGGGACATTCACCAATAGTAACCTAGTCCGTAACACCCCTCATAGTTTCTCTATCAGGTCCCCCTCAGCTGCCTCTGCTCCATGGAAACTAAACATATCATAGAGATATAGGTTCAAATCCAATTAATTGAATGGATTTGAAAGAAAATGTTAATATCAGTAAAGTTACATGAGATTATCAGATTGTTGTTTTAAAAAATACATTTTGTTCACTAAAGTCTGTTAGGACAGGGAATTTGACATCCTCATCTAGGCTGACCTATATATTTTGTTCATCAAGCCAATGCTTTTTATTAGCCATTTAATAAAATGTGCAGAATAATTGCAGCAAAGCTCTCAGTAATTTTACTGACCATAACTGACAGCAACTTCATGATTTCTGCATGTGCAAATACAAAAGTCCTAATAGCGCAGTCAGCAGCTCACTGCTGGCAGTAGACTGTGCTCTGATAATGTTTAGCTAATTCTTCGTGGCTTAATGGTTGGGTATTTGCCTGAAGATCCTGTGTCAGATTGGAGGATTATCATCTTTGGAAAGGAGCCCTAGTAAAATTAAAGTCATTGGGAATCCAGGCAAAAATCTTCTACTGGTTGGTGTCAAACAAGCAGAAAGGAAATTAGATGTGATTGTTGTGGGCCAGTCACGTCAGCCCACAAATGTTCCTCAGGGCAGTGTCCTTGGCCCAGTAATCATTAGCTGCTTCATCAATGAACATGGGGATGTTTGCTAATGATTCCACACATTTCCGTTCTCAGCAACTTATGCTTATAGAATTCTCTTAACACATTAGAACACCTAGAAGGCTTCAGGTGACTGATACGTAATGAAGCAGTATGTGCCTCCAAACTACCAGGCAAGCTCTGACTAAAAAGTGGAAAGTATCATTTATATCAATAAAAATCCAGACAATGACCATTTCTAACAATAAGCTCCTTGACACTCAACATTTTTTTCAAAAAATCTTCCAAATCAATATTCTGAGGCTCACCATTAACCAAAAGCTTAACAAGATTAGCTATAAATACTGTGGGCACAAGAACAAGTTAGTTGCTGGCTATTTTGTGGTGTGTGACTCTCTTGATTCTCCCCACACCCTTTCTACTATCAAGAAGGCACAGGACAGGAACAAGAAATTATACTATCCACTTAACTGGATGAGTACAGTTCAACGTCACCCAAGAAGCTCAACACCATCTTGGATAAAGCAGTCCATTTGATAGGTACCCTATCCACATCCTAATTCTTCATTCCCTCCAACTTGGATGTTATAGCATGTACCTGTACATGACACACTGCAGCAACTTGCCAAGGCTGATCCTACAGCATCTTTAACCACAACCCCTGCCCCCCCCCCGCCCCCAACCAACCCATAGCACCTAGAAGGACAAGTATAACAGATGCATGGGAACACCACAATGCTAAGTTAAAAATATATTGTTCCCACATCTTTGCAGATCAAAACCCTGGAACTCCCTATTTAACGTTATTGTGGGAATACTTTGACCAGACAAACCACAAAAACTTGAGAGGCAATTCACTACTTTTTCCAAGGACAATTAGGGGTTGGTAATAAATGCTGGGCCTTGCTAATGGTGACCACATTTCAGAAATGATGAAAGACAATACACATGCAATCCAAGCTATAAACATACTCTGCACCATAATACAAACTACAGTAATAGAGTTAACATTTCAGAACTTTTAAGAGCCAGAAGAGCTTTAATGGAATGTTTGCTGTTTAGCTTTCAAAGAAACATACTATTTTGATAATCCAGATGTTAGAATATGGAGTTTTTTGGGTTTTTTTTAAGAGCTCTTGATTTCAACTGCTGTTTTACTGCTGCATATCTTATCCAACAGCCAAGAATATTCCATATTTGTGGGTGACCTCTCTTCTGAAGTTGATGATTTTCATCTGTATGATTACTTTGTGAAAAAATATCCATCTTGTAGAGGTGGGAAAGTGGTTACAGACACATCTGGAAACTCAAGGTAGTGTAACTACTGTGTGATATTGGTGTGTTAAAGCTTGTGTATACTTCTAGCCAGAAAGACTTTGCAGTAACTTATTATTATTAGTGAAATTTATGTGTCTTTGTAATAAGGACTGTGAAAGTCAATATTAACAATGATTATTAAATGAGCGTTTTATCATTTTCTATGAAACAGCCCTTATAAACCACAATAGTTATTGAAAATCAAACCACACATTGAATAAGAACATTTTTTCTGTCCCAGCTAGGATTAACAAGGACATCAAATACTTGGACTGATGGTACCTCAGATGTAAAGTAATGACTCTAATATTACGTGGTTCAAACTATTTAAACCTGTTGATTCAAGCCAGTTCACACCATGTGATAAGCTGTAATCTAAACAGTGCCTTGTTGTTTTTATTTTGTCAGAGGTTTTGGATTTGTCAGGTTTTCTGACGAAGCAGAACAGAAAAAGGCTTTAGAAGAATGTCAAAACAGCAAAGGTTTAGGAGGAAAACCTATCCGAATAAGTATAGCAGTGCCAAAAAGGTGAGTAGCAGCAACCAGCAAGGGAAAAGAACAAAAATACTTAAACAGGTTTGAAGACGAAACTAAGCAAATTCTGGTTAATAAATGCCTTAGTTTATGAGAAATGCCATTGCATCACAGGTGATCAAGGCAGTTTTGAGCTCTAAGCTTCAACTGACTGAAGGGTTGGTTGAAACCATCTCCCAGACCAATCAGAAACTTCATTTTCAAGTCATCCTTGAAACTGACTATAGCTCAGAGAAGCTAGAAGAATGTGGAAAACAGAAGTTGATAGTTGAAGTTACATTTTACAGTTTCCTGATGCTAGTGGATAATTTTACAAACCAATCAACAACACACCTATTACTTGCAAGTAAGAGTCTGAAACTGTTTGTATTAATGAAGGGTTGAAAAAATTTTGTTCAGTGAATAACTAAAATCAGGAGATATTGAATGACTAGTATGGGTCTCTGAATATTTATTAATGGAATTCTGCATAGCAGTTTGTCACCTGGTAGCATATTTGACTATAGGTTTAATTCTATAGAGCAACATTGTTGACAGCCCATCATTGTGATATTGATGTTCACTACTGAACTGATGGAGGGTATGAAACCTCTCAAACTAATAACTGTCCTGTATAGAAACTGCATGAGACAGATTGATAGAGAGGATGCTAAGACCACTCGGCTTGGTGGATACAAAGATGTATTGATTAAGGACTTTGGTTTGAAGGTCCTCTGAGGCTTGGTTGGCTTTACTTTGGAAGCAACTTCTGTGTCAAAAGCATACAATACTACCCAGTTACTTGACCTAAATCTTCAGTGGGATAGCTGGAGTAGAACTATCAGATTCAAGGACACGTTGGAGCAAGGTCAATGTCCTAGGAAGCTGAAGAGCTGTTTGCCTTAGATGCTATAGAAATAAATGTTGTTGTTGCATCAAGGGGAATAGAGTAAAGGTGGATAAATGGAACAGATAGATCAAGGGTTATTTAGAAGGCTGAACAGACACAAGAGGTGGCTGTTAAAGATTCCTCAGCACTATTGGTAGAACAACATGGATTCATCCTTCAACCAAAATTAAACTAAGTGCAAGTTTATCTTACTGTGTGTGGCATGAGCACACCCCAAGTCAGAAATGTAATGCCCATCCCTAATTGCCCTGGAAAGGTAGATTACATTCTTACGGTCCTACTGTCTGTGTGGTGAAGGTCCTCTCACACTGCCACATCCAGTGTCCAGGGCTGTGCTGGGTGGGCCACTGTTACTTTTGGAGGTGGTCTGGTAACAGCTGAGTGGTCCATCTCACCACTTCAGAGGCAGCCACTGTTGTAGGCCCAGAGTCTCATAATGGTCACACAGGTCTAGAGTTCCTTCCCTAAAGAACTTTTATGAACTAGGTGGGTTTTACAATAATAGTTATTTCATGGTCATCATTGCTGAGACCATTTTTGTTTATTTTAATTTATAAATTGGAAAACCTAATGAGTTACCAGCCAAGTAAACACCAGCATCACCCTTATTCTGTTGAATAGTGTCCCATATTCCTTTATAACATAGGAGTCTATTCAGTCCTTCAAGTCTATGCCAGCTCTCAGACCAGTCCCTTCAATCCCAATCTCCCACTTATTTCCATTGTAACCAATTCTCTCTCACGTGCCAATAAGTCCTACCACTCACCAAAACTAGGGGTAATTTAGAATAACTTGCCAACTCACACATTCTTGCAATGCAAGAGGAAACTGAAGCATCCAGAGGAAACCCACAGAGTAACGGAGAATGTGCAAACTCCATGCAGACAGCACCAGAGGTTAGGATCAAACCCAGCTGGACATGTGTAGTAATAGCCCTGTTTGATCTGTGGAAGACTGCAAATCTTGTAAATTGGCTTTAATGCAAATGAGCTTAGTTGTATTTGATAGGCTTTACGTCGGAGGAAAAAATGCCATGAAAGCTCATTATATTTACTGTAGAAATGTGATACACAAGCATTTGACATCATTCATTGTGCTCATGAGGAAAAAAAGTGAAGAACAATTTGTTTTGCCCATGTTACTGATCTGTCAGTGACATCTTAGAATCTCCACTGACTAATTTTAGAATCTTACACAAGCAGCCCTTTTAAAGAAGTCTGGCTATTTTAACATTTTTCACCTGCATCCCAATTTAGATTAATAGTCTGTTTTTCAAATAATTCATTGCTGCAGCTGTTAATTGTTAATTAATTGTTCAATAGTCATTAAAAGGGATTACAGCTCGTCAGATTTCTAGCTATTTAATGAGCTTCCCAGGCCTTGTTTCATTCTGGACTGAGAAAAGGGGATGGCTTCTTTTAGTAATCAGACAGAGTTTTCTGGTAGTCCTCAAAATGTGTGGTGGTGCTGGCCAGGGTAAGCTATGAGTAGAATAGTGAAAGGTACTTTAAATATGTTTGTACCTGGTTTCTGATGAGTAGAGTGTGTTGCTTCTTTCAAGATTACTGCTACTAGCTTTGTCTTGCATGATTGAGACTCTTGAGTCAAAATCTGTGCTTTTAAACTTAGTTGTTTGATTTGGAAGCAATTACCCCATATTTCACTTACCATGCTACAGTTAAGGAATGTGAATGTTTAATTTGGATACTGTTTATAATTTCAGTGCAAAAACAAAATCAGAATACCAGCCAACTGCCAGCTACAACTACACACAATACTATCAGCAGTACCAACAGTATTACTCACAGTGGGGTTATGATCCCTATGCCAGCTATGGCTATGGATACCCACAGTATGGTACCACTGAGACATCAGCAATAACTTCTTCGCTGATGACAGAAATGTCTCAACTATCTGAGGTAAAGCTTTTGTTTTATGTTCTTTCTAAATTCTTGAGCCTTGATTGTTAAAAGTTTATTTGCTCTCACTCTTATGGGAATTCTTTTTTTTCCCAGTTTCAACAAAATTCTGCACTGAGTGAGGAGAATGAAGAAGAATGTGTGGAAGGTGAGAACATCTTTTCAGTTTTAGGATTGATTTCATTAACCTACATTCTGTCCTTGGAATATTTTTGAAATTGTAGTGACTTGGAAAAAATGTGGGGAAATTGTTTTCGTTAGTTGGTCTGGAATAAATGATTTGGAGATCCAAATGGTGCATGTGGTAATTTGTATTACTTGGCTATTGCTCCAAGTAAATTTCTTTTTTAAAAACAAAACAGAACTAAGTTAATAAGTAAGTATTGGTTTATTATTGTCATTTGTACTGAGGTACAGTGAAAAGCTTGTCTTACAAACCGATCGTACAGGTCAATTCATTACACAGTGCAGTTACATGGAGTTAGTACAAAGTGCATTGATGTAGTACAGGTAATAACAGTACAGAGTAAAGTGTCACGGCTACAAAGAAAATGCACTGCAATAAGGTGCAAGGTCACAACAAAGTAGATCATGAGGTCATAGTCCATCTCATTGGAAAAGGGAACTTTCAATAGTCTTATCACAGTGGGGTAGAAGCTGTCCTTAAGCCTGGTGGTACGTGCCCTCAGGCTCCTGTATCTCCTACCCGATGGAAGAGGAGAGAATGTCCTGGGTGGGTGGGGTCTTTGATTATGCTGGCTGCTACACCAAGACAACGAGAGGTAAAGACAGAGTCCAAGGAGGGGAGGCTGGTGTCTGTGATGCGCTGGCCTGTGTCCACAACTCTCTGCAGCTTGTGGTCCTGGGCCGTGACGCATCCAGATAGGATGCTTTCTTACAATGGTTTTAAGTATTTCTTCCTAATAAACAGCACCCTCTTCCTAAAACCAGTCAGTAGCAACATTGAAAATTTGACACTCTACATCTTTATTAATTTTTCATGTTGGGAATTTTGAGGGTGAAGCTAACTTAAAAAAAACTGGCACTACATCACTGATATAATAAACTAAGAGCTTTTTAAATTGATACAACACTTAATTAACTGGTTTATGATGGGGTGGTGGAAGGAAGTAGATAATAACTCCCTCCTTTTGAGAAATAAAATAGATCTTGCATTAAATGCAGAGCATTTTCATCAGAAGCTGATTTGTTGCACAACATGATTGTCCCAAGTTTGTGTGCTGTTAACTATAAGTTGAGGTTCTAAAGCAAAAATATTGGGTAATCAGCCACTTGTATAGCATATTACCCTTTTTATAATGGTACAAAAGGAAGTCACTTGACTCATCAGATCCATACTAGTTCCCACATGAGTAATCCCATTAACCAGAGCATCTAGAAGAAGCTCACAGAGAGAACATGCAAACATCACACAGCACTGGACATAGGGTCAAACCCAAGTGGCTGGAGGCGTGAGGGAGCAGCATTAATTGCTGCACTACCAAGCTGCTCTCATTGGTGTACCTGGCTTCAATGAGCTGCAGAAAAGATCTTTGTTTAGTAAATTTAATGGTATTTGTCTTAATTGTGTAAGGAAACTTTATTTTTAAAACTGGTGAAATAACTGAGTATTCTTTTTAAAGATCCAGATCCAAAGTTGGATATCGATGAAGTTAACAAACAATTCATGGAACAAAGTGAAGAACTTTATGAATCCTTAATGAATTGTCATTGGCAACCCCTGGATTCCATCACATCAGAGATTCCCAGTGTAGTATAATTAAAAACACTTTTGTAATATAATTCCTTAAAATAGCTATATAATTAAAAAAAGGAGGGCTGTTTGCTAGTTTATGATTGGTTTTGAGTTATGACCTTAAATTGCATTAGGCATCCTGTATATTTAAGACTTTTTTGTATTGCAAAATTCAACCTGCTCTGTGAATTAATTTCCATTTTATACAGTACTCTTCATCTTGGACCAGCTTGCTGAATAAACAGTCATCTTCTGTCTTTGTCTCTTCACTCTTATTTGGGCTACAAAATTACCTGGTAAGCTAAATCCTAATGGATTGAGCAAAGCTGAGTGGTTTATGAATAAGGACAAATCCTTGTTCTGAATTTATGCTTGTGTAAGCTAAAAGACTTCTCCAAACTTCTTCCTCCTTGAATCTGTTTGTTTCCTCCCACATTCTTATAACCATGTTTATTGCAAGATTGTTTTTTAATTCCCCTCCCCTGCAGTTGTTCTTGGAATTTTTTTTTACATGTACCTTGCATCTTTCCACTGCTTGCTGAGTTAAATGTTGCTTCCCTGCTGATGGATTGAATTCTGAGATTGAGCGTCATTTAGCAGCAGATTTCTGAAGAAACCAGTGCATGGAATAGAAGTATTTTCAACCAGTGACAAGAGCCTTTTATAGCTAAATTTTCATCTCAACCCTGAAGCAATTATTTTTGAGATGCCATGTAACTCAATTCTATAATCATGGAAGGGGGCTCTCCCTTACTGTGAGAGCAAGTAGTCCTGCTTCTTTCCATGACTTAACTGGTTCCCTTTCAAGTACCACAGTTACTTTGCACTGCCAGCAGCAGTGAAAGGATTCCAAATTCTAATAACTCTTTTCAAGGAAAAAAGCTGTCTTTGGTTCATGTCCCAATCACTTTCAGTCAATGGCCTCTTAATCCTTGATGCTTCTGCCAAAGGAACCAGTTTCTCTACATTTTCCTCTTCCTGTCCTGATTTGCATGCTCTCACTCTTGCCTCAGCCCCCTTCTATTACCCCTCTTCCTCCAACTTCTCCCTCATCTTCTTTTGCCTCCGCTAACTTCTCTCCCACACTTTCTATCTCAGTCCTTCTCTTGCTCTCTACTTTTTTGTATTCCCTTTTCCATTTCTGTCCCCCCCCCCCCCCCCCCCCCATCCTGTGCCTTACCTGTCATTTTACCCCTTCCACCACATCTCTGGTTCTTTCTTTTCTGCTGGTGTATAACATAGAACAGTACAACACAGGAACAGGCACTTTGGCCTGTGGTGTCTGCACTGATCAAGATGCCAAATTACTAAATCTCTTATCTATATCTCTCCATTCCCTGAATATTTGTGTGTCTATATAAAAGCCTTTTAAATACCACTATCATATGCTTCCACCACTAGCCCTGGCAGCCCATGCCAGGTACCTACCATCCTGTACAAAAAAAACTTGCCCTGCACATCTGTTTAAACTCCACTCCACACCCATTAGCCTTCAATGCATATCCTCCTCCTGTTTGACATTTCTGCCCTGGGGGGGAAGATTATGACTGTCTATGCCTCTCATAACTTCTATTGGGTCACTCCCAAGTTTTTCCCAACCCCTCCTTGTAACTCGTACCCTCTAATCCAGGCAGCATCATGGTAAATTTCTGTGCCCCTTTCCAAAGCCTCCACGGCCTTCCTGTAATGGGGTGCCCAGACTTGCACACAATACTCCAGGTGCAGCCTAGCTGAAGTTTTAGACAACTGCAAGATGGCTTCCTTGCTTTTCTACTTAATGCCCTGACCAATGAAGGCGAGCATGCCATACACCACCTTTACCACCCCCCCCCCCCCCATCTGCTTGCATTTCATTGAACTACCATTCCTTCTGCCCCAGTTTGTTCCTCTACCTCTCCAGTAACTGGCTGCTGCTGTGCAGGAGATTCCAGAGTTTGTCTAGTAGGGGGTCATGGTGTGCCTGTTACATGGATATGGTCACTGGATTGTCCGCCACATCCATATGAGATGCTCAGCAGGTTGATTCCTTTGCTCCTACTAGTGAATAAAGTGGTGTAATGGGCTAGGGTGATGATTCTGAGAATAGCAAATTGGAATGAAGGAGGGTAGTGAAAAGAAAATGGGGGTTGGGGGTGTTTGTGGAGCTGAGTCAACTAAGCAGTCCATTAAGCAATATTTGATGCAAAGTAGTGTTCCACACCTTTCTGAGAACTGCAATACAGCCTTTTATTTGCTTGTTAACATCAAGCAGATTACTTTGCAATTGTTTTCTTTTATTGGGCAGTGCACACACTGGGCCCAATGCTCAGTGTGATTGGCTTTGCAGTTCATGAAGATCTTCAGTTCACCAGAGCTTCACAAGGACAAACTATCAGAGAAAGAATCTCACCAATTTGTGGTACATACATTGTATAATGAGTGGTGTGTGCCATGGGTTGCTGTGGTGCTGCCTTACTAGTTAACCAGCAGGGGGAGTCAGGCAGAGAAATAAATCAGATTGGCTGCACCAAAAAGAACTGGTATGTTTCTGTCTCCCTCAGATATTACAACAAAGGCTAATACAAACTCCACGTCAGTCTAAAGGATCTTTGAAATTATATGCAACCGCCATCTCTGGGTGGCACAGCTGTTAGAGCTGCTGTCTAAGTGCCAGACACCCAGGTTCAATCCTGACCTCCAGGTGCTGTCTGTGTGGAGTTTGCATGTTCTCCCTGTGACTGCACAGGTTCCCCCGGGTGCTCCAGTTTCCTCCCACATCCCAAAGACGTGCAGGTTGGTAGGTTAATTGGCTGCTGTAAATTATCTTTAGTGTGTTGAGTGGTAGGGCCTCGGGAGTTGGTGGGAATGTGGGGAGAATAAAAATGGGATTAAGGTAGGATTGGTGTGAATGGGTGGTTGATGGTTGGCAGTGACTCAGTGGGCTGAAGGGCCTGTTTCTGTGCTCTATGAATTCTAGGTACCTCTATGGATTTTTTTTGCATCAGGTTCTCTTCCAGGTGCTTTTATAAATGTGGTGAGTGTTTCTGCCATAAACATCCTTTCACGCAGTGACTGTCAGACTTCGAGTGATTAATGTTCTATCTCAGCTCTCCTTCATTCGCTCTACCGACAACTTCCTAGTTATTGACCTCTTTGTAAAGGGAATAAACCTTTTCCAGTCAGCCTATCCAGGCCACTTATTTTGTACATCACTATTAAGTCTCTGCTGAAACTCCTTGTTCGAAGGAAAATGAAAGTCTATGCAATCACTCCCCAGCTCAGGTTCTCCAGTCCTCATGGATCTGGGTTGTGGAATGGTAATTCACGAAGCAGCCTGATGGTCAAGCTATAGAAATGATGTGTTGCTGTGTCAAATGCCCACTTTGGTTAGAAGGGGCTAAGTGTTTCTTCTAAGTGTAGGTCACCTTGTTGGTGGTCTCCTTGAACCTCCTCTTCAAGCTTCCTGGATTTCTCTGGTGGAGTTGCACAATCAGATTGTAAAGCAACAGCGGACCACTCATGCAATGGGAACAACTCAGCCACTTCAAATATCTGAGCACATGACTGGGCTCCTGAAGTAGCTGTTCAGGTGTCTCGACCAGGCTGGTGGCCTGCACCATTTGGTTGAGATGGTAACTGGATTCTTGGTGATTTAGCCCAGGCAATCCATTAAGTGCACTCATTGGGTATGGTAGCATAACAGTTAAGTTGCCATAGCAACTAAGAAATTCAAGTAAATTTAGAATAAAAACAAATCTGGTATTAATAATGGTACCTGTAATTTTCATCAGAAACAATCTGGTTAACCAACTCCCTTCAGGGAAAGGAATCTGCCATCCTTATTATCTCCATCTGATCCAGACCCATGCTGTGGCTGATCTGCCTCCTCAGTTCAGTGGCAATTACAGATGGGCAATAAATGCTGTCCTTAACAACACCTCCATTTGCTGTGTCCATGGCCTACACCCCTGCTTGTGGGTAGACCTCCCCTACCAGGACCTTACGTACCACCCTCTCTCTAACACCTTGGAAAATCATTCCTCAATGGTTTCTCTCCCAGTCTGAGCAACCAACACTTCACACAACTCAAATGAAATTGCATCTGTATGGCACTTAGTCATAGAGTCATACAGCATGGAAACTGGCCCTTTGGCCCAATTGGTCCACATTGACCAAGATGTTCATCTCATCTAGTTCCATTTGCCCGTGTTTGGCCAAGTACCGTTTAAATAAATGTACGTACCTCACCACTTCCTCTGGCATCTCATTCCATATACGGTCCACCCTCTGGATGAAAAAGTTGCCCTTCAGGTTCCTATTAAATCTCTCCCCCTCACCTTAAACCTATACCCTCTAGTTCTTGATTCCCCAACCCTGGGAAAAAGACTGAGTGCATTGACCCTATCTATGCCCCTCATGATTCTATACACCTCTATAAGATCACTACTCACACCTCACTGAATAAAGTCCTAGCCTGCTCAACCTCTCTCTATAACTCAGTCCTTTGAGTCCTGACAACATCCTTGTAAATCTTTTCTGCACTCTTTCCAGACCAAAACTGAACCTTGAGCACTAGACCTACAGAAATCAGTTTCACTGTCCACATTCCGGTTTAATCATGACAATCACCAATTAGTCTGTGCATCACCTTCTGTTCCCCCACTTTCACCAGTCATTTCCTTTTTAACAGTGCACCAGTATAATGCCTGGTTTCACAGTTTGGCTAAAATCATCTCCACACTGAGCTCCATGGCAGCCAATCATTTTGATGTCACCCAGGCAAAAGCATTCTGTATTCAAATCCTACATTGGTAAAGAGTGCCGTAGGTTCAAACAGGACAAAGTCAGAGCTAGACTGAAGTGACTACTCATCATCCCTTCACTACTGGACATCTAACAGCTCCTGGCTAGCCAACCCTGTACTAGTGAATATTTTGTATACTACAACAATCTAGAATTTTACTCCTGCATAAGGTTAAGATTAAAAGTTTGGATAATATAAATGGTACAGTTTTATATGCAATAGAAACCAAAGAGGTTTATGTATAGAAAATGTTGATGGTGTCAGGAGAATTTGGTAAGGATATGAAAATATGAATGTGGAATATGAGCTATAAATTGAATACAAAAACAAAGAAGTTATACAGAACCTTTATAAAACCCTGGTTGGGTCTCTCCTGCTGTATTTTGTACAGTCCTGGACAGCTCATTTTAGGGACACATCAAGGCCTTGGAGAGATTTAGGAAGGCATGGGGGATGAGAGAAGCTGGAGTTGTTCCCTTAGGTACAGAGAAGCTAAAGAGATGTAATAGAGATGTTCAAAATCATGCAAGGATTTATTAGAGCAAGGGAATTGAAATTGCTTTCAGTAACCAGAAGACACAAGGGGGTTGGATGGGGGGAGAGAAATTGAATTGTTATGATCTGGAAAAACCTGATGGAAAAGGTGGTGGAAGCAGAGTCAGTAACAACCTTTAAAGGACACCAGGATACACTGGGAAAAACTGCAAGGCCCCAGGAAGGAGCAAGAAACCCTTCTGAAGAGCTTGATGGCTCCTCCTGTGCTGTTTGAATATATGGTACTGTAGCGACTCACCGCACCGGCATCAAACCGGCTCCCAACATCGCGAATGTCGTCGGAGGCCCCGATCCAAGATGGTGCAGGGCCCTCCTTCTTCCCCATCGTCGGGCTAGGAAAGGCTGCGTGCAGGAAGGTCAGGTGACACGGGCATGATGTCAGCACGGAAACTGTAGCGCGGGAAATTTCGGATATTAATGGCGCACGCACCCCTGTCATTCATTCGACTTCTGATTTCAAACCAGCTACTCTGTGTCTTCATTTTGTAGTCTGTAGCTGGCCGCTACATTGGTGACCCCGAAAGGCCCAAACGTTTTTGGACCCACGATGTCTGCACAACAAGATGTACAGGCAGTAGCCCTTAAACTGCCCACCTTCTGGACCCTCAGGCCTCGTGTCTGGTTCGACCAGGCTGAGGCCCAATTCCAGATTCGCCAGATCACCAGGGACGACACCAAATACTACTACGTGGTGAGCGCCCTCGACCAAGACACCGCAGCCCAGGTCGAGGACTTCATTCAGGCGCCCCCGGAGGAGGAGAAGTACGATAAATTCAAGACCCTCCTTCTCGAGACTTTCGGCCTTTCCCGACACGAACGGGCCTCCCGCCTACTCCACCTCGATGAGTTGGGCGACAGACCCCCCCCCCCCGCACTCATGAACGAGATGTTGGCCCTGGCAGACGGCCACAAACCCTGCCTGATGTTTGAGCAGGCCTTCATGGAGCAGTTACCCGATGACATCCACCTGCTCCTGGCGGATGCAGATTTCAGCGACCCCCGGAAGGTGGCTGCCCAGGCGGATGTCCTCTGGCGGGCGAGAAAGGAGAGCGGGGCGTCCATCGAACGCGTTGCCACGCCACATACCCAGTGGCCCAGCAGGCCAGACCCGGCAATCGAACACACCCCACCCGCCACCAGTTCTGAGATACCGACCAACCAATGGTGTTTCTACCACCAGCGGTGGGGCGCTGACGCCCGCAGGTGCCGGCCACCATTGCAGGTTTCCGAGAAACGCCAGAGCCAGCCGCCGCTAATGACTATGGCGCCTGGCCACCCGGATAGCCTCTTGTATGTGTGAGACAGGCGGTCCTGATGTCGTTTCCTAGTGGACACCGGAGCCGAAGTCAGCGTCATGCCTCCCAATAGCCACGAGACTCGCAACTGCGTAGCAGAACCCGCCCTCAGAGCCGCCAACGGTAGTGCCATTCGGACCTTTGGCACCTATTTGGTGCACCTCCAGTTCGGCACCTGCAACTTTACTTGGAAGTTCATCCTGGCTGCTGTCGCACAACCACTCCTCGGGGCAGACTTCCTTCTGTTGGTTGACCTGCAGGGTAAGTGTTTGGTACATGCCAGGACCTTCCAAACGTTCTCATTGAGTGAGGCCAAGCTACCAGCCCCACACCTCGACTCCGTCACCACATCGACCAACGAGTTCGCCAGGGTCCTGGCAGAGTTCCCATCCGTACTAACACCCCAGTTCTCCACCACCTTGCCCAAGCACGGTGTCCAGCAAAACATACCCACCCAGAACCCTCCCCTCCACACCCACGCCCAGCAGCTACCCCCAGACAAGCTCCGCCTCACGAAAGAGGAATTCAAAAAAATGGAGGAGTTGGGGATTATCCGCAGGTCAGACAGCCCATGGGCCTCTCCGCTACACATGGTCCCCAAGGCAGCCAGAGGCTGGTGACCCTGTGGCAATTACCAACACCTGAACGACATTACTACCCCGGACCAGTACCCCATGCCGCATATTCAGGACTTCGCTTCCAACCTGCCTGGGCGGTCCATTTTTTCCAAGGTCGACCTCATCCACGGCTATCACCAGATCCCGGTGCATTCGGATGACATTCCAAAGATGGCGCTGATCACACCTTTTGGCCTCTTTGAATTCGTCTGGATGCCCTTTGGGCTCAAGAACGCTGCTCAGTCCTTCCAACGGCTGATGGACGCAGTCAGGCACGACCTTGACTTCGTCTTCATATACCTCGACGACATCTTGATTGCCAGCAGCAGCTGCCAGGAACATTTCACGCACCTCCGCCAACTCTTTTCTTGCCTGAGGGATTTCGGCCTGACCATCAACCCAGCCAAATGCCAGTTTGGGCTTGAGTCAATCGATTTCCTGGGCCATCGGATCAACAAACAACGGCGCCACACCCCTGCCTGCAAAGGTCGACGCCATCTACCATTTCGCCAGACCCACCTCCATCAAGGGCTTGCAGGAATTCCTCGGTATGGTAAACTTTTATCACCGGTTCGTACCATCCGCGGTCTGCATCATGCACCCGTTGTTTGCTCTCCTGTCGGGCGGAAGCAAGGACATTGTTTGGTCAGAAGAGGCTCACACCGTGTTCGTCGAAACCAAGCAGGCCTTGGCGGACGCGGTCACGTTGGTGCATCCATGTACAGATGTCCCGACTGCCCTCGCGGTCGACGCCTCCAGCGCAGCGGTCGGAGACATTTTAGAGCAGCTTATCGAAGGGCGTTGGCAACCGCTGGCGTTCTTCAGCAGGCACCTTCGACCACCAGAGCTCAAATATAGCGCCTTCGATCGCAAGCTGTTGGCATTGTACCTGGCCATCAGACACTTCCGATACTTCTTGGAGGGCAGGCAGTTTACAGCTTTCACCGACCACGAGCCGTTGACCTTCGCTTTCAACAAGGTCTCAGATCCCTGGTCAGCACAGTAGCAGCGGCACTTGTCGTACATCTCAGAGTTCACCACTGACGTCCGCCATTTGTCTGGGAAAGAGCACGTGGTCGCAGATGCACTGTCACGGCCCACCATCCAAGTTTTGTCCCAGGGGGTGGATTTTGGCGCCTTGGCGGAGGCACAGTGAACGGACATGGAGGTGCCCAGGTATCGCACCGCAGTCTCAGGCCTGCAACTGCAAGACCTAGTGGTAGGCCCCGGTGAACGCACCCTGCTCTGCGATATCTCCAACCTACCCGCTGGAGGTTCGACCATATCCACGTCAACCTGGTCGGCCCCCTCCCAGTCTCCCAAGGAGCGCAGTACCTCCTCATGATTGTTGACCGTTTTACCCGCTGGCCTGAAGCCATTCCCCTCGCAGACACCTCCACCCAGTCCTGCGCGCGGGCCCTTTTATCAATTTAGGTGGCCCGTTTCGGTGTCCCGGCACATATCACCTCAGACAGGGGAGGTCAATTCACCTCCAGCCTGTGGTCTGCCGTCGCCGACCTGTGGGGTTCCCGGATCCACCTCACCACCGCCTATCACCCGCAATCCAATGGGCTGGTGGAGAGGTTCCATCAACACCTGAAGTCGGCACTCATGGCCCGCCTTAAGGGGCCCAACTGGGTAGACAAACTCCCCTGGGTCCTGCTGGGGATACGCACCACACCAAAAGAGGACCTGCATGCCTCGTCCGCGAGATGGTCTACGGAACGCCCTTAGTCGTCCCAGGTAAGTTCCTACCAGCCCCTCGGGGGCCAGAGGAAGAACCTACCGCAGTGCTCGACCGGCTGCACGAGCGGCTTGGAAACCTGGCCCCGATACCCACCTCGCGACACGGACAGGCCCCAACCCATATGCCGACTTCCCTCTGAGACTGTAAGTTTGTCTTTGTCAGGAGGGCCGCGCACCGAACATCGCTGCAGCGGCTGTATGAAGGGCCGTTCCGGGTCATCGGGAACAATGGGTCTACGTTTGTGCTGGACACTGGGAGACACGAGGAGGTTTTTACAATTGACCGGCTGAAGCCGGCTCATTTAGACTTGGACCAATCTGTGGTGGTCCAACAAGTGTGACGCAGGGGCAGGCCACCCAAGTCATAGTTTATTGAATTCTGGTTTTCGCGACGGTATCACCGGTTCTGGGGGGGGTGGGGGGGGAGGGGGGGGTTATGTAGCGACTCACCGCACCAGCATCGAACCGGCTCCCGACATCGCGAACATCGTCAGAGGCCCCGATCCAAGATGGCGCGGGGCCCTCCTTCTTCCCCATCATCGGGCTAGGAAAGCCCATGCGCAGGAAGGTCAGGTGACCCGCACGTGACATCAGTGCAGGAACTTTAGCGCGGGAAGTTTCGGATATTAAAGGCGCACCGTGCCCCTGTCGTTCATTTGACTTCTGATTTCAAACCAGCGACTCTGTGTCTTCATTTTGTAGTGTGTAGCTAGCCGCTACAGTACTACAATTTTATGGTGCTATATAAATAATCTCAACAAAAGAGGACCTGAATTGTTCCAATTTTAAACAGCAGAAATAACACTGGATTTTGGTTTTTCAAATGCCTGACATTTTTATTTGAACAGGCAGAATTATAATGAGTAATCATTACCCTTGTTTAAAAATGTGTTTGACACTCACCATTAAATGCCTGTACAGAGCTATATACATACTATTTATCTCATCTGTGGTACAACTGCTTATTATCATTTCTATAACACTCTGCTGCCAATTAAGTGCAACAAGCTGAAGAATGCCACACCACTGTGGAAAACAGCAAAGAGTGGTACCCTGCATTTTCCTTAAATGTGCCAGCCAGTGATGTTTACATGGGGAGTGCGCAGCAGAGGCACAACTAACCCCAGAATCATTGTCACATTAAGGATGTGGCTATACACGCGTAAAATGTGTTTGTTTAAAGCGCTCTTCCAAACATGGAATATCCATTCCTGATATGCAGTGGGCAAGCAGTTTGCAACATCGTTCATTCCAATCTTTGGATTTTTTTTTCACCAATCCAACTATAAACTGCGACAGCAAGTACTCATTTGCATTCTGTGGCTGCACACATCTCTCTCCATCTTGTCAGCTACAACTCTATCCGAGCCTTTCTCAGGTGAGCAAAACAGCTACACCTCAAACGTGCTGAGATTGTTTTCCCGAGGGGGGAGGTTAGCTTGAAGAGGTAGAGGGGTCAGACTGTGTCTTCTCCCTATTGTGTCTGCCTCTAACAAGCCAGAGCCGTTTAAAGCTTTCCCCTGGAGAGTTCCACTCAGCACTGCGGAAAAGATTATGGAGATTGGCCACTGCTGTCATGTGACTGATGCTGGGCAACATGTGCCATTGGCCTGCCTGGTGCAGAATTATCTGGAGCAGCACCATTATAGGCTAAGGCTTTCTTTATAGAGAATCAGAGGAAGACTGTGCAGCTCCAGAGAGGTAAGCCTTCCCATTTTTTCATTAAATACCAACTAATAATCCTTCAGCATCGCTCACTTTAAATTTTGGTCCACAGCAGACTGTTTGTTAATAGCCCACAAATCATTTATTCCAGAGGGGTAGAAACAGAGTCTTTATACCAGTCTGTCTTTCATTTTGAGGTCGGTCCTTTATGGCTTGTATTTCACAAAAAAACAGAAGCCTGGTCGTAAAATGTGTCAGGAAATAATTAGCTTTCAGGATGATCTATTATACTTTGTTCTGTCATCAGGTTATTTTAAGCAGAGCATCTCCAGGCGTGTATCTGTCATTTCCTTCTCGTTTCTCCTCTGCTGCCAATGTGAATCCATAAATACGTTTAGCATTGGTGCTGGTGAAGAAACACGATGTGCTGTGTGATAACAGTCATTATTTATGCTTCAACTTTCATCCATTGCAGTATCTTAATGGGAAGAAAGAGAAGCCGAGACCTTGAGGATGTAAATGCATTTCAGGAATTCTACGCAACCTCCATCAAGGTACAATTTCATTTTCCAATCTATTAATTTTCCTTGACTCCAGAAATGATTTGCGGTGTGAAGAGAGTAATAAATGGGATGTACACACTTGGATAACATAATCGTGGTTTCCCTTAAATCTGCATAATCTGCTTGACTCTTTCTGTGGCTGAGTACAATACAGCAGTTGACACAGGCTTAGGAAAACATTGCAATGGCTGAGTACTGATTACCTGTTAAAGCATATTGAATGAAACAGGCCAGAAATGATTCAGTTCAGCCCCAAAATAAATTTATATTATTCTCTCTGCTCAGCCTAATTTTATTTCTTTGTTTCATTCCTACCTTGCCTTTTGTGTTTATACGTTGCTTGTTGCAGGGATGATCCTGATTGTGAATTCAGTTTTCAGTAAGATGTGTGGAGGTATCCATTAATGTTCCAGCTGCTTCCCTCACCCTCACACCTCCACCCCTCCCCCTCCCAAAATTACTACCCAACAATTAGAAATGGTGTTAATCAAACCTTCTCCTTTCCTATTAATTTCACAGACTAATTCACAACACCTGGGTCAAGACCCTTTAGTCACTACAGGAATAATTTTACAAGTTTGTGTTGCTATGGAGAATTGGTCCACTTATAGCCTGATACAGTAATTCAGAAGTGTGATCTACAAACATTCTCCATTATCAAAGCAAACCACTGAAATTCCAGGCAGTGACATTTTAAAAGCATCTTTCAAATTCATATAATCTTAGATACAGTACAGGAAGAGGCCATGCCAGCTCCCAACCAGACAACATAACTCATTAGAAGTAATCAACGGTGGAACACTTCTAAAATTCCCTTATGAAGTTACTGCATGTGTAAACCTTATGATTTAACACTCTCAATATAAAATATTGCATGACTGTGACACAAGGAAAAAAAATTCTTGCTCAGGATCAGCATGGAAATAGCTGTTTCTATCTTGTATGACTCTAGGGTGTGGAAGGTATGAGTAAGCCCAGCATTTACTGCACATTCATAGAATCTGGGAGGAAGGCAATTCAATTGGACTACCCTCCTGAACTGGCATGATCCGTGTGGGGAAAGTGGTCCCATAAGGTTTGGAGTTCTAGGAATGTGGCCTGAAGGACAATGTTTGTCCATCAGAATGGTGTGTTCCTTGGAGGTGAAGATATATTCATAAGTAGACTGCTCTCAACCTTCTAGGTCAGTGATGCACAACATCCGGCTCATGGGCCACATTTGGCCCAAGGGTTCTTTCCAGCAGTGAGTACTGAGTTGTCAGCGCTGACAGCTCCCCTGACCTACGCTTATCTGCAGTGCAACTTAGCCCCTGAAGTTGGTTCCTCAACAGGGAGATCCAGTGGAGTCTGTTGGACATGGCAAGTCCCCATCCCCCACCCCCAAATCTTTGACAACCTGTTAAGTTAGTCATCCAGACTATTAAAAAAAAATGCTTTTAAATTTGTAAATATGAAATCTTTGAAACAAATTAAAAGAATTAAAATATCTAAAAACAGTATAAACAATTAAATATGTATGAATATGTTTAAGAGATTGAAACAGACACTTAAATAGGCAAGGCATAGAAGGATATGACCCTAATGCAGGCAAATAGGATTGGTGGAGATGGGCAAAAAGGTCGACATGGACGTGGTTGGTCGAAGGGCCTGTTTCTGTGCTGTACAACTCTGTGACTCCATGCATCTAAATTTAAATTAGCAATTAAATACATGTAGATTACCAACTAATCAAAAATGTGTGATTCAATCATACAATGCCTTTTTTTGTCAATGTTATGCAATTAAAAACTGACCTTATCCAGAGTGAAACTCGGTAGTGTCAATTCAATAGGATGACCCCCATTCTTCCAGAAATTCGACCAGGCACCCTTGCGTGCCTGACACGATAACTGTGCCAGACACACACACAGACTGACGTCATTCCTTGTGTAATGTTTCACAGCGTGAGTGGGAGCTCATTTATTCAAAAAGGGAAACAGAAAGCAGGAAACTACAGGCCAATTAACTTAACATCTGTCATGGGAAAAATGTTAGAAGCTGGTTAAAGATCAGTTGGAAGACTTCAAGGTAAATCCGGAGAAGTCAAAGTGATTTTGTGAAAGGGAAATTGTGTTTATTGGAGTTCACTTAAGAAGAAAAATATGCTATGGATAAAGGGGAACTTAGATTTCTAGAAGACATTGATAAAGCATCAAAGGTTATTGTGGAAAATAAAACTCATGGTGTAAGAGGTTACATATAGATGTGGGTTGATTGGCTGGCTAACAGAAAACTGAGACTAGACACAAACAGCATGCCAAAAAATAATAGGAAGTAAGGGTGCAAAGGGGAGGAGAAATTTACAATAAACATTATTGTTAGAAGGGAAGTATCAGGTAAACAAAATGGACCAAGAATTGGCAAATTCTCTTTATCCTAGGGAGCTAAAAGAAGAGGCTAGAGAGATAGTGTATCCATTGGCTGTGATCTTCCAAAATTCCCTGAATTCTAGAATGCTCCCAGTGGATTGGAAAGCTGCAAATTTAACACTGCTATTCATGAAAGAAGTGTTAGAGATTACAGGGAGTTGGAGGCTACTCGACCTAACATCTGTTCTCAGGAATATACTGGAGCCCATGTAGTAACTGGTCATCTAGAAATTCATTATTTGATTAGATAGAATCAATGTAGTTTTATGAAAGGGCTTCTAAAACAAAAAAATCCTTGTAAGTGAGTTATAGGGAGAGGTTGGGCAGGCTAGGACTTTATCCCTCAGAACATAGGAGATGAAAGGGTGACCTTATAGAGGTGTATAAAATCATGATGGGTACAGACAGGGTGAACACACATCGTCTTTTTCCCAGGGAAGGGGAATTAAAAACTAGAGGGCATAGATTTAAGGTGAGAGGTAAAAGATTTGAAAGGGACCTGAGGGGAAACTTTTTCATGCAGAAGGTGGTGCGTATATGGAATGAGCTGCCAGGGGAAGTGGTTGAGGCAGGTACAATAACAACATTTAAAAGACATTTGGATAAGTGCACGGACAGGAGGAGTTTAGAGGGATATGGGCTAAACGAGGGCAAATGGGACTAGCTTGGTGGGTATCATGGTGGACATGGATGAGTTGGGCTGAAGGGCCTGTTTCCAAGCTGTATTACTCTATGACTCAGTACTCAGCAGGTCAGGCAGCATCTGTGGAGAGAGAAAGGATCAATGAAGCTTCATCAGATGTAACTACAGTGATAATAATGTAGAATCTGCTGCTTGTAGATATTTGAAAGTAGAATTTCCTGACTGACAATATAATGTAGATTCACATGATGGAGTACAGTGTATTTTGATGGAGCTGCAAACTCCATACCATGAAATGTAGAATATCCTGGTGGACATAATGGAATGTTAGTGCTCCTATAGACCTGTAGGATTTCAATATTGCTTGATGGAATATTATGTCTGCTGACGGATCTGGTGTTTTCTGAAGGACTTGACATCATGTCAAATCTTGTTGTGAACAATCACAATTCATTAGCAGCACACCCTGTTATTAATGCACAAATTGCTCACAGGTTTGGGAAATTAAGTGAGCTGTGGGACTTAGGAATCTCCAGATCTCCTTGTCAACTTACACCCTCTGCCATTTGCTTCACGGAGTTGTTAAGGAAATAAAGAAGTCGGCAACTTCTGGTGCTTGCACATGCTTACTTAACTGTGGAAGTCAGGAGCCCCGGGGTTGTCCAAGTAGCCCTGCACCTGAGAGTGTGCTCTCCAGTATCTTGCTGAAGGACTTGGCACTCAATTAAGTACTCATTAAGTACTGACTAGGAGCGCCATATAAACAAGTGAGTCAGCCCACCAACTTCATTCTGCACTTCCCCTCAACCCAGAATAGCCCACACACCTCCACCCCTGTCCTCCTCACACCCATACTGACCTGGTTTAGATTTTTGGGTTCAGTTGTCCAAGGCTGGAGTAAGGCCTCAGCAGTGAGGAGGAGATTTGAGGACATTTAAGACCTATTAAAACTGCTTTAAATAATTTTTTAGATCGATAAAAAAAATTATCCAGATCTGGCTAGAATAGGGGTGGTGTAGTCAACAGCCTGCTGGAGAAGGCAAAAATAATAGTGTTCCCCTCCTGGATGGCAGCAACAGAGTGGAATGACAAATGCACTGGGATCAGTTACACAGTCAGGTTCAGACCTACAGCACAAGTTCAGGATGTCCAGTACTAGGAGCAACTGACAGACAGTCATTTCCTTCAGAACAGTGGCTACCATCACCTCCAATCAGCCCAATTAAAATCGACAGTGTCAAGAGTAATAAAATAGAATTTAACTTATTTCATTGCCTTGTTGCAGTGATATTAGATGTAGGCATTTACTTGGGTCTATCTTTAAAATGTGCATTGTCTTTGCAGCATTGATTTCTTTGATGCAATTTGCTTTAACAAGTTATATACTTTGAAAATTGTATTCATAAATTCACTTTGGAGTGCACACAAAATGGCAGGAGCTCTGCCTAATCAAGCTTGTGTTTAAAAGACACAAAAATCTCTTTAGTTGCTTTTATTGTCAGTACATTGACCCACTTACAACGGTTGTTGGTTTTTCAAAATTCATAAACAGTCCTTAACCAAAGTAGCATGCAGCCTAAAACAAAATTGCATTCCAAAAATAGCACAAGTGGGAGAAAGATGTTAAGTACCATTTCCAGAAATGGAAATGAGTTAAATGTGGTTTTATTTTAATATGTCTCCAGTCCAATGCAATCATTTACACTATTTCTATATACTTCACCATATACAGTTCAGAACAAAGAAAAGAAATTCTGGTCAAACTAGGAAAATCTGGTAAATTCCCAAACCTGCTAAGCAATTACATGTAATTCCCCAATAAATGAAAATGATTTTTTTCATTCCATCCTTGATTATTTCAAATACAAGTATTTTAATATTAGTTTTTGGTTTCTGTTAGAACAATTTAAATGTATATATTTTTTATTCCCAATATTTCTTAAAATGCCTGTGACAGTCACTATAATATTCCTTTGTTTTCTTATTCTGAAGATAAAATACTGTTGATATAGGTCCTTACTGTACAGTGTGCATCCTGTAATTAGCTAGTCAACATCACAGTGATGTAAATGTATCTGCTGTTCTACATTCCCTCAACTTCATAAGTTTTTCCCTTAGTTTTTTGGACATATATTGTTACATTTATCTATTGTTCTGCATATCCTGATATCCCATATCCTGATAGGAAATTTTTAAAATTGGCATGCTAGAGAGGATGCAATTATAATTGATCCCTAATTTTCTTCAGAAGATGATAATTGGCTGATTCCTATTGGTGGTACAGTCCATTTGGTGAGGAGGCCTTCACAAGCAGTTAAGTGGGAACTTTGCTGATGATCCAGGGAATGTTGAAGGAGTGAAAGCCAGACAGGTTTGATTTATTTTATAATCTGGAGAAATAATGAGAAGGGTAATAACACTCACACTGCTTAAATGTAGATTGGACAGCAACTACAGAGCATTGCACATGTGCAATTAAATGTAAAAATGATGAACCTTCTGAAATTGTCCTGCCCGATAAAAGATATCTCACCTGGAGACCAGATACTGAAATGCATGGATGTTGTGATTTTGCTTTACTTTCACAATGGATCCTATTAAACTTCCGTTAGGACAAGTTCACTTGAACGTACATATATTTTCAATAGTGTGGTAAGTCTCCAGCAGTTTCTGTTTTTATTTCAGGTTTCCTGCATCTGCAGTTTTTTTGGCTTTTCAATTTTCCACTAATTTTGCCTACTCAGAGACATTAAAGAAAGCTCTTGAACACAAGGACAAAAATAAAAGCTTTTAAGTATTTAAAAAATATATGCTTACTAAGAAACTGACTACTTACTCAGCAATAAGTGAATTAGTATAGATTTTATAGAAGTCATTTTCAGTTACTTAAGGTGGGTTTTTTTTAGTCTAGGTCTCAGGTGGTCACGGATCACTGCTGTCCGTTAGACCATGAGTTTTGTGCCAGGTCTGAGGTCTTGATCTTCAAAAACCCTTTTCCTCAATTGACCGAAGGCTGTGCAGACACATTGAAGGTGGTGATGGACTTCTTCATCAATATCTGCCTTTGCTAAGAGTGGCTCTCCAGATAAGGGAAGTGGTTCACATTTTCCAGGGCCTCATTGGGAACCTTTTTTGTCAGAGGGCAGTTCACGGGGGCAGGTTGGTAGAAGACCCTTGTCTTGCAGACATTGATTGTAAGGCCCATTCTCTCAGATGAGTTGGTAAACCAAACTCCAGCTCTATCACAGCTGGAGATTACCAGGTAGACAGAAAAATAGAGAAATGCAACATTCCCACTGACTCCCAGGAATCCCTGGCCCATGACCACTCAAAATGGAGAAAGAGCATTCAGATGGTGTTGAGTATCTTGAGTTCATGCATCCGGACCATACAGGAGCCCCGCATAAGCAGCAGAAGGAGTTCACCATCTCACAAACTACTCACCCACTTGCCCCATTAGCCACCTCCTGCCCATCTGTGGAAGTGTCTGCAGTTCTTACATTGGCCTCATCAGCAACCTCAGAGCCCACAAAACATGGATTAGTACATGGACAGGAGAGGTTTAGAGGGATATGGGCCAAACACAGCTCTGTGGGCACCATGTTCGGCATGGACGAGTTGAGCCAAAGGGCCTGTTTCCATGCTCTATGACTCTATGATTCTAAATCCAGAGTAGAAGTAAGTCATCCTGAGTGACTGCCTAAGGAGAGAGTGGTTCTCTGTTGGTGCTTTGGACCCTTGTATTATAAACGTCTAGCAGAGTTGGATAGCTCCCAAGCTAGGAGCCAACACAGGGAGGGGGTGAGGCACATAGTACAGTTAGCTTTAAGTAGCAGCCGGACAAGCACATGAGGGAAAAGGGAATGGAGACCTGTACTGATACATGTGGATCAGAAAAGACGAGGCGAAGTTTAAGTGGAGCGTAAATGCATTGGATTAGTTGAGCCAAATGGCCTGGTTCAATGCCGTTTACATCCTCCATAAAAACCCCGCATACCTTCAGCACAATCCCAACCCCATGAACAAGAATGGGTCAGAGGATAAGTATTGGGAAACAAATAATTCTCTGCCTGACTGTCCAAAGTCTTTCCATCTCTAAGGGATGATGAGAACAACTCCAACAACAGCTTTATACACTCAGATATTTCTCACCATTTCTTAGCCTCTAGTCTCCCCTAAAGGACTCAGGACTGGCCTTGGTACTTTACAGCAAGGCCGCCTCAATTCCTTAACCCAAGCCAAACACATTCAGTCCTTGAATCAACCATTGCATTATTTTTATTTCTAACACTGCCATCTCCCTCTCTTGCTTTTAGATTCATTCTTGAATACTTGTTTGAACCAGGTCTCTGTTCAGGCAACCAGATTATAGTCCAAATGCTGAGAAACTTCAACCGCAGCAGTGTCACCCAATTAAAAGCATGTCCTGAGCTATTTACTTATCATGACACAGAAGGAGGCCATTAGGCCTATTGAGTCCATGCCAGTTCTCCTTGCCCCTCTTCCTTTTTCCCGGTAACCCTACAGCTTACTCTCTTACATGCCAATGAGCTCCCCTCCAACTCTTTTTGCAACTAACCAATGCTAAAGGATAATTGCATCCATCAGTTAACCTACAAGCAAGTCTTGGGGCTGTGGGAGGAGACCCACGCGTTCATGGAGAGAATGTGAAAACTTCACACAGACAGCACCAGAGAGAAGAATGGAACCTGGGTTCCTGGAACTGTGAGGCAGCAACACTAACCACTGCAACACCATCACCCTTAGAAACTGTTATACAGTCCCAGAAAGCAATCCAAATGCTAAACATTGGTTCTTGTCTCAAGCAGACTGCAATACAATGGAAAAGGATTGGAACCCCTTCAATGCACCTCCAGAAGGATATATTGACTCTGGCTATAGTGCAGGGCAGATCCACCAAAATGATATTAAGTTAAGGAGATTAAATCTTAAGAATTGGCTTGAATCCCTGAATATAGGATTTATGAGGAGTGATCTGATGAAGATTTAAAGGACAACAGGATTTGTTGGCAAAGGCAAAAGGCATCAATAATGAGGGGACACACGGTGAAAGATAATCTGTTTAGGAATAGCATCAACAGGCACTTTTTCACACAAAGGGTTGAGATTTGAAAATCAAAAACCCTGCAAATGGTGGAAATCTGAAACAAAAACAGGAAATGCTGGAAAAACTCAGCAGGTCAGGCAGCATCTGTGGAAAGAGAAACAGGCGACGTTTTGGGTCTGCAGCCCTTCATAAGAAACAGAGAGGTGCCTGTAGGTTTTCAGTAGAAGAGATGGGGGAGAAGGGATGTGTAGAACAAAGGGAATATCTGTGATAGGATGAGTCGATTGGCTTAATGAGGGCAGTTACCAGCACATTGTGCTACTAGGTCTGTGCAATGAGATGTTAATGGTAAGGTGATGGGACCTGCCTGGCAAATTAAATATATACATGTAGGATAAGAACAAAAGCAGAAATTAGGAAATGCTAGAAAATCTGTTTAGTTTTAGGAATATAGAACAAAGGGAGCTGTGGACTGGTTCCCTGGTGGAGAAAGCTTCAAGGATCTCAGTGATCTACTCTTATCCCTACATTATCATGTGTAGGTAAAAGGAATGGGGCTGTTCTACCAACAGCATGAGAAAAGAATTTTAAGTTTGGAAAGGTTTATAATGAGAACTCTAAAGAGGGAACATATTCATGTTTTCTTACAATGGAGAAGGAGGCCATTCAGCCCATTGAGTCTATGCCAGCTCTCAGAGCATTCCCATCAGGGCCATTCCCCATTTATTTTCCAGTAGCCTATACCCTCTGACATAACTATCAACTTCCCCTGATTCTCCTACCACTCACCTACACACTATGGGCAATTAACCCACCAACTAGCATGAGGTTGGAATGTGGGAGGAAACTGAAATAACCTAAGGAACAGGGAGAATGTGCAAACATGGAAACTCCACACAGACAGCACCGGAGATCAGGATCGAACTTGGATCACTGGAGCTGTGAAGCAGTGGCACATCCTGCTCTGCCACTGTGCCCAATTTATAAGGATAACCGCAGTCTAGCTAGTCTCATCAGAACCTGGGGAATTTCTGCCATTATCATGAAAATATATAGTGAAACACTGAAGATCCAAATTAATTGATAGGAATTAGTGTGGATTTGCAAGAGGAAAGAGTTGTTGTATAAATTATCAGTTGTATTGATTAAATGTCAAATCTGTGGTTAAGCCTGAGATATGATACACTTGGACTCTATTTGGCTTTAAACAAGATACGTCATGGGAAAGTTATTGGAAAATAAGTGAAATTGTCAGTGTGCTGAGGTGGATTATGTTATGGTTGAAAAGACAGGGATTCTGCACAGTGGTAAGCATTGGAATGTAACACATGAAGTCATTCTGGGCTTAGTATTAACACCAGCTTCCTTCAACAGTGTTATAATTTAACTGAAATTTGGCTTCAGTTGCTTCATCGCAGAGTTTAGGATGATCCCCAAACAGCAACTGGGGAAAACTCCGTGGAGAGTGAAGACAGACTCCGGGGAATTAGACTGTCCGGAGAAGAGGCAGCTGCTTGGTGGTTGCAGATTAATGTTGGGCATTCATGCATTTAATAGCAGAGCATTACAGGATTAGTGAGGGATTGTAGACCAAAGTGGGAAAAGAATGATTGAGTAGTAATAGATCCATTGAGGTCTTTTTTTTTAAAAAAAGCATTTATTAGGTAAGGATTTTCCTTTGATGTATTGATCAAAGGAAGTAATTCACCATTGCACAGGGCATTTGTCAGATGCCGTAGAGAACACTGTGTGTATTTCTATAATCCATGCAAGAATGATACAGCTGAGGCAGAAACTATACAGACAAGAGGTATAGAAAGTTAAACGTCCAGGAAATGATATATAGAGCCATAGAATCAAATAGCATGGAAACAAGCCCTTTGGCCCACTGAGTCTGCACCGACCATCCAGCACCCATTTACACTAAATCCACACTAATCCTATTTTACTCTTCTCACTGACGACTTACTATATACAGAATGAGGCCATTCAGCCCATCAGATCCATGCCAGCTTCCAGCAGAGCAATACCATCAGTCCATTCCCACTCTCCTTACTTCCTTGCTAATCATTCTCACATGCCCATTGATTTCCCTTTGATTCACTTGCCACCTACTTTAAAGGGACAATTTACAGTGTGGCCAAACAGCCACCCAACACATCTTTGGGATGTGGGAGGAAAATGGAGCACCCAGAGCAAACCTACACAGTCACAGGGAGAACATGCAAACTCCACACAGCTGGGGCCCTTACAGTTTGTCATATACCTCAATGATATGGATATGAATGTGGGAGATATAATTAATATATTTGCAGATGACACAAAAATTGTTTGTGGTGTCGATAGGAGAATAGTTATAGGCTGCAGGATGACATCGATCAGTTGTTTAGATGGGACAATGGAACGATGGCAGGTAGAATTTAATCTGATAAGTGTGAGCTGATGCACAGTGGGAGGACTCATGTGGGTAGGATGTACACAGTGAATGAAAACATTAGTTAAGACACTGCTGGAGTTCAGTTATATGCAGTTGTAATCACCACATGATAGAAAAGATGTGATTTCACTGGAGGCGGTGTAGAAGAGGTTCACCAGTATGTTGCCTGGTGATGGAGCATTTCAGTTAAGAGGTCAGACTGGACAGGACGGGTTTGTTTTCCTCGGAGTGGAGAAGGCCAAGGGAGGATCTGATAGAGGGATACAAAATTAAGAGGAGCACAGGTAGGGTATACAGTAGGAAATTTTCCCCATAGCAGACATATCTAAAACAGGAGGGCCTGGGTTTAGGGTAAGGGTAAGAGATTTAGAAGGGATCTGAGGAAGAGCTTTGTCACCCAGAGGGAGGTTGGAATCTGGAGCGCACTACCTGACGAGGTGGTGGAGGCAGGTACTCTCACAACATTTAAGAAGTATCTGGCTAAACACTTGAATCACCATGGCATAGAAGGCTACAGACCAAGTGCTGGTAAATGTGATTCGCACAGATGGGTACTTGATGGTCGGCATGGACCTGGTGGGCTGAAGGGCCTGTTCCTTTTGCACATGACTGTGACTCTATAAATCAAATGTTTGGGAATCAAGGAATACCTGTAATGTGAAGACCAGTTAGGTTGATAACTAGTTTTCCTCACTGAATACCATGGATCTGAAGTTGATGTGAATACATTTTGAAGTTGTTTGGGAGTTTAATTTAGAAACATCCAGCAGGTCAGGCAGTGGCTGTGGAGAGAGAAACAGTTAAAATTTTAGGTCCGGGACCTTTTGTCAGAACTGGAAAAGAGGGGAAGTCGTGGAGTCTCAGA